>NC_090448.1:300073676-301323676 GCF_031143425.1 Pleurodeles waltl | reverse complement strand
TTGCCTTGATACCCGTTTACCTTGAACGTGTGCATCCCCTCTTTTATTACCCCTTCTGTTGGAGTATTGTATGTGTGTCAGCTGCTGTTGCTCCCGAGTCTGATTAGGGTTCCTGGGCAGCTCCAATGTTTTTGTTGATCTCTCTGTTCCTACTCCGGTTGTCCTTTGGGTTTAGGGTAACTGAAGAAGATTGGTATCTTCTAAATCCTCTTTCCTTTCATCTAGGAGATTGGTGGTTTGACTATCGTAATTGGTGCCAGAACTTTGTTCTTCATGCCCGACTTGCGACAGATTGCGAGGCGCAGAAATCTTTGTGGCATGAATTCCAAGGTTAATCCGATATATATTATGGCCCACGCTATAACCAGGATATGGGATGATTTAGAGATCGCCAACAACAGCATACATTTCTTTTTAACAAAAAAATGAATTAGGAAGTATTCTAGATACATCTAATGTGAGACCAAAGTTCAACACTCCTGCTATGATCAAGGCTTCTGTAGAGACAAGTACCCCCTATGAGTAAAGATATAGGGCCAGATGTATTGCAATTGCAAAAACTGTGTTTTTGTTATGAAACAAATCCAATTTGCGATTCGGTAACATGTTATCGCAAATTGGATTTGCGACTACATACAGATTCGGTATTAGGAAGGGGCATGTCAAGGGCGTCCCTTCCTAATACCGAATCACAGAGGTATGTATGACTGTTTTGTGACTGTGAATGCGGTTGAAAAACAATCACAGTTACCACCAATTTCAAATTGGTGGTAACCCATTTGCAAAGAGAAAGGGGTCCCTAAGGGACCCCTTCCCCTTTGTAAATGCACTTGAAAACATTTTGTAAGAGCAGGCAGTGGTCCCAAGGAAAACGGGATGCATTTAAAAAAAAAAAAAAGATTGCTTTATTGAAAAGCAATCACAGACATGGTGGTCTGCTGAGCCCAGCAGGCTACCATTCCTGTGATTGTACTCATTCGCAATGGCTCACAAATTGCGACCTACCTCATGAATATTAATGAGGTAGGTCCATTTGCGAGCCCTTGCGAATCACATTATGAAACTTCTGGAGTTTCATACATTCCAATAGCGATTACTTAATTGTGATTCGAAAAAAATCGCAATTAGGTAATAGCTATTGGAAATATTGATACATCTGGCCCATAATGTGATATCCAGTTACTGAAATGGGATTAGCTCCCCTTGACAAATATTCAGGGGACCCTCAGCAATTTCATGCTTTTATGGCATAGTGTTGTTTACATTTGTGTAGTTTCCCCGAGGCATTTCAAAACAATATCGAAAGATAGCAAGAACCTTTTGTTGTGGCCCGCAGCATTAATTAATAGTGATAACCCAATAATATTTAATTGGGTGGATTTCCTAAAGAGCTTCTTAAGTGTTTTAGGGGAAGGCAAACATCACAATGAGTCCATATTTTATTACTATCCTTAACACAGGGAAATAATGACCGTGTGCAATATGCCCATATTTTTAACAACTAAAGCCTAAAGCCTGCTGAACTGTCAGCACTTATAGTCTTCATTCCAAAGCCATATGAACAGTATAGGTCTTGTTCAGACTAGGGAGTGTTGACTGCCATCACCATCTACAATCGACATGCTTTATCATTGGTAGCTTTGTTATTAAATCAAGTCAAAGTAGCACCAGGTATTTTTTAAAGTGTATCAGTGAGGAGCATACAACTTAGGATCTGATTTATACTTTTTGCTGCAAAACTGCGCAAACACAGTTTTGCACTAAAAAGTATAGCGCTGGATTGTGCCATTCCACGGCACCAGCTGGGCGTCATAAGAAAGGAATGGTACAAGCAGGCGCTAAACTTGGACTAGCATCTTCAATAAGGACACTAGCCGGATGGGGTGGCGGTAGTGAATTATTAGGGGGTTGTGCGTCAAAAAATTACGCTGGCCTAGTTAGAGGCAAAAAAAATGCCTCTAACCAGACTAGCACCATTTCCTGGCACACAACCACCAAAAACATGACTCCTGTCTTAGGAAAGAAAGGAGTCATGTCCACCACCATAATGGCCAGCACAGGGGACAAGTGTCCTCTGTGTGTGGCCATTGAACTCTGTGTAATGCAGGGGGCCGCAAGTTAGGGCCCCCAGTGGCAATAAAAATAAATACTTACCTTGACTTCACTGGGATGGGGTCCTCCATTCTCCAGTGTCCCTCTGGTGGGGGTGGGGGTGTTTCTGGGGCTCGGAAGGACACCTGTGGACTCATTCCATGGTATTTAACAATGGAAATGGGCCCACAGGTCCTCAAGAAAATGATGCAAATTTTGCGCAACAGAAGTATAAATCTGGGCCTCTAAAAAAATGACAATTAACAGAAGGCAGACTTTAGTTCTATGTCTGAACATTAGGAATATTGAGTTATGAGCTGTGGACTATGTCCACGAATATCAACCGGGGGGGGGGTCAGAGGACTAGCAGCACGGCGGGCTAGATGTGCCTGCACAGAGCCCCGTTATAGATTCCAATGATCCTGACACAATCCGTGCCCCTTGGCTCCAACGACCCCAATTTGGTCCCCCCAAAGTTACCAAAGGCCTACTGAATGCTAGCAACTGCCTCATGAGAGGAAAACCACAACTTCTGCAGCACGGGACGCAAGGCTTTAAATGGCGGAGTTCTAGGGAGGCTGGGAGTACGGGAGAGGACCGGAACAAGAGACAGTGAATGGCGCCTCCCAGAGCCATGGAGGAGGCTTAACGAAACAAGTCCCAGCAGGCCCTGAGTCGGGGTCAAAGAACACTGGGATGGGCCCCTGCTCCCCCTGTGAGCCTTAAGCTAGCTGAATGTGGAGCAACAACAGGGCCCTATGATGCATTCTGCCATAGCCAAAGCTGTGCCATATCTCCTGTGAGTCAAGCAAGGGGAGAATGTGACCGTTTGACTTACAGACGTAACCCCCATGGCACTGGGTGACAGTGGAGGTGTGATCTTGGCCACCCCTGGTGATTTGTGGAAGGCATGCCTGTGATTGCCAGGGCTGGCAGTAATCACCTGCCATAGCCTTACTATAAGAATAGAGCTGCAAAGGGCTAAAAGGGGTAGGAGAAACTTCCAACCCCCCCCGTTCACTCCCCAGGAATGACAGGAGGGCTTGCAGCGGTGGTCAACTGTGGTAACTAGGGAGGAGAGTCACCCCACTCCCCTCTCCAGTGGAAATACCTGGCTAAGGAGGACTCTTTGCCTTGAGCCTAGACACGAGGAGTGTCTTGAACACACTGGAGTGGCCAGGTGGGTGCTGTAAAGAGACTAATCTATATATCCTCCACCGAGGATTGGACTAGTCCTCGGAATCACAGCTTTACCAGACTGAAACATCTTACAAGTCATAGTATGCTTCAGCCTGCTTTAGACCTATTCAAAATAGCAAGGAGCTTAAATATGGCAAAGGAAAAGAACCCAAAGCCCCATAGTCAGGGAAAAATTGACACGTATACTAAGGTGGTGGAGCCCCCTCCCCAGAATCAGAAATAGCATCATCACTACTGGGTAATGCCGCCCTTTTGCAGGTGATGCACCTGTCAAGAACATCCCTGGGCTATAGGATTGGAGAGATCAGAATAGAAATGTATTTAATAAGGTGAGACCTTTGAAATGTGCCTGCCCGAGTAACTGTGGCAGAAAACAGGCTGTCCAAGCTGGAAGACATTACCCACTCCCACACAAAAGATTTGACTGCAGTAAAAGCTGCCACTAAAGACCTGTTTTGGAGAGTGGAGGATGCAGAAAATTGAGCGAGATAAAACATTCTGCTACTGGTTGGCTTCCCCAAAGGGGCAGAAGGGACAAATGTGCATGACTTTTTAGGGCAATGGCTTTGAGCCATATTCCTGGCTGAATATTTCTCCATGACTCCAAACTCAACTGAAAAATGAAATCCAGGGGCAAGACCCAAGCTATGGGCCTCAACAAGCAAGCAGCGGGCCCATGGGGGAGGTTGCAAAGGCAGATCCCTTGACAGAGAAGCTGGGTCTGAAAAGGCTGGAGAAAGATTATCAGACTCGGTGGTCGAGGACAGATGGCAGAGAAGAGATACACTATGTGGATACTGGACTTGAACAGGGACAGGGTTCTTGATGCACCACACAGCCACACAACACAGAACTATTACACAAGAAGGGCCTGAGAACTTCAGAATCTAATTGAGGCAATGGGATACCCTGAGAGTTTTGGGGAAAGAGGGCTAGGGGTTTGATTTCTGAGAGGGTGCTCGAAGGGGTACAGAAGGGGTTTGTGACTGAGGACCATTTCCCTACACCCTCCGCCCCTTCTTTGCCTTTTATCTTTACTTTTTCTTGTATGGTAGAGTGTGCTGTATGTGAGGTGCTAATGTGGTGAGATTGAGATATGCCCGGGGTGTACATGGTGGTGTTGTGAGCCTGGGTCACTTTCTCACCCCAGCCTGGGTCCCACACATGTAGTGAGTGTGAATGTGAGGAGTGCTTTTTCTTTATTGGTAGATAATTAAGTGTGGATATAGTTTGATTTGGGGTGTTGGGGTGGGCCACAGCCCTCTCTGGCCTAGCTTGTGACGTAGTTGTCATTCAGACATGTGGTAGGAAAGGAGCAGTGGGCAAAGGAGTGAGGTGGGAAGGATGAGAAAGTTTGGTTATGGTTTATTTCTAGCTAGAGTGATGTGGCTGTTAAATGAGCGGAGTGAACTGCACTTAAGCTACAAGACCGAGAGTGGGCCTGGGAAGTGACAGAGTAGGATACATCATAAAGATGGCACAGATTGATGGATGGCAGAACAAGGGAATGTACGCTATCACCTGGAATGTCAATGGCTTGTGTAAAAAGATTAAGAGGGGTTTGGTTAATATGTCTATCAGATGCCTAAAACCAGACATAGTCCTTTTGCAGGAGACCAACCTAATGGGATCCTAGTGTTGTTTCCTTGGTAGAGGAGCTTACACAACTCTGATACACGTGGGGTTTACCTCGGGTTACTAGGGAGTGACAATCCTGGTTCAGAAGATGCCCCCCTTCCAGGTCTGAAAGACTTGGATAGAACCTAAAGGGACATACCCCGCAATTCATGAGATATGAGAGAGGACAGATGTTACCCTCATTAGGGTGTACGTATCTCTCAGACTGCAACAACCCACCCTAGACAAGATTACGGCTAATCTACTGGAAACTGATTCATCCCTACATATTTCAATGATGTCATGGCTCCTGGATTTGATAGTTAGAGTACAGGCATGAAAGACTCGAGGGAGACACCATTGGCTTGCTTCATAAATATGGTGAGACTCTCTGACCTTAGGTGCCACCACCACCCTGAAGACAGGGATTACTCCTTCTTCTTGTGTATGGATCAAATGTTCTCCAGACTGGACTATCTCTTCGCATCTGCAGGTGAAGTAGGACAAATCGAGAGGGCTGACTGTGTGACTAGGGGCCTGTCAGACCATTCTCTCAGCCTGGGTCACCATGAGGAGACGTCCACATTGACCTGGGTTAGAGTAGCAGTTAAGTGTGTTGGAGCTGTGAGATAAAACTTTTGTGAGCTGAGTAGATGCTGAATTGTATTTAATGGAGAATAGTCAGTGAATTCAGTGATAATCCTTTGGGAGACTTATAAAACAGTACTGCAAGACGGAGTGCAGAATATCATTACACAAAAACGGGAGAGGGAAATGAAAGAGATTGAAGATCTTGAAAACCGATTGATGCATTTGAAGGGAGCTTCTGGAGAATGATATGATCCCCAGGCTCTCAGCAAGATTGAAGCCCTGCACAACGAATACTGTTCACTGGCACAAGATGACCTAAGGACTCAGATCTTAGCCACACATCATCGCCTTTATGTTACAGGCGACAAGGCCAGCAGGCTCCTAAGGTGGCTGGGTCGGTGCGTATTAGAGGCCCGATGTGTACACACCATGACAGCAGACACTGGTGACACCTATAAAACGGATGAGGAGATAGCAGGGCAATTTGCAAGATATTATGTAAATTTTCATAGGGTGTCCCCCTTGGCTGAAGCCCAACAAATCAAGGCTTACGTGTTCGCCGTGAAACTCCCAACCCTCTCAAGGTGAAGACTATCTGACTCTAGAGGATGAAATCATGCTCCCAGAAGTAAACATATCTATAGCTAAACTGAATCTGGGAAAGACTTTGGCCCATATTTATCAAAAACGACACACAACTGCGCTAACACAGTTGTGCGGCATTTTTTTTAGCGCAAGCTAACGCCATTCCATAGCGCCATCCTCATGCCATATTTAACAAATGAGGCAGGTGGCACTAAGGACTGGCTAGCGTAAAAAAAAAATACGCTAGCCTGGCTGGAATGGCATTAGGGAAAATGGCGCTAGTGGGTCAGAAATTACGTTTGGCTGGTTAGCAGCACAATTTCTGCCGCTAATCAGCCTACCGTGATTTTTTTTATGCACAAGCAGCCAAAAAATGGACTCCTGTCTAAGTATAGACAGGATTCTTCCCCACCACCCCATTGCCCACCACAGGGGACTAGTGTCCTCTGGGCAAGCCCAAATTATCCAGTGCCAAGCAGTGGGGTCCATGTATGGGGCCCTAGTGGCACTTAAAAAAAAATTATACTTACCTGAACTTAGGAGTCCCCATCCTGTGGTGTCCCTCTGGTGTGGGTGTTCCTGGGGTTTAGGGTGGGCATCTTTGTGCCCATTCCTTGGTGTTTGACCATGGAAATGGGCCTATCTGGTCCTTAACCCCTGGTCTGACCTAGGTGTTAAATAATGACACTAAGAGGGCTTAGCTCATTATTTAGGCCCACCCATGCGTCATTTCTGTGCCGGGAGATAAATATGGTGCTAAGGGCTTATCGCCGTTTTTAGGACGGAAATGACTACCTTGCATCTCATTGACGCAAGGTGGGTTCACGCATCCTAAAAATGGTGCTAATTCCAATATTTCGATGCTGTACGTGTCTAGCATCAAAATATAAGTATGAAATTAAGTTTGCACTGTTTTAGCATTAAAAAAATGGCACTAACGCGGCACAAGCAGATCATAAATAAATATGGGCCTTTGGGCTTTAACGGTATCCCGGCCAAATTCTTCAAGAAAAATCCAGAAGTTCAGACTCCTTATCTTCTTGGTATGTATCTACATGCAAGGGAGGAGGGGGCACCATTGCCTGACCTGTGCTGGGCTACAATAGTGGTAACACATAAAAGAGGGAAACTAGCGATGAGTTGTAGCTCCTACTGCTCAATCCCTGATTAACATTGAGACTAAGATTTTGGTGATGGTATTAGCTGCAAGACTCCTAGGAGTTATATTCCCCTTGATACATATGGATCAGTCAGGATTCATGCAATGTAGATCCATGACTGGCTGGCGATGGTCCACTCACGACCAGAACTACATGTAGTCCTCTCTTTTGATGGCAAAAAGGCCTTTGACACATTCACTGGCCTTTTCTGATGCAAAGTCTGAAGAGAATCGGATTTAGCCGTAAGTTCCTGAACTGGATAGCACTCCAATACATGGAACCCAAGGCTGCCTGAAGGGTGATTTGCGCCCTTTCCTCAGAGTTTCCTATTGGAAGGGGGACAAGACAGGGTTGTACTCTGTCCCCCTCCTATTTGCACTTTTGCTGGATCCATTGGCATGTATGGTTCGTGACCACCCCGACATTTATGGTTTTAGGGCCACAGCGGGAACAACTGAGGAAGAAAAGGGATCTTGTCATATCTCATCCTGCCTGCAGAGATGGCCCCTGTGATATTTCAGTTGTTTGAATCCTATGGAGCCCACTCAGGATATAGAATCAACTGGAACAAATTGGTTGTATACCCAGCAGAGCGGAGTTAGATGTAGTGGCCATCCCAGGGAGGCCGAGAATAGACAAAGAGGGCTTTCAATACCTAGGACTCTATGTTACCCCTGACGAGGAAAGTAACTTTTATTGAAATTTGTGGAGGCTACTAGCAGAATTCCATACTGATGCATACCACTGGAAAACCTTGCCATTATTTATAATGTGCAGAGCAGTCATGCTTAAAATGAGTATGCTGTCAAACTTCGTATATGACCTTCAAAACACCTGTTATAAGTTTTTAGATGAGATATTTTCTAAAATAGACAAAGAGGTCTGTAAATTGTTGTGGAATGATGGACACCCTCGGGTGGCACTGAAGACCCTGCAGTGTATTCAGTAAAATGGTGGCATTACCCTCCCTGTCGTCTGTGCTTACTATTCGGTGGCTCATTTGATTGTACTAAACAATTGGGGAAATATGGCTGACGATCATCCCACATACATATTGGAAAGAAGGCAGTTCCAAACCAGGCCATATCTACATTACCTCAATGGAGAGAATGGGACGAGATGGCTACTACAAGCAATCCATTTAGCAATAGAGGCTTGGTCCAAGGTGAGTGAAGGGATGGTATGGAGTACTAAAATTACTCACAAGACCCACTATGGACAGGGGCAAGCCTCAAAGAAATTGGGAAGCTGAAAGGCTTTGCACATGGGACCTCATTGGGATATCTAAGCTTGAGGACCTCCTGGAAGAGGGGGGATTAATATCTTTCAGTTCCCTCAGCATGATTATCAACTTAACAATAAGCAGTATTAAAAGTACATACAGTTAAGACACACATGGAGGGCCAAAGTTGTGGACACTCAGGGGCTCCCCAAATATGCACCACTCGAGGGCAAGCTGCTCATGGGAGAAAAAGAGGCGAAGTCAGTGTCCTACACATAAAAAACAAAAAATAACAACCAACCAAACTCACTGATGAAATTGAGGGCCAAGTGGGAGAGTGAACTGGGAGAACTAGATGATACGGAGTGGGAAGTGACATTGATGCATCCAGGGAGGGAGCAATTAAGTCACGCCTGAGATTAATACAATTTAATAAACTACACCTAGTTTATTATGATCGGGCTTGCTTGCATAGGTTTGGGAGAGCCGATTTCCCATAATGTAAGATGTGGGGAAGAAAGAGGTTCCTTTCTGGCACTCGGCGCTCCACTTGGAGCGTGGAGTTCACCCAAAAACTCTGCTGGTCCCACAGGGGGAACTTACTGCTTGCACACTGCAGCCCAGTTATGGGCCACCCAGCGCAAGCGCAGACTGTCTGCGCTTGCGCTGTGTGGCCCATAACTGGACTGCAGTGCGCAGTCTTGTCCTCCGACGGTGGTGGAGCTGGAGCTAGTGCCAGCAGGAGATTCAACCATGCCTCCCTCTGCCAGAGGCCTGGACCGGAGCACGGGGCAGAGGGAGGCAGAGTGCCAGGCCACTGGCAATGAGGACCTAGACAAGTCCTCATTTCTTTTTTTTTCGTTGTGCACACTGGTGCACAAGAGGCCTGAAATGACAGCTTTCACTGCCTACAGCCCTCTCCTGATGCGCTCGATCTCAGAAGTGTTAAGTAGGGTCAGGCCTGGCTAACCAGGCCTGACCCTGCTTAGTGCTTCCGAGATCGGGCACATTCAGGACAAGGTGTGACTCCACAGAATTCCACAGAGTTTTAAATCAACTCAGCGGAATTCCGCAGAGTAAAACTTTGAGAGCTCCGCCCATGCCTACTCTACAGTGATAATGGAAATATGGCTGTAGGCCAGCCGCCATTACCATGACTGTGCTTGTTTAGGCCTAAACGTTCCTTTTGAATACTTAGAAGTCAGTCGTAAGTAGCCCTTATTTTCATAAAGGCAGGGTGTAAGGTATTTGAAATTAGGACACTTAGAAGTTTAAGGTGAAACATTCTTTTGTAGTAAAAGTGTCCTAAAAGCTTTTTTCACTGTTGCAGGTTTGGCTGCTCTAAATGAATACAGTGGGATGCAATATTAAATACTAATCATGTATCTCAGGAATGGGACTAGATCAGTGGTTCCCAGCCTGTGGTCAGGGGACCTCTGGGGGTCGACAAAGCCTGCTCAGGGGGTCTGCAACTGCTTTGAAAATTAAATAATATTAACAGATTAATAAAGAGTACATAAATTAAAAAAGCAAAATGTAAATCTAAACATGTTAAAATGTTCTGTAAATGTGAAGGAATTTGAAATTCGAGGCTCAAAATCAAGTTAGTGTCCTCATTTTCATTAGTGGAAGCAGTGCAAGTGCATCAAACAGAATGCAGTGTGGACGACTAGTGGCCTAATTGAATTTAGAAAAGGTCCAACCTTCCAATTATATTTATTTAATTTGTTTGTGAATTAAATAAATGATTAAATAGGTAGTGTATTTGTTTACGATTTTCTTGTGTATTGTTTTGTAGTTTAAATCATCAAAAATGCTTAAGTTGGTGTCTCCTGCTTCAAGTAATGAGTCAGTGGGGGCCCTGGATTCCAACAGTGACTCATTGGGGGTCCTGGGTCACCCTAATGATTATGTGGGGGTCCACACAAAAGGTTGAAAACCACTGGACTAGAGAGAAAAATAATTAAACAGCTATTCCTAATAGCTATTAAAACACCAATTCAGACAAGATCGCAGCTGCACTTGTCTAGCGGCTGTAGGTGCTTCCTCCCCTCTCGACCCGGGGAGTGCCAGTAAGCCTGCCCACTCTGAGAAGTGAAGTGCAGGAGTGCGGGAAGTGAAAACCGTGCTGATACTCGTCGGTTTTGTGGCGTACAGCACCGATTCACGCCGCTGCTGCAGCCACGATGGTGTATAGGAGGGTAGCAGCGCAGACAGCCAAGGATCAGGTGTGCGATGACGAACCCGGCTACAAAGACCTCAGGGGTGCGGCAAGCTCCGATCTGTGCGTCGGGAACAGGTGACGGTAATGGCCCCTAAAACGTGGGCAGCAACCGAAGGAAGCCAGGAACCAGAGAAAGGGAGACTACCCCAGCTCCATCCCAACTCTCTGGGGGCTGTTTTGAATGCTGGGAAAACAATGATCTTTAAACCCCAGGGGGCCCGGGGCAGCAAACAATTGCCCCAAATTCTGGATGCCGGCTTTGGGACTGGGAATAAGGGCACCGTGCACCACGGGGATGGGGTGACCATCCCAGATAGGTTTAAAAACCCTCAGCCCATAACGCACTAGCCCCTCCAAATCGTGAAGAAGACGATCTCAACAAACTTGATGCAGGAGCTAGAGGGGCATGGTGACTGTAATGTTGGATCGGCACCTCCTGCAAGCAGTAACAGCCCCTCTCAGGTCAGTGATGAATGCTCTCTTGATATGACTGCCGCCTCAATGGATCTCACTCTGACTAGCTTACATGTCTCTGCTCTTAGCTCCAATTCTGAGGGCGTATTGACTATGATTGAAGAGGGTGAGCACTGCACCCCACAGCATCGCAGTCTAGGGCGAGCTATAATGCCAGTGCAGGGTTCTGAGAATCGGAGGTGCAGTAATGGGCTGGGGCCAGGTCACTCTTCGGTAAGGGAAGGTCTCAGGACTTTCGGGAGCGCCCAGTTGGATGTCTCCAATAATAGGGCTGAGAAGAATACTCTCAGACAAACTGAGGTCACAGAGAACTTTTTCTCACTATCAGACCAGTCTAGGGATTCGGAAGATCCCAATGCTGGCTCATCAACTGACTTAGAGTCTTACAGTAGCTCTATCCCTTCTACGATCTCTATGACAGGGCAGTCTGTGATGCAATGTAGGGAAGGTGCCACAGAAGCTGATCTTGCGAAAACTAAGCAGGCCAAAACTAACAAGAAAAGGAAAAAGAAAAAATCTGTAAATAGGGCAACAGCGATATCATGGGACTATACAGATACTCAACAGTTTCAACATAACTCAGACAATGTATTTAAGGGACCGAGGGATCCTGTCACTGACTCTGTAGGTGATTGTGCGCCACCATCTCTGTACCTTATTTACCAAACTATGATGGTACAGCATAAACAGATACAAGGTGATAACAAAAAAGCCAGGTTGGCCAGCAAGCAGCTGCAGGTTGCAGTAAGTAAGATCGCAAAGACCTGTTCAGAGGTTGGGGAGCGTATTGCTACGATTGAAACTTGCACCAGTGTGCTAGAAGCTGAGTTGGGGACGGTAGCACAGCAGTCAACTAAGCATGAATCGCAACTTATTGATATCCAGTGGAAATTGGAGGATTTTGAAAATCGTCAGCGACGTAACAATCTGAGCATCTTGGGGATTCAAGAAGGAGCGGAAGGCCAAGACACGAGGGCTTTTATATTTAAAGTATTTAAAACTGCTTTTCCTGAGCTGGCTAGTTGGGACTGGAAGAAAGAGATACAAGGGGCCCATCGGCTTCCACTGTGTTTGAAAAAGGAACGGCTGGCAGGAGAAGCCACAATGAATCAGCCACAACTTAGGGCTATCATTGTTTATTTTGGCAACTATCTGCTGCGACAAGCAGTTTTTGAGAAAGCTCGCCCTGACTTAAAATCCAACTGTGAGAGTTTTACTTTTTTTAACCGCCCTGACTATTGTCATGCTACAGTGGAAAGGCGTTGGCGCCTGCATCAAATGATACTCCCTTTTCACGAGAAGGAGGCTGAGGCTTATCTGTTGCACCCTGCTTGCCTAAAAACGATTTATAAAGGTGCAGTTCGGGTCTTCTCTTCTGAAATCAAGGCCAAAGAGTATTTGCAAACTTTGACCTCGCTGAGGTTGACTGCGGTCAAACAAACGTTTGTTTTTCCTTTTTTGGTACATTGGACTGTAAGGCACATGTATTTTAGCGAGTGGCTACTGGCACTTGATGCTATGCTGTTTTTTTTATCTACTCACTTCTTCCTGGGTGTATAATGCTAGCTGTAATTATAGGTGGTTGTATGAATTTTGGATCCTAGGATAGAAGTGATTTTTATTTTCTTTTTTTCCAGGCCTCTGGGTGTCTTGAGGGGAGGGTGCTGAGGAAATTCGATTTTTAATACGATCGTATCGACCCGCCATTTTGTGGCCCGCCGCCATTTTATGTTGCCTTCACTCAGGCAGCACAGCGAACGAAGTCCATTCTGCCTTTTCTGCTTATTCTGCAACATGGTGTTCAAAACAGCCTTCTGCCTCTATCTTTACAAGGCTGGTATTAAGGTCTGACCGAGTACACTAATCCCTGTCTGGTTTTCTAATCCTTGTTTCAACTATCTGTAGGCTCACACTATTCTCCGCCGATCTTATCTTATCGTCTGGCCTTCGCTGTCCTTTGCTAGTATTCTCTCATTTCACAACTGTCCTCCAAACGCACACAAACTTATCGCACCACATGCAACTTCGTTGTGGATCGGTTAATGAATTAGTTCAAGGGAGGGGTGACAAACACAGCTGGAGGGGAGGCAACCTTAAGTCACTTGATACTTTGTTCTGTCTTGTTTTCCGACATTTCTATTGGCTCTGTTCTATCTTTACATCATTCTTACTGGCTCCTTTCTATGTGTTCTGGGAGTGTATGTAGTTAATAAATGGTTTTTATACGGTATATAAGATTGTGCGCCACAAAGTAAAGTGGCAGTCTCCTGAGAACATACCTTGTGTACTTCTTGGACAACTGTACTAGCTGCAGCTAATAAAATCTGATCTTTTACGCCTGACTGAGTGTCCCGTGTCTCTGTTAGTTGAGGCAGGTGAATCCAAGGAGATTTCAGGCGTACCCTGCGCCGCCAGGCCCATAAGGTTCTGGTTCTTCAACTGGCGCCCAACGTGGGGCGGCTTCAGCGGTACCGGTTCTGCCTGAAGGTCGTGAGGAACCCCGCAAGAAAATTCTGGAGGAATCGCGAGCCACGTCAAGCGACCCCTGTATGTCGAAGTGGTCCGAAGGTCTTTTTCAGCGCGGTTACTCCTTCCTGACGGCTACTGACGACTGCTGCCCTGACTGCCGCCCTGCCTTGGCCCTTTCTTTGATGATGTATGGTAAAGCGAGACGATAGACGGGCCTCTGTTGGTGTAAGAAGACATCCTTAGTTAAGTATTTGGTGGGTCGCGCCCACAAATTTTGGTCTTTGTTTTGTCCTTAGGTCCTTAGATTTGGCCATTGCAGTGGCCAAAGCCGAGGGGTAAGTGCATTTGTGCTGTGTAAACGGAAAGTTTTACCCCCTTGATGTTTGTGAACAGCCAGTAAAAATCGTGAGATGTCTGGTCTGACTAAGTTTGGAAAACTTTGTTGCTTTGGTTGTAATAGGGACTCCCAGCTTGAGGACTCCTGTCCGATTCCTTCGGTTGGAACTCCCACATATGAGCTCTATTCTAAACATGGTGTTGGTCCTATTGCCTTTAATAAGACATGGACCCGATATACAAAGAAAGATGGTGTTTTAAAATGGCCAGAAAATGGTAGTTTCGAAACTGATGTGCTAGATAATTTAGAAGCAACGTTATTTAAAAGAAAAGCCCGGCCGGCAATGTTTGACTCTTTTCGCCTTTGGCGTAAGGAAGCCAAACAGAGAGAAATTAAACAAGCGAAACGAGATAGGAAAACACAGGGAATGACGATTATACAGGCTGCTCAGCAATTCAAAGATGATGAAATAGATAATGCAATGGAAATTTCAGACAGACAGCATCGAATGGCAATAGATAAATGCTATCCGACGTTGCCTATCTCTTCCCTTGATAAAAGAAAAGATTTTGAGGAAGATTCCTTAATGTCCCACTTATTGAAATTGCCTCCGCCCTATGTACAAGGTGCTAATGCACCCCCGATGTTACAGCCTGTTCAGCCGCCAGTTGTGCTTCCGCCTGCTCCAGCTTTTCCACATTTGCCTCCTCAAGTATTGCCTATGCCAGCTTTGCCTTTAACTCCTTTGCCTTCTGCTCCTTTGGCAATTCCTAATGCTCCTTTAGTTAATTCACCTAATACCTTGTCCCCTATCCTTATGTCAAATTCTCCATCTATGCGTAAGCGATTTGCCGATACTTAAACGTGTCTCCAGCTTTTTCTCGAAGACAGTCTCGTAGTCAATTCCCAGACTCCGAAGAGCGAGAAAAATTGGACTCACTTGCTTGTAGATGGATCAAGAAGGGTCCCCAATATAGTACGTCTGATATTATGTCCACCTTTCTGCAATGGAATGCACCTACGCAGAGATATGTTTTTAAAGTTATGTGCGATACTCTCGCTAAAGAATGGGAGGATATGAATTTGGGTTCGGTCCCACAGGATCTGTTAGATGTTCAGGCTGACTTTGACAAAGGACTTATTGTGGGTCCTAAGGTTGAAAACGCTGTCAGAACACTTATTTCTTTCAGATCCTTATTGTTCTCACAGACTTTTCCTGATTCTGATCCTTCAGTTAGGACAGCACTGAAAAACTATCCCATGAGAGAGGTTTCTCCAATATGGAAGGAAGAAGTTGCAGCAGCAGGTGCTAATCCAGCTATTCCTGCGCATTTTCAGCGCATATGGATACATGTCCCCTGGAAAAGGTCTGAAGTTTTAGCACTTAAACAGTCACTACCAGATTCACGCAAAAATCCTGCTGGTTACTATAAAGAGTTGTCGCAAACAGTTGATGCATGTACTATGAATCTAGCAGATATTGACATGTTGATGGGAAATGTAGTTCCACAGACAATATGGGCTAAAATTCGTAGAGAGGATCACGCTCAAGAATTAGGCGGCGATTGGAACGCTATTATTGCCGCAGATAGAGGTCAAGTAGGTGGTGCAAAGCCCGATGCTTTGATCTCAGAACTCCCTGGTAGGATTATTACATTAATGAAAACAATGATGCCTGCTTTGAGAGTTAATTGGGATAAGCTAGCAGCATGTAAACAAAAGAAAGATGAAAGTGTTTCCGATTTCTTTACCCGATTCGAGGAGACATTCATTGATCACAGTGGTCAAGATATGGCTACAGAAGGGGGACAGCGATTATTTGTGGATAAGTTCGTATATAACTTGCTTCCTGAACTATCACACAAGCTAAAAGACTCCGAGAGTTCATGGGCAGTTTCTTCTTCCGCCCAGATATTGGCTACTGCACAATATTATGAAAATAGAGACAAAGAAGAAAGGGAAAAACAAGAGAAAAAGACGAAAGAATTAAAAACTAAAGTTCTTTTGCAACAGGCTTATCCTCCTCGTTATGTTCAGCCTCAGTTTCAACAGCCTCCGCAGTTTCAGAGGTTGTATCAAAAGCCTGAACCATTCATTCCAAGACCTTTGCTAGGTCCCAATCAATGTGCTTATTGTAGGGAGGAAGGTCATTTTAAGAACAATTGTCCGGCATTGTTGCAGCGTAATGGAGCAACATCTGCTTCACGAGGTCGTGGTGGTTCTCAGTCAGCAAATAGAGGTAGAGGTCGAGGTGTGTTAACCCAAGAGCAGCGTTCTTTTGTTCCTCCAAATTCCGGAAATTACTTTGACCAGCAAAATGTTATGTCTACACAGTATTACAGTGAGGATCAGTATATTGAAGGAGGGAATGAAAGTCTTCATTTTGAATAGGACAGCCATGGACAAAGTAAGGGGGTTACGTCAATTCCAGTGGATCAGAATGGACCTTATGTTAATGTCACTACAATGGGTGTTTCAGAGCCATTTCTTTTAGATACTGGTGCCATGAGAAGCTCTATCATTCATTCTAAACTCCCTGGCGCACCTTTGTCTGGCTTAACGAATGTATCTGGAGGATTTTCTGGCGCCCCTGTTCGCAATCCAGTTTCTTGCCCTTTGCCTGTTTCAATAGGCCCTTATGATTTAGAAGCTCCGCTTCTTCTGACGAATGGTTGTGGTGAAAATCTGTTGGGTTTAGATCTATTAAAAAGAATGCATGCTACGATATATTGTTCACCTTCTGGTGTATACCTCACTCTAGGACAGAAAATGACTAGTCCAATGTACTTATCAAAAGATCAATTAGTCACTTACAATGCCTACTCAGATAGCGATCGTGAAGTGTAGTGCACACAAAAAGATTGTGGACGATGTTGGTCGAGGAAATGCATTTGCAGATGAGGTAGCGAAAAAGACAGCCAGAGACAACACAAGTCGAATGTATGTTGCAGGTCCCGCAAACTGCATAAGAGAAAAGGGAATGTGTGAAGATACAGTAGAGAGTGTGAAATCAATTCAAAGAGAGGCTACGGAGAATGAGTTGAGAAAGTGGAAGGAAAGTACAGGAATGTTAGATGAGATGGGATGTTGGGTTGAATTATCAGAACATCAACGTTGGCTGTTACCAGATGCTTATGTACTACCTGTAGTTACTATGGCACATGGTCCAGCTCACCTAAGTGCAAAAGGAATATGTAAACTTCTGGCTCCAGTGTGGCAAAATGAGGGGATCCCAAAGTGTGCAAATAATGTAGTAAAACATTGTATTGTTTGCTTGATGTACAATCCGGGAAAGGGAACCCCAACTCCAGCAGGTCATTTTGCTCCTCCAACATATCCATTTGAGGTGTTGCAGATCGATTATATTCACATGGAACGATGCAACAACCTCAAATATGTTCTGGTGGTAGTATGTGCTTTTTCTAGATGGGTAGAAGCCTACCCTCTGAAGGACAATACTGCTTTATCAACTGCCAAAATACTTTTGAAAGAATTCTTCCCTAGGTTTGGTTTGCCGCGCATTGTCTGGAGTGACAATGGGAGCGAATTTGTGGGTCAAGTCATGCAAAAAGTTTGTGCAGGTCTTGGCATAAAACAGAAGTTCCACGCGGCGAATCACCCACAGTCGGCTGGTTTAGTAGAATGCTACAATGGAACCTTGAAGCTTAAAATTGCTAAGGTGCAAGCTAGCACAGGACTTAATTGGCCTGATGCTTTACCATTGGCTCTTCTGTCCACCAGAACAGCAGTACACTCTCGTTTGGGGCTTAGCCCTTACGAAGTGATATTTGGTCGCCCAGCTAATGTATGGGGAGTTCCTCGCCCTAAGAAATACTCAGACTTGCCATACCCGATGTTGATTGACTACTTGCATGACCTTACAACTAAATTGCGTGTTCTTCATCAACAGGTTCAGAGTGCTCTACCAGAGGCTTCCACAGACCCAGGTCATTCCATCCGACCAGGTGACTGGGTCTGCACGAAAAATTTCCAACGACAGAGAAATTTGGAGCCCAGATGGAGAGAGCCACGCCTGGTTCTTTTGACCACAAGAACAGCAGTTAAAGTCGAAGGAAAGAAAAACTGGGTGCATGCCGTGCACTGCAAGAAAGTGCCTTTGCCCTTGCCTTTCGATCAGTGGGTCCGTAGAGGCATCAGTGACTCTGAAAGTGAGAAAGTTCCGCAATTTGTACCATTCAGTGATGCGCGTCTAATTGGAACACTTTCTGAGAAAGAGGACGACGACATCCTTCAAGAAGCAATACCATCGCATCGTCGCTTGAACACGACAAATCCAGGAACATTGTTTCAAAACCAGACTGCCTCTGGACAGGAACGCTATAATTTGAGACCAAGACCAAAGAACTTGTAAATTTCTCTCCTATGTAGTACTCTATCCCGGTTGCAGGGTCACGGTAGGAGTCTTAGTTACGACCTGAGTAAGTGGCAATAGGCCTGCAGGACCTCACAGTGTCATAGGACGGTAGATAATCGTGACTACAGTGATTGAGGAAGATTGCCGTGAGCATCCACTTAGAAAGATGGAGGCTACATTAGATAAAAGAGAAAGTAAAAATGTAAAGAATAATTGTAAAGAAATATATAGTCGTTGTAGTATTGCTCTATGCGTCATTATATTGTCGTGTATTCTTTTGGCATCTGTAAACTGGATCATTATTACTCTGCAGCAAAAAGTTGTCTCTTCTCCTACCTCTACATCTTCTTCTACTATCTCTCCGCACCTATTTCACACTCTTCCCCAGCATGAACTCATCAGAAGAACTGAATACTTTAACAATTCCTTCGTCCAGTTGTTACATCAACATCAGTTAGTGATCAATACAACTGACTGTTGGGTGTGTGGACTCATACCACATACAGTAGAAAATGGAATGCCATATTTAGTTCTTCCATTCTCCTATGAAGGTTCCGCTTGGGCTTATTTTGTCATTTTCAATAATGCATATCAAAGTAAAATTAAACAACCTGTCAGTTCACATAGTGTTGGTTCAGATTTCAGTCATAGTTTATTGATAAAGGGAATGGTAGCTATGGCTAAAATCATGGAAAAAAGTGAAGCTTCCATAGATGAAAGAAAAGCATATACTAATTGGAACATAACTAATTAAGGTTAAGCAAGGAAAATCTCCTCCGATACGGGTCATACCCCAACAAGGAAATTTCTGTCTGCAAATAAATGGTAGAACTCCAAACACCGGACAAAGAGAAAGTTTATGTTCCCATACATATGTTTATTCAGCCCTGAATTCACTGCCGTTAGTACCATCTCAAGGTACATACTTCGTTTGCCACGATAGGGCTTATACATGGTTGCCAGCTGATTTCTCTGGTACTTGTTATATAGCCTTTCTTCTTCCCCCTACATACATCGCTCCTGCGAACCATCATAAAAATAGATATGGCAGAGGGATTGTGGATTCGAAAGACACAGCAGGACAAGAGGGAGGAGATTTCCTCAAAGGATTTCTTCCCTTCTGGGGTCCAATGGCCAACAGCAGAAATATAAGGCAATTGGTTCGTGTCGTAGAAACCACCATAGACATCACTGTAGGAGCTTTAAGTAACATTACAGCTGAACTACAGGCTGATCGTCTTATGACCTTGCAGAACCGTGTTGCCTTAGACTTTGTTCTTGCGGACCGTGGTGGAGTATGCAAATTGATCGGATCAAGTTGCTGTATTTTCATACCTAATGACGCCCCGACAGTATACCAAGCTATCTCTAAATTACACATAATCTCCGAGTCGATTCATCAGGACGAAGGAGATTGGTCCTTTTCAGAGTGGTTTTGGGGATTACTGTCCAAATGGGGTTGGAAGGTATTGACATTCTTTGGAGTAATTTTAGCTTTTATATTCTCTTGTTGTCTTTGTATGCACTGCGGTCCTGCCATCTGCAACCTATGTGCTACTGCATGTATTCCCAAACCCAAGTCACAAAGAGCAGAGAATATCAAAATGATGGTACAGCAACAGCTTGATGACCTCATGGCCATAGACATCGACTCAGATTAACATGGGTTTGTGTATCTTGCCTGAGTTCTGGCAAAAGGAGGGTCTGAGGAAATTCGATTTTTAATACGATCGTATCGACCCGCCATTTTGTGGCCCGCCGCCATTTTATGTTGCCTTCACTCAGGCAGCACAGCGAACGAAGTCCATTCTGCCTTTTCTGCTTATTCTGCAACATGGTGTTCAAAACAGCCTTCTGCCTCTATCTTTACAAGGCTGGTATTAAGGTCTGACCGAGTACACTAATCCCTGTCTGGTTTTCTAATCCTTGTTTCAACTATCTGTAGGCTCACACTATTCTCCGCCGATCTTATCTTATCGTCTGGCCTTCGCTGTCCTTTGCTAGTATTCTCTCATTTCACAACTGTCCTCCAAACGCACACAAACTTATCGCACCACATGCAACTTCGTTGTGGATCGGTTAATGAATTAGTTCAAGGGAGGGGTGACAAACACAGCTGGAGGGGAGGCAACCTTAAGTCACTTGATACTTTGTTCTGTCTTGTTTTCCGACATTTCTATTGGCTCTGTTCTATCTTTACATCATTCTTACTGGCTCCTTTCTATGTGTTCTGGGAGTGTATGTAGTTAATAAATGGTTTTTATACGGTATATAAGATTGTGCGCCACAAAGTAAAGTGGCAGTCTCCTGAGAACATACCTTGTGTACTTCTTGGACAACTGTACTAGCTGCAGCTAATAAAATCTGATCTTTTACGCCTGACAGAGTGTCCCGTGTCTCTGTTAGTTGAGGCAGGTGAATCCAAGGAGATTTCAGGCGTACCCTGCGCCGCCAGGCCCATAAGGTTCTGGTTCTTCAGTGCCTAGCTGTCTTACAGACCTCTGGTCTGGCTGTCTCATTTGGTAGGAGTGGGGGGAGGGTCTAGGTGGGTGGGGTTTTGGGAGTAAGTGGGTTTAGGTGGTGCAGGGGGGTGGGTGGAGCGAGTTGGGTAGGAGGAGGGTGGAAGATGGATGGCAGAGCAATGTTTTGAACGCTGTATATTTGTGATCAGTGCTGCCTCGATCCAGGTGGTTGTGGATAAAGACTGAAATGGGATACTGTAATAAGGTACAAGTTGCTATGATAAATATTAGTGGGCTAAACGATGCTACGAAAAGGCGTTTTGTGGCACACGGTTTAAAAACAATAAGGGCGGATATAATCTGTATGCAGGAGATGCACATTATTGGCTCCAAAAAATATCTGCTGGAATTTCCGGGGTATAAATTACTGGCCTATACCACCTAGGGAACTACCACGAAAGGCGTAGCAGTAATGGCACGACATAACCTGCTAGAAGTCGTCAGGCAATCTGGAGATAAACTGGGCCAATGGTTGATCCTGGAATGTATTATCAGTTTATCTAGATTCACGGTGTGTTCAATCTATGGATCTAACTTGGATGATCCCGAAGTTATTAACTACCTTAACATAGAGCTTGCAGCCTGGGCTTTGCGGATCATTATTTGTGGGGACTTAAATATACAAATCGATGTCAGTACCCCCTTGCAGAGCCAGGAACAGTATACGGGGTGGGGGGAAAACCAAACGTTTTTCAGCCTTTACAAGCCTTGGTGCAGAGTCATGGGCTAGCGGATGCCTGGCAGCATTGTAAGGCCCATGACCCTGGCTTTACTTTTTTTTCCTACCCACATAGGAAGTCTGTCCGCCTAGACTATTTTCTAGTGTCATCTTCACTATGTGAGGGGCTTCTTATAGAAAAATATCCAAGATTTCTGTCCGATCATAACCCCTTAGTGATACAAATTTCTGCACTAACTAAGGGGCAGTATTGTGAGAGCTGGTCATTTGATCAGGGCCTGCTGCTGGATCAGGCATATGTTGTATGTATGAGAAAGTGGATCCCAGAGTTTTTTAGAAATAATCGGGGGACCGCTCCACGTGGGGTACTCTGGGATACCTTAAAAGCAGGAATCCTTGGGGAAATTTTAAGCTATAGCTTAAATAAGGAAAAGCGGCACTCCACAGCTATAAACACTGCCCAGAATGAGCTGACTACATTGGAGTCACAGATTATGGAGCTGGCCAGGAATAACCTTCCTGTGCAAGATGTTTCAAATCAAATAGCATTGGTAAAAGCCAGGCTTTCTCAGATCTATTTAGAGCGGGATGTTATCAAGGCCCAGACGCATAGGCAGGAATGCTGTGAATTTAGCGAGAAGGTGGGCAAGCTTCTGGCTCATAAGACTAGACAAAAGATGACCCACGATTGTATCACCTCAATAACGGATAACGATGGACAGATAGTACAGGAGAAACTGGCTGTGCTAAAAGTCTTTAAAGATTATTATTCTATATTATATCAGCAGGACGTTCAAGAACCCCATGACTTAGAACAGAGGATTACTCAATACCTGGGCGAACCTCCAGGACCAAGGCTACATGAGGATGAAAGACATTAATTAGCTATCCCCATTATGCTGGAGGAGATCCTTGCAGCAGTAAGCTCCCTGCCTAGCGGCAAGGCCTCTGGCCCAGATATGATTCATCTGGAGTTTTATAAGATCTTCATTAGCGAGCTGAAAGACTAACTCCTGACACTATTTAAGGCGGTGCAGGTTGGTTTACAGGCTCCTGCCTCCTGGCTGGGGGATAATATTGTAGTATTTCTAAAAAAAAATAAAGACCCCTCTTACTAGGCTCTTACCGCCCTATTTCTTTAATAAACGGAGATGCCAAGCTATATGCTAAGGTTCTAGCCATTCGACTGAATCAAGTGATCAGCAAGTTGGTTTCCCCATGGCAGCATGGTTTTATCCCTGGTCGAGAAACTGCTGATCATGCGAGGCAGGTTATAGCCATGTTAGATGCATCTCAGGCCCCAGCGACAGCGATGTCACTGATTTTATTGGATGCAGAAAAGGCCTTTGATCGGGTGAGCTGGACATTTTTATGGGCAGTAGTTCTCAAATGTAATATAGACCACGGTTTCATAAGGGCTGTACAGGGTTTATATCAGAATCCCACCACACAAATAGAAATGGCAGGGGTGGGCTCTGAGGCTATCCATATTACCTGGGGCACAAGACAGGGGTGTCCCTGTTCAACGCTCCTTTTTGCACTTTATATAGACCCTCTCATAAGAAGGATTCTTGATAGCAAATTAATCGTTCCCATGGAAATGGTCAAGGGTACGATCAAAATATTGGGCTACGCCGATGATATAGCTATTACATCACCCGACCCAAGAACATTGATGAAAGAAATAGAGAAATTAATGGCTGAGTTTGGTAAGGTCTCGGGATACTCATTAAATAAGGCTAAGTGTCAGATAATGGTTAATGAACGGGTATCCCTCGAAGATACGAGGAAAGCGGACAGAGGGGGTCATTCCAAGTTTGGCGGGCGGTGGTTGCCGCCCGCCAAACTTACCCCGTCAAATGACCGCTCCGCGGTCAGAAAGGCCATTCTGACTTTCCCGCTGGGCCGGCGGGCGCCCGCCAAGGGAGCGCCCGCCGGCCCAGCGGGAAAGGCCCTGCAACATAGAAGCCGGCTCCGAATGGAGCCGGCGGTGTTGCAGGGGTGCGATGGGTGCAGTTGCACCCGTCGCGATTTTCACTGTCTGCTAAGCAGACAGTGAAAATCATGCTGGGGCCCTGTTAGGGGGCCCCTGCACTGCCCATGCCAGTGGCATGGGCAGTGCAGGGGCCCCCAGGGGCCCCACGACTCCCGTTCCCGCCATACTGTTTCTGGCAGTGAAAACCGGCAGAAACAGGCTGGCGGGAAGGGGGTCGGAATGCAGCGCCGCCATGGAGGATTCTCCCAGCCGGGGGTAATCCGGCGGGAAACCGCCTGACCCGGCTGGGTGACCGCGGCTTTACAGCCGCAGTCGGAATGCCAAATGAAGCACCGCTAGCCTGTTGGCGGTGCTTCCGGCGACATCCACCCTGGCGGTCATAGACCGCCAGGGTTGGAATGAGGGCCTAAGTGATTTATCTCGGGGTTAGGTTGACACCCAATCTTGAGCAGATTGTTGATAGCACCCTTGCCCCAATATTTGCCAAAACTAAAAAAGAATTTCAATGTCTGAATAATCTGCATCTCACGATTGTTGTAATCTTATCAAAATGCTCTTCCTGCCTAAGGTTTTATATTTCTTAAGAACTATTCCATTGGAATTTAGTAATGATTGGCTTAAGCGTCTGTAAATTTTGTCAAACAGCTTTATATGGTCTTTTGCCAGAACTCGTCGCACATTTAAATATCTGGTACTTCCAATCGCAAAAGGGGGCTGGGCAGCTCCCAATTTTCACCTATACTATTGGAAGGCTGCTCTGCAATACATTCAGCCACTAATTATACTGGATGATGGTAGTCAGGGAGGTGGGGAGGCATGCCCAACTATTTATAGAATGATATGGGTAAGTATAGCCAATGCAGCCTTCATGAGAATAGTTGAGCCCAGCTACTTTAAAAAAGTCAAATTCGAGACTGTACAGTCTGCATTTAAGGCCTGGTCTGGTATTACACTCAGAATTGGAATCGGGTGGTTTAGCTACTATGCACCTATACCGAATGCGCCAATTCTCCCCAAATTTTTTAACAATAAATGCTGTGCCAAGTGGGCGAGTGGGAGCGTTAGGAAAATAGGGGACTTTTATAAAGGTAGACAGATAAAATCATTTAGTGAGCTAAAATATTAATTTTCTCTCGATAATAGGGATGTTTTCAAATTCTTGCAAATTAGGGATTTTTGCTGTCCTCGGCCTGGAACGGGTCATTTGGGGATAGAAATGCAGTTTTAGAGCTCCTTGATATGTCAGCTGACTGGAGGGTTCGGTCACTTTATCCCCTTCTATTGGACCTGATGCCTGATGATTTGGGGAAACATAGAGAAGTGGGGGCGAAGTATTGGTGCTTTGGAAGCCTCCTTTCTACTCTTCTTAGACATGGCCCAGCGGATTTTGCTCTCTGCTGGGCCTCAAGCTCAACATTATAAACAGTGTTTAATTTATACTATACCCACGCTAGGCTGTCAAATTGGGGAAAGTCAAGGGGGATTGTGTGCCTCGCTGCAAAAGTACAGGGGCAGATTTAATCCACATGTTTTTTAGATGCGACATGCTCCAAGTGTTTTTAACTGACATTGCTCTGTATTTGTCAAAGATCATGCACCAGGTAATTGTGATAACCCCTCAACTTGCATTATTAGGAATCGATGGAGAGGTGTGCGCTGGTCAGTCCCAGAGGTTTTTATTCTTGGCCATGTCTGCGGGCCGCTGCTGCATTGCTTCAGATTGGTTGAAGCCGGCTTCACCTACTTTCAATCAATGGTTAGCTCGCCTTTGCTCAATGTATTAATTGGATTGGTTTATATGCGCTTAGGGGGCATGCCCGTAGGAAGATTGGCAAAATAATTTGGGCCCCTTTAACACAATGGTTAGACAGAATGTAATTGCTCTTACGATAGTAACAGTGAAAGGCTTGAATAATCTTGCACTTTTTGCATTTTAATCTTTGAAGGGTTATTTTTTTCTCCTTAATATTGCATCACTGCTTTGTATGTCTAATATGAATGAATTAATTTGTATCTTCTTTTTTTCTCTTTTTTCCCTATGTGTCCTGCTGTGCATCTCTTAAAATAAATAAAAAAATAGAAAAAATAAAAAAAATAAAACAGCAATTCAATGGTGGAGGCAGATCTGTTCTAAATTTCACAGAAATGTAACTTTAAAAAAACCTAACCTTTTTCATGCCTGAAATCCCTAAAAGCTAAATCTTCATTTTGGTCACCCAAATCGTCAGCCAGTAACTAGCATCTAAATAGGTGTGTATAAGGTGTCAACTTGCTCCCAGGAACTAATAGGCTGACTTGGACGGGCAGAGATGATACCTCAGAACCTGACAGAATATGCATGAGGGGCTGGGAGGACACTTTTTGACATTAAAGTTTCACTACTGTTTGAATGTCACATCTAGCTTGGCAGGGCAGCTAGAGTTTTCATAAAACATTTGGGGCAAACTTCAAAGAGGTCTCCCCTATTACAGATAAATGTTTGCTGACAAATGAGCTGGGCCCTTTTGATGTCTTCTTAGCCAACCAGGTCCGAATTACACTGGGTCTCTTTTGACATTACAGAGTCCCAGTCTATTTGACAGGTCTGCTAGGGTTACATATACTATTTTGGACGCGCTTCCAAAGGGGGAAACAGAGTGCCAAAACAATTTATGTGCATCCACAGACTGGTTGCTGAAAGTCCAGCTTTGTTATACCATACTTCTGTCTCTGAGGTTGTTGTTGGTACAGGGACTGCCTCAAACTGGATTTTGGTGTTCAATATGGAAGGGCACTGAAATTATCATAGTACACTTCGCCCACACACTTGGTGAGGTTGTCTCAGTGGTTATTCCCACCCACTAGCTTGTGTCAGGAACACATGTGGCACTTCCAGACATCTAATTGAGAATACTCCTGGACCTGAGGAAGATCAGAAGATGACTGAATCTACTGTTTGAGGAGTACCTAAAAGACTGGTCATACTCTCCCTTTAGTTCCCTAGACAAAGAAGTGGACTCCAAGGGTCATAACGCTGACCTCCTGTTAAAAATACAGGAACACAACAATCTACAAGAGACCTTTTGCTGCACCACCCAGGTGACCAGTTGCCACTGGACCTGGACTGGGCCCTCCTCTCGGCCTCTGTCTGCCATCCTGTGAGTCTCCAGGTCCTTCTCTTGAGGTCCTGGAGAGTGGAGGATTTAGATCTGTATACTCCTGTGGCAGATTGGGACTTAAAGGTCTAAAATCAGAAGGCAAAAGATTCAACCAGGATGAACCTGGTTAGTGTATTTGACCCACGCTTTAGCATCAAATTGTGCCTAAGTCCTGTTCCAGGCCTTAGCCAGGAGTAGAATTGTGTGTGGCCTGGCCCCATGAGAAGGATGAATAAGACATATCGGGGAAAGGTGGAACAGGATCATTGGGGAATGTAATTTTTAACTATATAATTAGATGTTAAAGGTCACAATACATGCCTTGGCATTTTTAAATGTATTACTTTCTACCTTTAGAAATATTTGGAAAAACAATAGTAGAGGGGTGCATTTTAAAAAATATCTTACCTGGTACAATGGTCAAAAGTAAAAAGCATTACACAACAGTGATTTTATCCTTTTAGGAATTACTAGGAAACCTGTTCAAATCATCTATTTTTTTAAGCACCTTAAGAGCGTGACATTGGTAAAAGCTAAAACTAATGTAAATAAGTTTTTAAGGTGTGGTGGGAGATTTTCTCTATAAATGTTTTGGGACATAAGGTGCATTGTGAGGGAGGACTACTGTTTAAGACAGTTCAGAATTTCAATTCAACACTGTAGTATATTTAATAATCATAACTTGTGCTTGATAGTGCTTTATAATGTACTATAGCAGTTTCTAAGGCCCTCATTACGACCATGGCGGACGGTGCAATGATGGCGATAAGACCGCAAACAGGCTGGCGGTCATTACTGCCCTATTATGACATTGTCGGTTTGGCATTTGCCAAACCGCTAATGTATTGCACCGTCCGCCATGGCGGTAACGACCGCCAGGCTGGAGACAAGGGCCGTCACTAGCCCGCCGGCGGTATCAGGACCCCACCTCCCCAGAGCCAACCCCAACACTCACGACCCACCTACCCCCCCAAAGGTAGTAGGACCACCTCCCCACCCCGCCCCCCTGACCCCTATATACCCACCCAAACATACCCCCCCACACCTCCTTCACTCACGCTCACACCACTCACACACATACATGCACACATGCACACACACATACATGTAACATTTCCCCTACACACATTACACCTCCCGCATACATACACACACTCACACACCCCCTCTACACACTCACACGCACACCCTCTCGCACACACACACCACACAACATCCCCCTCCTCTAACAGACGATCACCTCACCTGTTTCGGTGATCCTCCGGGAGGGAACGGGATCCATGGGGGCTGCTCCGCCGCCAGCACCCCGTCACTAGAACACCGCCACGCTGAATATTGAGAGGTAATTCAGTGTGCGGTGTTCTGATGATGTGGCGGTGGCGGTGGAGCAGCCTCCAGTACACCGCTGACCGCCAGCAGCCATAATATGGTTGGCAGAAGACCGCCAACACTGGCGGTCTTCAGTCTGGCGGAGCCTCGGCGGTCTTTGAAAAAGACCACCGAGGTTGAAATGAGGGCCTAAGTCTTATAAATAGCCAGTACGGTTAACTTCTTTCACAACCATTCCCTGCTAAAACGTGTGGAAATAGTGCATTTTAATACATGACTGCCTCCACCGCAAAGGACTAATAAGAATATGCAACAGGGGCATCCTAGAGTGAACCTCACAGGAACCCTGGGTCTATATATAAGGGTCTATATATAACACAACTGCAATTGCTCATGCATGTTTAATTTTCAAATAATCCTAGCGATTCAATGAGTAAATAAATTAATGGTGAGTGATCCTCATATTTATGGCGAATATGACATTTTAACACTTCTCAATGAGTTCCTGGGTCATCATCGTTAGGACATCAGACTAGAAGACAAAGTACATGATTGTGCAAGGCAGATGCATTGGTGATGGGGTGTTTGCCAGCCTGTAACACAAATGGTGTGGAAAAATGGTCAAGGCATTCTGCTTTTTTCTGTGTCTGAAGGCATTCATCAACAATTGTTGTTACTTTGGATTCATCCTGACTCATTCAGGGTTATACTTTCATTCAGTTTGCCATAGGATGCCATCGGGCCCTTTATTCCTGGAATTTGCAGCTCTTCAGATTTGGACATTCCTGTTCTTTTCAAATGCCTTGATCGTGTGACCAGTTAGTGCAGGTCCCAGAAATGTTGTTAATACCATTAACATTAGGATTAATCACCATTACCTGTAGAATGTATATCACCATATGACAGAACTACTCGTGAAACCATCATATTAGTATACAATTATTAACCCAAATGCTTTCCTCACATGTACACTCTTTCCACTTCTTGTATCAGTGTCCAAGCGATCACTTCAGTACTGAGTAAAAATGTATTCTTGTCACTGAGTATATTCACATTAGTGGAGTGCACCAGGGGATATATTTTTTACACTGTATCTATTTCCTGCGAGCAAGTAAAGGTCCTTGAATAGATTATTTGTTACGGTTATTTGGAAATGATACCTCAATGAGCCATTGTTTTTCTACTAATTTGTGGAAAGGAAACACTTTACCCATCAACCCCAGCTTTGCAGTGAGTGAACGGAGAGTAACAGTGGATTACTAGGGCCAATAAGAATACTTCTTGGTATCAAACAGCTCATAAGCTGCGTAGGTGAAGTATTGTTAGGAACTCATCACGCCACCACCATATTAGTTAAAACAGTTTTAGCGGTACCAGTGAATCTTTACTAAGCCACCTTTATTAGTGCTGCTATACTTTGTGTGAACAGTGTCATCATTTCTCCCAGGGCTACCTTGCGTTTATAAGGGAATGTAAACACTACTCAATAGCCGGCTGTATTCTGTGTGTAAAGAACTCAACCTTCTGAGGGGGTTCTGTCATACATCTCAACCCTTCTCAGCTAGGCTTATAAACCTTTGATGGGACAAGGTCTACATGTATCAATAAGTCCTAAACACTTCCCATGGGCAGTCTCAACATTTCTCTGCCACCCTGATATGCTTTCCTGGACAGAATCAATACTTCTTAGAATAACGTACATTTTTTAGCAGACTACTCCAACACTTCCCATCAGGGCTTATGTGTTGTCCATTATTAACATTTATCAATTTATCAAGGGGGATGACACAGTTTGGAAGGACACAGCCAGTAGTCTAGTACGTTGACTAAGCTGTCTAATGCTGGGGAGATCTTTGCTTTATTTAATTGTTATGTTTTTGGATACCAGTAGATCAAATCAGTTTTTCGTACGTTTGAGGATGGTGAAAGGTTTTACCATTGAATTTGGCAAAAATAAACATCTGTTGGCATGAATATGTGCTTTAAGAATGCAGCATTTCTGGAATATGTGTATTGACAGCAATGAACAGGGATCCCTACTGATCCCATGTCGATCACTGCTTTTTATCCCGTACTTGGATTCTGGAAGTTTATAGTTTCAGTGATTCCATTATGAGCATTGTCTAACAAATCCCAGGTGGGCTAGCAGAAGTTGTTCTCCAATGCAGAAGGACAGTAAGCAGTGGTGGGAGGCTGTAGTTTACATAAAGAGGCATTATTTGCAACACAAAACAGGATCCTTGTTGCATGCTCAGTTCTTACTATTCTCCTGTTTTAAAGGATAGGCACTGATGGAGCTGAACAAAACTATTTAAATTCCCCATCATCCTGTCAGTTTCTATCTTAATGAGCACTGGTTGTGCTATGAGATGAACTAGTTTAATGCAATATGTAATGTTCCTTTTCTTTGTCCTCAGAGAACATTGAGACACAGATGTCTATGGACATACTAAGGGAGGTGCCCCTATATTTCCAGTGTTGTTGGAACTGTGAAGGGTTTTTTGTGAATGTCAATATCCCCATATCTGTTTCCTTGTGTAAGCCTTCCCATATCAGTCTCCCATGATATGTGTGCCAGTGTTCAAGTGCCTCCGGTATCAGTGTCTGTGCCTTGGTGACTTAGGGCCTCCTTATGAGTGAAGGCATCATTTATCACCCTTGATAAAAACCAATAGCACAGGGTACGTTATTTATCAGATGCAATAAATAATGCCTATTGTGAGTTTATGGGTGTAATAACAAGCAGATTTTGGTATCTTACTCACCAAAATCATCATGTTACATTAAATACCATATATTTAACTCTGTTAAATTTTGGCAGGTTTGACTTGCTCAAATTTAACAAATGTAGAGGTATTTAATGAATCCGATAACCTTCAGATGAGTTAAATACCTTCAAACATGTAATTCCAACTCATGCGTAAACAGGAATTTATGCATGGGTCAGAATATTATGAGATACTCATAATAAGGCCGCATGTCTTTCTGTGAGTATGTCAGAGTATGCACATCAGTGCTTTTGTGCCAATGTCCTAGATTCGTATTATTGTCTTGCTTTTCAACTTTATTTCTGTTTAGTACTACATAAATACTTTACACATTGCCTTTAGGTTAAGCCTGTTTGCTTAAGGTTGCTGAGATCAGGTTAATTTAGTGACTTTAGGAATTCACCTTTACAAGGAACGTGGCTATTACCGAAGATGGGTACTTCACACTCTCAACCAATAGACTTATTTCTTACAATGGGTAATGTACATACAGATATTTTGGCAACGCAACAGGGTTCTTTAGATGCAGATCATGAGCTACTTGGTCAGATAAGAAAGGCTGAACAAGAAATAGGAAAAGATGAATAGACATAAGAATGTACCATCAAGGAACAAAAAAGCAAGAGTGTTTATTACCTAAATTAAATGATGTGTACCATCAACAAGGCTACAAAGCACTATTCCAAACGTTTGCCAAAAAACACCAGGAACAGGACACAGGGGATCGAAAAGAGTCAGTACTATATAAAGAAAATAATCTGATAGCCATGGCTGAAAGAGACTGTAGCAGAATGTGGGGAAATGTGCAATACACCAGATCATACATGGTCTTGACTCGACTTGATTCCAGAGGTCATAATCACTGGCAGCGATTCCTTGCCCTTGTCTAAATTATGGAACACACTCCTAGAAAACCAGGTTCAGTTCTTTAACGCTTTTACCCACATACGGATGGTCAAAGAGAAAGTGTCAATCAGACCCTACAACAATATCTTGCAAGTTTTATTACAGACTATCCACAAGAGTAGGTGGCTTGCATACTGATAGTTTTTTTTTTTTTTTTAATCTCTTTTATTGCTTTATAACTGCATGGTAACGCATATATGACGAAATAACTCCACAATTTTGTGATCCCCTCTCCCCCTTCCGTCTCCCTTCCACACATTCTATCAATTGCATAAATGTGTTAGACCAATTCACAAATAAACAACAGATTTATCCTCTTGTACAATCTCCTGTATGAGTATCTTGGTTAGTTATGCAGGGTCCGGTTCTGAGAGATTAGCCGCAGCATCATAATTAGAAGTGTCGGGTGCTCTAAAATTGTCCAGTATCGTATTCCAATGCTGAGCATTGTCTCTAGTTCTTAGGCCTCTGATGGCTTCCCTCATTAGCACTGTTCCTTCGGCTTCTGCCCATTTAATTAACGCATTTCTCCAATGGTTTATCTGTGGGCCCTTCGGATCTTTCCAGTGTGAAGTTATTTCTCTCCTTGCTAATATCAGGGCCAGGTCTATGAACCAGTTTGTAGTTTTATGCTTGCTGGGGCGTGAGAAATCCCCCAAGGCCACTACCATGGCTGATCGGGGTAATGTTCTGCCCGTGCAGGAGGAGAGCATCCCAAATATCTCCGCCTAGTAATCCCCAACTAGTGGGCAACTCCAGAGCATGTGTAACAGTTCCGCTGCCAGTTCTGCACAGCGAGGGCAACTGGCATTTTCTACACCATAAATCTTTGATATCATATAGGGGGTTAAGTAGGCCCTATGAAAGACATATACATTTATTAATTTAAACCTGGCATTCCTGGAAACTGTGTATATGTGTGCGGTTATTCTGGACCACTGTGCATCGTCTATTGTAACGCCCAACTCACCCTGCCATTTTGTCTTAAGTTTACTTAAGGGAAGACATGTGCTGGTTAGCAAAGAGGTATATATCCCTGATATCATCCTCCCCTGGTCCCCTATAGTGCATAGTTGGTCACAAGTAAGATGTCTGGGGGGTTCCTCCAGCCCTGTGCCCCATTGCTTACGAAGAGTTCTAGCAATCACGTTATAGGTTAGGAACAGCCCTGGTGGGAGCTGGAACTTTTCTTGTAATATTTGCATAGGTATATAGTCTCCCATTATTATATAGAGCCCCTATGGTGTCGATCTGAAATGATATGAATCGGGCGATGCCCCCTATCACATGATTTCCCGCGATGGATTTCAAGCAAGTCAGGGGGGCTTCTGGTGAGTATGGAGCTCTGGTGTGCGTTCTCTTTAGGTATTGTTCCCAGCAGTAACGTGATGCCTCCCATTCTACTGGCAGTGGCCTATTCTGTTTTTTGGGGTTTAGTAGTATGCCCAAAATTCTATCTCGGTAGCAGTGGAGAGGGGCTCTCAGGGCCTCCCCCACTGGAGGTGCTCTGAGAAACCGCGCCAGCCACTGGAGTTGGCTCGCCCAGTAATATAATTCGAAGTCGGGAACGGCTATACCACCCTCCGCTGTCGATCTCTGGAGGGTGCACAACGCAATCCTATGTCTGCTGGGTCCCCATATAAATCCTGCAATCAAGGACGTGATTGCTTTAAATACTACCCTCGGATTTATGAGTGGAATGGTTGCTAAGTAGTATAACACTCTAGGCAGCACTATCATCTTAATCAGCGCAACTCTCCCAGTGACCGCCAACGGAAGAGTCTGCCAGAATGTAATTCTGTTTTTGATATTCCTAATCGTGCTCTGTATGTTCCCCTCCAGTAGTTCTTCAGTGGAGTGATAGATATTAACCCCTAGGTATCTGAATGTGGACGGGGACCACTGGAGGCCTCGACTGTCCGTTGGCTCCCTGATGCCCCTGGTAGCCGGAAAAATGGACGACTTCCCCCAATTAATCCGGAGCCAAGATGCAGCACCAAAGTTCTCTAACATTGTCATTGCTCCCGGCAGGCCGGCCTCCACGTTCTGGAGAAAAAGTAACATGTCATCTGCATATAGGGCAATATGATGTGTCCAGGCATTGATTGTAATGCCTTAATAAAACCTCTGGGATCTAGCCGACTGGGCGAGAGGTTCAACCGCCAAGGCAAAGAGTAAAGGTGACAGAGGGCAGCCCTGTCTAGTGCCCCTACCTATGGCAAAAGAAGGGGATATTGTACGGCCTGTGCGCACTCGCGCCGTGGGGTTTGTGTAAAGAAGCCTCGTCCATTTAACAAAACCTTCCCCCAGTCCCAGCTGTGGCATGACTTGCTCCAGGTAGTCCCATCGCAGGCTATCAAAAGCCTTCTCGACATCTATTGAGATGATCACTGCTCTAGATGCATCAGAAGGCAGGGCATGAAGGAGTGAAATCAGTCGTCGAATATTTTGGGCAGTGCTACGCTGTGGGATAAATCCCGATTGGTCCTGATGGATCAACGAGGACATGTGCGGTAGAAGTCTGTTAGCCAGCACTCTGCTTAGTATTTTATAATCTAAGTTCAACATTTATAGTGGGCGGTATGATCGAACGTCCGTTGGGGATTTGGTGGGTTTCAAAAGAGGAATCATTATAGCTTCTGTAGTGGAAGGAGGCAAGCTATTATTATTCCATGCCTCCGCATATAATATACTGAGGCCCGTATTTATACTCCGTTTGCGCCGAATTTGCGTCGTTTTTTTCGATGCAAATTCGACGCTAAACTAACGCCAACTAACGCCATATTTATACTATGGCGTTAGAGGCGAATAGCGCCAAAGTTCCCGGAATGTGCGTCATTTTTTAGCGTGAACCCCTTCCTTGCGTTAATGATATGCAAGGGAGGCGTTCCCGTCTAAAAAATGACTCCCAGGCCTTTACGTGGTATTTATACTCCCGGGCAAAAGAGACGCCCGGGAGTGGGCGTGGCTAAAAACGGCGCATTTGCGCCGCTTTTTAACGCCTGGGTCAGGCATGGCGTTAAGGGACAAGTGGGCTCAAAATGAGCCCAGAGTGCCCTCCCCTGCCCCCAGGGACCCCCCCTGCCACCCTTGCCCACCCCAGGAGGACACCCAAGGCTGGAGGGACCCACCCCAGGGACATTCAGGTAAGTATTTTTTTATTTTTTTTTAATAATTTTTTTTGGCATAGGGGGGCCTGATTTGTGCCCCCCTACATGCCACTATGCCCAATGACCATGCCCAGGGGACAGAAGTCCCCTGGGCATGGCCATTGGGCAAGGGGGCATGACTCCTATCTTTACAATGATAGGAGTCATGTTGATGGGGGATGGGCGTCGAAAATAAATGGCGCAAGTCGGGTTACGACGATTTTTTCGACGTAACCTGACTTGCCCCATTTTAAGACGCCCATGCGCCATTTTCCCCCTACGCCGGCGCTGCCTGGTGTACGTGGTTTTTCTCGCGCACACCAGGCAGCGCCGGTCTGCTTGCGCCGGCTAACGCCATTCAATAAATACGGCGCCCGCATGGCGCTTCAGAATGGCGTTAGCCGGCGCAAAACTTTTTGACGCTAAACTGCGTTAGCGCAGTTTAGCGTCAAAAAGTATAAATATGGGCCTGAGTTGGGGAGCTACTAAATCCTGGTACATAAGGTAAAACTCCACGGGGAGACCATCCGCTTCCGGGACCTTGTCCCTGGCCATACTCTGAATTGCAGTCTTTATTTCTGCAAGTGATATGAAAGTCGCCAGGGCCATTCTATCCTCCACTCCCAGTGTAGGGAGGTTGAGGTTTCCCAGTTCTAGTAATTGAGCGTCGCTCAGTAATGCGGTGGGAGGGGCATGTAGCTCCGAGTAATATTCGAGAAAGGTAGCATTGATCTCCTTTTGTCCATACACTTTGGTACCCAGGGTAACCTCCAGCTCTACTACTATGGTTTGTTGCTGTGGTGGTTTAACCAGCCAGGCCAGGAGGGCAACCGCCTTATAACCCTCTGCGTGCTGTCTCTGTAAAAATTGCTTATAATCGAAATGAGACAGTCTAAAGTTAGCTTCCGCTATTCCAGCCCTTGTCTTCCAGTTGTGCTGAGAGGTCGGGCTGTGCCGGGTGTTTGTGTTCGAGATCTCTAAGGGAATCCTCAAGACCGTCTAGTTCAGTCTCCAATACCTTACGTACTCCTACAGTCGTGCCAATACTATATCCCCTGATCACTGTTTTAAATGATTCCCATTCGATGGATCTAGATGAAGCAGTTTCAGCATTGTTCCTAAAGAAATCAGTGCTATGCGTACTCAGTAGAGCCTTAAAAGCTTCGTCCTCAAGGGATTCTGCTCTTAGGCGCCAAGTGGGAATCAAAGGTCTCTCACTGCACCAGGTCAAAGAAATTAGTAAGGGATTATGATCCGAGATGGTGCGGCCAAGATACTCAGCCTTCGTCACCGCAGATTGCACATCCGGAGAGGCCAGAAAGGTGTCCAGTCGCACGTGCAGGTCGTGGACTGCTGAGTAAAAAGAATACTCTCTGTTGAGGGGGTTAAGTTTGCGCCAACAATCCGTTAGTTGCCAGTGCCTCTAACACTGCAGAAAGTAAAATGCTGTTTTATGGATTGTGGGTTGCAACAATGGTGGGTGCGATCTGTCCATTGTGGCATCCATTACACAATTAAAGTCCCCTCCTATTAGTGTGGTGCTGGTGAGGAGCGTACTCATGACCAGCGATAATCGATCTAGAAATTTCCCATGGTCATGATTGGGGCGTAGAGTCCCGCAAGGGTTACCTCCCTCCCATCCAATCTACCAGAAATCAGTACATATCTCCCTTCCGTGTCAATCAAGGTATGGAGAACCTGCAATGGGACTCCCAGGTGGATCCATATCAACACTTCCCTTGCAAACGCCGAGTGGGCAGTGGTGAAGATTTGTCCCCTCCAGCGCTTTTTCAGGGCTTTAACCTCCTGCTCTAACAAATGGGTTTCTTGCAAGATAGCTATGTGCACTCCCCTTCGTTTAAGAAAATTGTGGACCTTGTATCTTTTGGACATGTTATTTATGCCCCTAACATTCCATGTGTATTCTGTGGCCATAGTTTAAGGAGGCACGTGGAGTCGGTCTGCAAACGCCGCTCTATTACAACTAATGGATGTACCTTTCGAGATCAGTAATCTGAGGTGTGAACTGTCTGAGCCGTTAAGTAGATGTGCGTGATATACCCTTATAACAACAAGAAGAAAATCAAAACCCCTTTGCAACTCCCTCTCCCCAGGACCGGTACCTACAACTCTCCCCGTCCAAACCATTACAACCATTGTAATCCTAATTATCAACCTATTGGAAGGAGGTGCACCAGAGACCAAGAGGTAGTGCTCCGGGCCATTCCCCGGGCCCAACCACATGGAATGTGCCGGTTAGGAAGTGACATCCAGGGTCATACCGCCATATAGTCACGGGTGGGACCGAGCAGGGCCCCCGAACAAAGCGAAGGTCACCCACAGATGCTAGCTCATTTGCCAGCCTATTACTTCAGCGAGGTCATATAAGCTCATCCACTGTTCTCGGGCTGATTGGCGGCAAGCTGATAAGAGTGTCTTGGGAGGACACAGAGGAGTGTTCGCAGCTTGAATCGACATCTGATGCAGCATCCGGAGTCTGACGCGTGTGGAAGTCTCTTCCACTCAGCGCTGCTGCTGTTTCCACCGCATCACACATCTCCTGAAGTGACTGATGTTTCGATGGGGCCACCTCTGTGGTCTTCTTCCGAGATCTACTATGTTTCTTCCCGGGGGTTCGAGAAGGTCGATCGCGGACTGTCCTTCAGGGAATGTTCAGTGATTCTAGCCAATCCATCGCCAATTGAGGTTTGAGGAAAAAGTGGGTCCTATTATCGTATTCCACTCGGAGTTTAGCCGGAAAGAGCATAGCATACTTTATACTATGCTCACGCATGGTGCGCTTTACTTCAATGTACGATGCCCTCTGTGATTGTGTCTCTCTTGTAAAATCAGGGAATATCATGACTTTTTGACCATTGAACTGAATCTCTCCTTGCTGGCGGGATTGCGACAGTATGTAGTCCCTATCTTTATGGTGGAGTAATCTGGCGATTATCAGCCGCGGTCTGGCTCTCGGTGGAGGGGACCCGCCGGGGACCCTGTGGGCTCATTCCACTGTGAAAAACGCAGAGAAGCCCTCTGGGGCCACCGTGTCTCTAAGCCATTGCTCCAAGAATGTTTCTATATTAGCTGCGATGGACTCTGCCCCCTCTGGAACCCCCACCAGTCTGATGTTATTCCGTAGGGCTCGGTTCTCGGCATCTTCCGCCCTTGCCTCTAATGTTTTCAGCCGGGTGGCCAGGTCTCTAATTTCTGAGGACAAGGTTTTTTGTGCCGCTGAAACCTCTGTCAGCGTACTCTCATGTGAGCCCACTATTTCCTTTAGTTTACGGTGGTCATCGCGTAAAAGGGAAAGGTCTGTGGTAAGCTTGTCAATCTTGCATTCTAGTGCTTCGTGGGATTCTTTAATGGCCAGCAGCACAGTGACCAGAGTTGTTTCTTGTTGCTCATGTCCAGCTTGTGAACCCCTGGCAGGTGTTGGGGGTGGGTTCTCAGTGGGTGAGGTATCCCCCGCTGACAGCCTGTCGTGTTTTTTGGGTTTTACCATTATAATAGGCGAGCAACTGGCCTCATGTAGGCGATGGTCGCTCAAATTAGTAGAAAGTGGTACTGTTCACCAGTGTCGTCCAACCTGGGTGTCGCCTTTCCCAAGTCCCAGCACTCTCACATGGAAAGCACTGCGAGTTATCCTCTGTTTTGGGCAGCTCGTCCACGAAGGCGTTCTCCCGCAGTTATGTATGTGCTAGTCGCCGGTTAGAGCAACCGGAGAATGCAGAAAGGCAGAGCTAAGATCTCACCTCCGGTAGGGCATTGGTCAGTGACATCCGCTTAATGTTCTGGTAAACAAGGGAGGGTGCAACTCCGGTATCCCCGATTCCCCTCTCCAACCGGGCAGCTGTTGTGCAGGATATCATGGATCTCTGGGGCGTATGAGAACGAGGTCCCCGATTCCCCTCAATGTGCTGGTATCAGCTCCCGCCTCAGCAGGCGGCCTTCACAGTCTCACTGGCCTCATAGCAGCCAGGGATCTGACCCATCGGAGCCGTCCCTCTCTTACCCGAAGCTCCAGGGACTCCGCACCTCATCTACTCCTCGCTACATTCCCCAAGGTCCACCGGTGTTCCGCTTCATATCGTTACTCACGCCATCATGGGCAAAGGGCCTTGTACCTCTGGGGCACTTCGATGGGTGGCGTGGGGGTCCTCACCACTGCGGGTCCGCTGCTCTCCCCCAGCCGAGGGCCGCAGCCGCGATGGGTTCACTGCTCCGCCACGGCCGCCATTTTGGGTCACGGCAGCCGCGGAGCTGTCAGGGCAGATTTCGAGCAAAATCCACTTCAAAGTAGGGGCGCCGCGGTCCCTACCCGTGCCGGACGCCCTCCGATCACCTCTCTTCAATTTTCAAGACCTCCGGTCGTTATTATGGCAGGATTCATGCGTCGGGCCCGGTTCGTGGCCCGGGAGCGTCGCACTATGTATGCAGCTCCATCGGCCCCACGCCAAGCCCCCCCTGCATACTGATAGTTGAGTTTGCTTATAACATCCTTTTGCAAAGCTTTGTGGGGTTCTCAAAATTCTTTTGCACTTATGAATATTGTCCTTGTGTATGACCTTTCCTGTTTCCATCAACAAATGTTAAGTGTGCTTTGTCATGGGCCTTGATGGCTGCTAATCTGATCTTAATCTGTGTACCTATAAACAACTGCATAAGTGAGAATCCTATTTTCGAGCCCTGCTGGAGGAGTTTCAGACATGACCAATGAAGCCAGTTTCTTTGTTTCTGTCTAGGTGAGTAGTGGAGTCAACATCTTGATCAGTGCCAAAAGTTCAGCTTGTAACAGACTGCACTTCAGTCTAGGTTTACCTCTTCTTAACAGAAGCTGATGTAAGGTGTTCTCAACTATTTCTCATTTTGTTCATTATAATAGTTTCACACTGATAACAATAGATTTCATGGTGCTAAACATACAAATATAAGACACTGTAAGCATATATATTAAGTAATAGCATGGTGCTGTCATGTACAAAACTGCAAAATACTTCATAAGAAGTTGGCTAGTGGAACCACTGTGTATTTAGGGTTCCATGGAAAGTCCAATAATTTTCAAGTGCTCCTAGCTTACACACAAGAAGGTTCCAAAGCCCTCTAACAAGACAATTGATAAATTGACCACTTTCCTGTGATTTCCTAAACATGGTTTGCTGTCAACAGACATACATTATTAGAATGAAAGTAGTGGGAAGCATTACAAGTGCATGCAAAACACTGTATGGAGCGACTCCATCAGTGTCCAGTTCAAGACATGCATGGATTGAGACATAATCACATTAGATACTACTCGTAAAATTACTTTGTGAATTGCAAAAGCTGTAAACTTACGTAAAAGTGTGAGTTTGCCTTTGTGAAACAGGCCAACTCACACTTTCTCATTTACTGACAATGGGCCCTGGTGCACCTGCACCTGCTGTCCCATTGATAGCTACACCCCTAACTCACTTCCCACCCTCTAACAATCTCCAATCACTCACTCCTTATACCACACCCACGTTCCTTCTCCTTCTCCCTCATACTCACTTTCACTTATTGACAGACTCTCTTAAATTCAGATTCTCACTTCCACACTCATTGACACTCTCAAATGTTCACACACACAGTCTCAGTCAATCTCATTTACTGTCAATTTCTCAGAAACAACCTCAGAAACACATGGACACTCCTGGACAGAAACAGCATTTTTTCACTTACCTTAGTTCATTAGCTTGCAACTCAGGTTCCATGGCAGCAGCAGAGAAGTATTCAGGCACTGAGCTTTAGAAGCCAGACAGAGCAGCAAGGCCAGGTGGGAAAATACCCAACTCAATATCTCTGCAAGGTTCTTGATTGGACTGGAAGCACAGCACTATTAGAAGCTAGGACAATGCTCGGAATCCTGACCTTGCTGCACTGGGTGGCTCCTCATTAGCCTTAGGGATGCACTAGTTTGAGCCCTGACTGCCATATTTAAACAGTTATACTGTGCTGCCTAAGGCATGCGCAATATGTCTGCTAAATAAAATGTATTGTGTCTGTGTGATGGGATCATAGTTTGACTATGTCTCTTAAATGCACAATCCAGTTATCCAGCTATAGAGCGCTGTGTTTTTAAACAACACTCTGTAGCAGGCTCCCTCTTCATACTGTCAACAGGAAATGGAGACACAGTCAAAAGAGTTAACCTGCACACTGGCCATGTTCAAGACAAGGGACAAAACATGGTGCCACACAGAGGAGGCAGGGCTGTGCCCCTCAGCCCATGATAAGGATCCACCAATGGCCTTATACATGTCCTATTTGTTCACAAAGATACAGTTCTAAATATACTCAAATGGTGCACATCACATTCTCTGCCTCTCCACCATTTGGAATGCCCCTTCTTTGGTAAGCTATTCAACTAAAGTAATCGCTTGTTTAATAATAATGAGATGGTGGATATCAGCCAACTTCCTAAAACTGTACTCTCAGAAACTGAGGTTTGCCATACAATGCAATCTCTCCTCTTGAGCTCCCATTGACAATATATATCCCACAGAAGACCACCTATTCCAGCTAGAGAGTGAGCAGCTCTGTATTTATAGCAATGCTATAAAATGGAGTGGGTGAAAAGGAAGCATAAGATATAGGGTGGAGGTCACTTTAGACATGAATGTGTCACTTGAGATTGATGATTCAGATTTGAGGTAAGTCCAAGTTGCTGACAACAATTCAGTAGATTACTACTTGGAATCCACCCAGCATTGGTAGTGGCCCAACCTCTCCTGATGCTGTAAGTTCAGAGGGGAAAGTACTTTATGGAGTTTGCCTAGGCGCAACAGGCGGCACACCCTTCACCTTTGGTGCTGGGCTCAGGGTCCTTGAACGAAGAAGGTGTTAGTTTAGCAGAAAAAGGAGTAATTAAGACAAAGTTCTGCACAAAGGGATACCCATTACCTTGACGCACAGACTATGGGGCTTATTTACAAGTGACTTGCTTCGCTGGTGCGTCACTTTTTGTGATGAACCGGTGGCTCAGGATGCAGACCTATATCTACAATGCTACGCAAAGCCATGATTGAATGGCTGTTCATAGTCTTGGAGATTTGGAGTAAGGCAATGCAACATGAGTTGCTCGTTGCCTTACCTTGCGTCAAAAAGGCGTTCAATGGGTGATCTCATGCAACACCCATGGATTTAGACACATTTCCAAATTTACAAGGTTTTGAAAACCTGGGAATATGTCAACAGCCTAAGGTTGGCACAAGAGGGAGAAATATTTATATTTTGCAGCACACGTAGAAAGAGGAAACATAGAAAGAGGAAAATGACTCTCATGATAATTTTTGGGCAGGAAGGTGCGCTTTCCTACACAAAAACAATCATCTCCGCAATGCAAGCACCCTTCTACCATGGTGAAAGAGTGCGTGTGTTGGCGCATGTCAGCAATTTGTGTGCTGGAGCAGGGCAAAAGGCCAGGAATGTGCCGTTTCTTGTAGATACAGCGCATTCCTGCCCATTCGTTTTGATGCAGGACAGCTCATCAAGAAGGCTTGTGGTGTTGCCCAGCGATGAAAAGTTGTTAATGAGGCCCATAATGTCCTAGATCAAGGGTTGGTTCACCAATCATGTGCCCTCATACTGAAGGGGAGGAGTGGTCGGCAAGAAAGGTGAGCGAACTACGTTATAAGAAAATGAGTGAAGGAAAGCACACAGCACATAATGAAACATGTCCTGAAGCATCACATTTGCATTATTTTCAGCTATGCGAATTAAGAATTCAAACCCGCCTGATTCACAAAGGGCAGTGCACATCAATGACAAATGTAGTTTGATTTTACCACAAGGACACCAACTTTGCTGCCGGTATTAAAACAGTTCCCAGGAGGAGATTTACACTTTGAAAACCACTGTATTTTCTGGTGGCCTTGCTGCACTCCTGAAGATAACGGAACAGAGCACCCCAGGACTTCCAATGCACTGAAATTGTTACATTTGTGTTACTGTTCATAAATTTGAAGAGAAACTTCAGGAGACATTATTGCTAGTACTTTAAATATGTGGGATATTTCTACAAGGAGAACATGGAAAACAATCCTGGAGTAAAAATGTTCTTGGAACTTTCATATTAAATCAGTGCACACATTCAAATAGTAACTCAAGTTTGTGGAATATTCCCTGCAAAATATCACAGGAGGAGAAATAGTCTATGGTAATTATACACATAGGAGTAGCAATTTTCACTCAGATCAATTTACTTTTAGAATTTGACACACATTCCTTCCACTTAATATTGATGATGTCCAGGCTTGCATACTTAACAGTGGCTCCGGAGGCCAATGAAATCCAGAGCTAGGGTGACCATATTTTTCATAACTAAAAACTAGGACAGCCACACACGTAGTAATAGGACTAAGGCCCTCATTGTAACCCTGGCAGTCGGTGATAAAGCGGCAGTAATACCGCCAAGAGGCCGGCGGTAAAAAAAAATGGAATTACGACCATGGCGGAAACCGCCAACACAATTAACACACCGACCGCCATGGCGGTAGCAACAAACACTGCGGCGGTAACCACCAACAGACAGGCGGAAGACAATGTACCGCCCACACTATTACAAGGCACCAATCCGCCAGCTTTTCCGGGGCGGTACCAACGACATTAAAAGCACGGCAGAAACAGGAAATGGAAGGTAAACCACTCAGCTCTCGACACACAACGAGGAACCACAACGCCATGGAGCCCGAGTTACAGGTGTTACCAATGTTGGTTTACCTTCTCTTCTACCAGGAACATCAAAGACGGCGGCGATGACCACGGTGAGTACTGCACCTAGCACACAGGGGAGGAGGGGAGGAAAAAGAGAGTGACACACACACACACAACATGCAACACCCCCACCCCCAACAACACACACATAAACACATGCAGCAACCTGACATTTACTCCCCGTAACCCCCTGAAAGAACTCAAGGACCAAATGAAATGATTGTAACGAGTGTAATCATCGAAAATCCAGATAGGCCAACATAACTTTAAAAGATCAGTATATACAAATATTTACAGCAAGTACACAAGTCTGTATACTGTTCCATTCAATGTCCGTGGACCAGTGGTCCCAAAAAGCATGGGCGAAGCCCACACATGACACCTGCCTCAAAACGGAGAGAACACTGCTGGGGCATGAGGCCGAAAAAAAACAGGCACCTCAGTGGGAAGGGGAGGGGGGGACCTCAGCCGGATAATGGGAAGACACCACTGCATCACTAGGGGGCTCCATACCCACTGCTTGGTCCTGGGGAGTGCAAAGCCACAGTCCCTCAAGTCTCTCAAGTGGGAAGTTTGCCCACTGCTTGGTCCTGGGGAGTGCAGGGCCACAGTCTCTCAAGTGGGTGGTTTGCCCACTGCTTGGTCCTGGAGCGTGCAAGGCCACAGTCTCTCAAGTGGGTGGTTTGCCCACTGCTTGGTCCTGGGGAGACCAACGCCACAGTCTCTGGAGTGGATGCAGTTCTCCACTGGTTCTGGAGGGGGCCTGGTTCCCAGAGTGCTTCATCCTGCCAAGGACTGGGGAAGTGGATGCAGTCCTCCACTGGTTCTGGAGGGGGCTTTGTGTCCAGAGTGCTTCATCGTGCCAAGGACTGAGGTAGTGGATGCAGTTCTCCACTGGTTCTGGAGGGGGCTTAGTGCCCAGAGTGCTTCATCCTGCCAAGGACTGGGGTAGTGGATGCAGTTCTCCACTGGTTCTGGAGGGGGCTTTGTGTCCAGAGTGCTTCATCCTGCCAAGGACTGGTGTAGCGGATGCAGTTCTCCACTGGTTCTGGAGGGGACTTTGTGCCCAGAGTGCTGCACCTGGGGTGTGGCAGTTCCCATTGCGTCACCTGGGTGTCTGAGCCACAAGATTTTCTGGGAACAGGTAGCATGAGACTCTATGGAGGCAGAGACACACTCCACCCTGCGGCAACTTAGCCTGCCAACTGTGGGTACTGCCAGTGCTGGTTTTGGTGCCTCATGTATTATGCAGGGTCCAGGACGTTTCCTGCAGCCTCGGCGGCTGCCCACTGGGGATGATGCTGATGTCGGCTGTGGTGGCACTGGCTGGGCACGTCGCGGGGCAGGTGGCTGTGGCTGCGGCGGTATTTGCGGCGGTATCTGCAGCGGAGATACTGCCGGTGGTGCAGGTGTCAGCACCTGTGGAGGGAGACACCAGGATGTCTCCTGCAGCCTCGGTCAGCTGCCCACTAGGGATGATGCTGGGGACTGTAGCAGAGGCAGCAAACGTGCAGGTGCAGTGCAGGTGGCGGTGCAGGTGGCGGTGCAGGTGGCGGTGCAGGTGGCGGCGGTGGCCACCGCCGTACAGCTTGCTGTTCCGTCTTGTAGAAGGGGTGACACAATTCCCTCACCCAGAGGCTCCGTGCCCTGAGCTGACTTCCCTTTGGCCTTGTGTCCCTTCCCCACCTTGGAAGTCGCTGCTGGGACCTTGGCACCATCCTCTTTTGTCTTGGAGGAGGCCTTGCTGGGTGGTTGGTGAGACTTTTCCCTACGGCATGTGGGCCCCTTCTTCACCTTGGCAGGTGGCGGAATAGGGTGATCCTTGGCCTCACTAGGTGGCACGCTAGCAGCCCTGATGGGTGCTGCCTTTGATGTCACTGGACTTGCAGGGACCACAGTGCTCTAGGATTTTGTGTCTGAGGTGCTGTGCTGGGATCTGGACATCCTGGCCCTAGGGGAAGGACGGAGGGGAGGGAGGTGTAGGGAAGAGGTCAATGTTAGCTAGGAAAGGTTTTTTAGACACACTTGGATAGGAAGATGGAGGGGGTTTGGGAGTGGAAGAAGAGGTAGTGGTTGTAGGAGGTGTACGTCTGCTGAGTTTGGGTGAAGGTGCATGGGCTGGAGGCTGTTGTGAGGTGGATGGATGTTGAGTGGGAGTGTGCCTGCGTTTGTGCACTTTGGGAGGAGGGCTCACAGACACACTGGGATAGGACACAGGGGACGTGTGCATGGTAGTGGGGGTCGTGATTGCACGTGAGCGGTGGGTGGTGATGGTCGTGCTGGTGATGGAGGTAGTGGCTGAGGATGTAGTGCATGCATGTCTGAGTGGAGATGAGACTGGGAGGGAGGTGGAAGACGTGGAGGAGGGGGACACAGTGGAGGCAGTGGATGTTGGTGTGTCTGCATGAGTATGGTGCTTGTGCCTGTGGGATGTGTGGTGCTTATGTTTGCCTGAGCCACTTTTGTGTGTTGATGAGTGTGAATGCTGGTCTGATGGTGTGCTTGGGATAGGCTGAGGTAGAGAGGATTGAGTCTGGGTAGTGGAAGTCGGAGGGGGGAGGCTGGACACAGGGACAATGGCTGCCATCAGTGCTGGGGCCAGAGCCTGAAATGCTCTCTATTGGGCCACCACGCCAGAATGAATGCCCTCCAGGTATGCATTTGTTTGTTGCAAATGCTTCTCGACACCCTGGATGGCATTCAGAATGGTTGACTGCTTAACAGTGAGGGATCTCAGGAGGTCAATAGCCTCCTCACTGAGGGCAGCAGGGCTGACTGGGGCAGGGCCTGAGGTGCCTGGGGTGAAGGAGATGCCCACCATCCTGGGTGAGGGGCTCGGGAAACACGCTGAGGGGCTGCTGGGAGGGCAGTGCTGGGAGGCAGGGTGGCGGCTGTACCTGTTGTTGCGGTGGGCACAGAGGTGCCCACCACCCCAAGGGAGGTCCCATCAGAGGAGGAGTCACTGTCGCTGGTGTCTCCTCCTGTCCCCATTGTGGAGCTCCCCTCGCCATCTGTCCCGCTGGTGCCTTCAGACTCCATACATTCACCCTCTTGGGCCATGTGGGTGGCAACTCCCTCCTGCTCCGGTGCCGATGCTTCTCCGCCAGATGATGCTAATGCACACAAGGACAGGGTGGCAAAACAAAAAGGGTGGGAAAGTCAGAGGAGACACATGGTCAATGCCAGCAAAAACACCACCGTTGGCGGACACACAGGGAGCAGCCCTATGCAGTAGGCCATGCACTAACTGTTCTTGGGAAAATCACTTGCCCATGGGGGACTGTGCCTAAGCCCATTTGATGCACACCTGGAAACCACAGGAGCCTGACTAGGTGTAGATGGCCACTGCCACTTTAGGGGTTGGAGTGCCACAGAGCCTGCCTAACAATGGACCTACCCAGCAAGTTTGCCCTGGCCTAGGGGACCCCACAGACCACTTCCCCCACCCAGACACCTCATACATCGTGCAGAATCAGCTAAATAAGACTGAACTCACCCCCTTGTGGCTGCTGTGATGCCCTCAAGCACCCATCCAACTCAGGATATGCCACCGCCAGGATCTGGTACATCAGGGGGGTCATGGTGCGACGGGCACCCCTTCCACGTTGGGAGGCCATCCCCAGCTGGGTCTCTGCCATCTTCTTGCTCCAGCGGTGCAGGTCCTCCATCTTTTGCGGCAGTGGGTGCTCCGTCTATGGTAGACCCCCAGGGTCCACACTTCCTTGGCGATGGCACGCCAAATACCCTTCTTCTGGTGGGCGCTGACCTAGAGGAAAAGTGAAGTAAGAAAGGATTTAACTCCCCCGTCTGGTTCTTCTTACTCTTTGACCACAACTCCCCACCCTGGATCAGAAACACATACACTGACCAACCTCACATGCTGGCCACAGCCCCCCCCCCACATGTATCTTCCATCCACCCCACTCCATACATTCATGTCCCATCCATCATGCTCACAGTGTACTCACCTGTTTGCCTGGAGGACCGTAAAGTAGCGTGTACTGGGGGAGGACCCCAGCCACCAGGTTGTCCAACTCCTCCGCGGTGAACGCAGGGGCCCTTTCCCCAGACACTGTAGCCATTGTCGCTTCCAGACTCAGGTCACAGCAGCACTTGCAGTGTGGGTCCTCTCCTGTTGAAGGTCAGGTATCAAGTGAGTGAACAGATAGAAAATTGCAGTTACGTCCGTGGCGGTGCGTACCGTCATCGTATATCGTCATTGGCTCCTGGAACCCATAAAGCCCAATGATAACCAATGCTGAATTGTGCTGCGGTCTTTGTCCGCCTACCGCGACGCTGCACAATGCCAGCGCAGTTACCTCATTTCCCCTTGTCCCTCCTTACAGGTCAGGCAGCCGCCATTTCCGGGGGCCACATGGCAGGCCAACTAACTGCATCACAGCACTTTTGGGCAGGAATACGGACAGGCAGCGCCACACACTGATTACATCACAAAAGTTCAAAACACCCTTGTGCAAGCTATGTGGTGTATGACCCTCTGCTCACACTTCTCCTCCATAGGGCACATCCATTGGGGCAGATGATGAGATGGTGTCATCCTCCGGTATACAGACCCCTGGTGGACCTGTCGACAATAGAAGACAGACACATCATTATCACCTACAGACTTGATCGTGCCACAATCCATGAACTGTGTGCCCAATTGGAGCCAGACCTGATGTCAACTATTCGCCATCCCACAGAAATCCCCCCTCTAGTGCAGGTCCTGTCAGTACTCCATTTCCCGGCAGTGGGTCCTTTCAAACAACAGTGGCCATGGCATCAGGAATGTAACAGCCAGTGTTCTCTAGCGTGTTGTCCAGAGTATTGTCTGCCCTGCTGAAACACATGCGCAGCTACATCGTTTTCCCTCAGGTGGAGGATTTGCCCACAATGAAAGGTTGACTTCTATGCCCTGGGACATATCCCCAACATCACTGGTTCCATTGATGGTACACATGTGGCATTTGTCCCACCCAGCAGGAATGAACAGGTGTACAGAAACCGCAAAAGCTACCATTCCATGAATGTGTAGATGGTGTGTTTTCGGCACACCAGTATGTGAATGCCAAGTATCCTGGCTCAGTGCATGACGCTTACATTTTGAGGAATAGCAGCATCCCTTATGTGATGGGCCAACTCCAGAGGCACCATGTGTGGCTAATAGGTGAGCCCAAGGTCCCCACACAGTTTGAATAGGTGTATGGGTATGGGAGAGTCCCTAAGGGTTGGTGTGTGTCTAACAGTTGTCCCTCGATATCTGCAGGTGACTCTGGTTACCCCAACCTGTCATGGCTACTGACCCCAGTGAGAAATCCCAGGACAAGGGCAGAGAAATGCTACAATGAGGCACATTGGTGAACTAGGAGGATTATAGAGATGACTTTCGGCATCCTGAAGGCCAGGTTCCGGTGCCTCAATCTGACAGGTGGCTTCCTATACTACTCACCGAAGAAGGTGTGCCAGATAATCGTGGCATGCTGTATGTTGCACAACCTGGCTTTGTGACGCCAGGTGCCTTTTCTGCAGGAGGATGGGCCTGATGTTGGTCTTGTGGCAGCTGTGGAGCCTGTAGACAGTGAAGAAGAGGAGGGAGAAGAAGAATATATAGACAACCGAAACAACATCATCATGCAATACTTCCAGTGAGACACAGGTAAGAGACTGGCACTGCTCCTCTCATATCATAATACTGTTGCATGATTCTGCCTTTTTACCTCTGTGTATGGGCCCTGACAGTTCACTTTGCATTTCCATTTCACAGATCTGGGTACCATTTTCTCCCTTCTGCTATGTTTACTGCTGCCTAACAACTGTTGAAAATTGGTATGTGAAAATGAACATTGACATTGTTATTTATCAGAGAGGTTGTAATAACACACTTGTGAAAGTACAGACTGACTCCAGATCATTTTGTGATTCAGGGGTGTCTATTTAAGTGCTATTCAGTGGAGGGGTATGTACAATGGGCTAGGGTGAATGTGGAGGAATGTCCATGGTGGAGTCCAGTCTCTTTCTATCACAGGTGCATTGTCCAAGGGGGCATAGGAGGTGGAGTAATGGCAGTTCAAGGTTGTCAGGGTGACATAGTGGGACAGAAGGGTGACAATCAGGAGAGTCTTATTTCCTGGCGGGGGTCTTGGCAATGTTCTCTGTCTTGGGGCTGGATTTCAGGGACCGTTTGTGGGGTGGTTCTCCTTCTGCATGGGGTGGGGTGCTGGGGGCCTGTTGTTCCTGTGGCGGGACCTCCTGTCCACTAGCGCCGGCGGACGTGTAGGGCTGTTCATCGTTCAGGCTAGTGTCAGGGGCCCGTTGGTGTGCCACCGTCTCCCTCATGGTGTTGACCATGTCTGCCAGCACCCCTGCAATGGTGACCAGGGTGGTGTTATTGGACTTCAAGTCCTCCCTGATCCCCAGGTACTGTTCCTACTGCAGCCGCTGGGTCTCCTAAAACTTGGCCAGTACCGTGCCCATGGTCTCCTGGGAATGGTGGTATGCTCTCATGATGTTTGAGAGTGCCTTGTGGAGAGTGGGTTCCCTTGGCCTGTCCTCCCCCTGTCACACAGCAGTCCTCACAGTTTCCCTGTTGTCCTGTGCCTCTGTCCCCTGAACCGTGTGCCCACTGCCCCTGACCCCAGGTCCCTGATTGTCTTGGGTTAGTGGGGTTGCCTGGGGTCCCTGTATTGGTGGACACACTTCTGATTGACATGTCCTGGGGACAGAGGGATGGGCCCGCTGGGTGGGTGCTGTGGTGGTGTTTCCTGAGGGAGGGAGGTTCAGTGGTGATTTGTGACTGTGGCAGGAGAACCGACTGTCCAGAGGTCCCTGATGGGCTGGGCTGGTCATCTTGATCCAGGCGTGCAGAGCTGCTGTTGTCACTGTGGGCCTCTTCTGTGGGGGGACTGGATATGGCTGGCACCTCCTGACCAGTGACGTTGGGTAGGGGTCCTGTTGGGGTGTTATTGTATCTGTGTGTGCCATCTTGTGAAATGGGTAAGTTACCCTCTACTCCTGGGCTTGCATTATTGCCTTGGCCCTTGTGTGATTGGTGATTTTGGGGCCTGGGTGAGTCTCTCTACTGGACATGCATTGGTGTTACATGCAGGGCTTGGTTTTGGGATGTGTGGGTTGTGATAGTGGGGTATCTGCTGGGTGTTGGGGTGATGGGTGTGAGGGTAGGGGTAGGTGTTTGTGATGGCATGCAGGTAGGGGGGGGGTAAGTAGTAAAGATTTGACTTACCAGAGTCCAGTCCTCCTGCTGCTCCTGCGAGGCCCTCAGGATGCATGATCGCCAAGACTTGCTCCTCCTATGTTGTTAGTTGTGGGGGAGGAGGTGTGGGTCCACCGTCAGTCCTCTGTACGGCTACCTGGTGTCTTGATACCACGGAACGCACCTTCCCCTGTAGGTCGTTCACCTCTTCCTGATGTCATCCCGTGTTCTTGGATGCTGTCCCACTGCGTTGACCCTGTCGACAATTCTCCGCCATTGCTCCATCTTCCTTGCAATGGACGTCTGCTGCACTTGTGATCGAATAGCTGTGGCTCTACCCGGATGATTTCCTCCACCATTACCCTGAGCTCCTCCTCAGAAAACGTGGGGTGTTTTTGAGTTGCCACTATGTGGTGTGGTTGATATGTGAGGTGATGTTTGTTGTGCTGTGTGATGTGTTGAGTTGGTGTGTTTTTGATTGAGGTGCATGGATGTTGTATGAGTGATGGTGTTGTGTGCCTGTGGATGCTGGTGTTGTGTTTGCCATTCTCTCTCTCTCTGCTTCTTCCAAAAATGTCATTGTAAGGGGTTGTGGGTAATGTGGGTGTGTGTTTTATAGTGGTGTGAGTGTGTGAGTGTGGTGTGTGTATGTGTATCAGGTGTGTGTATTTGGAATTGTCCAATTTGGTTGCGTTTTGTAAGTGTGTGTGTATTTTGAGCGCTGTGGTGTGTATCGCCAATGGATTACTGCGGTTGAATGACCGCCACATTGATTCGTGGGTCATGATAGTGTGGGCGTATTCTTGTTGGCGTGACGGTGTAGGTTTTGCTATCGCCAGTTTATCAGTGACCTTTGGTGTGGCGGACTTGTGTGGGTGTCTGTATTTTGTCGGATTACGAGATGTGGGTCGTAATACATGTAGCGGATTTCCGCCGTGGCCACGGTATCTTGACGGCCAACAGCACGGCGGTAAGCGGGATTTACCGCCAGGGTTGTAATGAGGGCCTAAATGTTGTCAGTGATCACAGATGCTGGAGGGCTACTATACAGCAGCCACCATCACAGGACTAGACAGCTAGGGGGGTGAGGGGGCCTTCCATTATGGGGGAGGAGAGTTGCTCCACTGCTGAAAGGCAGCAGGAAGCAGAAAAAGAAAATGATAATGAAAGTATTCTATTATAAAAAAAAATTCTGCATAGCTAGGGAGGGGCTAGCATCCTCACCTCACCAGGGAGGAGTGGTAGGTGCACTTCTAAGTGCGCATGTCAGTTTGGCCGGCCCTCTGAGGCCAGCCAAACTGACATGAACACTGAGGGGCATATTTATACTCCGTTTGCGCCGGCATTGCGTCGTTTTTTTTACGCAATTCCGACGCAAAACTAACTCCATATTTATACTTTGGCGTTAGACGCGTCTAGCGCCAAAGTCCATGGAGTTTGCGTAATTTTTTAGCGTGGACACCTACTTTGCGTTAATGAGATGCAAGGTAGGCGTTCCCGTCTAAAAAATTTACTCCGAGGCATGTGCGCCGTATTTACACTCCCGGGCGTGAATTCACGCCCGGGAGTGGGCGGGTCAAAAAAAATTACGTCCGGCCGCTTTTGCGCTGCTTTTTAGCGCCTGGAAAAGGCAGGCGTTAAGGGACCTGTGGGCTCTGAAGGAGCCCAGAGGTGCCCTCCCATGCCCCCAGGGACACCCCCTGTCACCCTTGCCCACCCCAGGAGGACACCCAAGGCTGGAGGGACCCATCCCAGGGACATTAAGGTAATTTCAGGTAAGTCATTTTTATTTTTATTTTTTGTGGCATAGGGGGGCCTGATTTGTGCCCCCCTACATGCCACTATGCCCAATGACCATGCCCAGGGGACAGAAGTCCCCTGGGCATGGCCATTGGGCAAGGGGGCATGACTCCTGTCTTTGCTAAGACAGGAGTCATTTCTATGGGGGTTGGGAGTCGTAAAAAATGGCGCAAATCGGGTTGAGGCGAAAAATTTGCCTCAGCCTGACTTGCCCCATTTTTTGGCGCCCAAGCTCCATATCCCCCTACGCCGGCGCTGCCTGGTGTACGTCGTTTTTTTCCACGCACACCAGGCAGCGCCGGCGGCTAACGCCGGCTAACGTCATTGATTAAATACGGCGCCCGCATGGCGCTTCAGAATGGCGTTAGCCGGCGCTAATTTTTTTCACGCAAAACTGCGTTAGCGCAGTTTTGTGTCAAAAAGTATAAATATGGCCCTTAGAACTCTCAATCCGGACTGTGTTTCACAGACAGGTGGAGACCAAGGTCAGGCTCCCACTGCCTCCCTTGGTGGCATTTCAGCCAGCTCAGGCAAATCCCGGCGCTTCTCTCATGCTGGGTGACAGGTGACACTGAGGCGGCAGGTAAGTTTCATTGTTTTTTTATTGTTCCACCCTCCCGCTGCCCCACCAGCCCTTTCTGACAGCAGCCGCCACTGGACAGCTACATCCCCTAAAACTACTAGGGAAGTGCAAATAAAGTAAAAAAGACTAGTGTTTCAGGGATTCTGCATTTTCTTCTACTACAAGACACCTTGATTTTCCGATGAAAGTAAGGTCATCTAAAAAATTGTCGTTCATCTCACATGATAAACTCCTTTGGGTTCTGGACCATGTACTCCTGTATTATAATGGTAAAACTAGAAGATTATACGAACTAGGAAAAATAGGGAAGAGGACTGGAAAATGTAATATGTATTGCTAAAGGAGGGAAGCAGCAGAAGTCAAAGCACGACATGCCGGGACCCGCAATAGTAATAATTCTAATTTCCAATGGGATTCAGAAAGAAAAACGCCTCTTTTCACAGTTGACATATAGAATTATGCTGCATACTGCAGCACGCTTTTTGATAGTATTATTTCATTATTTTGTAATTTTCATGCTTCATTATTTTGTCATGGTAATACTGTCTGGGCTAAGATTTCACCTTTTTAGCACAAGTTTAACAACCAGTTACAGAAATAAGCAATGAAGATGACCAGTTAACTTTTGCAGAACTCGTTCTCGCAAATTTTTCAGTAACCTTTGATTCTTTTGAGCTAGAAACAAATTATTTTGTGTTAAAATCTGCAGGTTGTGCAGCAGATGATTGATTACTTGGCAAGTGCAGCAAATCCATAATTATGCGATAAAAACGCGCCACAGAATTGTATAATGCTAGTGGCTTTCACTTTAATTAACGTGCTCACTTACCATAACTTCTAAAGAACCCGGGCGTCTATATTTTATTATTATGATTTTATTAAACCAAAAAAGAGATGGGAAGTCCGAACAGTGGTTGAAAAACATGGATTTATCGGACAAATATTTCACGGTCGGTCCCTCAACGCAGGGTCCTTCTCTGGTTTTATGGTGACACCTAGTGGCGGCTGTCGTTATCAAACATATGGAGGCTCTATCACCAGCTATTTTGTGCAGTTCTACATAGCACAAACTCGTCCCAAAGATATTGGATCGCTTTCAGGGGAGTGGCTACCTGTGATGCACCCACTGCAATGCAACAGTGCTCAGACGTGTAGGGGAACCAACTACAGCAGCTCCTGGAACCAGGGCCGGACTGGGAACCCATGGCAGCCCTGGCAAATTTTGTAAGATTAGCCTCCTTAGAGTGTTTAGCGAGCCTAAGCACTCCAATGGGACTTGTGCCCCCCACAAAAATTTGGGAAAAGATGCGAAAATGGTGTATCCTTCACATTTTTAATTATATATTCAATTGTACTCATTTTTAAAGCATAGTAAATCATGACCTTGCAGTGCACGAGGGATGGAGCGCTGAAATATAAATGGTAATAAAGAAAGTTTATTACACTTTAATTTTCAGTTCTTGTGGCTTTTTCAGCACAGTGACGCTCCTCCGCCTTCTTGGAGGGACCGCCTCTGACATATAGAAACAATGATTCGTAGTGTCAAAATTGTGTCCTATGAATGTAAGAACTGCACAGCACAATAAAAGGATCTCTGTGACAGAAGCAGTATCCCACTGAGATTGCATTGCACATAAAATACAGTTCTGCGATCTGCATAGTACACATTCTTTGCAGCAGGTATATTAACCCTCAGCGCTAACTTAGATGACTCAAAACTGCCACTTTACAAAGCCCCATCTCTCTCCAGAGGATGCATTAATCACCAAAGTTATCTTGGCACTTATTGTTGCCTGAAAACTGTTTCGATAAACAAAGAACTGTGCAGTGATTTTAAAGTTGCTGCACTTCTACAAAAGCAGCCCCACAGTAACAAGTAGGACCCCACCCTTCCAGCCTCCTTGGAAAACGCCTCATGCACAGTATGGCCAGTCTGGCCTTGCTTCAAATGTCAGTCTAGTCTTCAGACACATAGCTGCTTAGTCTTTAAATGTGTGAGGCTTTTCTAAAGTGAACAATTTGACAATCTTTCTGGTGTGAAACGAAAGCTGTATCATGACCTTCTTACACGACAACATTGAAATACCTATAAACGAACAGCACACATATTTAAGATAAACATCTAAGAAAGCACAAATGAAGCACTTTGTTTTCTAATTTTAAAGTGTAATGGAAACAAAGATTTTGATGGGATCAACATTATTTAAGATATTTTACTTTGTTATGCACAGATGGTGATGCCGAAATGATGAAAATTTACTGATACCAAATTTCCACACATTATTGTTTGGGTACTATATAGATTTATCAGTAAAACTGTACATCTTTTCAAATATAGTGATCATTTAAATGGAAAAGGTGTTGTCTATTAATGACAGGAGCTACCACACATGCTAAAGTAATACATTTGTGCCACTGTGCTCATAAACACAACATCAGCTACATACTACACAGTTTATACTCTCCTGATAAATGGGCATGGCATGTGTGTGCCGCTTGTTCTTTGTGTGATGCTTGGAGTTTTCAGAATCTCTACGAGTTCCCTGCCTACTAGGGCCACAGGGGCTCTTACAGCACTCAGAGCTTGCTGTTAGTACTGTCTGGTTCCCGCAGCTGCAGGTACCGGGCTCCAAGCAACAGAATCTACTGGGGCACCTGTAAGGGCATTACAAAGGCCTCATTGCATGCACACTGAATGACTGAGCAGTGCGCATGCCCACTTTTGTAAATGCCGAATACGCCATTTAGCCCTGGCTCCCTGACACCACCAGAGGTCAAAGAAGAATTTATGACCATGCTGCTTGGTGGCTTCTGGAGACAAAACAGTCAGTAATCGCTGCATTCAGCATGATGGGTGGAGGGAAGACAGTGGTTGTTACTAAAAGAACATAGACTTACTTGGGATAGAGTGCTGGAACAGGAAAAAAGAATGACTTGTCTGGTGTTTGTTTTATTTTATGCTATAAATTGTACATGCAACTTTATTACACCTTCTTGGTGTTGCTGATGCACAATTCTTCCTAATTAAAATCAAACGTAGGAATTGTTATCCTTTGGAGACCCCTGGACACTGACCAGAATCTCAGAAAACAAGATGTTGATCCCCAGAGCGAAATTATGAGTGAGGGGTAATTAGAGTAACTGTTACACACAGCACTGTAGTAGGAATGGATGAGCCAACAAACAAATAGAGCAATCCAATCCAAGGGTCTCTCTTCACCCTAAAAGTCCAGACATGAGCTGAACCATGGGACCCTCAGGCATATAAATAATGCAACAGACATTTTACATAAATACAATAAAGTGTCTTCAAAATCCAAAAAAGTGTGTTTCTTTGACAAGAGTGTCAACTTAGTACATCATATTATATATCTGCATTGAGATGTATTCACTAAAAGTAATAGTTTTTAAACATGAACTTAGAAGCATCTACGCCCCACCCCCACTCCGATAGTCATAGCATTGATGAACTAGAAGGCAGGTTAGTTGTCATGTATACCCTTTATTTGGCCTACTGTATTATTTTACAAGGAGCAGCATTAGAGTCTTTAAAGTCAAACACAAGAGATGTTTGTACAGCTCACATCCACATGTATTTGAAGGTTTTCTTTAACGGTTTGTCTTTCATTCTTGGTGCAGGAGTTAAGAGCGTTAGGCAGCAAGAGAAGCCACACGAAAGCTCAGCACATTTTTGGCCAAAGGGCTCCAGAGTGCCTCGAGCTGAGCCGAGTCTAGCATCTGTCTTGAACCTTCAGTGGCTCACCTACCTGTATTCTTTATTCTATGCCCAAAATAAACTAAGAGGCTGCTGCCAGTGTAATACCTGTGTTGTATATGAGAATATCTTAGGCTGCACCGCAGATGATCATCTTGTACCTGTGTTACATGTGAGGGAACTTAGACTGCAGTCAACTGCTCTGCATTGTGTGTATGTGTGTATGTTAACAAACAGTTTAGGCTGGTGCTGCAGAGGTTGACCATGTTTTGTGCACAAGAGGGAAGCTTGCGTTGTTTCTGACCAGATAGGTATGTATTCCATGGGTGTGAAGAAAGCGTGTACTCCTGCCTGGCACTATACTCCTTTTGTGTGTGAAAATCTTTCAATGCGCACAAGTCAAGTTCACACTCATACACCCCAGCGTTGTTCCATACACTTGTCTCAAAACTAAAATCCAGATTGTTTATTGTATTTATGGGAGGTATTAAATGGTGCTGCATAGGAGGCATGGCTTGGAAGGGCAGCATGGCGGCTGCATCCTAAACAGCTCTGCAATGACCTCCCTCGGATCCAACATAAATCCTGGAATATTTATAGCCTCTATCAACTGCTCCAACCCGACTCCTTGAGTCGTGAAGACGGGAAGCTGCCCTTTCACACTCAGTGTGACCCCAAGAGGAATGGGTGTCAAAATGCCGCTGAGATGGCCCCAGCTGGAAGCTGAGCCGATGTCTCCTTGATGCCACCTCAATGGCCTGTGGAGAAGAGCACAGCCCCTTCCAATCCAGGTTGAGACTGCGGCGGGATGGACCGGCAGCAGGGGACGAGGATTGGGGAGAGACTGATGTTTGCCGCTCAGTCGCGTGGTGTGGCCCCCTGCTTGGCTCCGTGGCCCTGATCTTGAATGATGCGCTTCAGCAGTGAGGGGGCCAGGAGCTCTGCCGACGTGTAAGTCCTGCACCTGTACACCAGCCCGCCACCTGCCTCTGAGGAGGAGAGGTAAGAAATTGTCAGTACATTCTTGACTGGGAGTGCTTGGAACGTGATACGAATAACGTGTCAGTCCCTCCCGCCCTCCCCAAACTCTAATGGATGGTAAGAGCAGGCCTGGAAGCCATGTACTGGGGGTGCAAGCCTCACCCTGATACCGGAGGGGGTGGCCCTTGTCTTTCTGCGACCTTCTTGGTCTGGGGATGTGGGGAGGGGGCATGGTCAACCTTCCTCATTAAGCAACAGCAACCACTGTGGAGTGAATCCACCTTTGGGGCCGTTGAATGACCTCAAGATACACATTACCTCTTCCTGCATGAACTGTTGCCTGTAGGAGAGGGCTACCTGCACAATGGCTGAGAGGGACCCTGGAATCTGCCCTCCCCAGGTGGCACCTGGCAGATGAGATCGAGCTCCTGACCCCTTGCCTCCCATTCTAGAACATTGTTACAGCAATGATGACTGTAGTGGGGGCTACTCGCCTATACTGGCTAGTTTCACATCAATAGATGAGAATCATACCCAAAATTATCGATGAAAATGGTCTCCTGAGATGTACTCTCCCTGAGATCCCACAAACATTCGCACACTACTATAAGATCCTATGAGAAACTATACTGAGGCTTCGAAAGGTTTCCTCAAGGTGCTTCCCTTGCCCCACCTTTCTATGATGGCGAGACAAATGCTTGATGAAACCCTCACAGTAGAGGAAGTGGGAGAGGCGAGAACCAGTTTGGCACCCGGAAAGACTCCTGGCCCTGACGGTTTTCCCATGGAATACTATGCCATATTTCCTGAGCTCCTGATACCCGCCTCTTGACATTATACAGAGGGGCATGCCATGTTAGAGCCTTCCCCCCGGAACCGGGTGCTGCCACCTTAGTAGTAAAAAGCAGACTCCCACGACATCCTGCACAGACTACCAACCCATTTCCCTCCTTATCAGAGAGGTTAAAACCTTTGCAACTGTTCTGGTTAAGCAACTTAAACATGTCATACCTACATTGATACATCCAGACCATTGTGTTTTCATGCCAACCTGGGGTAGGAGACACTGCCTTCGAAGACTCCATGTGTCCCTGGCCCACCGTTCACAATTGCCTTCAGATCTGTTCTTATTTTGAAAGATTTTGAAAAAGCATTAGACACGGTGAACACAGGTTACCTTCACCTGGTGATGCCATGAGCTGGCTTTGGCCCTCGATTCTGAGATATAATTTGCACCTTGCATGCTAATCCCATGGCTTGAGTTCAAATCAATGGGGTCCCCTTCTAAACCTTCCCTATATGACGAGTGGCGAGACAAATCAGCCCCCTCTCTCCACTTCTTTTCACATTAACAATTGAGCCACTAACCCGTCTTATATGAACAGATGGCCAAGTTATAGGATGGCGATGGAGAGATAGTCGGGAGGACCGAGTTCACAATACTTGGAAGACATCGTCCTGTATCTGGCAAACTCCACAACCAGCGGTCCAATGTCTTCACTTGCTGCAGCTCTTCGAAGAAGCATCAGGCCTTAAAATTAACCCTTCTAAATCCTCAACCAGCTCCCCCCGATGTCTTCACTTGCTGCAGTGCTTTGAAGAAGCATCAAGTCTTAAAATGAAGCCTTCTAAATCCGTTCTGGTCCCACTGGGCCCATCTAGAGACTGCTGCGATTGGCAAATGAGCATCACTCTTTGTCGACTTAGTTTTAAGTATCTGGGCATTTGGGTTACCCTACATCCAGAGACCATATGGACCCTCAACTTCCAGCCCGTGGTCCAGAGAGTTAAGGCCAACCTTGCTAGATGGTAGCCTCTTCCACTGAACGTGCTAGGGTGCATCGCACTATACAAACTGATGGTCTTGCCACGTTTTCTGTACGCCTTTCAAAATCTACTGCTACACCTACATAGGAAGAGGCGTTGCAACGACAATATCCACTTTTTTTGTCGGACATCCTTGGCTGAGAGATACCTTTTTCTCCTCTACTGATAGTGCTTGGAGTATTTGAAGGGTCCGGGGGCACAAGGGCTGAGGGGGCCTTCCTAGGCACAACCCTTCTAGTGGCCGAGCATGACATTGCTGCACAATGGATATCCCCCACTCCCACTGTGGGGTCGCAATAGCAGCGAGGAGTAAATTGATGTGCACAGCAAGAGCTTGTGGTTTATGAAGCCAGGGGATGCATTGTAAGCACAAGAGGGTTGGGGAGAATTGGCTGTACTCTTTTACTTAACAAAAATTGGGTGTGTGTTCAATTTGTTGTGTTGGTGCTATTCGAGGACTGTCATTCCGGATCATTGCCGCCTATATATATGTATGACTGTATGCATTCATTTTTGAGTCACTGTTCAATTATATCACTCTGTGGAATACAATCAATAAAAAACATTTATTTAAAAAATTGTGCTGCTCAGTGCCACACTTGCTGCATGTCTTTGAAGCAAGCTTGCACTGGCCCTGAATACCACACTTGTTCCATACTTTGAAGGAGGCTGGCACTGGCACCGAGCACCCCACTTGTTCCATGTCTTTGAAGGAAGCTTGCACTGGTCCTTCCTGCAGTCCCACATTTGTTTCATGTCTTTGATTGAAGCTTGCACTGGCCCTGCAGTATTACATTTGTTACATGTATTTGAAGAAAGCTTGCACTGACTGGCCTTACAGCAGCATTCTTGTTCCATGTCTTCGAAGGATGCTTATACTGGATGGCAATGCAGACATACACTTGTTCCATCTCTTTGAAGAAAATGTGCACTGCTCCTGCAGTACCTCACTTGTGTCTTTCATGGAAGATACTGATGCTCTTGACCTGTGCTGTGTGTCTTATCCATGTGAGCCAAGGACCCACTGTGTTTCTGCTCCCTATGCTCCATCTTTTTCTGCGTGTATTTAGTCTGACCAAAAGACTGCTTTATCTCTCAGCATGCCCATAATTCAGCAGAACAAAATTAGGAAAGCAATGAAAAGAGATAACTGTAGCAAACAAGCATTTGCAATGCAATGAGTCTCTCATTTGCTCGAGAGCTATTAGCGTTGTAAAGTCCTAACCGGACTTTTATTGCCACTTGAAATGAAAATGAAAAGTAATACAGTGTTACATAAGCGACCCGATTTAAAGCACCACGCTATGAGCGTGAAGGAGCACACAAAATGAAACAGAAGTTTTCTTGCAGTTAAACGTATTGGCAAATGTTCAGCGAGATCATGCTGCGTAGGAAATATAAAGAAAAAGTAGTCAAGAAACCATGCTGAAAGCATGGAGCCTCATATGTTCTCAGTAGTTGGCCAGTGAGCTCGAGGAGGGCTAAACACCAGAAAAGGCATGAAGTATGCATGCCTTTCACAAATAAAATCAAGCGATTTTTAAAAGGGAAACCCACAAACCAATGAAACTGATGGGCATGCTGTGGGCGTGGTTAAGCAGATTACAGCAGGCTAGAGCACTTGCGCGCTCAACCTTAAAAAGGGGCTGATGAATGAAAATTGCAAGGAATGTAAATAGTAACAAATCATCAGAAAAAAAATACAACATTTGTTGTGTTGCATACCAAAATGAGGGATACCTCAGTGAGTTAATACACCTAATGGAGCCTCTGTGTAAAAGACTGAGGCCAATGATTATTTTGGTTCTCGTGTGTTATTATTTTCAACCTGCTTGAAGATACTGTCGCTCAGATCCATATTGTGTTGTGTACGGATACGCCAACTGACATAGTTACAAGAAAGCTTCGCAAACACATTTCAACATTACAAAGTATTAGTCACAACCACAAACACATTCCTTTAAAAAAGTAGCCTTAGGGAAGTCAGATTTTACCTAACTAGGTCTATAGTGCCACCTCGTGGTTACAGAAGGAAATACAATTATGATTATTTGGGCTTTTATTCTTTGAAATTCTTGCTAACAATTAAGGGCCTGATGGACAATAATGCAATTTTAAGAAATGCAAAATGCTATGTACAGAGATGCGGATAACCTAATAGCGATTCCTACAAAGTAGGAATCGCTATTAGGAAATTGGTATTAAGAAATCCCATTGCATTTTAGTCAATAGGACGATTTTGCATTTCCTAAATAGCGATTTCTTATTAGGAAATTGCTGTTAAGGAAATGAAAAACCATGGATGGCAAAGGGCAAAAGGCCTCCCTTGGTGTACCCCAAAAATAGGGGTGCACCTGTAGAGCACGCATATGCTTAAGGGTTATGTGTGTGCTCTATTGCAATTATAAAAAAAACAACTTGATTTCAAGTCAGTGGTAACTGCATCACCTCAATGCCCAAGTCACATTTCCTAGCAGCCCGAAATACTGATTTGGACCATTAAGAAATGCAAAAGGGCTTTCTTTGTACATCTGGTCTTTAGATCCTGACAAAGGGGTTACGCCTCACAACTGTGACAGATATCCCGCCTGCTGAATTATGATCCTCATAGGATATAATGGGATCGTAATACGGTGGACAGGATAACCGTCACATTTATGACAGAGTAAACCTCTTCGGCAGGATGTAAATCAGGCCCTAAGTGCCTCATTATGAGTTTGGCAGTCTCACCATGGGGCTGCCAAACTTGCGGGGAGGATGCCACCACCATGGCAGTGGTGCCCACCCCCAAGCGTATTACAATGTTCTCGCCATCCTGACCGGCGGGAACATTGTATTATGTGTTCCCACGAGGTTGACTGGCAGGAACAGTGCCGCGATATTGGCATTGGCTCCTTTAAGGGAGCAGAGGCCATTACTGCAGCACAACAGCACCATCAGACAGAGCACATTCCGATGGTGCTGGGCAGCGGGGCCCATGCCATGGGCATGGGAAGTGCAGCGGTCCCCCTTGCCCCCTGCCCTGGCTTTCCACCAGCCTTTCCATGGCGGGGATACCGCCATTGAAAGGATGGCAGGAAGTGGGGTCGTAATCAGCCAGACGGCACTGAATTCAGTGCCGTCATGGCTGGTTACAACACCGACGGTCGTCGACCCTTCGAGAACCACGTTCCTGGCAGAGATGACGGTCTCCTGGCAGGTCCACCAGCCAGGGTTGTAATGTGGCGCTCAAACCACCACAGTTGCCGCGGTCCGATCGTCACCGCAAGGCTGGCAGTCCTTGAGCCACCAGCCATGTAGTCAGGCCCCAAGTCTGTTCAAAAGTTGCGTCAAGAAAAATTCACTCAGAAATAAATACAGTGCCTCAGTTATTTGGAACATTTCTGCAAAGACAACAGTTCTGGTATTAAAACACAAATTGAATGTTCATGTGAATGCAACAGTTCTAAGAGTGTTTGGAGACATAACCGAGGTGTAATTTTATTAGCGTTGGAGGAGGTTCAAATTATTGCAGACAGCACAGAAGGAATTCAAGTTAGCCCAATAATTCTGGATAATGTCAAAGAAGTAGAGGCATTCCAAGAAGCAAATATTTATAGAAGCTGCAATTCACTAATTGTGCACAGCCATCCATCGGTCATCGATTTTCTTCCTAAAACCCAAGTTCTTTCCCCCTGATGTGGTTCTATGTAATAATATCGACCTTTAAATAAAGCGCCACCAAAATATCTTAGCAAAAATATTGACGACTAAAATATCAACGATGGTATATAGAGATATGTGTTGATTTACTATCCTACACTTCACATCTATGTATTTTGAAGAGATGTGCTGAATTCTCACTGTGGAACATTGGTGATCGTTCGCTGCGATTTCACCTTTCATTTTTTTGCCCACTCCTTCCACCCTTTCTCTGCATGCCTGTGTTTTTCTTTTTTGCCTCTCTTTTGTGCTGATTTGGAGGAGCAGTAGGGGCTACTGGATTTTCTTTATGGTTTTATTGCGGTCCGCAACCCAAATGTTGTTGCTGGCTTCCTATTGTCCGCCTCTTGTTTTTTTTGTCTTGGATAGTAGCTGACACCATCTTTTTTGTCCCTTTTTGCCTCTCTGTTATGACATTTAGCCTTCTGCTTCTGTTCTATTAATTTATAATGCATCACAGCACGGGTGATGAACTCCTATTCGCCGTATGAACACACCGAAAAGGCCATATACCCCTTAAAATATATGCATTGTCAAGGGACATGCATGTGGCATTAGTTAAAATACATGAATACATATCTTTATAATATTTTGGCTGTTGATATATTTGCCACAATATCTGGCAGTGAGATATTTCGTACCTGATATTATAGACCCATACGATTTGATGCAGATGATGCGTGGCCTCAATATCGAAAAACACATGATCATAACAGTCCTGGTCACATGTGTATGAAGTCAGACACCTATTGAGGCACATACAGGAGCTGCCAGCATGGTGAAATTGCCAAGTTACAGCAATTCAGGTTGCCCATCCAGAGGGCTGTGCAAAAACCTCTTGAAATAAAACTGTACACAGAACAAAGAGCACAGAAAAAAGTACCAGTTCATCAGTCATGAAAGATAAGTGCACTCATCTCAAAAATCCTGCAGCAATATGTATTATGGCAATCAACCTTCACCTACCAACTAACACGTCTTACAGACAAGCCTATATTTTAAAAGAACACAAACACATGCTCAAATTTGTAAAGACAAATGTAAGGTCCCCCAAAATGTTAGGAAAGTAAAAACTGTCTGGTGTCATTTTAGTACTTAATCTCAGTCACATGGAAGCAAACAATTCAGGATTAAATCCCCATCTAAATAATTTTCTTGAAAATATATCGACACAATTTAGAATTCAAAGTAGTAATTTTAAAGTGTATTTAGAAATGTTTTGGAGAAACGTCTGATTAGTAAACTTTAAATCCCAGGAGACAAGAAAGGAGAAGGTTAAATGTGTTCCAGTATAGATTCATTTTGAGTTTCATAGGCACTCCCTGGCACTCACCAGGGAAGCCCTTCTAGGACTTTCTTGTGGGTCTCTGAATCCACCACTTTACCTATCCATGGATGCTGCATGACAAAAGAGAAGAGAGACAATAACGATCACAGCCTCACTGCTGACAATACACCCCAAATACCGTCCCAATACCTTCCCTTGCTCCACTCTGTTGCTTAACTCTGCCTCTTCAGCTTCACCCTTCCTGCCACGAAGAACCTGCACAACAAAAGAGAAGAGAGACAGCACTTTTAACAGTGTGGCTACTTGATTTACAACCAACTCTTCTCCAGTGAAGTTACAACACAGCCCCTCCCATCAGTCTGCTGTTGACCGAAATATGTAGCAAAAAGGAGATATCCTTAAGAAGAGTGGCCATATAACACAATAAGGGGGTCATTCTGACCTCGGCGGTAAAAGGCCCTTACCGCCGGTCAGAAGACCGCCATAACACCGCCGCGGCCGCGGTTAACCGCCACGGTCATTCTGACCCACAACGGCCAAACCTCCAAAATTCCGTCCTCCACTGCAGGCCGCCACATCAGCGGGCAGCGATAAACTGGAGATGACCAAACCTCCACCGTCACGCCAACAGAAATACGCCCATGCCATTACGACCCACGAATCCACACGGCGGTCATTCAAGCGCGGTATTCCATTGGCGCTACACACCGCCGCGGTCAGAATACACACACATCACCAAAACACAGCCACATTGGACAATTTGAAATACACACACCTGATACACATACACACACCACTGCCACACAATCAACCAACTATAAAACACACACCCACATCACCCACAAACCCCTGCGACTATAATTACTGAGAGAAGGAGAGAGAGACACAGCAGACAATCCAAAGCAAGACACACTGAGGCACACTACACCATCACACACACCACATAGTAGCACAAAGCACCACTCACCAACATACTTATCATCACATACACCACCCCACACCTCATCCACACCACCCCATGGCACCCCAAAGGCACCCACGCTTTTCGGACCAAGAACTCCAGGTCATGGTGGAGGAAATCCTAAGAGTGGAACCCCAGCTCTTCGGCTCGCAGGTGCAGCACACCAGTATAGCTAGGAAGGCGGAGCTATGGCAGCGGATCGTGGACAGGGTCAACGCGGTGGGACAGCATCCCAGGAATAGGGAGGACATACGCAAAAGATGGAACGACCTACGGGGGAAGGTCCGATCGATGGTCTCCAGGCACAACATCGCGGTCCAGAAGACTGGCGGCGGACCCCCACCCACCCCTCCCGAATTCACATTGTGGGAGCAAGACATCTTGAACATCCTGCATCCTCAGGGCCTCGCAGGAGTAGCCGGAGGAATGGACTCTGGTAAGTCCAATCTCAACTACTATATCCCCCCCACCCCACCAGCATGCCAACCCACACCCCCACCCTCACCCCCAACCCCCCAGCACACATCCTCCCTGACAATGTCTCACCAGCACAACCCACCCATCCCAACACCAACTCCTGCATGCCAACACAAATCATGGGCACCCATCACCTAAGCATGACCACTGCACTAACCCCCCCCCCCAACTACCCTCACAACACCTCCCTCAAGGGAATGCCTGCACTGGGGGACAAGGGCACCCATAACACGCACGCTATTGCACACACAAAAACAATAACCAAACTCTCTTACCCCATGCAGGACCCGAACGACAACACACCAGCCAGGAGGGTCCAGAAGTGTCCATCCCACCACCGGAACAGGCCCACACTGAGGATAGCAGCTCTGTCGACAGTGAACTTGATGACCAGCCCGGACCATCGGGGACCTCTGGGCAGTCGGTTCCCCTCAGGCAGCCACAGGCCACACCAGACCCGACCCCCTCTGCCAACACCAGCACAGCTCCCACCCAGTGGGCCCATGCCTCTGTCTCTAGGACAGCTCAATCAGCGGTGTGTCTGCCACTACAGGGCACCCAGGCTAACCCAACACCCCAACACCAACAGGGACCTGGGGGCAGTGGTAGCGGGCACACCGTCCAGGGGACAGAGGCCGGGGTAAACCGGGCAGCTCGGAGGGCTGCTGTGCGACAGGGGGGGGAGGAGAGGCCCAGGGAACCCACTCTCCAAGAGGCCCTCACCACCCTCATGGGGGCATACCACCACTCCCAAGAAACGATGGCGACGGTACTGGCCAGGTTCACTGAGATCCAGGCACAGCAGGAGGAACGCTACATGGGGTTCAGGGAGGAGCTGAGAATCATCGGGACCGCAATGGGGACCATCGTCCTGGCCCTCCACAGGATAGAGGACGCGTTGCGGGACCATGGTGCACCACACAGGGCCCCTGTCACTAGCCCGGACCAGGAACAGCCTACCACCTCCGCCGGCGCTAGTGGACAGGAGGTCCCAACACCTCGACAGCCCCCCAGAACCCCACCTCCTGCTGAAGAACAACCACCCCGTAAGAGGAGCCTGAGACCAAAAAAAAAGACAGAGTAGGATGTCAAGACCCCCGCCAGCAGGACATACCCCCTCAAGTCTTCCCACTGTCCCACATAGCCACCCTGTCCAACCATGAACTGCCTATGCTCCATCCTTCCACAGGCAAAAGGACAATGCACCTGTGAGACTGAGAACTGGACTCTGCCATGGATATTCCTCCACCCCCACCCATCACCCTTAGAATCACATGTACCAATATCTAGCACTGTAAATAAATCACATTTTGCACACAAATCTGTTTTGAGTCATGCTGTATTATTAACAAATGTATTACATATTACTGTTCAATTTCTGTTCTGTCAATTAGTCATGACAACATACCAATGTCAATACGCTGTATTTCATGGGCGAACCAAGCAGAAGTCAGGTACTGAGTCAGACAGCACTGAGAAGGGAAGGGAAAGGCAAAAATTTATGAAAAACATCTGTGGGGAACTACAGAAAGTACAGATGCAGGAGGCTATAAGCAATTGTGAAATGGCGTGGGTGATTCTTACCTGTGTGTTACTGGAAATACTGTTGTATCACTCTGTCCCTATTGTCTGTGTCGTCCTCAGAGTCTTCCTCCTCTTCACTCTCCACAGGCTCCACGGCTTCTACAACACCACCATCTGGAGCATCCTCCTGCAGGAAAGGCACCTGGCATCGCAAAGCCAGGTTGTGGAGCATACAGCACGCCACGATGATATGGCACACCTTCTTTGGTGAGTACATTAGGGATCCACCTGTCATATGCAGGCACCTAAACCTGGCCTTCAGGAGCCCAAAGGTTCGCTCAATCACCCTCCTAGTACGCCCATGGGCCTCATTGTACCGTTCCTCTGCCCTGGTCCTGGGATTCCTCACTGGGGTCAATAGCCACGGCAGGTTGGGGTAACCAGAGTCACCTATTAGCCACACACGCTGTCTCTGTAGCTGTTCCATCACATAGGGAATGCTGCTATTTCGCATAACATACGCGTCATGCACTGACCCTGGGAACTTGGCATTTACATGGGAGATGTACTGGTCAGCCAAACAGACCACCTGGATATTCATTGAATGGTAATTCTTCCTGTTCCTGTACACCTGTTCATCGTCATTTGGGGGGACTAAAGCCACATGGGTCCCATCAATTGCACCAATGATGTTGGGGATGTGTCCAAGGGCATAGAAATCAGTTTTCACTGTAGGCAAATCACCCTCCTCTGGGAAAATGATGTAGCTCCGCATGAGTTTCATCAGGGCAGACAACACTCTGGATAAGATCTTGGAAAACATAGGCTGAGACATCCCAGATGACATGGCCACTGTTGTCTGGAATGAGCCAGTTGCAAAGAAATGGAGGACAGACAGAACCTGCACTAGAGGGGGAATTCCTGTGGGTTGGCGGATGGGGGACATCAGGGCTGGCTCCAGCTGGGCACACAGTTCATGGATGGAGGCTTGGTCAAGTCAGTATCGTAGTATTATGTTGCGTTCTTCCATTGTGGACAGGTCCACCAGCGGCCGGTACACGCGAGGATTCCTCCTTCTCATCGCTAGTCCCAGCGGACGGTGCCTAGGAAGGAGAATATGGAGTACAGAGTCAATCCACTCACAGGTACGTACAACACAGCTTGCACAGTACAGGTAAATGTATGGTTTGATATGTTTGTATGTGTGCCATTGCAAGGCCTAGGCCTGTGTGACGCATTAGAAATTAAGCCATGTGGGCCCTTGAAATGGCCGATGCCTGACCTGTGAAGTGGAACAATGGGATGTGAGGTCACTGCGCTGGCGGGGCACACCGTGGCGGTAGGCGGTCGAAGACCGCTGTGCGAAGACGCATTGGTTAACATTGAAGCCTATGGGTTTCAGGAGCCAATGACGATGTGCTCCGGCGGTCGCAGGACGCACCGCCGCGGTACGCACCGCCGCAGGCGTGACCGCCATTTTCTATCTGCTCAATCATTCGAGACCTGATCATCCACAGGAGAGGACCTATACTGCAAGTGCTGCTGTGAACTCGGTCTGGAAGTGACAATGGCTGCTGCTACTGGTGAAAGGGCCCCCGCCTTCAGTTCAGAAGAGTTGGAGAAGCTCGTGGACGGGGTCCTCCCCCAGTATGCGCAACTCTACGGTCCTCCAGACCAACAGGTGAGTACACTCAGTGCACATTGAATGGGTTATGCCTGTGTGGAGGGGGGGGGATGTAAGTTGGTGGGGTGTGGAGGGAATGGGGAGTGCAACGCACGACAGATGAGAGAATGGGAACCATGACAAGGTTGGGGAGGGGGGGGCATGTACTCCAAACATGCAGATATGTGACGGTTTCTCTTTCCCACCCTGTACATGTCAAACAGGTGAGCGCCCACCAGAAAATCGATATTTGGCGTGCCATCACCGAGGAAGTCCGGAACTTGGGGGTCCACAACAGACGGGGCACCCACTGCCGCAAGAGGTGGGAGGACATCTGCCGCGGAACGAGGAAGACCGCAGAAACACTGCTGGGGATGGCCTCCCGACCTAGGAGGGGTGCCAGTCGCACCATGACCCCCCTGATGTCCCGGATCCTGGCGGTGGCCTACCCTAATTTGGATGGGCGCTTGAGGACAGCACAGCAGACACAAGGGGGTGAGTATCCGCACATTCTCCTATCTGTATGCGCATTGGAGGCGTCTGGGTGGGGGAGGAGGGCTGTGGGTGACATTAGGCCCGGGCGCTCTCTGTTGTGTAGTCCGCTCCCTTAGGCATGGCCCTGTGCCCCCGCCCCCCACCTCTGTAGGGTGCCAAGTGCAGCTACCCATGCTCCAGCATCACACATGTGCGCGTGTGTTGTCCCTAGACCTGTTTGCCTAGTCAGAAGTACTGAGTAGTGTACCCCAAGTTCGCGACTTAGTGCACGAGGCACATGTGTCTGTCCTCTCCGCAAAGGGTATTGCTAAGGCATGCACTCAACTTTGTTTAATTTCTCCCCCCACCCTAAATCTTTGTTTTAACATCATCAGGCGGAGGAGATTTGGCGTCGGAGCAGGAGGGAGCTGCAGGTCACCAGGCCCCGGTGGGCACTGACACAGACACCGAGGGCACCAGTGATCCGGAGGGCGAGGGGAGCACCACAACGGGGGCCGGTGGAGACACCAGCGACACGGACACGTCCTCGTTTGGGAGCTCCCTAGCGGGGGCGGCACCATCTGTGCCCCCCGCAACAACAGGTACAGCCGCCACCCAGCGCACCAGCACCGCCCTCCCAGCAGCCCCTCAGTCTTCGCTCCGTGGCCGCTCGGCCAGGAAGGCGCGCGGCTCCTTTGCCCCAGGCACCTCAGCCCCTGCCTCTGTTACCCCTGCTGCCCTCAGTGCGGAGCTCATTGACCTGGTGAGGACGGTCATTGTTGGGCAGACTACCCTTCTGAATGCCATCCAGGGGGTGGAAAGGGAGGTGCATCGGAGCAATGCCTACCTGGAGGGCATTCATTCGGGTCAGGCTGCCCATCAACGAGCGTTCACTGCTCTGGCCTCAGCACTGACGGCAGCCATTGTCCCTGTCTCCAGTCTCCCTCTTCTATCTGCCTCCACTCTTTCTCTGTCTATCCCATCCACACCATCAGACCAGCCTGCACACACCTCAACACCCAAGGCCAGCTCATCCAAACATAAGCACCACAGAAAACACAAGCATTCACCCAAGCAACACACAGATGCAGACATATCAACAGTCACTACCACCTCTGTGTCCCCGTCCTCCTCGTCTCCCTCCTCCCTCCCTGTGACGTCTACACTCACACCTGCATGCACCCCAACATCAGCCAGTTCTTCCACCAACAGCAAACCCTCCACTACAGTCCGAACACCTGCAGTCACCACCCCCACTGGCATTTACACGTCCCCTGTGTCCTCTCCCACTGTGTCTGTCACCCCCTCTTCCAAGACACATAAACGCAGGCAGACACCCAAACAACAGCCAACCACCTCACCACAGCCTACGTCCCAGTCACCTGCACCCAAGGACAGCACACCTGGCTCTCATACAACCACATCCTCTTCCTCCACTTCTCTCACCACTACTCCTACCCCTTACCTTGGTCCCAAGAAAAATTACCTCGCCAGTTTTGACCTCTTTCCCTCCCCCGACCCACCCCCTCCAACTGGGAAAAGTCCCAAGGGCACCTCAGCCACCACCAGCCCAAATACTACAGTGCAAGTGGTGCATGGCATGTGGAGTCCACCCTTTGGCGGCAGTAACACTTCGGTGAGCAGCAAGGGGACAGCCAGCCCCCCCCCAGGCAAGAGGACCCGGAAATTGAAGGGCCGCCGTGAGCGGACAGAGACGGCTGCCCCCAAGGAGGTGACTCCGGCCACTTCACCGGCCACAGCAGCCAGGGGAGGCAAGGGCCCGAGAGCCCCATCTAAGGAGCGGAAGGACAGCAGGGCGGAGAGGACAACCACCAGGAGCGCGGAGCAGGAGGGCCCCACAAGCCCCATCCCGGCTGCAAGGGACGACACCAAAGGGCCCAGGACTCACTCCCCGAAGGGGCCTGACACAGCACGGTCGGAGGGCGACTGAGCAGGGTGTCCAGGCCAGGTATGACTCCCTTGACATACTGCAAGAGCACCGCTGAACAGGGCCCCACCGTGCAGAAGAGCACCGCTGAACAGGGCCCCGCCGTGAAGACAGGTACCGCTGAACAGGGCCCCGCCGTGCAGAAGAGCACCGCTGAACAGGGCCCCGCCGTGCAGAAGGGCACCGCTGAACAGGGCCCCGCCGTGAAGACAGGTACCGCTGAACAGGGCCCCGCCGTGCAGAAGAGCACCGCTGAACAGGGCCCCGCCGTGCAGAAGAGCACCGCTGAACAGGGCCCCGCCGTGAAGACAGGTACCGCTGAACAGGGCCCCGCCGTGCAGAAGAGCACCGCTGAACAGGGACCCGCCGTGCAGAAGAGCACCGCTGAACAGGGCCCCGCCGTGAAGACAGGTACCGCTGAACAGGGCCCCGCCGTGCAGAAGAGCACCGCTGAACAGGGCCCCGCCATGCAGAAGAGCACCGCTGAACAGGGCCCCGCCGTGAAGGCAGGTACCGCTGAACAGGGCCCCGCCGTGCAGAAGAGCACCGCTGAACAGGGCCCGCCGTGCAGAAGAGCACCGCTGAACAGGGCCCCGCCGTGAAGACAGGTACCGCTGAACAGGGCCCCGCCGTGCAGAAGAGCACCGCTGAACAGGGCCCCGCCGTGCAAAAGAGCACCGCTGAACAGGGCCCCGCCGTGAAGACAGGTACCGCTGAACAGGGCCCCGCCGTGCAGAAGAGCACCGCTGAACAGGGCCCGCCGTGAAGACAGGTACCGCTGAACAGGGCCCCGCCGTGCAGAAGAGCACCGCTGAACAGGGCCCCGCCGTGAAGACAGGTTCTGCTGAACAGGGCCCCGCCGTGCAGAAGAGCACCGCTGAACAGGGCCCCGCCGTGCAGAAGAGCACCGCTGAACAGGGCCCCGCCGTGAAGACAGGTACCGCTGAACAGGACCCAGCCGTGAAGACAGGTACCGCTGAACAGGGCCCTGCCGTGCAGAAGAGCACCGCTGAACAGGGCCCCGCCGTGAAGACAGGTACCGCTGAACAGGGCCCCGCCGTGAAGACAGGTACCGCTGAACAGGGCCCCGCCGTGCAGAAGAGCACCGCTGAGCAGGGCCCCGCCGTGAAGACAGGTACCGCTGAACAGGGCCCGCCGTCTCAAGCACCGCTCCACTGGGCCCTTCCTGTCAAGCACCGCTCCGCTGGGCCCTTCCTGTCAAGCACCGCTCCGCTGGACCCTTCCTGTCAAGCACCGCTCCGCTGGGCCCTTCCTGTCAAGCACCTCTCCGCTGGACCCTTCCTGTCAAGCACCGCTCCGCTGGGCCCTTCCTGTCAAGCACCGCTCCGCTGGGCCCTTCCTGTCAAGCACCGCTCCGCTGGGCCCTTCCTGTCAAGCACCGCTCCGCTGGACCCTTCCTGTCAAGCACCGCTCCGCTGGGCCCTTCCTGTCAAGCACCGCTCCGCTGGACCCTTCCTGTCAAGCACCGCTCCGTTGGACATCGCCATGTCATGCACCGCTGCGCTGGGTCCCGCCGTCTCAGGCACTGTTTATGGTTCACTGTGCCCACCATGCCTCCTCCTTGACCAGTGGACTCTGTAATCCACCTGAGAGACTGTGGCTTTGCACTCCCCAGGATGGCACAGTGGGCAATCCACCCACTGTAGAGACTTGAGAGACTGTGGCTTTGCACTCCCCAGGATGGTCCAGTGGGCAACCCACCCACTGCAGAGACTTGAGAGACTGTGGCTTTGCACTCCCCAGGATGGTACAGTGGGCAACCCACCCACTGCAGAGACATTGAGAGACTGTGGCTTTGCACTCCCCAGGATGGTCCAGTGGGCAACCCACCCACTGCAGAGACTTGAGAGACTGTGGCTTTGCACTCCCCAGGATGGTACAGTGGGCATGGTGGCTCCGCGTGGATCTGGCGTCGTGGACTCATGTGGCTGTGGTGGCCCCCCCTTCCCCCTGAGGTGCCTGTAGTTTTGACATCGGATGCCCCTGCAGTGTTCTCTCCAAAGGACTCAGGTCTCGTGTGTGGGCTTTGCCCTTGTTTCGCAGAACCTTGGCCCACGGACATGTTAGATTCGTAGGATGTGCAGGACTTGTTACTTCAGTGATACACTGATGTGTATATCTTTTTGTTTTTTTAAATATTTTTCACGGTTGCTCAATTATTTCCAGGTGCTTTTTTTGTACATGAAAATTTATTCCAAATTTGGTTGTGTCATTGTATTTTTAAAGGGTCTTTGTGTGGTGTCACTGTGACTTCCTGCTCTGCATTGGTGTGTACATATTGGGGGGGTGGGGGGGTCGCATATGTGTATGCCCATTACCTTTCTTCCTCCCCCCTCCCGTGTGTCGTAGGTGCAGTACTCACCGTTGACGTCTGCGCCGGAGTTCGTACTCGTGGTAGATGAGCAGGTAGACGAGAGCAGGTATGATGTTCAATTCGGGTTCCATGCTGTCCGGATTCCGCGTGGACTGTCTCGAGGTGAGCGTTTTCCATTGGAAATGTCTGTTTCCGCCGTGTTTTTATCTGCGGTGCTCCCGCCCCGGAAAAGGTGGCGGATTGGTGGGTCGTGATAGGGTGGGCGGTACATTGTCTGCCGCCTGGCTGTTGGCGGTGACCGCCGCGCTGTTTGTTTGTTCCGCCGTGGCGGTCGGAGTGTTAATGCGGCGGGCTGTGTTGGCGGTTCCCGCCAGGGTCAGAATTGCATTTTTTTGACCGCCTGCCTGTTGGCGGGTTGGCCGCCGCTTTATCACCGACCGCCAGGGTCAGAATGACCCCCTAAGTCTGCATACACAAGGTATATTGAAGTAATACTGAAAAAACAAGAACTATGGAAAGTCACTATGTGAATGAAAATCTAAATTATGCCACTGACCTCTAATGAGCAACATCTTTCAACATGCCATTCACAGTTTTTTTCTCTGTCCATCTGCACATCCAGAACTACAACCACCTTCTTCCTCTCCATCCTCAATCGAGTGGGGTTGCTGAAAGCAGTGAGGTGCAGATACATGTCTTGAAATACAGGGTATATGGGGTTTGGTGAATTAGCATGTCCAACATACCCCACAATTTCTTGGTTCAACAAGGGCACCCTTTTTAAAAAAATGTGGAATTAGTACACTGAACAGGGACAAGATGTGGAGGGGACAGTTGATTAATACTCTTTTGATAGATCTGTGCTGTTGATCTGCTGCAATTTGATGCGATAGTACCAACTATACTGTTTAAGAGTTCCAATGTTGTGTATGGATTTATATTTGTTTGCACACCTTGGCCCATATTTATACTTTTTTTGCGTCGCATTTGCATCATTTTTTGACGCAAAAGCGGCGCAAACTTACAAAATACTACTGGCCCATATTTATACATTTTGACGCACAACTGCGCCAACGCAGTTGTGCGTCAAAAATGTTACCACCGGCTAACGCCATTCCAAAGCGCCATGCGGGTGCCTTATTTATGGAATGACGTTAGCCGGCGCTGTGGACTGGTGTGCGTCAAAAAAAATTACTCACACCAGGCAGCGCCGGCGTAGGGGAAAATGGAGCTTGGGCGTCAAAAAATGGGGCAAGTCAGGTCTGAGGCAAAATTTTGGCCTCAACCCGATTTGCGCCATTTTTTTTGGCGCCCAACCCCCATTGAAATGACTCCTGTCTTAGCAAAGACAGGAGTCATGCCCCCTTGCCCAATGGCCATGCCCAGGGGACTTATGTCCCCTGGGCATGGCCATTGGGCATAGTGGCATGTAGGGGGACACAAATCAGGCCCCCCATGCCACAAAAAAAAAAACGAAAAAAAATACTTACCTGAACTTACCTTAACTTCCCTGGGATGGGTCCCTCCATCCTTTGGTGTCCTCCTGGGGTGGGCAAGGGTGGCAGGGGGTGTCCCTGGGGGCATGGGAGGGCACCTCTGGGCTCCTTCTGAGCCCACAGGTCCCTTAACGCCTGCCCTGACCCAGGCGTTAAAAAACAGCGGCCATCAGGCTGGGCGCCGTTTTTTAAGGCCTGCCCCCTCCTGTGCGTCAAAATGACGTCACAGTATAAATAAGGCGCACAGGCCTTAAAGTCATTTTTTGGAAGGGAACGCCTACCTTGCATATGATTAACGCAAGGCTGGTTCCCCCTTCCAAAAAATGACGCACATGGTGGAACTTTGACGCCCGCGGGGTCGGACGTCAAAGTATAAATATGGGGCAGTGTTTGCGCCGATTGTGCGTCAAAAATTTTGACGCACATTCGGCGCAAAGAGAGTATAAATATGCCCCTACTGTCTTTTGTAAATTTGCGTCACTTTTGCATCAAAAAGTGGCGCAACTGCGGCGCTAAAACAGTATAAATATGGGTCTTTGTGACTCAGATCTCGCTCCTTATTTAGGGATGGGGAATGGGTCAAGTAAATGAATTGTAATGCTATTTTGTTTTTTAAATCAATACATTTTTTTTAAACAGGATTTGTTTTTAAAGTAGTACACTTTGCAACATACTTTCTCAATAAAAATAACGTACTTATCATTTTTGCAACTGAGCTTGAACCTCCCCATTACTATGGGCATCAGGTAGTGAGAAACCGCACAGGTTAGAGAGTAATATGGGTAGACCCCGTACAAGGGATCAGAGCATGATATTGGAGAACAAGAGAGGAGAGGCAGGGAAAAAAAACAGTGAGGAGTGAGACATTTATAAGAGAAGGAGGGCCAAAATAGAATAAGGATAAAAGAGAATAGAGATCTAGAGAACATGACAAAGAGAAGGCATACAGGTGATACAGAGGAAACACACAGTGGAGAGTATCAGGCGACCTCTGACCCTGTTCACCAGGCAGGTCGCTCCCCTCACCGCCATGCAGCCCCTGTGTGACCGCTGACCGCTGCTCCTTACCTGTGTCCTGTTGCCGCCTTTTTCGCTTCCTCACCTTCTTTGGTCCTGTTCCTGGGTCCCTGCGCCCAGCGTCTCCCCCTGTTTCCCACCGCCGTTTCCCGCCGCCGCGACCCGTAGCTCCGCCCCCCTCGCTCCCCATTGGCCGCCCCGCTCCCACCTCCCAGCTGCTCCTCCCTCCCTCTCCCACTCTTATGGAGGCCGCGCAGCAGTAGAGAGAGCGACCTCTGACCCTGTTCACGAGGCAGGTCGCTCCCCTCACCGCCACGCAGCCCCTGTGTGACCGCTGACCGCTGCTCCTTACCTGTGTCCTGTTGCCGCCTTTTTCGCTTCCTCACCTTCTTTGGTCCTGTTCCTGGGTCCCTGCGCCCAGCGTCTCCCCCTGTTTCCCGCCACCGTTTCTCGCCGCCGCGACCCGTAGCTCCGCCCCCCTCGCTCCCCATTGGCCGCCCCGCTCCCACCTCCCAGCTGCTCCTCCCTCCCTCTCCCACTCTTATGGAGGCCGCGCAGCAGTAGAGAGAGCGACCTCTGACCCTGTTCACCAGGCAGGTCGCTCCCCTCACCGCCACGCAGCCCCTGTGTGACCGCTGACCGCTGCTCCTTACCTGTGTCCTGTTGCCGCCTTTTTCGCTTCCTCACCTTCTTTGGTCCTGTTCCTGGGTCCCTGCGCCCAGCGTCTCCCCCTGTTTGCCGCCGCCGTTTCCCGCCGCCGCGACCCGTAGCTCTGCCCCCCTCGCTCCCCATTGGCCGCCCTGCTCCCACCTCCCAGCTGCTCCTCCCTTTCCCACTCTTATGGAGGCCGCGTCTGTGCCCGTGCGCGCCTGGCCCGCGCCCAGCGCCAGACCCCCTGGCCCCCGCAGAGGCCAGCCCACCCGCAAGACCTACAGCGCCGCCACCCTCCTCGCACTCAACACCGGCCGGATCCCCAGGTGCTGCCGTGCCGCCCCAAGACGCACCCACGGACCCTTCACCTGCCAATCCTGCAAGTTCTCCTGCATCCAGACCCGCACCGCGCCCGCCAAACCAAGCACCAGCAGCAACCACCTGAAGTGCATCCTGCTCAACACCCGCTCCATCCACAGACATGGCGTGGAACTCTGGAACCTGCTCGACACCACATCTCCAGACGTCGCCTTCCTCACAGAAACCTGGATGAACGCCTCCTCAGCGCCCGACATCGCCATCGCCATCCCGGACGGATACAAGATCACCCGGAGGGACCGCGTCAACCAGACAGGAGGAGGCATCGCCATTGTCCACAAGAACACCATCCGCATCACGACCAACTCCGACGACACCCTCACAGCTGCCGAACATCTCCACTTCCAGATTCACACCGACCCCAAGACCACACTCAGAGGCACCCTCATCTATAGACCCCCAGGACCCCGCACACAATTCAGCGAAGACATCGCAGACTTCATCAGCCCACACGCCCTCCCCTCCGCTGACTACATCCTCCTAGGGGACCTCAACTTCCACCTGGAGAACAACAACGACAACAACACCACCACCCTGCTGGACAACCTCGGGCTCAAGCAACTGGTGAACACCCCCACCCACTACGCCGGACACACGCTTGACCCAGTCTTCTCCTCCAGCAAGTACATCTCCTTCAGCCACTCCACCGGACTCCACTGGACAGACCACAGCTGCGTCCACTTCAGCTTCAGAAAAACCACGACTCACCACCACCCACAACAGGCTCCCCGCAGGAGCTGGAACAAGATCACCACCGACCAGCTCTCCACATCACTGAGCCAGAACCCTCCCGCCAGCTCAGCGGACCCCAACCAAGCAGCCAACAACCTCACACAGTGGATCACCAACTGCGCTGACAACCTCGCACCTCTGAAAACCCATCCCATCAGGCCCAACAGCAAGAAAGCCTCCTGGTTCAACAATGACCTCAAGAACTCCAAGAAGAACTGCCACACCCTCAAGAAAGCCTGGCGAAAAAACCCGACTACAGACAACATGACCGCCCTCAAGTACGCGTCCCGTAAACACCACCAGCTGATCCACACCACCAAGAAGACAGCATTCAAAGAACGACTAGACAACAACGCACACAACAGCAAGGAACTCTTCAGCATCGTCAAAGAGCTCTCCAACCCCAGCGCCGGAAACAACGACATCACCCCCTCACAAGACCTCTGCGACTCACTCGCCTCGTTCTTTCACCGCAAGATCGGCGACATACACAACAGCTTCGGCGCACAGACCACGCACCCAACCACCAAACCGACGCCCCCCAACACCACCCTCCGCGCCTGGACCCCGGTCAGCACCGAAGACACCATCCATACGATGAACACCATCCATTCCGGATCACCAACCGACCCATGCCCCCACCACGTCTTCAACAAGGCCGACTCCGTCATCGCAACCCATCTCCGGGACATCATCAATTGCTCCTTCAACACCGCCACCTACCCGGAGAGCTGGAAGCATGCCGAACTCAGCGCCCTCCTGAAGAAACCATCAGCAGACCCCACCGACCTCAAGAACTACCGCCCCATCTCGCTCCTCCCGTTTCCTGCCAAAGTCATCGAGAAGACCGTCAACAGACAGCTGGCCGCCTTCCTCGAGACTAATGGATCCCTCGACCACTCACAGTCCGGCTTCCGAGCCAACCACAGCACCGAGACCGCCCTCATCGCAGCCACTGCCGACATCCGAGCCCTGCTCGACAACGGGGAAACAGCGGCCCTCATCCTCCTGGACCTCTCCACAGCGTTCGACACTGTCTGCCACCGCACCCTAGTGCAGCGCCTCAGCAACATCGGAATTCAAGAGAAGGCACTAGAGTGGATCATCTCGTTCCTCACCGGAAGAACCCAGAGAGTCCGCCTCCCCCCGTTCAGATCCGAGGCCACCGAAGTCATCTGCGGCGTACCACAAGGATCATCACTCAGCCCCACCCTCTTCAACGTCTTCATGAGCCCCATCGCAGCCATCGCACGCCATCACAACCTCAACATCATCTCCTACGCCGACAACACCCAGTTGATCCTCTCCCTCACCAATGACCCAGCCACCGCCAGAACCAACCTGCACGAAGGGATGAAAGACGTAGCCGAGTGGATGATGAACAGCCGCCTGAAACTGAACTCAGACAAGATGGAAGTCCTCATCCTTGGATCATCACCCTCTGCCTGGGACGACTCCTGGTGGCCCCCTGCCCTGGGCAGCGCACCCAAACCAACGGACCACGCACGCAACCTGGGCTTCATCCTGGACTCCTCCCTCTCGATGACCAGACAAGTCAACGCCGTCTCATCATCATGCTTCAACATCCTACGCATGCTCCGAAAGATCTTCCGATGGATCCCAACCGAAACCAGGAAGACGGTCACCCAGGCACTCGTCACCAGCCGACTGGACTACGGTAACACCCTCTACACCGGAACCACGGCCAAACTACAGAAAAGACTCCAACGCATCCAGAACGCCTCCGCACGCCTCATCCTTGACATCCCCCGACACAGCCACATCGCCGGACACCTGAGAGACTTGCACTGGCTCCCCGTCAGCAAGAGAATCACGTTCCGCCTCCTCAGCCACGCACACAAGGCCCTCCACGACCTGGGCCCCAGATACCTCAACAACCGCCTGACCTTCTACACTCCCACCCGCCAGCTACGATCGACCAGCCACGCCCTCGCCGCCGTGCCACGCATTAGAAAAGCCACCATGGGAGGAAGATCCTTCTCCTACCTGGCAGCCAAGACTTGGAACTCCCTCCCCTTCCACCTCCGTCTGACCCAAGACCACCTCTCCTTCAGGAAGCAACTCAAGACCTGGCTGTTTGAGCAGTAGCGGTCCCCCCTCCCCCAGCGCCTTGAGACCCTCCGGGTGAGTAGCGCGCTATACAAATTTCTTGATTGATTGATTGATCATATAGAAGAGAGGGCAGAATGTTATATACTGAAAATTGGAGGGGTTTAGACTAAGAAGAGAAAGCAAAAAGTGAAAGATGAAAGGAGTGGCAGAAAATGGAGGGTGGAGAGTTAACAACGGGAATGAGAGGAGTGTAACAAGGAGGAGAGGATGAGGAGTGAGAAGTTTGACAAAGGAGATATAAGGAAATGGATTGTACAATGAACAAGAGTTTCACAGTAATAAGACGGAGAGGGGAGGTAAAAAGTAGGCAAAAAGAGGCAGAACTGAAAGGGAGACAGAAAAAGAGGTGGATACAAGGGAGAAGGTGTAGAGCTAACACACTATGGAGACTGCAAAGGTGTTGTAGGGAAAAATAGTGTAGACAAGGAAGAGAGAACAAAAAATGAAACACATAGGTGGAACATGGGGACAAGTCGACAATGTGACACTGGGTGAAAGTGGGAAGAAAGGCAGAGCACAAAACAGGGTTAAAGAAGGGGAGGGAAGAGAAAGACTGAAGATAGATAGGAAAGCCACGGGGAGAAAAGGACGTGTGAAGGGAAGAGAGACATAAGGAAATGACTAGACATCGCCCTACGTAATTACACGTTACTGGCGATAACCCCATTGATGCTTCAGTAGCTTCACATTTGTTTGCCTTTTCTCGCTTTGCAAGTTATCGCAACACGAGCAGCGTTTTTTAAGCAACGGCTCATAATTTTAATTCCCCAAAACGAATTGTGAAATATTCTGCAGGGGCAACACCAGCGAGTGCAGCTGCACATTTAACTTGGCATTGTTCGAGAAAGTAAACAGAAGCAACAAGAGACACAGCCCATGGACTACTTCTGAATTACAATATTAAATTGACAAGGGGATATGTCTGCTCTCTTCCCCATTTGCCTCATCGAGTACAAAGCAAACATGCATCGCTGCTCTTCAAAATACATCTTTGTTAAGGACTCGATAAATGAAATAGGGAAGAGAGTACACATTCCTCCTGCCAAGCCAGTCATGCCATCCAGGAGTCCCATGGGCTAGACTGAATGCAAAAGACTTTAATTTTCATGGGGTCCACAGTGTTCATTTTCCACTTAGCTTGCAAGTAAACACAGATCCATGCGAAAGGGCAGGCTGAATGCAATTACAGGTGCAAGTCTGTTTGGATGGTTGTGTTCGTTCTGTGCCATTGCACGTGCAGGACTAGAAATGGAGACTGCATTATGGGAGCAATGAAAGCACGATGGCCACAGACCTGGAGACATTCTAAGGCATGGTCTACAGGATTACTTCACGCAGACTGGTGTACGTCTATTCTGCGACGACTGACTGACGTGCCACCTCAAATTGAGCTAGGCAGGGACGTGCCTAGCCTGAAATACATCAGCGAAATAATACCAATACTTCACTTTCTTTGAACAGTGGACTGATCAAAGTTAAGCTCTATATGAGTATATCGTGCGTGCGCACATCTATTAGTGCTGCCTGAAAGTGCCTGGCTGCCTGACCTTCACTGGGAGTGAAACTCAGGCCAGGAACTGACAATAATATTTAAAAACTGTATATTTCCACTGCAGAAGAGATTTGAAATATTACAACTTGAGAAAGAGGGGTTGTTGAACTGCAACAGTTGCTGAAAGTTTTCCCTACCTAACTGTCTCCCGATAATCCAAACCCTGGGGTCCTGCTCACAGATCGACCTGTCTTTTAGCTGAATACATGTCTTGCTTCTCTGCAAGCAGAGTTAGGAATTAGACGGGTGGAGCGTCTAACATGCTGCACCACAGACTTCGTTAGTGTTGATGGCAGCGGATCCCAGGCCTCGAGTATCAACCCACAGAATGAATATGATATGACACAATGAGTCAAGAAGGGCATTGGCGCTGAAATCGGAGTGCCACGCCCTAGAAAGTCTGATGCTATGAAAGGACCAATCAAAATGACTGCTGAGCTTTCTATAATCAGCTGTGGGCCAACTGAGACTGTTGGGACAGTGCTGTTGGGTCTGCTCCTACTTAGGATAGTTGCTGGCTGGTAGGTGAGGTTGTAGTGCTGGTGTTAGTAGCAATGGTGCTGCTGGAACTTGTGATCATTGTGGTCGTGGTTTCCACGGCTGTCCAGGTAATTTAGTGGTGCTGCTGCAGGTGGGCACTAAGCACTGCAGTAGCAACTATGAACTTAGCGTGCAGATGCCTTTTCTTTACTTTGTGGTTGCGTCACAAGCAGGTCAGTCAGGACAAGTGAGGTTGTCAGTGTTGCCCTCTCTGACAAATGAAAGGACTGCCATGACCAGAATAGAGGCCGGGTCCATACAGTTTCACAAAGCGGTGGAGACGTCCTTGAGAGATACTGCTGGAGCTGATACCACTGCTGGCTGCTTTCTCATATGTATGACATTTAGAACCTCTCTTTTTAGCTTTTTTGGTGGACCACACTCAGGGGGGTTAGCTTGGTCAATAAGATTGGGGGGGAGATGGGTTTCCGATTTCCCAGCAATATCCTAGCATATAATGCTAAAATGTATTACACAAAAAGCAGGGTGTACGATAGTGTAAAGAAAGACAAATGCAGATTAGCAGGGGTACTAAGTGAGAGAAAACACAATATTTTGTCAAATAACCAAGATTTGTGCATACTTTCAAAACAGAGAGGGAGAGAGTGTGTACTCTTTTTTGTCTGTGTGTTTGTAAAACTTTCTGGTGAAAGCCAACAGACACCTCATAAGACCTGACTGAAAGCACCTGTACCCAACTATTTACCAGAAAACACATTTATTAGGAGGGTATAACATCCTCGATGAAATTATGCTCTTGACCACACTCCTCATTGTTATCCTCATGGCTTGTCATGTTGCTTTTAGATGACGATGATACGGATTCTGTAGTCTCAGCAAATGGTGATGGCATTTGCAGAAGATCAAGCAGACCATACAGTCTTTCTTTTTTCTGCCCGCTTCTGGTCTGAGACTCTTACCAGGAGTTTTGGCTGCTTCTCCTACATCCTCCCATGAAAATGTTACTGCTGCTGTGTAGATGCTATCAATGTTTCCTATCCTGAAAGGGAGTCTTCCATGAAATGCTGCAGGTATCTGAAGCTGAGGTCAGCCAGTGGTGCATAGTGAATGAACACTTTCCGTATATCTAGTACTGGGCTTAAAAGAGTGGCAGTGGGAGCTTGTGATGACACTGGTGGTGGAAGTTGTTGTGAAGCTTGTAGTGGAAGTAGTTCTGTTTGTTGAGGTGGTGGTGGGATAATCTTCTCTGTGCTGCTTACATTGCATGCTGCGTTTGGATCTGTCTGTCTCACAAAGTGCCTTTTAATCAAATACAAAAACATTTATAAATACACAGTATACTAAAAAATCACCGCTGAACAAAAATGGAAATCAATCCTAGGGGAGGGCAATTGAAGTTAAATTCTAAATTAAGACATAGGTCTAGTTGCGGCAAAAATATTAAAAAATATAAAAATAAAATGAAAACTATGAAATCACACTATAATGACATCATAGATAAAATGCTAGAACTCACACCTCACGTGCTGTTCAACAGATGGATACTAAAGAACTGAACAGTTAAATATAGTATCCCTATAGGCGGGTTCGTCTCCCGCTATGGTCCTGTGCTACTGAACTTCAGTGCTAGGTCAAATTCTTCGAATTACACACTTGTCTTGTGCACCGGACGTCCCTATTTCCTCATAGATTCTAAGAACCATCGGTGTTTCCTTTAGAGTACAATGAGCATACACAACAGTTAAAAAGTCACAAACAGGGGCTTCTGAGTTTTTAGGAGTGCTTGCTATTGATACTCTGTAACTGGATGAATCTGGCACTTGAAACCTTATCCCCTTTTCCATTTTTCCCGACAAAAACTGTGATGCAACACCTGACCCTGGCTTGATTTTCCTGGCCTCTGTACTAGCGCCTGATCCTGCAGTGTGTGCGAAGTGATGGGGTGGAGACAAAAACATGAACGTATCAATCATGTAGGGAAAGATGTCACAAACAGAGTGCCACACTATACCAACTTACCTTACCCCCTGCCTGCATAACCCCTGACCTTTGGAAGCTTTCCCCAAACAAAAGACACCATAAACCACATCCAGCCAAGGTCCAGATTCTCTTGCGACCAAGTCAAACATACAAGTTCATTGAAACACAAAACTGCATAAGAAATAAGAAACAAAGGGGAGGAGGTAAGAGAGGTAATGGGGATAATGGGAGAGACAAAAGAGGGTTTCCTCCTGGACCTTGCTCCAGGCTGCATCATACTGAAGAAAATTGCTCTTGGGTTCACGCCCTAGCTCCAAAAACTGAATCTTGGCTGATGCTACAAAAAAGGAAGCCCCTGTAGTGGAAGTAAGCTAAATGAACTGAAAACTGAAATATGTCCAGAATGGTTCATGCCTTTTTGCATCAAAGTGATGTCACACGACCTAGTGAGAGCCAGTGAAGTTGGAAGGCGAGTTCATACATTACCAATTGCTTTTCCTGTGGTTTTTGAGTATGGAGAGTACTAGCTGATAACACTTTACATAAACATTGAAGGAGTGGTGGAATGCCAGTTTACAGGCTGATAGAAACTGCCTCAAAGGAATCAACAGAACACTCAGCTGGATGCCTCACATGTTCTTGATACACTAAAGTATATGAAAAAGTGATGGATGAAATGCTTAAATTAATCACAGCAGCGTCAAGACTCATTTGCATATGGCTGGTTCCAAACTGAGGTGAGATTAATTCAGTCATTTAATTCCTCACTTTTCTGCATATTTAATATGTTTCTGGTACAAAGAGTATTACATAAAACCTGGTACAAAGGGCACTTCATCGGGGCTGCCATCAGCCCTCTGTCGCCCAGGCCGGTGATGGAAAGATAGTTGTGTGACATCCAAACACTTCTGCAACAGATGAATTTCTTCATGCCCTGTGAGAGGCATAATCAAGAGATCCAAGCACCAGCGCACCCAAATGAAGGCCCTGGCAGACATACATACTTGGCCATCAAGAGATATTATGCAATCGATATACTCAGACTGTCTGCTTAGACTTTCTGAAAAGCAAATACACCCCACCACCTCGATTTGTGTTACTGGATGTTAAACCTCAATGAGATAGTGTAAATGAAGGTTTAACACTGTAGTGTCGTACTATAACTCAGACACTAGGATCCACAAAGAGAACATACCACATGACTACTCCCATCACATCACTTCTTCACAAGAAAACACTGGTGCTTTGCCACATTTTAAGCCCCATTTCATAGTTAAAATAGGAAAGACAATGTTGAGTACCTGAGTTTTTTTTTATTTATTTTTTTTAAGTAGTGGTAAAATCTTTATTTAGATATATTAATATCCACAAATGAAACACCAATAAAAACATGCAGGCAAATCACCGAGACCATACATAAGTTCAAGATACTAACATCCATGTGCGATAAAAAGGCATATTTAATATAAATAACACTTAGAGGACCTCCCCTATGCAATTCAAACAAACACCTATCAAATGAAATGTAAAAATATAAAATATTAAAAACACTTACAGGTCCTCACCTATGAGCAAATCGTCCCAACTGTTTTAAAACAGCATCCTCTTACGCCAGGCCGCCACTCCTTTACAAAAATGACCCACAGAGCTACGTACCTCATAATCATTTAACTGGTGGAGAAAAAGCAAAGAAGCCCTGCAATTGGTAGAGCTATAATTTCGTAACAGAGGTGCCAAGTGCAATTTTCTTAGAGGCGCATAGTATTTACAGAAGAACATAAAATGTAGCAGCGTTTGTGAGGAGTGCTCATCACAGGGGCAGATACAGATAATGCTTGAGGAGAACTGTTTTGAAGAAAGGACAGTAACCAGTGAAGGGGCCCTAGTCTGAAGCAGGTTAAAAGCAATCTCTCATACACATTATGTGCAAACAATAAATAACTGGCTGGGCCCGGGCACATTTGTACCATACAGTAATCTTTGACAGTTGACTCAAGCACTTCATTTGATTCACGGGCCGCCCGGCTCAACTCAAGGAAGCAGTCACAGATCCACATTTTGGCTTTTTTGGTAATCAAATGTGGATTTTTAAACAAATGTGGGCAACCCACTTCATTTAGAAGTCCTTTGATGTATTTCAGCCATGGGATTGAACAAGCGGGATCACTAAGAAGGCAATCCTGAATTATCAGCTGGTTGAGGGTGGCTTCTTTTGTAAGCCAAATTGCACACCACAGCTCCAACTGGGCAGTGCTAATTATATCCTGTAAGTATTCGAGACCCAGTTCCTAGCGGACAGAAAAATGGGGAGTAGAGGGCGGGACACCCAACAACCGGCAACAGAATAGATTTTCCTCTACCTGAAGGTTCCCAACATCTTTATACCCCAACAACCCCATGCCATAGGTTACAGCCGGCAGACATTTTCTCTTATAAACCTCCAATATGGGGGCAACCGGCTTCCACCGTATATTGGCGGCCAGGGAGTGGGTAATACCCTCTGTACGCACCATACGTAAAACCCTGTTTTTTTAGCAGGGTCGCCAACTACAGGCTTCGTCAAATTCTAGCCCCTGATACAAGAAAGAACCTACTTTTTTTATAGTTCATTATAGTTCATCCGCATACAGTAGGTCTGGAATGGCGTTATTGTGTATGCCGGTCACATCAGCTCCTGAAACCAAGGTTTTCTCTATGTCATTAATGTATAAAATAAATAGAATGGGTGCGAGCAAACACCCCTGGTGAATACCCCGACTTACACCAAAATGGGAGGTGGCCTCGCCATTCAACCCGTACCTTATTTTTGTCCTCTGGCCCTGGTGAAGGAGTCTCAAAAGATCTACTAGGCCGTCATCAAGACCCATGTTTAGAAGAATCGCCCAGAGCTTTTCCTTATTAACATAATCAAACATGCTAAACAAGTCCATAAAGGCCAAGTGAATGGACCCACCTATCACATACTTGTACTTGGCCTTGCTTGTACTGCTCAGTAGTGCACAGAACGTTCCTGAAACCATATTGAGCCCAAGAAATAATTTTTTTCACCTGCACCCAAGAGATCCAACGTTCCAAAACCACCCTCCCCATTAATTTTTAGGAGGAGTGGAGCAGCAACATTGGCCGATAATACCTAGGGTCTAGGGTATTGCTTTTTTTAAAAATTAGAACCACTACTGAAGTTTGCCACGATATAGGGGGTCCAACCCTGCACACCATATTAAAAATCCTGGGCAACAAAGGGGCCCAAAACTCAGGGTATTTTAGGAAAAGGTCCATAGGGATCCCCTCCGGACCAGGAGTATCTGAGTTCATTTTCATATTCTTGCAGCACTATTGTATTGTAGAAATGTGAAGAAAGGGCCGTGAAACCCTGACCCTGCACAACACTATAATTAATGTGTGCACTCACCACTCTCACTAAAGAAACCTGGACATTATTGATATTATTAATATTGTTCTTATTATTATTATTAATAATAAATCTTGAATGGACCAAAAGGTGTTAGGAAGTAGGGATTGTGCAAAACACTCCGAGATTGTCCGGAGAAATATTGGACGTCCGAACACCTTTTGCAGGGCCTATCTCTGGTTCTATGGTGCACCTAGTGGCAGCTATATGTATCAAGCAAATCGAAAACCTATGGAGGCTGCTTTCGTGATAAATGGAGCAGTAGCAGCACGCAGCAAGGAGCCCTGAAAACCCCAGCCGGAGTACTACCCCCTTCTGACGATCCTCTGGGGCAGTCAATATCGAAATTCAAATGAAAGCAACTTTTTGGGCACCTATATAGTTGGTATGAAACCTTGGACGAGTGCTGCAGTCCTGCAATGACCATCATTTATCCTCATGTGAGTTTATGTTATTCCTTCTTGAAAATACTGTACCAAGCCATCTGGCCACACCACAGGTGACCCCTGATGCAACAGAAATTCGCTGTAAGCCCTGACGTCACAATTATGACCTATATGTGACCAAGACATCTTATAATGTGTGGATTAACATTTTAATAATGTGAGGTGATGCACTCAAATTCGATTATGAAGTGCATTCACTGTAGTGTTAGGAAAAAAAATATCTTGAGTTCCTTTAACCTTATAAAAGAAATAATCATTGAATGCAGATTTAAGAACCATCCTCACATTATTTGGATGTATTTGAATTTTAAACCAATAACAATTTATGTGACGTGTGCACTAATGTGCATTAGTGAATATTGATTAAGCTCGAGATTACCAGGCCTGAATTTCTTTAACTTGAGAAACTGTTTTCCATTTTCTAGTAATGTGTCATTTCATTGCAGGTGTTTTCACATAAAATGTTAGTTTGGAAATAGATGTGTTATTGTCATATTCATAGAGTTGAGAAAGCAACCTTGGAAGGTACAGAGATATTGCACGAAAGGATGATGGTTCCTTATTCATACATGTTTCAAATGATGTTCAGAAGACCAAGGACAGCAACGTTCACAGGACTGCGGTGGTACCAATGCCTGATGCTGTAGTTTCACTGTGAGATGGGAGAATAAAGAAGCATGTGATGAGGTGATCAATGGATGTTTCCTGGTCGATTTCTTGTAGTATCAACTAGGATTTTCACAGATTGATGGTAAAGCAGACTCCCTTGGACTTTGAGAGATACAGACCTCTGATTTCCTCTTTGTCCCTTTGCTTCTTTGAGTGTGGCTCCCTCCTAGAAGACTATTGACTGACCTTCTGAAATGCTGACACCTTCTCTTTCATATCCTTTTTTCCTTTGTTCAAGTATTTTTGTCCTATTTTTGCTTCTCACCTTTTCCCCATGTCCTTTGTTAGATTTTATACTGGTACAAACTAGATCATTTGAAGGATCCTAATTGTTAATGACTCAGCTTAGATAGATGCTTTTAACTTGCTCTAATGTGTAAACGATTTGACCAGCGCTTGTTCTCAGCACATCCGAATCTTTTGTTAATGTTTTGTATTGCTGTTACTGAGCTTCTGGTTTGTCTTATGTTAACTTGTCTAAACTTTTTCAGAAGATTTGGCTACCCTACTAGTAATTCTGTGCAGACCTCACAGTATATTTTTTAGATTTGTTTACATTAACCTGAGTGTTAATTTGTAACAAAACCCTTGAACCTAATTTCCGACTTCGGTTTTCGCTGTGTGGCAGAAGTAGTTACACTGTCAATAAATGTTTATTGATTGTTACCTGTTTCCCCGGCCTAACCCCTGCATGGACTCAAAGATCATCGACCTCAAAATGATAACATACTAAGTGCTCCCTCACCCCTAACCCCCTACGCTGCAAGCAACCTCACAGCTGGGCACGGCCGTGGGGTATAAATAAAAGGGATGGAGACCACTGGGGTCTTCTCCTGCATAATATACTAGAACAGTGGTTTTCATACTTTTTAATGCTGTGCCACCCCAGTGGGAAAAAAACAAATAAATGCCCCCCCTAGAATTTTTCACCATTAGTCTATTAAGTTGGCAATATTTAAATATGTCTAGACTCATTTACACATTGCAGTTAAGTTCTGTTTCCTTTTTAAAAAGGAAATACATTATTTTCTGCTTCAAGCAAAGCTCTATCTGCATAATGCATCTTTTGCCCAGAGCCTTGTGCCCCCCTGGGATGACCTGAGGCCACCCTAGGGGGGGCCCACCCCCCCAGTTGGGGGGGCCCACCCCCCCAGTTTGAAGACCCCTGTACTAGGTATGGGACTGCCTGTGTTCCGGCCCAGCATGATAAGCCACGCCTCCTGTGAGTGCACAACACACTGGTGATGAGGGTGCTCTCATCCTGATCGGCTGCAGGTTGCTCCTTCAAGTGAGATGGACAACTGCCAATTCATTCCAACTCAAAGACTGGCATGCCACCTGAGATTGGTGACCTCAGATGCCCACGCACTACGGACCACAACTAGGGTGACCGGATGTTGAGAAGCAAAAACCAGGACAGGTCAGACAGAAAAGTAGGACTAAAGTCACCAAAATATGTTTTTGTGCAAGGACACTCTAGTACATATACAGTACATTCTGTCTTGTAATTTAGTGCATGTCAAATTTTGATTTCCTCTTTGAGATTAGTAGTCACTTCCATGATGTTTCTGCCCTGCACTCAGACCGCACATTTACTGCATTTGGTAAAACTCTTCTGTGGTTTTAACCAGTGAACCTTTTCTGTCATCTGTTACAGATTAGACCCTTCTATATGTGATCAAAGGTTTCTTCCCTATCTCTTTGCTTATGAAGGTTTCACATCAAATATATTGCCAATGTTTGTGTAATAGTTCCCATATTGTGTTGTGTTGATTGGTATATGTACTGATAAACATACAAACTCTGTCATTTTTACTTTTCTGAGCCCTGCATTTTAAAAACACTGACTCCCTTTTACATGTTGCTATTTTTCTTTTAGCTATTGTAAGTGCATTCTCTGCATATGTTCTGGCTGCTAATCTGTTTGCCATGTGTGACTGTGGTGGAATGCTTCGTCAGCGCTGCATATGCATTTAGCTCTGGTTCAGGGGGAGAGGGTGTGAACTGCTTGCATGAAGGGTAGTGCTCCCTATTGTATTTTTCCTAACTACACTGGTGGTGAGTTTCGAGTTGATGATCTCTAGTCTTACATCTAAAACGCCTGTGGAAGTATTGCTGATGTGACAACGAATCTTCACAAAACATTCCCAAAATGTTGCCAGTCCCATCAGCTGCTGCCTGGAATGTTTCAGGGTGATCCATCCAGGAAAAAGGGAGGGTCCCAAAACACATTTTCCCCATTAATTTCTCCATAGGGATTTTGAATAGCGATAACGCAAAAACTACTAGACGGAATTGCACCAATTTTGCAGGAAGGTAGGTCCTGGTCCAGATTTTGTTTTTTGTTTTGGTGTGATTCCATTCAGTAGTTTTGACAAATTGTATATCTAGGGACACAAAGGATTTGCGACCCCTAACAAGCTTGTGCTGAGATCTGATTGGTTGATAACACTTCAACAACAGAAGCAGTTGAAATGTTGTCATCCAACTTGGGACTTGGCTTGAGTGAAAAAACAAAACTAAAGGAGCCTAAGTACAAAGACCCTGACCCCTTAGCTTTGGTGGTGATGTCCCAAAGGGACGCCCCCAGGGCTTAAAAGTATTTTCTTTTATTTTATGAGTGGAGATGTGGTGGATCTGCAAATCCTATTGTAAATGGTCTTCCACGCTTCGTTAACCTAATGCCCCTGGGTGGGCCAAGTCCTGGGGGCTCATCTAGAAAAAAAGTGAGTGTAGCCTCCTGGCACCCTCTTGATGCCCTGGGGACCACCACCTTCACAGGGCTTATTTTTTGGTATGCGGGGGTGCCTGCAGCCCCCGCTGCCATGGGGACTGCTACCTCCCCAGGGTTTTCATGTATTAGGCCACCACCTCCCTGAGCTAATTTTATGCAGGGGACCACCACCCCCTCGGGCAAAATCCTTTTTTTTTTAAGGGGGGGGGCTACATGCCCCCCCACCATCACAGGGACCACCACAACCCGGGGCAATGCTGTTCTTGGAGCGGAGGCGTGGCCCCTGCTGCCCCAGAAAACCCCACCCCTCAGGTAAATCTTTAAAATAATATAATAGGGATCCCTATGGAACCCCCAAACCCCGGGGAGCAGCAGCCTACAAGGTCCTCTGAGGATTTGCTGTTCCTTCATTTCCTCTCCAGCCTCTTGTAGGTGTGCTTTGATTCCAGGAATGCGAGGGTAAACCAGCTCGCTTTTTTGGTGGTGTGTTTCCATGTAGTCATTCGGAGAGGAGCAAGGGTGTTGGTGCAATCAGTGATCCTTTTGCAGAGGTTGTGTGCTGAGGTATTAGCATCTGTTGTGTCGGAGGTGGCGAGTTGCTAAGGGTGTTGACATCAAACATTCTCCTCAGAGATCTGAAGTGTCCTTAATGTGTGATGCTAAACTTATTACTAATTGTTGCAAGATATTTTCTATGCGTTTTGACACATTTTCAAACAGACTATCTGTGGATGATGTGATCGGCCTTCCAGGGGGCCTCTCTTTATTATTGTGTAGTTTTGGAACAAGTCATATATGGACAATGTTGGGTAATTCACTCTCAAGAAGATATATTCATCTATATTCACCAATTCAGCCTCACACCATTCACACAGTTCATTAAATAAACTTTCTTTGATGGTCTCATACTCTGTTCTCATGAGTGATCATTTAACTGGGAGTATGTTTCTTAAAGGTACTATTTTTGAGCCATATTACTACATTGCCTCCCTTGTCAGAACCCCATATGATGACATGACGCACTCCCTTTCATTTTTTTACTGTTTGCCATAGGGGGGTGGTCCCCAGGGCCCAGGGGGCCCTGGGCCCCAGATGTATCCATATAGAAGCCCCAGGGGCTGCTGGTCCCCGGGGTTTGGGGGTTCCATAGGGATCCCCATTATATTATTTTAAAGATTTACCCAAGGGGTGGGTTTTTCTGGGTCAGCAGGGGCCACGCCCCGCTCCAAGAACAGCATTGCCCCGGATTGTGGTGGTCCCTGTGATGGTGGGGGGGCATGTAGCCCCCCCCCCACAAAAAAAAGGATTTTGCCTGAGGAGGTGGTGGTCCCCTGCATAAAATTAGCTCAGGGAGGTGGTGGCCTAATACATGAAAACCCTGGGGAGGTAGCAGTCCCCATGGCAGCGGGGGCTGTAGGCACCCCCGCATACCAAAAAATAAGCCCTGTGAAGGTGGTGGTCCCCAGGTCATCAGGAGGGGGCCAGGAGGCTCCACTCACTTTTTTTCTAGATGAGCCCCTGGGACTTGGCCCACCCAGGGGCATTAGGTTAACGAAGCGTGGAAGACCATTTACAATAGGATTTGCGGATCCACCACATCTCCACTCATAAAATAAAAAAAAATACTTTTAAGCCCTGGGGGCGTCCGTTTGGGACATCACCACCAAAGCTAAGGGGTCAGGGTCTTTGTACCTAGGCTCCTTTAGTTTTGTTTTTTCACTTAAGCCAAGTCCCAAGATGGATGACAACATTTCAACTGCTTCTGTTGTTGAAGTGTTATCAACCAATCAGATCTCAGCACAAGCTTGTTAGAGGTCGCAAATCCTTTGTGTCCCTAGATATACAATTCGTCAAAATTACTGAATGGAATCACACCAAAAAAAAAAAAAATTCTGGACCAGGACCTACCTTCCTGCAAAATTGGTGCAATTCAGTCTAGTAGTTTTTGCGTTATCGCTATTCAAAATCCCTATGGAGAAATTAATGGGGAAAATGTGTTTTGGGACCCTCCCTTTTTCCTGGATGGATCACCCTGAAACATTCCAGGCAGCAGCTGATGGGACAGGCAACATTTTGGGAATGTTTTGTGAAGATTCGTTGAGCGGTGCCAAAAGATACAGGCAAGTAAACAAACGCTTTTTATATAGAAACTAGGTCCTAACTATGACTACCTAGTGGCTACTTGCACTAGGTTTTATATATATGCATGCGGCCAATTGCTACCTCCACTGCCTCAACAAGAGTAATTCTTGTTTGCAGAAGGAATTGTACTTTGTCCCAAAACCGGAACATGCATTTAAAGAAAGTGTTGTAATACCAGTACAGTCCTTTGATAACCAGGACTGTCCGTGGGAGATCCTGGATATCTAGTCCCCCTAGCCACATTCTGCCTGCAGCCAACACAGGCCTCCTGACACAGCACTGCAGACATTGTCAGTGCAGGCAGGCAGCAGGTATGGTCCCTGCCTACACACTCAGCTCCAGTCTGACATCAAGACTGGCCCCGGAGGTCTAGGGAATGCCTCCAGGCATGTGGAGTCACCACAGCCGATCATTGGGCCACACCTCGCCCCCTGCAACCTAAAGTGCAGCGTCCCAGAGCATCATCAGGGGCAGTGATGATTCACCCTTCATGGAGCAATATGAGCACCGACTGGCCCCTCTGTTCATTGGCAAGGCGACCAAATGGCAGTCTTACCCTTGCCACTCAGGTGCCACGGGTGAAATTCATCCCACATTTTGGCAGAGGATGCCAATGGTGCATAGGGGACTGCCCATGCCCTAGTGCCCGCTGTACCACTAGCAACTACTGCCCACCTGCACAACCCTGTCAATGTGCTGCAACTGTTCAGCAAGATATCAGACCCTGCAAAAGCTTCACCATGATGAAAAAACCTGCAGAGGCTGCCTTAATAGCTTCTTCTTTGCAACAAGGGATACCAACAGACTTTCAAAAGGTCACAACTTCTTACCCTGGTAGGGAGGAGATATAGAAACTGGTCAAACACATCCTGGGGACAGGTGCTGACTACAACTCAGCTGTGAGAGCTCTTAATGCCCAGCAACCACAAGCTTAACCCAGACTTTGCACAGTTTGAGCTACATCAAGTGCACCACCGTGAGGAGGAGTCTATCAACAGCTTCTACACTCACCTAAGGGAGCTATCGAGCACCTGCCCTGACAACGATCTATATAAAGATGTATCAGCACAACTTATCCAGGGTTGCAGATCAGATCAGTGATATGAGCAGCCTCCTTCTTTGTCAACCTGGTATCTACCTCAACAACAACCAAATTCTTGCTTAATTCTATGACAGTTCAATTGTGTGCATTGCTGAAATGGACTAGGTGCTCACACCTGGCCAAAGTGGGTCTGACTCAGCAAACTTCCCACCATCAAGACAGAGATCATTGATGCGGGTCATATCCAGAGGAAGAGCAAACAAGACCACCTGCATGCATTCTCAACACTGCTGGAACTCTCAGTGAGGAGCATGCAGTGGACAACTGACCACCCAAGGAAAAACATGCTTGAACTGCTGTAAACTCAATGACTTCACATGGGTTTACCAAAATGGGTCCAGAACCTGAGGGGTAAAAAATTACATCCACAAAACAAATCAGGTACCTTATGCTTGAAGACACTGAACAGCAGAGCTCAACACCACGGCAGTCATGGGTCCCAGACCACCAGCATGCAGACAGAAATATTTAAGAGGAAGTATTCCTCATATACATCAATGAACACATAAAAAGGAACCAAGGACTGCAACCCATGTTGTCAAAGGAGGGCCAAAGACCCTGGTGATGAGTCACACAGCTGAAGACCTCTTCTTCATCTTCTTCGCCCGGAACATCCAAGCCTCCTAAGTAGCCATTATCACACGTCAATTTCTTAACCTGTTCAAGGGACTAGGATGCTTTAAAGGACCACACGTAACAATATACATTGACAAAACGGTGAAATCGGTGGGCCCTGCGTCACCGCAGAGTACCGTTCCACCTGCGACCTCTTGTTGAGCAGGACCTAGTGAAGTTAGATAAACTGGATGTCACTGAAAAAGTGTTATACTCAACCCTATGGGTATACCCGGTAATGATTGAGGAAAAATTCTGGCATCCAAGAAAAATTCTGGCAGTGCATCAATATGAACTTTCCCAACATGGCACTCAAGAGAGAGCGACACATCACTCCTACCATGGTCGATATTATCACTTACCTCAGTAGAGCAAAGCAGTTTTCCAAATTTGATCTGAATGCAAGGTATTACCAGCTCCAGCTGGAAAATAACAGCAGGTACATAACCACGTTTTAAACAGACCTCGGTCTGAGATGGTCTGAGCTTCGGGATACCATCAGTAGCTAAAGTGTTGCAGGACACCAATCGTGAGATGCTGTCAGGCCTCCAAAGTGTCATGAATATAAGTGATAACATCCTTATATATTCTAAAGCAGTAGGTTAACACCATCACTGGCTGCAAGCGACTCTGAAGTAATTGAGAAAGCACAGCCTAATTTTCTATAGAGAGAAGTGCTCATTCTTCAAAAACAGTATAGAGTTCTTCGGGCAGGTCTTCACCAACGATGGCATCCAGGGTGGCTTCTGCATGTCACAGGTGAACCATCAAGCCCCTGCTCCCAAGAACACCATGAAAATATGCAGCTTTCTTGGGATGGCCACATATTGTGACTGTCTCACCCCAACCTCGCAACCTTAGTGGAGCCTCTCCGAGTGCTCAAGAAAGCAGACACGTTCTGGATGTGGGGCCTTAAGGGGGCCAAATCATTCAATAAAGTCAAGAAAACACTGCTGATTCAGGTCACTTTGGCCTACTTGGACACAGAACAGGCCACAGAACTAATTGTGGATGCAAGCTCCTTAGGGTTCTGGACTGTATTGACCCAAGAGATGGAGCCAGGTAGATGGGCACCCATCACACTTTGCCAGTGGTGCCCTCACAGCACTGAGGATGAGTATGCCCAGATCAGAAGTGGAACCCTGGTGATCAAGTGGGGCTCTAGTCATTTTCACCTATATCTATGTGGGCAGCAGTTCAGAGTAGTCACTGACCACCAACCAGTGGTCTCCGAGTTTGATGGGACCACATCACATCCACTTCCCTGCATTGAGCGTTGGGCCATGCAACTGCAACTGTGTCAATTCAATGTCATATACTGACAAGGTGACTTCTTGTTATGGCATCTCATACCCCATGAGGGTCAGCAAGGAACTGCCAATAATAAGGTGGATAGGTAGCTAAGGTTGGTGAGCCAAAGAGCATGCCAAAAGGCACCAACCCTGTTGGAATCAGCTGAGTGACAGCTGAAGATGAAGTGCTGCAGATGATGGCTACCACCTTGCATGAAGGGACCTGGAAGACTTTCATGACCAACGCCAACCATTGGATCAGCACAGAAAAGAATAGACTGTCACAGTTCTGGAAAATCAGAAATTAACTGAGGATTATGCCAGATGGAGTGCTACTATGCCTACACAGTATAGTAATACCGTTGTTGCTAACTCAAAGGATACAGAGTTGTCCCATGTTCGACAAGGTATGGTTCGCCAGACTTGAAGAGACTGTTAACAGCCTGAAAAAGACTGCAAAGCATGCCAATTGACAAGCGAGGCAGAAGCACCCACTCCCGTAATCTCAAAGAATTATGTGATGCGGAGTGATCGAAGGCCAGCCTAGATTACTGCAATTTGGACAATTTACAATGGTGATGATGGACAGTCATTCAAAATTCCCTATAGTGGAACTGACAGAAGCAACTGCATTCTCAAAGGTTGGCCCAGCACTAGAGAAGGTATTTGCTAATCTTGAAGTTCCTGAGGGGATAAGGGCCAACAAGGGTCGCCATTCCAAGAGCCAGGGTTTTAAGAATTTCTCCAACACCTAGAGATAAAGCATTAATAAATAACACCTCAATGGTCATAGGACAATGGCAATGCTGAGCATTTAATGCACACCTTAAACAAAGTACTGCGGATGGCTGTGCAGGAAGGATCTGAACTTGAGGCAGTCTCCATCCATTACTCGTGGCCTATCGAGGCACCCCACACTGCACAACGTGATGCTCGCAATGGGTCCTCATGTTAAAGGGGAGGAGACGCAACATGATTACTACCTATCCATGGTGGAAAGCCTCAGAGTTTGATCTAGGGAGAATGCAAAGGCAGAGAGAACAAGCTAATGAGAGGACAAGCTGAAGAAGAGGAGCGCAAGTCACTGCTTAGCCCAAGGGGAAAGTTCTCATATGTGACCATTGCCCAGAATGGAAGTTCTGCCTGCCTGTGGGGGATCACCACCATGAATTGCACAATAGTGACCTCCCATTGGGGCGCGGATAATGCCATCAGGAACATGTAGAATCCTCAGCATCTGAGGACAGGAGGTGAGGTGACCCTAGAGCAACCATTTGAGGATTCATTAACACCTAGGACTCCAATAGGGTGTCCAGGGAATGTTCTTCCCCACAGCAGTGCCTGTGGAAGGGAGTCAACGGTGGAGGCATCTACTGCAACTGATGTTGACCCATCAGGCACCACTAGGAGCCAATGAGACAATCTTCGGACAAACCCAAGAGATTCAGAGACTTTGGGGGTCATTCCGACCCTGGCGGGCGGCGGGCGCCGCCCACCGGGCGGAAACCGCCAAAAGACCGCACCACGGTCAAATGACCGCGGCGGTCATTCTGACTTTCCCGCTGGGCGGGCTGGCGACCGCCAAAAGGCCGCCCCCCCGCCCAGCGTGAAAGCCCCAGCAACGATGAAGCCGGCTCCGAATGGAGCCGGCGGAGTTGCTGGTGTGCGACGGGTGCAGTGGCACCCGTCGCGATTTTCAGTGTCTGCTAGGCAGACACTGAAAATCATTATGGGGCCCTGTTAGGGGGCCCCTGCAGTGCCCATGCCAGTGGCATGGGCAGAGCAGGGGTCCCCAGGGGCCCCACGACGCCCGTTCCCGCCATCCTGTTCCTGGCGGTGTTTACCGCCAGGACCAGGATGGCAGGAAGGGGGTCGGAATCCCCATGGCGGTGCTGCACGCAGCGCCGCCATGGAGGATTCACTGGGCCAGGGGTAAACCGGCGGGGAACCGCCGGTTGCCCTTTTCTGACCGCGGCTTTACCGCCGCGGTCGGAATGGCCCAGGAAGCACCGCCAGCCTGTTGGCGGTGCTTCCGCGGTCCCCGGCCCTGGCGGTCATGGACCGCCAGGGTCGGAATGACCCCCTTTGTGTGCACCACCCAGCATCGTCCAGATATGAATAACTGAACTAAAGTTGGGGATGGTGTAGTGTACCATCCAGCCACACCTGACGTGACCCCTAAGCCCATGAGCATCCACACAACCTCACAGCCGGTCACAGCTCAAGGTATAAATAAAAGGGGTTTAGACCACGTGGGGTCTTCTCTCAGGTGATATGCCAGAGTGTGGGACTACTTATATTCCGGTGTAGCACGGTAGAATGCACCCCCTGCACAAGGGCACGGTACAGATACCATTGTTTAGCTCTGTGTTGTGTTTGGGTAGACCCATATGGTCACTTTGTACGGTTGCATGAATGTGGTAGATTCACTTTTCAAGATTATAAATTATTCATTAAAATCAGCACATTTGATAAACACACTGGAGCACTAAAACTTTATTTGGTACAGTAGCCTAAGACACGAGATCTTTTCAGGAGTGTAGCCTATGGTGCAATACAGCGTTTACGGCTAGATCATACAATTTTGAATTTGAGTTTTTTTTTCAAATTTTTGCTCTTGACAACAGATAGCTTTGTGCAACAGTTCCTAAATCTGAAAATTGATCGAGGCGAAAGTAATGGTCGTACCACAGTCATAGGAGATGTTTCTCCAAGTGCAACAGACCTGGTGTAAAAATGTATTTTGAAAGGTCATATTTAACTCATCGTATGTTAAATGATTTTGGATGCAAAACCTATGTGCTACTGAATAAATGCCTGACCTAGTTCATAGGTTTGCAAGTATTCCGGAATTAATTTGTCAGTGCAATAAATATGGAATAATGTCTTAAGAGTACAATTGTTCTACCTTAAAATCCTTACAGGAGCGGTAGTTCCATAAGATGAGTATAGCTGTCCAGTTAACATTCTTTTTCATTCTAGAATTTGTTTTGGATTCCCTGATGCAGATGATGTGTAAGTCAGTGTCAAATTTTGTGTGAATGCAACTATTCCATTCACTTACATATGCAGTCAGAAACTCATATTAATCATCAATGTTAAACACTGCATTTCAGGACACAAAACGTGATTGAAGCTTACTTGTGAAGTCCCCCCGTATGTGCTCAGTAAGTCATATTCCAGACGGGAAGCTCATACAAGGCTGAAATCATGGTTTGTTAAATACTTTTTAATGTCGACCTGCAAATGTATCGAATCCACAATATTGACCTGTACTATCATCAAGTAGAACAGATGTGGCATTGGAATAGTAAACCTATCCTCCCCTAGGATGATTATCTTCATTAATAATCTTAGTTGATGATTTTGAATTCATATGTGTATAGGCCAATCTTTCTGTCCTTGATGGTGTGATGTACCTCTAGATCATGGGTACTCACTAACATTTTCCGCTGGTCCAAAAACAATCAGTTTGTGGCATGACAGAGGGCTGCTTTGATCGCAGCAGGGTGGCAGTCAGGGGCGGGAAAGGTGTAAGGTGGGCACAGGGAAGTGACGCATATACATCTTGTGGTTGAATTGCACTCGGGATCAATCCCAGCTTCTCCACTTGACTAAATTGTGTGATACTAGTCAATTGTTTTATTTCACTTTGCTTCTTTTGTATTCATTATACCACATAAGAGGGCCCTGAAATATATGACTTCAGGATGTGCCCTGTACAAATATTTTGCTTGTGTTTGATTTAATAAACTATGTTGTCCATATATAATAGTGACGTAGCCCAGCCAGAGGGTGCACATAACAACTGACTTGACTCTTAGTTTACTATTGGCATAGTTGTCACGGTGGGGGAGGTATGAATGTTTTTAAATTCATGTTTGAAAACTATCACTTTTTTAAAAAATACTTCAAAGCTCTAATTTACATTTCATGTACCAATGTAAAACACTTTGGTATGTCAATGAAATTAACTTTTTTGAACTTTGAAAGGACTTTAACATATTTTACACGTTTGTTGCTAGAAAGCTTTGAAGATGAAGGTGTTCTTAAACAAGTGGTAAAGTACATCTGCTGTGCATCTTTTTTTTACTTCAGTTCACATGTAAATAATTGCTTGCAATCTATTCAATATCTTTACAAACATTAGTGCTTTCTAAACAACAGCCTAGTGCTCCTGTTCAACTGAGGGCCGCATGTGAAGGTCAGGTGGGCAGCATGCGGCCCCCGGGACCTACTTTGGGTATCACTGCAGTAGGTAGACTAGCCAATCAGGAAGATGCGCATTATTAAAAGGGAGGAAAATATGGAAAGAAAATAACAAACTAGAACAGTGTTCCGAAAAGGAAAGGGGATGGAAAAAGGAAGAGAAAGAAAATGTTGGAGAAATATGATGAGAAAAGTGTGAAAGCTGTCAGCAAAAGAAGAATAACGAATAAAGATACAGTCTAAAAGAGCAAACATAGAAAAGAGAGGAATCTAAAAACAAGAAATTCAGCAGAAAAACCCCCCAAGGAAAACATAGAAGGAAGTGCTGTAGATAAAAATGAGCCCTTGAGCTGGTGAAAGAAATCAGGAAGAAATAAAAAGGGAAGGAAATCATCAGGGAAATAAAATACTTTTGTGTTATATGCTAAAATAGGGAATGATTCAGCAAGTTATTACACCTAAATAATGTTCAATGTGAAAGCTTCAGACCAATGGTTCTTTTGATGGGCGCATGTAACTATATTTTTCCTGCTTGAAGATGTTGTTGTTTCGATTCATGTTGTTTTGAGTATGAATTTGTCAATTGTTATCAGTGCAAGATTGCCTTGCAATCACATTTCAAGACTGTAAGATATTCATTACAATCAGACCATGCAACATACAAGAGGACTAAATATTCCTTTGGTTAAGTATCCCAAGGAATGTAGGGCCAGATGTACAAAGTTTATTGTTTGTGATTACCAAATTGAGAATTTTTGTGATTCACTTTTTGGTAATCGCAAACACTAAATGTACGAAAGTGTGTTTTATGCTTTCTGAGACATTGTCAGTGCAGGCAGGCAGCAGGTATGGTCCCTGCCTACACACAGCTCCAGTCTGACATCAAGACTGGCCCCGGAGGTCTAGGGAATGCCTCCAGGCATGTGGAGTCACCACAGCCGATCATTGGGCCACACCTCGCCCCCTGCAACCGAAAGTGCAGCGTCCCAGAGCATCATCAGGGGCAGTGATGATTCACCCTTCATGGAGCAATATGAGCACCGACTGGCCCCACTGTCCATTGGCAAGGCGACCAAATGGCAGTCTCACCCTTCCAACTCAGGTGCCACGGGGTGAAATTCATCCCATATTTTGGCAGAGGATGCCAATGGTGCATAGGGGACTGCCCATGCCCTAGTGCCCGCTGTACCACTAGCAACTACTGCCCACCTGCACAACCCTATCAATGTGCTGCAACTGTTCAGCAAGATATCAGACCCTGCAAAAGCTTCACCATGATGAAAAAACCTGCAGAGGCTGCCTTAATAGCTTCTTCTTTGCAACAAGGGATACCAACAGGCTTTCAAAAGGTCACACTTCTTACCCTGGTAGGGAGGAGATATAGAAACTGGTCAAACACATCCTGGGGACAGGTGCTGACTACAACTCAGCTGTGAGAGCTCTTAATGCCCAGCAACCACAAGCTTAACCCAGACTTTGCACAGTTTGAGCTACGTCAAGTGCACCACCGTGAGGAGGAGTCTATCAACAGCTTCTACACTCACCTAAGGGAGCTATCGAGCACCTGCCCTGACAACGATCTATATAAAGATGTATCAGCACAACTTATCCAGGGTTGCAGATCAGATCAGTGACATGAGCAGCCTCCTTCTTTGTCAACCTGGTATCTACCTCAACAACAACCAAATTCTTGCTTAATTCTATGACAGTTCAATGGTGTGCATTGCTGAAATGGACTAGGTGCTCACACCTGGCCAAAGTGGGTCAGACTCAGCAAACTTCCCACCATCAAGACAGAGATCATTGATGCGGGTCATATCCCGAGGAAGAGCAAACAAGACCACCTGCATGCATTCTCAACACTTGATGCTGGAACTCTCAGTGAGGAGCATGCAGTGGACAACTGACCACCCAAGGAAAAACATGCTTGAACTGCTGTAAACTCAATGACTTCACATGGGTTTACCAAAATGGGTCCAGAACCTGAGGGGTAAAAAATTACATCCACAAAACAAATCAGGTACCTTATGCTTGAAGACACTGAACAGCAGAGCTCAACACCACGGCAGTCATGGGTCCCAGACCACCAGCATGCAGACAGAAATATTTAGGAGGAAGTATTCCTCATATACATCAATGAACACATAAAAAGGAACCAAGGACTGCAACCCATGTTGTCAAAGGAGGGCCAAAGACCCTGGTGGTGTGTCACACAGCTGAAGACCTCTTCTTCATCTTCTTCGCCCGGAACATCCAAGCCTCCTAAGTAGCCATTATCACACGTCAATTTCTTAACCTGTTCAAGGGACTAGGATGCTTTAAAGGACCACACGTAACAATATACATTGACAAAACGGTGAAATCGGTGGGCCCTGCGTCACCGCAGAGTACCGTTCCACCTGCGACCTCTTGTTGAGCAGGAGCTAGTGAAGTTAGATAAACTGGATGTCACTGAAAAAGTGTTATACTCAACCCTATGGGTATACCCGGTAATGATTGAGGAAAAATTCTGGCATCCAAGAAAATTCTGGCAGCGCATCAATATGAACTTTCCCAACATGGCACTCAAGAGAGAGCGACACATCACTCCTACCATGGTCGATATTATCACTTACCTCAGTAGAGCAAAGCAGTTTTCCAAATTTGATCTGAATGCAAGGTATTACCAGCTCCAGCTGGAAAATAACAGCAGATACATAACCACGTTTTAAACAGACCTCGGTCTGAGATGGTCTGAGCTTCGGGATACCATCAGTAGCTAAAGTGTTGCAGGACACCAATCGTGAGATGCTGTCAGGCCTCCAAAGTGTCATGAATATAAGTGATAACATCCTTATATATTCTAAAGCAGTAGGTTAACACCATCACTGGCTGCAAGCGACTCTGAAGTAATAGAGAAAGCACAGCCTAATTTTCCATAGAGAGAAGTGCTCATTCTTCAAAAACAGTATAGAGTTCTTCGGGCACGTCTTCACCAACGATGGCATCCAGGGTGGCTTCTGCATGTCACAGGTGAACCATCAAGCCCCTGCTCCCAAGAACACCATGAAAATATGCAGCTTTCTTGGGATGGCCACATATTGTGACTGTCTCACCCCAACCTCGCAACCTTACTGGAGCCTCTCCGAATGCTCAAGAGAGCAGACACGTTCTGGATTTGGGGCCCTAAGGGGGCCAAATCATTCAATAAAGTCAAGAAAACACTGCTGATTCAGGTCACTTTGGCCTACGTGGACACAGAACAGGCCACAGAACTAATTGTGGATGCAAGCTCCTTAGGGTTCTGGACTGTATTGACCCAAGAGATGGAGCCAGGTAGATGGGCACCCATCACACTTTGCCAGTGGTGCCCTCACAGCACTGAGGATGAGTATGCCCAGATCAGAAGTTGAACCCTGGTGATCAAGTGGGGCTCTGGTCATTTTCACCTATATCTATGTGGGCAGCAGTTCAGAGTAGTCACTGACCACCAACCAGTGGTCTCCGAGTTTGATGGGACCACATCACATCCACTTCCCTGCATTGAGCGTTGGGCCATGCAACTGCAACTGTGTCAATTCAATGTCATATACTGACAAGGTGACTTCTTGTTATGGCATCTCATACCCCATGAGGGTCAGCAAGGAAGTGCCAATAATAAGGTGGATGGGTAGCTAAGGTTGGTGAGCCAAAGAGCATGCCAAAAGGCACCAACCCTGTTGGAATCAGCTGAGTGACAGCTGAAGATGAAGTGCTGCAGATGATGGCTACCACCTTGCATGAAGGGACCTGGAAGACTTTCATGACCAACGCCAACCATTGGATCAGCACAGAAAAGAATACTCTGTCACAGTTCTGGAAAATCAGAAATTAACTGAGGATTATGCCAGATGGAGTGCTACTATGCCTACACAGTATAGTAATACCGTCGTTGCTAACTCAAAGGATACAGAGTTGTCCCATGTTCGACAAGGTATGGTTCGCCAGACTTGAAGAGACTGTTAACAGCCTGAAACAAGACTGCAAAGCATGCCAAATGACAAGCGAGGCAGAAGCTCCCACTCCCGTAATCTCAAAGAATTATGTGATGCGGAGTGATCGAAGGCCAGCCTAGATTACTGCAATTTGGACAATTTACTATGGTGATGATGGACAGTCATTCCAAATTCCCTATAGTGGAACTGACAGAAGCAACTGCATTCTCAAAGGTTGGCCCAGCACTAGAGAAGGTATTTGCTAATCTTGAAGTTCCTGAGGGGATAAGGGCCAACAAGGGTCGCCATTCCAAGAGCCAGGGTTTTAAGAATTTCTCCAACACCTAGAGATAAAGTATTAATAAATAACACCTCAATGGGCATAGGACAATGGCAATGCTGAGCATTTAATGCACACCTTAAACAAAGTACTGCGGATGGCTGTGCAGGAAGGATCTGAACTTGAGGCAGTCTCCATCCATTACTCGTGGCCTATCAAGGCACCCTACACTGCACAACGTGATGCTCGCAATGGGTCCTCATGTTAAAGGGGAGGAGACGCAACATGATTACTACCTATCCATGGTGGAAAGCCTCAGAGTTTGATCTAGGGAGAATGCAAAGGCAGAGAGAACAAGCTAATGAGAGGACAAGCTGAAGAAGAGGAGCGCAAGCCACTGCTTAGCCCAAGGGGAAAGTTCTCATATGTGACCATTGCCCAGAATGGAAGTTCTGCATGCCTGTGGGGGATCACCACCATGAATTGCACACTAGTGACCTCCCATTGGGGCGCGGATAATGCCATCAGGAACATGTAGAATCCTCAGCATCTGAGGACAGGAGGTGAGGTGACCCTAGAGCAACCATTTGAGGATTCATTAACACCTAGGACTCCAATAGGGTGTCCAGGGAATGTTCTTCCACACAGCAGTGCCTGTGGAAGGGAGTCAACGGTGGAGGCATCTACTGCAACTGATGTTGACCCATCAGGCACCACTAGGAGCCAATGAGATAATCTTCGGACAAACCCAAGAGATTCAGAGACTTTGGGGGTCATTCCGACCCCCGCGGGCGGTGGGTGCCGCCCGCCGGGCGGAGACCGCCAAAAGACCGCACCACGGTCAAATGACCGCAGCGATCATTCTGACTTTCCCGCTGGGCGGGCGGGCGACCGCCAAAAGGCCGCCCAGCGGGAAAGCCCCAGCAACGATGATGCCGGCTCCGAATGGAGCCGGCGGAGTACTGGTGTGCGACGGGTGCAGTGGCACCCGTCGCGATTTTCAGTGTCTGCTAGGCAGACACTGAAAATCATTATGGGGCCCTGTTAGGGGGCCCCTGCAGTGCCCATGCCAGTGGCATGGGCAGTGCAGGGGCCCCCAGGGGCCCCACGACGCCCGTTCCCGCCATCCTGTTCCTGGCGGTGTTTACCGCCAGGACCAGGATGGCGGGAAGGGGGTCGGAATCCCCATGGCGGTGCTGCACGCAGCGCCGCCATGGAGGATTCACTGGGCAAGGGGTAAACCGGCGGGAAACCGCCGGTTGCCCTTTTCTGACCGCGGCTTTACCGCCGCGGTCGGAATGGCCCAGGAAGCACCGCCAGCCTGTTGGCGGTGCTTCCGCTGTCCCCGGCCCTGGCGGTCCGTCGGAATGACCCCCTTTGTGTGCACCACCCAGCATCGTCCAGATATGAATAACTGAACTAAAGTTGGGGATGGTGTAGTGTACCATCCAGCCACACCTGACGTGACCCGTAAGCCCATGAGCATCCACACAACCTCACAGCCGGTCACAGCTCAAGGTATAAATAAAAGGGGTGTAGACCACGTGGGGTCTTCTCTCAGGTGATATGCCAGAGTGTGGGACTACTTATATTCCGGTGTAGCCCGGTAGAATGCACCCCCTGCGCAAGGGCACGGTACAGATACCATTGTTTAGCTCTGTGTTGTGTTTGGGTAGACCCATATGGTCACTTTGTACGGTTGCATGAATGTGGTAGATTCACTTTTCAAGATTATAAATTATTCATTAAAATCAGCACATTTGATAAACACACTGGAGCACTAAAACTTTTTTTGGTACAGTAGCCTAAGACATGAGATCTTTTCAGGAGAGTAGCCTATGGTGCAATACAGCGTTTACGGCTAGATCATACAATTTTGAATTTGAGTTTTTTTTCAAATTTTTGCTCTTGACAACAGATAGCTTTGTGCAACAGTTCCTAAATCAGAAAATTGATCGAGGCGAAAGTAATGGTCGTACCACAGTCATAGGAGATGTTTCTCCAAGTGCAACAGACCTGGTGTAAAAATGTATTTTGAAAGGTCATATTTAACTCATCGTATGTTAAATGATTTTGGATGCAAAACCTATGTGCTACTGAATAAATGCCTGACCTAGTTCATAGGTTTGCAAGTATCCCGGAATTAATTTGTCAGTGCAATAAATATGGAATAATGTCTTAAGAGTACAATTGTTCTACCTTAAAATCCTTACAGGAGCGGTAGTTCCATAAGATGAGTATAGCTGTCCAGTTAACATTCTTTTTCATTCTAGAATTTGTTTTGGATTCCCTGATGCAGATGATGTGTAAGTCAGTGTCAAATTTTGTGTGAATGCCACTATTCCATTCACTTACATATGCAGTCAGAAACTCATATTAATCATCAATGTTAAACACTGCATTTCAGGACACAAAACGTGATTGAAGCTTACTTGTGAAGTCCCCCCGTATGTGCTCAGTAAGTCATATTCCAGACGGGAAGCTCATACAAGGCTGAAATCATGGTTTGTTAAATACTTTTTAATGTCGACCTGCAAATGTATTGAATCCACAATATTGACCTGTACTATCATCAAGTAGAACAGATGTGGCATTGGAATAGTAAACCTATCCTCCCCTAGGATGATTATCTTCATTAATAATCTTAGTTGATGATTTTGAATTCATATGTGTATAGGCCAATCTTTCTGTCCTTGATGGTGTGATGTACCTCTAGATTATGGGTACTCACTAACATTTTCCGCTGGTCCAAAAACAATCAGTTTGTGGCATGACAGAGGGCTGCTTTGATCGCAGCAGGGTGGCAGTCAGGGGCGGGAAAGGTGTAAGGTGGGCACAGGGAATTGACGCATATACATCTTGTGGTTGAATTGCACTCTGGATCAATCCCAGCTTCTCCACTTGACAAAATTGTGTGATACTAGGCAATTGTTTTATTTCACTTTGCTTCTTTTGTATTCATTATACCACATAAGAGGGCCCTGAAATATATGACTTCAGGATGTGCCCTGTACAAATATTTTGCTTGTGTTTGATTTAATAAACTATGTTGTCCATATATAATAGTGACGTAGCCCAGCCAGAGGGTGCACATAACAACTGACTTGACTCTTAGTTTACTATTGGGATAGTTGTCACGGTGGGGGAGGTATGAATCTTTTTAAATTCTTGTTTGAAAACTATCACTTTTTAAAAAAATACTTCAAAGCTCTAATTTACATTTCATGTACCAATGTAAAACGCTTTGGTATGTCAATGAAATAAACTTTTTTGAACTTTGAAAGGACTTTAACATATTTTACACGTTTGTTGCTAGAAAGCTTTGAAGATGAAGGTGTTCTTAAACAAGTGGTAAAGTACATCTGCTGTGCATCTTTTTTTTACTTCAGTTCACATGTAAATAATTGCTTGCAATCTATTCAATATATTTACAAACATTAGTGCTTTCTAAACAACAGCCTAGTGCTCCTGTTCAACTGAGGGCCGCATGTGAAGGTCAGGTGGGCAGCATGCGGCCCCCGGGACCTACTTTGGGTATCACTGCACTAGGTAGACTAGCCAATCAGAAAGATGCGCATTATTAAAAGGGAGGAAAATATGGAAAGAAAATAACAAACTAGAACAGTGTTCCGAAAAGGAAAGGGGATGGAAAAAGGAAGAGAAAGAAAATGTTGGAGAATTATGATGAGAAAAGTGTGAAAGCTGTCAGCAAAAGAAGAATAAAGAATAAAGATACAGTCTAAAAGAGCAAACATAGAAAAGAGAGGAATCTAAAAACAAGAAATTCAGCAGAAAAACCCCCCAAGGAAAACATAGAAGGAAGTGCTGTAGATAAAAATGAGCCCTTGAGCTGGTGAAAGAAAACTTGAAGAAATAAAAAGGGAAGGAAATCATCAGGGAAATAAAATACCTTTGTGTTATATGCTAAAATAGGGAATGATTCAGCAAGTTATTATACCTAAATAATGTTCAATGTGAAAGCTTCAGACCAATGGTTCTTTTGATGGGCGCATGTAACTATATTTTTCCTGCTTGAAGATGTTGTTGTTTCGATTCATGTTGTTTTGAGTATGAATTTGTCAATTGTTATCAGTGCAAGATTGCCTTGCAATCACATTTCAAGACTGTAAGATATTCATTACAATCAGACCATGCAACATACAAGAGGACTAAATATTCCTTTGGTTAAGTATCCCAAGGAATGTAGGGCCAGATGTACAAAGTTTATTGTTTGTGATTACCAAATTGCAAATTTTTGTGATTCACTTTTTGGTAATCGCAAACACTAAGGTGGTCATTCCGACCTAGGCGGGCGGCGGTTGCCGCCCGCCCGTCGGAAGCCGCCTGAATACCGCCCCGCGGTCAATAGACCGCGAGGGGTATTCTGACTGTCCCGCTGGGCCGGCGGGCGATCTGATTCAGATCGCCCGCTGGCCCAGTGGGAAAGCGCCTTCCACAAGGAAGCCGGCTCGGAATCGAGCCGGCGGAGTGGAAGGCGTGCGACGGGTGCAGCAGCACCCGTCGCGCTTTTCAGTGTCTGCATCGCAGACACTGAAAAGCCTAGTTGGGCCCTGTTAGGGGGCCCCTGCAGTGCCCATGCCATGGGCATGGGCACTGCAGGGGGCCCCAAGACGCCCGTTCCCGCCGGCCAGGTTCTGGAGGTAAGAACCGCCAGAGCCAGGCCGGCGGGAAGGGGGTCAGAATCCCCATGGCGGCGCAGCATGCTGCGCCGCCATGGAGGATTCCCCAGGGCAGCGGGAAACTGGCTGGAGACCGCCAGTTTTCCCTGTCTGACCGCGGCGTTAGCGCCGTGGTCAGAATGCCCTTAGGGGCACCGCCGGCCTGTCGGCGGTGCTCCCGCTGGCCCTGGCGGATTGTATCCGCCAGGGTCAGAATGAGGGCCTAAATGTACAAAATTGTGTTTTATGCTTTCTGAGATTTGAAGTGGGTTGCAAATAGACATTCATCCTAAATATTAATGATGTAGGTCGCAGTTTACAACCCATTGGGAAAAGCAGTTATCACAGGGAAGGTAGCCTGGTAGGAGCAGCCGACCACCATGTCTATGATTGTTTTTCAATAAAGTATTTTTTTTGTTTAATGTGCTTAAAACAACTAGTTTCATTATTTTACGGTAGGCAGTGGTCAGTGGGACCACTGCCTGCTCTTAAAAAAAAATTTGTACATCTTCTGAGGGAGGGGTTCCCATCTCTTTTAAAGAGTCAGTAAAATACAAATGTTTTGCAACCATAATTCAGTCTCAAAACATTCATATATCCCATTCAGATTCAGTGTTTGGAAGAGATGCCCTAAACACGCCCCTTCCAAATACCAAATTGCGAGCACAAATTGTGATTTGCTAAAATGTTACAGAATCTCAATTTGTGTTTGTACATATGTGAAAGCAGTTTTGCTGTCGGAAACAGGCTGTTTCCGCCCACAAAAATGGTTTATACACCCTTAATCGTTTCCCAAAATGGGTATGTAGGTCTACTTTGTGGTTTCAGTAGTAAGTACTATTGTGATCATTTGAGCTTTTTTTTATTTTTTTCTTGGTAACAATCACATCTGTTAAACAGTTAGATGTCAACAAAAAGTTGTAGAGAAGAAAAACAAATAATGCCGCAATTATGTGAGCTATATATACAAGGACACCAATTCTGGTGTAAACGTGTCCCTTGAATTTACATGTGATTTTAAAAATTCTAAATGCTTTTGAAGGCATTACCCTGGTGTAATTTAATAAACAGCGGTGAAAATTCAAATTAGTGCAAACATAAGGGAAATTACTAAGGTTAGCAAAAATATTGGGAACTGAAATATAAAAAAGTTTGATATTATTTAGGTACGTGTTGATTTCCTTAACTTCGCTTCACATCTGTGCACCTTGAAGGAATGTGCGGATTTCTCACTGTGGAACACACACTCTTTGCATGGGTTATTTCCTGCAGTGAATTTGCCTTTGTTAGGTGGAGTGCACAAGCGCTTTGGCCTGTTGTAAGTTATCTGTGGGTTTGTAACCACACCCACCGCACGCCCATCACTAGCTTTTAAAAAATACTTTGCTATCATTGGTAAATTCTTTATGTTTGTCCCTCCTTGGGGCAGTTTTGTTACCACCTTGGCCATCAATCCTGTTACATGCATAATTGCGCTTTTGCCGATGGCTTGTTTATGTCAACTGGTTTTACTTTTAATTTTCAATTTATGTGGAAAGAAAAGTCCAGTTAGGAATTTATAACAGTAATAGCTCTAACTCGAGCAGACGCAAGACCCATTGCATTGCAAATGCTTTTTTTCTTTTTGTCCCTCTCCCCCTTCGTTGTGTAGTGGTGTTGTTTTCCCCTTTTTGCCTCTGTTATTCTGAGCTGATTAAGAAGATCCGTGAACAGTGTTGCATACATGCCATAGACCCAATTCAAACCGTAGTCTCCCGATTTTTTAAGCAAAAATGGTTTTATTTTAGCTATTATCTGTCTGAAATATCCTCAGCATCAATAGATGTCAGTGGGGGAAATACTTTTTGCCGATTATTTTAATCAAATCTCCCACTTTTCTCTTTTAAAATGTTGGCATTTTTGGTGTTGGATTTTAGTTTTTCTATTGAGGGCACAGCTGGACCGAGATGTTGTTGCTGGCTTCCATGGTCCCTTTTTCACCTTCCCTGGATGCTGACACCACCTCTGTTTTTTTACTCCTTTTTGCATCTTTGCCAAGACTTTGGCGATATTTCATCACGCGTTGCAGCACAAGTGGTGAACTGGTATTGGCAGAATGAACACACCACAAATGCTGCAACCCCTTAAAAATATAAGTATCGTCAAGAAACGTAAAAGTCGAGATAATAATAATGTATCTATGATTATCTTGCTTACATTTTGGTTTTCCCTATATTTGCTACAATATTTTGCCAGTGTGATATTTAGTACTTGATATTCTAAAATGGCACGATCGATGTAGATGATGGCTGGCCTTAGTTTCGATAATTATGTGATGGCAACAATTCGGGTTACATCTGTGCGCAGTCCGATACATAGGGAACAATGTACGGAGGCTGCCATCTTGCATGGTGGCCGCATCAATGCTATCGTCTCCATAGCTTTCAAGTCTTCACAGTTACCTAATTCAGCGGGCCCATCTAGAGTATTTTGCAGCAATCCACCATACTCTTGAAATATCACTGAACGTAGAAAAAGGTACCACGAGTTCGTCAGTCATGAAAGGAAGGTAAATACCCTCTTCGCATAAATCCAGCAGCAGCACTATTCAGTGTGCTGCTCAATGGCATAAACGCCTTGATGATTGCTGTCTGTCACTGATAATTATGAGGAAAAGTAATTATGGTGTTGAAATATGGCAATCGACCTCGACTCACTTAATAACAAGGCTTACAGACCATCCCGCATTTAAAATGCCAATGAGAAAACAGAACCTAAACACATGCTCACATTTGTTAAGAAAAGTGCAAGGTCCCGCAACATATTAGGAAAGTGCACACCTATTGTTTCATTTTATTGTTATGTCTCAGTCAAATGCAAGCAAACATTTCAGGATTCTATCGCCAACAATTTAAAAATATATCAAAACAATTTAGAATTCATTACTAACACTGCATTTAGAAATGTTACAGCGACGTATTTGAGACAAGCAGGGACAATAGTTTCTACTATGTTGCAGTACAGTTTCACTTTTAGTTTTCTTGACACACCCTCTCGAAACACTCACCATCTTGCACTGTGTTGTGGTTCTCCGAATTTAACACTATATCCATGTGTGAGAAATTGGGTTGTTGGTTGAGACGGGTGTAAGCCCTTCTCAAGCAACAGCCACAATCCTTGTCAGGGTGAACCACGAAAGTCAGTAAATTAACCTCAGCTTAACCCTCTGGTAGCATGACACAAAAACAGTCAGGCTTAACTGTGTTAAGTATTTATGCAGCACAAAAACAGTAATAAAGTAAAAACACAACTCAAGAGAGATAACACACCAATTTATAAAAGTAGAGTAACATTTAATACATAAAATGAGACCAAAATAACACAAATCCAATACAGAGTTATGCAATTTCAAACATTTAGGTAACTGTAGCTCCTAGAAAGAAGCACAAGGTGTTAACTGTGTGCATCTGGTTGCACTAGACATGTACAGTCACAAATGCAGGCTGACCCCAATGGAGTGAGGGCTGGATGCAGAAACCAGGTTAGTCTTGTGGGAAAAGTTGCCTTTTCAAGATCCGGTATGCAGAGTTCAAAATTTCAGGATGTCACAGGAAGAGCTACACTTCTGCCAGCCAAGGGTCCAGGACCTTGGGAGGCACTTAGTGATCAGGAACACATTCCAGCAGACGCAAGTAGGGCTCAGGCAGGTTCAGGCATGTCCAGTTTCAGGTTCAGCCAGGGACAGTTGCAGCAAATCAGCTGGGCAATTGCAGGGAGGCCTTTGGAGCATGTTATGTCTCTGTAGCTCAGAACAGATCAGCCAACTGACTCTTTCAGTCATTTTGGAAGTCCTGGGTTCAAGATGATGGTCCTCTCCTTCAAGCAGCAAGACAGGCCTTGAGCAGCAGGGCAGTCCTCTGAAGAACAAGGCAAGCCTCAAGAAGCAGGGCAGTCCTCTGAGAAACAAGTCAGGCTTTGGACAGCAAGGCAGTCCTCTGGAGTACAAGGCAGTTCTTCTATAGTCTTCCACAGGTCCATCCAGGAGTGTACTGAAGAATGGGTCTCAGGGTCCACTATTTATACGTGGTGCCAGCTTTAAATTGGAAGAACCTTCTAGAGGTTCCCCCATAAGACGGTTCTGGAATTTCCTTCCTCCCTGCTCAAGTACAAAGATGTCTGGATTGACTAAAGCCTGGTGTCACATTCTTCGTTCTTGTGCTGAGGCTCCTCCTTTGAAATGTAAGTGTGGCAGGGAACAGTCCACCACTCCAATTCTGGCAGGATGGCCCTTTGTTGACTGTCTGGGCCCCACACACATTTCTCTTGGGGTAGCAATTAAATGGTCCAGGTAGCTGGACACTCCTAGACGCCCTCAGAAAGTTTAGGGCAGGAAAATGCCAACTTTCTAAAAGTGGCATTTTCAAAATCGTAATGTGTTTGAGTCCAAACATCATATTTCTATCTACTCCCAAACAAAAGTTATGCACCAACGATACTTTTGGATTAAAAAATATATTACATCAAAACATTCATATTGCTATATCACAAATGACTTAGTCAATTACCAAGGACTGAACACAAATTACAGCTAAATGTAGGCTTGTCCACTCCACAACAATCATTTCAAAACATGCAGTATTATTTTAGAAAAATGACAAATAATTCATTATATACAAAAGGTGCTCTATGTGTGATAGGTTCAAGGAGTGCTCATGTAGTGCATTGTTGAAGTACAAACAAATTTCTAAAGTTAAAGCACAATGTTTTTCGAATATGCTCGCCCATTGCATAATAGTTTGTTGTCTCTCTTCTATGGGCTTAAACTTGTACTGTCCATTTTTGCCTAATAGGAGAAATTACAGTGCGGTCAACAATAATGATTGTCAATGTTTTGACCCCCTTCAAACAGCATGTAATTCCCTTTAATCTATTGGGGTCTTAGTCAGGACAATGTGAGGAACAACCTCTAGTTGATTCCGGTGTACAACACACCAGTCTAACACATTCCACTTGACTCCAGTGTACGACACTAGGCTGTACCACAGTACACTTTACAACCCGATCCTCCACTATACTGTACCATACTTCACCGTCGAACAATATACCATATAAATATCACAATTTTTTATGATCGTTATAAACAGCATTGAAATTCATAAAAATAGATTAAAGATATGTTATAGTTAGAAAAACTTCATTTGTGTTTGGTATAGAAAATTACACAAACATTAGAAATTTGAAAGTTATATTTACCTCTTAAATTTATGATTTACGCCCACTTATGCACTTTTTTCTTTCTTATTTGTTACATACCCAAATTAAACTACACTAACATTAGAAATTCTAAAGTTATAGTTAAGTGCTAAATTTATCATTTATGTACCACTTTCAAATTACAATAAGTGTTTGACTTTTTTCCTTATGCAGGGTCATCCCCATTCTTTTTGCCTCCTGCCTCCTATTTTTTCTGACCTGTCACTGTTGGCTCTAGGACTCTGAGCACTTTATCTTATCACTGCAGACCAGTACTAAAGTGCAGGTGCTCTCCCATCTAAAGTTGGCATGATTGGCTTATACCTAATTGGCATATTTGATTTACCCCTAAGTCCCTTGTACAGTGGTATCTCTATACCCAGGGCCTGTAAATTAAGGCCCGTATTTATACTCCGTTTGCGCAGAATTTGCGTCGTTTTTTTCGACGCAAATTCGGCGCAAAACTAACGCCATATTTATACTTTGGCGTTAGACGCGTCTAGCGCCAAAGTATTGGCAAATAGCATCATTTTTTTGCGTGAACGCCTTCCTTGCGTTAATGAGATGCAAGGAAGGCGTTCCCGTCTAAAAAAATGACGGCGACGCAAATGCGTCGTATTTATACTCCCGGGCAAAAATCACGCCCGGGAGTTGGCGGGTCAAAAAACCCCGCATTTGCGCCACTATTTAACGCCTGGGTCAGGGTAGGCGTTAAGGGGCCTGTGGGCTCAAAATGAGCCCACAGGTGCCCTCCCCTGCCCCCAGGGACCCCCCCCTGCCACCCCTGCCCACCCCAGGAGGACATCCAAGGATGGAGGGACCCACCCCAGGGACATTCAGGTAAGTTCAGGTAAGTATTATTTTTTTACTTTTTTTTGGGTGGCATAGGGGGGCCTTATTTGTGCCCCCCTACATGCCACTATGCCCAATGACCATGCCCAGGGGACACAAGTCCCCTGGGCATGGCCATTGGGCAAGGGGGCATGACTCCTGTCTTTACTAAGACAGGAGTCATGAAATGGCGTCTGGGCGTCGTAAAAAAATGGCGCAAATCGGGTTGAGGCGATTTTTTTGCCTCAACCTGACTTGCCCCATTTTAAGACGCCCTAACGTCATTTTTTCCCAACGCCGGCGCTGCCTGGTCTACGTGTTTTTTTTCCACGCAAACCAGGCAGCGCCGGTCTGCTTGCGCCGGCTAACGCCATTCCATAAATACGGCGCCCGCATGGCGCTTCAGAATGGCGTTAGACGGCGCAAAATTTTTTGACGCTAAACTGCGTTAGCGCAGTTTAGCGTCAAAAAGTATAAATATGGGCCTCAATACTACTAGTGGGCCTGCAGCGCTGCTTGCGCCACCCACTGAAGTAGACTTTCAAACCTGTCTCAGGCTTGCTAGCGCAGGGCTTGTGTGTGCAGTTTTCTGCCACAGGGACTTGGCATCTAAATTTACTTGCCAGGCCCAGAACACCCCCCCTTTTTACTACATCTAAGTCACCCCTAAGGTACGCCCTAGCTAGCCCTATGGGCAGGGTGCCATATATGTAGAAGGCAGGACATGTGCCAGGTTGCGTGGCATGTCCTTGTAGTGCCAAACAGCCTAACTTGGTTTCTCACTGCTGTGAGTGCTGCCTTCTCATTGGATTGCATTAGCATTGCCCTGCCTTATGTGTAAGGGGTATTGTCTGATTTATGAAGGGGAGTGTAGGCATGTTTTGTATGGTTGTGATGTGATAATAAATGCTGCTTACTGCTGTAGGTGTATTTATTATTACTATTACTGAAATACCACTTCTAGAAAGTGCACATTTCTCTGTGCTTATGACTCTGGTGTTTTGCAGCTTGACTCCAATCCACGTCTGGGCAGAGTGACTATTGAGCTATGTGCATACTTTTCAGACAGCCTGTACACAGGGAGGGTGGAGGTGTCACAGAGGTGCATCTGCATACTGAATAGTCTCCCTGGGCTGAGAGAAGGGAGAGACAGGGCACACCTACATTTGTAAAGGCTGTGCCCTGGCCTCACACAATAGGGTAATTTACCCCCAACTAATGTTTGGAGCCTGTGCAGGAGGAGAGAGGGGGCACTCCCAGAACCAGTTGTAACTGGTTGGAACCTCCTCTCCCCTTCCATTGTAAAACACTGTAAAAACTGAGTATAAGTACAAGGGAGTTTACCCCACAATTTGGTGACATTTTGGAACTTACCTGGAACTAGACAAAAACTACTGGAGGGACTCACCAGGAACCGCCATGAACTGCTGCTGCTGTGCTGAGCTGCGACCTGCTTGGTCCCTTTGAGGAACTGCCAACTGCCTGCATTCACCTTGTGCTGGTCTGCTGCTGGGCCCTGCCACCCTGTGCTCCATTTTTGCTGTTGTCCCCCAGGGGCTAGGTGCTTTGGCCCCTGACCCCTGCTAGGATCCACTAAGGCTACAGAAGAGCACTTCACCTATGTCATTTAGCACCTGATGAGCTCTCTGGTTAGATCCCTTCAGACGCCTTGGAAGAGTTTTTTTGACTTGTTCACTTTGTGCTTTGCAAAGCGCATGTTTTGGTAGCACTTTGCAGATATCCCCATAATCACCGCCGCAGCCCGGGCGGGCTGCTTTCATCCAGAGTGAGGGATCAGCACTGTCCTGTGCCCCCGGGGCATGAAGAAAAAAAGTTGGAGCAAGTGTGCTCGTTTCGGTGCTCCTGGGGTGAGATACGCTCCGAGGAGCACCCCCAGGGCACCAGAAGGCCCTTGCTTGGGCCCAAAACCGCCGCGAGCCGGGAGAAGAAACAGGGATGCTCGCGCACCAGACCAGGTGCGGCCAAGTGCATACAGGCGGCCCCAGAAGGAAGGGAGATCTCATCAGAGGTCTCCCTTTGGATTCCAGGGCCGCCCTGGAAGCAGGACACGGGAGGGGGAATCCCTCTCCCCTATTCCCTGTGCTAGGAGCATGATCGCTCCCGTGGTGCTAAGGGTATTTTTTGGAGACTGCAGGCAGGGCAGAAGCCTCTCCCAAGGCCCCCGCACTGCCAGATGCCCCGTTTCTACCCCAGTGGAGCCCCAAGCCCTTTCCAGATGATGCGGGTGGGGTGGAAGCCTCGCCGGAGGTGCCCCGCACCGCAAGGTCCTCCATTGTTTTTTGGGTGCCCCCACAAGAGTCAGGTGAGACCTCCCATCTGTGGCCCCAATTGTTGTGTCCTGGCTTTGCCCCCCATTGGAGGGCCAGCTGAGGCCTAGGAGGGCCCCCAGCGATCGCGGGCCCCAGGAGGGGCCTGTCATTAATGCAGAGGGGTGCGTGCCACCCCCCTCAATGCCAGGATTAGTGAGAGGCCCCCGTTTGGCGCAGAGGCGCATCGGAGGTGCCTTCATCATGGAAGGCAGGTACTGCTAAAAGACAACATATACAACATAATTTCTTTTTAGAGACTTAATTGATGTATATGGTGCCTACCTGTTTGATGATGTTTCATATGTGTATGCAAATGTTCCATATATGGGCATAACATGCTAATATGTTTTTCTGACTTGCCATACGTTTTATAAGGTTCCTAATATGGGCATTTATGATACTTCTATGATAAGTGATTTGGTGTAATAATGTGTTTCCTGACTACTGCTTATGTTGCAGAATACTAAGTAACCTGTGTGTTATATTTGACTACTGCTAGTTTTGCACAGTAACTAATGTGTAACGTTCTGACAACTGCTAAGGTAGCACGATATTACTAATATGTGATGTGTGGTCTAATAATTGTGTTGTGTACAGTACAGTATATTTTCATATAACTTGGTGTTGTGTTTTCTTTGTGGTGGGGATAGTGCATCACGTGTGTTGTGTGTGTTGTGCAAACGCTCTACACGTTGTCTCTGAGTTAGGCTTGACTGCTCGTGCAAAGCTACCAAGGGGGTCAGCAGGGGTTATCTTGGACGTGTAACTCTGACTAGAGTGGGTGGGTTCTGCCTGGTTTAGGTGCATACCCTAGCCAACCAGAAACCCCATTTCTAACAATAAGTGATACTTCTAATTCACATTTATGCACCACCTTCCAATTAACATAGCTAACTTACCTCTGTACCCAATCTTGTCACCTAACTCGCCACACTACATTAACTATAACTCACCATTGTATCATGCACTGTGTTCTGGGAAATCAGGTAATTTTAGAGGTCATACATATTAATCCAGTGATTTCACAAGCTATAACTTATTTATTATTCAAGAGTATAGGTTGTGCATGGAGAAAGGTTGAGTTATAGTTAATATAGTGTGGCAAGTGGAGTGACAAGACTGTGTGAAATGTATATATATATTCCTAACTCCAAATCCTGCTTCTTGGCTGATGCTACAAGATGAGGAGTAATCTAGGGTTTTTCAAAAGGCATTCAAGGGGAGGTAAATAATGTGAATAGATACTGATATTTGTCCAGAATGGCTCATATAATTGTGCATCATAGTAATGTTGTTTTGAGGGTGCACCTTTTAGTTTACTATATTCCAAACTGAGCTCTTGTACACTCACTAAACTAAAATGCATTCTAAGGCTTCTCCTTTGCTTACAGTACACAGCCCCTATATCAATCAGTTTTGCATGGAAATATAATTGGATCATACATTTAAAATACTGTAATTAAAACTGAATTGTTATAGGTGAAAAGAACACTTTCACAACACAGAAGCTTAATGAAGAACTTATTGTTGATGAGTCAATGGGATTCCAATGATGAGTCGAACCTCAGGATCGGACTGGAATTCTCACATCAGCCTTGCCTCAGGCCCTGGCTTGCAGAGAAATTCTACATGGTAGTTCCCATTCACAATGATCCATTGTTGCCTTATTAAATAGATAGTAGTAACAGTAGGGCACCTTAAAAGGCCACCTCCTCACAACATGTAGATATATTAACACACAATACGGCACCAGTTGTGAACAGAGTTCGAGCCATGTGAATGCTCTTTGTGGTCACAGCAAGGATCAGTCACCTAAGACTTACCTAGATATTCCCAGTAATATTGCATAGTATCCTGCCCAATGTTGTTGCAAATGCTGCACTTATACTGAAGCATGGTATTCTGCGAGAATATTCTATTATGTAACTGTGATTTACTACTTCTGAAGTGTGCATGAGAGCTCACCAATCCCCCTCCAAATACTTTCACAAAGCATGTCTTTATTGTTATTGTTTTGTGTGCTTTAATTCATGTCAGTAAGGGGCTTCATTATGTGACTCATTTGTTTGTGCTGTCTCTGGTGACTCATTTGTTGTTTCCCTTTGGCAGCAGCTGTCAGTTCTGGAACATGCTCAAATGACCTGTTGATCATGATGACACATTTTTTTGTGCTGACTCTAGTGTCTTCATTGTTGCTTCCCGTAAATGCATTGTGAAGGATCGAGTTATAGTTACCTTAGGGTGCGAGTTATAGTTACTTAAAAGAACTCTAACTATAACTGCTGAATTTCTGTAGTTTGGACAAGGAACATCAGAACCTAACTATAACATCTCTGTAATCTTTGTTTTTTTCAGTGAATTTTATTTTTATTTTTAAAGTAAAGCAATTTTAATAACTATAAGTTAGTCCACCCACCGCTGCGCACGTCCAGGCCTTGCAGCCAAGCCCTTATAACCACCTACCCCTCCTCCACGCACGTCCTTGGGCCGTGGGAGACGCAGGTTGGCCACAGGGTCTGCCTCTGTCAATGGATCTGTGAGTGGATGCATGGGTGTATAAGTGGATCTGAAAGTGGGTGTATGAGTCTGAGTGGGTCTGAGTGGGTGCATAAGTGCCTGAGTGGGTGTGTGAGTAAGTGCATGAGTCTATGAGTGAATGTTTGAGTGAATTAATTAGTGTATGAATGAGTCTGTGGTTTTTCTTGCAAATGTTTCCTTTAAAGAATAATTGACAACAATTTGTGAATTTCGTGAATATCGCACATGGTGATGCAAAATTATTGTAAACCCAGACTTTGCTCCTAAAACACAACCTATATCACACCCCTATAGTCAGGGTACCTTCACCCTGACCCCATATGCCACTTTCAATTTGGATTTTCACCCCCAGGGACCGTGTCCTGTGAAATAAAATGACCACCACAAATTTCTAATTAGGTTGCGGTCAGCCAATTGCAACGCTTCTTTTTTACACACGTATTCGTAAAAAATTGACACATTTTGCAAATTATTTGTGGAATGTTCACGAGGTTATTGCGGCCAGAGATATACAAATGTATTTCCCCTTTAATACCTCAATAGCTTTCTGCCAAAATTGGTGTAATTCCAACTGCGGTTCAGTTCCTATGGGAATTAACATGGGAAACACAACTCCCCCCCCCCCCCTCTTTTTCTCTGCTCCCACTTGACGGATCACCCTGTAACTCTCGGTGTCCAACAAGAATCACTGTGACACTTTTTTTGGAAAATTTCGTGAAGACTCGTCAAACAGTGCTAAAGATATAAGCAAGTCAAAAAATGCTTTTTCTATGGAAAAAAATTCCTAACTATAACTACCTAGTGGTAACCGCCACTAGGTAATATATATACATATATATATTATATATGTAAATATATTTGTAGTTGATATATAAATATAGGTAAACAAATGCCTTTACCATGGATGCTTTACCACAAAAATGTAAGTATTTTTCAGGTAAAAATCAACACTAAAGATAGATAGATAGTTAGATGGATAGATAGATAGATAGATAGATAGATAGATAGATAGATAGATAGATAGATAGATAGATAGATAGATAGATAGATTTATTTTAAAATGTTTTACACTTACTTGGTAAATACCTACATGTTTGTGGTAAAGGTATTTGTTGTAAAGGCATTTTTGTTGTGAAAAATTGAGTTGTAAAAGCCTTTTGTGTAAAGGCTTTTTCAATATAACACTTGTGTTGTAAAGCCATTTATTGTAATGGCATTCGTTATTCCATCATACATCCATCACAAATGCCTCAAAATCAGATGCAATAGGAAAATGGTGCTGTCATGGTAAGAGATAGTTCTTTCGTTACAAAAAGAATAACTGTTGATACGCTGCCCTGAAACAAGTCACAGCAATTGACCTGGGATTGTTATGAGACTCCCCTAAACTTCAGATAAACTTGGTTGTTTTATGTCTTGAAAGGCCATCACCACTGAGGGCCCCCACAGCCTTCTCAAATTTTACAATACACAATGACACATTTTAAGGTGTAGAGTATGTAATATGTGAGATAACAACTGTACAATCCTATCATATACTTTATTTCTTAGTGACCGAACTACATGGCATGTCTGGATTACTAGCCTGCATAGGCACATTAGAAGTGATGCACTGGATACTATCAAGTGACACTAAATTGAACAGAAATGCAGTGGATAGCATGCAGCAACTTACAGTAATTGGGGATATGGGAAAGAAACACTACAGATAAGTATTTCCAGCGGCAAGAGATTCACTGCAAGAGAGTAAATGTAAATAACATACTAGGAAAGACATGGCTGTGTGGATACGGAGGGAAACATAAGGGAAATGGGAGGGGGGACAACAAGACAAGATGGGATGCACCTGGACCTAGCAACACATTCTGGAAATGGCAACAAAAAGTTGACACCATTGATAAATTAAAACCAATACAATAATAACAGAAAGGGCCCATTAATATTTTTCCCTTGCTGAAACCTAGGATCTGCTCGCCCAGAGGAAGTGAAAAAGGCTAGTCCCACTGTAAAAATAAATAGTATCTGTAATAAAGCAAAAACACCAAAAAACAAAGGGCCTAATTTAGATGTCGGTGGAGGGATTACACTATCACAAACATGATGGATATTCTGCCCACTGTAGGATCAAATGGGATCGTAATACGGTGGATGGGATATACGTCACATTTGTGATGGATTATTCCCCTCCGCTGACTTCTAAATCAGGCCCAAAGCCTAATTTTAGTCAGGACTAACATGACAGAAGAGGTGCAGGGAAAAAAAACGAATCTCAGCCTAGGAGAGATTGGTGACGAACTGCATGGAAGAAGGGAAAGCCAATCAACTCACAATGTTGCCAGACAGTGTACTTTTTTGCCTCTAGCTTTTATACTCTCACTGCTTGTCAATAAAGGATATAGGTTAGACCCAACTTAGTAGGTGCCATACTAAATTGGGATCATTCTAGGTCCAGACTTTGCTTCATAAAAAGGAGGCTGCCATCTGTGAACTGGTTTGAAAAGAGTGAAATTCAAAGCCCTGTTTCACAGCTTCTCCTACCCGATTGTCAGATCTTTCAACTCTCTTACCCTCCAAAAGGGATTCACTGTCCATTGTCACAATACCAGACAGACGTTGACCCACTTGAGGCCTTTCTAATCTCTGACGTGAAGAGTGAGTGTAAATCATAACAACAAAAATAAAGAATGAATACGCATGTTAATTGAAATCTAATAAAATGAGTTAAAAAAAGAGTGTCTGGCATAAATATGAATTCGTAAATGTTCTTACAAACATATATTCATGTTGCATTTTTCTGACAATTGCATACGAATACAGAACCAAAGGGATGAAATATGTACAGAACACAGGAATAACATGCCAAACGAAGCAGAAGCGCACAGGGGATGCTGACCTAAAACAAAATCATTATGAAGGGCTTCTGCCTTCTAGGTGGAAAGGAACACTGACAAAGCAAACAGTTCTATCTTTGGCAAGCAGGGGATAGGATATTCTTTTCGAATATTTACTGAAAGAATAGTTCACAGAAAAAAACTGAAAAAATTAAATTATACCAGCACCTAAAATATGGTCTTCAGATGTTTCCAATAAGAATGTTAAATTTAAAACACAATCACCAGTGCAGCTGTTTTACTAATGATTTAATTTTCAATTGTGCAATATTATTTGAGAAAGAGACTAGAATAAATCACAAAGTAATCAAGTACTCAAACTGCAAGCAGCTACAATGTAACTTAAACACTTTATAACATATTCTTTATATAAAAAAGAGTGCAGGCAGGACCAATAGCCGTACTTAAAGTAAATATCAACAATAAATACAATTTAGAAAGCACTCTTTGGGCCCGGGTTGCAATTGAAGAGAAAGGAACTATTTTTAGGCACATGAGAACAATGTGTGCTCACTTTGTGCAGTCACTCAAAGTGAAGAGAGCCAATGGAGAAAGTGGTCTGACCCAGCCCCTCATGTGATGGGTGGAAGCAAAATGTGAATGGCAATTTACCAGACCAAAGGACACACTGACCAGAAGCCCGTCTATTTATGCATCCTGGGTATGATTACTTTGGTACAAATAATTGTCTAGCAATACAATTAAAACTGTTTCAATGGCAAAATGTAAAAATGGTTCTACTTGCTGTAGCAGGACAGTCCTATCTTTTTATGTGTGGATATTCGCATTCGTAAAGGTACTTTTGTAAAATACCCTTGTGAACAGCAAATAATGGTAAAGTTACACAAAAGTGTACATTTTCTATTGTGAATTTGATCTTTCAGACCCCAAAAAATATAGGTGGTCATTACGACCCTGGCAGTCAGAGACCGGCAGGGGTAATGTGGTGTCCGTACCGCCAACAGGCTGGCGGTACGGAGACCGGGGCCGGTGGTTTCCCGCCGTTTTAGCCCAGGCGGTGATAATCTGCCAGGGCAGCGCTGCAGCCTGTTTCTGGCGGTTTGCACCGCCAGGAAGAGGCTGGCGGTAAGGGGTGTCCTGGGGCCCCCTAACAGGGCCCGGTCCAGCTTTTCACTGTCTGCATAGCAGACAGTGAAAAGCACGACGGGTGCTACTGCACCCGTCGCACGGCCGCAACACCGCCGGCTCCTATGTTGCGGCCTCATGCCCGCTGGGCCAGCGGGCGTAAACTTGGTTTGCGCCCGCCAGCCCAGCGGGGATGTCGTAATGGGGTCAGCGGGAGTGCGGCCGCATTGGCGGCTGCACTTCGGTTACCGCTTGGCGGGCGGCAGTAGCCGCCCGCCAAGCTCGTAATGACCCCCATAGTGTCCTGAACAACTCTGCTGTGTGCTTTTTAGTGTTGTGATTTGTGAGTGAAACTAAATTAGGATTTGTAATAATTCAGTCGAGAAAAACGCCATAATGCCCATATTTTACGAAATCCCAATCCAATTAAATTAAGTTTACAAACATCCTAAATCCAAAAAATTAGAGCAGGTAAACAAACCACAGTGAAACTACAATTTTCTTCTCTTACAAATAACTGGGTTGCAGGCAAATAGATACAAAAAGTCTGAAAGCTGAGTCGTTGAAACTCCTGAAATTGTTCAGTCGTAGGTACAGTCTTCATGACATTTGCAGTTTCGCTAATAGAACATTCAGCTGAAAAAACGTGTTTTTTTAGTTTGAACAATTTCACACCTAATTGAGCAACAGTGGTCAGTATTACGTATAACGTGTTTGTCCTTTATTAAAGGGAAACGCTTAGCAAAGGTTTGTGGGTCAAAAAACTTATTTCGGCAACATCATCCAAGCATTTCAAATGCAGATACATCAAACCAATTCACTATCCAGTCCTGTTTATTTCTTCAAACCTCCACATTTAGGTCAGTGTAGCCATTGTCAAGTTGTACATTTGGTCCCTGTGTTCTTGTGTGCCACACCAAGATCTGTAAAATGAAAAGATATAATAATCCAATATTAATGGGAATTTGGTAAACAAAATAACCAGAGCGAGAACACAAGGTAATCAATCAGACTGGATGAACTAAGGTAATCATTTTATATAGATCAAAACGTGCATCATGTTGTGTGTATATTCCTCTATGCTAAACAGAGAACAATCCTGCCATGTTACAGTCTTTCTAAAGTGTAAAAAGTCTCCAGTGCTAGGCAATGTAAAAAGACTAGGGAGACTATTTCTGAGTTTGTCACGCAGTGCAGCGCTGCAAGTCATCTTGCTGCGCTGCACTGCGTGTCACGGAAAGGGCTGGAAAGTGCAATATTTAAGAGAAAACAGTGCATTCCTGCCTTTTTCTCTGCGCTGGTGCACTTTTGGCTGCCTAGCGCCAACACAGGCACCCTTTCACCATGGTGCAATGGTACCTGCTTTGCATGCAGGATTCTTTTATGCAGGAAAGGAAACCTGAGAGGCACATGCTCTATCTCTGTGTGCTGCAGAATGCACACATAGACAGAAGAGGTAACGAGGGGAAATAAAGATATTTCTCCCAGTTACTCCTCTCCTGGGAAGACGTATCTTTTTGCTGCATTCCCAGGTTTATCAGTTCTGGTAAATCTGGGAACGCAACAAAAAACTAAAACCATGCGAGTTGCATGTGAACATCCAGTAGTCAAAAAGGATTGCAGCAAGCTCATAGACAACGCACCATCCTTATAAGTACCTAGTAGTAGGAAAATACAAATAAGGAACAATGCTGCTATTGGGTCTCCATAGCCGTGGAACTTCACCAAAAGCTCCTGCTGCAAAAAGGAACTAAACAGGGCTGAGAAAGCCCCACTGGAAAACACTCAAAAGGTGGTGCACCGCAATATAAACAAGTAAATATATAATATAAGAAAAAAGGAAAAGTCCAATGCTCTGGCATTGCAAATGAACAGTACTTCTTTAATGATCCTTGTCAAGTCCAAAGTGTTGAATATTCACACAGTTCCGTAGATGAGATACGTTAGGACAAGTAGTAAATTGAAACAGCCTGGTATTCTTGTGTTTCTGTAGACAAATTGGATAATACTCAGAATAAAACAGCCAAAGCGTTTCGCCCAGATAAAGGGCTTCTTCAAGGCTGTAATGTAACAAAGAACAGATGTGTATACTGTGCCTTCAATTGCGAAAAAGATATAATTACAAAAATAAGTGTAAAGAGACAAGTTACAGAAGTGAATAAAGAAATGCTGTGTACCAACACATTGTTAAATGTGATGAGCCCGTGCTGATATTGAAATAGACATGTTCTATATCATGCGGAAAGAGAAGTGTATTAAAGGGGATATATCAACAAAGACCAACTGATAAGTGATTAGAAAATAGAATTTTGACAGATATTTATATAAGAGTATATGTGCAGGATATTAGTGTATCCAGTGGAAAGTGAGATCCGGAGGGGAAAGGTATTTACATAAAAAGTTTAAACAGATGAAGCAAACTGCGGAAAGACATACCAAGAATGGTATCCAGTCAGTCAAAATAGTAACGGAGGTGTTGAAAATTAATGACCTGAACAGAAAAAAGCCAAAAATAGAAGAGGTAAATATCAATGTAAAGGAGACAAGGTAAATCTCATGGAAAAAATTATTATCATCAGAGTATCAGGTCAAATAGGCGTTTCAAGATGGTAGTAACTGGAAGCATATCGCGTTAAAGTGCCAAATGAGAGTGTTGAAACCTGTGAGTCAAGGAGAACTAATGTCCAAAAGAAACAAACATAAGCGGATCGGAGGAAACCTAACCGCTTGTACCGTGGTCCGGTCTCTCCCGCATACAAGGAAGATGGTATGACACGGTCATGCCGACCGTACGGAAATCCCACAAGGACGGCCCGAATGTGGAACCAGCCACAAACGAAAAATAGCTGGAAAGTCCAGCCAAAGGGGAAAGGTAGTATAACGCGGTCAGAGCGGCCGCATGGGAACACACGCGGCCGGTCAGAATATAAAGACGGGCGCGACGAGAAACAGCTGGGAGGAAGCCTCCGGTCCGGGTGTCCTAGCAAGTGGCGCCCGGAACCCGGAAGCGAGATATAGACCAACTCGAAATAGGAAAAGGACTAAACCATTCGCCATCTTGGGACTAGTTGTAATTGAGAAAAACAAACTAAAAATAAAAGTAGGACTAGGAACAACCACCATATAGGGGCTGGTAGTAAATAGAAAACACCAGCCACCAGAAATGCTATGAAAAAGTAATAAAAAACGATGTAATAATCTGAATAACAACACAAAATAATAATGAGAAATGAATATCAAAAATAAATTTCAAAAAAGAAAAAAGTTGGGAAAGATGTATAAAGGAGAAGCAAGATAATGTGACTGACTGGGTACCAGCGTGAGATATAAACACACCACAAAAAGTAGGAATAGTTACTGTGAATAATTAGAAAAGTAGATATGCAAAAAAAGATGGAAAATGAAAAAGTAAAAGGGGTGGGGGGAAAAAATAAGTCCGGGAACATAGTGTGATCAGAAAAAGTATGGTTAACATGTGTGTAGAAACTGTGATTAGAGGAAAGATTGTGAACAGTCGGAAAGGTACATATAGTAAAACAATTAACCAATCAACATGTAATATAAGTCAGGACACAGATCAATCTGATCATAAAGAAAAGAAAAAACATAATCACAGATGCCATAGGGGAATCAAAATATACAACGTTACAAGTTGCAGTAATCTAGAAACAGGGTCAATACTAAAAAATAGAAAATTGACAAGTCAACAATTGTAATTGAATAGGACATAGAACCATACACAGATTTAAAAGAAAGAGTCAGGAGAAAATACAGATTACATATACACATAAATGATGATGGTCACATGAGATGTGAACAGAGGAATATCCACAATGCTACAAGTAATGATACAAAGAGCTAAATCATTGAGGCATAATGTCACATAAATAAAGGTAAAATAAATAACATATGTGTGTTATGAACAAGTGGCAAAGTAATACCCACCCCCAATGAACCATAGATAATCGTAATGAACAACAGCATAACATTTCAAGCCAAAAAAGTCACATTAAAGAAAATAATGGAACTCATGATCGGTGTTAAGGCCATGTGAACATCCATGCAACACCCAGGGAACACCTCCGTTGCGCAGAGCAAGACAAAACAGCGATTTGGATAGCACTGCTTAACATTAGATTTATGGAGACACTCATGGCTACACAAAGTGGCCTTGCAAGGCGTCATAAATTGCATTCTAGGTTTGCGATGCACATGCACTATGTTGTGTGGTGCAAACACGACTTGTAAATAGCCCCCTAAGTGATTGTGAAATTAAGCCTCTGTACTGAGTGAAATTATCACTATACTGTATCATGGCTATGCCATCTCAGTCCCCCTGTAAAGCTTGGGGCCCGATTCACAAAGGTAAACCAAAAGTCTAAACTTAGACCAAAAGTCTAACTTCACTATGAGTAAAGTTTAGACTTTTGGTCCAAACTTACACCAGACATCTAAACTTAGACTAAAAGTATAATTTTACTACGCGTAAAGTTAGACTTTAAGTCTAAACTTAGACTTTTGGTGTAAACTTAGGGGCATATTTATACTCCGTCTGCGCCGAATGTGCATCAAAAATTTTGACGCTCATTCAGCGCAAACGTTGCCCCGTATTTAAACTTTGACGCCCGTGTGCGTCATTTTTTGGATGCGGCAACCCGCTTTGCGTTAATGATATGCAAGGTAGGTGTTCCCGTCCAAAGAATGACTTAAACGGCCGTGCGTCGTATTTATGCTTTCGGGCAAAAATGACGCACGGCTGGGAGGCGGAGCTGGAAAATGACGCACAGCCCGATTTGCATCAAAAATTAATGCCTGGGTCAGGGCAGGTGTTAAAATGGGGCAAACACACCTGTATTTAATCAGAACACACAGAAGCAACAGCAGAGCATCAGAGCAGCAAAAGGGAGACATGGAGGTGATTCTTATCCAGTGTACACACAGATGCAGAGCCCAGCAGCTACAACAGCAGCTACCACAACACCAGCAGGGACCCCAAAGGCAGCGCAGAAGGCAGGAGAGGATATTCCGCCCCAGAACAACCCTTCATGGCCTCAGGGAACACAGCATCATCCAGATCTACAGGTTGAACTGGCAGGCCATTCAGCAGCTGCTGCGAAACATTGAACCGCAGTTGGCACCCACTTTGCTGACACCCCGCACCATCCCAACAGAAACCAAGCTGCTTGCCGTACTTCACATGCTGGCAAGTGGCTCTTTTCAAACAACTGGTGCCCTGTTTGCCGGAATATCACAACCATCATTCTCTGCCTGTTTGCCCAAAGTACTGGATGCCATCATTGGACGTACACCCCGCCACATCTGCTTCCCAAACACACTGCAGAAGCAGCAGGAAACAAAAGAGGGGTTCCACCTCATTAGTGGCTTCCCACACGTCCTTGGTGCAATCGACTGCGCACATGTACGCTTTGTGCCACCTGCTGCAACTGAACACCTCTACCGCAACAGGAAGCACACACATTCCATCAATGTGCAGGCCATAGTCGATCACCAAGGATTGATCGCCAACATCGTGGCGAAATATCCTGGGAGTGTCCATGACTCCTTCATCTTTCGTCACTGCACCATCAATGAACACTTCCAGGATGGACGGTATGGCAATGGACTACTTGTTGATAAGTACAGAAACGTACTTATATACACACTACACAGCAACCCTCTAGGACACGCAACACATACACCACAACAGCAACATGTGAACAGGAACACACTGAGGTTGTGACATCGCTAGCCATGTTTTTTTGGTCACCATTGAACCTGCCACACATTGGAAATTAGTGTACAGTCTAATGTTAAGACGTCAAAGATCACAACGTGTGGAGTGGGTTGCCTAAATGTCACCTTGCAAATTGTAAATGTCCCAATGACATTTACATTAATCCATTGCATGAGTCTAAAGGTATGGGATGTCAAGTATACATTGATATGAACGTGTTAACAACACTGTCAAAATAAATCTGTGTATGGAATTATCATCTCACCCCCAGTGAAGACACATGGACACCTGTATCACAAGTCAAAATGCTAGGGAGGGCAAACTGTACTGCAAATCCCAAAACATACTGCTGACAAACGGTCAGCAGCCAAACACTCTTTCAGCCAAGGAAACAACACGATGCAGATGGTACATCCCACAAGCCTACGATGCGACATAATAACACAAAAGAGTCACAGACAACACAAGAAAACTACTGCCCTGAAAGCTGATTTCAATGGGGCTAGCTACATCAACATCCCATTCATTTTCTCTTGCAGATGATCAGGGGTATGGCATCCAGCCATGGATAATGACACCTATTGGCAACCCGAGTACTGCAGCAGAGCGTGCCTACAATGACGCACATAGGAGGACACGCACCATAGTCGAGAGGACCTTCGGCATCCTCAAGTCAAGATTCCGGTGCCTCAACATCAATGGTGGTAGCCTCCTATATTCCCCGGAGATGGTCTGTAAGATCATCCTAACATGTGCTATTCTGCACAACATTTGCATCAAAAGGAACATTCCCCTCCTGGAACCAGAGCCACACATGCCTGAAGAGGAGGAAGAGGAGGATGCTGGCCTGCAACATGAAGGGGAACTGCAGAACACGGCTGCTGGTATACGCAGGCGGCAACATATCGTGAACAATTTTTTTTAAATATAATAACCATCACCACTTTAATGAACTAATTTAAAGAAATACCTATAATAATCACCATATCATGGTTTGGCTAATCATTTTTGCACACCTTCATCTCTAACTATCAGAATAAGAGTGTTGCCTCATGGAGCATTGCTGATATACCGATTAGGACACTGAAAATCCCAGAGCTAATGTGATGCGTAACATACAATAGTCACATACACACACACTGTAAATTACATATATCATGTACATTTCTCCTTTGAAGGGCAATAGCACAGGACCACACCTATTTCACAAAGACATGTTGAAATCAAGGTCCAACGCAGCATATGGCACACAACTAAGACACCATCACTCAATAAGGGGAAACAAGCCTCATACATGAGGCAGTTGATGTGCTTTTGCATCAGTAACAAGAATGTCTGACCAGACCCTTGACAGCAGTAAGTCCAACTGCATCCAATATGTTCAAGGACTATCTGTGACCAGAGTTCCATAGAAGCAGTACATAGACAACACAAGTGCCACAACTATGAGCAGCATTGCGCACATGACATTCCATGTACATTTCAGCCCATTTCCTAACTCCTGACACACCCATGCACCTGGTCACAACCCACCTGTCTGAAGAGGTCCCTGGAATACTAAGATGTGTACCCTGATATTCCCTCCTCTACGCACACAGCCTGTCAATAGCAATCCAGTGTGCTACAACCTTTCCAATGGTATGCCATTGTCATAGAACATCTGACTGCATGGACGTCAGGTCAATTAATACACTGGCTTCTAGTTTCCAAGCCCTGTTAGCACCTGTAGATTGCTTCCCGTGTGAAAATATCTGTTGGCCATTAGAATGCAAATCACACCTACAGGACTTGTGAGAAACAGATGCAGCACACACCTGTGATCACCTCCATGCACCCCACCCATTACACCAAGCACTTCTCCTGCTGATGTCTGGAACAGCATAGGAGTTGCCATTTTGTCAAATACACCGTTAAGTATTGATACTAATAAAGCCGTGTAACACAGCCCTTGGGTTCATTTGTCACCTTCAAAAACATAGGACACACACAGTTAGACATGTCAACTGTCTAGTTCATCCTCCAAACAGTCTTAGTCAGACCACTGATTATGTGACTTGTCAAATTGCTGTATCCTAATTCACCCTGCATTCTGTCAGCCTGACTGGCATCTGTCTGTGCTTCACACTAAAGTATCCCTGTGTCTACATATGTACCACACTTGCGTTAGCAAATCTCTCATTCATCAGGGGGTATTTGGGCATCTGCTTCTTCAATGCATACCATGCCTTGTAACTCTACCATATGAGTTAAATCCTCTGTGAAAACCAAAATTCATGGCCCATCCCTTGTCTGGGACTCATTTATGCTTGAATGACAAAGTGTGACAGTGTCCCAGGGCCGTATGCAGAGATTGGGTACGGGGCCATCAGCAGAACCAGCAACCTCTGAAAATGTCCATGAAAAATCCACTCATGTCAGGACCCTGACAGTTCACACACAAAATTACATTGCTCACAACGTATTGATGGACCTTGTGTGGTGAATAGCTGCCAGAATAATCAGCACAGAGGCTATGATGTTCCCAGATGCAGTGGGAATTGCAGAGGCTAACCTGTGTACAAATGTTGTAATGACACCTGCCGGAACATGACACCTGAGACATTATCTTACTCAGCACACCAAGGTTACCCTGTTGACTGTCTCATTACACGTCTTTAGTGACAGGGTGGGACCATCCCCATGTAGGGTCTCATGTCCACATCCACTTTACTCACATTGATCAACAAAGGATACTCAGTAGATACAGGAATAGCTGCCACTGACTCATGATGAGTCCTGAACCGAACTGTGACAAATTACACCCCAAAAAATATACAGGATCATCATTGGACCACACACATGAACAAGACACCTATGTGCAATTGATCACTGGAAATATGTGGACACGTGCTGCCTCGTCTGCTGGTCCACCACAGCCACTTGAGAGTTGTGGCTCATTTCTATGACCTCAACTGTGGTGTCATCATACATTTGTGATTCACCTTTGTCTGTCTGGGCAAATAACATGGTACCCACTTCCTCAATGCATGTGTATGACTCACTGTGGGATTCACCAACTAGTGCCTAGGAAGCTGCTATCAAAACTCTAGGACATAGGATGTTGAAAATGTGGACCATTGACATGAACAAGCGTCTGCCATCTATCTGGTGCATGCTTTGTCAAATGTGGTGTCTACGTTACCCTAAATCTTGGAAGTCCACATTACGGATGTTGCTACATGTATGACTAACACATGTCCTCTCTCATTTCCACAATGACTTGCATCTAAGGTTTGGACACATGGACGTCACATTCATACAAGCATATGTGCAATAATGCATCATGTGATACACACACACTTGGTCAACAAATACATTAGTTGCCATAGCACACACGTTGAGCCATAGGCATTTAGGTATTGTACATATGTGTGTCACATTGCTATCCTCTCCTTATGCCAAAAAAGCTCAATGTGTGCAATACATATATGTAGGCCACACATATGGCCATCTAGTGCGTCACCCAACCGTAAAAATACTGTGAAGGAAGTAGCGGATCGTGGTCCGCTGCAGTATGATTTCACACATGTGAACATACACCATCAACAGCATAGTGGGTGCCATCAGCCTATCTCTGATGTGTCCCAAATGTAACATAACATAAAAACAGAACAAAAGCCCAAAACCAGTTTATGCACTCACATTTTTAGTTCCTATCGTTATGCGTAATTTTTTGTACACCAATACTGTATTTGCGTCATTTTTTTTGATGCACAGGAAAGAACATTAGGCCGCATCCAGATAATTGTACAGGCCATGTACTATTATTTGGATGCAGGCTAATTTTCACAAAAAATTACACAAATACAGTATTGGTGTACAAAAAAATGACGCATAACACAAAAAAGGGCGGACATTTTATATAGGAGGTGATGTAATAGGATATCCTTTTACCGATCATGTACAGTGGGTGTACTTTCACTTTAACTTTGCAGTCTATGATTCTTCTAGACTGTGTGGCTGTGTAGAGAGTGGTGTCCTTAGATTTTGTGCTTTTTTGTCCTGTGTGCTGTCTCTATTGTCAATTTGTGAAAAAAATATTGTTTGGTGTATACTGTTCTACTGTGTTTTGTGTACATTTGTCCATTTATCTAGTGTTTTTGTTGTTTGTGGGAGTCTGTTGTGGGTAGTGGTATTTTGGGGATAGTTGGGCTTTTTTAGTGGTTAAGTTTAGTTTTCCTCTGTATTTGTACCCATACTTTCCCCCTTTTCCCATTTGTATTTCTTTAACCCCTATTCCCTTTCACATTTCCACAATGTCTGGTAGGCCACGTCTTGGCAGGATGGGTGAAGAGGAGTTGTGGGGGCTTCATATGGCTTGTGTGCCATTTCTTGCCACTGATGATCGAGGCAGGGGGCATGGTGATACAGGGGTATCACACAGAGTAGCCCAGAATCCGGTGGGGAAAGGTGCTACATCACCTGCAGCGTGTGTATGCCAGCCAGAGGAGTGACCACCAGCTGAAGCACCGGTGGGCTGACCTCATCACCAGGGAGCAGGATCTCTTGGACCACCTGGGAATCGTGATTGGTGGCCCTGTTGGTGAGTATTAATCATCTAAATGTGCACGATTAAATGCTCTGTAGTGACATCAGATGATTTGTACTATGTCTGCCAGCTAAGTTGCTGACTGTGTGTAATGCTGGGGAAACCTACTGGGATAATAGATGCACTATGGGAAGGATCACAATTGGTAGCTGTCAGTTAGCACGTGCTCAGCAAACTTACAGGATACTTTTCCGTAAAGTTAATTGATGCTGCCTTTGTGTCAGACAACCAAACAAAATAGGAGCCAATCATGTCTATATAGGGCACTTTTGCCAGAGAAGTAAAGATGTACCAACATATTGGCTAACTTTGTTGACGCAATAGCTAGACTGACTTTAGAATCACTACATGATGCAGAAAATGAGTGCTGGCTTCACGTCAATTGATTATAGCAAAGTGGCTCAGACATATGTCTCATGTAAGACTGGTGAGTGTGGAAGGAAAGCGTTCACGGAAGTACTATGAATGTTAGGGATTATTGTGGTCTTTATCTTTTTGGATACATGTCAGATCTTGATTTGGAAACATCGTGAAAAGGTGTAAGGTGCCCTCAGCTAACATCTTAGAATGTTTGTTGGAGTTAGTTGTGCCACATTCCAATTAGGGATGGCAGTCCAAAGGTATGCACATGGGTTCACATCTCCATGGTTGGTGCAATTCACCATAGCTGGGCCACATCAAATGAATAAACTGTAACAACATGAGGGCTTACAAAAGTCCCTGTCCCTCTGTACATTGTACCTATGTGTAATAAATGTGTAATGGCCACATAGTCTGTTTGACTGGTAATGCAGTCCTCAAGTAACAAGGCTTTGGATGTCTCTCTTGGATGCACATGATGAGACGATTACACTCCATATTTTTTTCTGGTCACCAATGACGGGGCATGTTTGCCACCACATGATAGTTAGAGCCAATGCATGTGTGCAGATATGTGTGTAACTGTCACAGGAGTCCCATGCTATGTACAAGTTGGCCGTGATATATCAGATGCAGTATCATCATGTCTGAATAGCTGCCATTTCCTTATTCAGCCTACACATTGTATATGTCTTTAAAATTGTTGGTCAGTGCACAGATTTTGAGCACATTTCTTCCTTCCATGCCTTTCAGGTGGACCCTCACCCTACACTGTGGGAGAGGTGGCTACATTTGAGGACCCCGACCACTCAGGTAAGTGTCGATATGTCTGTTATGTGTTGTGTTTGCTGGTTATGGACTTGCGTGTGTTGAACGCATATCAAGGTGTGATGCGTTGGGCAATCATTTGTCTAGTTCCATGAGTGGGATTTCAGTTTCTCAAATGTTTTGAGTTGGCCAATGCGTATCCTATGGTATTATCTAGGGATTGTAGGCCATTCCGGTAGGCACCACAGTGAGTCATGTGGATGAAACTTGTATCAACAAGAGTCGCACTGGAAGTCAGCTCAGATTTAGTCAGCCTGTCAGACCCACATTCTCCAAGATTGGTACAGCAAGTTGCTTTCCAATAGACTTCTTGTGCCCTATTTACCAAGGTACCTATTAAACTGTAGGTAGAACCTCCTAGCAGCATGTACTTCCACATGTAGTGCTACAAGTATGTGGAACGTGAGTGCAATGGCCTAGGTGTGCATGCTAAGTATGATCATGGGTGTGCTTGCAACTCTGTGTCTGATGTAAGTCAGGCCTTATTGGAAGTATATGTTGTGTACCAAGCTCTGCATTTCCTGACATGTGTGGCCCTATGATTGGTCTAGGGTTTGCAGACTCCTAATTGTTGATAGAACTTACCTGTGGTGTGTGTGTAGATCCAAACACGTGTGGAGTTTTCTATACACTCCTCGGTGTCCATGTTGTTGGAAATTGATAGTTGTTTATCAACCCCCCACCCTCAAACACAGGCATGGGTTTGTGAATGGGGTACCTAGGACTGATGCTACCAGTATGTTACACATATATGTGAAAAAGTGACTGTTTGGTTGGAACCTAGTATACACACTCAGGTTTGGCACATGGGTACTATACTGGCAAGTCCTGATACAACTTGCAGACCATGTGGCTTTAATTTTGCATTCCATACACTGACATTTGTAGCCCAGGTCCTGGCGGAAGATATGCAGCATGATTGTTAGCTGATTACTGACAGAACTCAGATGGCAAGTCAAAGCCAGTTGTTACCCATCTTGTAGGTTATGGATGTGCTATGTGTGATGTGACCTTTGTAGGCTGGCCTGCCATGTACTTCCTCAGGGACATTGAATGATCTGTATTGTGATATGAGCTGTTACAAGTACAGCAGATGTATTGTCTGATTGACTTCTTGTACCATTTCACATAATGCAGTTCCTAATGTAGATTATTTGCATTTGTCTTCACAGCTGCAAACATGACTCCAGACCAGGTCCGTGAGTTCCAGTGGCGGGCCTTGAGATACCAACACATCCTGCTGGCGGAGTCGATATGGCAATGAACGGGCCTCCAGGGCATGGAGGGCCTTCCCACAGGGTGGCCCTACTTTGCCCACCACAGTCACCACCAGCACAACCACCACTTCAAGCCAGGTGGCCCCACCCACAGCTGGGACTGTTGTGCCTACATATGCCGGACTTCCAGGCCCCAGCATTGCTACAGGTGCAGGACAGCCCACTGGCCTTGGCTACCCACACACACACAGACCTCCTCCACCGGTACCCAGACTGCCCCAGCTCCATCTGTTGACCCTGCAGGCTTCCACAACATGGAACGGAAGATGGACCGTGTGCTGCGCAAGTTAAGCCACCTGAGCCGGGATGTGCGCCACATTAACCAGCGTGGGAAGTCGATCAAGAGGACCCTCCGCAGGGCCAACCTCTTGACTGTTTTTGATATGGACATGATTCCCTCCCCTCCCTCCTCTTTCCTGTTCTTATACTTAGTGGGCTTAGGGGGCTTAGTGTTAGGTTAGTATAGGCTGTTAGTTTAGTTAGTGTTAGTGGGTGGGGGGTCCTGATTGTTTCTATTTTTACTTATTACATGTGTGGGTGGGTGGGTGCGGGGCTATGTTGGGGTTCTTATGTGTTTAATAAAATAAATTAAAAAATATATATATTTTTTTAAAAATACGAAAAAATATATATTTGTTTTGGATAGTATAGTATGTGTTTAGGTTAGTATGTGTTGTCCTCCATGTGTCCCGTCTCATAAGGGGGGTGGGGGGTGGATGTTTAGAACGTTTTGTTACATGTGATAAGTAAGTGTAGCTTAGGTTAGTTAGGGACAGTTGTGGGTAATGAGTAGTCAGGGTAGATTAGGGTAGGTAAGACTTTTCCCTCAGTTTCCTCTTCTGTGATTAGCATTTAATAAATATTTGGTTAACCCTTAACAGAATGTGTTAAATGGTACTTGATCCTGGGCTTGGAATCAGTGTACCTGAATGTTGTGCTAATACATTTGTGTCCTATGCTACAAACAAATCCCAACTGAGCTGTCCGATTGGCAGCTACCCCAGAGCTACTTTGCAAAGTTTCCACCCTTCATTGCAACCACCAATCACAGTTAATATGGATCACAATGTGTTTCTGTTGATAAGTGTGTTTTCTACATCACAAACAGTGCTTCCAGACGTGGTATTGGGGGAACAGTTTTAGGTCTGACTGCAGTGTGATGATCAAGGACACCCTTATAAGATAAGTTCTCGTAGGCACTCTAGTATTCTTATCTTCATGACTCACATACGTCATTTGTGACACAGTTCAGCATGATTACCTATTTGTATGTAAACTCAGATAGCTTCATTCATGCAGCTTTTGTAGTGTATGCTTAGATTAGTGTGCACTGTTATATGTGTTAGTATTGCATGGTGACAACATTTTGCGGCCACTATTTGATGACTTAGATATCCATTGAGGAAGCATTATTCTGTCCAACACAGCATGATGGTGTATGGTTTCTCACTTCATCAGATATGTCCCTCAGGATGGGCAGAGTATGATGCAATCATGGGCACTGTGCAGATTTATCTGACTACATAAAATCAGGACAGTTGTATTGACAAGCTACATCATTTGACAGTAGGCACATTTCAGTTATCTACTGCACAGTTGATATGTCACATTACCCAGAGACAGATTTGTTGTGTAAGTGCTATTTATTGAAAAGTGCTGTAGTGCTATCTGTACATTGTTCATGATTGTGAGTTCATTAGAGTGACATCTTACATTGTGATCCTACACAAGGGGTTACGGAAATGCTTTTGACATGCTGGGGTGATGTTTCAGACAGTGCAGAGGGACAGGATTTGCCAATGAGTAGGAGAGCCTGACTCACTGGGCAGCCTGACAAGATATACAGTGGTAAGCAGAACAGTCATTAAGTAGAGTTGTTGCAAGACTGGCATGTTACAAAGCGCAGGACCTTGGTAATTGTTGGCCATGTGGCAGGGACAAGTGCTTCCGGGTACTTTTCCGTGTGAAAGTGATCTGTTCCTTGTCTTCTTCTTCTGATCTGTGTGTTGCCTCCTCTCTTCTTGGTGGTGGTGGTTGTGAAGGGGCAACACACACCTCAGTGTTAGAAGACGTGGAGTCAGACATCCCGGTTGCTGCTACCTGTGAAGGTCTTAAGGACAGTACTGCAGCAAGGAGGATCTGCTGTTTTTTTAGAATAGCAGCCACATCACGATGGTAGGCAGCCAGGTCAGCCCTGAGGGGTTCAATGTTGCATTCGTGCATGCGTTGACAGGATTGCTGTGGTAGGTGTTGGGTCAACTGTATTACAGCTGTGCTGATTTCCTTCTGGGTTTTTTGCTGTTCCTGCAGGATAGATGTTAGGGCTTACATAGCTGCTGCCTGATCTGCAGATGACATCATGCACAAATGCACCCCCTCTAGGCTGGCTACCATAGTTTGCATCCCCACCCGCACCTCCTTGGCCAGCTCCCACTGTACCCCAACTACAGTTCTCTCAAAGCTGGTACCTGTGTCGTCTGAGTCCTCAGCTGTATTGGAGCTGGCAGGTCTTACAATTGGGGTGGTGGGTGGATCCTCTGTAATAGCTGCTTGTTCTGTGCTCCTCCTTGTGACTGAAGGTGGGGTCTGGAGGGTTTCAAGGACCTTTTGGATAGTCTCCTGGGGAATGTTTATCAGCTCATCATCCATGCCATCAGGGTAATCTGGGACAGGCATATCCGCAGGAGATCCACCTTCCTCTGCAATGAAGCAGGGTACAATTAGTGTGTCTGAGTTGTGCAATGAGTGATGTGACATGCCTGCCTTGTGATGAATTCACTTTGTGATCTTGTTTCGTGTTTACTGCTCCAGTCTTTCAGATGGGCATTCTCCCAGGCCTATGGCCCACCTGCATGTCACATGTATGTTATAAAGTTATTAGACTTGTCGGCATCATCTATTCTAGGTGGTGGTTTTGGCCAAATAGTGAATTGCCACCTTCTTGTCCTACTCAACCCTCCGTCTACATCCATTCTCATGGTGAGACCTTTCACTGGCTGTGGGTGTTCTGATGGCACTGGCAGCACACTTAACAATCTGGACCTGCCCCAATCTCTGATCTTTCACATCCACTTAAATGTATTTGACATGTAGCATATCCTATGAATAGCAATGTTATGGCACGATATGGATGTTGGCATTGGTAATGTGTACAGCTGATGTTGGGAATGTGTGGTACATTGGATTGCCCTGATAATCGTATCAGTGTCCTATTTCCTCCTCTGACTGTGCAGGTGTATGTCAGTGACCAGTTACATGTGCCCCCCCTCAATGCTGTTGTCTGAGCAGAATGACATTTGGGATGTTACATTGTGACCCAGGCACAGGATGGACCCTGACATATGCAGCATGGGTATGTCCTTAGTGCTGTGTAGCTCCTATTGTTGTTGACATTGGCTGATGTTTGCAACAACTATGGGCATTGACATTTGACAGTACTGGGGCCTTTGTCTTTTTTTAGGGGATTGTTGAAGTTGTCATCCTCAACCCCCTAATTTAGGTGTGTATGATCCATGGGGAGGTTACTGCCATTGGCTACTTGAGCTGCACACAGAGCAGAAGTGGTAGTGGCAACTGTTGTCACAGTTACATTCCAGTTGTCGGTATGGCTAGAGGTTGTTAAGAGGGCCCTAGTTAATGTGGGGGGTATGGTGGCTGACGTGTGCCGGGATGTCAGTTTGACGTTGTGGCCTTCCCTCTTGGCGTGGCTTTCCCTTTGCTCCATCGTTGGCATGGCGGCATGCCCCCATGGGACTGTGTAGTGTAATGGTGTGCCCCAGCTTCTGTCTGTGCAGGCTGTGCCCCCATGCCATGCCCCTTTACCCATGCCACTCCATGTATATGATGACTTACATGCAATGTGTAGTAGGTATCCCCCCCCGGTTGACATTAGTGCATTTTAATTCCCCATGCGACTTACCGTGCATGTGCGTTGTCTCCTGGTAGTCTGCGCTGTCCTGTCCTTGAATCCCTGTGACAATCTCCTCCGGGATGACGGCTGCGACCATCTCCTCCATGTGGTCCAGGGCCTCCTGGTGTGCTGGACTCCCACCTCCAGTCTGCAGTGCTGCCTTCCTGTTCCTGGCCATCTTTTCCTTGGTCCTGCGCTTGCAGTCATGCCAGCATTTCTTGAACTTTTGACTGTTCTGCATACTTCTGCCACACTGTTAATCTTGTCAACAATTTGTTGACATATGGCCTCTCTCCTCTGATTGGCAACTTTGAGGTGACAAACAGTTGGTGCTGGTGTTCCGTCACCTCTATAACAAGAATTTGCACTGAAGCGACACTTTCTTTTCTTCTTATAAGTGTCCTGGTTCTTGTGTGGGTCCTCCTGGCTGGTTCCTGGTCTGTTGTCTTCTTCCTGGGGTATGTAGTGGCATCTGGGATCCATTTTGGCTCTTCTCTGGTGAAATGGCAGTGTTCGCGTTTTTTTTTAACAATATTGCATCAAAAAACGGCGCATATCCGGTTTGCGGGGTCGTAAATCGACCCACAGTCATTTCCGCCGCGTTAACGTCGTTTTGCTTTACGACTTGACGCTGCAGTGTGGGTCAAAATAAATGACTCCCACCTGTGGTTTGCGCTGCCGTGCGTCAAAGTATAAATTTGATGCCCGCACAGCACACCAAAATGGTGTTAGCCGGCGGTAATATTTTTGACGCAAAACTGTGCCGGCGCAGTTTTGCATCAAAAAGTATAAATATGGCCCTTAGATTTTTGGTCTAAGTTTACCTTTGTGAATCGGGCCTCTAGAGTTTAGATTGCTAAAGGTTGTAAAGTTATCTAAGCAGAAGTAATAGGCCCAATGACTATCAAGTGGAATGAATAGGTAACAAATGCGTGTAGTTACAAGACGAAACGTGCAAATGCAGGTGAGCTGGCAATGTAGGGGTGAGAATACGGTGGTGTTAAGGTAATAGAGCCATTGTGAAAATGGACAACAGTAGAAGGAAGGATTAAAGAGGGTTATAAAGAAAACGAAGCGAGCCTCCTCAACATGGAACACAGAATTCCATTAAAAGAAAACTAAATGGAAATTTTAAACTAAAATAAAAGCATTTTTATATTTAAGTGAACATTTTTCTTCAAATGTAGGAAGAAACAAAAGGACACACCAGCCCCCAAAAACTTCACCTGAACTAAATTCACCAAAGTTATCTTAAAAGGTTCACGTTGAATTAGTTATGCTATAGAAGAGAGTTGCTCAATATGCCTCAGAAAGGGAAAGCCGATCTAGTGCTTAGTTTTTGGGGAAAAACAGTTCCAGAACCTGCCACATAATTGTTTGAGGTCTCTCTGTTCTGCGTTTTCCCCACCAGACACGAAAAAGCTGAGTGCAAGTGTACTTTAAAAGTGAACAGTATGACTAATTTACAACATGTTTAGCATTGCTGGGCTGTGAAACTGAACAAAAATGTATACCAGGGCAGTCACAGAGGTGCCTCATTCTTTGAAAGAGCTGGTCAGTATTGTTAGTGGAAAAATATTAGCATGACCACTGAAATGATGCTGCAAGGGGGAACAGATTAAATTGTGTTGCAAGAAAAAGCATATTATGCAACATAACGTGGCACATTTTCCGATAGTATTGCTTATTTTTTGTCATTTTTACACACACTGACACTGGGCAACGTTTTCACCCCAGTAGTGCCAGTTCCACACCTAAATGCAGTAAGAAATAACAGAAATGTGACCAGTCAATCTTTTCAAACTGCCTTTCACTTCCTGGCACCACATATTGCAGCATTTAAAATTTTAGCAACTTTTGAGCGAGAAATATTTTTGGTAAAATCTGCTGATTATGCTGTCAAAAATGGTTTATGTGGCAAATGCTGCAAATCAATAATTTCACAGAAAATGCTGAAGACGCAAAATTGTGTAATTCCAGTAGCCATAACATTAGTGTCTTCCACAATGCCGTGACAGGAATTAGGTCCTTTATATTGCAATAGCTTGTAGATCAGAATTAATGATCCTGAAAATGTTAATTTATCAGGATTTCTGTGCTACTTCTCTGTTGGTTAATGCCCCAAGAGTACAAAGTCCCACGACGCTACTTGCTAGCAATAGAGTCAAGTATAAATGGTTAACATACAAATGAATATGTAAATAAAACAACATATGCATAATTTACTGTGCCACATAAGATCTACTCATCCATTCATCTGTCAGAAAACCTCCAAGCAGCACAATCTTGCTTTCAGTCTCCTAGTTCGATTTCTGTTACACCAATCGGCTTGGCAGGTGAATCGCCATTGTGATTCCTCTCTACATAAGCATTATCTGTGAAATGATGGAAGGCAGTGACTTGTTGGAAGGCCTCCCTAAGCTTTAAATATGAAGCTTTGTCCCAGTGGCATAACGAACTACTTGAGCCCCACTACAGAAAGGCAGGAGGCAACTTAACCAAAGGTAGGAAATCAATAAATTTAGTGTCCAAAGGATAGTGACTAACCTTTTGGCAGCAACACTTCCAGTTCTCCAACCCCCCCTCTTAGCTGCAGATTTAACTCGACAAAAAATGGTTGTAGATCAACCAACAGAACAAAAATTGGCTAACATTTCAATGTTTCTGCTGACCTACCTTAGTTTAAGACCATAAGTGAACTCAGGGAAAACATTGTTGAAAAAATAACGTGCCTTTGCGATGCCAAACACTCACAGCACATTAGCATGACCAGACGTGCAGCCACTCACAATGCATTCTACTTTGGAAGTGTATTTCCAATACCCACCCATACTGGTGGAAATTTCTCGATCTTTGAGAGGTACTGATGGATGTTTCACGTGAGTTTTTGCTGGTAGTGGTCTCTTTCAGCTTTGGATCCAACCACTGTGACAGAGAAACCTTTACTGAGAATTTTCATTGTATATATTTTTTTCCGTCCAATGCTTTTACAGAGGAGAAACAAATGCCACAGTGGAAGGCAGATTTATTGCCACCAAAATGTAACTACAGCCCTTGGATGTGTCATTATGATCATCAATTGCATATTATGAAAATTTTCTTCATCTAAAGTAGGATTTAAACTAGACATGAGTTGACACTCTCAACAGGGTGAAAATAAAGCTCGATTTGATATTGAATTTGTATAGAACAAATGAAATTAATTTGGTAATCTGTGTCAGATTCTTGCTGTGACAGCCTACTAAGAGTATGATGAAAAGGGGGCGTGACTAAGCGCAAGCCAAGATGGCCACCATTTAGGGGAGCTCCGTCTTTAGCTTTTTAATCCCCCAAAATATCTGCCTACTAATCCAAGCCGCCCGCCAGGAGCGAAGGTCCGGGTGCAGCCAGAGCAGCGGGGTGACCGTTTGGGGGGCTTTCGGGCCCTGCGCACCCCTGAAGACAGCACGCAAGCAGCCTGAGGCCTGTTGCCTGGTGGCAGCGGCCTGAGTCCTGGTGGCAGCGGCAAGACCGCATGGAGCAGGACGCCTGGACACGGCACCCTGGGCCAGCGCCACTGAATCGCCGTCCAAGTGTGGAGCTTGTGGCGACAGATCAGGTGAGGTGCCCGCTCGGGGGACCTGTGAATTCTGGGCCCGGTCACAGGTCGGGAGCCACCACGGCCAGCAATGTTGATGCTAGGGACGCTTGGTGCCTCTGCCCCTGACCCCCCATTCTTTGATGTCTGGAATCGCGTTGGCTGCTGGGGCCCTGGTAATGACCAGATGAAGGTGATGAGGGGTGGCCTCAGGTGAGGGGAGGCGAGACGCGGCGACCTGTCTCCTGCCCACGGCCTGATCGGGTGGGCCATGGTGCCAGAGACAAGGCGGACGGGGAGCGAGACGCGGGTTTGGGCCTTGTTCTGCAGCCCGCACTGGAAGATGGCTGGGCCCATCTGGGCGAGCGGTCAACTTTCCCCCCTCAGTGGTGAGGCCACAGGAGTGACCATCACTCGGGGAATGATGTGGCCCCCACTGGGAGGAAGAAAGAGGGAGGCCGGGGCCCTGCCGGATTACAATGCAGTGCTGGTGGGGGACTCGCGTGCCTGAGGGGGGTGCCGCCTAGCACTCCGGATTCTAACTTGGGAACCCTCGAGGCCCACGGTCGGGTGAGGTTCTGACTGTGGGGTTGCGGACGAACCCCCAGGGGGGTTGTGTCCCTCCAGCAGTGTCAAGAACAAAGGGCAGCACTCACAACAGATGAACAAAATGGACAAATATGCAGTACTGAGAGAGACAGGGGGCCCGTGGTGCTGGATAATGCCAAGGGAGGACAGGAGACAGACCAGGGCACCACAGGTGAACCTTCCCTGGGTGCAATAATGGCTACCATTCAAGACTTGATGGGATCGCTAGAACCTAACCTGGATATGGTGACGGTGGAGGTTACCCTCCTCCGAGCTGATCTAAAAAAATTTGCCAAAAAGGTTACAAATGAGGAGACGGACATTGCCCGTTTACAGTCTACATCCAAGAGACTTGAGGAACAGGTGGAATTTCTCACTGCAGAACATGACAGAATTGTGGCACGCTTGGAGGATCAGGAGGGGAGGGCTCGGATAAACAATGTCAGAGTGGTCGGAGTGCCAGAGAGCTTTTTCTGGAGACCCCGATCACAGATTCCCTGTGTCCTAAGTGACTATCTAAGTTCTTTACTGTGGAACGGACGCACAGGGCTCCAGTACCCCCTCCGCGACCGGGGGCCCCTTCAAGGACAATCTTTGCAAGAATATTCCACTATATATATATTTTTGCAGCCCTCAAGAGGTTTGGTGTGGGTCCACGATTCCTGGCCTGGATTAGACTGCTATATCATCAACGGGTGGCTCAGATGTGGGTTAATGCGATGCTGTCAATGCCCTTTGCCTTACAAAGGAGCACCCAACAGGGGTGTCCACTCAGCCCTTGGTGGAATGGATCAGACAAGACCCCCTGATTCGGGGTATTGACTCTGGTGCAACATGGGAGGAATGTATCTCCCTGTATGCAGAGGATATCCTGATGTATTTTACCCAACCTCGATGGTCCATTGACAGGATCATGCAGGTCTTTCGCATATTTGGGGATCGCTTCGGTTACCAGATTAAATGGAACAAATTGCTGGTTTTCCTCCTGGTTTGGGCATCACCCACCTTGCCCCCAAGCTGTGATGTGCCGATCTGCGTGGATGGTTTTAAATATTTGGGTAAATATGTGACTAGGAACCAGGAGAGCTTTCTCAAGAAAAACCCAACAGCCCCGGCTTGATAAATTTCACAGAGATGTGGCTCATTGGAGGACGTTACCTCTTTCTCCCACGGGTAGAGCATTCCTCTACAAGATGATGATGATGCCCGCCTCTTATATGTATTTCAGAACATTCCTTACAAGATACTGACAGAGGTGTGTCATCAATCGGACGGGAAATCAGACTGCTGCTATGGGTCGGCGGCTGCTCCCATGTAGCGTTACTGAAATTGAAACTCGGGGTGTACGAGGGTGGGCTGGCTATCCTGGATCCCCTTTGCTATTACTGGGAGAAACAATTTGTTACCGTTAATGACTGGGCCTTTACTGACCAGGAGGACCCGGCGTTCTGGGTGGACAGACAGATGATGGGCGGGGGGGGGATGTGAGCAAGTACTTTATGCCCATATGAGTTTGTGAGCGCTGCCGGTGCACACTGCAACGGTAGTGAAAGCGTGGTGTGATGCCACCCGTTTCCTGGGTTGGGGATCTACCTTGACAGCCCGGACTACATTGTGGTGTAGCAACTTATTGGGGGACCTGAAGACCCTGGGAGGGTTCACAAATGCTCTCTTTTGGGGATAGAACACCTGGGGGATGTCTGGAAAGGTCAGGCACTCGTGACGTTTAAAGTCCTTCAGCAAGATTATGCCATGGCGGGAACAGAATGGTTCAGGTACCTGCAGCTGCGGCATACATTGGGTCGATATGTCCCGGAGCACGAACAGCTTCCGGAAGCAGCCCTCTTAGAGGACTGCCTTTTGATGGAACGTTTGGAGATGAAGGCCATTTCTCTATTGTACAAGAAATTGTTGAACAATTCCCATGATCTGATGACAACTCTGCATACCAAATGGGAGGTGGACCTGGGAGCATTAAATGATGAGGACTGGGAGGAGGCGAGACAAGGTCCCAGGGACGAGGCGATGAAAGTGAGGCTCAGACTAATCCAGTTGAGGATTCTTGACAGGGCTTATTACTCCAGGGTGGTAATGTACATGATGGGTAGGACACACACCTCACAGTGTTTCCGACAATGACGGTCGGAAGGTACCTTCTGTCACATTTTATGGACATGCCCTGTGGTAAAGGCTTACTGGCAAAGGTTTGCTGGGGTGGCGGCCCGGGTGATGGGGAGAGCAGTCCTGTTGGATCCCAAGCTGCTTCTACTTAAAATAGTGCAGAAGGAACACTGGCTGAAACAGCAAGCATTATGGTTGGCCATAGCAGCAATGATAGCTAAACCCAATATAGCACGGGCATGGGGTACAGAGTCTCCGCCCAGTATACAGGAATGGCAAACAGACCTGGACTGGTGCCGCAGTGCATAAAAAGTAATCTATGAGAGCAGGGGCTACCCCAGGAAGTGGGAGAAAATCTGGGGGAGGGTGGGGGTCTACAGAAGTAAGGAGTGACCCTTTGGTAGGGTATGCAGGAGCGGGTTGAGGGACAGGGATCCTGTTGTACCAAGCTATGTGACCCGGGGGACGCTTGATTGACATGTTACCTTTGATAGTTGACACCTACTGAAATCTGTCTCTGAGTTGTAGATAAATGATGGATCTTTTATTGTCTCATGCTACAGTGTACAATGGCTGTTTCGTTGTTCAATAAAAAGATTTATAAAAAAAAAAGAGTATGATGAAATGGGCTACAAGAGAGAAGAATCCGAGAAGTGAGAAAAAATATGCTTATGACACACAGTTTTACTGTTCCTCTTGTTTCTGACTCTTGCAATTTGAAATCATTTCATCGGACACTGTGACTGGTATGATTTTAACCTACACTGCACCGTCATTTTATGAAAAGCCCCAATGTAGCCATATAAACAGGAGGCAAAGCATATGCTGTAAGTCATTTTCCTTAACATAAACATATGCAAGATAGTGTGGTGTGTGCATGCGCCTGTGTGTTTGGCAGGGAAGCATTGTACAAAGTCAAATGCACAGACACAGTCAATGAGTGATTGGGAAGGGGTGCTGTTTACTGAGGTTGGAGGATGACCATCAGTTAGTTGTGACGAAGCATTCTTTGAAGAGGCCTATCTTCAGCTCTACCATAAAATGGAGTAGGGTTGGGCCATTAATGATGGGATTAGGGAATGTTGTTTCAGGTACTGGATTCATAAAGAGAAAAAGCTTCTATAGGTGGTAAGATTGCAAGCCAAATTGCCGGGCCTGCTGGCTGAGACAGCCTTGTGAACGATGGATCCTTTTTTGAAGATAGTGAGGGCTGGCAAGAGGAACGAGAAGTGAACCATCAACTTGTGATGACAAGATCATATTGTTGCAGGCATTGTGTGCTGAATGCTGAATCTTTGTGATATCCTGAAGAGGGGCTAGTGTGGAGTCTGGGAGGTTGTGGAGCAGGTTGTTAGCATCTAAATGCAATACTACAATTGCTGGAACAGCAGTTCTGGTGTCATTTTGGAAGAATAATGGAGTCATTCTTTTTATTAGCAAGATCTGGAACCGGACTTTATTCGTTTTCTTAGAGATGTGTTCCATGTACAGTTCTGTAGTAGAGGAGCTGAAAAGTAAGAAAGTGCTTGTGCTTCCACACCTCCTGATGCTTCCAACATGGCATTGTTTTTAGCCTAGTGTTGCAAACAAGGGTTGTGAGTGAGTAAGCGGTCACATGCTCCATAAGCTTGTTAAAGAGAAAAATATAAAAAAGCCCCTTCTACATGAGGTTGAGACACTGAATTGAAGGAGTTTTGGTCTACAGGAAAGTTAGTGGTATTGGATGGTTCAGGAATAAGTTAATCAATAACAGTGTAATGGGTTTAGACTAATTGCTTACTGATGGGTGAATAACAATGTTAAAACTGGTGTAACCAAGGAACTAATTAATCGAGTCTGAAACTATAAATTCTCTGTAAGGCGAGGTGTTGGTCTAATGTTGGAGACTGCAAGTTCTACCTAACACAAGGAAGATGTTTGATGTAATTTTCCTGAAATTGTTAAAATTGTTTTTTTTTTATTGTCTTAACCTGCACATTCCCAAGTCAATTCCAACCCTGTTGTTTTCAGCATTTTCTTGGCGAGAAATAACTAGATACTCTTGCAGAAATCTGGACTAGCTAACTTCACTCATTTGTTAAGTGTTGTTTGGGGCACCTATCAGGCCCAAAGCAAACTTCCTAGTTCTTTGCCAATCAACAAGGAGAACCAAGCTAGAAATAAGGGGAACAAAAAGAACACTGCTTTTCAGGAAAAACTTGAAATTCATATCAAGCAAAATTTGTCAATAGCATAAACCATGTATGCATTGTTTCTGGATAAGACTTAGCACCACGTCCTGATCCTCAGGAAGTGGAATAAATGATGTTCAACTTTTATCCAACTGTAGGGTAGGTTTCTCCTCCTGTTCTCTTCCTCAGCCATCAGGACCTCAGGGCAGGAATCCAAGCACCAGATCTCTTCCATGCTAGGATTCCTGTAGGTTCCACACCACATTCTTCGGATGAACTTTCTTAGAGTCAAGAGTCCTTTTCATTTGATATATCTACAACAGGCAAAGAGGTCAGCCATTTGACCCTTGGAGAGCAGTTCCAGTCCATGTGTGCCAGGAGCTGTCATGGGTCCTGAGTCCTATTTTCCTGCAGTCAGACAATCTTCTTCTTCTTCTTCTTCTTCTTCTTCTTCTTCTACTTCTTCTTCTTCTTCTTCAAAATGTATCATTCCAAGGCCCAGGAATGTTCTCAAGAGGTGGTGGTGAGGTGCCAATTTTATCCTATACCCTAGTCAGTGATTGGAGAATTTCACTCATAGCTAACTACAGTCTCTCCATACCCATACCTTCTTTCAGCATTTTCTTTCTTAGTTTACTGTACATCTTCTAATGACCACTAAAACAAGATGGTTTGTGCCATCCTTCCACTCTAACAAGTTTTTCTACTTCCCTTGCCACTCCTATACTAAAATGAGACATCCTTCTCACTGTCGGAGCTAGACCGTTTTCCCTCCTGCTGGGGTAGGAGCCAGAATGAATAGTAGCAGTTTCTAACATCCCTATTTGGTACCTCTAAGTTAAAAGAACTGTAAAAGCTGCCATTGGTTCTGGCAACTGTTCCTTTCTCCTACCTAATGACTAAACCATATACATATGATCTTCTAGTGGAGCCCTTCTAGGTGATGCAAAAAAAAGACAGTCATGTGAGGGAGGCAGGCATTGTCTCCAATGTCCTGAAGGGAATGGGGCAGCTTCTTCACTGCAGACTGTTCCACCTCCAATCCGGCCATACATGTGGGTAAAAAATGGTGGGGCAGCATAAATCAAACACAAACATAACATTCCACTAGCTCTATACTTTTTTGGGGGCATAGAAAGATGTTCAACAATAAATAATTAAAAAGTACTAAGATGGCATACTTAGTCAGTGAAGCGGAGTTCGTCCTCAAACTCAGTTGGTTCGCCTAGACGTTGGTCAGCTAACACACTTGATCCTGACCAATCACCCTCCTCCTATGCTTGTTGAGGAACGGTTTAATGTATGCTATTAAATGCTAGTTCATTTTGATCATGGTCAATTTCTCCACATCTTGAGGTACAAGACTGGGCCTTCTCACTGTGAAAACCTCACCCTGATCAGCAGACATACTGACAACAGGAGAAGCCAGACACTTTATTGCCAGCTTGCTCAGCACTAGCCATTGACCCATCTTTGCATACCAATACACCAATGGGTTATGATCCACACCAACCTCTTTTGGGTTATCCAGATACTCCTGGAACACCCTTTCAAAGGTCATTGGTGCTGCCACTTGCTCAACCTCTTTTACCTTTCCCTCTGCACTGGACTTAGGGTCTGCTACTTGAAACCAGACCAATGCAGAGGTTGGAGCCAATTGTCCTGTTCCTGTAGTTGTGGTTTTGCCGGTGCTCTTGTTTCTGGTGCTGGCTGCTGTGAGACAAAACTGTCCACTCTGGAAGTTGAAGGCAGAACCCCAGAACTTCTACCTAGGAGTGGGACTTTAGTAATTTCTAGCCATTCTTCTCCCAGTTGTCCGTCTTGCTCAAGAATCCACCTCTTGCATTTAGAAACATACCCTTCAGAAAAAGGAATGACAGTGGCCAGATTTGTTTGTACCGTGGATCAAGTAGTATGGCACAGATGAACTCTTTGGACAACATAATGTCATTTTTCAGCCTTGAATTACAAGGCAAGCGAAGGATTAGGCCTTCAACCAAGGCATGCCCTTCTGCATTTTCGTTCACACCGACTGTGAACCTTTCAGACACCTTCCTTAGCTGGCCCCGTAGCAGATGGAACAATGGTATAGCTTGGCTCATTGTACTGTCTTTCTTGCCAACTTCCCATGTGAAAACCTCAAAAGGGAGCATCATCTGTGTCAGGCATTTGACTAGGCCCCACGTGTCCACAATCATGGCTTTCCCAATTGCATCCCCTCCTCTTTGAATAACATAGGACCTGATTATGATCTTGGTGGATGGGATACTGTCACAAACTTGATGGATATTCTGTCCACCCTACAAAAGTTCCATAGGACACAATAGAACTTGTAAAGTGACGGATGGGATATCAGTGATGTTTGTGACAGAGTATCCCGTCCACTAAGATCGCAATTCATAGTCATTGATCTGTCTGTACTGCTCAAAAAGATGTTGCAACATGTAATAGGTTGAGTTCCAACTTGTTGCTACCTTCTGTATGAGGGCTTCAACTGGTAGTCTATTAGCACACTGAATTATCCCCAACTGCTTCCGGGCTTTAAAATAATGGCTGAAATTAGTGCAGATTCTTCTGCAGGTGGTCAGTATTTGCTGACTATGTCTTCATTTTTGAGAAACTCCTGCACAAACAGGTTGATACAATGCACCAAACACAGGACCCTGAAAAACCACCATCTGAAATGGCCTTGACTATATTACTGCCATTATCGATGGCATCAAATCCAATTCTGAGACCTCTGTGTTGCAGCCATTCAATCACCTTGCTGTTAAATTCATCCAAGATGTTTGCAGCTATATGGGGTTTCTCCATGGCATACATGGCTACTGTTGCATGCCGCCGAACACTCTTAAAAGTATCTTCAGCGCTGAGACCTGCAGATATCTTTTGCCTAACTCCACAAAAGAAATACATTGTGCAGTGATACACATGTAATCAGTTGCTTGACAACTGGTCCACATGTCTGCAGTCAGGTGGATAGTGTGAACAGCACTTTGCTGCAACGTTTGTCCAACTAATTGCAACACATCACAATGGAGCGCTGGAACAGCAACTCTAGCAAAATAGGTCTGACTTGGAACCTTTCATTTTAGGCAGATGGCTGCCACAAAATGTAAAAAATCCACTCCTTCCACAAAAGGAAAAGTGATGAGATTCAGTGCTAACATTTTAGCCAACTTCCCATTGTACAAACGGGCCATTTGGTGGTTGCGGTCACAGGTCCCCTCCTTCCTAAACCATCCCGTAATAGCAGCCTGGATTTTCTTCTTTTCTGGGGCCACTGACGTAGGTGTCCTCTAGGAAGAAGGAGGGGGTAGACTCAACGTGCGTCTTGGGGCAGTCATGTATGCTGTGGTGTCTCCATTTTTTGTCCCATTTTGAGGTTGCTGAAGTGGGTGATGCTAGTACACTGCTGGGGACAGAGCTGCTCTGTGTAAAGATGTCACCCTCTTCTTCCTCATGACCTTCCACCATGATTGGACTTGGAGCTGATGTTTACCATCTCGCCTCACCTTCACCACAACCACATACAGCAATTTCTTTAAGGTGCGCCTCCCACCGGATAGTGTGATGTTTTTTCATATGGGTTGCTTGGCCTCCAGTACCATAGTGTGCACCAGGTTTACTTCAATAAACACTTGTGTGGCAAATGGAGCATATTGTGATGTCATCCTCCTGCTTGTTAAGTGTGAAAAGTCCCAAACTGTGGAGAAGTCCTTTCTTAGTGGGCCAGTGCCAATGCATGAAGAAGAGCTTGAGGTAGGTGGGTGTGTCATCGATTGCCTCTCTACATTGCATACTTCTACTGAGGTACTGGTTTGGGCAGGTCTCAGCTGGGGCTTTCCAAATATGGGAGCTGATGGTGCTACCTGTGCCACATCCCTCGGAGCAGGTTGAGTAGGAGGGGTAATGCTCTACTCCTCTGTGGCAGCTTTTAAAACAATGACTGGATCATCGTCATCCTGCTCCCAGGTTCCTCCCTAGAGGCCTGTGCGGCATGCACTCGTCTCCCGAAAAAGGATGTGGTTGGCACGCCAGTGGTGGAAAGCTGCTTCTTCTCACTGGCTACTTTCTTTGCAGCACCTTTTTTTGGAGCCATCTCAAAACTGTAAGTTGGCAGAGGCACTGAGCTGCACAAGCCGAAGAGATTTGAGGACTGATGTTGTGTTGTGTGGTCAGGCATTTTGGACAGGCATTCTGTTTGACAACACTGTGAGTGATGTCTCTTCCCTTGTGTATTGTTGTAGATTGATTAGTACAGACAAAGACAATATAATTTAGTGTGGTTGGTTAGTTAGTTAGATAATAATTGACCACAATTAGTCAAACCACACCACCAGAACATAAAATCTCATTTCCAGTCAAGATAACCCAACATGCAGATATAGCGCTTAGCTTTATGTCCGTCTATTCTAAAGGAGACACCTGTGGCAGTCAGGGAGCTGGATGGGTAAATGAAATAATCCTTAAAAACAATTAAGACTTGTGTGCACCTATGGTAGGCGCTGTGGTCGAGGGGGCAATTGAATAATCATTAAAAAATGAAGAATGCTGCTGTGTGCATTCAGCACACTTACTTTGTGGCAGGCAGAGGGCCCAGGATGAAATGGAATTTTACTTAAAAAAATGAATTTTGTCGTGTGACTATGCTCCTATGGAAGTCAGCGGGTGGCTGGATCGAGGCAAAATTAACAAAAAATGAAAATAATGAAAAATTAAAATTGAATAAAAATAAAATTCACAAATGTAAAAAAAAAACATTTTCAAATTAAAATGAAAAAAAACAATATAAAAATGTAAAATTAAAACATTAACATAAAATTTTTAAATTACAAATTTAAATTAAAAAAGGAAATTAATTGCTCATGTTCGTACAGGAGTATGAGAAACCTATTGGGAGGCAAGAAGGTACAAATGAAAATACAAAGAAAATGTATGTAATATAAAGCACTGTTCATTATAATCATAGTCATAATATGCATATACTACAATAATGCTAAAGCATATTATTAAGCTGATATCACATGGAAACCTACGGCAAAAGCAAATTGGCTTGCTGCACAAAATGGTCTCCGGGTGCATGGTCAAGCCAACAACTGCAAGGAAGGTGGCATGGAAAACAAAAAACATCTGGAAACCTATGGCAAAATCACACTGGCTTAGTACACAAAATGGCCTTTGGCCAAATGGTCAAACCAACAACTGCAACCAAGGAGGCACTGAGGACAAAGATCACATGCAAGCTCAAGGCAAAAGCACACTGGCTGGCTGTACTAAATGGCATCAGGCCACATGATCAAACAACAACAGCGGGATAGGAGGCATGGAAAACAAAAAACACATGCATGCTATGGCAAAAGCACACTGACTGGCTACACAAAATGGCCACCAGCCACAAGGTCAAACAACAACAACGAGCTAGGAGGCATGGAGAACAAAGAACACATTCAGTTCTATGGACACAGACTACAGAAAATGGCCCCTGGCCACGTGGCAATGAGAACAAAGACAAATGGTAGCCTATGGCAAAAAACTCAAACACACAATGGTCAGACAAAGGAGGCATGGTAACAGTGAAGAAAACACTACCTTTAATTAAGCAATGCCAAACATGAAAATTGACTAAGCTATAAAAATTACACACATCCTCCTATGGCATCAAACATTACCCATGTAAACAATTGTTGCTGAAAAAACATGAAATACAAACAATAGCCGTATTTTTAATTCATTCCAAATCCATCCCAGCCCTAAATGATGTTTTTATTAAAAAACATATACCACAATAACAGTTTTTTAACACATGGATGACTAGTACTGGGCCTACCAGCTAGATGGCCCATTAGCAAACTAAGCCACACTGTAAAATAAATGAGTATGGCAAATGTAAAAAACATGGTTTAAAGGTACTGAACTGTGCAACAGTTTTCCTTTACAAAAGGTGAAAATGAAATGAAAAAAATAACTAGACCCCTGCTGAAACTCCAGGTCACCCATCACAGTGACATTTAAGAAATCAATTACTGGTCCATGACCTATCAAACAAACAGCACCGTTATACATAGTTGTTTTAACTTACTTGTGTAATATCACAAAAACAAAGTCCTTTAATCAAAAGCACTATATTCAGCAAACAAACAGAGGTATCCTTCCACCTCGAAAACCAAGTGAAAAGTGACCAGGAGAGGGACAAAGCACTGGGAGGAGTCTGCTGGGCAGGAACAGGACTTTGTAGTCTCTGGGGCACTTTCTTCCTGTTGGAAAAAAAAGTTGAAAAAAGGCTTCTTGCATGCACTAAAAAACAACTTAAAAGGTATATTGAAGTAGAAAACCCACTCAAAAATGTCTTTTTGAGTAGATTTAGCTTTTTCTTGAGCATAGTATCTGCTTGAGGTGCATCCATGGTTTCTCATGAGTGGCACTATAATGGTGGGCGCTAACGAAAAAAATTCCACTGTACACCAGATGCAAAAATTTGGGAACTCTGTGTTACTCCGCATAGCGCAGGGTGTCTGAATTCTGCAAACTCTGCGAGTGGAGCCGATTTTACCTTCCAGGCCAAATCTTGACACAACCCTGGCAGAACATCTAGGGCAAGACAAGACCTTCACCAGGCTTGTTGCCCACTTCTGTTGGCCCCAGCTGAAGATGCCCTCAGATGCATTCTGTAGGTACTGTCCCACTGTCCCACTTGCCAGGCCAATGGGAAGTCAGAGGAAAGGCTCTAGACTCCCCTGACCCCATTACCTGTTGTTGGTACTACCTTTGAGAGGGTAGGCATCAACATTTTTGGACCCTTAGAGCCCAAGATAGCTCTAAGCAATAGGTTCATTCTGGCCCTGGTGGATCACACCACTTCCTACCCAGAGACCAGCCCTTTGAGTTCAGTGACTGGAACCGCAGTGGCCAGGGTCCTAATAGGCTTTCTTACCTATGTGGGGTCCCCTAGAGAGGTAGTGTCTGACAGAGGTGCATGTCTGCAAACATACATGAGGTCCATTTCGGATGAGTGTAGGGAAGCATAGAAGTTCTCCATACCCTATCACCCCAAACAGTCTTGTGGAGAGATTGAACAAAACCCTGAAGGGCATGATAATGGTCCCAACGTAGCCTATGTGGTGAGACCTCCTCCTGCCGTTCCTTCTTTTTACCTACAGGAGATACCACAGAAAAGAGTAGGATTTAGCCCCCTTGAACTCCTGTATGGCCACCCTATTCGGGAACCTCTGAGAGTTGTGAGAGAGGGGTGGAAGCAAGCTCTCAGGTATTCCCCTCAGGGTGAGGTCAGATAAATGCTGGCCCTCCGTAACCAAATGTACCACTTCTGAAAGAAGGCAAAAGGCAACCTTGACGCAAGTCAAGAAGTTATGAAACTCTGATATAACCAGAAGGACACTCTGGTAGAGTTTCACCCCGGTCATAAGGTGTGGGTTATAGGGCCTGTGGTGCCCAGAGCTCTCTAGAATTGCTGGACCAGCCCATATGAGCTGCAGCACAGTTAAATCTACACCAACCATTATCCTTTATTATCAAGAAACTATTTCCACAGCACAGAGGAGAAGTGCTATTGAAAGATGGCCTTTGCTGTGGTATGGGTGCTGATGATGCTGAGACCATACTTGTGAGGTACTCACATTTGAGTTCAGACAGACCACAGAGCCCCTCAGGTGGCTCATGCAAATGAGGGGTGAAAATCTTAAACTGTTATTGTGATCCATCTCCGTGCAGGGAACCGACAATATGGTGGAACACCATCCTGGGTCAGAACATGTCAATGCTGGTGGTCTATCCAGGTCCTTCCTCCTTAGTAATGAGAACTCCCAAGGGTTTGGGTAGTTCTCCCCACTTTCAGCTGGGAGGGACATGTTAGATGTGTCAGCCTTAGGTTGGTCTTCCCTCAAACTTTTTGCGTTCCTCCTCCATTTTTACTGATCTTGTTTTCACTGGCTTTAGGACTCTGAGCATTTTACCACTGCTAACCACTGCTAAAGTGTGTGTGCTATCTGCTCTAAACATGGCACTATTGGCTTATCCCTAGTTAGTAGATTTGATGTACTTATACGTCCCCAGTAAAGTGGTATTATATGTAGCCAGGGGCTGTAATTTAAATGCTACCAGTGGGCCTGCAGCACTGATTATGCCATCCAATTAAGTAGCCCTTTAAGCATGTCTCCGGCCTGCCATTGCAAATTGAAAATGTGTTTTTCACTACTGCAAGGACTATCTCTCCCATAGGCTAACATTGGAATTACCTTATTACATTTTATAAGTGTAATTTCCAAATGGGAAGAGATTACTTGTTTATGTTTGGTGTCTTTGGAATTGTGTTGAAGAGCCCTATTTTATGGTAAAGTTGGGTTTTTGATCACAATTATAAAAATGCAATGTTTAGAAAGGAGGGGTCATGCAGGGAATGACTTTAAGTGAACAGTTTTGGAAGTGGTGCAATCTAACCTAAAGGGGTTGTTCTTGAAAGAATACTTTAAAAAAAAAGCTAATTTAATTCTGCACTTCAATATGACGGAAAAAGGATTAAATGAAATGTCAGGATTACAAAGACTCTAGGTTATTATACCAAACCAACAAATGCAGAGAGAATGATAGAAGTTAGACCCTCCAAAATAAACTAGAGATTCAAACCAACACTTTCACTGATTTAGGACAGGGAATCTTTTTAAAAAACTGGATTCAAAAGCAACACTAGCTATCCACCCACATGGAAATAGAGGCTAGTGACCCTATTACGAGTCTGGCGGTCTCAAGACTGTGGTCGGACCACCACAGCTGTGGCAACATTATGACACTGGCGATAGGACCATCAAAAGACCACCATCTCCACCAGGATCTTTGATGCCGATGGGATGATGGTGGTCATGGTTGTAATCAGCCACAGCAGTGATTAAGTCAACACTGCTGTGCTGATAACAACCATGTTCTCCACTAGCCTTTTCATGGCGGTTCGACTGCCATGAAAAGGATGCGGGGAACTAGTGCAGGGGGCAACTGGGGGACCTGCACTGCCCATGCCTATGTGCTGTACTAGGGAGGCCCCTGTGCGACGGATTTAGACTCAGATCCATGTGGAGGGGAGTCCAATGTGCCAAATGTTTTCGTCTGGGCTGACCAACAGAAACCTTGGTTTCCGCCAGTCAGCCCAGTGAAAAACACATAATGGGGCCAGCAGGGAGACCACCAGCACTGTGGCGGTCTCCTCATCTGGAGTTTTGGGGTTGGGTTTTTCTGACTGCCAAACTCATAATCAGCCCCTATTTCTCACCTCTCCTACCAGTACAAGAGCAGAAGTAGACCAGTCTGGCACAACTTGAAAGTGGGATAAATAATTAAAAAAATGCAGTACATAAATTTTCCCAATGATTCAGGATAATTAAGCCTTTTATTAAACCGGAAATTGATCCACATGGAAACTGCAATTTTAGCACAACCAGCAGATTATAGTACCACAAATTAAATCACAGGAGGTGATCAAAAGTGGAAAATTGTTAGGTGGAAAGAAGAATATGGAACAGGTAAACGTAGGACTACAATTGACAGAATTTTGTGATACCAAACTGAATAGTGAGCTGCAAGGAACATCTGCAATCAAAACCCCCAAAAAACAATAATTAAATACATTTGAAGAAAAAACAAAGCAAAGTGTGACACATTGGATGAACATAAGTAAAAAAAAAAATTGGGAAACCACACACATGAAACAAGATCAAGCCATATTACAATTAGCAACTGTAAAAAAACGTCAATCAAAGCCCAATCAGAATATAGCAACGGAAATTAAAACATTGGTCGCAATCCAAACTGGTATATTGTTTATTATAATTAAGAATATTGAGCAAGTTTAGGCTGTACTATGAATACCAGAATTTCATGGTCCCAATATAAACTAAACTGAATGGTAAGCGACATAACTGGCAGATTTCAATTACGTAAAAAAAAAAAAAAATACACATAGGATGAACAAAAGTAAAATGTAGTTTTTTAAAATTATCTTCATGGAACACAACCAGCCACACAAATAATATCTGCATCCAGTGGCCCCATCGCAACTCGATTACTTTTGTCTAAACGCACCAAGATAAATAGCATTTGCAATGCAATAGGTCTCGTATTTGTGAGAGTTAGAGCTATTGGTGCTGTAAATGACAATGTCTTTTACCCATGTGTTTTGGTTTGAAGTGGATGTACGTGCTGTGGAGTGGAATTATGTGGGTTGGATTAGAATTGTTAGTTGTGGAATTGCGTTTGATGGAATTGTGTGGTGTGGAGTGGATTTGTGCAGTGGAATTGAGTGGCATGATGTTAATTGGAAACTTGTGGATAGTAATGATGTAGTATTGAGTGTACTGGAAATATGTGGAGTGGGATTGTGTGTCATAGAGTGTAACTATCTATAATAGTATTTTGGTTGTGGAGTGGTATGTTGTGGAGTTTAATTATGTGGTGTGCTGTTGAATTTTGTGGCATGATGTGGAATTCTGTGGTGTGGATTGGATGTATGTGGTGTGTTGTGAAATTGTGTTGTTGAGTTGAATTATGTGGTTTGTTGTCGAATTATGTAGTGTGGAATGGAAATGTGTTGAGTTGAAGTGTGTGGCGTGGAAGTGTGTGGTTTTGAGTGAAATTATGCTGCTAGGAATTATGTGGCATGGTGTGGAGTGTCTTAGAGAAGGACTGATTCACTCACCTAGTGAAATGTGGAACTGGTAAAACACCTTTTTCACCCAGTGTTTAGTTTCCCAGGCCATGCATGCTCACAAGCCTCAAACCTTACTTTGTTTGCAGTGATTGCTTTTTTCAAAAAAAGTGCATACTTTTTATAGTGCTTCATGTTTACTCTGCCTCAATGGGCTATGTACCTGATGAGACACCATGATGATGCTGCAAGAAACATCCAAACGTATGATCCTCCAATCAGCGCTGGCACTTCAGTAAGGTGTGGTGAGGTGGGAGGCCTGGTGCTAGTGGTGACCCCAGGGAGGGCGAGCAAAGAGAGGAGATCCAGCACAAAAGAAGGAAAGGGGTGACCCTCTTATACACTCCCAAATCGGAAAACGCTTACGTGCATGTATAGTAAATGGTGGAGGGAATTTAGATCAGATTGAAGCACGCCCACACTAAGAAACAAAATAGTTTCATCAAAATAATGTTCATCCGCACAATTGGTCTGCACAACGCTCCATCAATCTATAAGCAAAAATAGCACAGAGTAAGTGAAACGGCTGCCAGAACTCTTAAACTGTTACCCTGATCGCCATCACCCAACAGAAGTTTTCTGCAGAAGCTGGACCCCTCCGCCTCACCTACGAGACACATGTATTCCCCATCCCATTCCGGACAAACAGTGTGATCCTTGGCAACTACAACTAGCTACCCAATCATGCACTCCCAAGTCAGCAAATGGAGAGGAGCATGTACAGGAAATTATGGAGATAATTAAGATCAGATCGAAGAGCACCCACACTAAGAAAAAACACAAGCACCTAGAAAGCAGGAAACTGTTGAGAGCAATAGACATAGGTGGCATAACTGGCATGAACACAGATTTAAATAGGAACTTGAAGATGTTCTAAGGGTGTTGGCTCTAGAGTGAACTGCATGGGTGTTCGTTCCAGGGAAGATCACGGAGTCGGTTGCAGACGGCATCACCAGATTCAGCAGCGGCGTCGGTCCAAAGTCGTCCGAAGTCGATTTCCTTGGAATTCCACCAGCTTTCCTTTCAAGGGCCCTGGGACTGGATAGGGGCCCACTTGTCAGAGCAGGAGTCTTTCCAGAGACTCCAGATGCTGGAAGAGAGAAGTCTTTGTTGTCCCTGAGACTTCAAACAACAGGATGGAAGCTCTAGATCAAGCCCTTGGAGATTTCTTCACAAGATGAAAGACACACAAAGTCCAGTCTTTGCCCTCTTACTCAGGCAGAAGCAGCAACTGCAGGATAGCTCCACAAAGCACAGTCATAGGCAGGACAGCACTTCTCCTCAGCTCTTCAGCTCTTCTCCAGGCAGAGGTTCTTCTTGATGTCCAGAAGTGATCAAAAGTCTGTGGTTTTGGGTGCCCTTCTTATACCCAATTTCTCCTTTGAAGTAGGCCTACTTCAAAGTAAAGTCTCTTTTGAATGTGAAATTCTGCCTTTTCCAGGCCAGGCCCCAGACACTCACCAGGGGGTCGGAGACGGCATTGTGTGTGGACAGGCACAGCCCTTTCAGGTGTAAGTGACCACTCCTCCTCTCCCTCCTAGAACAGATGGCTCATCAGGAAATGCAGACTACACCCTAGCTCCCTTTGTGTCACTGTCTAGTGTGAGGTGCAACCAGCCCAACTGTCAAACTGACCCAGACAGGGAATCCACAAACAGGCAGAGTCACAGAAATGGTATAAGCAAGCAAACGCTCACTAAAAGTGGCATTTTCAAACACACAATCTTAAAATCAACTTTACTAAAAGATGTATTTTTAAATTGTGAGCTCAGAGACCCCAATCTCCACATGTCCATCCGCTCCCAAAGAGAATCTACACTTTACTCAGATTTAAAGGTAGCCCCCATGTTAACCCATGAGAGGGACAGGCCTTGCAACAGTGAAAACAAATTAAGCAATATTTCACTGTCAGGACATATAAAACACATTAATATATGTCCCACCTTAACCATACACTGCACCCTGCCCTTGGGGCTACCTAGGGCCTACCTTAGGGGTGCCTTACATGTAAGAAAAGGGAAGGTTTAGGCCTGGCAAGTGGGTACACGTGACAAGTGGAATTTACAGTTAAAAGTGCACAGACTGCAATGGCAGGTCTGAGACATGATTACAGAGCTACTTATGTGGGTGGCACAACCAGTGCTGCAGGCCCACTAGTAGCATTTGATTTACAGGCCCTGGCACCCCTAGTGCAATTTACTAGGGACTTACTAGTAAATCAAATATGCCAATCATGGATAAACCAAGTACATACAGTTTTACACCGAGAGTATATGCACTTTATCACTGGTTGTCAGTGGTAAAGTGCTCAGAGTTCAAAAGCCAACAGCAGCAAGTCAGAAAACATAGGAGCAGGAGGCAAAAAGATTGGGTATGACCCTGCATAAGAAAAAAAGTCTAACACAGGGCCACATTTAATTTGTAATGTATACTTCACATTCATATCGTACATGTTTTTAAGTGATACCTGATCAAAGTTGAAGAGGGTAATTTGAAAAATCTGCCCGCATTCTAATGAACAATGGAAAGTGAGTGTACATCCGTGAAATACTCTCATGCCCACCAAAACCTGACAGGCATAGAAAGACATGAATCTTAGAGAAAATTAACACAGGCACCACTTACTAAACAAGATCATAAATCAATTCAGTGATTATTCACCAATAAATTTTATGCAGAGCTGCTGGAATTCGTTATGTTGCCTGTTTGGACGCAGGCACACATCTCCGTTGGTCTGGTCCTGCGGCTCAGAGTTCGTGAGCTGTAACAATTTCACATGCACCTATTTGACTCTGATAGCACAGCGTCATGACAAAAACTGGTGTCCATTTTATGTGAATTCTTAGCACTCGGAAAATAAATAATTCAAAAGTCTCCAGTTTCTATATTAAGTAGTCTGCAGTATTGCGCTTTTCAGTTTACGTACATGCTGCATTTAACAGTCCACTTTAAGCCCCTTCTTAGGCTTGCAGTGCAGGTGACTCAAGAAAGGGGAGAGGATGTTGGTAACTGCCAGAGCTGCCGACTTTGGAGAACCTGGTTTGAGTCTCAGTGTTGGCTGAACATCCTGTGATTCTGGGCAAATCACTTAGGCCCTCATTACAACATTGGCGGTATTGACCGCCTACCGCCACGGCGACGGCAGCCAACATACCATCGCCGTGGCTACCAGCCCCCCACCCACATTATGACCGCAGATGGAATTCTGCCAGAAGGCTAGCGGAATACTGTTGACGGTCATGGCGGCGGACAGCGGTAAGGTGGCGCTGCTGCCAGCAGCAGCGCTGCACCAACAAAACATCGCCGACCGTATCATAAGCAATGTTTTGCTGGTGGACCCTGCTTTTGGCAGCAGCCCCGCGTCCCGTGTCCTGCCGGAGGACCCCCTGCAAGCAGGTAAGTTGGGTTCTCTGACAGGAGAGGGGGTGGGCGGTGGTGTGTGTGTGTGTGGGGGTGTTGTGTGTGTGGGGGGGTTTGTGTCTGTTTTTGTATGTGTGCATGCGGGTGTGATTCACGTTGAATGAGTGAGTGAATGACTGAATGTCAATGTATGTGTATGTTGTGTGTTGTGAATGCGTGTATGCAACAATGTGTGTTGGTGTGTGCTGCAGTGTGTGGGTATGTATGTGTGCATGCATGGGTGGATGTGGGTATGCATGTGTGTATGAGTGTGTATGTGTGCATGTGTGGGTATGTAAGTGTGCGGGGGCCAGAAGAGGAAGGGGGAATGAGGGGAAGGACTCTGGGGGTGGGAGACCCCCTAACAGTGCCAGGGAAGAAATTCCCTGGCACTGATAGTGCCTACTGCCATGGTTTTCGTGGCAGTACGCTTGCCACGAAAACAATGGCGGTAGGAATTGTGGGAGCCCAGGGGCCATTCCCACCCTGGCGGACGGAGTGGTACATTGGTGGTTTGGCTTGAGCCAAACCGCCAATGTCATAATTTGGGAAAAGGTACCGCCAGCCTGTTGGCAGTACCTTTCTCCAAATTACCGCCAGGGTCGTAATGAGGGCCTTAATATCCCTGTGCCTACCAAAATTAAATGTGTCCTTGTGTAACGTAACTGGTGCTCATGTAAAGCGCTCCAATACTTTCAGGTCAAGTTTGTGCTATATAAAACGGCAAAAAACTACACACATTTTCTGATTAGGGAAAGTAATGAACAAGTGAACAGCAAATGCGAAAAACGAACGGCGTGCGAGGAGCCTGGCCGCCTGGAAATCGCTAAGCGCTTAGTGACAAAATGGTTTAAGAAAACAGGGGTAGAAATGTATGCATCAGAACGCAACCTGAAGCAGGAAACAAATGAAAAAAGAGTTCTCCCAAACAACAGATAAACAATCAAAGCATAAGTAAACTGTACGTGGCCGGTGCTTCTCAGCCAAGAATTGAAGTGAGGTATCGGCTGAGTGAACTAGTTAGGAAGCAGCAAAGAATAGCAAAACTGCAGTCAACAGCAGGAGGGATCAAAGTCCTTTTACTGAATACAGCAGTTCTTGCAGACAGCACATGCACACTGCATAGGCTTCTCCTAAATATGGTAGCACAGAAGAAAGGTGCTAATTTCAAAAGGTCATAATCGCCTGCAGAATCGACACGGGGAGACCTTGGTGAATTGGTGGCAACCGCATATAAAAAGTAACAAAGCAAGTTTAACATAAGAAATGGTATACAAGCTAGTACATTTCCCAAAATATTCTTTGAAACCAAGCAATTTATAAGCAGCATGGCTTTGTACATCTTTTATCAAGAGTAGACCTGCACACAAGGAGTTAGCGTACAACAACGGCTGCCTTCAAAGAGTGCACACCCAGTATTATTGAACAATTGAAAGATACATTAGGAAGTAAGACCCATTGCATTTTTAAGAAGACTTACAGTGACATGGCTATATATTAAGTAAAAATTGCAAGAAATTGCATATTTAAGAGCAAGAAACACAGCATAAAAAACACACCAATCTGTGCAACTGAAACACAAGGATCCACATCTTTTTAATATCTGATTTGTTATTTCTTTAGAGAAAACATAGGCAACATTGGGGCATATTTATGAGTCCCTAGCACCACTGGATGGTCACTTTACATGACGCTCCGGTGGCGCTATGCCCTGCGCCGTATTCACAAGGTGGCGTTAAGCCACTTTTTGTGGCTTAACGCCACCTTCTAAATATGACCCCTTCACACACAGCTTTTTGCCTGGAAAAGGCATACAATGAACTTTGATGCCGCCCTAGATTTATGAATTTTCGTAAACCTTAGGCAGCGCCAAAATGTTACACCACCCCAGGATGTAGCGTTAGCAAGGTACAAAGAGGAGGAATGCTTTTACTCCTCCTCGTTTTTTGCTGTTTCTATGTGAGTGCCAGAAATGGTTGTTTATGTGTGGGAAGGTGTCCCTTCCTGCACATAAACAATCTTTCAAAACATGCTTTGGCACGTCTGTGTGTGCTGCATTTTGCAGCATACACAGAAGTACCAGATCGTCATTAGTGATTGTTTATGTGCAGAAAGGGACACCTTCCCGCACATAAACAAAAAAAAACCTCAACGCAGACATCCTTACACGATGGTGCAAGGATGCCTGCGTTGGCGCTGGCAGCTAAATTTACCGCCACCACATGGGCAACACAGGGGTGCGTCATTATCATTCAATTAAATATGACTCATCCTTGCGTTGTGAAAATGACAGAGCGCAGTGCTTCCAATTTTGGCGGAGTGTCGCACTCCGTCATTTTCCTATAAATATGGGCCAGTGTGTTTAAAAATGATGGAAGATTACATTGAAGACTCACATCACAAATAATAACAGTGCATGCCAATGTCGGGGTAAGCCAACCCTGAAATGTATGCATTAAAAACATAAATAATTAAGCATCAAATGTGAAGCATATAACAAACTTTTTTCACTGGTAGCAAGGGGGAAATTTCTCCTAAGTCAAGCACAACAACCAAAACCTGCATGCCGGGGCAGCCGAGAGCATTATAAAAACTGGTGTGGAAAACATGACACCAGGAAGAAAGAACCAAGGGGCATATTTATACTCTGTTTGCACCGAATTAACGCCATTTGTTTTACTCTAATTCGGTGCAAAACTAACCACATATTTATACTTTGGCGTTAGACCTGCCTAGCATCAAATTTATGGAGTTAAAGTATTTTTTTGGAAGTGGAAACCTACCTTGCCTTAATGAGACACAAGCTAGGCGTTCCCGTGCAAAAAATGACTCTATGGCCTTAACGCCATATTTATACTCCTGTACAAAAATGGTGCATGGGAGGGAGGAGGGGTAAAAAATAGGGTAAAGCTTGCTTTGTCCCAATGTTTAACGCCTGGGTCAGGGCAGGCGTTAGGAGGCATGCGGGCCTATTTCAATGGTGGAACACCATGGAATAAGCCCACAGGTGCCCTCCCCAGGGACAACTCCCCACACTAGAGAGACTGCAGAGAGAGACCTGACCAGGGAAGTACAGGTAAGTACAGGTAAGTATTGCATTTTATTCTTTAAAGTGCCATAGGGGGCCCTGAAATGGGCCCCCTACATGGCACTGGGTGCAATGGTCATGCTGAAGGGACCCTGGTCCACTGTGCTGGCCATTGGGGTGGTGGGCATGACTCCTGTCTTTTCTAAGACAGGAGTCATGTGGTATGGATGGTTTTGCATCAGAAAATGACTCTAGGCAGGTTAGAGTCATTTTTTTGTATCTGCCTAATGTCATTTTTTGGTGCAAAATCTCCTTCTTCCATAGCGCTAGCCCCACCCAACTAACGTCATTTGTTTTTACGCTAGCCCACCCTTTGCACTGGCTTGCACCATTCCATAAGTATGGTGCCTGGCTGGTGCACAGAAATGGTGCAAGTCGGTGATAAACGTTTTGGTGCAAAACTGCATTAGTGCAGTTTTTCACCAAAAAGTATAACTCCAGGCCTATGAGTGTTAGCAATATCATGGTCAATACAATTGAGTAAAAATGATATATTAGGGCATATTTAAGAAAAGTGGAACTGCACCCAGTGCATTGCCACTTTCCTTGTGCCCCTTAGTGCCTCCCTAACCCCACCATTTGTGTGCTGTCTTTCACATACGGTGCACCCTAGTGGTAGTTAAAGAACTAGTGTCAACATTTTTGATGCTGGTTTGGTGCTTTGTCGGAGTAGCGTAAAAAATGTAGATGCTAATCCTGCAAAGCACCTAGAGGCCTATTGAAAACAATTGGAGCCTTAATTTAAAGTCTGCTCTGTGCAGGCGTTAAAACTTCCAAAAGAAATGGCACACTTTCTCTTCTCTTTTGGATTTCTTTATGCCATTTTTTCGGCCCCCCCTAAAGGAGGAATGCCCCCCTTGCATACATTATGCCTTTTGCAGGCATAATGTGGTGCAAGGGGTTATAAAGTGAAGCAATGCAGGCATTGCACCACTCTGTAAATATGGCATGTGGAAAAAGGCACTTTAGCGCCACCTTAGTCAACAAAATTACGCTATGGCGGCACTAAGGTGGTGCTAACGTCTCTGAAATATGCCCCTTTGTGTCTTCACTCACCCTCAGTGCAATGCTCGGCCAAAGGATATAACTGAATGGGCGTAAGGTTGCCCAGTGCCTTCGCCGAAATATAATATTGGTGCATGCATTGATTTGCTGCCTTTCATCATAACATATGACCTGTTATGCGGTCTTCATACCCTTTCCTGGGCCTATTGATGCAATGGCGATGGAGGTGGGGTGCGGCCCTCTCATGTGGTTTGCCCTTGCCGGTGTGCCCTCTGTTACCGAACTACTGGCACATCAAGAGGTTGCTCCTGAGTAGCATGTCTCAGTCCGCTCTGCGCCTGCACCTGTCTGCGTGACTGGAGCTGAAGTCCGGAGCTAGCAGTATCCGACCCACAGCTCTGGCGTATCACCCTGCTGGCCCTAAGGTGCTTGCTCCCATACATGCAGCTCCTGTGCTAACCCACCTGGGGGCACGTGTGAAGTGGCCAGAAGAGGCCTTGTGGGAGTCTGCTGCTGACTTCCAGTGTGATTCCTGAGGCAACCTGGCCTCCTGCTGCCTGTGGCTTTGAGAGTCATCTGTGTGCTGTGCTACCACACCCTGGTAAGGATTCTGGGCCTATGCAGCTTCCTCCTTCATCGTACATGGACCCCACCTGCTGCTGACTGCCAGTGTGTGTGCCCCCGCTCCTCCATGTGGGACTGGTGGTTTTATGTGCCAATGCACTACTACGTACTGGTTGTGTCCTCTCTGCCCTGAACAAAGCTGTGTGTGCCTGGTGTGGCAACGGATGGACGATTGAGTATCTGGGACAGTGCGTCATAAGAAAAGTGTACATTCTCTCACGCTGAGCTGCTGATCACCCCTGGGGGACAACCGGTGCACATCATCTTCTAGCCTTCAGGTGGGCTGTACACCATTGTTGGACTCATGCCCTGGATGTGCGCAAAGTGCATGTGCACGGACCTTCTAGTTTATTAAGGCCCACACTGTGCGCTACCATGAGCTCACCACTGCAACAGGACCAGGCAGACCCTGCTCATACCCCAGGACCTCATGCCTCAGTGACATCCCACCCACTCTTCAGTCAATTGTTGGTCCCCGCCACGGTGATGCCTCAGTGGTGTTATAGGTTGGGAAGATTGCACCACTACTTTTGCACCACAAGGGAGTCAAATGGCACGGTGAAGAAATCATTGCTGATGCATTTTGGGGGTGACAAGCTGTACAAACTTTTTGAGACTCTGCCTAATACAGTAAATGAAAATTACATTGACGCCGCTGTGGCTGCACTCAATAGATACTTTGACCTGCAACTGAATCCCAATTACAAAGGCTTTAAACTGCATCAAGTGAAACAGACTGACACTGAATCAGTTAACATGTTTTATGCAAAGCTAAGAAAGCTGACAAGCCCAGTCACAGGCTTCAACCAGCACAAGGAGATCTGGGCCCAAATTATTCAAGGGTGTTGCTCTAACATGCTTCAACGACTCTTTCTCAGACAGCCAGGTAAATCCTTGGACAACATTTTAATCCTGGCCCGGTCACATGAACTATCTAATAGACATGCAGAGGGCATAAAGGCAGCTGTGGGGTGACCCACAGCAGCAGCAGGATCATCTAAGCTTTTAATGGTGAAGGAATAGCACATGGATGTCATTCAAGGGCGCCACACTCCCCAATGTCCAACTGGCACTCAGTGGTCTGGGAACGGTGGCTGTGGAAATTGTGACCTTGAACACAAGACTCCAAGGATGTGGCCGCTTAACAGAAGACTTGTTCAAGGTGTAGAAAGATCAACCATTTTGTGAAGGTCTGATGGGGAGGGAAGCCCTGAACAAAATCCGGACTGCCAAATAAGGCAGCGGCGGCCCTACACAGCTATCCTTTGATGAAGACATGGTGATCACTGCCGGGAAGCTTGTCAAGTAGGAGCCTAGTACAGTGACGAGGAGGATGACATTTTCTGCATTTTTTTGCAAGGTGGCAAGGACAGAAGAAGAAGAGACCATTCCCTATGTGCACCGTGGACATGAGTGGCATCCCTGTAACAGCTCTCATAGAAATGGGCACCATAAAAGTGACTGCAGCATGTGGTGGCCACTCGAAAAAGGCAAACGTCCGTGTCATGGAGAGTGGCAAAAGAACTTTCCTAGGGTGGTACACTGCGAAAGGTTAGGAGTTGGTTTTCTTTGCAGGACAACTCCACGACTCACATGCCGATGCCTGGTACATATGTTCTTGCAGCTCTTCACAGGGCTTGGGAATCTAAAGGGGAAGCAATTCCAACTCCACATTGATCACTCAGTCAAGCCTATAACTTTACAGCACCAGCAGATGCCTTTCCACCTGTGGCTGGAAGTGGAATGTGAACTGCAGGCATTGGAGGAACAAGGTGTGATAAAAATGTGACCGGTCCCACCCTTGGGTCTCACTCCCTGTCATTGCCTGAAACTGAAGCAGCCTGGTGTCATCCACCTGTGTGTGGACATGAGGCATCCAAATCAAGCTATCAAATGTGAGAGATATATTAACCCTACTGTGGATGACATAATAGTTGATTTGAATCGAACCAAGTAGTTTTTGAAGGTCAACTCTGACTATCATCAACTCAACAACTGGAGCTGGCTTCGTAAAGCTGCACACCCACCAGGGTCTCAGATGCTACAAAAGACTGCGTTTTGGCACCCCCTTGGCCTCTGAGGTCTTACAGAATGCTATTGGCATGACACTCTCTGGCTTCGTTGGAGTTAATAACCTGGGCAACGACATTCTCATCTTCTCCAAGAGCCTGAAAGATCATCTTGCTAGGCTGAGGGCGACACTTCAGAGGCTGCCTGAGACAGGGCTGACCCTGCACAAAAAGATATGTTCCTTCTACTGGAACTCGGTGGACTTCTTCAGCTATATCTTTTCCGAGGAAGGGCTGCAAGTCAAACCCAAGAAGGTCAAGGTGATCTGAAGTGCTCCAGTACCTCAAAACCCCACTGAAGTACAGAGTTTCCTGGGGATGACCACCTACTGTGGGATGTTCATCCTGATCCTATCTACGATGGCAGAGCCTCTCCGACACCTCACCTGGACCAGTGCACAGTGGGAATGGAGCATAGAGGCAGAGAAGGCATTCAGGTTCACCAAGGAGGCTCTACTGGACAATGCCACCATGGCCTATTTTCACCGGCAGAGTAGAAATGAGTTGGTGATGGAAGCCAGCATGGTTGGGCTTGGAGCTATGCTACTTCAGGAACAAAAAGGCCAAGAATGGATACCTGTTGTGTATGCAAGTCATGCACTTTCAGCAACAGAGACTCAATATGACCAGATCGAGAGGGAAGCCCTCGCCATCCGGTAGGTTTGTCAACACTTCCAATTATAACTGTGCGACCATAAATTCCAAGTGATCACTCACTATAAACCACTGGTCCCTCTCTTCACTTGCACAGTTTGGCTTGCACCGGCAAGGATTGAGAGATGGGCAGTGGAGTTGCAGCCGTATAAGTTTCAGGTCATCTACCGCCCAGGTTTGAACTACCCAGCTGATTATCTTTCGAGACATACCCAGCAGGAGAAGTCAAAGGAGGTGGAGGCAGACGAAGAAAAGACAGAATGTTTCATGCAGATGGTCATGCAGCAGGAGTCCCTTACAGCGCTCACAGTGGCTGAAATTTAGGAGGTCACTCATGGGGATGACAGCCTCCTAAAGGTGAAAGAAACACTGGCCTGGAGGCAAGGCACCATTTCCTGGATGGATCCAAGACCCTCACACATGAAGAACGGATGTTGAGGCAGATACTGTGGAGAGTGAGATGTGAGCTGTCGAAGAGCCTGATTGGCCTGTTGCTCAGGGGGCAGAAAGTAGTCATACCAAGCAGTCTCTGGGACAGAGTCATTGATTTAGCTCACCAAGGACAGCAAGGGGCAACAAACACCAAGGCTCGCTTGCATAACAAGATGTGGTTCCCAGGCATGGATGTGATGGTAGATGAGCGAGTGAGAAGATGCCACCCTTGAGCGATAACTGCAGGGGACCAACATCCTGCCCCAACATTGATGTAAGCATCAAGCACATAACTGTGGTCAAAAGTGAGCACGGACTCCGGAAGCTTGCCCAATGGACGTTTAACTGCTGTACTGACTCCTGCCCCTAGTTCCGGGTGGTTGAGCTAGTGACCTCTAAGGCATTCGTGCATGTCAAACCCACACTGGAAAAGACATTTTCTATGTTGGGTCTGCCCGAACGAGTGAGGCCTGATAGCAGACTTCCATTCCAAGGGCAGGCATTCCAAGAATACCTCTCATCTCTAGCTGTCCAACATCACAAAATACACCCATCAATGGCCGCAAGCCCATGGGGATGTCGAAAGGTTCATGAGGACCTGAACCGGGCCTTGAGGATGGGTGTGGATCAATGGGAGGACGCAGAGTGGAGTCTGCATAAATTCCTGTGAGCATACCGCCAAACACCACACAACACCGCCAGCTGCACCCCTGCTGCCTAACTGTTTAGTCAGCCTCCATAGGATTGCGTTTCCTCTAATGCCAGTTGGCAGCCTGCTGAGTTGGATGTGGAGGGGACTTAACAGAGACGAAGGGCCACCAACATGAAAGTGAGTCAGAAAAGGCATGCTCAGAGCCTCGACCTCTGAGTGGGGGACCGGGTCACCATAAAAGACTGAGGCCCTAATTCTAACCTTGGCGGACGGCGGAGGCCGTCCGCCAAGGTACCGCCGTCAGAACACCGCACCGCGGTCGAAAGACCGCTGCGGTGATTCTGACATTTGCCCTGGGCTGGCGGGCGGACGCCAAAAGGCCGCCCGCCAGCCCAGGGCAAATCAACCTTCCCACTAGGATGCCGGCTCAGAATTGAGCCGGCGGAGTGGGAAGGTGCGACGGGTGCAGTTGCACCCGTCGCGTATTTCAGTGTCTGCTAGGCAGACACTGAAATACTTTGTGGGGCCCTCTTACGGGGGCCCCTGCCGTGCCCATGCCACTGGCATGGGCACGGCAGGGGCCCCCAGGGGCCCCGCGGCACCCCCTACCGCCATCCTGTTCCTGGCAGGCGAACCGCCAGGAACAGGATGGCGGTAGGGGGTGTCAGAATCCCCCATGGCGGCGCAGCAAGCTGCGCCGCCATGGGGGATTCTAAGGGGAGCGGTAAACCGGCGGGAGACCGCCGGTTTACCCTTTCTGGCCGCGGCTGAACCGCCGCGGTCAGAATGCCCTGCGGGGCACCGCCGGCCTGTCGGCAGTACTCCCGCCGACCCTGGCCCCGGCGGTCTTAGACCGCCGGGGTCAGAATGACCCCCTGAGACCCTGGGTGGAAGTTCTGAACCCCACATGAACCTGAGGAATGGGAAGTCATCAAACTAGATGGAACCATGGTTAGAGGTCGGACCGTGGTAAGGAATGTGTCATAGTTCAAACGGGTAATCCCAACAGACGACCCAAGTGTGGAGTGTTTGATGGAGAAGTAGGAAGAAGGAGCTGGAAACCCCTCTGTGGATTCAATCCTGAAAAAGGGGAACAACCCGGGCACTCCCTGAGTGAAGGGGAATTGCTGTCAGAGGGCACCTCAGGACTGCTGTGACCACAGAATTTGAGTCAGCAAAGGAGAGGGTCTGGTGAAGTTCGGAGTGAACAGATGGACAGAAGCCAGAAGTATGGCCTTCGTTCCAACCCTGCTTCCAGCCATCGGCTAAGAGATTTTGACCCTCATTATGAACATGGCAGTCTGGGCCGCCATGGCGGCGGGCATGGCGGCCCAGACGCCATATAATATACGTGGCAGAACCGCCACTGGCATTACTCCACCACCGCCAGGCTTCCGAGGTCAGACAGCCTGTCGATGGTGGAGTTACATATCCGACAGGGCAGCGCTTCAAGCAGCGCTCCCCGCCGGATAATGTACCTGATTCCACCAGCCTTTTCCTGGCGGTTTACCCTGCCCGGGAAGGTCTGGCGGAATGGGTGCCTCGTGGCCACCGTGCACAGCCCCATCGCGCATGTCGGCAGTGATATGCACGATGGGTGCTGCTGCACCCGCCGCACTGCTACATTGCCACCAGCTCCATGTTAAGCCAGGATCAATGTACAGGCCCTGCATTCAGCTGGGACAGCTGGCGGAAACACTGCTTCCTCCCGCCGGCACAGCTGAATGTTCATAATGTGGGCGGCGGGGTCTTCAACACGCTGGCGGTCTTTTGTAGACCGCCAGCACTGAACTCTGCGGGTTTTCCCGCCAAGTTCATAATGAGGGTCTTTGTTTGTCAAATATAATGTGTACTTGTGTTTATGTTCCAGTGTACTAATAGAAGGGAGAGATATAGAGAGCCACTCACCAGCCTCTTCAATACTTTGTGTCTGAATTCACCCCGAGGGTAAGTGAAGGGGGAGGACAGTCAAGGCAATTACAGTTTTAGGTCCCGCTATTCAGGTGTGAGCCAATGGGTTACAGGAGCTCTGCATGAACACTTCCTATGTCACTGCAAGTAACGGAGTGCTATGTGCTATGTGATTTGTCACTGTTGGCAGCCATCTTAGGTGTAGTTTTGCAAGGGTTACACAAGCATATTATGCGAGGCAGACATTTTAAGAGCCTTGTCCAACAAGTGTAGTATGTCACGCATTCCCCGCAGTTGATCCAGTACTGTTGATCGAAAGGTTAGCGGTACAGTCTACATGTGCACCACCATTTATTCAAGGTTAGCAGTGCAGTTTGCAGTGACAAGCACTCCCCTTTGCCACGTGTCAGCAAATTTACCTCTTCGTGCAACTCAGTTGATTGAATATAGCACTCTACACATAAAAAACAAATGGTGGTCTGAAGATTTCATAAACTGTACGTGAATGCTATTTTTGCATAGTAAAATCCCAGAAAATGAATGTTTTTGAGTTCACCTCTTTTTTATCTAACAATATGTAATAAAAATCAAATGGAAAAAAATGTACTTTACACAATCTGACTCTTCAAGAAACAAAAGCACCTGGTTGGATCTAAGGAAGCAATCCCGCCTGTATCTAGACATATTGCTGGCAGCTGGTATCAATGCATAGTGGCACCCCACATCACTCATACCTACACTCAGCCAAGAAAAAGATGCATTCAAACATTCCATTATCACACATTGATAGAAATAAATTTGAGGGAAAATTGATTACATCCCCTAAAACCTAGCAGCCAATGATCTGCAGAAATGAGAAGTGTGACAAAGAAGGATCCTTCCTGCTCCGAGTACACATTATATGCTTGTGCAGCCTACACATAGGATGGGGGGAAAAGTCAAATGTCTGCAGAGATGTTTAGGGCTAGATTGGGAGCCAAAAGTAGCTCTGGAATAAATGCTCAAACCAGTTTGCTACTTTCCTCTCCTAGTTCTAGCTCTTTCTTTCCACCATGAATTGTCTCTCTCCTTCTCTCTTTTTTCTTTTCCTTCTCTGCTCTCCGTCTGTCTTCCTCAAAAAGCATCCATTTGTGTGCTGCAGTTACGCTTGCGGAGCTGAAGAAAGGTATAGGAACTGGTAGCTGCATTCTTCTTTCAAAATGGCCTCCAATGGCTGTGGTCCTCCGGGAAACTGCAGATGGAACTGGAGATGTGGCTCTCCATAGGGGTCTTTGCTGTATGCCCATGGATACAGCATCAAATCTTTTTATTTAATTTCTCAGATAAATGAGAAAATATTTGTGAAATGAAGTCATTCTCAAGGCATGTGTGAGAATAGTATTGTGAAGTACAGTAAGAACCCATAGTGAAAATGTATCCAACTGCTGCCCTTACTAGAGTATTAGGGTTGTCTGACATACCTTATAAAAAAGCAAGTCAGCATTATAAATCCTACCATATATCTTTAATAAATAACAACTGTGGTAGGGAATAGTGAGGACACATTATCGATGGGTCACAATATTGAGGGATAAAATGTCAAAGAGAAACGTGTACAGAGAGAGGTATAAATTTACTATTCTTAACTCCATTATGTACCTTGAAGATATATATACAACCAAGGTACAAATATGTGGTGCTAGGTATAGAAAATATAGTCAAACTTACCTTTTCGATAACAATATTCCTGTCATAATATTGTTACCATTCTATATTGTGACCTAAAATTCCCCACCAATACCATAAATAACGATACCACAAATATTAGTGTAGACATGTAACATAGATAAATTATCATATAAAATGCTAATCACAGAAGCAAGTAGAGTGTTTAATCATCTTAATGAATATGCAAAAGTGCAAATAATAATAATATATGACTAAGGTTGGTCCATGGGTCAAAGGGTATCAAGGCTTTATGCACAATATGATATTGTATTGTACACATGACAAGGATAGCTGCTAGCAACCTTAGTACTGGTGTTGAATCCGTGTCACACAATGCCTCACTATAGCTGTTAAAAAACATCTTTTTGGTATTCTTCAGCAAACTGACTGCCCCTGAATCCATGATTATGTGCTGATGCTGGGAGAAACAAAAATCTAATAAAGCTAAAATGAAACAAAAAGAAAAATCTCTGCATTCTGAGACCTCAGTGAAGCAATCCAATCTTAGAAATCATGACAATTTCAAACTTCCTGACAGATAGCAGTTTACTGATACATGCCCTTCTTGTACCTTTCAGTACTCCTTTGACAAATGGAGAGAGAGATGAGGGCAGTCAGAGTACCGCAATGTGTATGTGAAACCGAAAAAAGGCTCACAGCGCTCCTCAGACGTCACAGTAAAAAAAGGAAGTAAAACTTCCACAACGTGAGCCACAATTAAAAAAAAAGAAGGTTGGGGCACTTTCGACCAATATGCCACACATATTGAGAACATCACTGAAAAACAAGACATGAGCGGTAACTCTGCTGCACTGCGCGGCAGACGGCAGAATACTACACCAGAATCTTCAAGAGCTTCTGGCAGTGACAGCAAATAACTACATTGAAATTGGAACAGCAGACAGGGGTGCCCCCGACTGACAGGTTTGTAAATTAAAAAATCTAATTGAGGGGGAAATTTAGCACACCATTAAAGTAATCTTCTGACGAAGACCCACACTAAGCTATGACATTCTTCTGGCAGAAAATGATTGGCCATCTGAGTTTGTCTGAACTCTCCACACAGGGAAGATATAATTTTGCCTTCTTTCTCGGTCCTTGTTCCAGATCCATTAAACGTAGCCTATGCTGCAGATTGGGGACTGGCACAGACTCTAGAGTTGTACCACAACCATGTTTGTTTGGGATGAGGACTTTCCCTGTCATGTCATACCAATACCGTCTAATCCACAAAAACAACCTCAATATTCAATAAACCATCAGCCCAAAGCCCCAGTGAGGGAGATTCTCTCACAGCTGGAGTAACAGAGAGTAATTGAACTCTCTGTATCACCTATGAATAATCTCTTGCTAAGTTGGACCATTCATATAGAACAGTCACACACGTACATTTGCCATTCAGAATTCACATAGCACAGCACTTATGAACAATATAGTGCTCAAAAGATACATAATGATTCTAAATATTTTCAACTGGTTTTTCTGCAAAATTCTAGTGCCTGAAAGCCACAATTCAAGTGTATTTTTCACGTTAGGCTCCCAGAGCTGTTTATGTCGGCTCCCTCAGGGGCATGAGAACAGTTCAGGCTTGGTCTCAGCCTGTGTGACATCAAAATTGCATGATTTTGACCCTCAGATGTTGTCCTATGTATATGACATTTATCTAATGGATGATGACCTTAACACACATTTAGCCACTGTAGATCACGTTGTTTTGGGATTTGCCGACTATGGCTACAAATTTAATTTTAAGGAAACTAAAATTGCCTTTCTCTGTGTCCTGTACCTGGGATATGAGCTCTCAAGTGAGGGGAAAAGTCAGGCACCACGATTCCTAGAGAAGTGTGCTCAATTAGAACCACAATACAGCATCAAGAAAGGACAATCTTTTCTAGGTTTCTTTAATTTTGGCACAACATACATTCCGGATTATGCACAATGCATCAAACCACTTTATGACTGATTTCTCAAGCAAACAGTGGACACCACAACATGCATAAATACTCAGATTATTACAGACTGACATGCTTGAAACAAAGCAACTACACATGTGTAAACAAAAGAAACTTGGTGGCCTTGATCATTCATGAGTGTCATAGGTTTTGCATATGTCACATTCAGTGAAGGTGACACAGTACTCATAACATACTAATCAAATTTATACCCCAATGCAGAAATGCATTTTGCACAGACAGAAAAAATACTGCAGTGCAGATGGCGGTCAACAAGGAGAGACCAGTAGCCCAGGGTAAACGCATTGTTGTTGTGACCCCAATTCCAGAACAAGTGGCTGTTACCAAAGCCAGCGTACCTAATGCTAAAGCATTAATCCACATTGGGTACAATGGACTACCTCCTTGACTGCAACTGATGCTGACTATGTTTTTGACCCAAAACTACGGACCCAAGAATTTCTTCAGTGTAAACTTGAGTATCACCTGTCCACTAATGCCATGCCTTTTGACCAATACAGAATCATCATTTACATTGATGGTTCAGCTCAACAAGCTGTTAAACACCAATTCTCCACAGCTTGCACAGCTGTTTGTGGAGTTGTGAGGGATGGTAGCTTCCACCCTCAACAAACCTACATGCAGTCCCCATGGGACTGCACACCACAACTGGCAGGGCTTAAAGCATTGCTTTTGAGCCTGGAACATAAGGATCCTGAACTTTCTACACTCATTGTGTGTGATTTTTGCTATTGCTTTCAGACCATCAATGAAAACGTGCATTACAGGCATCTTAATGAGTTCAGAGATTCAAAAGGAAAGACCATAAAACACCCATTTTGTGGGAGAAGGCAGTGTTTCTTAAAGACAAATTGCCACAGGCTCATGTAATATACACACTGGGCCATCAACGTCTTGGAATGAACGTTGTAGGAAAACGATTTGCAGATGAAGCTGCCAAATCTGCAGTTGCTACAGCTTCTGATGCTGTGATAACTCATTTTCATATGAAGTCAAATGATGACATTTTGGCTGCCATTCATGCTTCGGTTGATGGCAAGCTGTTACCAAAATCATAACCTACCAAATATTCCTACCACTTAAATGTCTAAAATATTCTTTTTGTTACAATACTGGGGGAGGGGATCACATGATACCTAACCAAGATCTAGAACTAATCAAAGCAGCTCATTAGGGTGTTGCTTCTTCGATGCTGGTGTGGCAGCTACCATCTCTCTGCTACAAAAACAATACTGTTGGCATAGTCTATACAAACAGACCAAGCAATATGTCCTCAGTTGTGACATTTGTCAACAGATTAAAAGTTCCATCATCAAATGCCCACCGCAGACACCCCGCGTAATAGCAAACAAGCTTATGCAGGTTGTGTACCTGGACCATTGTGGTCCCTTAAAATCTGATGGTGTATACAAATACATTCTACATTTTGTAGACTCTTGCTCCAGATTCCTATGGGTGTGGCAACAATGATTGCCTGACGCTTGAACTGCTACTAAATATGTGCAAGTCTTTATCAGACCGTATGCAGTTGCAGCATTCCACTTGAACCAGGGCCCTGCTTTTCGCTCCAGGGCATAGAGGGATACAACAGGAACAATCAATGTTACAATGCTTTTCTCTTCTCCGTACCATTCTGAGGGAAATTTGGTAGTGGAAAGTAAAAACCGAGACTTAAAGTAATCCCTAACAGCTAAGGTACTAAGTTGGGGTCATAGTTGTATCTATCACATGTAAGGAGTCCAGAGAGCATTAAATAATCTGCCTAGAATGTCTTTGGAGGGGTAGACACCGTATGAAGTGCTGTTCGGTATCCCTGTATGTACGTCCCAGATCTTGATGGTCCTGATGCGTTGGCAGCAGAAACACCTTTTGACATAAATGAACATGTCACTGTCTTTCAGGAATTGCAGCAGTTCTGCGATGAGAATTAATCAACACATGCCACCACCTTGGGAATGAGGGATTTACCAACACCCACAGACTGGATTCCAAATGTTGAGGACCTAGTTCAAGAAAAGATACCAGTGAAGAGGGAGTTTGGTCCATCCTACCGGTTACTGGTACTGTTTTTTGGAATATATGGTACCAGAACTTTCATCCTACATCCGCTGCCTAGTTCCATGGCTTTATCTCAATTGATCACATAAAATTGAATCATGTGGCCGATCCTGCACAGTAGACCAAGAGGATTCCTGGGTGGTTCCCTTGCCCCTCTCACTAGCATACAGGACATGCCTCTTCAAAGAATTAAACAACACTGAACTTGTTTCTCTGTGGTTGGGGTGGGCAGAGAATTAACTTTTGTAGATTCCTTTCACCACTTCATCTATAAGAAATGCCCATAATATTAATCTGCAATTTTTCAATGCAACTCAAACGGATGCAATTGTTTATGATGAGCCAACATTAGATACACCTACCAGTTCTCTTTCACCGCACTAGCTCCAGTTTTGCAAAGACTGCTTCTGGTTACTTTGCTGACATTGATGATTGTCTTCAGATTCTTCAGCACAAGCTATTGCATCCATGCATGATGTACATAAGCTTTTTGGTGGCTTAAACAAAATTATTTGATTCACTCATGGTACTATCTGTGGATCATATCGTCCCTGCTTGCCTGCTTGCCTTCTTTCTATGGATTAGGTTTGTTTTAGTCTTCTTTTTGCAGATCCCTGGTCACTATCTTCTTGATTGTCTTGCTGTTGAACTGGTGGAAGAGTTTTTAAAGCCTTACTAGTCCTCACACAATGTGCAAACAGACTTGTCCCTTGTGAACATTTCTGCTCTTCCAGTTCCTGATGGGATTGTTTGAATAAAGTACCTTTTGATATTTTTGGTTCTACTGAAATGATTCATTTCATTATGTCTTCAAAATTTCTATGGATGACATTATTACACCTGGGTTTGTTCTGATGACAGTGACATAAAAAACATTTGATGCTATACTTTTTGAGCTTGAATATTATAGCGCATTTGAAAGTGAAGATGTATATATGAACCCTGCAAATTATGGATAAATGTTCTGTTACCATCATTCTTTATGCCATTATTGAAAGCGAGCTAATACTCCAAGAGTAGTTTTGATTACACACAATGGAAATAATGCCCAATTCCACAAGTGAGAAGTACCAAAAACTTTGTTGAGAAATGTACTTATTTTTCTGGGAATGATGTTACCAATGCTGCATCCTAATATTTCAAATTGCCAAATTTGAAAGCAAGAAAAATACTGCTAAACAACACTAAATTAATCTATTCAGAATCCTTTGCCTCCCAGTTGGCCATACAAGACTATGGCCCTCATTACAACTTTGACGGGCGGCGGAGGCCGCCCGCCAAAGTTGCGCCACAGGAATACCGCACCGCGGTCTGAAGGCCGCGGCCGGCATTCTGAGTTTCCCGCAGGGCGGGCGGGCGGCCGCCTTAAGGCCGCCCGCCAGCCCAGCGGGAAAGAGGCTTCCACGATGAAGCCGGCTCGGAATCGAGCCAGCGGAGTGGAAGCTGTGCGACGGGTGCAGTTGCACCCGTCGCGTATTTCACTGTCTGCGCAGCAGACAGTGAAATACATTTTGGGGCCCTCTTACGGGGGCCCCTGCAGTGCCCATGCCGTTGGCATGGGCACTGCAGGGGCCCACAGGGGCCCCGCGACTCCCCCTCCCGCCATCCGGTTCCCGGCGGGAGAACCGCCAGGAACTGGATGGCGGGAGGGGGAGTCGGAATCCCCAAGCCGGCGCAGCAAGCTGCGCCGGCTTGGAGGATTCCTTGGGGGCAGCGGGAAACCGGCGGGAGACCGCCGGTTTCCCTTCTCTGACCGCGGCTAAGCCGCCGCGGTCAGAATGCCCCACGGGGCACCGCCGGCCTGTCGGCGGTGCTCCCGCGTGCCGCGGCCCTGGCGGTTCTATACCGCCAGGGTCGTAATGAGGGCCTATGAGTATTGCAAAAAGTCAATTGAATTAAAAAGTGCATGGGGAACAAAAGATTGACAGATACAAGGCACAGAGGGTTTATTTAGAGCATGTTTAATTCCTTGGCAAATTATTTTTCTAAATGACACTACCCAGTAAACAACTTGCATTGGGTTAGCAAAAGTAAAAGAAATGAATGTGCCCAGTATTCCCTCTATAGCTCAGTTTGAAAATGGCAAAATATTATGAATGTCACAGAAGGACAACTCAATATTTAGGTTCAGAACAGTACGTTCAATTCATCACTTTGAGGTCCCAATGGGTGGTGATTATGGTCTGTGGACACAAATAAATGTAATGCAAATTTTATAAACTCTACACAAGGTTTTAGAGTGAACAGACGAGACCTATGTTACATCATCACACAGCACTCAGGGATGGATTTATACTTTTTAGCGCTGCATTCACATCATTTTTTTTGGCAAAAGCGGCGCAAACGTGCAAAATGAAATTATATTTTGTAAGTTTGCGCTGATTTCGCATCAAAAAATGATGCAAATGCGGCACAAAAAATGTAATTATATTTCGTACATTTGCGCCACTTTTGCGTAAAAAAATTATGCAAATGCGGCGCTAAAAAAGTATAAATCAGGTATTCAGTGTCATCACCACATGCAGCATGGGTAAATTATGTCAACAATGGTTGCAATCCTCAACACCAACAGCTATAAAAGAATACCTTTCTCTCCTTTCTGAAGACATTGACTTACAAGATTTCTTTTTTATTTTTTTTATTTATTTTTTATTTGAGCACCTACAAACAATGAAGAAAAACAGTCATCAAAAACAAATACATAAACATCATTGCAGGCTACTCATTTTAAAAACATGCTACAGAGCAGGACCACAGTGTAAATAACCATTTCTAACATACTGGATGTACACCTCCATAAAGCATTCAAGATATAAAATGCAATATAATGATGCAGGACAGTCTTAGTCCATTCATAGATTCGGCATTGGAGAACCGTTCTTACTTAATCTGAGCAGCCTGATAAAACACAAAGGCCCTTATTACAACCCTGGCGTTTGGTGATAAAGCGGCGGTAATACCGCCAACTGGCCGGCAGTTAAAAAGATGAAATCACGACCATGGCGGAAACCGCCAACACAGACAGCCACTTCAACATTCTGACCGCCACGGCGGTAGCAACAAACACCACAGCGGTAACCACCAACAGACAGGCCAAAGACAATGTACCGCCCAAACTATTACAAGGCACCAATCCACCAGCTTTTCCGGGGCGGTACCAACACCATCAAAAGCACGGCGGAAACAGTCTTTGGAAGGGAAACCACTCACCTCTCGACACTCAACGAAGAACCAGGAAAGCCATGGAGCTTGAGCTGCAGGTCCTCCTCATCTACCAGGAACATCAAAGACTACGGCGACGACCACGGTGAGTACTGCACCTAGTACACAGGGGAAGGGGGAGGAAAAAGAGAGTAACACACACATGCAACACGCCACCCCCCCCACCCTCACCGACAACACCATACACACTAACACATGCAGCAACATTACATGTATACCCCGTAACCCCCTGGAAGAACGCAAGGACCAAATGAAATGATTGTAACAAGTGTAATAATAAAAAATTCAGGTAGGGCAAGATAACTTGAAATTATCAGTATATGCAAATATTTACAGCAAGTACCCAAGTCCGTATACTGTTCCATTAAATGTCCGTGGACCAGTGGTCCCAAAAAGCATGGGCGAAGCCCACACATGACACCTTCCTCAAAACGGAGATAACACTGCAGGGGCATCAGGTCAAAGAAAAAGCACAGGCACCTCAGGGGGAAGGGCAGGGGGGCACCTCAGCCGGATGATGGGACGACGCCACTGCTCCTCAAGGGGGCCCCATGCCCACTGCCTGGTCTTGGGGAGTGCAATGCCACAGTCTCTCAAGTGGGTTGTTTGCCTGCTGCTTGGTCCTGGGGAGTGCAAGGCCACAGTCTCTCAAGTGGGTGGTTTGCCCACTGCTTGCTCCTGGGGAATGCAAGGCCACAGTCTCTCAAGTGGGTGGTTTGCCCACTGCTTGGTCCTGGGGAGTGCAAGGCCACATGCTCTCAAGTGGGTGGTTTGCCCACTGCTTGCTCCTGGGGAGTGCAAGGCCACAGTCTTACAAGTGGGTGGTTTCTCCACTGTTTCTGGAGGGGGCTTTGTGCCCAGAGTGCTTCATCCTGCCAAGGACTGAGGTTGTGGATGCTGTTCTCCACTGGTTCTGGAGGGGGCTCGGTGCCCAGAGTGTTTCATCCTGCCAAGGACTGAAGTGGTGGATGCTGTTCTCCACTTGTTCTGGAGGGGGCTTGGTGCCCAGTGATGCTGCACCTGGTGTGTGGCAGTTCCCATTCCCTCACCTGGGTGTCTGAGCCACACGATTTTCAGGGAACAGGAAGCATGATACTCCATGGAGGCAGAGACAGACTCCACCCTGAGACGACTTAGACTGCCAACTGCTGGTAGTGTTAGTGCTGGTTGTGGTGCCTCATGTAGTGTGTGCAGGGTCCAGGATGTCTCCAGTAGCCTCGGACGGATGCCCACTGGGGATGCTGCTGATGTCCGCTGTAGTGGCACTGGCTGGGCACATCGCGGGGCAGTTGGCAGGGGCTATGTCGGAGATGCTGCCGGTGGTGCAGGTGTCTGCACTTGTGGAGGGAGACACCAGGCCGTCTCCTGCAGTCTCGGAAGGGTGGCCACTGGGGATGATGCTAGTGACTATAGTAGAGACAGCAGACATGTAGGTGGTGGTTGTTGCGGCGGTGCCCACCGCCGTACAGGTTGCTGGTCTGTCTTGCAGAAGGGGGAACACCAGTCCCTCACCCGGAGGCTCCGTGCCCTGAGCTGACTTCCCTTTGCCCTTGTGCCCCTTCCCCAGCTTGGAAGTCGCTGCTGGGACCTTGCCACTGTCCTCTTTGGTCCTGGAACAGGCCTTGCTGGGTGGTTGGTGCGGCTTCTCTCTTCAGCCTGCGGGCCCCTTCTTTACCTTGGCAGGTGGCAGAATAGGGTGGTCCTTGGCCTCACTAGGTGGCACACTGGTAGCCCTGATGGGTGCCACCTTCGATGTTCCCGGACTTGTAGGGACCACACTGGAAGAGGATTTGGTGGCTGAGGTGGTGGACTGGGATCTGGACATCCTGGCTCTAGGGGAAGGACGGGGAGGGGGAGGTGTAGAGAAGAGGTCAATGGCAGCTAGGAAAGGTTTTTTAGACACAGTGGGATGGGAAGATGGAGGGGTTTGGGAGTTGAGGAAGAGGTAGTGGTTGTAGGAGGTGTACGTCAGCTGAGTTTGGGTGAAGGTGCATGGGCTGGAGGCTGTTGTGAGGTGGATGGCTGTTGAGTAGGTGTGTGCCTGCATTTGTGTACGTTGGGAGGAGGGCTCTCAGACACACTGGGAGAGGACACAGGGGACGTGTGCATGGTAGTGGGGGTGGGGTGATTGCACGTGAGCGGTGTGTGGTGATGGGTATGCTGGTAATGGAGGTGGTGGCTGAGGATGTAGTGCATGCAGGTGTGAGTGGAGACGAGACTGGGAGGGAGGACGTGGAGGAGGGGGACACAGCGGAGGCAGTGGATGTTGGTGTGTCTGCATGGGTATGGTGCTTGTGTGAGTGCCTGTGGTATGTGTGGTGCTTATGTTTTCCTGAGCCACTTTTGTGTGTTGATGTGTGTGCATGCTGGTCTGATGGTGTGCTTGGGAGAGGCTGAGGTAGAGGGAATTGGCTGACTAGTTGTCGATGGCCACTACCACAATTGGGGTTTGAGTTCCACAGAGCCTGCCTAACAAGGAACCTACCCTACCAAGTCCGCCCTGGCCTGGGGGAACCCACAGCCCACTTCCCCCATCCAGACACCTCGTAAATCGCGCAGAGTCAGCTGAATGAGAATGTACTTACCCCCTTGTGGCTGCTGTGATGCACTCAAGCGCCTATCCTGCTCCAGATATGCCACCGCCAGGATCCGGTACATCAGGGGGGTCATGGTGCGACGGGCACCCCTTCCATGTTGGGAGGCCATCCCCAGCTGGACCTCCGCCGTCTTCTTGCTCCAGTGGCGCAGCTCCTCCCATCTCTTGCGGCAGTGGGTGCTCCGTCTATGATAGACCCCCAGGGTCCGCACTTCCTTGGCGATGGCACGCCAAATACCCTTCTTCTGGTGGGCGCTGACCTACAGGAAAAATAAAGTAAGAATGGTTTTTACTCCCCCGTCCAGTTATTCTTACTCATTGGCCACAACTTTCCAACCATGCCCTCAAACACATATACTGGCCACCCTCACATGCAGGCCACAGCCGCCCCACCACCCCACACTTATCTTCCATCCACGCTATTCCATACATTAATGTCACATCCACCATGCACACAGTGGACTCACCTGTTTGTCTGGAGGACCGTAGAGTCAGGTCACAGCAGCACTTGCAGTGTAGGACCCCTCCTGTTGAAGGTCAGGTATCAAGTGAGTGAAGAGTTAGAAAATGGCGGTCACGTCCGCGGTGGTGCATACCGTCGGCGTACATCATCATTGGCTCCTGGAACCCATAGCGCCCAATGATAGCCAATTCTGAATTGCGCCGTGGTCTTTGTCCGCCTACCAAGACGCTGCACAACGCCAGCGCAGTTACCTCATTTCCCCTTGTCCCTCCTTACAGGTCAGGCAGCTGCCATTTCAGGGGGGCACATGGCAGGGCACCTAACTGCGTCACAGCACTTTTGGGCAGGAATACGGACAGACAGCGCCACACACAGATTAAATCACAATAGTGCAAAAACACCCTTGTGCTACCTATGTGGTATATGACCCTCTGCTCACCCTTCTCCTCCATAGGGCACATCTGCTGGGGCAGATGATGAGATGGCGCCATCATCCGGTGTACAGACCGCTGGTGGACCTGTCGACAATGGAAGACAGACACATCATTATTAACTACAGACTTGATCGTGCCACAATCCATAAACTGTGTACCCAGTTGGAGCCAGACATGATGTTAGCTATCCGCCATCCCACAGGAATCCCCCTCTAGCGCAGGTCCTGTCAGTGCTCCATTTCCTGGCCAGTGGTTCCTTTCAAACAACAGTGGCCATTGCATCAGGGATGTCTCAGCCAATGTTCTCTAATGTGTTGTCCAGAGTGTTGTCTGCCCTGCTGAAACACATGCGCAGCTACATCGTTTTCCCCCAGATGGAGGATTTGCCCACAGTGAAAGGTGACTTCTATGCCCTGGGACATATTCCCAACAACGTTGGTGCCATTGATGGAACACATGTGGCATTTGTCCCACCCAGCAAGGATGAACAGGTGTACAGAAACCGCAAAAGCTACCATTCCATGAATGTGCAGATGGTGTGTTTGGCAGACCAGTACATCTCCCATGTGAATGCTAAGTATCCTGGCTCTGTGCATGACGCTTACATTTTGAGGAATAGCAGCATCCCTTATGTGATGGGCCAACTCCAGAGGCACTGTGTGTGGCTAATAGGTGAGGCCAAGGTCCCCACACAGTTTGAATAGGTGTCTGGGTATGGGGTAGTCCCTAAGGGTTTGTGTATGTCTAACAGATGCCCCTCGATATTTGCTGGTGACTCTGGTTACCCCACCCTGTCATGGCTACTGACCCCAGTGAGGAATCCCAGGACAAGGCAGAAGAATGCTACAATGAGGCACATGGGCAAACTAGGAGGATTATAGAGCGGACTTTCGGACTCCTGAAGGCCAGGTTCCGGGCCTCCATCTGACAGGTGGCTCCCTATACTACTCACCGAAGAAGGTGTGCCAGATAATCGTGGCATGCTGTATGTTGCACAACCTGGCTTTGCAATACCAGGTTCCTTTTCTGCAGGAGGATGGGCCTGATGTTGGTCTTGTGGCAGCTGTGGACCCTGTGGATAGTGAAGAAGAGGAGGCAGAAGCAGAAGATATAGACAACCAAAACAACATCAACATGCAATACTTCCAATGAGACACAGGTAAGAGACTTGCACTGCTCCTCTCATATTAGACTACTGTAGAATTTAATAAATCTGCCTTTTTACCTCTGTGTATGGACCCTGACAGTTCACTTTGGCTTTCCTTTTCACAGATTTGTGTACCACAATCTGCCTTCTGCTATGTTAACTGCTGCCAAACAACTGTCATACTTTGGTATGTGCAAATGAACATTGCCATTGATATTTATCAGAGAGGTTGTAATAACACATTTGTGAAAGTACAGACTGACTCCATATTGTTTTGTGATTCAAGGGTCTTTATTTAAGTGCTAATCAGTGGAGGGGTATGTGCAATGGGCTGGGGTGATGGTGGAGGAATGTCAATGGTAGATTCCAGTCTATTGGTATCACAGGTGCATTGTCCAAGGGGGCATAGGAAGTGGAGTAAGGACAGGATGACATAGTGGGACAGAGGGGTGACAATCAGGAGAGTCCTATTTCCTGATGGGGGTCTTGGCAATGTTCTCTGTCTTGTACCTGGATCGCAGGGACCATTTGCAGGGTGGTTCTCCTTCTGCAGGGGGTGGCGTGCTGGTGGCCTTTTGGTCCTGTGGCGCTGTCCACTAGCGCCAGCGGGCGTGGAGGGATGTTCATCATTCGGGTTAGTGTCAGGGGCCCGGTGGTGTGCCACTGTCTCCCTCATGGTGTTGGCCATGTCTGCCAGCACCCCTGCAATGGTGACCAGGGTGGTGTTAATGCACTTCAAGTCCTCCCTGATCCCCAGGTACTGTTCCTCCTGCAGCCGCTGGGTCTCCTGAAACTTGGCCAGTACCGTGCCCATGGTCTCCTGGGAATGGTGGTATGCTCCCATAATGTTGGAGAGTGCCTCATGGAGAGTGGGTTCCCTGGGCCTGTCCTCCCCCTGTCACACAGCAGTCCTCCCAGTTTCCCTGTTGTCCTGTGCCTCTGTCCCTTGAACTGTGTGCCCACTGCCACTGACCCCAGTTCCCTGATTGTCTTGAGTTAGTGGGTTTGCCTGGGGTCCCTGTAGTGGTGGACATACTGCTGATTGATGTGTCCTGGGGACAGTGGCATGGGCCCGCTGGGTGGGTGCTGTGGTGGTGTTTCCTGAGGTGGGAGGTTCTGTGGTGGTTAGGGACTGTGGCAGGGGAACCGACTGTCCAGAGGTCCCTGATGGGCCGGGCTGATCATCTTAATCCAGGCGTGCAGAGCTGCTGTCATCACTGTGGGCTTCTTCTGTGGGGGGACTGGATATCGCTGGCACCTCCCATCCGGTGACGTTGGGTAGGGGTCCTGTTGGGGTGTAACTGCATAGTTATTACAACTGTGTGTGTCATCTTGTGCAATGTGTGGGTTTCCCTCTACTCCTGTGTTAGCATTATTGCCTGGGCCCTTGTGTGAGGGGTGATTTTGTGGCCTGGGTGAGTCTCTCTACTGGACATGCTTTGGTGATGGGTGTCCATGCAGGTCTGTAATGGGTGTCCATGCATTGGTGTTACATGCAGGGCTTGGTATAGGGATGTGTGGGTTGTGATAGTGGGGTTTCTGTGAGGTGTTGGGGTGATGGGTGTGAGGGTAGGGGTAGGAGTTTGTGATGGCATGCATGTAGGGTGGGGGGATATAGTAGTAAAGATTTGACTTACCAGAGTCCAGTCCTCCTGCTACTCCTGTGAGGCCCTCAGGATGCATGATCGCCAAGACTTGCTCCTCCCATGTTGTTATTTGTCGGGGAGGAGGTGGGGGTCCACTGCCAGTCCTCTGTACGGCTACCTGGTGTCTGGATACCACGGAACGCACCTTCCCCCATAGGTCGTTCCACCTCTTCCTGATGTCATCCCTTGTTCTGGGGTGCTGTCCCACTGCGTTGACCCTGTCGACAATTCTCCGCCATAGCTCCATCTTCCTTGCAATATTCTGCACCTGTGATCCGAATAGCTGTGGCTCTACCCGGATGATCCACCATGACCCTGAGCTCCTCCTCAGAAAACCTGGGGTGTCTTTGAGGTGCCATAATGTGGTGTGGGTGATGTGTGAGGTGATGTTTGTTGTGCTGTGTGATGTGTTGTGTTGGGGTGTGTTCTTTGAGGTGCGTGGATGTTGTATGAGTGATGGTGTTGTGTGCCTGTGGATGCTGGTGTTGTGTTTGGTATTCTCTCTATCCGTGCTTCTTCCAAAAAAGTAATTGTAAGGGGTTGTGGGTAATGTGGGTGTGTGTTTTATAGTGGTGTGGGTGTGTGGGTGTGTTGTGTGTATGTGTATCAGGTGTGTGTATTTTGAATTGTCCAATATGAATGTGTTTTGTAAATATGTGTGTATTTTGAGTGTGGCGGTGTGTACCGCCAATGGTTTACCGTCGTTGAATGACCGCCACGTTGATTCTTGGGTCATGATAGTGTTGGCGTATTCCTGTTGGCGTAACAGAGTAGGTTTTGCTATCGCCACTTTATCACTGACCTTTGGTGTGGCGGACTTGTGTGGGTGTCTGTATTGTGGCGGATTATGGGATGTGGGTCGTAATACCTGTAGCGGATTTCTGCCACAGCCAGTGTGTTGGCGGCCGTCAGCACGGCAGCAAGCGGGATTTACCTCCAGGGTTGTAATGAGGACCAAATTTTGTATTTTGGAAAAAACAATCACAGACAGAATTGGGGCGATATAGTGCCAATAACATATCTCAATAGCTTTCAAGGATCATCAGCTTATTACAGATTACATTCAAGTGCAACAGGCTTGTAGACACTAAAGTACAAGAAACACAGCTGGCATATGCCATCTTACTTGCAGAACAATAGAACAAAGTGCCATGTGCCTAACCACCTGATAAAATATTAATTTTGCAATTTAGAAAAAACAATTAAGGACCAAAAACAATACTGGGGATATATGATGTAGAAAAGGCATCTTGGGGAGCCCTTTTATAAAGTGCAAATTATATATCTCAATATCCTTCAAGTAACATCAGGTTCTACTAAATTACAACAAAGTTCAACAGCCTTGTACTCACTGAAGTGCTAAAGCAAAATACAGCTGGAATCCCCAATCCTATTAAAAGTGCAATAGAACAAAGTTCAATGAGCAGCTGGATTCCCCTGTTGCATGCAAACATACTAACCAACTTCCTAATGGAGATAAACCATAGCCGAACTAATACTAGTAAATATTCTAGTGGACTATGCCAGTAGAGCCTGGAACTTTTACATACGAAATTACTTAGGAGGAATTCACAATGAACCAACCAACTCTGAAATACATTAAAGGGCTTGAAATGGCGTCAGATAGCTGCAAACATGTAATATCTCCCCACACACTTTGCATAACCTTCTTCAAATTATTTTGCCCTTGACAATTTCTCCCACCATTTCTGCAATGTAGGGACCTGATTAGTCCACCAGTGTTAAATGATCATGGACTGATCCACGGTTAATGCAATTGAAATAAAAATCTGTCCTGTCTCACTAATTCCCTGAGTCTCCTTTGACACCCCAAAAAGTACCAGTCTTACATCGGGGACCATAATGGTTTTTACTCCTTTAATTATCAAGGAGAATAGCCCCTTCCAAAAATAGCTTAGTTTTGGGCACTTATGGAATATTTTGAGCCAATCATCCCGCCTCATCCTGTAGGCAGTGAAAATATTGATCAGGGATATGCAAATATATTCTATGCAGGGCAATAGAAGTGTAATATGCCAACCACTGAGAAAGGACATTCTCTTAAAATTTGCTCATCTCAACGACTTATCCTCCAACTTAGATATAACCTACCTATTGTCCTTCATAAGTCTGCATTGAGTTATTTTATGTATTCTTTCAAGGAACCCAGATATAACATCCTGGCTTGAAAAACGATACCAGTTGCCTATTCCCATAAGCTTGCTCTTAACCAATTCACACAACACCCGATGTGGTTCCTGGCTGAGATCATATGAATTAGAAACAAAATGAGTTAGCTGTAGAAAACTCCACCTGGGTGGTACTTTGGCCCCCACACCTCCTGATTACCTTGTTCCATGTTATTAATTTTCCCTTTATCACAAAATCCCCTAGCTCCTTAAAACCATGAGATGCCCAAAAAGACAGCGCAACCTTTGAAAAGGACAGGATAAAATAGTTGCATTCCTGGGTCTGCAAGTAGTTAAAGGCTGACGGGATCTGGTTATATTTGCATAAGGCTATTATCCTGCAACCCAACTCCTGAAGTGTCTTGTATCTTGTTTTCTTTGGCAATTTTGCATTTTTTATAAAAGCTGGCAAACTACTTGCGCATTCATGCACCATTTTCCTTAAAAAGTTATCATCTAATACTCCATTGCCTTCAAATAATGTTCCTACTAAATGAAGAAGTGCCGCCTGATAGTACATCCGCATATGTGGAAGAATCAGGCCTCCCTGAACCTTCTCGAGCTGCAAGACAGCAAATTTAGTTCTAGGGGCCTTCTTATCCCAAATGAAGCTTCTCATATGAGAGTCAAGTTCCTGAAGATAACTAATATTATTTTAATGGGAATGTTAGAAAACAAAAACACAAATGAAGGTAATATCAACATCTTAACTGATGCTACACTACCAATAAATGTCAAAGGAAGGAGAGACCATCTATACAGTAATTCATGTGTCTTCCTACACATAATAGCAATATAATTCAGCTGAAATAACTGACAGTGCACCTGGGCAAATAATTACCATGCAAGGAGGCTTTTGCAGGGCTAAATAAAAAAAAAAAAAAAAAAGTAACTCTGCAGTTGGGGGCTGGGTGACTTTTTTGTGAGTAATACTATACAGTATGTGAAAACAATAACTCAAATCTGTGAATACCTCTGGTAGAGCAAATATTTAATCTACTCCAGCCTAGAGGTTGAAACATCAGGAGTATTCAAGTCAAAGCTGATGCAGCCCAGGGGAATCTCAATGCTCAGTTAAGGGTGAAATCCAAGGCCAGAGAACTGCTGGACATTGAGAGGCTGGATAGGGCTAGCAGACAAGAGGGGGTAAGTAAGGGCCAGAAATAGAGCACTGAGGAGATTCTCCAGGGCCCCAGGTGGATGGTTCGGGATCCTCTCCATTGATGCTGGAGCTTGCGAATGCCAATACTGAGTCTGTGACAGATATTAATGGGGAAGTACCTGTAAGCCTTGTAAAATCTAAACTATACCCCGTGTTCTCAAAGCCTTTGAAAATTATGAGGGGCTCTGTACCAGCTGGCAGTGAACTAGGGGTGAAGCCAGTAAGTACTAATGAGTTTCGATAGTCTTTGGATGAGCAGGCAGATGCTCAGAATAGGCCCCAAGCAGCAATAAGCTCCTCAAGTGACCCCAGGCTTACATATGGAGGCATGTACAGAACCTGGGCAGGCTCCCTTGGAACACAGTAAGATTCTGAGGGGTCTAAATATGCAAAAGGACCGGGGGTTTAATGTTTGACATGATGCCAATATTGAGTCTGTAATAAGCTATCGGAAAAAAGAGACCTGAAAGCCTCACAGGCAAATTAAATTGCTACTCTTCATTAAATGGTGACTATAGTTGAAGAATGCATGACAAGGCTTCCTGGGAGACTTAAAAAGATCAAACTAGAATTTTTGACATAGAGGATAAAGTGACATTGATGCAGAAAGATCTGTGCCAGCTTGAAAAGAATAAAGGCCTTTTGGAAAGTAAGGTTGACGATCTACAGAATTACAATAGGCAGTCCAATCTCCAAACTGTAGGGGTCCCGGAAGTGTGCAAAGGACAGCAGATGATTCAGTAGGTGGACTCACTCACCAAGGAAGCAATGCTTAATCTGATCAACAGTCAAAGCTCAACGTTCTGGCCAAAGGACAATTTTATCTTTTTTCCACCATCAGTGAGGTGGAAGTTCTTCTCCAGAAATAATCAAACTAGGCCTGGGCCTTACAATGGATTTGAGATGTGTGAGGGCATATTGTATTATGTGTGGTAGGGATTCTTGAAGAGTATGGTGATTTCCGGGAGGTGTGGGCCTTCCCCTTTCAGAGTGTGTGTGCAGAGTGGTGCAGTGTCATTGCACTCTTTTTTGTGTGGGCTGGGAGTGGGGTAGTGTGAGCAATTCTCTCCTCGAGGGTAAGAGAGCAGAAAGGCATGTGGTTTTGGTTATGGGTATAGTTTGGGTGGAAGGGGGCATGGTTGGTGGCAAGGAAAGTAAAAATTGAGCTCTATCAAAATACTTTTATTTTAAGGAAAGTGAGCTGGGCCAATGAAAGCATAGTATTCCAGTTTAGTGATGCAAAATGTAAGAATTGTCTTCTGTAATGCAAATGGTATACTAAACAAGTGCAAATAAGGGGGCCTTATACAATAGCTAACATCACTTTCTCCATGAAAACGTTTTATACAAGAGGCTAATCTGAAGAGTAATGCTCCCAAATTTTTTATTCCTAAGAGGTATTCTTGGGTGCATTTTGCTTCAGGTGGGGTGGCAGCAAGAGGTGTAACGATTTATCCAGGGAATGGCATTGACTGGGAGATAAGAGAAGTCATTAGAGGCCCTCAAAGCAGATGGCTGTGACTGAAAGTATTGGTCCAGGGCTCCCCTCTCAATCTAGTGAATTATTATGGTCCTATTAGCAATGAGGTGGAATCTATTTTAGCTATATATGCTATTGCTATGGGTGCAGAGGACCCAGTGATTTTGGGAGGGGATTTTCATTTTATTCAGGCTCTCTCCAGATACGTCCAATAGGGCTGAAAACAGTTGAAACTCAAGAAATTGATCTCTGTGCTATCACAGGACTTTATCCTTTTAGACCCTTGGCAGGTTGAGCATCCTGGTATAGCACAGCTTATGTGCTTTTCACAATGCTTTTAGATCGCTTCTTAACTAGCTTTCTTTTTGGCATCCCAGTCCCTCAAGAGAGTTGGGTCAGACACTTGGTCAAATTATTTTTTAAATCATTCAGTGCTCTCAATTTCAATAGAATTAGCCATTCCAACAAGAGCAGGGACTAGGTGGCAGCTTAACAGGGCCTTACTAAGCAGTCAGGAATCCCTTGAAGATATGCAGGTTTTCATATCTGAGTTTTTTGTAATTAAGAGAAATACAGCATTATTATTTTCTGTGTGGGAAGCATTCAAGGCCACAGCACGTGGACATATCATTGCGTATTAAGCCAATCAAAACAAAGAGCGCATGAGACAAATAAAGAATCTACAGATGACGGTAGATTCCGCTATGTGCGCTATTATTAATTAACAGGCTAAGGGATCCTTGGTGGAGGGGTTTGAGAAGGCTAAACAAAATCGAAAGGTTTTTTTCATACTAGAAGAAACCAATAGCTCAAAAGCCTATCAGCAACAATTGTATGAGGAGAGCCAGCGGATTGGGAAAGTTTTAGCTTGGTCCATGCGAATTAAGCACAACAAATCTGCTGTCAGGAAAATCGAGGACCCGGACACTCAAAGTATAGTATCTGAAGAGGATGAAGTTGCTTCTGACTTTCTACAGCACTATACACAGCTATATGAAAGTTCATATCAAGTATTTCCTCCCATATAGCTCAGTATTTCAACTCATTAGGATTGCTGCAACTCCCCAGTTCTATGGCTATGACCATGATAGAGAAAATAACAGAGGTTGAGGTTTTTGAAGATTTACATAAAATGGCCAATGCAAAAGCTTGTGGCCATGATGGCTTCCCCTAAGAATTTTGCAAGCTGTTCGTGAGGCATCTGGTCCCTTTTCTAACAGAATTATTTAGTGTTATTAAAGGATGGTGGGGTAGTCCCCCTTCCTTCAAGGAATCCATCACAGTTAGTTTTGTCAAAAAAAGGTAAATTGTTGTTAAATGTTAATTCCTATGGATCCATTAGCCTGCTTAATGTGTACTATAAGCTCCTGACTAAAGCATGAGCTACACGTATTATTCCCGCGGGCCAAGCACTCATTCATAAAGACCAGAGGGGGGTTTGTGTCTAATCATTTTATGGCGGCAAATACCAACCTTTTGCTTTATGCAATAGCTTTTTCTTCATCTAACCAAACGCGAACATCAGCGAATATGGTTGATACTGAAAATGTGTTCAACCTGATCAACTGCGATGCCTCATTGCTTTGTTTAGCGAAATTTGGCTTCCCCTCGAAATGTGTCACTATGTTGAAGAACTTGTACCAGGGAGCACAGGCCAAGGTAATAGTGAATTCCAGTGTCGTGGGCAAGATGTCTATCAACAGGGGCACCTGTCAGGGATGTTTCCTGTCCTCAATACTTTTTACTTTTTTATTGAATAGCTTGTGGTCAAACTTAGTAGTAGACCAGGGATAGTGGCACCACTGGAGGAGATGCCTAAATGAAAGTTGTTTACAGACTACATGCTTTTGTACCTCAAGCCCGATCAAACCAATATACAGTATGCTTTTGACCTGAGAGAGGAGCGCACGAGCATTGGGGTTACATGGTCAATCAGAGCAAGACGGAATTGTTACTTTTCAGTGCACCAGCTGAAGAACTTCTTGTTTTTTTACAATAGCAGGCCAGCGCTCAAAGCCCAATCAGGTATTTAGGCATATACGTGACTGACTTACATGATTTCTTGTTAGGTCCTGCTAAACCAGGCTCTGAAATATTCTTATATACAATATATAATGAAATTTGGGAGCTTTCACAAATGAAAACTGCTGCTTCTTCAAGGCAAATAGATAAGGAAAATTTAGAGAAAGCTTTAGCCATTGTCGACAGTGGTATGAATACCGGGTTCACTCATATCTATATATATATATATATTTAAATATATCTATATATACATTAAACAACATTGTGTCCTCTGCTATTGATATTATTCAAAACGATGTGTCATTTCTACACTATGGACAAAGGCAACTTAGGTCCATTATGCAGTTTAGATGGACTGTACAATTTCTTAAAAGTTGTAGCGTGCCCTGGAAGCATATTTAACTCTTAAGAATTGTTTGTTGCATTTAATCTCACATGTAAACAACAAATAATGACTGTTATATTTGGCATCGTTGGGGTGGTCTCCCCAAACATTTTTTTACCCTCTTGCCTCCTGTTTTTCGGATCTATTTTTACTGGCCTATAGGGATCTGTGCCCTTTACTAGTGCTGACCAGTGCTATAATGCAGGTTCTTTGCCCTCTTGAACATGGCAGCATTTTCTTCTCCCCAACTGGCATATTTAATTTACTTGTAAGTCCCTAGTAAAGCACACTATGGGGGTGATTCTGACCTCGGCGGTAAAAGGCCCTTACCGCCGGTCAGAAGTCCGCCGCGGCCGCGGTAAACCGCCACGGTCATTCTGACCTCCAACTGGCAAACCGCCAAAAACCCGACATCCACGGAAGGCCGCCTCATCAGCAGGCAGCGATAAACTGGAGATGACCAAACCTCCACCGTCACACCAACAGAAATACGCCCATGCCATTACGACCCACGAATCCACGCGGCGGTCTTTCAACCGCGGTATTCCATTGGCGGTACACACCGCCGCGCTCAAAATACACACACCCTTACAAAACACAGCCATATTGGACAATTCGAAATACACACACCTGATACACATACACACACCACTCCCACACACCCATCACCATATAAAACACACACCCACATCAACCACAACCCCCCACAAATCGAAAATCAGAGACAAGGCGCAATACACAGAGAGAGAGCACAGGGAACGCAAACCACAACACACACAGGAACCCAACATCGTCACCCACACCACATCTACGCACACATCACCACACACCACCACTCACATCACCACAAACACCACCCCACACCTCATCCACACAACCCCATGGCACCCCAAAGACACCCCAGGTTCTCGGACCAAGAACTCAGGGTCATGGTGGAGGAAATAATAAGGGTAGAGCCCCAGCTCTTCGGCACACAGGTGCAGCACACCACAATAGCCAGGAAGGCGGAGTAATGGCAAAGGATCGTCGACAGGGTCAACGCTGTGGGACAGCATCCCAGAAATCGGGAAGACATCCGAAAGCGCTGGAACGACCTACGGGGGAAGGTGCGCTCGATGGTGTCAAGATACAACATTGCTGTGCAGAAGACTGGCGGCGGACCCCCACCCACTCCACCCGATTTCACAGCATGGGAGCAAGAGGTCTTTAACATCCTGCATCCTGACGGCCTCGCTGGAGTAGCCGGAGGAATGGACTCTGGTAAGTCTAATCTCAACTACTTCACCCACCCCCCAACCACCAGCATGCCAACCCACACCCCCACCCTCAACCCCAACCCCAACCCCCCAGCACACATCCTCCCTGCCAATGTCTCACCAGCACAACCCACCCAACCCAACACCAAACCCTGAATGGCAACACAAACCATGCACACCCATCACCTATGCATGACCACTGCACATACCCATCCCCCCCCACAAACCACCCTCACATCTCCTCCCACAAGGGAATGCCAGCACTGGGGGACAAGGGCACCCACAAATCGCACGCCATGGCACACACAGAAGCAATAACCATACTCTTTTACCCCTGCAGGGCCCGAACGCCAACACACCGGCCAGGAGGGTCCAGATTTGTCCATCCCACCCCCAGAACAGGCCCCCAGTGATGACAGCAGCTCTGTCGACCTAGAACCTGATGACCAGCCCGGACCATCGGGGACCTCTGGACAGTCGGTTCCCCACACACAGACACAGGCCACAGCAGACCCAACCCCCTCTGGGAATATCAGCACAGCTCCCACCCAGCGGGCCCATGCCTCTGTCTCCAGGACGCGTCAATCAGCGGTGTGTCCGCCACTACAGGGCACCCAGGCTGACCCACCACCCCAACAACAACAGGGACCTGGGGGCAGTGAGAGTGGGCACACCGTCCAGGGGACAGAGGCCCGGGGAAACAGGGGAACTGGGAGGGCTGCAGTGCGACAGGGGGGAGAGGACAGGCCCAGGAACCCACTCTCCAAGAGGCCCTCACCACCATCATGGGAGCATACCACCACTCCCAGGAGACGATGGCGACGGTACTGGCCTGATTCCAGGAGATCCAGGCACAGCAGGAGGAACGGTACATGGGGTTCAGAGACGAACTCAGGAACATCGGTTCCACAATGGGGACCATAGTCCTGGCCCTCAACCGGATAGACACCATGTTGCGGGACCATGTGGCACTCCAAAGGGCCCCTGTCACTAGCCTGGACCTGGAACAGCCTACCACCTCCGCCGGCGCTAGTGGACAGGAGGCCCCCACACAACGACAGGCCACCAGAACCCCACCTCCTGCTGAAGAACAACCACCCCGCAAGATGAACCTGAGATCACAAAAGAAGACAGAGTAGGATGCCAAGACCCCCGCCAGCATAAGATACCCCCTGATGTCATCCCACTGTCCCACATTGTCACCCTGTCCAACCTTAAACAGCCCCTGCTCCATCCTTCCACAGGCATATGGACAATGCACCTGTGAAACTGGGAACTGGACTCTGCCATGGACATTACTCCACCCCCACCCATCACCGTTTTACTATCATGGACCTATATGTAGCACTAAAAATAAATCACTAATTGCACTTCAAAAATCTGGAGTCTGCTTGTATTCTTAACAAATGTATTACACATAACAGTTCAATAATGTTCTGTTACATTGTGATGACAACATACCAATGTCAATGAGCTTTAGTCCATGGGCAAACAAAGCAGAAGTCACGCAGTGGGTCATACAGCTCTGAAAAGTGAAGGGGAAGTCAAAAATCAGTTAAAAGGAACTGGGGGGAAACACAAAAAGTAGAGATGCAGGAGGCCTGAAGTAAATGTTAAATGGCGTGGGTGATTCTTACCTGTGTGATACTGAAAGTACTGTTGTATAACTGTGTCCCTGTTGTCCGTGTCGTCCCCGTCGTCTTCCTCCTCTTCACTCTCCACAGGCTCCACAGCTGCTACAACACCACCATCTGGACCATCCTCCTGCAGGAAAGGCACCTGGCGTCGCAATGCAAGATTGTGAAGCATACAGCAGGCCACGATGATCTGGCACACCTTCTTTGGTGAGTACATTAGGGATCCACCTGTCATATGCAGGCACCTAAACCTGGCCTTCAGGACCCCGAAGGTCCTTTCTATGATCCTCCTAGTTCGCCCATCGGCCTCATTGTACCGTTCCTCTGCCCTGGTCCGGGGATTCCTCACTGGGGTCAATAGCCAAGGCAGGTTGGGGTAACCAGAGTCACCTATTAGCCACACACGTTGTCTGTGTAGCTGTTCCATCACATAAGGTATGCTGCTATTTCGCATTACATACGCGTCATGCACAGACCCAGGGAACTTGGCATTTACATGGGAGATGTACTGGTCAGCCAAACAGACCACCTGCACATTCATCTAATGGTAATTTTTTCTGTTTCTGTACACCTGCTCATTGTCTTTTGGGGGTACTAAAGCCACATGGGTCCCATCAATGGCACCAATGATGTTGGGGATATGTCCAAGGGCATAGAAATCACCCTTCACAGTGGCCAAATCACCCTCCTCAGGAAAAACAATGTAGCTCCGCATGTATTTCATCAGGGAAGACAACACTCTGGACAAAACCTTAGAAAACATAGGCTGAGACATCCCTGATGACATGCCCACTGTTGTCTGAAAAGACCCACTTGCCAAAAAATGGAGGACTGACAGAACCTGCACCAGAGGGGGAATTCCTGTGGGTTGGCGGATGGGGGACATCAGGGCTGGCTCCAGCTGGGCGCACAGTTCATGTATAGTGGCTCGGTCAAGTCGGTATCGAAGTATAATATGTCGTTCTTCCATTGTCGACAGGTCCACCAGCGGTCGGTACACGGGAGGATTCCTCCTTCTCCACGCAAGTCCCAGCGGACGGTGCCTAGGAAGGACAACATGGAGTACAGAGTCAAGCAACCCACAGGTACGTAACCACAGCTTGCACAGTACACAAATCGCTATGCATTGAATGGCTTGTATGAGTGACAATGCAAGGCCTAGGCCTGTGTGACGCAGTAGAAATTAAGCCATGTGGGCCCTTGAAATGGCGGCTGCCTGACCTGTGAAGTGTGACAGTGGGATGTGAGGTCAATGCGCTGGCGTGGCACACCGTGGCGGTAGGCGGTCGAAGACCGCTGTGCGAAGCCGCATTGGTTAACATTGAACCCTATGGGTTTCAGTAGCCAATGACGATGTGCGCCGGCGGTCGCGGTACGCACCGCTGCGGTACGCACCGCCGCGGGCGTGACCGCCATTTTCTATCTGATTAATCACTCGAGACCTGATCATCCACAGGAGAGGACCTATACTGCAAGTGCTGCTGTGACCTCGGTCTGGAAGAGACAATGGCTGCTGCGACTGGGGAAAGGGCCCCTGCCTTCACTTCAGAAGAATTGGAGAAACTTGTGGATGGGGTCCCCCCCCCCAGTATGCGCTACTCTACGGTCCTCCAGACCAATAGGTAAGTACACTGGGTGCACGTTGAATGGGCTATGCCTGGGTTGTGTATGGTGGATGTAAGATGGTGGGGTGGGGAGAGAATGAGTAGTGCAAGGCACGACAGATGAGAGCATGTGCCACATGGCAAGGTTGGGGAGGGAGGGGCAGTCACACCTAACATGCAGACAAATGATGATATTTCCTATTCCACCCTGTACATGTCAAATAGGTCAGCGCCCATCAGAAAGTCGAAATTTGGCGTGCCATCGCCAAGGACGTCCGGGCCCTGGGGGTCCACAACAGACGGGGCACCCACTGCCGAAAGAGGTGGGAGGACATCCGCCACGGGACCAGGAAGACCGCCGAGTCACTGCTGGGGATTGCCTCCCAACCTAGGAGGGGTGCCAGTCGTACCCTGACCCCCCTGATGTCCCGGATCCTGGCGGTGGCCTACCCCGATTTGGATGGGCGCGTGAGGACATCACAGCAGACACAAGGGGGTGAGTACCAGCACATTCTGCTATCTTTACGCGCAGTGGAGGCGTCTGGGTGGGGGAGGAGGGCTGTGGGTGACATTAGGCCAGGGCGCTTTCTGTAGTGTAGTCCCCTCCTTTAGGCATGGCCCTGTGCCCCCGCCCCCCACCTCTGTAGGGTGCCAAGTACAGCAATCGATGGTCCAGCATCACCCATGTGCGCATTTGTTGTCCATAGACCTGTTGGCCTAGTCACAAGTACTGAGTAATGTACCCCGATTGCGCAGCGTAGTGCATGAGGCTCCTGTGTCTGTCCTCTCCGCCAACGGTGTTGACAATGCATGCACTCAACCTGTTTTTATTTCTCCCCCCACCCTTTTTCTTTATCTTCTTGTGCATGTGTGCATTAGCATCATCAGGCGGAGGAGAATTGGCATCGGAGCACGAGGGAGCTGCAACTCACAAGGCCCCGGTGGGCCATGGTACAGATACCGAGGTCACCAGTGATACGGAGGGCGAGGGGAGCACCACAACGAGAACCCGTGGTGACACCAGCGACACCAACACGTCCTCGGAAGGAAGCTCCCTAGCGGTGGCGGCAACATCCGGGCTCCCCGCCTCTACAGGTACAGCCGCCACCCAGCACACCAGCTCCGCCCTCCCAGCAGCCCCTCAGCCTTCGCTCCGTGCCCGCTCGCCCAAGAAGGCGGACATCTCCTTCGCCCCAGGCACCTCAGGCCCTGCCCCTGTTACCCCTGCTGCCCTCAGTGAGGAGGTCATTGACCTCCTACAGACCATCATTGTTGGGCAGTCTACCCTTTTGAATGCCATCCAGGGGGTAGAGAGGGAGGTGCATCGGAGCAATGCATACCTGGAGGGCATTCATTCGGGTCAGGCTGCCCATCAACGATCGTTCAATGCTCTGGCCTCAGCACTGACGGCAGCCATTGTCCCTGTTTCCAGCCTCCCTCTTCTAACTGCCTCCACCCTGTCTCTGTCTCCTGTTCCTCAGCCTATCCCATCCACACCATCAGACCAGCCTGCACACACCTCAACACCCAAGGGCAGCTCATCCAGACATAAGCACCACAGATCACACAAACATTCACCCAAGCAACACCCAGATGCAGACATGCCAACAGTCAAGACCACCTCTGTGTCCCCCTCCTCCTCGTCTCCCTCCTCCCACCCTGTGACGTCTCCGCTCAAACCTGCATGCACACCACCATCAGCCAGTACTTCCATCACCAGCACACCCTCCAGTACAGTCCGCACACGTGCAGTCACCACCCCCACTGCCATTTACACGTCCCCTGTGTCCTCTCCCACTGTGTCTGTCACCCCCTCTTCCAAGACACACAAACGCAGGCAGCCACCCACCCAACAGCCAACCACATCACCACAGCCTACGTCACAAGCACCTGCACCCAAAGACAGCACACCTGACTCTCCTACAACCACATCCTCTTCCTCCACTCCCATTCCCACTACACCTACCCTTTACCTTGGTCATAAAAAAGTTTACCTCTCCAAACTTAACCTCTTTGACCCACCTGACCTACCCCCTCCATCTGCTAAGAGTCCCAAGAGCACCTCAGCCACCACCAGCCCGGCTTCAAGTGTCACCATAGTGCACGGGTTTTGGAGTCCACTCTTTCCCAGCACTGATACATCGGCCAGCAGCAAGGGGACAGCCACCCCCCCCCCCTGGAAAGAGGACCCGTAAAATCAAGGGCAGCCGCGAGAAGACTGACACGGCTGCCCCCAAGGACCAAAGTTGTGGCACTTCACCTGCCACAACATCCAGGGGAGGCAAGGGCCAGAGAGCCTCATCGAAGGAGGGCAAGGGCAGCAGGGCGGAGAAGTCAGCCAGCAGGAGCGCGGACCAGGAGGGCCCCACAAGCCCCATCCCGGGTGTGAGGGAGGACACCCAAGGGCCCAGGACTCCGTCACAGAAGGGTCCAGCAACTGCACGGTCGGAGGGCGACTAAGCATGGAGTCCTGGCCAGGGCTGGCTCCCTTGAATGACTGGACAAGCACCGCTGAACAGGGCCCCGCCAAGACAGGCACCGCTGAAGAGGGCCCCGCCGTGAAGAGCACCGCTGAACAGGGCCCTGCCAAGACAGGCACCGCTGAACAGGGCCCCGCCAAGACAGGCACCGCTGAAGAGGGCCCCGCCGTGAAGAGCACCGCTGAACAGGGCTCCGCCAAGACAGGCACCGCTGAAGAGGGCCCCGCCAAGACAGGCACCGCTGAAGAGGGCCCCGCCGTGAAGAGCACCGCTGAAGAGGGCCCCGCCAAGACAGGCACAGCTGAAGAGGGCCCCGCCGTGAAGAGCACCGCTCCGCTGGGCCCCGCCGTCTCAAGCACCGCTCCGCTGGGCCCTTCCTGTCAAGCACCGCTCCGCTGGGCCCTTTCTGTCAAGCACCGCTCCGCTGGGCCCTTCCTGTCAAGCACCGCTGGCCCATTGACAGTGCCGGTTCTGTGTCGAGCTAGTGTTCACGCTGCACTCGGGCCACCCTGCCTCCTCCATTACCTGTGGAGTCTGTAATCCACCTGATGGCCTTTGTCTCTGCACTCCCCAGGATGGCACAGTGGGCAGACCACCCACTGTAGAGACTTGAGAGACTGTGGCTTTGCACTCCCCAGGATGGCACAGTGGGCAGACCACCCACTGTAGAGACTTGAGAGACTGTGGCTTTGCACTCCCCAGGATGGATCTGGCGTCGTGGACTCATGTGGTTGAGGTGCCCCCCCTTCCCTTCCCCCTGAGGTGCCTGTAGTTTTGTCATCTGATGCCCCATCAGTGTTCTCTCCAACGGACTCAGGTCTCCTGTGTGGGCTTTGCCCATGTGTTGATACACTTTGGCCCACGGACAGTGGAAATTTAAGTGACTGTGCAGGACTTATTGCCTATGTTTATCGGTTTCGCTATGTTCTTACTTGATTTTTTACAATTCATATTGCTATTTTACCATGACTTCAATGAACCTATTTTATACATAAATTTTGTTTCTCAGTTTAATTATGTCTTTGCATTATTCCGGGGGTTTTGGGTGGTATCACTGTGACTTGGTGCTCTGCATTGGTGTGTAGATAGTTGGAGGGGGTTGGGGGGGTCGCATATGTGTGTGCCCGTAACCTTTCCTCCTCCACCCTCCCCTGTGTCGTAGGTGCAGTACTCACCGTTGTCGTCTGCGCCGGCGTTCGTACTCGTGGTAGATGAGCAGGTAGACGAGAGCAGGTAGGATGTTTAATTCGGGTTCCATGCTGTCCTCCGTCCTCGTGGAGTGTGTATAGGTGAGCGTTTTCCCGTTCGCAGTCTGTTTCCGCCGTGTTTTTATCGGCGGGGTTCCCGCCCCGGAAAAGGTGGCGGATTGGTGAGTTGTGATAGGGTGGGCGGTACATTGTCTGCCGCCTGCCTGTTGGCGGTGACCACTGCGCTGTTTGTGTGTCCCGCCGTGGCGGTCGGAGTGTTAAAGTGGCGGGCTGTGTTGGCGGTTCCCGCCAGGGTCAGAATTCCCTTTTTTGGACCGCCTGCCTGTTGGCGGGTTGGCCGCCGCTTTATCACCGACCGCCAGGGTTGGAATCACCCCCTATATATGTGCTGAGGGCCACTAAATTAAATGTTACTAGTGGGCCTGTAGCACTGATTGTGCCAACTTCTACAGTAGCCTCTCAAACATGTCTCAGGCCTGTCACTGAAGAGCCTGTGTGTGCAGTTTTAAACTGCCAACTTGACCTGGCAGGTGATCCCACTTGCCTGGCTCAAACCTTCCCTTTTATTGCATGTACGCCACCCCTAAAGAAGGCCCTAGGGCAGGTTGCAGTGTATATGAGAGGTTGGACATGCACTTTCTGAGTTTAACATGTCCGGATAATGGAAAACTGCTAAATTTGTTTTTCACTATTGCAAGGCCTATCTCTCCCAAAGAATAGCATTGGGGTTGCCTTAAAGCACTTTTTGAGTATAACTTCCAAATGGGAAGCAATAGAAATATGGAGTTTGATGTCCCTGGACTCACAATTTAAAATCACAAATTATGGTGAAGTTGGATTTTAAATTGTAAGTCTGAAAATGCAACTTTTAGAAAGTTGGTATTGTCTTACTTTAACCATTTGGTGCCTCTGCCTGTCTATGAATACACTTCTGAGGTAGATGACACCTGGGCTTTGTGTATTCCCACTAGACAGTCACACAAAGGAAGCTTGGGAGTGGCATTAGCATATTGATGACCCATCACCAGGCCAATGGATCTTCCTGGGTTAGGTGGGAGGGAGAAGCTGGCACTTACTTCTGAAAAGGCTGTGCCACTCTTCACGCAAAGGGCTGCATTACCCCCTGCGTAATGTATGAAGTCTGGTGGGGCAGGAAGGGAACCTTCAGAGACTTCAGAGAAAGGTCTAGAAGTTTCCTCAACTTCCCGGAATCTAGGCGCCAAAGAATAAATGCTGAACCCCAAGTCCCACAAGATCAGAAATCTACTGGTACAAGGACACCCTGTCAGGAAGGACTGCTGTGGTGCCAGGAAGGACTGGCACTCTGCACGTCATTACTGTGTTGGCCTACTGCTGCTGTGTGCAGGACTGTAGAAGGGACTGCCACCTTGCTGCTGCTCTGACACGTTGGCCTGCTGCCTCTGCTCCTGTCCTGCAGAAAGGGTCTGAACATGTCTCTCTGTGCCTGCCCCAAGAGACTCCAAGAGCTTGCTGACTTCACCCAGTTCTGGCAGAGGTCTCAGAGACATCAAAGGCCTCTTACTCAGCTCACAGCCTGTTTTAGACCCAAACCAGTCCTCCAGGTTACCAGCTCCCATTTCCTGTGGAGTTGTGAACCCAAGAGAAAACAACTGCAGCATTACATCTCCATCTTCCCCCACACCATGCTGTCTCAAGGAGCCCATGTACCTACTGTTGGTGTGCACCCACTCCCGGGGCAAGGGAAAAGCACCTCTCCTAAAACTGAGTATTGAAACACAATGCACCAGTCCCATCAGCCTTCGTGAGCCCCTGCATCTCCAGGAGGGGAGAACATGGCTCAGGCATCCCACTTGCAACAGAAAGTTACTGCTGTGGACGGGATATTCCCTTGCGAGATAAGGAGGCCCAACCAGGAACCTGTCTGACACTTGGGACCTCCTTCCAACCCAACTCGCCGAATGGTGCAGGCCAGCTTCCCCATCCCCAGCAGAATCAGAGGTCTCCATGTTGAAGCGCACAGGCACCTCCACCATTAGAGGGATTGCCAACAAGGATTTTGTCCAGGCCCCAGTGTATCATCTGCCTTCGTGGAGAGTTCACCACCTCGCTTGAAGAACTGTATCCCCTGTAGCGGGAGTGCCCACAGTCTTTTTACTTCTCAGACACATTGGACTCTGCTGAAGACCAGCGCCACACCGTAGGGTAGCATGAGGGCGGGAAGACACCATACCTTGCACTAAGCACTTTTAATTGGGACACCAATGCATGAAAAACATCCCTCTGTCATTGTGGGGAATACAGTGTGAACACCTGAACTAATTGATGAACATGTGGTGAGCAGACTCATTCTGAGTGATAATCTACCTTAATGACAACTGCATAACTTTTGATTGTCTAATTAGATTTTTGTCATTTTAGTCTTGTTTTATCAGATGAATATTATCTATTTTTCTAATCTGGTGTTTTTGATGTCCTTCACTGTGCTACTTTAATCATCTGTTGCACAAACACTTTACACATTGCCTCTTAAGTTAACCCTGGCTGCTCTGTGTCAAGCTACCAGGTTCATTTAGTTCATTTAGGGAGAGTAACATACTTACCCTGGCTAGAATTGTGGTCCCTGTGTGAACAGGGTACATGCCTCTATCAACTAGAGACCCTATTTCTAACAATGGCTAGGAAGGAAGCTAGTTTCATCATGCTTACTATTGAGAAGTTAGAAAAGTTGCCTTTTATTTTAGGTGAAATGGTATCATCAGTGTGGTTAATACATGGAGTAATCTCCCTGCTAATGTCAACTTTACAATTCACTTTGTGTTTGAAACATTTTCCTGTAGACAGTGTTGAGCAGTTAGGAGATAGCCACATTCATGAGGTGTGGAAGTAGCCATTTGATTTCAAATACTTGAACAGCGAGAAGGACGTTTTTCTCAGCGGAAGTGAATGTGAAAATTCTGTAAGCCATTCTATGATTTACAAACAGGTGGCAATACCCGGAACATGCAATGTGCCGGTAGCGAACTTGGCTTACTACTTAAAAGGCATTCCTGTGTCTTTGATTCGCCCACTGTTTCAGTTACTTTGAATGGGGGTTACTTGATGTTGAGTTGTCGAGGCTGTTGTGGGATGAGACCAGGTGTCACATATGTGATTTCTGTTTCTCAAATAGTGACCTGTTGTGGAAATGTTCTTTTCCCTCCCATGAATGAGATAAAACTAGCAAATATGTGGTCTCACATTGCTACTTATAATGGCAATGTCGACAAGCTGAGCAGACTAAAAGCATGTCATTCACATCTGCCTTGTGAAAAATGACCTTCAAGTGGCAAATTTGTCTGCTGAGACACAGTCCCTTTTCAATACAAACTTTCCAAGATACTTTGGTGAACTGGTTAGTCACATTTTTAATACATCCAACACTGCAGAGATTGTATACTTTTTAAGGCTGCAGTTTCTGGATTTATCACCTTTTTCCAGACTGTGCTTGGAGTTGTACCTTCAGCCATACATTCACTTATTTCAGGTGTTTTCGGAAGTTTCTCTACTGTTTTGACATTATTTGGAGGTATTTTGCTGTTGCTATAGTTAATTCACAATGAGTACCCCATCCCAACTAAGAGGAGTGAAGGAGCTCCCACCAGTCCAACTGTGTCATGAACGCATGATGGAGTACTTTGGAGCAGAACTATTGGAGGAACTTGACAAGAAATGGTCATTGCCATTTGGACCAATTTTGTAATATGTGCAGCCTGTCTTCCATTGCTTATGGTGCCCTTTGGAACATGCACTGGAAGTGTGTCTTGCTTTCCAACATGTATTTTCTGTGGACATTAATCTGATGATGTTCTCGATGAGGGTTCATTGCCAAAGTTATCCAGTGAGATTGCAGTTGCTATGTGATGCCTTCTATGAGCCACCCTTTGTGGATATAGTGTCTCCTGGTGACTCACCATTTGGTAACAGATCACGTGTCCTCCTTTCACCTTTTGAATTAGGCTTTTGTTGTTTTATCATCTGCCGAAATGGGGTCTATCCTGGATTTAATCTCCACTGTTGTGTTCAATGACCTCATGTGGGATTCCAATGGTTTTTAGTTTGCATCTTTTTTCATAAATTGACTTGTTTTAATGTTGCCTTATGCTTTGGCCTGGTCTGCTTGTCAACATGGACATATTATCTCTTTTATACATATATTTTATATCATGTTTGCTTTTATGGTGGTTGTTTCATATATTTTAATAGTTTAGGTCCTAGATCCAATGCTCATGTCCCGGCAAGGGGAAGGTTTTGTGGGTTATCCTTTGTGCATGGGCTGGACACACTTATTTTAGCATTAGGCCCATGGTTTGAACATTTTACACGTTTTAATTCAGCTCATATTTTTTAGCACAGCCAGCTTTTAGCTTGTTGTTTTTTTGTTTTAATCAGCTGTTTCATTCAGAGAAGTCCTAGTGTTTCGTCCTGCACATTTCATCAGCCCCTTGTACACACTAGACTTTATACATTGTTCAAGTCTAACCCGTATTGCCACTCCAGGAGCTCAGTAGTCACTCCTCAGTTTTTAGACATCATTACTATGTCTTGCCGGTTCTTAGAACACTGCAGGATTTCTTATATAAACATCACATAGGTTGCGGGGGGCAAAGGGCATTCCAGTTATGGCTGTTCTCGGGCTCAAACAATTCCATTGACAGCTTCCCTAATCTTGGTGCTGACTCTTCAGCTACCCGAGAGGACTGGCGTCCAGAAAACAAGCAGGCCCTTGCCAGCATATCCAGGTATGGGGTTGGTGACCCTCCCTTAGTTTGGGACAGGCAGAAGGGTTACCACAGCTATTCTCTCAGATTTTAGGCATAGGGTGTATGTAGAAATAATTAGGCTTTTAGATTCAAATAAAGATGACGGGTTGTTTATCCACTTCACACTGATTGTAATGATGATCACTGTATTATGTTTCATCTGCCTAATTATCGCAGCTCATGCTCTTTACAATAGGATTCAATTGACTTAATAAATTTATTGAATTCCATTTTGCATCTCTTATTCTGCCTTGGCATATGTGAGTCTTTGAGAAACTGAGTGAAAGGGGTATGATCTGTTCACTATGACTTACCTGAGGAGTCAGAGTGTCAGGTTTAGGTTCGCCACAAATCACCTTCCTTCCTCGGGTCGGGTGAGGCACTGTGAGCATGCCAGGAGTTAGGCCAACAGCTTATTATCAAAATACAAAACCCACAACAGCATCTGGAGTCCATAGGGTAACCTTGCAGGAGGAAATCATTGGATCCAATGGGGATCGAGTGATGAAGTTAGTCAGGAGGTTGCTGAAAGTGGTGCAGGGTCCTGGCAGTTGAGTGTGCCTAAGTTGACTCTGAAATGTCTGACATTTAGGGGGTCATTACGACCGCCAGGGCTAAAGTGGCATCCGTACAGCCAACAGGCTGGCGGTACGGAGACCCATATTATGACCGCGGCGGTAGCGCCACGGTCGCACTGCCGGGGCCGGCGGTTTCCTGCCGTTTTGGCCCTGGCGGTGATAATCAGCCAGGGCAGCGCTGCCCTGGGGATTATGACTCCCCTACCGCCAGCCTGTTTCTGGCGGTTTGCACCACCAGGAAGAGGCTGGTGGTAAGAGGAGTCCTGGGGCCCCTGGGGGCCCCTGAACTGCCCATGCCACTGGCATGGGCAGTGCAGAGGCCCCCTAACAGGGCCCCGTGCAGCTTTTCACTGTCGGCATAGCCGACAGTGAAAAGCGCGACGGGTGCTACTGCACCCGTCGCACGACCGCAACACCGTAGGCTCCATTAGGAGCTAGCTCCTATGTTGTGCCCGCATCCCCGCTGGGCCGGCGGGCATAAACTAGGTTTGCGCCCGCCGGCCCAGCGGGATGTTGTAATGGGGACCGCGGGAGTGCGGCCGCATTGGCGGCCGCATGGCAGTTACCGCCGCCCGCCCGCCAAGGTTGTAATGACCCCCTTAGTTGGCAATGCAAGTGTTCCATAATCATGGCTGGTTAGTCCGTAGAGGCAGTGCAGGTTATAGTGTCTTTGTGCATGATTGTGAGGCCTCCTCCAGATTAGTCGAGCCTGTTGTGGTAGACAATCTTGTTGCCAAGTGGAAAGGCCCAGGCAATGGTGGGGGTGGATGACAGGCTGAGCCAGGTTTCGGTGACGAAGACGATGTCCGGGGAGTGCGTGCTGATGAGGTCCCAGACCTCAGTGGTATATTTGCAGAGGGATTTGGTGTTGAGGAGCATGAAGGTGCTGTGGAGTGAGGTGTGTGAGGAGGGTGGTGGGGGCAGGATGCTGCAAGAGAACTGGCAGTGAATGCCTGATAAAGGTCCTGTCATGCGATGCAGAGCGGGAGCTGCTGTCCTGATGGCATCCAGTGTTTAGAGCTAGCAAATCAATGAAAGTCTAGCACTAGCAGCTGGACTGACCATGGTCTGTGGAGGTGGGTGTGGCCTGACATGGAAGGGCTCAGACAGGCTTGGCTTCGCATCAGCAGAGCGGTTGTGCAGCAGCTGCCATTAAGTAGGTTCTAGGATGAGGGAGTGCAGGAGGGTTGGGCTAGGGAGCGGCAGGAAACCACAGCAGTAGAAGGCACACAGAACAGCAGGTAAGGAGAGGGGTGATGAGGGTGGAAGGCAAAAGCACAAGAGGAGGAAGGCGGGGGGCCCTGCAGTGAGGGGAGAAGTGCGGGAGACGATAGGAGCAAAAGCTAAAGAGTAACAGAAACTGGCACAAACAAGCACAAAAGGGAACAAATGCCAAAAGGTCAGATAAATGGCCACAGAAGAAGAGCAAGCACAAAAGACATATGGGCACTACGCAGAAAGGCACAAAGAACACAAGTGCCAGAAAATCAAGTGGGAGTTGGGACCTGGATAGGCCCAGTTGATAAACACCCAGCAGCTTCCCAAAGTTTTGCAAAAGCCATGACAAAACAAAACAAGAATTGCCAAAAGGCTGGCTGACAACACCAGACCTATTGGATTTGCCAGTGCTTGTTACATTCTTGCCATTAGTGTGCAATATTGCCATTCCCCTTTAGAAAAACCATGACCAATACAAGCTAAAGGTGAATCTTGTCTTTTTTGCAGGACCAGTTTCCTGTAGCAGCATGCAGTGATGCTAGCCCTTTCCCCTTCACAGAGAGTTGAGTAACTAGCCCAGTTATGTAGAGCTATTCCTAACTCTTTGCATGAACCGGTGCCACCCTGTGCCTTATGCCATCTACATCACCAGTCTTTGGGTGGCATGGATCACTTCCACCAGAAAAATCAAATCAGGGTTTCTAAAGTGCAACTACTCACCCGTAAGGGTCTCAAGGCGCTAAGGTAGTTTATCCTCCGAGCTTCAGTTGAAGAGCCAGGTTTTAAGGTTCTCCATGAATTGAGGTAGCGAGGGTGACCACCTGAGGTGCAGGGGCAGGATGTTCCAGCTCTTTGCTATGAGGTAGGCGAAGGATCTTCTACCAGCCGACGCCTTCCATATGGGGGGTATGGTGGCTAGTGCTTGTTGAGCGGAGTGGAGAGGTCTGGTGGGGGAGTAGACGGTGATGCAGTGGTTGAGGTAAGCAGGTCCTAGGTCATGGAGCACATTGTAATTGGGGACGAGGATCCTGAAGTTAATACTTTTCTCGATGGGAAGCCATTGGAGATCTCTTTGCTGATCGGAGATATGTGCGTGTCAGGCAATGTCCAGGATGAGTCTGGTGGAGGCGTTTTAGATGTGCTGTAATTTCTTCAGGTTCTTCTGCGTGGTACCGGCATAGAGTGTGCTGCCATAGTTGAGTCTGCTGGTAATCAGGGCATGGGTTATGGTTTTGTGGCAGTCCTTTGGAATCCATTTGTAGATGTTCCAGAGAAGTCGGAGTGTGTGAAAGCAGGAGGATGTGACTGAGTTGACTTGGCGAGTCATGGTGAGTGATGGTCCAGGACGAAGCTGAGGTTGCGTGTATGGTTTGTTGGGGTGAAGAGGGGGAGGCAAGGGGGAATGGCCACCAGGAGTCATCCCTGGCTGATGTGGATGTTCCCAGGATGAGGATCTCAGTATTTTCAGAGTTGAGTTTGAAGCAGCTGTCCTTCATCCAGGCGGTGACGGCTTCCGTCCTGTTGTTGAGATTCTTCTTGGCCGTAGTGGGGTTTTAAGTCAATGAGATGATCAGCTGGGTATCGTCAGCATAGGAGATGATGTTCAGCCTGTGGTCCCTGATGATGGATGCAAATTGGGCCATACAGATGTTGAAGAGTGTGAGACTCCGGGAGGAGCCCTATGGAACTCCGCAGCTGATCTCCATAGGTTCTAACAGGTAAGGCGGGAGTCTGACTTTCTGTGTTCAGCCAGACAGGAAGGAGTGTATCCATTGTAGGGTGTTTCTGCAGATGCCAGCTGAATGGAGCCATGAGCAGAGGGTGACGTGTGAGACCGTGTCGAAAGCGGCCGATAGCTCCAGTAGGATGAGAGGTGCTGTATGGCCAGGGTCAAGGAGCCAGCAGATGTCATCTGTGGTGGCGAGGAGGGCAGTCTCTGTGCTGTGATTGCTCCTGCAGCCTGATTGGGAGGTGTCCAGGATGTTGTCGTCCTCCATGTGCCTACGGAGCTGAGTGTTGATGGCCTTTTCAATGAGCTTGGATGAGAACAGAAGCAGAGAGATGTGGTGATAATGTTTGAGGTCCTGGGGGTCGGATGTTTGTTTCTTCAAGAGCGAGCGGATCTCAGCATACATTCAGGCGGTCATTCTGACCCTGGCGGTCAAAGACCGCCAGGGCGGAGGACCGCGGGAGCACCGCCGACAGGCCGGCGGTGCTCCAATGGGGATTCCGACCGCGGCGGTAAAGCCGCGGTCGGACCGGCACCACTGGCGGTCTCCCGCCAGTGTACCGCCGCCCCATTGAATCCTCCAAGGCGGCGCAGCTTGCTGCGCCGCCGAGGGGATTCCGACCCCCCCTACCGCCATACAGATCCCGGCGGTCCGACCGCCGGGAACCGGATGGCGGTAGGGGGGGTCGCGGGGCCCCTGGGGGCCCCTGCAGTGCCCATGCCACTGGCATGGGCATTGCAGGGGCCCCCGTAAGAGGGCCCCTAAATGTATTTCACTGTCTGCTGCGCAGACAGTGAAATACGCGACGGGTGCAACTGCACCCGTCGCACAGCTTCCACTCCGCCGGCTCGATTCCGAGCCTGCTTCATCGTGGAAGCCTCTTTCCCGCTGGGCTGGCGGGCGGCCTGAAGGCGACCGCCCGCCAGCCCAGCGGGAAAGTCAGAATTACCGCCGCGGTCTTTCGACCGCGGAACGGTAACCTGACGGCGGGACTTTGGCGGGCGGCCTCCGCCGCCCGCCAAGGTCAGAATGAGGGCCTCAGTCTTCTAGGAAGTTGGCTGTCTCTATGGAGGAGTTGAGGGTGTGTCGGAGCTTGGGTGCATTGGATGTGTTGGCCTTGTTGAAAAAGATAGCTAGGTTTGGAAACAAGACCCCCACAAAACAGTCAAAGTCAAATATGAAATGTTAAATAACAGAAATCAAGAGATTCACACATTCACCATCTGACATACCTTAAAGCTGGTCATGAGGCTCATGACACCAGTGAATCAGGATGACTATGGTAGAGATATGATCATGAGAGTGAAGGCAATAGAAAAGGAACATAAATAGAATAAATACTTGAAGATTATTTTAGTGGAGCCCAATTGAAATTGATGTCTTTAGAGTGGGAAATTATCCTTCAAAGCCGTTAACACAAGTGAGGTGGAGAAACTTATTAGGCCTGGTAAATAACAACACCATGGGTGGAGTATTTACTAAGTCCAATAAATACCTTTTATTCCGAGTTCAAACTCAAAAATGGGCATAATATGCTAGAATTGATAACTATCAACATGAATTTTGGATGTGCCTTTAATTACCGGCAAAATTTGCCAGCTGTATTTGGGTAGGTTTGATCTGCTGTAATTGAAATGGGAAAAACCGCGGGGCAACAGAATTTATTGGACTCAGTTATTATTAGGTTCTGAAAACTCTAGATTATTTAGAGTTCCAATACCCGGCAAACAGTGGTTTGTGCATGAATTACAAATTTGAGGTCTTGGTATGAGTGCAATGAACAAAGGGGTAAGGTAGTAATGTATGTAAGTATACAAATGAAACAAGTGGTTAAATTGCGTCTTTATAAGGTCCTCACCTTGGTACAGTTACTGGCTTTGGGTTCCAGATCTTCCATCACTGCCAGGCCTTCCAGAAAACGTGATTCCATTTTCCCACTGTAGCCTTGCTCTGGAAACCAGGCGTTGTGCTTCTTTATGATCAAATTTAGATTTACTGCGAATCCAGCCATGTCAATTGCAAACGCTCTTTGAAGGTCATATTTTACTTTCCATCCTTTTACTTTTCCAAAAGTATCTACATCAACGGATTCATATCGTAGTCCTCCTGCGAAAGCCACGGGCCATACGGACACCTTTTGAGTATGCCTCATCTACAAAAAAATTAATGGAAGAGGGAAGCAAAACATAAAAAACATACTATTTGCATAGACAACCAACTTTCTTCCGTATAATTTATTTATACATATAAAACACTCAAAAACGCCTTTTTTGTACGTGGGCACAGGGACAAGAAGTAATTGAACCAGGGGAGTTATGACCTATTTGACCATACTGAGTGGTAACCACCAGTCAGCAAGTTTTATGTCTTGTTTCCTATGCTTAAAGAAGTTCAAAGGAAAGATAATCAAACCTTAGCAACAATTATCAGTAGCATATGAGATCCCTTCGAATTTGAATGGCCTGACGAACTCTCTCAGTGAATGAGCATTCTCATTAAACATGATAGTAAACGTTGCTGCCTCCTGGGAGACATCTCAGACCAAAGGCATCTCTTCAGATCGAAAAGCATTGATGGGTGCCAAGTGCGTGCACCCACTCAGAAAAATATGTAATTCGTTTGGTGCTTGAATTGGACAGTGTAAACCTGGTTATGCAATCGATAAAGACGATATGATTAACCATAGGAAAAGCCATTAAAAGATCCAACAGCAAACAGGACTGGGATCTAAGATGAATGTTAGTTCATTAAGAGATGTCCATAACAGTGAGTCCAGTCTACGGCCCCCTAAGATTTCAAGAGTGCTGGAAAATCATTTTATCTAAATGTTGTTTCATGATTTTAGAGAAAAATTAAAGTATGGTGATTTCCACACCATTATTAGGTCCCATGGATCTACACCATCTTTCATCAAGCGCTACACCTTACTTAAACAAATTATAACTGAACACTACTGGTACAGAGAAATTGGACTGAATGTCACATTCTATTTATCGGGTCCTCTCAAACCATTTTATGAACTTGCAGTGAATGTATTCCAATCTGTATCTTCATTCATTATTTCAGCTAATTTGGAAGTGCCTTTTTCATTTCATAAATTGTAATCCTCAGTGCATTTATGGCTCTTTCATCTCCTCTTCTAGGGTGATAACAATTATTGTCGACGAATAAGTCAAAACGTTATTCACTTTATCTACAAAAAAGAAACTAATTAAGATGAGTTGGTAGATCAAAAAATAATTACATAAAAACTATCCTTAAAATATTCAGTAAGAAATTAAAACCTCCACTGAAACATACCTGTATGTTCACTTCGACACCAGCCCTTCCCGGTACCAGTGTTCTATTTAATGGCGCTCCACTGAGTTTCAGTTCAGATTCTTTTCTCTAAATCAATATCACACTTCTCTGATTCCTACATCTGTTCATGGCTTCACACTGTAACTTCCCGTCACAGAACAGTTGTAAACTATTATTCCCATGATGGCAATCTCTAGTTCCTGTTGCCATTTGCATCCTATATTTCCTCTAAGATATTAAAACAAAAGAACGTTTAGTGAATCAAATCACTTATTGATTGAAATTATGTTATTACCTAAACACATTAAACTTCATCCACCCCAAAAAAACACCTATTTTTGTTTCTTAAACGCAACTAAGGTATTTTGAGGCATTTCAGCCCTTCAATTCTACTGTATTTATAAGTTTCCAAAGTGCTTAACGATTACATCTTTTTCTCTCATATTACCTTATCTAAGATCATTTTTTACCACAACCTAACACCTCAATTTTAATTGTGACATTACATGTTAATTTTCAGTACGTTTCACTAAGGATGAGTTGCCATTTCTCAGTCTTAATTCCTGTTAGATTTATCCTCTGCAGACTCTCTGGCAATTGTGTGTGTAGTGGGCAATTGTGGTCCTACTATAAAGCAATTCAAGGCATCCATCTACCGTGCAACCATGAGGAGATCCCAGATTGTGCCTTAAGGTATGAATTATGCCACAAGTACAAGTTGACAGTATAGACAAATGTAACTTGGTCTAGCTGTGACAATTATCTTGGGGCATGGTTTAGCGAAACTGGAAAGGTGACTGTACAACCGCACAAGATAAATACGAAAATTCAGGCAACCACATCACCCTTTGTAAGCTCAACACAAAACTACATAGTCCAATGACCATGGCGATCAGGAAGGCTGTTAAGGCAAAACAGCTGTCTAAAGCTGGCTATGCACAACAGGTGTTTCTAGGTCGATATGAGGCTCAGCTTGAGAACAGCCAATATCAGAGATATAAGTGCATCGGTTATGGGCACTTACACATAACAGCTTGGTAGCATTGGAGCTCTGCTTTGTCCAGCAAAACTATGAATGCATGGGCAATCACGCAAAATATTACTATTAGATCATGAATGCTCCAATAAGCTCCATGAAGGAGGTATTAAGCACACTTTGGGCCTCATTACGAGTTTGGCGGTCAGACTGTCATGGTGGCGGCTGACAAAAGACTGCGATGTTGACGGTTTAACAGACTGTCATATTACGAGTTGAAAAGCCAGGACCATTAAAGCACAAAAACAAACACTGCCAGGACTCTGGAGGGCAGGAAATAGGCAGTCCAACTACCAGCACTGCCAGCCCATCAACCAACCACCAACCGTCACAACTCACAATGGTGGTTCTTCTATGGCGGTCTACCAATGGCAGCATGAACCACAGCGGTTGCCGGTTCCCAGAGCAATACACAACACAACATTGTATGGGTTTAAAATCCACACAGCAGACACACATTCACACACCCCAGACACACCCACAAACTTCACTAAAAAGCACACCCCTTTATACACCACAACCCTTTGCATTTACAACGTCACACATAGAAGCCAGAGCCCAAAATCAGAGACACAGGGGGTCATAACGACCCTGGCGGTCATGGACCGCCAGGGCCGGGGACCGCGGATGCACCGCCAACAGGCTGGCGGTGCATCAAGGCCTATTCTGACCGCGGCGGTAAAGCCGCGGTCAGAAAAGGGAAAGCAGCGGCTTTCCCCTGGCCTGAGGAATCCTCCATGGCGGCGCTGCAGGCAGCGCCGCCATGGGGATTCTGACCCCCTTACCGCCAGCCTGGTTCTGGCCGTTTTGACCGCCAGAACCTGGTTGGTGGTAACGGGTGTCGTGGGGCCCCCTAACAGGGCCCCACCAAGATTTTCAGTGTCTGCATAGCAGACACTGAAAATCGCGACGGGTGCAACTGCACCCGTCGCACCCTTTCCACTCCGCCGGCTCCATTCGGAGCCGGCATCCTCGTGGAAGGGGGTTTCCCGCTGGGCTGGCGGGCGGCCTTCTGGCGGTCGCCCGCCAGCCCAGCGGGAAACTCTGAATTACCGCGGCGGTCTTTTGACCGCGCAGCGGTATTCTGACGGCTGTACCTTGGCGGGTGGCCTCCGCCGCCCGCCAAAGTCAGAATGAGGCCCACAGTATCATAGTTTAGACACCCCTCCAACTTTCACATAGCACTTATCCCACACCCGCACAACACAACCACCACACATAATAGCACCTCTACACATTGTCGCGTGGGCTCTCATTATTCTAAATGAGACTACTGGATTTCTAGGTAGCAGGATCGATAACGGTGTGGGGGACTGAGTCTGACCCACGTGTAAAGAACTCTGTCACCCTAAATCCGTTTTTTGCTCCGGCTAACTAGCAGTGCCTCATTTCTCCCATGTGGAAGGAATGATTTGGCAGCCGAGCGCATGACATCTTTGGAACTTCTCAGGGAAGTCGTGGTTACTCAGATCCAAACCAACTCTCTTATTTCCAATATGATCTCATATACAAATGACAAAGACAGTATAAGTTTTATATAATGTTTTAATAAAACGACTGTATTTTAGATATTAAGGCGTGAGCCGCAATAACCAGAACGATACAACACAGTAGGATTGTGATAGTTACCAGGAGAGTAAAACATAAAAACAAAGCTATCATATTGTCAAACAGTTTCTACTCTCCCTCTGCTTGTTCTATCTAGAGCACAGCATGTTAAGCTTCTAGCTTGCCTATTAGAATCACTATGGGGATATCAGCCCTCATACCTGAGCAAAGACCTGTGATCTTGGTTCAGCATCTGCAACGAGGCAGTCAGCGTCAAGTTGTGGTTCCCTGGTCGGAATCTCCCTCTTGCGTGTATTGGGACAAGGAAGTGATTTTATAACTAACATGTCATCGTGATCACAAAATGTCCCTACGCAGGAATGCCAAGTCTAAACTCTTACCACATCTATCGGCAATGTACCAGACTGTATCCTTGACTGAAGCACAGAGTAAATATGTTATGGAGAACTCCAGTGCTGAAGTAGGCAAAACAGTGTGATATGAATAAAAAACAACACCGTAGAACTGGCTATTTGAAAAATAACAGTACGAAGCCTAATAAAAAGCATGTAAAGCAGAGTGCACAGAGGCTCTAAGCTGTCAGCAAATGAATAAAACATATTCAGGGCAAAATGCACAAAGGCCTAAAGCCTGAAGCTAAAGCGCAAAGAATACGTAAAACTAACCACACTACACCCTCCCCTTGTCGGTAGCAAGTGGTTCCAAGAATATAAAAGGATGCCCTAAATATAAACAATACCTAAAACAAGTATTTCGACAAGGTGAGAAGACAGCAAAGTCATAAATTTAGGTAACATGTGGCCATAAAACCAAATTCAATATAGTGTCAATTTTGTAAAAATCCAATCGTCAGATAGAAGCAATAGAACGCAGGAGTTCCTCCACTTCGATATATGTCAATATCGGAAGATCCACGCCACAAAGTACCATGGAGCAGGTGTGATCCAAAGCCCCAAAACCATTCAGGGCGGCACCCCGTGCAGGGCCTATGAAAGAGACAATACCATCTTCCTCCAGGAAGGGAATCTCATAAACTGCCTCACGAAGCAAGCGCATCCGTAGTGCACAAGTCTGGGAATGAGCCCTAATCGGGAACATCAACAGATCAGTATCGACCATTGGAGGGCGCTGCAATGAGAGACAGAGAGCCAGTGCATGTTCAAACGAGCACCAAAGGCATCGAAACACGGGTTGCACACAATCCAAAACCGGTCTGAATGACAGAGACCAGTCGCACTCCAAATGTCCCAGGAGTGTCGCTCCAAAATGCTGCATCATGCGTTCACGACACAGCTGCGCTGATGGGAGCAGCAGTACAGGATCTCGTCGTGACGGGACAGCCATTGCGAAAAAAATAGCAATAACAGCAAGACCCCAGCCAATAAAGCCAAAGTAATCGGGAAACCCCCAAAAATGCTTCCGAAAATAGAATGTATAGCCAAAGGTATCAAACCGAATATGGAAGAGAAGGTATGAGCAAAACCAACACCAACGACTTTGAAAAAATGTGCAATACCAGCAGTGCTGGATGCATTAAATATACGTCCCACAAGTTCACCGAAGTGATTCGGAAAGTTAGTATTCAAAAGGGACTGTATCTCCGCCGATGACCTTGCCACCTGAATTGCGTAGGTCTCGCTAGCAGATGTAAGGGCCACATGCTTTTGAAACAATAAAGCTTTTAGCCGACTCAACTTGTCGAAATCAACCTTGGAAGTAGCAATATGAGGCCAGATGTCTGCTACCTCCCTAAATTGAGTGGGGGGAAACAACACATTCCCGCAGCACGTAACGGCCTTGTTGACAACGACGATATAAACTATTCCGGCACGCATGCCACAGCAGCGTTCGCTGTTAAGAACAATGTAACTGCCGTTAGAAAGCACCTGGAAAGTGTTTTTAATAACCGGGACTGGAACTCCCTTCAGATAACAAGCTAAGTTAGCAATCGAAGCGTTACACGCCCCGTTCAAGGACAGCTGTTTACAAACCATTGAATGGCTGACAGAAGCTTCGCATTCGCTGCCGCTAAGAAAAACCTCCCTCAAACCATTAACGCATCTGTACTGAAAGGGAAGGTCCCACACCTCGTGTATGTAACTGTCTCCCAATAGTTCATATCTACCTACCGGAATATGCTTCAAACACGAAGTAAATTGCAAAGTAGAGATAGGCAAATTAATAACCCCATGGATCAACCATTCAGCTGACGGAATCTCAGCTACCGTGAAAGGCAGTTTCTCTAATTTTTCAATATTTAACATAACATATGTCGCTTCCTTTTTAGCCATCAGTTGTTGTTGACGAGTCAAATTAAAAGAGATAAAGATCTCCTTGGCACGAACGTGCTGCCATGGAACGCGACCCGCCTTCAAGGTCTGAAGAGTCCAACCCAGCTGCATGATGGATCGTGTCTGACTCTGCCCATGATATAAAGAAGACATGTCCGATTTAATAATGTCTATAGCAGAGGACACAATGCTGTCAATCGTGTAAACACGTTCAGAAAGGGTATGCATGCCATTATCAACAACAGACAAAGTCTGCATCAGATTTGCTTGATCAATCTGCCTCAACCGGGCTGCAGCCTCTTGTTGTGAAAGCTTCCAAATCTCATTATAAACCTCGTATAAGAACCTTTTCTTCCGTGGTACTCTGGGACCTGACAAAAAATCTTGTAAATCAGTATTATTAGACAGTAACATGAGATGTGACTTAACTGCATCCAGTGTGGAGGACTTCAACCATTGCTGACAAAGCTTCCCCACACTGTATGTAGTTATAATATCAGCATGTTCTGGTGAAACGTAACGAGGGTCTGCCCTACTAGTCCTGAACCCCCCTGAAGAGGTGACAAAACGTTGATGACACATATTAGTGTCTACAGGCCATAATAACCACCCGCCTGGATGTAACGATGAAGTGTTAAGTGTACCATTCTGGACCCAATGTGTAAAGTCACTGAAAGTAGCATTCACATAGTGCTGCCAATTTGTTAATTTAGAAGGGATACAAACAAATTAGAATACAGTAATTTAGTATCGGTCAATAACATTTGCTTATTAGAATACGGTGTAACTTTAAAATAGTAGGACCTAGCATTACGTGGATCATGCCCAGTAAAATATGCAAATTTGTCATAACACGTTTTTGAACTCCCTTGTGGAGGAGTCGAGCAATGTTCCCATTGCACATAATTAAACATGGACTTAGGGCTACTAGCTTTATGAATAAAGTGGTGTCCATAATAGTTGTAACAAAACATGTCACCATGATTATCTCTAAACTGGTAAGCATCTTCATCGTCATAGACAGTATAATATTGCAAATCCGTTAGCATAGAATCTACTGTCTTCACATCCCAATCATCAGAAACAATGCCAGGTATAACAATATCATTCATTGATAATTTGAGGACATACGGTATTTGAATCAATTCAGTGGGACCATATATATCAAACATTACTTTATCCCACACAATTCCATCCGGAACTGGTATAGCAGAAATGTTCACTGTGGACAAGTCTCTTCGAACCATATGAGACGAAAAATGTGGTTTCAACACAGTCTCCACGTGCTCAATGTCAGATCGATCAGGAAGAAAATGACCATGGATTATCAGAAAAAAGTAACCACAAATCCCAACCATAATAAAATAGTCATCACGGCCAAAAACAGCCAAAAATAGTTCCAAGGAAAAACAAAATATGTTTGTTTAAGCCATCCCAGCAGCCGTCGTGGACCGTGGACAGAAGACAATGAAGACGAGGAGCCGGACCCATCATTATCAGCGTCGTTGAAGCAGCCTGAAGCAGTTCTAGCAAAAGGTGCAACTCTGAACGAAGAAGCAGACGGAGGATCCCGCCGTGGCACGCTATAAACCACATGTTCAGAAACATCAGTAGAACGTACAGCAATTTGATCACAAGATTCCATATTAATCGCCGTCGGTGGAACGATCGCAAGATCATCATCCACCCTCCCCAAGCTCGGAGAGGAAACAGTGTCGGTGAAAATCACCTGCAGCGGGACCTCATCCCCAGTAGTGAGAGGGATTCCGGAACTACTGGGTGTCCCTCTTGGTCTGCTGTGCAGAATCGGCCACATGTTGTAACTTGACATTATCAATGGAAACAAAGCGATTTCCTTTGGCCCCTCGCAGCGGCGGTAAAATCACAGTTCTCGTGCCGCTTACCCCTAACACATGGACAGGTTCTCGATAAGAAGGACCAAATTCTTTTTTAACTGCGACCTTTTCAAGCACTAGATCCCCAATCCTGGGTATCCAACCAGTAGGTGTTACTGGCTCATCCTTAATTCCTGAGGAGGCAGCATTGGCAGAAGAGTTATCTTCACGGAATTGTTGTAAATCCTGCAAAACAGTGACACGATCATTTATGTCAAAGGGCGTATCTGCCGCCTCCACACCAGGACCATCTAGATCAGGAACATACATTCGTGTTCCAAACAGGCACTCATATGAAGTACGACCCCCCAGTGACCTTCTAGGCAAGTTATTAAGTTCTCTCTGTACTCCATATAGGTGAGCTAGCCAACCACGACCCGTACCTATAACTCTGGCCGTTAAGGACTGCTTTAAATCACGATTTAAACGCTCCACGACAGAATTTCCCTCGGGATGAAATGGAGACGAGAATTGGAGTTGGACCCCCAACGAAGCCATGGTGTCCCTGAATGCCTTAGTGGCAAAAGCAGGGCCCTGGTCCGAATGAAAAGCCGCAACTGCAAATATATCGACAAAGATGTGCAAATCTTTAATAACAGTGCGAGCGTCAGCCGAGCGTTGTGGCCATACCCATACAAATCTGGAGCACGAATCTACAGCAACCAATATATATTTGTATGCACTATCTGGTGTCAGCGGACCACAATGATCCAAGTACACACACTGTAATGGTTTGTTTGAAATCAGAAGGGGCGTCTGCTGCGGGTGTCTAGCCGACGATGTCTTAATTTGTTGACAAATGTCACAACAAAGGACATACTGTTTCGTCTCTTTATAGAGACCAGGCCACCAGTAACGAGCCTGTAAAAGTGAAATTGTGGCAGCCACCCCAGCATGTGCAGAAGCCACCCCCTCATGTGCTGCAGAAATCAATCGAGGTCTCTCAATTTTATTGGGAATTTCACGTACACCAATGCCTGGAATTGTAACAGTAGCATTTAGCGCACCATTCAAGCAGTAACTATATTTTGAAGGAAATCCTTTAGGAAAAGGCGTGCCAGCAGCAGTAGCTTTTATGGCAGCCGATATTTCTGTGTCTGGTTTGGAACTCGAACGAGTCACTGCGGCCACAGTGGCGACAGCCACTGCCGATTTCGCGGCTTCATCAGCCAAAGTATTCCCAGCAACGTGTATTCCAACGCGCTGGTGTCCAAGTGTATGCACAACATGGACTTTAGGAAGCGTATCCTTCAGATCCGCAACCTTACCCCACAACAGTTTATGCTTAATGGTGTTGCCTTTAGAATCTCTGAACCCATTCATCTTCCAATAGTGTAAATATTCGTTGAAAGACTGCACACAGTAGTAGGAGTCACAGACCAGCAAGGTTAAAAGTGCCGGATCTGCATGCTCCAACGCTAACAATAGAGCTTTGAGCTCAGCCAGCTGTGCCGTGCAATCTCCCAAGGTTTTAGTATAAGTATGTCGGGGGCAGAACACTTCCCCCTCCATAGTGCCGCTCACCACCGCACATGCAGCAGAATACTGTTGTTTAGTCCCAACCGCCGGTTGCGCAGAGCCATCTGTATACATGACCACTTCATATTGGTCAATAGGCAATGTACCAGCAGGAACAGGGTATTCTATTTCGTATTGAAGAAATTCTTGAGTCTGCAGTTTAGGGTCAAATACATAATCTACATCAGTGGCTGTCAAAGACGTAGCCCATTGTATCCATCGCGGGTGTAGAGCCTTTGAATTAGGAACACTCGCTTTGGTAACAGCCTCTAAGGCCGGAACCGGGGAAACGACAACAATGCGTTGACCCTGGGCCAGCGTTCTTTCTTTAATAACAGCCATCTGTACTGCAGTGAGAATTTTCTCAGTTTGTGCAAAACGTTGCTCTGCAGCAGAATACAAGTGAGATTTGTATGCAATCGGGACAGTCTCCCCTTCATTAAAGGTGACATAAGTAAACCCAACAGCCCCAGGTATTACCCTGATCTCTAAATGTGTCTTATTGTCCCGAGTGTGTAAGTGTTTAACTGCTAAAAGATCACTCTGTAATTCTCGCAGTATGTGTGTATGTTCAATCGTCCAAAGTTTACTCGAAAAATTCGGGCGAATCAACTCGTATAATGGTTTTATACGCGTTGCATATTCAGGAATGTAAGTTCTGCCAAAATTCAGAAACCCCAACAATGACTGGAGCTTCCGAACCGTATTAGGAGGCTGCAATAAAGCACATTTCTCCAAAAAATGTGGCGCTAAGCTCTTGCCCTCACTCGACAACTCATATCCCAGGAAAATGACACTGAGGAAGGCAATCTTTGATTTTTTTTAAATTAAACTGATAGCCAATATCAGCAAACCCCACAACAATGCGCGATACGCGCCTTAGATGTTGCAGAATCTCATCATCTGTCAGATATATGTCATCAACATATGATAATGCTTCAGGGTCGAACTCATGCAGCAGTTCAGTTACATGAGCCGAAAACAGTCCTGGGCTATTCTTATATCCCTGAGGCAAACGACAAAAAAATTTCTGAGAGCCAAACGCACTGAAACAGGTATAGTCCCGACTCTCGGGCGCTATATTCTGGCAGAAAAATCCATTCGAGATATCCAATGTTGTTTTGTCTTTTTTACGCACTATATTATTCATAAGCGCTGCGCTATGTGAATTCTGTATTGCATATGTGCGTGTATGACTATTCAAATGTCGGTAATGCACCACTATCCTATATGAATGGTCCGGTTTAGCAACCGGAAACAAGGGATTATTCATCGGCGAGACACAGGGCTCAATAACACCCTGATACTCCAATTCTGTAAGAATTTTCCTAACCGATGCCCTAGCTTCAAATTTGATAGGATATTGCGGTTGTGGCTGAGGTTCGCCTTTTATCGGTATTACATGATAAGGTGATTGTCTGTCCCACCCCACGTTATTTCTATACAAGGCGGGAGCCTGTGCTAGAGCCCATGATTTACTATAGGACTCCGCGAGTTCTCTCGGAACAAGTGGTGAGAAGGAAGGTGTAATAACCTCCTCCCCAACTGGACAGTCACGAACAAAGTCAGGTGGCCAATCTTGTTCGGCCAACAGAACATCATATGATTTTACCACATGGTCCCAAAAAATGGCGTTTATAACACGGTCCCCTTCCAATCGCAGAGTTACTATATATACTCTATCAGGATCAGAGACTCGCATATCCGCCGTCTCGACTTGTATGAAGTCATCAGTTGCTTTCACCTCCAGATGCTCTCGAAGACTCCGGCGAACTATTGTGACCTCTGCCGCGCTGTCTAACAGAGCTAACGCCCATGTCTTGTTCGTCAAGAGAACTCTCTTCTTGAGCGGCATGTCTAACTGAGACAGCTGCCACTTTCTTCTTTTTGAATTGCTGTTTCTGTTGCAGCGGTTTCTCTTCTTGTTTAATAGTAACCTCCGCTGAGCGTTGTGAATCCTGTCTCGGTTTCACGTACTCCGTCCTCCGCTCTGACTGCCCACCTCTCTCACTTCTCTTTTCCGAGGAGTCCTGAAAGGAACGAGATTGGCGTGTATCAGTATATTGATATCTATCAGGCGTCTTCAAAGTATCCCTATTCCTGAGATTATACTTATTCTGTGGGGTCTCCGGTTGCGGAGACTGCCCATCATCCTTCTTAGGTGTTTGCTGTTTCTTTTCCCAGCGCTTTTTCTGGTTGTTGCTGTTTAGCATTATCTTTATTATTTTTACCCTGTAACTGGGGTTTTTGTGGTCTAGCCCCTAGGCTATCACGACCAATACTAGAATATGTTTCCGCTATTATTCTCGGAAGCTCCCGCTCCTGTTGAAGCAGCGGAACATCCCGAAGACGCATACGCACTGCTAGTGCTACTGCCTCTCCTTTGAGATTACTCAAAATAATAGAGGAAACTGTGGCAAAATTGCCCAGCAACTGCATGCCCAAATCCAAGGCAGGGGCAGCCCCATATTCTTCCTGAATCTGCTTAATTACGTCCGGTAAATTAGCTAATGTCGGTGTACCGTGTGCCGTAGTGTAGAGCGCGGCAAACACCGTGCCCCAGGTATTACAAAGGTCCACCGGAGGAACCATCCCGTACGGCAAACACATCGTCAAAATTCTATGTTTATCCTGAGGTCCCGTATGGGGAAATACTGCTTCCAGCGTATTAATTTTTTGCGCCAGCCAAAACGGAGTCTCCTCTCGTTTAGCCGGTGCTTTACCCATAACTGAGTGTACAGTGGCCGGATTAAGACCCGGAACCACCGCCTGTGGGTGCGCTGGAGCAGCACGCGCTGCATTCGTGTTCAATGTCTGCATCACAAACTGAACTAATCGTCTATATGTAGCCGTTAATTCTGTATATAAACGACGAACTTCAACCACTGCCAATTGAGCAACCGCAGGATGTGGTGTATATGTAGCCAATAAAGGCCAGGTAGGACCATCATTACTCAGTGGACCTAACCTTACTTGTGCTATTGTGTGTGGGAGGGCGCCATCAAGCCAATTATGGTGTTCTTGATAAGATAGAGGTATTTCTAAATAAGCGTAAGCCCTGTATTGTCCAGGGGCATTCGCAACTGTGTATTCGTGAAAAGTATTTGTTCCCCCATCCACTGCTGGAAAAGCGACCCAAGAATAAAAAAGTTCCGTTCTATAGGCTGCATGGGCGTCCACCACAAAAGTGACCGGACCCCCCTGGACTGTCAGTCCATTTGTCAATAGATGTCCCGTGAGCAGATGTCGCATATTAATTGCTATGTTCACTACATTAGGATTCGCCATTTTATAAAAAACAGCCGCAGGGCAGAGAAGGCACACCAATATCGGGGTTTTTTCCTTTCAAAGTTCAAGCTTGAACAACCGACCACTAAGCAATAGGAAGCACCTATGCCGTGGCGGCGGAAACCCTCAGCCCCACGGACGTCTCCGTATACGGAACCGAGGAGTCAAAATATATATGAGACCAAGAGAGTCAGTCGGACCTAATCATTAGAGCCAGACCAAACGTTGGGCGCCATGTCGCGTGGGCTCTCATTATTCTAAATGAGACTACTGGATTTCTAGGTAGCAGGATCGATAACGGTGTGGGGGACTGAGTCTGACCCACGTGTAAAGAACTCTGTCACCCTAAATCCGGTTTTTGCTCCGGCTAACTAGCAGTGCCTCATTTCTCCCATGTGGAAGGAATGATTTGGCAGCCGAGCGCATGACATCTTTGGAACTTCTCAGGGAAGTCGTGGTTACTCAGATCCAAACCAACTCTCTTATTTCCAATATGATCTCATATACAAATGACAAAGACAGTATAAGTTTTATATAATGTTTTAATAAAACGACTGTATTTTAGATATTAAGGCGTGAGCCGCAATAACCAGAACGATACAACACAGTAGGATTGTGATAGTTACCAGGAGAGTAAAACATAAAAACAAAGCTATCATATTGTCAAACAGTTTCTACTCTCCCTCTGCTTGTTCTATCTAGAGCACAGCATGTTAAGCTTCTAGCTTGCCTATTAGAATCACTATGGGGATATCAGCCCTCATACCTGAGCAAAGACCTGTGATCTTGGTTCAGCATCTGCAACGAGGCAGTCAGCGTCAAGTTGTGGTTCCCTGGTCGGAATCTCCCTCTTGCGTGTATTGGGACAAGGAAGTGATTTTATAACTAACATGTCATCGTGATCACAAAATGTCCCTACGCAGGAATGCCAAGTCTAAACTCTTACCACGTCTATCGGCAATGTACCAGACTGTATCCTTGACTGAAGCACAGAGTAAATATGTTATGGAGAACTCCAGTGCTGAAGTAGGCAAAACAGTGTGATATGAATAAAAAACAACACCGTAGAACTGGCTATTTGAAAAATAACAGTACGAAGCCTAATAAAAAGCATGTAAAGCAGAGTGCACAGAGGCTCTAAGCTGTCAGCAAATGAATAAAACATATTCAGGGCAAAATGCACAAAGGCCTAAAGCCTGAAGCTAAAGCGCAAAGAATACGTAAAACTAACCACACTACAACATCATTTACTAACCGTCACCCTCTCACCACACAGCACTTACACCCCATCATCCTTTCCTTGTGTTGTCTACCACCACCATGTCACCACAAAAACATCCCTGTTTCACGATGACGAGTTAAGAGTCATGGTGGATGAAATTATCAGTCTAGAGCCACACTTATTTGCAGCCCAAGTCCAGCAGACTACAATTGGGAGGAAAGTGTAAATGTGGCAAAGAATAGTCAATAGGGTGAATTCTGTAGGCAGCTATTGGCGCACAAGGGAGGATATCAGGAAGAGCTGAATGACCTCAGGGGGAAGGTTTGTTCCATGTCCACCAGGCAGCAGCTGGCGGTCCTCAAAACTGGCGGTCGTCCCCCACCTCCTCCTCCACAGGTCACATCCCGGGAGGAGAAGGTCTTGACGATCCTGCGTCCTGAGGGCCTGACAGGAATACCTGGGGGAGTGGAGTTGGGTAAGTCACAACACCAATAATGTCCCCAAAATGTTTTGTCACGCATGCTCTCTGATCACCTTTTGACACCTTCACTGTCACACCACTCACCGCCCCTGTCCCAATACCCTGGTCTGGCATCTCACATGTGAAGTTATCTCACTTGGGGGCAGAGTATCTGTGTATGGTGTGGGTAGGTCAGGGGATGACAACACTACAACTCCCTGCAGGCACTGCTCTACCATTACTAAAACCAGAACAGCATACCATATTGAATATAGCCTTTCATGTAAACTAAACATAGGAGTATACTCACCTGAATGGTTCACAATTGTATAGTCTGTGGGAGTTACAGCAATGCTAAGGACAGCTGATTGTACAATAACACTGACACACAGCTACAACTGTGTCCTCTGCTTATCTGTCCCTTCCACCTCCATCACATAGAGAACTGCTCTCACCCGGGAGGATAACAATTGATAAGGCTGTTTGTATAGGACAGCTATTGAAAGGAATGCTAAGGTCAGCTGCCACTGGTGTACTCCTTACACATTACCACAACAGTGTCCTCTTCTACGCTGGCCCTTCTACCTCCCATCACCTACAGATCTGTAATCACCAAGGGGGAAAACAATTGTATGGTCTGTTGATATAGGACAGCTATTGACAGGAATATGAAGGACAGCTGCAACTGGTGTACTCCTTACACACAGCTACAACTGTGTCCTGTGCTACTCTGTCCCTTCTACTTCCCCTCTCCTATTGTACTCTACTCACCTGGGGGGTGGGGGGTCCTCACAAATATGCAATGTGCTGCACTTGGTATAACCTGCCACATAGAGCCGGGTAGAATGGTTACTCCAAATCTGATGGCCAGGTCAGTGCCCACATGACAATGTGCAGCTGTCTGTTAACTCACCAATGAAGTTTTGCTAACTGGGAGGTACCCTGAAGAATATGCTAGCTCCCAAGATTTGAGTGTATAAACAGACATCCAAGTGCCAAGGTACTCGGACATCCTGTAGCAAGGTGACATAAAAAGGAAATGTCTCTGCTCCAAATGTCAGATCTATATTATTGAAAGCAGGTATTACTGTCACATAAGGGGATCAAGCAAAGTCAATCTGTATATGGCCCAAAGCATTATCCACCTGTAAAAACTGGTGTTACATGTCACAAAACAACTTGTAACGATCTATTCCTCATCTTCAACAGGTCTACCTGCCACTGGGACCATGGAAAGCACTCCTGAGTCTGCCACTTCCCACCTAGATGAAGCCCTCAGTGAGGAGAGCATTCCTGGATGTGTGTACGTTGAGGATGGCTCTGGCCCATCTGCAGAACCTGGTCAGAGGACAACTGCCAGCCTCACCCTGCCCACATCGAATCCTCCCAGCCATGTTGCATCTACAACCCAGGCAACCAGTCGCCCCAAAACCTGTTCCCCAAGGACACTAACAGCCATCATGTGTCTTCCAGTACAGGTCACAACTCGAAAACCCTGATAATTATGGCATTGAACCAGTGGCAGTGGGCATACTGTGCCAAGGGAGCAGGCACATGGGGGTAGAGTGCATGAGAGGGATGGTGTGGGCCAGCGGCATGAGGCTGCTAGGGATAGTTCTGGCCTGGACACCATCTCCCAAGTTTTGGGAGCCTAAAATCCCAAGGTGTGATGGGCCAGGTACTTGCCATGCTGGGGGAGATCAAGCAGCTACAAAGGAACAACCACCAGGAAGCCATGCAACAGTGGGAGGCCCACGTGGTCTCCCTAACAGCTTTGCTGAGAGACATCAACACCACCCTGAGCAGGGAACGTCAAAAACACCAGACCCCTTCAATTGGCCAAGTTACACCAGCCTCTTCAACATCTGCGGCAGCCAGTGGAATGGAGGACCTTCCAGGGGAAGGACATGCTTCAGACACCCCTGTCTCTGAAGCTGAAGAACACCCCTGCAAGTGTGGACATCCCCCCCAAACAGCCAGGAGGTGCAGATGGCAAGACAACAACCACTGCAAGGAAGTAACTTCTAACTGATAAATTCCTTTTTGTGACTCAGATGCACTCTGTTGATGTTTCTACAACCCATTTCCAATTTTCCAGGATAATAGTACACTGGACTTGGGACTTCAAATGTTATGGCAGCTATGATAACATCCAGCATGAATAATCCCTTCACTGTTTGAACATCATTTTGTTCTCACACTCATCCTAATTTCCTGTGCACATGAAAATTAACACAACTAATACACTATCTATTAAAGTCATTTTTCATTAATGTGAGTTGTTGAATGTGCTAATTATTTCATGCGCGTGATTAACTCATAAGAAGGAAATGCCAGCAGGGCCATGTCTCAGGTAGTGTCATGCTGAGGATCATTACTAACACAATTACACAACTGGACAGTCACCAAACTCTTTTTTATTACACTGCGCAGCACATAGGCTGGCCAAATGTTAGGACTGTCATAGTCAAGTATGTCTGAACATGTTTTGCTTCTGTCTAGGTATCAGTAAGTAACTAGGGGTGTGCGGGGAGCTCTGCTCCTCTGGCGAAGCTAACAGAGTTTTTGTAACTCCATGCTTGGAGCGCTGAGTATGTCCAAAGATTCCACTAGCTCCACCAGTGGAGCTCTTCTGGTGCATTGTGCAGCCCATAACTGGGCTGGCGCGCACACCGGATCACAGAGTGAGGCAGCCTCTGCAAGGAGAGACTCGTCACTGTTGGAGGACGAGGAGAGGAGGACCCCGGGAAGACCCAGGTAAGTCCTTGTCTCTGAGTCTTTTGTCGTTGCTTGTGCACACTGGTGCACAAACAAGGACTGAAACAGCAGCTGAATTCAGGCAGGGCTGTAGCTGCTGTTTCAGGCCTCTTGTGCACCGGCCTGTCCCCTGTGCACTGCACATGGGGCAGGCCGGTGCACAACAGGCCTGGCAGCTTTTCCTGCCTACGGCCCTGGCCTGAATGTAGGCCAGGGCCCTAGGTAGCGAAAGAAAGCTGCTGTTTCAGGCCTCTTGTGCAAAGGCCTGCCCCCTGTGCACATCACACATGACAGGCTGGTGCACAAGAGGCCTGAAACAGCAGCTTTCACTGCCTACGGCCCTCTTAAATGTGTCCGAACTCAGAAGCGCTAAATTCTGTAGAATTCCAGAGAGTTCTTTTTTCAACTCTGTGGAATTCTGCAGAGTTGGACTCAGTGAACTCTGCCTAGGCCTCCAAGTAACATCCCACTGACCATTGAAGTAAGGGACATGTCAGATGTGTCCCCCAGAATAGGCTAACAGATTTGCGGAAATTGTCATCAGCTTGACTCTTATCACATACCAATACCATGCCTCCATAATCAACAACCCATAAAGCAGACAGAGGACAGTACAACAGTCCCTAGTAAGAGAACATTCACTTACAATGGTCAGGCATCTGAAGGCATGTTACCCACCCATGTGAGTGTTGACACACACGCACTGTGACCTGCACTGAGAGAACACAATGACCGCTACATAAAGTCAAATAGGACCACTGTCAACACAATGTGAAGGTTAAGGGGATGGATTGCAAAGGATGACCTGTGTCAACTACACATGATTACACACTTGACACCATTGGACCCACATACCATGGAAACAGGTCCATTGTGTTGCACAGATATCTGCCATCCCACTGTCCTGGCAGCCTGGGCATGGGACTCATACACCCCAAACAATTTAACACAGTTCCTGGATCAATCCATTTCTACTTCATATGTCAGACCACCTGCCATTGACACAACTCAGAAATATCCACATGGGGGTAGAATTGTGAAGAGACCTAGAAGGAAAAAGTGATAAACAAGGAGTTTAAGGCAGGTAAAGGGATAGAAAACTGTTTTACAAATATTGTTGTATCTTTGATTGTGCATTTAGACTGCCCCAAAAAAAGGAGATCCTCACAAGAGTCACAACTCCAAGTCTAAACTTGCCTGATAGCCTGAGCTGTATACTGCATAGCATCAAATAACCTGTCTGATGGTCACAAAGAGACCCTTCTCAACCAATCCTGGCCCCTACAGTACCCCAAGGAGTCAGTGAAATCACAGAACAACACACTTACACTCAGATGAAGTACTGACTGATGAGATCTGCCAGCATGACTCCACCTTCATCCTCATCACTGTCATCCTCACTTGGCATTTCTGCATTCTCACCCGGTGGAACTGCTAGTTCCCCCTCATCTGGGATATATAGGATCTATCGCCTCAGGGCAAGGTTGTGGAGAATGCAGGCTACAATGATCTGACACACTATAGCGGGCGAGTAGAGGAGAGCTCCATCAGACTTATCAATGCTGTGAAATCTTGCCTTCAGGAGCCCAAACACCCGCTCCACAAAACGCCATGTCCTTCCATGGGACTCATTGAAGCGGACTTCCCCTGGTGTGGTTGGGTTCCTCACTGGTGTCAACAACCAGGGGTAGTTTGGGTAGGCAGAGTCCCCTGTAAGGAATTGTGACATGTGTTCAGACATGAGTTCAGGGCATCATCACTTTTGGTAGCAGACATAGCATACAAACGCACATGACAAACCAGCCAGGCCCTCTTTGGGTACTGTTGTGTCATCAGCTGTGGGATAGCACTGTCCTGCATGATGAAGGCATCATGAACTGAACCTGGGTACGGTCATATATTTGGGAAATGTAGAGGTCTGCCAAACAAACTTCTTGGACATTTATGGAGTAGAAGTTCTTTCTGATCCGATAGACCTGTTGATTGCCATGTGGGGGAACCAAGGCTACATGTTAACCATCAATGGTTCCCACTACATGTGGGATGTGTGTCAAACCATAAAATTCTGCCTTCACATGGGCAAAATCCTCACATTGTGGAAATCATATGTAGCTGTCCAGGCTTTTCAACTCTGCAGAGAGTACGTCCTTCAAGACCAGACTGAACATACGTAGACTGGGACATCCATGCAGTTAGGGCCACTGTATTTTGAAAGGAGTCTGCGGCCTGGAAGTGTAGCACTGACACGACTCGAACAATGGGTGGTATGCTATTTGGATGACTGATCGCAGGCATCAGATCTGGCTCCAACTGACAACAGAGATCCTTGATTGTCTGCCTAGCCAGGCAGTACATTGGTATGATGTCTTTTCTCCATGGTTTGCAAGTCTGCTAGTGTACTGTACACAGGAGGTTGTCTAACCCTTCTCATTCCAGAGTAATAATGTGAGAGAAGATAAGAAGGTATGTCTATCACTCATTGTGTCCCTAGTAAGTTACATTACATATGTCACATAAAAACTGTGACATTCCATTTGATACAATGAAAACATGATACACAGCACATGCCAATGGTAAAAGTGGCACAGTAGTTACGCATCATCCCCTTGCCTCAAATACAATATGTATACAAATAAACTAATACATCAGCAAGACTATCTGATACTAACATCAGACAATGCCCCTGATTAAATGCCCAAAAAATAAGATTGCCCATGGCCTAGAGGGTGGTGACTGTATCACCAATGATTTGTTGTAATTAACAGAACAACATGACAACATGATCCTTCAATCAGGATAAAATTCGTCTTCAGACACTGTCAGCACTAACAATTATTCCATAGAAATGTTTTCCATATTGTGATGCATCAAACATTACCTCTTCTGACCATCGAAAGGCTTAAAAATGGCAACTGCCTGACCTCGTCCACTGGAGAATAGGAAACTACCACATCCGCTGACGAAAGGCGTCATGGCGGTAGGTGGATGCTACGCGGCAGAAATTGCCATTTGGTTACATTGCTGTCTGTGGCAGTTTTTGGCAAATGGCAGTGTCTGCCGGCGGTGACGGTCGAATACATGGCAGACATGACCGCCATCTCCTGCTTAATCTCTCACGTGACTCCTGACACTTCTGCCAGCAAGAACTCCAGGACCTGAGCTGCTGTGTGCTGCCTGTGGGAGCAAACATACCACGTTCTACAAGTGATAAGGAGAAGGTTGTGGAGGATGTCCTAACCCTGTATGGACAGTTCTATGGTTCACCAGAGGAGCTGCTAAGAGCACAATGTGCACATATGTTTCTGTAGCTCTGCTAATCTTTTCTTTAGATAGACTAGGCTTATGGGCAAAATGACAGAATGTAACCTTAAAGCCCTGTAGGTTCTATCAGTGCACTTATGTGATTGAGTTCCTGGGCATGTACCTAGGTTAAGTGACAGGTTTTAGAGTCCTGAGACATTGTGGAGAGTGTGCAATGAGTGTTCCCTGAGACACCTTGAGATTGATGCACATGGTTAGCTGAGGTGTCATGACAGCCATCACCTGTTAAATCCTATCATTAGATGTTCTTGTTGTGTAGTCATATGTGGTAACATGACAGCAGGAGGTGTTGATGCATTATATTTTCTGGTTTGTACCCATATTTTTGCCCTTTCTGTATCTGCACATACATCTGTGGTCACATCTTGCCTTGGTGTAGTGTTTCCTGAAGCCTGCTAAGGACGCTCTATGGCCTGAAGCTCTGAAAAATGTCAGCCATTGGCAACTGGCTGTGGTATACATGAAGTACTGTGATGCATCTAACCTTTTGGGTCATGGTATTATGTGTTGATTTGTGTGTTCTGCCTGCAGAGAAAGTTGCCTTTTCAATTGCCACTTTATGTGAATATTGCCATCTGGCCTGTTATTGAATAGCTTTTGCACTGCAAGTGTGAGCCTGCAGCCACACCCTGTATCCATGAACAGCATGTGAAGGTTGATAATCATGCCTCTTTACTAAGGTTCATCGACTTGAGCCTCTGCCCAGTGATAACTATTGTCACTGCACTGGGGACATTGTGGAGAGCTGTGACAGATGTGTTCAGATCAACTCTGACCATTTGTGTTACATATCCTTGACATGTCCCATGATCACACTGCCCTGTTGGCTCCTTATTTCCAGCTCTGATGCATACTATGTATGCTTTTAATTATTTGGGCATTGAACATCTGCAAACAGTGTGTTGTGCACTGATGTTCCCTGATATATGAGCCTGTGTTTTGGACAAGATGTGGGACACGTCCAATGAAAGGCCAGCTGCACCTCACTTTGACATATTTTTGTGTGCACACATGTTTTGGAAGTATATTTAACATTTTTTTGACTGACACAAAGACCCCTACTCCCTGAAGTAGCATGTGGGTGCATGTGTATGTGCATAAGTGCACACATGTAAAGTATTGCATATTTGTGTGCACAGCATTTGACTCCCTTATATGTTGTCCTAGTAATATGGGCCTGTCTGTAGCCTGGCTGTGACCTTTGGTGACCATATGCAGCTTGTGATCATCAGGGGTTGTGGATGTTTGTGTGCAATGTTTGCTATTTGGTGTACCTGTCACGTGCCATTTGGTGTGATATGTTGTATTGTGATCCTGGTCAATGTCATGTCATGACATGTCATGTGGATAAACACACTGCTTTACTAACTGGGGCTGAGCTGGTGGTTGTGATTGGTACCTTTATGGGGAGTGAACGCAGTAATGTCCCCCTGTCAAATGACTGCTAAGTGCCATAAGTGGGCAGGATGTTCAAGACAGGTTGTTATCGGCTTGTTGGACAGACTGGTAGTTAACTCTGCCTGTTCTTGTGTGGGACTTGTGGACATGATTTTCTGTGTTGTCTTTTGCATCCATGCAGCTCCACGCCCATCAGAAAAAGGGGATTTGGCGTACCATCGCTAAGAAGGTGTGGACCCTGGGGGTCCACAGCCGGCAGAGGGCCCACTGTCGGAAGAGGTGGGAAGACCAGAGACACTGGGCCCAGAAGATTATAGGTGCCCACCTGGGGCTGTTCTCCCAACGAGGATGCGGTGTCTGTCGGACCATGACCCCCCCAATGGCTTCATTTGGCGTGGCTTACCCAGAATTGGATGGGCATTTGAGGGGAGCAAAGCACCCACAAGGGGGTAAGTATAGACCTGATTCATATTTAACCCTTTACCAGGTGATTGAATGAGGGACAGAATGCTAACTCTGACAATGTGGCAAGTGTCATGTGGCACAGATCTTCTGAGCTCACATTGGTATACATGGTCATTTATTGCTAACAGGTGTGCACATTCATTTGGGTTTGGGACCTGGTACTCAACTGTGAGGACCCCCTACTCCTGTAGCCCAGAATGGAGCATATATGACTGTGTTATGTGTTCCAGTAATCCACTTTTACTACCCTGGTGGGTGTTAGTTCCCACCAACAGATCACTCCTCCCGGATGTCACAGTAGAAAGGTGGGCAGGTTGTTGCTCTCTATCCTCTGCTATGCATCGGGGGATGTCTATGTGTGAATTTAATTCAGGCAGGGGCAAGTCCTCTCAATTTTATGTTGGTTTCTGATGTGGCACAGAGTTATGTGATGCATGGGTGTCCATCATATATGTGATATGACTTACACAGCTAACATTCTTACACCTGTTGCAAGGTAATTCCCCTTGGTAAGTGAGGAATGTACATTACCATGTATGCTGTCTCATCAGAGTTGACAAAATGCATGCTGGATACATGCGTGCAGGGGCTACATTTCAACTGGGACACATCTATATATATATATATATATATGTATATATATATATATATCTATCTCAGATGTAAGCTTGTGATGGCCATGCTGATGTCCTGATAGCAGAAAGTTATCCATGGGATACTTTTTTAGATATGATACATAGGCAATGGTTGTCCACTCACAGCTACGCCCAGGCAGTACTGTGTCAACATCATGTGTATTCTGACATCAAAATCCATGCCTCACTGATGGTATTTTAACATGTGTACCTGCTGTGGCTATGAAGGATTTCACACATGAGGCCAGGGTGTTTGACCACTTCATGTTTGAAAATAAACTGATTTGATGCTGTTGTGATAGTTCCTATACACCTGTGTGTAGGTTGGGAAGTGTGACTTGACTGTTGGGTTGCATCATGGATGGTGTACCAGTGATGTTAGCATCACTTACGCTTTGCCTCTGCATTTTGTCCACAGACAGATGCCATGCTTGCCATCTCTGATATATCAGTAGGGATGTTGCTTCTCATTCTGCAACAAATTGGTTTACTCATGTTAGTGATTGCAAGGTCTGTCTCTCTCCTTCCTGCACAGTACAGTAGTCTATTTGATACATACACAAAACAATTAACATATAAATGTGTGTGGGACATTGGAGTGAGCTTACATGGTCCTTTCATGCCTATTATTTTTTGTATTCTGGAGGCATTTTTCTTAGAGATTTTGGACATGAGTCCATTGCTACTCCTTGCTACATCACAATTGGGGCATGTGTGTGTAACATGTCTACTACCTCCTTGACTAACATTTGGCAGGTGTTACATGTTGATATGTCATTTGATGGTATGTGCCCATAGTGATATGGTTGATTCAATGCACTTGATGAAGATATGGCTTGTTTGTACCAGGGTTGGCTGCCTTTACTTGGCAACGTATGTTATTGCCTGATAAATGACATTAGGGTAAGAGATTTGTGATGTAAGGTTTGGGTCTTTGTATTTGGTAAGGTACCTTACAATGGGAATCCATTGCTTGTCTACTGCTTGACTATGTTGTGGAGAACATGGTACCTGTATTGGGTGGAATAGTCACCTAGTCATGGTATGGTTAGTGTGGTTGCTCAATTTCATTCCTACTGTTGTAGTTTAGATAGCTTGCTTTGCCAGTGTGTTACATTTGTAAATTTGAGAAACATGCATTTTATTGTGCTGTTACATGATGTTCGCACTTTGCTGGCTCTTTTTGCGGTGGGTAAATTGACATGATGCTATGTCATTTCTTTCTGATTTGTGATGGAAGTGTTATTATATGTATGCGATGACTTAACTTCACTATCTATTTTCAGCATCCGCACTGGCAGGCGAAGGAGATAAGGCACAGCTGAGTGGGGAAGCTACTGGCCACAGGAGGTCGGGTCACAACACCACAGACACCGAGGGACCCAGTGGCCCAAAGGGCAAGGGGAGTGCCACGGGGGAGACCGGAATTGCAACTTCATCTTCGGAGCCCTTCTCCTTAGTGTTGGCAGATCCATCGGGGACCCCTCAAATACCATCTCTGTCTGCTACCCCTGTGCTATAACCACCAACCAGTTGGCCGTGTCGGCTCACCCAAGAGGGTGGGCATCTCCTTTGCTGCAGGCAACTCTGCCCCAGCCTCCGTTAGCCCCCCCTGCCCTCAGTGAGGAGACTATTGACCTCCTGAGAAGCATCTCTGTGGGTCATCCCACCATTGTGAATGTCATCCAGGGACTGGAAACCCGGATCCAACAAAGCAATGCATTCCTAGAGGGCATTCACTCTTCAATGGCTGGCCTACAGAGATCTTTTAGACTCTGACCTCCACACTGACGGCAGCCAGTGACCCCTTGTCTACTCTCCCCTCTCCACCTTCCTCTTCCCAGTCCAACTACCCCTTCCATGACCCAGCCAAAGCACACAAACAGACTTGCATGCATCCACCTAAACAAACAAGGGAAGCACACACAAACATAAGCACCACAAGACAGTGTCGCGGGGAGCCGAGAGGCATCGGCTATCGGGAGGACTCGCGTCCCGTGGATAGCGCCGCTGTGGAGCGCTCGCTCGCGCCTCATCGCCGGTAGCGGAGTTGCCGCTGCGGGGCTGGGCCTTGCGGGGCGCCCGGCGCTGTGCGTCAAAACAGACTGCGGCCGCACTGGGGCTCTCCGGCCCGCGGGGCTCGTCTCCCGGCTGGGCCCCGCCTCTCCCTGCGCGGGCCAGTCGGCTCCTGGACTAATTACTGCGGCCCCCCCGTGGTGCTGGAATATTGTGACTGGTCCGGGCACGGCCTGAGTGCACTGAGGCCCCCGGCTCAGCGGGCGCCCAGGGAGTTGCGGTGGCTGTACCGCCGGGGTGCCCGCGCCGTCCGGAGCGTCCGCTCGGGGGATCCCCTGCTGGGCCCCAGGCGCCCACACATGGTTGGAACGACAAAGAGCAGCACACCTTTCGGCGACACGGATCGAGTCGCGTTGAGGGGACGGATCGCTCTCCCCCCCTCTGCACCCCATTCGGCGACACGGCTCGGGTCGCGGCGTGCGGGGGGCTCGATCTTCCCTTTTTGGACTCGCGCATGCGAAGTGGGCAGTGATAAGGTGGGTGGACTGGAAACTCCACCCATGAATTGCCTGCGTGAACAGATGAACGGCGTTGCCCCTCGACCTCGTCGATGCTTTCAGCCTCGCCTGGCGCCAGCTCCGTGGACCCACGGCGCTTACTGAAAATCTCAACGGGCGCACCAACTGCCTTAACCGCACGCTGCAGGCCTCACACCCTGTTCGCATTGGCATTTTGGCATTGAGCTGGGCATCTGGGCTCTACTGACGGGGAGGCTGGAGACGGGACGGCGGTTTTTGGCGGAACGAGTGCCCCATCCGGGCTGCGCTGAGCGGCCAGAAGCGGACCATATCCGGTCATTGGTTGACAATATTGGCACTGACACTTCCTTTGACCTGGAATCCTCGGGAGCACCGGGCATTGAGCTGCCCCCTCTGGTGTGGAATACCACGGATGGCTTCGGACCCACCCTAAGTCTGCGGGCTATCGAGAGTGGTGGTAGCCACCTGGCGTGGATCAGTTGGACACCAACTTGGGCCAAAACATCAAGACGGAGTGGGTACTCGGCGAATCTAAACCGTCGCCAATATCAGAAAAGGACACTCAACCCCCTCCTGTATCACAGCCTAGCGTACCAGGGGATGTGCTGAAGGAAGCTAGAAGTCGTGGGTGATCGCTCCCGGCAAACAACTGACCGGTAAAGCTGGCGTAACACACTAATGTAAAATAGCGCGGAAATCATGGTCAAACCAAAACACCCCAAGACGGGGTCCACTGGAGAAGCTGATCCTCTCCAACCGTCCTGCCATGGGGACTCGCAACCAGCCACACAGCTACAGTTGAATGAAACATTACGCACGCACTCCCTTCAATTTGACAAAATTATGCAAGCAATAATGGACACTAAATCCTCGTTAGAGGGGAAAATAGACGCTGCAGTACAGGAAGTCTCATTGCTGCGAGCGGACCACCGCAAATTAACTGGTAGGGTACACGACACTGAAACGTCACTGAAAACTATTCAGCCCGAAGTGGAAGAAATGAGAACTAGAATGCAAAAAATGGAACTGGACTTAACTCAACTACAACGTAGGGCTGAGGAAGCTGAGGGTCGTTCCAGGCGGAATAATATCAGATTCCTCGGAATCCCTGAGAGAATCGAACTTCCTAAGGCAGAGGAGTTCTTAGAGGCATGGCTGAGGGACACACTTAAAGAGCAGTACCCCACCACAACACCGGTGATCAAAAGAGCGCACAGAATTCCGGGCAGGCCACCTAGGCCGGGAGCACCGCCCCGACCACTAATAGCTCGCTTCTTGAATTATAGGGATAGAGACTTGGTCCTCCAACACTTTAGAACGGCTGACCAGATCGTGATGGAGAACAGCAGGGTAGCAGCCTATCCTGATTACACAATGGAGGTACAAAGCAGGAGAATTGCGTATAGCAAGATCAAGCAGCTGCTAAGAGAGAAAGGCATCACTTACTCCCTCATGTTCCCAGCACGACTGCGCATCGTTATGGACGAGAAAACCTTAATGTTCCCCACTCCTGAAGATGCATGGACCTGGATACATGCTAAGGGATTGGCCGACCCAGCCGGGGATGACACGGTTTCCGGTGAGTGGTCCACAGCTAACACCAGAAAAAAGAAAAAAAACACCAAAACATCCGCCCGCCCCACAAAAGCGCAAATGGCATTGGACCGTGCGCAAATATTAAAAGACACAAATTCATTCGCTCGTGGGTTGCTGGACTCAAGGAGTGAAACGGACACCAATGACACTGCCTCACATGGGGGAGATACAAGCCCGTCCCCCTCTCCGTTACGGGTGGGCCCTGACCTCACGCCGCGATTGGCAGACGAACTTTAAAGGGGTGGAGTTGCCATTCGTGGCCCCTCTCCGTCGGCGACAGCAACTAAGGTGCTGCATGACACTAACATCGGGACCCTCGCCCCAAGATCCACAGCGAATAACAACTATTAATATGAGTAACTACAACTGAATCCTCGTAAATTGTACAAAGGCGAATGGGTCTGCAAAAGAGGAAAATACCCTGCAGGTGGGCCACCTAAGGGCTAGTCATCAGGTGATCCACGACCCCCACACCGGAACGGTATCCGAATGGAACTGTCTTCTCTGGAAGCCATCTCAGGCACCGGTTGTGCCACTTTATTTAACGGACGTATACAGCCCGTAATATCCTTTTGGTTGTTATATCTATCTCTTTCTTTTCTATCTTTAGCCCACTATGGGCTTATCCTTTTATCATTGATGCTGGGGGGCTGGGGTGGGGGGGCAGGGGGGGGCGCCTGGGGTGGGGCTGGGGAGGTGGGAAGGGGTGGGCGTGTTGGATACAGATCAGATAACTCCCTGCGCCCAACCATAACACAATGAATAAGATAGCTAGTTATAACCTCATAACTTGGAATGTGAAGGGCATGGCCGGGACTAGTAAACGTCATAGAATACATGCGTACCTTAAGCGCCACCACATACATATAGCAATACTGCAGGAAACACACATTACACCCACAGAGGCCGCTCGGATAGAAAAGTGCTGGTTGGGCTCAATATATAGCGCTGGCGATTCCTCCTTCGCCAGAGGAGTGCTGGTCTGGATAGCGCCGGGTGTCCCTTATACAGTACAGTACAACACTGCACAAAAGATAAAGAGGGCAGGTTTATACAACTAAGGGGCTCACTGGATGGGGAGGAGCTTGTGATAAATGGACTATATGTACCGAACATCAAGCAAGGTGAATTCTTACAAACCAAGACCTCTCAATTAACCAATGATCTAACTTCATCATGCATATGGGGGGGGGACATGAACTGTGTCCCACATATAGATAAGGATAGATCACATCCCCCGCTAGTGGCCGCTCCAATAACGAAAAACTCCCAAATGCTGGGCGCATGGATGGAAGAACGTCGACTGATCGATATATGGAGACACATGCATCCACATGAAAATGTGTACTCCTATTATTCCCCAGTACACTTATTACATACCCGTATAGACCTCATCCTCACCTCACAGAATATAACGCATAAAATAACAAGAACGGAGTACTCTGCTAGGGTAATCTCAGACCACTGCCCACTTATAGTACAAATAAGATGGGGAAGGCCCCGCTCATGCATTCCCACCTGGCGACTGCAAACGCAATTACTACAAGACCCCCCTTTTAGGAAGGACATTGCTACACACATTTCAGCATATTTCACATCGAATAAAGGGACGGCCACCTCCAGAGCCATCGAATGGGATGCACATAAGACAGTCATAAGAGGGGTATGCATATCAACCACAGTGGGAGTCCGGCAAACGCTAATGCGCGAACTCCGAGCGTTAGAACAAGAAATTCAAATTGCTGAGGGCGAGTTCACTAAAGATGCCACAACAGCGACTAAGCTCACTAGCTTGCGCACTAAATGGTCCGAGACAGACAGACGCCTCGGACACTTTGACTATCGACATCATATGGCCCGCACACATGCAGAGGGCGACAGATCCGGTAAATTATTAGCGTGGCTCATAAAGAGTGAACACCGGAACGCCCCTATAGGCGCTATCCGCCTGGAGACAGGTCGTATAGTTAATACTCAGGTTGAGATAAATAACGCTTTCAAAGAGTATTATAGCTTGTTGTACCAGGCACGGCCCCCACCCACTAAGACCCATTTAGAGGAATTCTTCAACGATATAACTCTAAGCAGCCTAACAGCTGCTCAAACTATAGAACTGGACAGCCCGATTGAGATAGCAGAAATCCAACGTGCGCTGCTACAGTTGACACATGGCAAAGCACCAGGTAGCGATGGCATTCCCATAGAATACTACAGCATGTTCCAATCTCAGACTCTAGCCCCATATCTAGCAATGCTAAAGGAAGCGCTGGAACGGGGCCAACTCCCTGAAACTTGCCGTGAGGCTTTGATAGCAGTTTTACCAAAGGCAGGCCGTGACCCCTTAGATGTTCGCTCATACAGGCCATTATCACTACTAAACACAGATTGCAAATTACTCGGAAAAATACTAGCTAATCGCCTGCTTCCCTGTGTGTCAGAGTTGGTACACCGAGATCAGGCAGGCTTCATTCCCGGCCGCAACACCTTCAGCAATATCAGGAATTTACTGCGTTTAATGAGAAACTCCCCGGTAGAAGGCAGACACCAGGTGGCAGTATCATTGGACATAGAAAAAGCGTTTGATACTCTGGGTTGGCCTTTCTTAACAGAAACACTCAAGCGGATGGGGTTCGGGCAAGTGTACATTGGTTGGGTGAGAACATTATACACTGACCCAACGGCTAGGGTTAAGACGGGCGATACGGTCTCCGAAAAATTCAATATCGGTAGGGGCACCAGACAGGGATGCCCGCTTTCACCACTATTATTCGCATTAGCCATTGAGCCTCTGGCCGCTCGCCTTCGCACAATGGCCCCCACGTGGGGTATCTTGGATGGCCAGAAGCACCAGATAGTATCCTTATATGCGGATGATGCACTGATCTTCCTACGAGATCACGTGGGAGCCCTGCCGGGCCTACTGGAACTCCTAGAAAAATTTGGTTCGGTGGCTGGATTAACAGTGAACTAGACAAAATCCTGCATATTCCCTTTGCGCCCGGTCCCTGAGGCACTGAGAACACCGACGGGTCCGGGAGGCTTGAAATGGTGCTATAAAACATTTAAATATTTAGGGGTAAATATATACCATGACAGTCTAGATCTCAGGGATGGTAACCTCGGCCAAGTGGTCAGATCAACGAGGGGCTCTCTGCCCTTCTGGTGCTCACTACCACTGTCTCCTATGGGCAGAGTAGCCATCGCAAAGATGATAGTATTACCCCGACTACTCTATTATTTTATGGCGCTACCCTTAATACTTCCGAGCTCCTTCTTTAAACTACTGAATACCTTACTAACGGAATTAATATGGGGCAATGGCTGCAGACGCGTTGCATTAACAAAGGTCCTCCTACCGCTTAGGTTGGGAGGACTGGGCGCCCCCAGATTTGAAGCGTACTACGCAGCTGCCCAACTACAATGGATATCCACATGGGTTGGTAATCCAACCGGGCCCGAAACTCGGGGGGTGTTGCGGGATCTTGATGGCAAGGAGTTAATGCAATACCTCATGAACCGTACCGATCCAGTGAACACTAGCAGTGTGCTGCTGCACACTGCACACTGGGCCTGGGGCCGATACGCGTTGCAAAACGCAAAGGTCCCGCAGTACTCACCAAGGATTCCACTGCTGGCCCAACCGACATTAGCAAAAATAGCAGCCAAAGTGGGCCTGAATACATGGGGTAGCAGGGGCATACTTACACTAGGTGACATCTACCAGGACGGACAACTTCAAACCTATGAAGCGCTGGCCGATAGGTATGCGCTCGGCCGGGGAGGTTTCATAGCTTACGGTGCAATTCGGCAGGTAATGAGTGAGAGTTGGAGTAAAGGCAACTCGGAACCGGATACCTCCCCTCTGCTACACGAACTTTTGGGAAGCATAAACACCCCATCAAGCATTTCAAATATATATAATATCATCGCCGCCCAGGCTGAACACAAACAGGATCAGGCAAAAAACAAATGGGACTGCGTGCTACCGGAACCACTATCCCCTAATTCATGGGAACAGGCGTTGAAACTGAATCGCGAGGTTTCACGCAACCCGCGCTTCCGATACACACAGTTTAATTATGTGCATCAGACTTACCTATCACCTCACCGCATAACACGTATGTTTCCCTGGTCGCCGCAGTCATGCCCTAGATGCGACACAGAAGAGGCCACATTCTACCACATGACATGGGAATGCCTCCCGATCCGGAACACATGGATAGAGATAATAACGTTGCTAGCGGAATGGACGGACACTACACTATCCCCCACTCCTGAGGTGTGCCTATTGGGCATAACACCTCACCCCAAGAAACGCAAATATACATATAAATGCATTGCCTTGGCACTGGTGCTGTATAGACGCCTGATCGCCATGAAGTGGAAAGCCCCCGGTGCCCCCAGTGTGGCCCAATGGCGCGAAGAGGTAACACGATGGACCAAAGCAGAAACACAGACATTGCAGAATCTACTGGATAGGGGTATACTAGTTAAAGGCTTGGAGGTTTGGAACTCGTTTTTGACAGCTGTAGAAAAAAAAGACGATGTGCGTCCTCCCTGAACTAATGATAGGAGAGATTTTACATCATCGCAGTAGCCACAGTGTAACACCAATATATGGCGCGTTCGGGGCATGCGGGTGAGAGGGAGGGGGGGGGGAAAAAGGAATAATATGAAGAAAATATTTAAAAAAAAATAAAATAAAAAATAATAATAATAATAAAGCAAATGAACCAGTATAAAATTGCGACGCCTTCTACGCTTTCCCCTGGGCGCATTGTGGGTGCCTTGCGGTGCGCTGGGGGGTACTGGGGCTGGGAGACTTTGGACCCCTCTGGCTCCCTCCTGCTGCGTCCCGTCCCACGTGCATAGCGCTCCACGGCCAATGGTGGGCTGGTCCCCTGGGGTCGTGGGATGGCCTGGCCACGTGCTGATGAGACGTAACGCGTGGAGACTTGTGCAAATGTCATGCAAGCCTCATTTAGATTGCCTCCTGAACCCTCCGGAGACTGGTTCCTCACCCTCCTGGGCCCCTCCTCTCCTCCTTTGTCGGTCCCCTCCTTCTCCCCCAGCGTTGCGTTTCAGCTGTAGCCTACTCAGTGTCTATCTTTACTCTCTTTTCTCTATGTTTCTTGAAAAATTTTACATATGTTTAATACAGCTCCTACGTGTACGTGCCATTTGTGGAGCCCTTCCGGGCGTTGTTACACGCACACGAGAGTTGCGTTTTGCTCATACGTAATAATTATTTGTGTAATGCACGTTGAAACATAATGTAACAGTTTGCACTTTATTTCAATGTGGCCTCTTGGCCGATAAAACAATAAAAATATATTTAAAAAAAAAAAAAATAAGCACCACAAGACATACCACTGGCACCCACACAATCAACATCCACCTTCAGACACAGCAACAGTCACGACTTGCCCTGACACCCACACCACCCCCAATATCACAGACACCACACCTGGCACACCTACAGACACCTTCACAACATTTACTGAACCAGCCACTACACCTATCTTACCCACAGACATCACTCCAGCAGACCCTCAGATGTCCACCTCAGTCACCACACCAGCAGACACCACAACCCTTTGATACCCCGCCATGCAGCATATCCACCATACATGTAGTCACCACCCCAGCAGACAGTCACCCACCCACCATGACATCTCCCAGAACCTCCACCACCCCCTCAGCCCAAGACACATAAATGCCTTTACTAATCCACGACACACAAGCACACCTCCCACAAACATGCACCCAAGACATCCACGCATAAACTCCAAACAACCATTCCATCCCCTTTCACACCCAAACCTGCTTCTGATGGCCGTACCTGTGTGTCCAAAAAAGTATTCCTTTGTAACATTGACCTTTTCCCTACTCTCGCCCTCTTGACACCCCCAAAAGAGCTGCACCATTCACAAAGGCCATCCTTTCCACCTCCAAGGCCTTCACTACCCACCTTGCTAGAGCCCATTCCCCTCCCCCTTCCAAGAAGAAGTCCAGTCCTCCCAAGAAGGTCCCCACTCCCAAACCAAAAACAAAACCCCAAGCCCAACCCCTCCACCCCCCACCAATGCATTTGTGTGGTGCTTTCTGCTTCATGTCTTGTTTTAGCAGTATGTGACGTGTAGGGTGTGTGTTGTATGATCGGTACGTGTATGTAGCTGAAATGTTGGTGTCATGGTATTGTGTTGTGTTTGTAGTGATATGTGTATGCTGTAGTGATGTGCGATGTGGTTCTGTAAGGTGTATGCCTTTTCCCCTTTTGTGGCTATTGTGTACATATAGTGTGTGTTCTGGAGCTTTGTCAGTGCAGACATGGAGTGTGTTGAGTTGTGCAAGTTTGCTTTTCTTTTGTGTGCATGTGACTATTTAAGTGTGTGTCCCTCAGAGCTGGCTGGTGTCTTGTGTTGTGTCTAGAGTAGTGTGTGCTTTGTAGCCTTGCCCTTCACCCCTATGTGTGACTGTGCATTACATTAGTTGTTGGTATTGCTTGTTCATGGGATCTAAATGGGGACTGGTCATGTGGACCAGTACGTTCTCCTTCCATGTACGGTTTTGCTGCTCCTATCGCTGCTGTGCTGTTCTTTTTTTTTCATTTTTCGCTTTGTGTGTTGTGGCTGTTTGTGTCTGTGTGTATTGTGATGCCATAATAGGTCCGATGTGCCGTCTGTGTGTGTGATATGTGTGTTGATTGCTGGGTTGTTTGATGTGGTGTTGTGTGTGTTCCATTAGACACCCATGTACATGTGTGTTGTATGTGTGTACAGTCCCTGACCAGTGTTGGGTGTGAGTTTGTGGTTATGCAGTTGTTATGTTGTTGTTAGAGGTTTGTATGTTGTGTGGGGTTCTTTGACCCTGGGCCTTTTCTGTGTTGCCGTGCGCATATGTGTGGTATTGATGTGTGGTGTGTGTGCTGGCTGAAGTGTGCATGATGTGTATGTGTGGGTGTTCTCGATGCAGTGTGTGAATTTGTGTGTCACTATGCTGTTACGTGTAAGTGCAGCCCTTCACACTCCTCTCCCTACGGTATATTTTGTAACAGTACAAAATACTACATTTTACAAAAAAACAGGTGAGTGTGTGTACTTACGGTTGTTGTTGTCCTCGTCGGCCATGATTTTGTTGTCTTTCAGAGAGCAGGAGCAGTGGGATTACATCTAGTTGTTGCTCCATGATGGCTCCTTGCTTACTGGAGGTGAGTGTCTCCCTTTGTTGTGTCCGTTTCCGCCTCCTGTTACGTGGTGGTTGGACTACGGCGGTCACATTGGTGGTGTGCAACCTCTGAATATCTCTGGACTGTTTGTGCCTCCAGGCGCCCGCTGTGGTCTTTGCTGGCTGGCGATGCCTGCAGACCGCTGGCAGTCTTCTGTGTGCACCCCCACCAAACTCATAATTTGGAGGTCCACTCATCCAGGCTGTTGGCAGTCGGACAACCAACGTGGCGGTCCTCAGATTGCTAAACTTATAAGGAGCTTCTTTGTCCTAACCTATTTTTGAGGTAGCTAGATTGGCCTTTTGTAGTGCATTGCCTAAATCTGCCATTTATAAATTGAAAAGTGTTGGGGCAAGGATGCATCTGTGTTTTAAACCTCGATCTGTATAGAGTTTTGAAGAGACAAGGTCCCCTGTAAGTTTTACTCTAACCCAAGACCCACTATAGAGAGAGATAACAGCATTCAGAAGACTGTATGCAATTTTTCAGTTTTGGAGCTTCTTTCAGAGGTTGCTTTTGGACAACCCATCATACGCGGCAGACTAGTTTACAAAACAAGAACTGGCATATTGTATTTGCCAAAGGTCTTCTGTACGATGTAGAACAGGGTAACAATGTTATCATTAGTTGTGCCACCCTTTCAAAAGCCAGTTTGATAAAAGAGCAACATTTCTTCTTCTCCAGTCCACTTTGTTAGTTCTTCCAGTAATGTGTTTGCATATGTCTTACCCGCAATTTCCAGGAGGATGATTACTCCTCTCTGAACATTCCACAGGGAGTTCATTAGGGCCCTGAAACCTGTCTCTTCTTATCATTTCACTACTTTCATTACTGACTGCTTAGCACCAGTATGGTACCATTCTTTATGGACTGCTGGCAGTCCTTAGTGTACCTTGTTATAAATATTTTGGATCCTTTTTGTTTTATACTTGGTGCATTTCTTGGCTTCTCATTGTACGTTTGCCATGTGAGTTAGCCATACTTCCATGGCTACTGAGTTACGCCTGTCATCTTTCTCATTATCTATCTTATTTATGTATTCCCAGAATTGGTGCTGTTTATTTCTTCTCACTAAATCAAAAATTGTGATCCATTCAGCTTCATAATGTTTGTTTATGTTCTACGTTCCAAATAATGGTTTTGTGTTCCTGTTTTACCTCTTTTTGCATTTTCATTGTTGCAGAGGTTCCCCATTTGTTATGAGCTTGTGTTGTCGCGTAGGTTCTCATTAGGGTAATGAGGCTACTGGATTTGGGCAGTAGGATCACTAGGTTTTGGGGACTGAGTACAAATCCACACCTGCTGACACCCGTCAGCCTAATCCGGGGTTTCTGGTTAACTAGCAGCACCCCATCTCTGACCAAGATGATTGTGGCAACCGAACTCCTGGTAAAATGGACTCCCCAGGGAATTGTGGTACATCAGATCACATCTTGTCCTCTCAGTTACCAAGATCTCACTCAGACAAGGACAACAGAGGCAAAATCTATTTCAATAAGCATTTATTAAAATATCTGCATCTTAGATAAAAGCAGGTGCATAGCAATAACATAGATAATGAAAGACAATAGGAGCAGACATGTGACTAAAAATGTAAAACACAAAAACAGTCCTACCATGCTGTCTAAACAGGGGAGTGGTTCTATAGCCCCTCACCTACGCTAAGTATGAGCGCAGCATACTAAGACTAATGTGCCCCTCAAATTTCCCCCTGGAAGAACATCATCCCTCATACCTGAAGAAGAGGCCTGAGGTCTAAAGAGACACTGTCCCCATCTGGATCAGGGCGCAGTCATCTAACCGAGTAGCTGTAGTGAAGCTCGCAGCAATCAGCATACAGTCGTGGTCATCTGGCTGGAATCTCCCTCTAATGTGTCTGGGACTAAGGGTGTTTTATGATAAAACAGCTGATATTCTAAGAAAGGGGCCCCACGTATGAGTGTGTGTGTTTCTGTGAATGCAAGAGACACAGCATTACAGGTTTTTTGGCAACCCTATCTAACTGTAGCCTTGGAGAAGTACAAAGTGAACTATATGTCCTGCTAAGAACGCAATGCTTTCCTAGGAGAAAGAACAATAAGATAGAGATAAATAAAACAGCACCACAAATTAAGCTATTGCTAGAAAAATAAAGCAATGCTGATTAAAGTGCACAGCTGCAAGCCTAGTTAGCTAAAACAACGTGCTCAGAACATGGCTAGAATAGCTACACCACACCCTCCCCTTGCCGGTCAAAAGTTGTTCAAAGCTAATGCGAAAATGCAGCATTCCAGTTAGGGACAGAAATGGGTATGAAACCAATCCTGGATCCCGGAAAGCTAAACACTTTTGAAAAGTCAATAAAATTCTGTATTCAGCAAGGGGTCATTTGTGTAGATCATACAAGGTTTTCCTACAGAAAATAACAGCTAAAAAAAATAATATTGAAATTGAAGTGAAAAAAACAGCCATTTTTCTTCACATTTTACTCTGTAACTTTTGACTGAGCTGTCAGATTTTTTAAAGCAATAAACCGTTACGTCTGCTGTACTCTTCTGGGTGTGGGGATATACAGGGCTTGTAGGTTCATCAAGAACCCTAGGTACCCAGAGCCAATAAATGAGCTGCACCTTGCAATGGGTTTTCATTCTATACCGGGTATGCAGCAATTCATTTGGTGAAATATAAAGAGTGAAAAATAGGTTTCAAGAAAACCTTTGTATTTCCAAAATGGGCACAAAATAAGGTGTTGAGAAGCAGTAGTTATTTTTCACATCTCTGAATTCTGGGGTCCCATACTAGCATGTGAATTACAGGGTATTTCTCAAATAGATGTCTTGTTTTACACACTGTCTTACATTTGGAAGGAACAAATGTAGAGAAACATTTTCCCAAGAAAACTGAATTGTTTTTTGTGAAGTGCCTATCTGTGGATTTTGGCCTCTATCTCAGCCGGCACCTAGGAAAACCTACCAAACCTGTTCATTTTTTAAAACTAGGCATCTAGGGAAATCCAATATGTGGTGACTTGTGGGGCTCTCACCAGGTTCTGTTACCCAGAATCCTTTGCAATCCTCAAAATCTGGCCAAAAAAATACTTTTTCCTCACATTTCGGTGACAGAAAGTTCTGGTATCTGAGAGAAGCCACAAATTTACTTCTACCCAGCGTTCCCGCAAGTCTCCCGATAAAAATTGTACCTCACTTGTGTCGGTAGGCCTAGTGCCTGTGACAGGAAATGCCCCAAAACACAACATGGACACCTCACATTTTCCCAAAGAAAACAGAGCTGTTTTTTGCAAAGTGCCAAATTATGGATTTTGGCCTCTACCTCAGCCAGCACCTAGGGAAACGTACAAAAACTGTGCATTTTTTAAAATTAGACACCTAGGGGAATACAGGATGGGATGACTGGTGGGGCTCTCACCAGGTTCTGTTACCCAGAATCCTTTGCAAACCTCAAAATCTGGCAAAAAAACACTTTTTCCTCAAATTTTGGTTACAGAAAGTTCTGGAAACTGAGAGGAGCCACACATTTCCTTCTACCCAGTCTTTCCCCAAGTCTCCAGATAAAAATGGTGCCTCACATGTTTGGATAGGCCTAGTGCCCACGAAAGGAAATGCCCCAAAACACTATGTCGACACATCAAAATTATCAAATAGTAAACTACCTGTTTTTGCGGGGGTGGGGAATTGCGTTTTTGGTCCTTGGCTCAGCAGTCATATAAGGATAACTTGCGTGGATCCCCCAATGTTTTCTGATGCAGAATCCCCTGCAAACCTCATATTTAGCTACAAAATAAAAAAATGTCCACATTTCTGTGTCGGATCACTGCACCGGGACAAATTTCTTACCAGCCAATGTTCCCCTCAGTCTCCCGGTAAAAATGATTCCTCACTTGTGTAGGTGAGCCAAGTGCCTGTGACAGGGAATAGCCAAAAACATGTTGAAAGTGAGGGTGAACCAAAGCGAGTCCAAAAGTTTGAAATTTTTTTTTAGGCTAACAAGTGCAGCAGAATTTTTATCGGTATAGATGAAACAATGCTGGGTAGTAGGAATTTTGTGGATTCCTGCAGATTCCGGAAGGTTCCATCACAAAAATGTGGGAAAAATATGCGATGTCAGAGCAAAGTTGGAGGTTTGCAGGGCATTGTGGGTAAGAAAATGTTGCAGGTGCATGTGAAGCACACCACCCTGGATTCACCCTGATGTTTAGTTTTCAGATGTGTCTAGGTCTTGTGGATTTTTCTACTTGGCCTCGTCCCAAAGTCCAAAAAGTGAAGCACACACCATTCTAAGTGGGACGATTTTGAGAGTTAGCCAAGCTCTCATGGCCCAAATGTAAAACCAAAATCCCAAATGATCAAATGTCCTATTGCTTGCTGTGGATACAATGTTCTAGTGTGCGGGGGGAGAACTGAAAGACTGTTACCCTCTTCAGTTGGGGTGGGGGCATGACGAGGCCCATACTGGTTGGTAGCCACCATCCCACAGTTTTTTTTATTCCTTGGCATCTAATAGACTTACTTCCCCCACTAGGTTGTGGATCGGGGTAGTTGCCCCATCTGACCACTAGTGGGCAGAACAACTTTGGCCCCATTTATTAGTGGCGGGGGAATGGACATACCCCCTCCCTCTCATTTTGAAAAAAAAATCTTCCCTGGTCTCTGGTGGGCTTATTGCTCCCCTTGGGGGCAGATGGGCCTTCCAAAAATTAGGCCGATCTGCCCCCAAAGGGGGCAGATATTGCCAACAGTAATGTGCCCCCATAGGGAGCAACCCTTGCCCAAGGGGCTGCTCCCCACACAAAACACACATATACACGCACACCAATCCCTGGTGCCTAAGTGGTTTCTACCCTCCCCCAGGGGCAGATTGGCCAAATAGAAATAGCCCGATCTGCCCCCAAAGGGGGCAGAAATGGCCTGGCATAAATTTGCCCCCCAGGGGAATGACCCTTGCCTAAAGGGTCGCCTACCTTGTGTGAAATTGACACTAAAAGATAAAAATCCCTGGTGTCTAGTGGTTTCTGCCCCACTCCGGGGCAGATTGGCCTAATGAAAATACGCCGATCTGCCCCAAGGAGGAGCATAAATTGCTTCAAGACAATTTGACCCCAAGGGGGGTGACCCTTGCCTAAGCGGTTGCTCCACGTAAAAAAATATATATATATTCCTGGTGTCTAGGGTTTTTTGCCCCCCCGGGGGCTGATCGGCCTAATTACAATAGGCCAATCTGCCCCCAAGGGGAGCAGAAATGGCCTACAACAAATTTCCCCGCCCTACCCCCCCCAGGGGAGCGACACTTACCTAAGAGGTCACTCCCCTCACAGGAAACCAACAAAAAACAATCCCTGGTTTCTAGTGGTTTCTGCCCCCTGGGGCAGATTGGCCTAATAAAAATAGGTGGATCTGCCTGGGGAAGGGGCAGAAACGGTTAAGTACAATTTTCCCCTCAGGGGAGCAACCCTTGCCTAAGGGGTCGCTCCCCATAAATAAAAAAATAAAAAAAGTAAACAAAAAAATATATATCCCTGGTGTTTAGGGGTTTCTGCCCCCCCGTGGGCAGATTGGTCTAATTGTAACAGGTCAATCTGCCCCCGGGGGCAGAAAAGGCCTAAAAATATTTTGGCCCGCTGGGGAGTGGCCCTTCCCCAGGGGGCCTCTCCCCCTATATAAATATTTTTAAAAATCCCTGGTTTCTAGTGGTTTCTGACCCCCTTGGGGGCAGATTGGCCTAATAAAAATAGGCTGATCTGCCCCCACATATAAAAAAAAAATATATCCCTGGTGTCTAGCAGTTTCTTTCCCCCCGGAGGCAGATCGGCCTAATTATAATAGCCAAAAAATAAATTGCTCCCCTGTGGAGTGGCCCTTGCCCAAGGGGCCACTCCCCTTATTCAATAACAAAACAAACAAAAAAAACTCCCTGGTTTCTATGTGATCGGGCAGCAGAAATGCTGAGAGAGACATTAAAGGAAAATAAATGCATTTCCTTTCCTTGGATGCCTCTCTCGGCCCCTCCACATGATCGGAGGAGGTAGGCCTCGGATGAGGTCAGCGTGCATTTGCGCGCTGATGTCATCAGACACCATGGGGGCCAAGGGGGTGGCGGGGGTGGAAGGGGAAATGATTCTGCTCCAGGGGAGGGGAGTACGAGGCCCCCAGGGGCAGAGTTAGCGCTTCACCTGAGGGCCCCTACTTGGATGTAACGATTACATCCTGGGCACCCGAGCGGTGCTGCCCAGGACGTAACCGTTACGGCTGAGGCACCTGAGGGGTTAAGGATACCGGGACTCCCTTCAGATAACAATCTAAAGTCTCGCATTTGCTGCCGTTAAAAAAGACTTGTTTCATGCCATTGAAATATTTGTATGCAAAGGGAAGCTCCCACACTTCGTGTATGTAATTATCTCCCAGCCTTTCATATCTGCCTACAGGAATGTGTTTCAAACAAGATGTAAATTGAAGAGTTGAAATAGGCAGATTAATTACCCCATGTATTAACCATTCAGCAGAGGGTACCTCAGCCACAGTAAAAGGCAACTTTTCTAATTTCTCTATTCTCCACATGATATATGTTGCTTCCTTCTTAGCCATCATTTGTTGCGCTCACATGTTGCCAAGGGACGCGACCTGCCTTCAATGTTTGTAGTGTCCAACCTAACTGCATGATGGATCGAACCTCACTTTGTCCATGTTGCAGAAACGACACATCACTCTGTACTATATCAATTGCAGAGGACACAATGTTATTTAGGGTGTAAATCTGGTCATACAAGGTGTTAATTCAGTTATCTATGATGGCTAATGCTTTCCATAAGTTTTCCTGATCTATTTGCCTCAACCGGACAGCCGACTCTTGGTGGGAAAGTTTCCCATTTCATTATATGTTTCATATTTGAAGCATTTTCTGTGCTGTCTTCTTGGGCCTAACAGGAAATCCTGTATATCTGTGTTATTGGACAGAAGACCAAGATGTTCTTTAACAGCATCTAGTGAGGAGACCATCCATTGCTGGCATACTTTCCCTGCACTATATGTTGTCACAATACCTGAGTGCTCTGAGGATATATAGCGAGAGTCCAGCATATTAGTTTCTAAAACTCCCTGAGGAGTTCACAAAACGCGTATGGTACCCATTGGGGTCTACATGCCACAATAACCACCCGCCAGGATGTGATAATGATGTGTTACATGTTACATTTTGTACCCATTCATTAAGCTGGTCTTCAGATGCATTTATACACTTTTGCCATTTGTTAAATTTTGCAGGGGCGGGAATACTAGGAGCATCCAATTCTTTAATGTTTGCTAAGCCTAAGCAGCTCGTTTGTTGTACTGTTTCATTCAAGAATATCATTTTCAACAGGAATCATGCAAGCTCTAATTAGAGCTTCTATACCTCTAATTTGCCAAGTTCTTGTTCCCCACACACTTTTCAGATCAATTGAATCAACCCAATGTTCATAACCTTCTATGGCCAATTGGGACACAAAGGAATCAGAATGTATCAATTTAGTATCAGTCAATAATACATGCAAATCTTCTATTACTGGCAATTTGAATTAATACGACTCAGCATTCTTGACATTATGTTCAGAAAAATATGCAAACTTTTCAGTATACGTTTTTGAGCTGCCTATTGGTGGAATTGGGCAGTGTTCCCATTGTGTATATTTAAAAATAGTTTTTGGGGTACTAGCTCTGTGAATGAAATGATTTCCATAATGATTATAGCAGAACATATCTCCATAATTTCCTTTAAATTGGTACCCATCATCATTTTCAAAAAACGCATAATACTGCAAATCAGACATCATAGTATCAACTGTTTTTACATCGCAATCATCAGAAATCACTCCGGGTGTAATTACATCAGTCAATGAAAGTTTGAACACATAAGGTATTTGAATGATCTCTGTAGGTCCATATATGTCAAATAAGATTTTGGAGGTCATTATGATCCTGGCAGACGGTAAAATGGAGAAAGGTACTGCCAACAGGCTGGTGGTAGTTTTCTCCATATTATGACATTGGGCCTTCCGCCACAGAGGTAATGACCGCTGGGCTGGAGACTTCACTCTCCAGCCAGGCGGCTGTCACTAGCCCGCCCACGGGATTATGACCCCGCCTACCACCATGGTTTTCGTGGCATCCTTACCGCCATGAAATCCATGGCGGGAGGCACCATCAGTGCCAGGGAATTCCTTCCCTGTCACTGACGGGGGCCTTCCCCGGCCCCCTCCCCTTCCCCAGGTTTCCTCCCCAAATCCCCCTTTCTCTCCAGACCCCCCCACATGACATACACGCACCTTCACTCACCAACATACACACACATACACACATTCATACCCACAATTATCCATGCAGGCATATATCCATTCACACACACATCCACACACACTGACATACATACGTGCACACACGCATGCACACATCACAACATAGACACACTCACACATCCATACACGCACACACAGACAACACGCATGACACACCTGCATTCACACACAGACATACATACACCCCCCACACACACATACACAACACCCCCTCCCCTGTCGGAGCACCCGACTTACCTTTAGTGAGGGGGTCTTCTCCGGCAGGAGACAGGACGGGGCGCTTCTGCCAGCAGCAGAGTCCATCAGCAGAACACCACCAGGCCGCATCATGGGTCATGATACGGTCTGCGGCGGTCTACTTGCGTGGCGTTGCTGCTGGCAGCAGCGCCACCTTACCGCCATCTGCCATCATGACAAAAGCTGGATTTCTGCCATCCTTATGGCGGAAACACGGCTATGGTGATAATGTGGCTGGTAGCCGCGGCGACAGTCTTTTGGCGGTCGTCGCCGTGGCAGTAGGCGGTTATTGTCATAATGAGGGCCTTTATCTCATATAATCCCATCGGGAATCAGCGCTGCTGTATTGTTCAATTGGGGCAAGTCTCAGCATATTTTATGTGAAGAAAAATGTGGTTGTAAGACATCATCCACCATTTTAACTGTAGAGTGATCAGGAAGGTAATGACCATGTATAAGAAGAAAGAAAACAATGACAAACCCAATCCAAAGAAGAAAGGCAACCACAGTGAGTGATAACCATAAATAATTCCAAGGACGTGTGAAATAGTTAATTTTGAGCCTATTTATTAGCTTACGAGCTCTTGACAATTTAGTCACAGTTGAGGCGGACGGGTCCGAAGAAAAGTCATCAACATCGACAAAGTAACGATCATCTGTACAAACAAATGCTGGAGGTGTATTCGGAGGAGGAGAAACTGCTGAAGATTCCTTCGGCGGTGTGCAGTATGTTACAACATCCGTTTGTGTTGAATTTGTAGAAGGCTGCTCCGTATTAGCAGAAATCAATGAAGTAGTATTGTCAGTGGAATCAATGAAAGCTCATTTTCCTCCCTCCTCAAGCTCAGAGAGGTATCACTGTTGCTGTTGAACACTTGCAGAGCAACATCCTGGTCTGTAGTGGGAGGGAATTGGGCACTACTCAGGAGTCCTCTAGGTCTGCTGTACAGGATCGGCCACATGTTGTAGCTTGACATTGTCAATGGAGACAAAGCGATTCTCTTTAGAACCAGGCAGCGGTGGTAGTATAACTGTTCTAGTACCGTGTATTCCCAGGACTGGGACCTGTGCGCAATAAGAAGGACCAAACTCCTTTTTCACAGCAATCTTTTCACATACTAGATCCCCCAGCTTGGGAATCCAGCTGGTAGATGTTACTGGTGCATCCATAATTCCAGAGGAGGCAGCACTGGCAGATGTGTTGACATCACAGAATTGTTGTAACTCCTGCAAGACAGTGACACATTCATTTATGTCAAAAAGTGTATCTTCCGCCTCCATGCCAGGACTATCAAGATCTGGAACATTAATTTGAGTTCCAAACAGGCACTCATATGAAGTACACTCCACCAGGGACCTTCTAGGCAGCTTATTAAGTACTCTCTGAACGTCATACAGGTGTGTAAGCCAACTACGACTTGTGCCCAATACTTTTGCTGTTAAGGATTGCTTTAGATCTCAGTTTTGTCACGCCACAACACTATTTCCCTCAGGATGAAATGGAGACGAGAAATGCAGTTGGACCCCTAATGAAGCCATGGTATCCCTGTCAGCCCTTGTTGCAAAAGCAGGTCCCCAGTCCGAGTGGAAAGCCGCAACAGCATATGTACTGACAAAGACTAGCAAATCTTTAATAACAGTTCGAGCGTCAGCCGAGCGTTGAGGCCAGACCCACAGAAATCTGGAGTATGAGTCTACAGTGACTAGAATGTATCTGTATTCACTGTCTGGTGTCAGGGGACCACTGTGGTCCAAGTACACATATTGTAAAGATTTTTTGGAAATTAAGAGGGATATCTGTGGTGGGCGCTTAACAATGGAGCCTTTTATTTGTTAGCAGATGTCACAGCAAAGGACATTCTGCTTGGCCTGTTTGCAAAGACCTGGCCACCAACTGCGTGATTACAATATTGAAATTGTAACCGCCACACCAGCATGTGCAGATGCAACTCCCTCATGCGCTGCTTTTATTAACTCTGGTCCTAAGACTTTGTTCGGAATCACTCAGACCCCCACACCTGGTTCTTTACTTCTGCGTCAAACATGTCTCCCATCCGGTAGGAATATTTAGTGCGATAGACTTTAGGCATAGGTTTGCTCTCAGCCTTCGCTCCTAAAGCTGCAAACATTTCATCATCCACTCTTGTTTTAGAGCGTATTACTGCTGCGACAGAAGCCATTGTTACTGCTGACTTTGCTGCTTCGTCATCCAAAGTATTGCCTTCAACGTGTATTCCAACACATTGGTGTCCTAATGTATGTACAACATGGACATTCAGTACTTTTTCCTTCAGATCCGCTACCTTCCCCCACAGAAGTCTGTGGTTTATGGTATTACCTTTTGAATCTCTGAACCCATTTTGTTGCCAATAATGCAGGTATTTATTGAAGGACTGGACACAGTAGCATGAATCACAGACAGAGTCATCTTCTCAGGATCCGTATGTTCTAGTGCCATCACCAGAGCCGTAAGCTCTGCGAATTGTGCCGTACAGTTCCCTAAAGACTGTATATGTTTTTTCTGGATGGAACTTGCCATCCTTCATATACCCACTCATGACTGTGCAAGCAGCTGAGTATTGGTGTTTGGTGCCTATAGCAGGTTGTGTTGAACCATCGGTATACAAGATTGTTGTATATTGTTCAATTGGTAGTGTATTTTCCTGAACAGGATATTCAAGTTCGTACTGTAGGAATTCTTGGTTCTGTAATTTGTAATCAAACACATAATCGACATCAGTGGCCCTCAGAGACATTGCCCATTGAATCCAGCGTGGATGTAATGCTTTAGCATTCGGGATGCTTGCTTAGATAACATCCTCAAGGGCTGGTACCGGGGATCCGACAATAATGTGTTTCCTTTGGGTGAGGGGTCTCTCTTTAAGGACTGCCATCTGAACATTAGTGAGATTTTTTTCAATGGGAGCAAAGCGTTGTTCGACTCTAGAATATAGGTGTAATTTATATGCAAGTGGGACGGTCTCACCTTACTCTGATGACCAAATGTTTTTTTATTGTCCCTCATATGTAGATGTTTAGCTTCAAGCATGTCTTTTTTATAGTGCTTTGAGAATGCATGTGTGTTCAACAGTCCGGTGTTAGCTGTTAAAGTCAGGACATATTAGGTCATATAATGGTTTAATGCATTGTGGCTAGTCTGTAATATCAGTTCTGCTTGGAGCTTTTTTATTTTATTTGGTAGTTGTAGTTGTGCGCATTTTTCTAAAAATTTGCACGGCAGGCTCTTGCCTTCATCCAACAACTCGTAGCCCGGAAAGAGGACACTGAGAAAGTCTATTTTTGTTTTTTTAAGTTAAATTTGTAGCCGATTTTGGTGAATCCTACAACAACGCGGGCTACTGGTTTTAAATGTTATATGAGGTCATCATCTGTAAGGTAGATATCATCCACATAGGACAACGCCTCAGGGTCTATGTTGTGTAATATTGATGTCACACGAGCTGAGAATAGTCCAGGATTGTTCTAGTAGGCTTGTGGTAGTCGGCAAAATAAATTCTGAAACCCTAAAGTGGTGAAAGTTGTTAGGTCCCTACTTTCAGGTGCTATGTTTTGGCAGAAAAACCCATTAGATATATCCAGGGTTGTTTTGTATTTTTTTCGCACAATGTTGTTCATTAGTGCTGTACTATGTGCGTTTTGTATAGCATACGTTTTTGTGTGACTAATTAAGTGCCTATAGTCTAAGACTATTCTATATGTGTGGTCAGGCTTAACGACCGGAAATAATGGGTTGTTCATTGATGAGTCTGAGGGTTCAATGACACCCTGGTACTCTTATTGTGTGACAAATTCCCTCACTGGGGCCTTTGCCTCGTATTTGATTGGATGTTGAGAATGGGGCTGAGGTGTTGATTTTATTGGTATTATATGGCAGGAAGAATCTTTGTCCCACCCTACATGATGGCGATATAGTGCAAGTGCCTGCACCAGTGCCGAATCAATGGCGTATTTTTCAACAAGCTCTTTCGGAACAAGGGGCGAGAAGGATTTTTCGATAATGACCTCCCCATATGGGAGATCTCAGACAAATACCGGTGGCCAGTCTTTTTCGGCCAGCAGAATATCATAAATAGAGATGACACGATCCCAAAAGATGGCATCTATTATGCATTCAATGTCCTCTCTAACTAAATAGTTACTTTATACACTCTATCTGGTGTGGAGACACTCATGCCTGCAGTCTCTACTCGTAGATAGTCATCAGTTGCTTTAACCTCCAGATGCTTTAGAAGATCCCGGCAAACTATTGTGACATCTGCTGCACTGTCTAGCAGTGCTAAACCCCACTTCTTGTCCTTTATTAAAGCCCTCTTCTTGAGTGGCAGGTCGTATTGCAACTGCTGCCACTTTTTTTCTTTTTAAACTGTGGTTTTCTGTTGTGGAAGTTTCTCTTCTTCTCTTCCATTTTAACAGAAACTTCCGATGAGTGTTGTGAGTCCTTTCTCAGTTTCATGTACTCAGTCTGCTGATATGACCATCGACCTCTCTCACTTCGTTTTTCCAGTGAGTCCTGAAAGGAACAAGATTTGTGTGTATCAGTATACTGATATCTGTTAGGCGTTTTTATATTATCCCTAGGTTTTATCTATTTTGTGAGGTCTCCGAATGCTGAGATTCTCCCCTTTCTTTTCTAGGTGTTGTTTTTTATCCCAGTGTTTTTTAGAACCCTCCGGTGTTTGTTTGGCACCATCCTTATTGGATCTACCTTGTACTTGTGGCTTAGTTGGTCTGGCTCCCAACTATCTCGACCTATACTGGAGTGTGTTTCAGCAATAATGTTTAGCAGCTCACGTTCCTGATCCTGTGCCAGGACGTCAAAAAGCCGCATGCACACTGTCAGTGCAACTGCTTCCCCTTTAATGTTACTTAATATGATTGAAGATACAGTGGCAAAATTATCTATTAATTGCACGCCCAAATCTAGGGCAGGAGCTGCCCTATATTCATCTTCAATTTGTTTCAACACTTCCAGAAGATTGGCAAGTGTTGGTATATTGTGTGCGGTTGTGTAGAGCGCGGCAAATACTGTGCCCCATGTATTGCAGTTTTCATCTGTGGGAACCACCCCGAAATTCAAGCACATTGTCAAAATTCAATTTTTGTTCTGAGGTCCCGTTTGGGGAAAGACTGCTTCCAGTGCATTTATTTTTAGAGCTAACCAAAACGGAATTTCCTCCCGTTTGGCGGGTACTTTACCCATGATCGGATGTACAGTTGCAGGATTTATACCTGGGTTTGTGTTTAGCATTTGCATAACAAATTGTACTAACAATCTATATGTTGTTGTGACCTCTGTATATAAGCGACAGACCTCAGCTAGCGCCATTACTGCTGCATTAGGGTGTGGTGTATATGTGGCCAATAAAAGCTAGACGGGCCGGCATTACTCAACGGACCTAACCTAACAGGTAAATTTGTGTGGGGTAGGGTGCCATCAAGCCAATTGTTATGGTCTTGATAAGATAATTATATCACTATGGATGCATTAGCTCTGTATTGTGCAGGAGGATTTGCCAGTATATAATTATGAAATGTATTTGTGTTACCATCCACTGCTAGAAAGGTGACCCAAGAATAAAATGTTTCTGTTCTATAGGCCGCATGCACCTCAACAACAAATGTAACTGTGTCCCCCCGGGCCGTTAAGCTTGTTTGCCAATAAATGTGCAGTTAGGGGGCCTCTCATATTTACTACTATTGCTACCCGTTGATATTTGCCACATCACTGGTTTTAAGCATTCAGAGATAAGGACCCCAACTGAGGATAAATCCTTTAATGGTTCAAGTTTGAACAACCTACTGCTCAGGATAGGTCCCACCTACCTAGCTGAGGAGGTAATCCTCAATAACTTTAGCCTTCAGTGAGACCAAGATACTTAGGAGGATCTGAATTTTTGTGCCTGACCAAATGTTGGTGGTGCCATGTCGTGAGGGTTTTCGTTAGGGTAATGAGGCTACTGGATTTGGGCAGTAGGATTGCCTAGGTTGTGGGTACTGAGTACAATCCACACCCGGTGACACCTGTCGGCCTAATCTGAGGTTTCCTGCTAACTAGCAGCGCCCCATCTCTGGCCAAGATGAATGTGGCAACCAAGCTCATTGTAAATAGACTCCCCAGGGAATCGTAGTACATCAGATCACATCCTGTTCTCTCAGTTACCAAGATCTCACTCAGGCAAAGACAACAGAGGCAGAATATATTTCAATAAGTGTTTATTAAAATATCTGCATCTTAGATAAAAGCAGGCGCATAGCAATAATGTGGATAATGAAAGACAAGAGGAGCAGGCATGTGATTAAAAATGTAAAACACAAAAACAGTCCTACCATGCTGTCTAAACAGGGGAGTGTATCTATAGCCCCTTACCCACGCTAAGTAGGAGCACAGCATACTAAGCCTAATCTGCCCTTCGGGTATATCCCTGGAAGAACATCATCCCTCATACCTGAAGAAGAGGCCTGAGGTCTAAAGAGACACCGTCCCCTTCTGGATCAGGGCTCGGTCGTCTAAGCAAGTAGCTGTAACAAAGCTTGCAGCAATCAGCATACAGTCGTGGTAATCTGGCTGGAATCTCCCTTTAACGTATCTGGGACTAAGGGGTGTTTTATAATAAAACAGCTGACATTCTAAGAAATGGTCCCTACGTATGAGTGTGTGTCTTTCTGTAAATGCAGGAGGCACAGCATACCACGTTTGTCCGCAACCCTATCTAACTGTAGCCTTGGATAAGCACAAAGTGAACGTGATGCTTTCCTAGGCAAAAGAACAATAACATAGAGAGAAATAAAGCAGCACCACAAATGAAGCTATTGCTAGAAAAACAAAACAATGCTAAATAAGTTGTAAACGGGTTAAAGTGCACGCTTGCAGGCCTAGTTAGCTAAAACAACGTGCTCAGAACATGGCAAAAATAGCTATACAACAGTGTAACCTCCTTTAACTTGTGGGTACATTCCTTTAGCTTGCGATTATAGCAAACCTGCAGGTTTTCTGTTGAGTCCCTTTAGGATCGTTCTTTTGCCGTTCTTCACTCAGCAGGATAGATTGTGAGTCCTAAATCCAGCCATACCAATCATTGATTGTAACTTTTTAGTGTATGTACGTCGACATGGCTTCCCATCTGCTCTTCCATCCCGCTATTTTTGCTGCATTATGTGCATTCCATTTAATCAGTTTTACCTGATTGTTTTTTTTCAGCTCCTTCTGTATGATTATGATGAATGGCTGTTAATTAGTCATGATCTCAGGGCAAAGTTGGCGCTAAGCAATGTATGGTCACTTTATTCGTGCCAAAAGATCCTAAAACCTGTCCGTGTTTTTTTTAGTTTTGAGCATAGGAACTTTAGTCTAGTGTTGGACTACTGTTGAAAGAATAGGCACGAGAAGCATTTGACTAAGCTTTTCTTGCAATTATTTCTGTAGATGCAAGATTATGCGTCTATATGAAGTTGTTAAATCTTTCCTTGTCAGGTTGCTAGCCTGGTTGTTTGTGGCATCCTCTCCAAGGTTGTGTAGATTAAAGTCACCTGTTATGACTACATTTAACACTGGATATTTACACATTAGATCTTCCAGGAGGCCTTCCACATTTTGTGTTATAATTTTCTTTGGCCTTGTGCACATTGAGGTATAGATTTATTAAAAGAAGTACCTTATTGCCTCCATCATTTGTGTAGCCTTTCGCAATTCCGGCCTGCAGCATGTCTGTGTCCACCTACATTTCTTTGATAGTTCTCTTCAGTGATTTATGTACAGTGATATTCCTCCCAATGGTCTTCCAAAAGATGTGTTTTCCTGGCTGATTTCTGCAATTCTGAGAATTCTTCGAGATGGGTTGGTCTTACCACCGAGGTTTCGTGGAAGCAAACAATGTCTGCTTTCTGCAGCTTTTTTGATTACTGATATACTATTTAAAAATCCAGTGTAAAATGTTTTCAGTAATTTTTTTCATGTTTAATATTCTGTGTGCTACTTTCCATAATATAATTCCCCATAATGAGATTTCTGCCACCAAGGTAGAAATCTCAATATGATAAAGCTGCGGAAATTATAAAAGGTTTAAAAAACTTGAAAGATAATAAAAAATCGTTTTTATGTAAAACATAAGTGTAAGTTCATTCACATATTTATTTTGAATGTAGAGCAAATAAAAGCTATAGCACTATAAATGTAATTCTGTATTAACTATTTAATTATTTTAAAAATATTAAATTAAATTAACATACTTTTCTGAAGAGTAAAATGAAAAAACTCACATAAAGGAAAAATATGTATTTTTTTTATTATGTATTAATAGTTACTATAAGTGGTGAAATTAATTGATTAAACGCAATTTTGTTATATTCAATACCGATTGTTACATTAATGTTTTAATTTACAAAATGTTTGTAAACTATGTTGAAATAGAAATAAATTTAATTTTGGGATAATTTTTTGAAGCATGGCGCTTAAAATGTTTATATTTTTAACTCTCTAAACATTTTAATTTACAGTATTTCCTGTTGATGGTTGTACCTTAAGACCTTAAGTCCCTACTTCCATTATTTTCCAGGGGACTGTGTTGCTGTAACAATGGTTCTATTGTATTTATGGTATCAGTGGTTGCAATGTTGTGTTTTGTGCCAGTAGTTGGCAAGGTGTGCTCTAGGATGTACTAATGCTTCATTTTGCCAGTAGTAACTGAGAGAGCGTAGTTTAAATATTACATATTATAGACGTGGGATGCTTATGTTTTAACAATACCGCATTAACGATATTATTCATTGAAACGTATTAAACGTGGAGAATTATTCACATGTGTAAACTAATGTCAACTATAAGAAATAATCGTTTATATTATGCCTAACTGAGCACATTAAAACGTATAAAACTGCATTCATTAGAATTCGTATATCTTAAGTTAGCGTGAGTCAAGAACTAGCTGTGTAAACTCTCATATTAAAGCGTATTTTTCTGTTTCTCCAGTGTGCTGACTTGCAAAAGACCATGACCCAGCGATTGTTCTTTTCCTTACTTGTTTGCAACAATGCTAGATTTTCTCATCCCCATGCTAGCAGCTTTTAGTACAAAAATTATGAACTTCGAAACAATTATGGAAACTTTCAAGGACGATAAAGCGTGGAGAAGAGAACTTTTGACCTGATGTGTGCCAAAGAAATGAAATAACCTCGGATGTGCCACCTACGAAAAACGTCAATTATGAAGACCAATTAGAAGCTAAAGAAATATCGCGAAATGACAAATGCATTACTTAATGTATAATTTGATTGAGGTTACAGATAGTGGGATGTAGTGACTGTCCAATAGAATTTTGGGGGAATGTATTACGAAAAAGGGATAAAAACCCATGACACAAGAGACAAAGGGCATTAGGTAGGGAATGATATTGATTGCATCCAGAATCTCTGTCACTCTATTTGGTGATTTGAGATTTAGACAAACCATCCTTGCCCATAGACTGCCCCATTACACTTTCCTCCTTATGAGGAAAGTGTCCCTTGCCTTTAACTTAGATAGACTGACGGTGATCTAACTGATGTCCTGAAGAAGAAGACTGATCCTGTATGCTGACCTATTCTGAGGAGGGTAATTATTTAGTTGCTAATGGAAATACATTTATTTTGCCTTTTCTTTCTAGGTACCAACTGCTGTGTGTTTTGATTAGAGACCTTAATTAGATGTTTTCTAAATAGATGTCCTAAATTGTTTTGCATGAAGCCCAACATGCTAATGCTAATTTGAGGTTAGATGAGGTGTTCATTACGACTGACGAAACTGACGTGACTGATGTAGTGCTATGCTGAACTAAGACCTTTAGGAGGTTCTATGTATCGCAATCTGCTTATATTCACATGATTATCTCACGCTTCTGATCCTTGCATCATTGAACGCTTATCATGGTTGTCGTCTTGTGATTATGTTCATTTGCCATTTGCCTTTTGGTTTTGAGATTAATACATTTGCTATTAGATTGTAATCAATAGGGGATAAAATTCACAAAACTCCATTAAGGTGTGGTTATTCATGACTGAAAGGTCATGGTTGCGCCGAAGGTTTATTGATGCCTAAAGTGAAATAAATTGTGGTGATATACGTTGACAATGTTATTGACATATTGATAGATATATTAGTCAGTTATCTCGTCTTACGGTGTCTCACCACTGGGTCCAAAGATTCATCGGCCTAAAACGAGTACTGATGTGTATAAATTAACATAGACGGACGCGTTAGCAGTTCTGGTAGCAAAGGATGGTTTCGCCCTTTGGGGCCCTAGGACGGAGTTTCATTGTTTAATTTGTTTTTCTGTGATAATGCAATTTAGAGAGATGATGAGTTGCTAGGTTCGCCATGGCTTTCCCGGGATCTCGGAGCCTGCCTAAATGAGTTGGGAATGTTCTCGGCGCCATAGTATGTGTGGTTAGGGTCTTTGCGCTTATTAAATCTTATGCATCTTGCAGGTGGTTGTGAATATTTGCGTGTGTCTAGGCCAAATTAAGTGTTGTTTAGAAGGAGTGGGCGTACTCCACAGTATGAGAGTAGGGAAGTCGGCGTACTTCATGTGAATGTAGCGCTTATTGCTAAAAAATTATCCACGTGGTTGGTTATTGTATACGGACCTATTGAGGTCTAAGACTCCGGAGTATGATGATAAATGTGGTTTATGTTGTAATCTGTGCGGTTTAATAGGTCAATCGGGCGTGGTTGGCAAGTCAAGTTTCGAGTTATTATGTATGTGTGAAACCTTCGATGGAGATTTGACAAGTTCTAAAGTGCACTAGAAGGAGTCATTGACAAGTCGAGAGTAGGATTTGCAGGTCGAATTCTGCTTGCGTATGTGGGAACTGAGAAGGAGAAAGTAGCGGCCGAGGCTTCAAGTGAAATCTCTGTAAAGTTCTGAAGCGAATGTGTTACCCTTCCTGTAGTAAACCGGCAGATTTGTGTTGTCATTTTAAGTGCTTGCAATAATTCGCATTAGTTTGTATGAGTTGTAAAGAGTTAGTGAGGTGTGGACAAGCTGCAAGACTTTGTCAGCTGCAGTGTGTGTGAGTGTGACGTCAGTGGTACCGCGCTGAGATAGGTCAGATGCCGAGAGGGGTCGCGCACGGATTGGCTGCCGTCCGTGAAAGGCAATAGGTTGAGAAAAAGGGTAGGTGAAGAGTGTCCTGGGAACTAAGCCGTTTTCTGATTAAATGCGAAATAAAGAATTGCAAAAATGAATTTTGTCAAGGCATTCAAAAGCGCTTTGAAGGGAGATGTATATATTGTTGCAACCGATGGGGAACCTACACCACCTGAGGGTACTCCAGCTTATACAGTTATGGAGGAAAAGGGCGTTGCACCCTGTTTATGGATGAAACAATGGCGCAAATTAACAGAGAAAGAGGGGTGTCTAGCGTTTCCAGAACATGGGACATTTAATCCAAAGGTGTTAGAAAATTTGAGGTGGATGTTAAGTATACAGAAACCACCTCCGGGACCGGCATAATACGAGGCTTTGGCGATTTGGGATCTGATGGCTCTTAAACATAGGCAAGAAAGGTTTCACAGAAGATTGAAAAGAGCAGAAAAATCCTATGCAGAGGCTAAATGGGATAATGAGAACAAAATGTGGAGACGAGGAATAGTAGATGGGTTAAAGTTGTTTCCGGCAATAACACAGGGAGAAGAGACACAGGGAAAGAAAGCTTCTTGCAAAACTGACAAAGATTTAGACAAAACTAAAGAGAACAAAAGGTCCTGGGAAGAAGAAGATGATTCAGATGATGAGGCGTTTATGAATAGATTGTTACATGATCGTCCGCCACCGTATGCGGTGAGCGACAGTGCTCCAAGTACTAGCTTGGATCCTGGGAACCAGACGAAGGAAAAGGGAGTTACTGATACGGTACAGACTAGTGATACAGTCTTGATACAGAATGGTGTCAGTGTACCCACTGCACCAGACTTGCCGATACAGTTACAGCCTCCACCGCAGATAAAAAGAATTTACCCTGATGTCCCAGTGCTTGAGACTACTACGAACTTGGTGGTGCCGCCAGACCCGATATATACAAAACCGAGGTTAATACAGATTGAGTCAACTCCAAAGTTAGTGTCTCAACCGCCACAGCTGATACCTGGGTATAACCCTGTAGCGGGTCCACCGATAGAACCTGTACCAGGTACACTAGAGCAGACCTATGGTGTTGCAGCTCCAAGAAGCTTGGGACCAGGTCAGACACCTGCCGCTATATCGTTACCTATTACTGTTGGTCCCCCGGTGCCGTTGTATGCACAGGATAAAACAGGGACATGTGAACAGGGAGTTATGACTCAGGAAGCGATAAGAGGAGGGCCTATTAGAACTCCACAAATAATGGCCAAGGGGGAAAAGGTATGTGAACAACCAAGACCCTTAATGAACCTTAGTCCAATAGGGGCACCTCTTGAAGCGATGCGTCAAGCAGGGTTGGGAGTTTTGACTCCCCAAACCATGAGTACGAATACCTTCCACACTCCAATGATACATGCAGGGAACATTTCATTGCAGGGTTTTACAGTACAACAGCTAAATGAGTGGTTAGAGAAAACGTGTACTTTGCAAATGACTACAGTGACCACGATTGAACCTGAAAAAGAAAAACAAGATGAATATCTGAATCTTGTACGATTAGGAGCAGAAGCTGCTGAGTTGGTGGAAGGAACAATGGGAGTGAATAGGTTGGACTCATACACTGAGGCAGAATTGAGATACTTATGCCCCAAGATTACCAAAGAGGTATGCAAAGTACACCAGAGATTAACGAATTTGGCAGACAAATACAATGTCGATATTGGAAACACTAAACATTTGAAAAGGAGCTACAGATTAGATTTTGACACTAAAGATTTTGAACACATGAGATCTGCAGGCATGAAGGCACACTTGAAAGAGCTGTTGCAAAGTGCACAAATTTGGGGTGCACTAGAGAAATGGGAAGGCCGATGGGCAAAGAAAAGAGATAAGGGAAAAAGAGATAGCCCAGGGTCTAATGAAGCACTGACCACACCCAATTTAGACACGGTGAAAATCCTACCTATGAGAGAAACAGCTGGTGGTGTCTTAGTGCATGTGCTTTGGACTAGGGGAGACATTTTGTCCTTTACGAATGATTATCCTAGGTTAAGAGAAAAGCCGATCGAGTGGTATCAACAGACAGATAGGTTCGTGAAGCTTGCGAAGTGTCTCTAGGAAGACTTGAATACTTTGTTTGAGATCATTATTCCGCCAGACTTGTGGCTCGAGTGCAAAAGAGGGGTAGATTGGCCCACGAAGGAGCCAGCAAGAGATAAGGTGACTGGAGCACCTTCTGAAGAGGTGATGAAATATTATCATAAAGTAATTGAGTTTTTGAAGCAAAAGGTGTCGCCGAAGGTGACCGATTGGCAGAAAATCGACCGGACCTCTCAAGAGGTTAAAGAGTCAATACATGCATATTATGAGAGATTGTTGAAAGCGTTCAAACATTACAGTGGTACCAAGATTATCGAACCGAAGGACATGAATCATCTTGTGTTTAGGTTCGTCGAAGGGCTGAGCCCGGAGGTCAGCCAGATGATTAAGAATCATTTGATTTGTTGGCAAGCTAAACCAATTGATGAAGTGTTACAGTACGCGAAATACTGTAGTGATGAAATTGAGTTGAAGCAGAAAAAGTTGAAGGAGAAAGTGATGGTGATGCAGATAAGGGCTGCACAAGCTGGAATACAGGGAAATGGCGTTCAGCAAATGATACAGCAACAACCGCAAATGAATGGTGTGTTTCAGGCACAGCCGAGAGGCAGAGGTCGAGGTTTTGTGAAGCGTAATTCGGATATGAATAATGCTGTTATTCCAAATGACGGTCAGGGAATGAAAAGGATGTCACCATGTCATGCGTGCGGGGGCATGGGGCATTGGAAACGGGATTGTCCGAATATGATGCAGGATGGTGCAGTTCAGTAGAGCATTAATGTCGGCACATTACAAAATTCACGAGGTCCAAAAATGAGACACCAGAACTCGAATTTTCAGAATAATTTGGTGCCAATGCCAGGGGTACAACCCATGCGGCAGATGCAAATGCCACGTTTCCAAACAGTGTCAGTACAACCAATGCAGCAGCAGATTCCTATGGTGCCTAGACAGCAAATGCAGTTACCCATAGCTCCAATGGGACAGCAACAGGTGACGCTTCCTCAGCAGGTCACAGGCCAGGTAACAAACCAAAACAACACTGTACAACAATTCCCATTTCGAGGTGAAAGTGACATGAATGGGGATTGGTCAGATGATAGCTCAGACAGTGAAGAGTGCAGACTTGCAGCATCCTTAGAGGTAGATCAGAGAGGCCCATATGTAGAAGGAAAGGTAATGGGCTATAAGGTTTAATTTTTAGTTGACACAGGAGCTACACGCTCTACGGTTCGAAGTGCAGAAGTACCGAGATTACCTCTTTCAGGGCGCACCATACGGGTGGTCGGAGTAGCAAATCAGTACCTGACTAATCCAATTACTGACCCAGTACAGTTGGAAATTGGAAATTTGCAGGGCCTGCATAGATTTGTTGTATGCAATTCAAGCCCAGTGTCCTTACTAGGGAGAGATTTATTATGTAAGACCAAATGTTCGATTACCTGTTCCAATGGTGGAATAGAAGTACAGACAAACAGTGACGATGAGGGAGATGAGGGTCAATTAATAGAGGAAGGAGGAGAGACAAATGAGGATTACCCTCTAATCACTCTATTACCAGTGTTTACCTTGATCGATCTACCTGCTGACCTGCAAGGGTCTGTAACAGAGAAAGTATGGGATTTGACTGGAAAGGAGGTTGGATTAATCAAGGGAGTAGAGCCAGTCAAGGTGCAGATAAAGCCAAATGCAGTGTTCCTACAAGTGCCACAATACCACATGACTCAGGATGTCCTCATTGAAGTAACACAGATAATTGCAGATTTTCTCAGACAGGGAGTTTTGAAAGAAGTTTTGAGCAGTCCGTGTAACTCTCCTATTATGGGTTTGAAGAAGCCCTGTGGGAAGGTTCGAATTGTGCAGGACCTGAGAAAAATAAACGAAATTGTGATAAAATGCTGCCCTGTGGTACCTAATCCAGCAGTAATAATGTTTCATGTTCCATGTGATGCAGAATGGTTTACCGTGGTAGACCTATCACAAGCATTTTTCTCGATACCTCTTCACGAAGACAGCCAATTTTTGTTCAGTTTCAAATTCCTGGATAAGGTGTACAGTTGGTGCAGAATTCCTCAGGGGTTTTCTGAGTCACCATCCATCTTCAATCAGATATTGAAGAAGGATTTGGAACCTCTTGTGCTGCCTTTCAGTTTGACTCTTGTGCAGTACATTGATGATTTGTTGATTGCATCTAAAACCAGAGACAGCTGTAAATATGATACCATTGCATTGTTGAATCATTTGGGAAAGAATGGACACAAGGTGTCACCTAAGAAGTTGCAATACTGTCAAAAAGAAGTGAAATATTTGGGACATCTGATTGAGAAAGGGTCCCGAAGAATATCAAAAGAGAGAATAACAGCTGTTTTACAAATGAATCCCCCAACAACAAAAAGAGATGTCAGAATGTTTTTTGGAATGGTGGGCTACTGTCGTCAGTGGATACCCAACTTCTCGATCATTTCAAAACCCTTAATAAAATTGACAGGAAAAGAGGTCAAGGATGAACCATACACAATCACTTTGACAAAAGAAGTGCTTGAATAATTTTTAGAGTTGAAGGAGTGCATGTGCAGGGCTCCAGCATTGGGAATGCCTGATTATGAGAAACCTTTTCTGTTGTTCTGTCATGAACGTGATGCTTGTTCTTTATCTGTTTTAACACAGGTCCACGGAGAAGCAAATCGCCCTGTAGCATATTTTTCAGCTACTTTGGACCCTGTCGCAGCAGCCTTACCGGGTTGTTTGCGAGCAGTCGCAGCAGTTGGTCAAAGCCTTTCACAATGTGAAGGCATAGTCATGGGATACCCTCTGACAGTAATGGTTCCACATTCTGTCGAAATTCTGTTGACACGAACAAAGACGCAACACATGACAAATGCACGACTTACCAAATATGAAACGATTATTCTGGGGTCACCAAATGTTACATTAAAAAGATGCACTGTGCTAAACCCGGCAACTTTACTTCCCAATGAGAATACAGAAATCAAAGATGGGGAAGAATTTGAGCATGACTGTCTTGAGGTGACTGAGCTCTGTACCAAACCTCGCCCAGACATACAGGATACCCAGTTAAAAGAAAACGATTGCATTATGTTCGTTGATGGGTCCTGTTTAAGAGATTCAACAGGAACATTGAGAGCTGGTTACGCAGTATGTACCATAACTGGCATAGTCGAAGCCTCCTGGCTCGAGAAAGTGTTTTCTGCACAGGTGGCGGAATTAATAGCTCTTACTAAAGCCTGCCACGCTGCTGTGAATTTGAAAGTCACAATCTATACTGACAGCAGATATGGATTTGGAATTGTGCATGATTTCGGCCAACTCTGGTCACAGAGGGCTTTCATGACTTCCTCTGGTTCACCTGTGAAAAATGGAGAACAAATAAGAGATTTGTTACATGAGATTCAGTTACCTCTTGAAATTGCCGTGGTGAAGTGCAATGCTCACACCAGATCACAAGATTTTGTATCAATGGGGAATGGTTATGCAGACCAAGTTGCAAGATTTTGTGTATTGAACTGTATATCATTTAAGGAGCAGTGGGAATTGTTACCACAACCTGAAAATGACACGAGCTTAAGCCTAGCATTACGAGTGGTTGATACCTTAGACGAACTAAAGACATTACAAAGCTGTGCTAGCAAAGAAGAAAAACGTTCCTGGCAGAAAATGCAGTGTGTACAAAGAGCAGATGACATGTGGGTTTCAGAGGAAGGAAAATTGGTTCTGCCAAATAGTCTTCTGTCACAATTTGCCCGATTATATCATGGGCTGGCACATTTAGGAAGAGATGCCATGATCAGATCCTTTAAGATTGATTGGTTCAATCCAAAATTCAGACATGCCGCAGAAATTACTTGTTACAGGTGCATCATCTGTCAACAGATGAACGCTGGAAAAGGAACTGTGGTAACTTTGAGCCACATTGGCAGAGCTGGAGGTCCATTTAACAAAATGCAAATGGATTTAATCGAAATGCCTGTTTGTGGAGGATTGAAGTACGTGTTGGTGATTGTGTGTGTTTTCAGTCATTGGATTGAGGCATATCCCACACGTAGGAATGACAGTCTTACAGTTGCAAAACTACTAATCAGAGAGTTAATACCAAGGTTCGGGTTTCCGGTTTCTATAGAATCAGATAGGGGAAGACACTTCGACAATTAGGTGATTAAACTCCTGTGTGCCGCACTCAACATTGAACAGAAGTTGCATTGTAGCTATCGCCCTGAAGCATCAGGACTAGTTGAACAGATGAATCGTACCTTGAAATCAAGAATAGCAAAGATGTGTGCAGCAACAAACATGAAGTGGCCAGATGCATTACCTTTAGTACTGATGTCTATGAGAAACACACCAGATAAGAAAACGGGACTGTCCCCCCATGAAATCCTCATGGGCAGAGCAATGAGGTTACCAGCGGTACCTGCAAATGCACTAGTGAATATACAGATGATATGGTGTTGGATTACTGAAAAGGTTTGGTTGATGTGATTCGCTCTTTCTCTCACCAGGTGGAAGCTAACACGTTGCCACCAATCGGCGAACCAGGACACTCTCTGCAAGCTGGAGATTGGGTGGTTGTCAAGAAGCACGTGAGGAAATCGTGTCTTGAGCCACGTTGGAAGGGGCCATATCAAGTAATATTGACGACCACTACTGCTGTCAAGTGTGCCGGGGTTCCCAACTGGATACATGCCAGTCACACAAAAAGGGTAACGTGTCCTGTTGAAGAGGAACTTGAAGTTTCCGGTACAGCAACTTCAGGAGGAGAAGTCTCAGAGTCGGAGATCAGTCAAGAAAGATCTGAGACTACAGGAGAGCCCACTGAGAACAGCCTTGTCCCTCAAGCTGACAGCGAGTTCGAGAGAGGTGACAGAGTGCCTATCTCAGTCGAGGCAGCTGGAGAACTAAGGCAAGGAGAGGTTCTCCCAGAAGTAGACGAATACAATTCAGAGCCTGAATACAGTATAGAACCGGAAGACAATAGAGAAGGAGAAGTTGTAAATTCAAATCAAAACGAATCGGAGTCTCCTGAACCAGTTGCAGGTCCATCAAGAGAAAACACCATATCACAAGAGGAGGGTGCTGTCCAACGTCCTGAAGGGAAACACCGAAACAAGACACACAGAGGTGATAATTGGCCAGACAAGCCACATCTTAGAATAAGAGAAATAGCAAACGAGACGATAATAGAAGAAAGCGATACTTCACAAGCGGACGATCTGAGTGAAGGAGAACAACAAGGTGAACGAAGGCTAAAAAGAAAAGGAATAGCAAACAGAAGATATACAGGTCCTGAATGGGCATATGCTACAACCTCTGAATGGCAACAAGAATTCTTGGCATTCTGCTTTGATCGAGAAGTACCAAGCCAATATTACAGTACCTGAAAATTATACAACAAGAAAAATTGGATAGAAAATTGAATTTGTGAAAGCTGAAAAGAGAAAGAGTCTTTGGAAACTACTGGAAAGTGACACTAAACCTGGTTTTGACTTTAAGAAACCTGAATACGACAAGCTGCTAACCTGAATTGACGAAAAGGGTCCTGGAGTGAGTGAAGACGCTGTAAAATACGCAGAAAGAGTTTGCCTTCTTAAGTTGATTGTTGATCTGCTATTCTGATTCTATACAAACATGACTTATAGTAGCAAAGGAAGTAAGGTGTGTGGTTGGTTAGGTCTTATGATAGGTGTTGTATGTGCAATAATGATTGTGGGAGTGATTGTAGGAATGCCATGGAGAGAGAGAGAAACTATTAATGCAACTTCAAAACCTGAGACTACTACTGCTAATAAACTATCGCCGTGCGAGAAATTTGAGCAAGATGCAAGACATATGCATGAGGGAACTAATGCTAAGGGGGAACTTTCTACTAATGTCTTCTATCACTTATTAAATGAGTATGTGGAAACTATGGATGCAAAAGATTGTTATGTGTGTACTAAAATTCCTTCATCTGTGCAGGAGGGAGTTACTTATCATAGCCTCTCTCTTAGTTATGGAATTAGCTGCAGCTTGCTATTAACAAGATTCTATAATCAAGAGCATGTGCAATACTTCTATTCAAATTTGGATGTGGTGTTTTCTTTTGTGCCTGTGATTGAATTCTTAAATAAGTTAGCTAAAGAGCATGATATTAAAATAGTTAGAGGATTCTTTGAGCCAACACTTACATTCGGAACTGCTTATGCACATCGCAATAATTTGACTTGCTTACTGTCTCCTGTAGAGAAAAGCTTTTTAGATCACACAGATGATAGACGCAAAGCACTGAAGGAAAGGTTAGAAAAAGGCTTAGAAAAACGTACTTATGCAAATGATTACGCTTACACGGCAATTAAAACACAAGGCAAATTAGCTATAGATGCATTATACGTAGGTAGACTCTGTATATATAGACCGAAATCTGATCAAGACAATTTGTTTGTGGGTACGAGTGAATGTAGGCATGTGTTTTTGTTTCAGAGTAAATGGACCTTTATGTTAAATGGACAAGACCCAGCGATTCCTGGAATCTATTACGTCTGTGGGTTAAATGCATATTACTGTCTCCCTAAGGGATGGTATGGGACATGTTATTTGGGAATAGTATTCCCAAAGATATACCAGATTGATGACTTAAAACAAATACCTAAAACGTCTGAATTACAACATACTAGACAAAAGCGAGAATCAGTGGCGGCTGTCATTGGTGACATATTTGGAGCTATAATCCCATCAGTAGGGGTTATCTTAAATTCTATGAAAATTCTAAAGTTGTCTACTATTGTGGATAACATGCTGACAAATTTTACAGGAGCTATACTTCTGATGGATACTGAACTTGCTGCAGAAAGAGCTATGACTCTTCAAAATCGGCTTGCTTTAGACATTCTTTAAGCAAAGAGTGGAGGTGTGTGCAAAATGCTTAATGAACGTCATTGTTGTTCATTTATTCCAGATACCAGTAAGAAAATTAGAAGCATGCTTACTAACCTTACTAGAGATAGTACAGATTTGAAGGATCTAAAAGAATCTGGTGTTTGGGAGAAATTTGGGAAAGGAATTGCTCGAGTAGGAAGCTGGTTTACCAACATTTGGAATGGGGTACTTGCAAAAATTATGATGGGTCTATTAATTGTTTTAATTTGTCTATTAGGATTATGGGGGGCATGCAAAATTAATGACAAAGTAAAAAGAAATTGGTCTAAAAGAGCCCGACAAAATGAAGAAAGTGAAAGAGAGAAAATGTTCAACGAAATATGGGAAAGCTCACATAAAGGGCAAAATGTTGAAATGCGTGTTATGCGCAAGGTGAAAAATTAAGATCAAAAGATTGTGTGATGATGAGCGTCATCAGAGGAGGGACTGAGAGAGCGTAGTTTAAATATTACATATTATAGACGTGGGATGCTTATGTTTTAACAATACCGCATTAACGATATTAATCATTGAAACGTATTAAACGTGGAGAATTATTCACATGTGTAAACTAATGTCAACTATAAGAAATAATCGTTTATATTATGCCTAACTGAGCACATTAAAATGTATAAAACTGCATTCATTAAAATTTGTATATCCTAAGTTAGAGTGAGTCAAGAACTAGCTGTGTAAACTCTCATATTAAAGCGTATTTTTCTGTTTCTCCAGTGTGCTGATTTGCAAAAGACCATGACCCAGCGATTGTTCTTTTCCTTACTTGTTTGCAACAATGCTAGATTTTCTCATCCGCATGCTAGCAGCTTTTAGTATAAAAATTATGAACTTCGAAACAATTATGGAAACTTTCAAGGATGATAAAGCGTGGAGAAGAGAACTTTTGACCTGATGTGTGCCAAAGAAATGAAGTAACCCCGGATGTGCCACCTACGAAAAACGTCAATTATGAAGACCAATTAGAAGCTAAAGAAATATCGCGAAATGACAAATGCATTACTTAATGTATAATTTGATAGGTTACAGATAGTGGGATGTAGTGACTGTCCAATAGAATTTTGGGGGAATGTATTACGAAAAAGGGATAAAAACCCATGACACAAGAGACAAAGGGCATTAGGTAGGGAATGATATTGATTGCATCCAGAAACTCTGTCACTCTATTTGGTGATTTGAGATTTAGACAAACCATCCTTGCCCATAGACTGCCCCATTACACTTTCCTCCTTATGAGGGAAGTGTCCCTTGCCTTTAACTTAGATAGACTGACGGTGATCTAACTGATGTCCTGAAGACGAAGACTGATCCTGTATGCTGACCTATTCTGAGGAGGGTAATTATTTAGTTGCTAATGAAAATACATTTATTTTGCCTTTTCTTTCTAGGTACCAACTGCTGTGTGTTTTGATTAGAGACCTTAATTAGATGTTTTCTAAATTGATGTTCTAAATTGTTTTGCATGAAGCCCAACATGCTAATGCTAATTTGAGGTTAGATGAGGTGTTCATTACGACTGACGAAACTGACGTGACTGATGTAGTGCTATGCTGAACTAAGACCTTTAGGAGGTTCTATGTATCACAATCTGCTTATATTCACATGATTATCTCATGCTTCTGATCTTTGCATTATTGAAAGCTTATCATGGTTGTCGTCTTGTGATTATGCTCATTTGCCTTTTGGTTTTGAGATTAATGCATTTGCTATTAGATTGTAATCAATAGGGAATAAAATTCACAAAACTCCATTAAGGTGTGGTTATTCATGACTGAAAGGTCATGGTTGCGCCGAAGGTTTATTGATGCCTAAAGTGAAATACATTGTGGTGATATACGTTGACAATGTTATTGACATATTGATAGATATATTAGTCAGTTATCTCGTCTTACGGTGTCTCACCACTGGGTCCAAAGATTCATCGGCCTAAAACGAGTCCTGATGTGTATAAATTAACATAGACGGACGCGTTAGCATAACTTCACAAAAATGAATTTGGATCCACCCCTTTTTCAAGAAGTTGAGACATGCAAGTATTGAGTAAATTTACACTTACATTTGGTGAATTGCTCGAAGAAGTAACGTTACTCAAAAGTGTAAGAGTAAAGTTACTGCTAGTAAATTTACACACATTGATTTACATTTGTAAAGAGGCCCCTAAGAATTTACACTTTTTATGAGAGGGGCGATAGTGTGACCCCATATTATCAAGAATAAAATACCCTCTGGTGTACATTAAAAGGATAATGCAATTCACATCAAATCCATGGCCGCAACAAATAACTCTGGGGCTTATTTACAAGCCTCTAGATCCATCGGAGCGTCACTTTTAGTGACACTCCGGTGGTGATGTGCCCATTCCATATTTACAAGGCAGCACTAACCCACTTTGCGTGACTTAACACTGTCTTGGAAATATAGGCCCTTGATGCAGTTGTCTGCGGCAGAGGGGCGTACAATGGGTGTTGCTGTGGGCTTTTCCACACAACACCCAGAACTTTTGACCTGATGTGTGCCAAAGAAATGAAGTAACCCCGGATGTGCCACCTACGAAAAACGTCAATTATGAAGACCAATTAGAAGCTAAAGAAATATCGCGAAATGACAAATGCATTACTTAATGTATAATTTGATAGGTTACAGATACTGGGATGTAGTGACTGTCCAATAGAATTTTGGGGGAATGTATTACGAAAAAGGGATAAAATCCCATGACACAAGAGACAAAGGGCATTAGGTAGGGAATGATATTGATTGCATCCAGAAACTCTGTCACTCTATTTGGTGATTTGAGATTTAGACAAACCATCCTTGCCCATAGACTGCCCCATTACACTTTCCTCCTTATGAGGGAAGTGTCCCTTGCCTTTAACTTAGATAGACTGACGGTGATCTAACTGATGTCCTGAAGACGAAGTCTGATCCTGTATGCTGACCTATTCTGATTTCCCAGATTTACGAAAAATCATAAATCTGAGGCAGCGCCAAAAACTAGTGCCACACTAGGGCTGGGGTTAGAGTGGTGCAATGAGGAGAAATACTTTTGTTTCCCCTCGCTTTTGCTTTTTCTATGTGTGCTGCATTATGCAGCACACATACAAAAAGCAAAACACCATTGATGATTGTTTATGTGCAGGGATACTTTCCTGCACATGAACAATCATTCCCTGCAACGGCACTAGGCAGCTTATTTTAGAACCAGAACAAGGGGAAACACAGGGGTGCGCTGTATTTTTGTAAATAGTGCTCATCCCTGCATTGCTGAAGGGGAGCAGCATGGCACTGCCAATTTTGGTGCGGCACCACTGTCTTGTAAATTATGCCCTCTGTCTTTAGCCTTACTATTTATGGTCAGAGATCTCTTTGGTGACTTGCAATGTCCTTACAATGTATGGTAGGAAGTGATTTATCCCACATGTAATACAAGGTTTCTAACTTTCAACAATTTCTTAATTAATTAACAATGCAATAAAAGCAAGCCAGTTCTAGTTGCATTGTCAATGCATGTTTCATACTGGTGTGTGAGGGAAGTTGCCCTTCTTATTAAGAATATCACAATGCAAAGCCCTAAATACCAGCTTGAGACACTGTTTCATTTTTTTACTTTGATACAATGCATGGGAACTCTCAGAATGTCTCTTTTTTAGGGTATTAGTCTCCAAACAAGTATATTGTGACATCAAAGCTTTTACTTCCCTATGTTCCTGGTGTACTGGCTGCGCCCATGTTTTTAAACTGGGAGTTGTATATAATGCTTCCCATTTTGAAAATTAATTGCACAACGCAATGCCTCAGGCGGCACAGCACACGTTGTTTGTGGGAGCTCAGACCATTTCATTGCACATTTGTATCAGTTTGCTATGCTCTATTTGCCACCATTTAAGCTGGAAAGCACTGAAATGTTAGTCCTATAACTTGACAAACCATTGAGTTCCAGTGGGCTGATCTCATGTGGATAATTCTTTGCACTGTGACAAGAAGACATAAGACTTTCCTTTTGCTATATATCAAGGTTAGGTCTTAAAACAGAGACCTCAAATTGAGGATACTATATCAAATTGCAGAATCGTTTGAAGATCTGCTGAAATAGAACGTTTTTCCAAGTGTGAAATGTAGTTTTATTTGATAAGTAAAAGAAATTCTAGGGACTGCAGTGAGTTGCGTTAGTGTGCCCCTCATGTCCCCTACTAAGTTGTCATCTGCCCTAGCCTCTCAGCAAATATGATTCTGGTGGGGGTCAAGGGGTGGGATAAGGGTTTTCACCACCCATCACTTGCCTCTTTCTTTACTCCTCAGTTGCTTCCTATTTATTGCTAAGGGAGCAGTAAGAGGGTTATGCTGAAAGGGGGGTGGGGTTTCCTCCATCTCACATATCAATTATAATAGAGGACTGTGCATGGTATTTAGCTTGATCTTTAAGCTGTAAAAATTTTATTGACATGCATGACAGTTTTAATACATTTTAAATCAACTGCTGCATTGTTCAAACATGCTCTGATTGTTGCTGTTACTTTGAGCACAGACCTTTTTTTTAATTCAGATGATTGTTTTCTCTCTCAGTAAGCTGTATAAATAATCTACAAAGGCACAGTGTGACGGGTGTATTTACAGTGTTATGAAACTAGGAAAGATGCGCGTATATAAAAGCCAAGGAAAACACATAAAGGACTTTTCAGTGGTTTTTTTAAGTTTATACATATGCATTGTATAGTGAAGTACATGGCAGTCTTCATCCACAATGAAAATATTGTTTTAAGAGTTACGCATAGCACCATGACAGGTACATAATATTTCATCAATAAAAAGAGAGTAATCAATATATTTTCAACGTTTACAAACTAGAGAGTTCATATATGAGGAACACTGACACTTAGGGGGTCATTCTGACCTCGGCGGTGAAAGGTGCTTACCGCCGGTCAGAAGACCGCCATAACACCGCCGCGGTCGCGGTAAACCGCCACGGTCATTCTGACCCGCAACTGGCAAACCGCCGAAAACCCGACATCAACAAAAGTCCACCACACCAACGGCCAGCGAAAAACTGGCGATGACCAAACCTCCACCGTCACGCCAACAGAAATACGCCCATTCCATTCTGACCCACAAATCCCCGCAGCGGTCTTTCAACCGCGGTATTCCATTGGCGGTACACACCGCCGCGGTCAAAATACACACACCTTTACAAAACACAGCCACATTGGACAATTCAAAATACACACACCTGAGACACATACACACAACACTCCCACACACCCAATACAATATAAAAAACACACCCACATCACCCACAAACCCTTACGACCACAATTGCGACTGAAGGCCAGAGAGAGACAGCACAGAATAGAGTACACCATCACACAGAGACAAATCACAACATCACCCACACAATATCCACGCACAAAACACCACACACCAACACACTCACCACACTCTACAACACATACCCCACCCCACACCTCATCCACACCACCCCATGGCACCCCAAAGACATCCCAGGTTCTCTGACGCAGAACTCAGGGTCATGGTGGAGGAAATAGTTTGGGTAGAGCCCCAACTCTTCGGGACACAGGTGCAGCACACCACCATTGCCAGGAAGATGGAGCTATGGCAAAGAATAGTGGACAGGGTCAACGCTGTGGGACAGCATCCACGAAATCGGTACGATATCAGGAAGCGGTGGAACGACCTACGGGGGAAGGTGCGTTCCATGGTATCAAGGCACAACATCGCGGTGCAGAAGACTGGCGGCGGACCCCCACCTACTCCCCCAGAATTTACAGCATGGGAGGAGCAAGTCTTGCACATCCTGCATCCTGAGGGCCTCGCAGGAGTATCTGGAGGAATGGACTCTGGTAAGTCAAATCTTCACTACTTCATTCCCCCCACCCCACCTGCATGCCAAATCATACCCCCACCCTCACCCCCACCCCCATCACACCAACTCCTTGCAAATGGCTCACCATCACAACCCACCCATCCCAACACCTAGCCCTGCATGCATCCACAAAGCATGGACACCCATCACCAAAGCATGCCCACTGCACATACCCATCTCCCCCACAAGCCACCGTCACAACAGCCCCCACAAGGGAATGCCAGCACTGGGGTACACGGCCACCCACCCATTGCACACTATGGCACACACAGAAGCAATAACCATACTCTTATACCCCTGCAGGACCCGAACGCCACCACACCGCCCAGGAGGGTCCAGAAATGTCCATCCCACCCCCAGAAGAGGCCCCCAGTGATGACAGCAGCTCTGTCTCCCTGGACCCAGATGACCTGCCCGGCCCATCGGGGACCTCGGGACAGTCGGTTCCCCTAACACAGCCACAGGCCACAGCAGACCTACCCCCCTCTGGGAACACCAGCACAGCTCCCACCCAGCGGGCCCATGCCTCTGTCTCCAGGACACGTCAATCAGTGGTGTGTCCACCACTACAGGGCACCCAGGTTGACCCACCAACCCAACAACAACAGGGACCTGGGGGCAGTGGTAGTGGGCACACGGTCCAGGGGACAGAGGCCCAGGGAAACAGGGGAACTGGGAGGGCTGCTGTGCGACAGGGGGGGGGACAGGCCCAGGGAACCCACTCTCCACGAGGCCCTCTCCTCCATCATGGGAGCATACCAGCACTCCCAGGAGACGATGGCTACGGTACTGGCCAGGTTCCAGGAGATCCAGGTACTGCAGGAGGAACAGTACATGGGGTTCAGGGAAGAACTCCGAACCATTAGTTCCGCAATGGGGATCATCGTCGTGGCTCTTAACCAGATTGTCACCACATTGCGGGACCATGTGGCACTACAAAGGGCCCCTGTCACTAGCATGGACCAAGAACAGGCTACCACCTCCGCCGGCGCTAGTGGACAGGAGGCCCCCACACAACGACAGGCCACCAGAACCCCACCTCCTGCAGAAGAAGAACCACCCCGCAAGCGGGGCCTGAGATCTCGGAAGAAGACAGAGTAGGATGCCAAGACCCCCGCCAGCAAAGGATACCCCCTGATGTCATCCCACTGTCCCACATTGTCACCCTGTCCAACCTTAAACTGCCCCTGCTCCATCCTTCCACAGGCATATGGACAATGCACCTGTGAGACTGAAAATCTGGACTCTGCCATGGACATTACTCCACCATCACCCATCACCGATTTTCAACCATGTCCCTAAATTTAGCACTTAAATAAAATCACGTATTGCACTAAAAATATCTGGAGTCTGCTTGTATTTTGAACAAATGTATTAGACATAACGGTGCCAAAATGTTCAGTTACATTGTGATGACAACATACCATTGTCACACAGCTGTAGTCCATGGGCAAACAAAGCAGAGGTCACGCAGTGGGGCCCACATCTCTGAAAACGGAAGGGAAAGTCATAACTCAGTTAGCATAAACTGGGGGGAAACACAGACAGGAGAGAGGCAGGAGACTGTAAGTACATGTAAAATGGCGGTGTTGATTCGTACCTGTGTGCTATTGAAAATAGTGTTGTATCACTGTGTCCCTGTTGTCTGTTTCGTCCCCGTCGTCTTCCTCCTCTTCACTCTCCACAGGCTCCACAGCTGCCACAACACCACCCTCTGGACCATCCTCCTGCAGGAAAGGCACCTGGCGTCGCAAAGCCAGGTTGTGAAGCATACAGCAGGCGAAGATGATCTGGCACACCTTCTTCGGTGAGTACATTAGGGATCCACCTGTCATATGCATGCACCTAAACCTGGCCTTCAGGAGGCCGAAGGTCCGCTCGATCACCCTCCTAGTCCGCCCATGGGCCTCATTGTACCGTTCCTCTGCCCTGGTCCGGGGATTCCTCACTGGGGTCAGTAGCCAGGGCAGGTTGGGGTAACCAGAGTCACCAATTAGCCACACACGGTGTCTCTGTAGCTGTTCCATCACATAAGGGATGCTGCTATTTCGCATGATGTACGCGTCATGCACTGACCCAGGGAACTTGGCATTTACATGGGAGATGTACTGGTCAGCCAAACAGACCACCTGGACATTCATCGAATGATAACTTTTTCTGTTCCTGTACACCTGCTCACTTTCACTGGGGGGAACCAAAGCCACATGGGTCCCATCAATGGCACCAATGATGTTTGGAATATGTCCAAGGGCATAGAAATCACCCTTCACTGTAGCCAAATCGCCCACCTCAGGGAAAACAATGTAGCTCCGCATGTATTTCATCAGGGCAGACATCACTCTGGACAAAACCTTAGAAAACATAGGCTGAGACATCCCTGATGAAATGGCCACTGTTGTTTGGAATGATCCACTTGCCAAAAAATGGAGTACTGACAGCACCTGCACCAGAGGGGGAATCCCTGTGGGTTGGCAAATGGGTGACATCAGGTCTGGCTCCAGCTGGGCACACAGTTCCTGTATAGTGGCTCGGTCAAGTCTGTATGTCAGTATGACATGTCTTTCTTCCATTGTCGACAGGTCCACCAGCGGTCTGTACACGGGAACATTCCTACATCTCCTCGCAAGTCCCAGCGGACGGTGCCTAGGAAGGACAACATGGAGCACTGAGTCAAGCAAACCACAGGTACGTTCCCACAGCTTGCACAGTACACGATTCGCTATGCATTGAATGGTTTCTATGAGTGGCAATGCAAGGCCTAGGCCTGTGTGACGCAGTAGAAATTAAGCCATGTGGGCCCTTGAAATGGCGGCTGCCTGACCTGTGAAGTGTGACAATGGGATGTGAGGTCAATGCGCTGGCGTGGCACACCGTGGCGGTAGGCGGTCGAAGACCGCGGGGCAAAACCGCATTGGTTAACATAGAACCCTATGGGTTTCAGGAGCCAATGACGAAGTGCGCCGGCGGTCGCGGTACGCACCGCCGCGGGCGTGACCGCCATTTTCTATCAGCTTAATCACTCGAGACCTGATCATCCACAGGAGAGGACCTATACTGCAAGTGCTGCTGTGACCTCGGTCTGGAAGAGACAATGGCTGCTGCGACTGGGGAAAGGGCCCTTGCCTTCACTTCTGAAGAGTTGGAGAAACTCGTGGATGGGGTCCTCCCCCAGTATGTTCTACTCTACGGTCCTCCAGACCAACAGGTTAGTACACTGGGACCATGCTTTGTGGGCAATGCCTGGGTTGAGTGGGGTGAATGAACGATGGTGCGGAGGGGAGCGTATGAGGCATGCATCAAACGACAGATGAGAGCATGTGCCACATGGCAAGGGTGGGGATGGGAGGACACTCACATCGAGCATGCAGAAAATGATGATATTGTATTTTCTCTCCCTGTACGTGTCACATAGGTCAGCGCCCATCAGAAAGTCGACATTTAGCATGCCATCGCCAAGGACGTCCGGACCCTGGGGGTCCACAACAGATGGGGCACCCACTGCCGCAAGAGGTGGGAGGACATCTGCCGCGGGAGCAGAAAGACTGCGGAGGCTCTGCTGGGGATGGCCTCCCAACGTAGGAGGGGTGCCACTCGTCAATTGACCCCCCTGATGTCTCGGATCCTGGCGGTGGCCTACCCAGATTTGGACGGGCGCGTGAGGACATCACAGCAGACACAAGGGGGTGAGTACAAGCACATTCTGCTATCTTAGCGCGCAGTGGAGGTGTCTGGGTGGGGGAGGAGGGATGTGGGCATCCCTAGGCCAGGGCGATTTCTGTAGGCTAGTCCCCTCCGTAAGGCATGGCCCTGTGCCCCCGCCCTCCACCTCTGTAGGGTGCCAAGTACAGCTATCCATGGCCTTGTGTCACCTATGTGTGCAGATGTCGTCCATTGGCTTGTAGGCCAAGTCTCACTGATTGAGTAGTGTACCCCAAGTGCGTGGCGTAGTGCAGGGGGCTTCTGTGTCTGTCCTCTCCGCCAACTGTGTTGCCAATGCATGCACTCAACATGTCTTTATTTCCCCCCCCCTTTTTTGGTCTGCTCTTCCTGTTCATGTGTGCATTAGCATCATCTGGCGGAGGAGAAGTGGCATTGGAGCATGAGGGAGCTCCATCTCACATGGCCCCGGAGGGCCATGAAACGGACTCTGATTTCACCAGTGAGACGGAGGGCGAGGGGGGCTCCACAACGGGGACACGTGGAGACATCAGCGACACCGACACGTCCTCGGAAGGGAGCTCCCTTGTGGTGGCGGCAACATCCGTGCCCACCGCAACAAGAGGTACAGCCGCCACCCAGCACACCAGCTCCTCCCTCCAAGCAGCCCCTCAGCATTCGCCCCGTGCCCGCTCGCACACCAAGGCGGGCATCTCATTCGCCCCAGGCACCTCAGGCCCTGCCCCAGTTACCCCTGCTGCCCTCAGTGAGGAGGTCATTGACCTCCTCCGGACGCTCATTGTTGGGCAGTCTACCCTTTTGAATGCCATCCAGGGGGTGGAAAGGGAGGTGCATCGGAGCAATGCATACCTGGAGGGCATTCATTCGGGTCAGGCTGCCCATCAGCGATCGTTCAACGCTCTGGCCTCAGCACTGACGGCAGCAATTGTCCCTGTCTCCTGCCTCCCTCCTCCAACTCCCTCCACCCAGCCCCACTCCCCTGTTCCTCTGCCTATCCCAGACACACCTACAGACCAGCCTGCACACACCTCAACACCCAAGGTCAGCTCATCCAAACATAAGCACCACACATCACAGAAGCATTCACACAAGCAACATTCACATGCAGACATGCCAACAGCCACTGCCTCCTCTGTGTCCCCCTCCTCCTCGTCTCCCTCCTCCCTCCCTGTGACGTCTCCACTCACACTTGCATGCACCACTTCATCAGCCACTACGTCCATCACCAGCACACCCACCAGAACACTCCGCACACGTGCAGTCACCACCCCCACTGCCATTTACACGTCCCCTGTGTCCTCTCCCAGTGTGTCTGTCACCCCCTCTTCCAAACCACACAAACGCAGGCAGCCACCCACCCAACAGCCATCCACCTCACGACAGCCTCCGTCACAAGCACCTGCACCCAAAGACAGCACACTTGACTCTCCTACAACCACATCCTCTTCCTCCACTCCCATACCCACTGCACCTACCCTTCCCATTGCTCCTAAAAAGTTTTTCCTCTCCAAAATTAACCTCTTTCCATCACCTGACCCACCCACTCCATCTCGTAAAAGTCCAATCTGCACCTCAGCCACCACAACCCCTGGACCTACAAGGACCATAGTCCAGGGATATTGGAGTCCACCACCTTCGAGGGCAGCTACATCGGCCAGCAGCAAAGGGACAGCCAGCCCACCCCCTGGGAAAAAATCAAAAAAAGGCACGGGCCGGTGGGAGAGGACAGAGACGGCAGCCTCCACAGGCACCACCCTGGCACCGTCAGGGAGTGGGGTGCCACCTGGCACATCTCCAAAGGGAGGCAAGGGCCACAGAGGATCAGGCAAGGATGGCAAGGGCAGCACGGCCGACAAGTCCGGCAGCAGGCGAGCTGCCCAGGAGGGCCCCACCAGCCCCATTCCGGGGGTGAAGGAGTACACCAACGGGCACGGGACACCAGCACAGGAGGGCCCCGCAAGCGAGAAGTCGGATGGCGAGTGAACACCATATATTGGCCCGGATCTGGTGCCCTGGAGACACACGTGAAGAACCGCTGAACAGGGCCCTTCAAGACAAGCACCGCTGAACAGGGCCCTTCAAGACAAGCACCGCTGAACAGGCCACCGCCGTCTCAAGAACCGCTGAACAGGGCCCTTCAAGACAAGAACCGCTGAACAGGGCCCTTCAAGACAAGCACCGCTGAACAGGGCCCTTCAAGACAAGCACCGCTGAACAGGGCACCGCTGTCTCAAGAACCGCTGAACAGGGCCCTTCAAGACAAGAACCGCTGAACAGGGCCCTTCAAGACAAGCACCGCTGAACAGAGCCCTTCAAGACAAGCACCGCTGAACAGGGCACCGCCGTCTCAAGAACCGCTGAACAGGGCCCTTCAAGACAAGAACCGCTGAACAGAGCCCTTCAAGACAAGCACCGCTGAACAGGGCCCTTCAAGACAAGCACCGCTGAACAGGGCCCTTCAAGACAAGCACCGCTGAACAGGGCACCACCGTCTCAAGAACCGCTGAACAGGGCCCTTCAAGACAAGCACCACTGAACAGGGCACCGCCGTCTCAAGAACCGCTGAACAGGGCCCTTCAAGACAAGCACCGCTGAACAGGGCCCTTCAAGACAAGCACCGCTGAACAGGGCACCGCTGTCTCAAGAACCGCTGAACAGGGCCCTTCAAGACAAGAACCGCTGAACAGGGCCCTTCAAGACAAGCACCGCTGAACAGAGCCCTTCAAGACAAGCACCGCTGAACAGGGCACCGCCGTCTCAAGAACCGCTGAACAGGGCCCTTCAAGACAAGAACCGCTGAACAGAGCCCTTCAAGACAAGCACCGCTGAACAGGGCCCTTCAAGACAAGCACCGCTGAACAGGGCCCTTCAAGACAAGCACCGCTGAACAGGGCACCACCGTCTCAAGAACCGCTGAACAGGGCCCTTCAAGACAAGCACCACTGAACAGGGCACCGCCGTCTCAAGAACCGCTGAACAGGGCCCTTCAAGACAAGCACCGCTGAACAGGGCCCTTCAAGACAAGCACCGCTGAACAGGGCCCTTCAAGACAAGCACCGCTCCGCTGGGCACTTCCTCTCAAAGACCGCTCCGCTGGGCACTTCCTCTCAAGCATCACTCCGCTGGGCACCGCCGTCTCTGCACCGCTCCGCTGGTCCCTTCAACTCTAGCACCGCTCCGCTGGGCCCTTCAACTCAAGCACCGCTCCGCTGGGCACCGCCATCTCTGCACCGCTCCGCTGGGCCCTTCAACTCTAGCACCGCTCCGCTGGGCACCGCCGTCTCTGCACCGCTCCGCTGGGCCCTTCAACTGTAGCACCGCTCCGCTGGGCCCTTCAACTCAAGCACCGCTCCGCTGGGCACTGCCGTCTCTGCACCGCTCCGCTGGGCCCTTCAACTCTAGCACCGCTCCGCTGGGCCCTTCAACTCAAGCACCGCTCCGCTGGGCACCGCCGTCTCTGCACCGCTCCGCTGGGCCCTTCAACTCTAGCACCGCTCCGCTGGGCACCGCCGTCTCTGCACCGCTCCGCTGGGCCCTTCAACTCTAGCACCGCTCCGCTGGGCCCTTCAACTCAAGCACCGCTCCGCTGGGCACCGCCGACTCTGCCCTGCTCCGCTGGGCCCTTCAACTCTAGCACCGCTCCGCTGGGCACCGCCGTCTCTGCACCGCTCCGCTGGGCCCTTCAACTCTAGCACCGCTGACACATTGGCAGAAGGGGCAGGCCCGGATCAGTGTCGGACAGGGCTGCACGATACACTCTGGGCACCAAGAGTCCTCCAGTACCGCTGGAGTCTGTCATCCACTTGAGAGACTGTGGCTTTGCACTCCCCAGGATGGCACAGTGGGCAAGCCACCCACTGTAGAGACTTGAGAGACTGTGGCTTTGCACTCCCCAGGATGGCACAGTGGGCAAGCCACCCACTGTAGAGACTTGAGAGACTGTGGCTTTGCACTCCCCAGGATGGCACAGTGGGCAAGCCACCCACTGTAGAGACTTGTTAGACTGTGGCTTTGCACTCCCCAGGATTGAACAGTGGCCGTGGAGGCCCCTCGTGGATCTGGCGTCGTGGACTCATGTTGCTGAGGTGCCCCCCCTTCCCTTCCCCCTGAGGTGCCTGTAGTTTTCCTATCTGATGCCCCTGCAGTGTTCTGTCCAATGGATTCGGGTCTCATGTGTGGGCTTTGCCCATGTGTTGAGGACCATTGGCCCACGTACAATGACAGAAAGCCAATTTTGACGGGACAATTTACATATGTGTATATAGTTATGGGATGTTCGACTTACTTATTTACTTAGCCTTACAATATATTTGAATTCCAATAACATATTATTTTGTCTTTGCATTCTTCTGGGGGGTTTGGGGGGTGTCACTCTGAGTTGTTGCTCTGCATTGGTGTGTAGGTAGTTGGGGGGGGGTGTCGCGTATTTGTGTGCCCGTATTCTTTTCTCCTCCCCCCTCCCCTGTGTCGTAGGTGCAGTACTCACCGTTGTCTTCTGCGCCGGCGTTCGTGCTCCTGGTAGAGGAGCAGGTAGACAATTGCTGGTAGGATGTGTAGTTCTGGTTCCATGCTGTCCAGATTCCTCGTGGAGTGTGTAGGGTGAGCGTTTTCGCCGTGTTTTTATCGGGGGGGCTCCCGCCCCGGAAAAGGTGGCGGATTGGTGAATTGTGTTAGGGTGGGCGGTACATTGTCTGCCGCCTGTCTGTTGGCGGTGACCGCCGCGCTGCTTGTCTGTACCGCTGTGGCGGCCGGAGTGTTAAAGTGGCGGTCTGTGTCAGGGTCAGAATTCCATTTTTTTGGCCGCCTGCCTGTTTGCGGGTTGGCCGCCGCTTTAACACCGACCGCCAGGGTTGGAATGACCCCCTTAATCTTAACTCCTAAAATGTACGTCTCGCCTGGTTTCCTGAAATTCACGTAAAGGGTTTTGCTACATGGTTAAAATTCCCCTTTTTTCAAAGTGCATTGCAATGTCACATTTACCTGCATTAAATATAACAAATGTATTATGCAGTTACTGCAGTGTCAGGGACAAGAACACATGTTAAGAGCTAAAGATGGTATTTGAACAATGAAATGCCTTCCGACTAATTTTCCTTTCTGGAGGACCTGTTTATATTTTAAAGCTTCAAACCACACCCATGCATTTCGAGTTCTGCCTAGGAGATTATTGCTGGTACTAGGCATTTACGATCACTCACGGGATGCTACTGATGAACAGTATGCGTCTAGCACATCCTTCTTCCACTTCTCACCTGTAGCGAAGGAAGTTATGATCAAACTGGTAAAACATATCAATTCTGTGGTCCTTGTGAATTCTTGCTCAGCCACCTTTACTAACCAGCACATCGCCTCCATAGCCTTATATTGTAAATGCTTCACTGCATCAAAGAATAGTCCATGACAACCCGAGAAGAAGTATAAAAACCCTCGTCAAAATAACATAGGTGGATAGCTATGACTGGTCCAATTATTGCCTAATTTCCAATTTTCTTATCAATATCAAAATCCTAGAGAGTGTAGCAGTATCACAACTGCAAGGCTTGTGATAAGGAGCCATTCCTCTTAAATGAGTGAGATTCATATGACTCAGACCTACTGTAAGCAGAGAAGCACCTCTTCTCGACATACAAGAGGTAATATTTAGAGCCATTGATGTTAACCAAATGTGCATTTTAATAATTTTAGAATTCTCTGCAGCATCTGATGCTATGTATGGACAGTGACATTCACATCCTGATCCATTGTCTTGAAAATCATTTACACATACGAGGTCTGCCCTTTTTTGGATTAAATTATTCCAGTGAAATCATTCTAAGTGAGTCAGATTAAGGATATACATCCTCCACTTAAGTTCTTCTATACAGCGTACCCCAAGTTTCCTCTTTATTGTCCTGAATCTCCTCTATTTCCATTGGCCTCTAATTTTTTTTTCTTGATGTCACTTCTGTAGCAGCTTCTTGTGTCATGTCTAGCAACATCCAAATCATGCATAAGTAAAAAAAATACAAAATTGCCAGCAGCGCTCTACCTAATATATTCGCCAAACTATGGTTGCATGTACTTTTTAGGAAATCTTTTTCAGTTACTTTTAGCCATCTTGCCATGACTGTTTGATAATCTTAAGTGATGTCATGTCCTGTGATGCCATCAAAGTGAGATGTCTTGTGTCACTCGATTCAGAGATCATGATATCTCTTTCTGTGATTTCATCAGGAGTGTCAGCGTGTAGGTGATGTCACTTCTGCTACACCTGACATTTTGCTGAACTGGTGTTCAGGAGTTAGTCACACACACATCTCTCAAAGCAAGACATTTGCAACTCTGTCAAACCAATGGTATAGTATTACCTTTGGCGGAGACAGAAGGGCACCGCTATCGGAAACATGATAGTACGCCACACTAAATAGAGTGAGTGGACCATCAGTTTGGCAGACTGGGTACATTTTTGGAGGAGTACCCTGTCTACCAAATTTTAAATCATGCCCTCTGCTTATTACAGAGTTTCAAGAAATAAATGGCATAGAGACTTATGAAGAAACTGTTCCATATAAAAGCAGAGAATTAAAGTAATCCTGTTGAGTGTAAATAGTTTTTTGGGTGATGTTTTTCCTTTGTATTTTACTTTGCTGCAGTTTTGCATCTCTCATAGGAAATCAAAACTAGAGGCATGATAATTGTTGGACTTGTTTCTTTGCTGGCTTGTCTAACATCGGACTGTAGTACCCTTTCTTCCACAGATGAAGTTTTGGTAGAGGAGAAGAACAACATTGTGTATGTTGGGAAGGTTATTTTAAGTGGCAAGGCTTTTAACGGGTTGAAAGCTGTTTTTGCAAAGCCACGCATCTGGGTCTGGAGAATAGAATAGTTTTCTTGAGATGCTTCAAACCCCCAAAGTTGATGGGAGGAATGCAGGCAATTTGTCTGACCACTGGTATTTGCTTGGGATAGCATCCAACCAATTGTTCTTTAGCTCACCATGCCACCTCAGTTTGGACACAGCTATATGCAAATCAGCTTTGACCCTGCTCCTCATGGGAACAGTACAGCTCGAACCTCCAGGCCAGATCTTCCCTCAACTGGAATACAAGCAATCTAGGACCAGTTTCGCCCTGATAAGGGCTCATGAGCCAGCTATAGCTTGATTCCAGTCACATAGTGAGCAGAAGACCCACATCTGGGCATACCCTTACCACTGAGGGCAAACAAAAGGTGATTTGAGGAATAATTGAAAGTTGTCTAAGAACTGGCAATCACTTGGGGTAGCATCCCAACCAATTGTTCTATCTTGAGGTGCTGCCAGTGGTGAAGAGCCTTTCCTGCCATGAGGGCCAACAGGAGCGCCAGAACCTTTGGCTTCACTCATGGCATCTGACCCACCTAACGCAGAGTAATGGTGTAAAGTTCATTGAAGGACTGAATTCTCCTCCCTTTTCTCTTCTCTTTTATCAATTTTGTCCCCTTTATCTCCTGTTAACTGTTTTTTTTCTGAAAGAGGCTTGGGACCTGAGAAATTAACCTGCTGCTTGAGATCGAGGAAGGTTCTACAGCTTGGTGCAGCAGAAGCCATTGTAAAAGTCTGATACTTTGTTTCTTTTGTCAATTTGATTGGCAATCGGTTCTTCACAGAGGTTTTGTATAGTGAGTGATGCTTCATTGAGCTGCAAATGTCAAAATTGTTACTATGGTATGGGAGAGCGCCTCAATAACCTGAGAGGTCGAAAGCTGCATTCACTGCCTCATGGACTGCCTCCGCAACCTCCAAGAGATCACTACCCTTGAGCAGTGCCTGCTGCACCACCTCAAAGTTACCTCTAATTTCCAGCATTGCACTAGAATCAACAAAGTGCTGATGTCATATTAGGTGACTATGGCAACCCTAAAACCCCATTACGCTACCATAGTAAGCCTCCTGCGGCCCCTTGTAGCCCTTTACATCCTAGTTTCAGCCGAATCTCTGGGAATAGAGTCAAATCGAATCAAGTAGGTGCCCCACACTTGCAACATTTTTTACCCACAATTGTAGGCTATAGTAGATTTGCACAATCAATTCTTTGCTACACATACTTATGCCCCACACCAACTACTGTGGTGCATCACTGCACCGTGCTTCCAGTGTGCTGCTGTTATGTGGTAAGGGGAAATGAATGGTGTTCTGATCTACTACCTTCAGAAATGTCTAAAACATCAAAAACATTACCTCCATGACCCACACAATCTCAGCTCGACTCCTGGCAGTCATGCCCTCTGTTTGCTGGTTGCTCAAAGGTGCACTGTGAGCTCTCGCAGGTTAGACGTCAGCACATTGCATGCATCCTTAGTGAACAAGATGCAGAACTAGCCACAGAGCATAACAGGAGCTCTTGTGACCATCCTTGGGCTATCCTCAAGCCCATCTCACACCTTATCTTCTAATTCTAGCTGCTCACAGGTAGCTTTGGAGAAGATAATTGTTCCAGAAGAGACGAGGCTTCCAACTAAGAGGAATGGGGCATAGTTATTATCAGCAGAGCTCCCAGCAAGTATTCCACAATTGATCCCATCATTATCTGATTTGGGCATTGATTCTCCCTCACTGCAGTCCCCCCAAGTGGATGAGGTTTTGCAACAAATTAGAGGAGAAGCCAGGGAGATTAAATCGCTGAACAAAAAGGTGTATACGGAGTGAAACAAACGTCTTGTTAAAATAAATGCAAGTCTAATGCAATTTAATCTTCAAACGGAGCACTGAGCAAAGAACCTCTGATCTGGAGGACTAGCATAAAAGCAGGATATTACAACAACAAAATTTAAACACCATCTAATGGAGATACAATTAAAACTAGAGGAGGCAGAAAACAGATCACGCTGATCTAATTTATGGTTCATTGGGATCCCTGATGTGGCTAAAATGACCAGGATGCTACCAAGCTGATTACAGATCTTATAAAAAAAAGCATGTGATTCCAGATCATTAGGAAAAAGGCATGGATCTCACAACTACGCAAGTACATGCAGTTCCCAATTTTCAGTCCCCTATTTCAAAATATCCTTGCACCATTTTGTTTAATTTTAGAGACTTTCGTGTAAAGGAGCAGATATTGAGATATTGGCTAAAGTTATAAGAGACAAGATGTTTCAAACTCTGGACAATTTTTCATTAAAGATTTTCTCTGACATGACCTTGATAACAGCACACTGATGCAGAGAATTTAAGACAATGAATTATTCCTTCAAGAAAATAGGCACTCTAGTGGGGCTTGTTGAGCAATTAAAGCTGAAAGACATTTTTAATGGTCAACCTCGTATTTTTGCCTCATTTGGGCAGGCTGACAACTTTTTTCCATTCATTAATAAATCTTGCAGAGGGGTTGGGGGTGGAAAGAGTATTTGAGAACAAGCTGGGCTAGAAGAGTCTGGCTCCCTTTCATTCCTTCCTCAGCTCTCTCCACTCGTTAATGGGGCATTTTTCTTTTTCTTTTTTCTATTCTCATCTACCTTTAGCTCTTTGATGTGTCATTTGAAAAAAAAAATTCTCTCTTTCTTTTCTTTGTTTTGTTTTTTTGTGTTGATTTGTTTGGGTCTGGAAGGCAAAAGGTAGCGTTGCATGTCTCCGGCACCCATGAATGCAGTCCTGAGTGCACTTTCAAAGGTTTAAAGAGGAAGGGCAGCACAGGGATAGGCCTTCTAAGGGTGGATCGAGCAATGGCAACACGATGACCCGGGAAAGGTGAGGCCCTGGGGGCATTATCTCAAAACTGGGAAGTGGTTGTGGGTACAGGGAAGGGGGGCACAGGTGTTTTGGGAAATGTAAAAATATGTAGCAACATCTCAAGGTGTAATAGGAAACTCAGAAGCTAATGTAACTTTAAAATGTATGTGGCTACTGAGTAGCTTTAAGTTTCCCCAAGCGGAGTTATGGCCCCTGGATTCTTGAAGGTGATCTCATGCAATGCCAACGGCTTAAATAATAGGACTAAGTTCAGAGAAATTTTTGCTTGGCTCAGGGCTTCAGATGCGAGCATCATCATTTTACAAGATGCCCACCTCAAAACTACTCCATCCCAGTCAAGAGTGTCAGGATACATTGACCATGCTTTTTACGCATCATCAGGTGTGGGAGTCAGAGGCCTGGCGATTTAAATTGCAAAAGAGCGGGGTAGTGAAATACAAGGGGTAGAAAGATTGATATGAGTTAAAACGATAGTGGAAAGTCAGATAATAAACTTCATAAGTTACTATGGCCCTATCAAATATTTAACCCTAGCATTGAGGGAAATGGATAATATTGTGAAAGGGTTAACAGGTTTATTTATAAAAGGAGGAAACTTCAATCTCTTTCAAAATGTTGTAATAACTCTTCACGTCCCAACAAGTAACAGAATAAACTTAAAAGCTTTTAAGGCAGCTTTAACAAGGTCTGATAGACCCCTGGTGTAGTGACCATCCACAAGATAGACAGTGCACTTGGTTTTCTAAACAATTTAACTTGACCCCTCAAATTGATTTTTTTAAATATCACACTCGTTTTGCTGTGGGGAGGCAGATAATTTGGCAACTGGCATTTCAGATCAGTCTCAACCGAACTTTTCATCCCAGAGTGGGAACCCATAAGGCATAGATGGTCTTTTGCTAAATCCCTGCTAGTCAACGAAAGTTGGGTTGCTAACATATGGCTAGCTAAAGAACCTTTCCTTGAGTGCAATATAAATATGGTTCCTCATTTTTCAGTGAGGGTTGCATTTAAGGCTCTTTTTTTTAGAGACAAGGGGCTAGATCTACCAAAACTTGGGTTTGCGACTCGCAAATTGCAAGCCTGAGTGACTCGCAATTTGCAAGTCGCAAACCCATAAGCAGGATGGTGTCCCAGATACCATCTGCGAATCGCAAGGGGGTCGCAAAGACCCACCTCATTATTATTAATGAGGTGGGTCGCAATTTGCAACCCCCTTGCGATTCGCTGCACTCACAGGGATGGTGGCCTGCTGGAGACAGCAGACCACCATGTCTGTGACTGCTTTTTTATAAAGCAGTTTTTTTTTTGTACTGCAGCCCGTTTTCCTTGAAGGAAAACGAGTTGCAATACACTCGAGAAAACAAAACTTTTTTGTTTCATTTTTTCAGAGTAGGTCGTGGTCCCTTAGACCACTGCCTGCTCTGAAAAAATATTTTCAGAGCCATTCACAAGGGAGAAGGGGTCCCATGGGGACCTCATCCCATCTGCGAATGGGTTAGCACCCATTTGTAATGGGTGCTAACTGCGAATTGCAATGCGAATCGCAAATAAGAAGGGGAACACCCCTTCCTATTTGCGAGTCGCATTCCCATTTTGCGAGTTGGTAACCAGGTTACCGACTCACAAAATGGGAATGAGCCTCGCTGTTTGCACCATGCAAAACACTTTGTACATCTGGCCCAAGGTGATTTATTTTCAAGCAAAACAAACACAGCAAACAAAAGTGAGGCTTAATTACCTGCACTTGGTAATAAATCAGGCAGCCTTGGCTTTCGCTTTAAAGAAAACCTTGGTAGCTAAGTGGGAGTTACATCATGACATCCGAAATGTCAAAATACATATTCACAAGAAAGTTATGAGGAAAGTGAGCATATGGGTAACTCTTTAGCTTGGTCAGTAAGGCAAAAAAACCAACCATAATTCAATAAAATCGATTTTTGATTGAGAAATGGGTAAAGTAGTTACTCTGAATCAGAAAACACAGTTTTTGTTCAACATTATGCAAAACTATATTCTGACCCACAGAATCTACGGTTGTCTGGGTGGTATTTATCTGCCATTCTTGTCTCAGGATCATCAAGCATCCATTGTTGCATCAAATACTTTTGCAAGTAGAAAACGTGATTAATTCTTCCCCTACTAAGGTTTATAAAACCTTTTTTCACTAATTAAGTACATTTTTGGCCACTTAGTTTAATAAAATTCTTACAAGCAATGACATTCCTAATTCATTCACTGAGGCTGTTATAGTTAGTTTTTTTTTTAAATGTAATCCCTCTACCGATTCAAATTCCTATCGCCTGATAATTTTATTAAATAGCGGTTACAAGTTTGTAGTAAATTCTTGGCAAACCAACTTGCCCCATTGGCCCAAGCTTTGATTAATATTGATCAAAATAGATTTTACCAGGCAAGTCGAGTTCCATTAACACCAAATTTTAACGCAGGCAATTGATTTTTATTCTACTAACAAGACTAAGGTGGCAATTTTTATGTTAGGCCCGGAAAAAGCCTTCGACCTGCTCCAGAGGGAAGTGCGGTTCACTATCCTCATTAGATTTAAATTTCCATCCGGCTTCGTACATCTATTAAGAAATCTGTATAAAAATGCTGCAGCACAAATAATAATAAGTTCTAAACTAGTCGGACGAATCACTACAAGCAGGGGTACCGACAAGGTTGCCACTTGTCCCCTAATATGTCTTCTTTGTTTATCAATCCACTAACTTGCGCCATTCATCAAGATTTCAGTATTCTTCATCCGCCTACTGGAGCAGCCGAACTGAAATTATTTGAAGATAACATGATATTATATCTGGAAGCAGAGAAAAGGAATATTGAAAATGAAGTCTTCAAAATCGAAGAATTCGCGGATTTGTGGGTTGTGGTAAAGAATCAATAACTATAAGCCACATGTTCTGCTGTTCAAATATACTTTGGAAGTTCTTCCGGCACTAATGCAGATGCGTTAATCACCCACGTACCCAATCAGATATTTGGGTGTAATTGTCACATCTGACTTCAATGCTCTGTTTTCTTTGAATATGTTTCCATTTTAGCGAAGGTGTTTAAATTATTAAACCCGTGGCAGACATTACCAATGACTTATTGGTTGAATCACATTGGTAAAAAAGAATATAATTCCTTTGTTTTTTTTGTTTTTTTCACAAATGCTATGATTATGCTGCAGCCATCCTTTTTGATCCTATTGAATCAGAATTACAGCATCTTATCTGGTATGAGAGGAAACCTCGTATCAAGCATCAGTCATTGCAATTAGATCCTGAAGAAAACGATAGGTTTTATTAGGATCAAGCAGGAGTTTGATGTGCCCAGATTGCACCTACCCTTGAATCTAGTTAACTGCACATCTTTAGGGCTACCTGTAAGTGCTTTCATTATTAATCAGTGAAATAGCCTTAAGGCCCAGGTTTAAGAGGGCCTAGCGCCTCCTTGAACCACATTCACATCATTCTTTATGATCCTAATGTGGCCGAACAAGGCCAAATTTGCCACACCATATTTACAAAGCGGCGCCATGCATGCATTGTACCACTTTGTAACCCCTTGCGCCACATTATTCCTGCACCAGGCAGAATGTATGCAAGAGAGGCTTTCCCCCGTTATGGGGACCGCAAAAATGACACAGTGGAATCTAGGAGTGTGACGAAACACGTGTCGGCTGTTTTCTTTCACCAACTCTCTTGCTACAATCACCAAGGAATAAATGGCTTTTACTGTGACCTTGAGATGTGCCATGGTTTTCTGTTTTACTTAAAAGAGAATGTCCTTCAGCAGATGGATGCTGTACTATACACCGCTACTCATTAACAAGTTGAATCAGAGAGTCGTGCCAGCTTGTTTTAGGTGTAGGAACGAAAACGTCACTTGGCTCCATATGGGTTTTACTTGCATTTCATTGGATACTTTCTTGGAGGAGATCTTTCTGGTAATTCTTCAATGAAATTTGAAGTTGGTTCCTGATGGCTATGGCACTCTATTTTGTATAAGGTCACAGCATTTTGAGAGTCTGTTGAGCAACAAAAAATTGAAATCTAGGTAAGTTACTACTCTCAGTCAAGGGTTCACAAAAATGTGGAGGGTAAAAACATGTGCAAACTTGTATGCAATTGAACTGGATTCTTAATTAGATTTTTCCAAATTTGGAAATGCTGGGACGAATGAATTGTCTAGCTTCCTTCCTTTTCTTTTCTGTCCGTCCACTGCTTGGTTCTTTTCACAGAATAAACTGATTGTAGCTCTAAATCATGATTGTAATATTGTTGAGATTGTTTTTCTTGCTACATAAATATAAATGTAGTTAGAAAAAAGATTGTTGGACTTGCCCTCGGTGCACAGTCACCCCAAACATTTTGCCTTCACCCCTCCTGTTTTCTGAACTTAGTTTTTGTGGGCAGTAGGACTATGCATTTTACCACTGCAAACCAATGCTAAAGTGCTTGTGCACCCTCCCTCCTAAAAATGGCATTCTCCTGATTGGCACATTTAATTTACTTTGAAGTCCTTAGTAGATGGTTCTACAAAGTACCCAGAGATATAAATTAAATGCTACTAGTGGGCCTGTAGCACTCATTGTGCCATCCACTAAAGTAGCACTTTAAAACATATCTCAGGCCTGTCATTGCAACCTGTAGTGCAGTTTTAAAATGCCAATAGAACCTTGCAAATTAAACATTTTGCCAGGCCTAAACCTTCTTTTTAATACATATGTCACCCCAATGTAGGGCCTGAACAGCCCATAGGGCGATTTAAAAAGTAGGACATGCTTTTAAGATCTACATATCCTGGCAGTGAAAAACTTCCATAGTAGTTTTTCACTACTGTAATGCCTATCTCTCCCATTGAATATCATTGGTTTAACTTATTACATTTAATAAGTGCTAACAATTGATTAGGAATGTCATGTTTGGATGAAAAGAACTGTCATTTAAAATCCTTTCGAATGGTAAAGTTGGATTTTAAGTCACAATTCTGAAAATTCCACTTTTAGAAAGTTGGCAGTTTCATATCCTAACCATTTGGTGCCTGTTGCCTGTGTCCTGGGGCACATGACAGCTAATAGTTTAGGTGTTGGCCTTTGTGTATTTCACCCAAAAAGTGAGACAAAGGGGAACCTAATGTTGGCAAGATAGACATTTCAAAAGGCTGCTTCCAGCACACACATAAAAGAACCTGGCACCAGTAATTTGTAATTTGTCACTATCACCCTGGCAGTGGAAGGAAAGAACTTTCCAGAACCAGATGTGGGGGGTAGCCAGGTTATTACACCCAGTTCAAAGGCTGCTGCCAGGGATAAATATTGGACCTCCTGAACCGTTCTTCAGTACACTTCTGAACTTGTGGAAGACTTCCGGATGCCTGCCTTGTACCCCAGAGCATAGCCCTAAAGCTTGATGCCTGGTTTGATCTTCAGAAGACTGCCCTGCTGGTACCAGAGGGCCGCCCTACTGCTTGAGGCCTCCTTTGTTCTTCAGAGAACTGTCCTGCTGCTTGAGGCCTGCTTTGCTGCTTGCAGGAGAAAGGACCTTCTCTTTGAACCCAGGAATGTGAGAGTTACTCTAAGCTTTAGTTGACTGGCCTCCTGTGTGAGCTACAGGAATATAACAAGCTCCAGAGACCTTTAACTCAGCACCTGGCCTCTGCTGCAGTGAGCCATAACCACCAAAGTGGTGCCGCCCATCCCCAGGTCCTAGACCCTTGGACGTGGTCTTAGAGATGCCGCTCCGCCTATCCCAAAAATGTATGACTTAGAAAAAATTTCCTCAAAAAGTGGCAGAAGAATCAACAGAAGACCGGCATTTACATGCCAGACAATTAGCCCAAGGTGCATTGCCAGTAGAGGTAGCTCCTGCTACGTTCTTCTCTGCAGCAGCTAATTCTGTTCAGGTGGATCGCGGAGCAATGGCATCCGGCCTCGTGGAGCCCTTGTGAAGCTACAGTTTGCAGCTTCGTCCTTCTGGAGGTCTTCCAAAATGTTGTCTAAGTCCAAAGATGAAAATCTCCACCCGGCTAAGGGGCGACAGACTACTCATTGACAACAACGAACTCCTTTGCCTGGAAATCTGAATTCTTCTGATCAGAGCTTTCTCTGGTCATCATCGACAGCTTCACCAAGAGGTCAATTAGCCTTCCCCTGTGACAATGACTCCTCTTTAGACATAGACTGCTGCCTTGCCCCGCTGAACTCTACCTTCTCCTGGACTTTTTCTCATATTTTCTTCAAAACCCTAAGGTAAGCTGAGACCAGGTAACCCAGAGAGAGGAGAGGTACCCAAACACCACACTTCCCCCTTAGTCAAAATAAGTAAGCACAGTAAGTGTGGTGGGAAATAGAGATTAATTTACCGTTGTCACCTCTTTGGTTGTAACCATCTTCCTCCAAATACTGGTTTGGATGTAAACGCTTGATTTTCAGACAGAAAGAAGATTTTTCTTTATGGAAGACGTGGTCTCACATACTTAGTTATGTCATGCTTCCTCATTGACCACCTTTCCCCACTCTGGTAGGACAGTGCCACCAGGGCGCACTTAACCTCTCGGTAAACCTCCACCTGATAGAGTTCTTATATAAAGGCTACAGGACAAAAGGTGGGATCCAGATCAGTTAAAATACCTTAAAGTCCACCAGTAAATGTTACCTTTAATAGTGCTGTCCGTAGATATGATTACAAAGAAAGTGAAGATGGAAAATGAGGGTAATGACTCAAGCCGTCTTAAAAAGCTAACACTTTCTGACCTCTCTATGAGCCTATCCTGGTCTGGGGCATTTTTCATGGCTAAGGGTCCTTAGTTGGAGAGGTGTACTCATGTCATACCCTAATCTTTAAACAAAAAAACCCAAGTCCTACCTGAGTGAGGAATAATCATATAGGCGCCTAAAAACGATAAGAAGAAAATCATGTTTTTTAGGGTGTGATGATGCCTTCCTCTGTATCTTATTTAAGTCTAGTCACACACATAAACGTGAGCACGCAGAGGGACAATCACTGCAAATCACTACAAATGCAAATGCCGTAGTTGTGCTAAAAATCTTGCATTCTGAACTAGTAAGTATCACTAAATGACAATATAAGTGAATAAATAGTTCATCATTTTTTACACAAGTCCAGAGCTTTGCAGGATTAACATAAAACATGTTGACGCTAATCCTGCAAAGCCCATTGAGTTAATGGTGTGCCTCCTTTTTTATGACTGCCCTGAGTAGACATTAAAAGTGCTGAAAAAAATAACGCTAAGAAATCTCTTAGATTTCTTTGTGTCATTTTTCAGCCCCCCAGCAGGGGAACTCCCCCTTTGTATACATAATGCCTGGCCCAGGGTTACAAAGTGGCGCAGTGCATGCATTGCGCCACTTTGCAAATATGGTGTGCCATTTTGAGCCTCGTTCGGCCACATTAGCGTACAAAATTACGCTAATGTGATGCAAGGAGGTGCTAGGGACTCTTAAATATGACCCTAATTTCTTACAAGGATGCAATGAAAAACATGGGTCAGTGAGCTACGTTATTGTGATACATAATCAGTGGAGAAGTCAGTAATACATATGCAGGGTGCTTTTGTTTTTTACAACAGCTTTTTACTTACTATTGGAAAGAGATAAGTGTCTGGGCTACATGGGAGAGAGCAGAATAAGACCTTCCATGGCGCAAGTGGAAGTAGTTAAAACAGTCCAAGTGCTGCCATAAGTGTGTCTTATAACTATTCCATTTCTAACTGTCCAATGGATTATTCAGTTCCACACAGAGTTGCTGTCACTTCCAGTGATGTCACAGGGTTAAAAAAATTTGCTTTCAAGCTCAGTCCCACTCCATTTAAATTTGGAATGGTACCAAACTAATGGTACAAGTGAAATATGCAAATGCTAATATTACCTATACCACAGCAAATCATTTTGTAATAAAAAACATCAATTGATTGCAACCATATTGGAATTAAAGAAAAACTTGAGTGAATGAAAGGCACACCTCACCTCTTCAAATAGTTGCAAGCTATATACGTTATCGTCATCTGCAAAATAAACAACTCCTTTTATTGTTTCGTTCAGAGTGAATTGTTCCCTCAACCAGGATAATCCTTTGTTTCTTTGTCGGGCACCTTTATTTATATGCTCCCCTTTCTCCGACTTTGCCCATAAATGGGTATATTGAATCCCACAGTTTTTGAGAAACAAGGTCACAAGTTGTGTCTTATTGTAAGCATCTTCAATGACAATCCAATGAAACCCTTTCAGGTGAAGAAAAGTATGAGCAAGCCGGGTTAGCTCTGCTTTCTGTACCAGACGAGCATATGTTGGCGTTATGGCGAAAATGGTCTGCAGTGGGGCACTTTCATGATGGGCTGTATCAAGACCTAAAAAGGCAAAATCAGAGTAAAATATGTTACTTACAAAATTAGTTTCCCTTGTAATAGTTTGACGTGCAAGTGCTTAGATGTCATCCAGTGACACTATAGTGAGGTCGATATTCAGTAATATTGACCTGCATCCAGTACATCACCTAGCACTCCATTGCCATGCACCATGTAATATTAACTTCACTCCCATGTTGTGTACCTCACTGTATTAACTAAACTTACCTATATTACATTGATATTTAATTGTTAGGAAGATGAAGTGGCGATTCTCTTACTGTCCTCTGACAGCGTGAGCATCGCTGCCCAGCGCAGCGCCACAGTCTGCTGCTGCCTTCGATCCTTCTGAGCCCTTCCTGAGACCTGGTTCGAGGCCACCCTCCACCCGCAGGCCCGCCTGCACCTCATCCCTTGTGATCCAGTGGAAAGTGACTAGCTCATAAGTAATGTGCTGCGGCACCGCTTTTGCCTGCCTGCTTCTGCCTGCTACTTTCCTCCTTTGTGCCTCTCCTTCCTGCCAGCTCTGCTCTGCTCTGTGCCCCTCGTTTTTTGTCCCTTTTTGCCACTCCTCTGCCCAGTTGCCCCCAGCGCTCTAGTGTTTCCCCTGCCACTGCTGCCCCTGGGCCCCACCCCTCCCAGCACTGCATCTCCTGGCCCCCCACTTTCCAGCTCAGTGACCCCTAACACCTCCCACACCTTCTTTATGGCGGCCGCTGCGCAGATGCCCAGTGGACGCATGCAGTGGGTGCACTGCTGTCGTGCCAAAGGCAAGCCCGTCTGCACCTGTCGATGCCTGGAGCGGGTCAAGCCACAGGATCCCTGGATCTGCGATGAGCCATTCCCCGGCAACCCTCCAATATGACGCCAAGACCCTCCATTGCTTGCACACCGGATGTCTCTGCACCTGCTGCACCGCATTTCCTAAGGACACCCACAGACCATTCTCCTGGCGGAACTGCAACCACAGCTTCAGCCACAACAAACAACTGGAGCACCCCAAACCTGAAACCACCGACGCCCGCCACAACCTCATCAACTGCCTCCTTCTGAACATATACTCCCTCTATAAGCACACTACCGAGCTTTGGGACCTGATCAACTCCGCCTGTCCAGTCTTCGCATTCCTAACTGAGACCTGGACCAACCCTACCTCCGGACTAGACATCGCCATTGCGATCCTGGATGGCTACAACTTCCTACGGATGGACCGGGACTCCTGTCCGCGTGTAGGACTGGCCATCGTACACAAGTCCTCACTCTAACACAGAGGAACCCTGCATCACAATGGCACACCCACACTTCTTGATCGACGCCACTCACAACTCCTCCTTCCACTGCACCCTGATCTACAGACTGCCCTGCCCTAGCCTTCATCGACGCTGGCTTGTAGACATCGCTGTCCCCCAAGCCCTCGCACCCACTGACTACCTCCTTCTGGAAGACCTGAAATAACACCTCAAGGACCGCAACGACTGAAACACCACATTCCTACTCGACAACCTCGCCACCCTCGGCATCAGACAACTGATCACCACACCCATGCATTCCATGGGACACACACTCAACCAATTTTCTCCGCAAGCAACAGGATCATTGTCAAGACTACCTCCACCCCGGACTGGACAGAACATCACTGCCTACACTTCGCCATCACTGCACCTGTTGGAGTGTGTCTTTTAAAACAATATTAACATGAAAAGCTTGCAATTTATTATGTGATGAAGCTGCATAGAAAATGTGTTAACATAGAAAATAATGCATGCGTTTGAAATGTGCCAACGGGTGGTGGCTACCAATGTATACGAAACCGAATGAAATCTTGTTAATTGTTATGCAAAAATGTTTTGAATTTGTATTAGCATATCATAATTAGAGTTATGTAGTAAGGAGTTGCTTATTAATTGATAGGCCTTAGCTTTGTGAGGGTCTGGGCCTAGCTGCCTGGTTTCGTATTAAACTGTATTTTTTTAACGTGTAATATGCTGTTTTCTTGAAGAACATGAACATGTGAGTAGCCGTAGTAAATTCTTTCTCATGAGAACTGACTTGCTCAAGGAGACGTTCTTGCTGAATGCAACAGTGTAATTTGTAACAGATGCAAGGTTAGCTGTAGGAAGAGAAAACAATGGAGACACTGACTGGAGCGTAAATTGTAACTTTTCCTACCTGACATTCCAACAGATGAAGACGTCAATAACATGGACCAATCAGAGACATGAGAACTGTGGTTTGTGGAAAATTCTGGCAAGTTGTGTAAAGAATTATTGGACAGAGATAATGATGCACCAATTATTATCCAATAGGGAGTTATGGACTAATTAGGTGGTTTTGATTTAACGGAGACCCAAGAAGAAGAAGGGGTCCTTTTCCTTCCTTCCTTCCGAGAGAGAGAGGCGCAGAGACTTTTAGACTTCACTTACTTCACAGAGATTTTTCACTCTTTTGCTTTGTCCTGATACTTTGAACCATCCTTTGCCCATTCTTTGCTTGATGCTAACTTCTCCTCCATATGAGGGAAGAGAGTTCATTCCGTAGCTATACTATATTGAGACTTTGCCCCATTCTATCTCTGCTGATGGTGAATCGACTGATGTCCAGAGGCCGAAGACTGACGCTGTTTGCTGATCTGTTGGATTGGTAACTATCTAATACAAAATTGAAATTGTTTGCCTTTCCTTTCTAGGTACCAACTGCTATTTTGATAGAGGCCATAGTACAGATGTTTTCTAAATTTGTGTTTCTAAAATGTTTTGCATGAAGCCCAACATGCTAATGCTAATTTGAGGTTAGTTAGGTGTTCACAAATATCTTATGCAAATAGACAAATGACTGGGTTCTTGCTTTGTTGAATCATGTATTACCAAGACTTTGCTAAGTTGCTTCACATTAATGATGTGCCCAATTACTGAAAGAGTATTCTCTATGCATTGATTAATTGTGTTCTAAATTGCTAATTAGAAGAGTTCTAATGAGGTTTATTGCTATTGAGATTAACAGAGATGACATTAGATTGTAACCGATAGGGAAATAATTATCCTAACACTTAACTAACTTGTTGTGTTATTCATGGCTGAAAGGTAATGGTGTGTTTAACTTATTGATTCTTATTAAATCTTATTGATTAGCCACTGAGAATATTGATTGGGCTAATGATCTATTGATTTGTGATGCCAAAAAGACATCTCGTACTGGGAAGACCCCGAACGTGGTCCAAAGGTTTGTCGACCTAGGCGTGTTTCCTTGTAAGTTTACTTATCAAGGCTCTGACGTGCTAACACACCCAACATCCGTCTCCTCGTCCCCAGGGCTCCCCACAGGAAATGGAACAAGATCACCAACAAGCAACTCAACACAACCCTTGCCAAATTACCTCAGTCCCCAATGACGGCGCCAACATCGCAGCAGGCAACCTCAACTCCTGGATCACCGAATGCCCCAACTCTTTAGCCTCCCCCTCTGAACGACTTCGGTCAAGCACATCCCAAAGAAAGCCAGCTGGTCCACCACCGAACTCCAAGAACCCAAATGCACCTGCAGGCATTTATAGAAGAAATGGAGAAACAGCAAAACCACCAAAGACCTTGCCTTCTTCAGGACAGCCACCACCACCTATCACCGACGCATCAATAATGCAATGAAAGCTGCACTCCGTGAACGCATCAATGCCTCCCTGCACAAAACCAGAGAACTCTTCATGATAACCAATGAGTTCACCAGTACACCTTCTGAAGCCACCAACATCCCCCCTGTCATGAGACCTATGTATCAAACTGGCTACTTTTTTCACCGTAAGATTAAAGACATCTATGACAGCTTTCTCCTGTGAAACCCATCCAGCACTGGCCCCTGTGACTAACCTAGCCCCCCAGAGCCCACTCTGACCGTCCACAGCTGGTCCACTCTCACCGCAGATGAGAGTGAAATCATCATGAACAGCATTCATTCCGGAGCTCCCACGGACCCCTGCCCCCACCACGTCTACAATAAAGCCAGTGCATCCATTGCTCCCAAACTCCACAAGACGCTGAACTGCTCTATCAAACCAGCCTCCCTCCCTGAAGACAGGAAACACGCCGAAGTCCGCCCCTCCTGAAATAACCCACACCGACCCATCAGAACTGAAGAATTTCCAGTGCATCTAGCCAAAGTCCTGGAAAAGTCCATAAACACACAGCAGCGACAATTCATTGGGGACAACAACTCACTAGATAAATCTTAGTCTGGCCTCCTCAGCAACCACAGCACGGAGACAGCTATTCTTGCAGCCACTGATGACGTCCGCACTGTCCTCGACTGTGGCCACACCACAGCACTCATACTCCTCGACCTTTCAGCAGTCTTCGACACGGTCTCCCACAGCACCATATGCACCGGACTCCACGACGCAGGAATCCGTGGAAAAGCTCTGCAATGGGTTCGCTTTGTCCTCACCAGAAGACTACAGAGTGAGGCTTCCACCCTTCATATCCAAACCAGCAGAAATCAGCTGCGGAGTCCCTCAGGGATCCTCCATGAGTCCAACACGCTTCAACATCTACCCCACTTGCAGCCATCATCAGAGGCCACGGAATGAACATCGTGTCATACGCAGATGACACACAACTCATCATATTTCTCACAGCAGAACTTTCAGACCGGAATGGAAGTCATCGCCGCTTGGATGAGGTAGAGCTGCCTCAAGCTCATCTCAGACAAGACCGAGCTCATCATCTTCAGAAACTCATCTTCAGCCTGGGATGACTCCTGGTAGCCCACATCACTCAGCACCCTCTCTACGTCGACTGACCATGCCTGCAACCTAGGAATCATCCTCGACTCTTCCCTCACGATGACCCGACAGGTAAGCACAGTCACCTCTTCCTCCTGGTAAACCCTCCCCCAACTCTGCAAAATCTTCAAATGGTTCCCTGACAATTGCCACAAGATAGTCACTCATGCCTTAGTCACAAGCAAGCTCAACTATGGCAACACACTCTACCACAGGAAAGAACACCCAAAAATCTAAAACTCATCCATAATGCCACCGCCAGACTCGTCCTGAACACCCCTCAACAGGTACACACCTCCCATAGCCTGAGGAACCTCCTTTGGCTCCCAGTGGAGAAGCGAATCAGCTTTAAACTACTCACCCACACCTAGAAGGCCCTTCACAACATCGAACTGTCCTATCTTCTATAACCCCAGACACCTTCTATAACCCCAGACACCTCCGCTCCTCCCACCATCCCACACATGTGGAAAACCACTGCCGGAGGAAGATCTTTCTCCTACCTCACAACAAAGAGCTGGAACAACCTGCCCATGCAACTCAGACAGAGCCCATTACTCTCTATCTTCAGGAAGAACCTCAAGACCTGGCTTTTCGAATGAGGCACAGACCCACCACCAGTGGCTTGAGACCCTCACAGCTGAGTAGTTGTGTTTTACAAAAACTGATTGATGCACATTTGTTGTCATGCGATCTAATCTATGCTATAAATTGTGGGTATGCCATATACCAATGTTTTAAACATCTTTATTCATTTGTTTTCAAAAGTAACAGACACAAAAATCAGCTGACTTTTGCACAGCAAGGTATAAACAAGGTACAAGTATAGAACAATATAGTACATATTCAGTGATGTATAGTTTTATAAAACAGCTAAACTTACAGAGCGATTCATGATCAGAGACATCCAGTGAGCAGCTAAGATAATGGAGACTAATGGCTCACAATGTAAGAGATTCTGGAGGAGAGGAGGGAAAGGTAAAGGAGGGGGGTGCGAAAATTAGGAAGGAATCAGGAGATCCCGGGATAAGTGACAGTAGGTCATGATAGGTTACAGGAATTGGCTAGTGTCCCCTACCATCAAAAGATAGGTACAAAGTGGTTGCCATATGTTCTTAGGCATAGAAGTGAGGGCAGTAAAGTCACGTATAATTCACTGGTAATATCAAAGAAGACCAGGCTACCAAGCCAGGACTTGGTGGAAGGGGAGTGTCTGGCACCCTAATGGAGCGCTATTTCACGCTAAGCCAGTAATAATGCAATGGCTGTATAGCGACAAACTGACTTTGGAATATCTCACACATATCTCAGCAAAGCATCGAAGGGATCCGGAGAAAGATCCAGATCTATCATATGAATTATCAGATTGTAGACAGCTTGCCAGAAAGGCACTACATGGGTGCATGCCCATGGCAAATGGGCGAAATCAGCATCAGGACTGTGACATATGGGGCAGGTGGAAGATTTTGAGGTGTTTAGGTGCGTCAGGAAGCTAGGTGTGATATATGCTCTGCACAGAAATTTGTAATGTATGTTTGTGGTGATGGTTGGGTTAGACAAACGTGTCCATAATTGGCATCCTAGATCAGCATCCAAAGCCCTACGAAGTTTCTCATCTTGCGGGTTGAGGAGGGCAATGCTTGCATGATAGAGTTTGGAGATCAGTCGCCTTCCATTTTCTTCAGCAATCAAAGAAGTCAACACACTCTGAATGCGCCGCATTAGAAAACAATCCATATAAGTGGCAGTGGGAAGGTGGCTCTTATCAGATATATCTATCATGTGTCTCGCTGGGAAAAGATCACCAAAAGTACATAGTGAGTGTCATGTGAGAGTACATTGTACTAATTGTTCACACGTAATGGGTAGCAAGGGAATGGATGCTAAGTGCAACAGTGAGGAATAGCGGAGGTCACCCCTTAGGAGTCTCAATAACTTCCTCCACACCCAGGTAGTGGTGGATATAGGCTGAATATCCCTAGAGTCTAATGGAAGACTAGTGGTGAGAAGGGAGGCAATGGGCGTAGGGGCGGGCAGGGCAGTTTCAGGATTTACATATGTAGTTTGAGCATCAGCATGGAACCAGTGGTATGCAAACTGGCATTGTGCTGTTAAGATATATAGTTGTAGGTGTGGGACGCCAAATCCGCCCGGCTCATATGGTAACCCAGGCATGGCCCAGCCAACAAGGAATCACTGGTCTACCCAAATCAGTTTTAGTAGAAGGCTCTGCAGCGTAGCAAAAAAGGAATTAGTAGGAGGAATAGTAATGTTTAATAAAACATATGAAAACTGGGCCAGATTAACCATTTTTATTATGGTGATGCTGCCAGCCATAGAGAGCTCTGAAAGGGGGTGGTAGCAGCAGCGAGAGGAAACATGTCTGATTTAGACCAGTTGATTTGAAGTCTGGAAAACAACCCAAAATTGATTATCTCGCAAAGGATGGGTAGAAGGTTTTCTGAGGGGTGTTGTGTAAAGATCAGGATATCACTGGCATGTAGAGAGAGAAGTAATGGCCTGTATTAAAATTGCAGTCTGCGTTTCAAGTGTTTTACTTGGAGATCTCACACTTAGTGGTCCATTGCAATGATAAAGAGAGAGGGGACAGGGCAGCCCTGATGAGTTCCCCTCGTCACGGCAAAGAAGGGTGTCAATGATCCGTTGGTTCAGAGTCGGCTGAGAGTATAAAAGCATGAGCAAAGAAATGAAATTATATGGTATGTCTAGCTTGAGTAGTTTAGCATGCAGAAAGGGCCATTCCAATCAATTGAAGGCCATATCAGCATGAAGTAAGGCCATGGCCACAGGGGAAATGTGGTTGAGGACTGAGAAGACATTTCACAAGTTCAGGGACGTACAGCAGTGGGGAACAAAGACCGATTGGACAGGAGAGACAACCTGCTCCCTTAGGAGAGAAAGTTGATTTAAGAGGACCATGGCCAATGTCTTCTTATTGAAATCAACCAACAACCTACTGGGGATCAAGGAGGAGGGTAAGGTCTTGACCTAGTACCATGTGATCGCACTCCATTTGACCCAGGGGTTCAACAAAGTGGATAAGAAATCAGGTGTGTCCACATTAGGAGCATAAATATTGTCCAATTTAAACCTATGGCTCACCAAGGACTCTGTGATGGGGACATATTTGCCCTCATCAACCAGCAGAACTGAGGAGGGATGAAAAGGAAGGCTTTTATGAATTAAAGTACAGACCCCCTCACGAAAATGTGCTATAGCAAGAAAAGTAGTGGTGTGGTCCCCATGTTGAAGCAAATGTGTAGGATCCCTGGGGGGAAGGTGTGTCTTCTATTGAAAAGGCAACTGCACGTCATGCCTAGCCAAGTATTGTAGAACTTGTTTGCCCTTGTGCAGACCACATATATTGCAAGAAAGAAATGTAACGTCCACAATGGGGACAATATGATCTCATTGTTTACTGTTTGGGGAGTAGGTATATGCAATGACAACCGTGTGTGTGCACCATAAACTGAAACAAAGAAGTAAGAAGGTTGTAGCAAGGTGGCAGCATTATATGGCATGAGTGGGAAGTCTTACCATGTAACACTAGCATGTAACACAGAAGGGGACCTCGGGTTCACACTAGTAAACCATAGCTCAGACCTGGTAGAGTGGCAAAGAGCTAAAGTCTACTAGTGTGAACTCGATATCCACTTCTAGGTAATGCACTAGTATTATGTGGTAAGACTCCCCAGTCATGCCACATAATACTGCAACATTGTTACACTGGTGTTTCCGGGGTGCGGATCTTGAACTTGTGTTTTACGTCACCACTTTTTTGGGTACACGAGAAATCCTCAATTGTCCTTTGACCCAAAAAGCAATTTTAGATTTTTTTAAAAAATCAAGTTTGATTGGAATTGCTAGAGCCCTGTGTTACATTCCCATTCCAATAGTTTTAAAAGTTCAAAAAGTAGTTAGATAAAAGCATTTTAAATAGTTTTAAAAAGTACTTAACCAGTGGAGAATTTCCTGAGTCTCGATCAACTTATCCTCTCCATTCTCAAGATCAGTGATCTGAAGGCTTTGTGAAAAAGTAGGGGCATTGGCTTTAGGGCTACTGCCAAAAGAGATGTCCTCATAGAGGCTCTCACCTCATTTGAGGAAAACAGAGTTAGGGAAGAGGCTTCCTCAGAAGAAGAAGAACCTATAGACTTGGGAGGAAACGCACTGGCCCCAGTAGGTGAAGGGGAAAGAGGTGAGGACCATGATCCTCCACCCTTCCCCAGACCACCTTCACCAGCAGGAAGTGACCAGAGTCACTCTCGTAGCCCCCGGCCCACTGGAAGGATGGGTAGGACTCTTAAGAACAGGCTTCAGTAACTCTACCTGGCGGAGAGGAGGCTTGAGCTGGAAGAGATGAGGCTCGCCATGGAGGAGAGAAAGGATACACTAGGATTAGTCCCCAAAGATGGTGGCAGCAAAATAAATAGGGAAAGTAGGGGTTCTTGTGACCCTAAAGTCTCCAATGAGATTGTCTCCATATACACTGCAGGAGATGACATTGACAAATGGTTTGCCGCCTTTGAGGGGTGTTGCAGAATGAGAAAGGTATGTACACAACACTGGGGCTCTCTATTTTGGGAGTTATTCTCACCTAAGGGCAGAGATGGCCTTCTGGCTCTTCCTGAGGAAGTGGCTGAGTCCTATCCCCACATGAAAGAGACCCTCAAAGAAGGGCTTGAACTCAACACAGAGGAGTGCAGAGTCAAGTTTAGGGAAAAGGTCCAGACCAAACTTGGGTAGATTTGTTGAATACTCAGTCAAGGCACTAGAAAGCTTGATCAAGGTTAATAAGGTAGACACCTCTGAAGTGCTGTAAAATCTTTTGATGAAGGAGCACATCTTAACTAATTATTATACAGAGAAATTGCAACAGCATCTAGTAGATATGAGGATGAGGATGATAGCTGAGAAATGAGTCAGGTCAAGGGTTACCCAGAAAAAGGCCCATAGTGGAGGTGACTCCAAGACGTGTGCTCTGACTTCTCAACAGTGGAAGTGGGAAAAGCACTGATAAGAGTAAAAAGAAAGAGTCCTCTCAAGGCCCCCAAAAGAACACTAAGAAAGGTGGGCCTGAGACTCTTCTCAGTCCAAAGGAAAGAGGTTTCAGGGGCAAAACTGGGTTCCCAAGAAGGATGGGGCGTGATTTGACTTTCAGCAGCCAGGGTACAAGAGGGGTGATTCAGTTTGTGCCAAGAAGTACTCCAATGAGGGGCAGTCCAAGGGTGTTGTTAGTATTGAAATGGGAGAAAAAGTGGGAGCTCAGTCCTGGTAGAGTGGAAAAGCCAGAGGTCACACTGAGGCTACCTTGGTTTCCCTGGGAGGGATGGACATTGAAACCTTGGCAGTCTTACCTCCAAGCTTGGAGAAGTGCAGGAAAAGGCCGAGAATCAATGGGACCGAGGCTCTGAGGGATACAGGTGCCAGTGTCACCACGCTGACAGCCAAGCTGGCTTCCCTAGACCAAATGATCCCTGGTGCCAGTCAACTGATTACCAATGCTAGCAACAAGACTAAGCTTCATCCAATGGCTTTGATGAATGTAGAGTGGGAAGGAGTTATTAGCCAAATGAAGGTTGTTGTATCTCCTTCCATACAAGTAGAGTGTCTGCTAGGCAGTGATCTGGAGACTTCTGCATGGGCAGAAGAAGAAAAGAGGGCTCATGCAGAGACGCTGGGTCTTCCTGGGTGGGTGGGTACGTGTGACAACTCTGGCACAGGCTGCACAACAGGGTTAAGGTAAAGAGCTAGAGCCTGAAACTTTGGCCTAGCATGTTAAGGGCAAGAGAAAGGGCAAGGGGACTGCTGACTCAGCCTCTAAGTCTAAACAGGCTCAGGGAGAGAACTCACCCCAGGGTGAGACCATGCGGCCTGAGGAGGGAACTGCAACTGAAGAAGCCTGGCCTGACCTGCCAGAACTTCTCAGTGCAGGGGGACCCTCCAGAGAGGAAATTTGCCAAGACTAAATGAGGTGCCCTGCTCTTGAGAGCCTCAGGCAGCAAGCTGCCAGACAAGAAGAGGGAGATATCAGTGGCACTCAAAGGATTTATTGGGAGAATGGCTTGCTGTACACAGAGGCCAGGGACCTCTAACCAAAGGCATCCAGGAGAGTGGTGGTCCCCCCAAGTATGCAGGGTAGTTCATCCTAACTTTAGCCCATGACATCCCCTTTTTTGGGCATCTGAGACAGTCTAAGACTTGGGACCGGTTAGCGGCCCACTTCTATTGGCCCCAGATGTCTGAGAAAGCAAAGGAGTTTTGTTGCTCTTGTGTCACTTGTCAGGCCAGAGGCAAGACAGGTACACAACTAAAGGCTCCCTTAATCCAGCTATCTGTGGTTGGGACTCACTTTGAGGGGGTAGGGGTAGACATAGTTGGTCCCCTTGACCCACCTACTGCATCTCAGAACAGATTTATCCTAGTAGCAGTGGACAATACCTCCATGCTCTAACATATATTTCCGGTCCTCGACCTTCAACTCTAAAGGGATGTCTACCTCAACGGATTCTCTGAAGACAATATCAAGGTATTAGGCACTCCCTACTAGTTTACTCACCATTTGCTGGGAAGGTTAATATCTTTCCTCAGGGAGCTGATGATCTATGCTTCAGCAGACGGATTCTCCTGGCAGCTAACTCCAGTCTTCCAGTGGCCTCACCAGGGTGACACATGCCTCCATTGTGTCCTGCTCTCAGCTCTTCCCACACTGTGATACTCAAAAACATTTCAAACTTGAAGCACATCCTCAATTTGTGCTTGTGGGAACTATGGGCAAACAAGAGCTTCTAGAGATGACCAACAGCTCCTTACAAAACAAATTGGTCCTCTTCTCTCTTCTCACATGAGATTCCCCACCCTTTCTTAACTAAACACTCTCTAATAACATACAACAGAGGCACAGGGATTGAAAAACACTCCATCAAATTGCACAATGAGTGACCTCAGGCAAATTCATTTGCTCACGCCACATTTGTAGGTTTTGGGGATTCATGTGTAAGCCCTGGTTGCCTACAAAAAAGCACAAAAACTCTCTCCTCTTGAAGTTCTGTGAATAATAAATTGGAAGCGAATGGTCAATGAATGTCTTGACGACTAACTGTGATACATAGCCTCAAATCATCACTTAAGTGGCTGGTCACAGTAGATACAATTGTAGCATGTACTGTTCTTTAGAATGGAAATAATGGTTATTTGGTTATGAAACTTTGGTAGGGACAATTTATATTTGTAGGGTGAAGAATCACATGCAAAATGTATTTGGCCCAATCTGTGGGCATTTGCTTAACTCTATACTGTCTTGTGCAAATACACCCACATTTGAACTTAATACTGCAGGTTTCGGGTTTTTAGGAGCTGTTCTATGGTATGAAATTATCATTGAAAAGGATGAAAAGCTGGCTTGGTCTTGACAATATTGCAACTCTTGACCTGCAGGTTAAACCTGATGGCAGAATCAGACATTTGATTCCCTAAGCCACACTGAAGGGATATGGTTAATTAGGTAAAAGTAACCTTTGAAAAAGCAAAATTAGGTGACACCAGTTTCCTTTTGGGTATTAGAATGTCTTGTCCTGCTTTGTGCCTGACACGTGGTGAAACAATTAAAAGTCAGCCGTGGCACTGTGCTGCCTGATTGACCCTATGGCGAAATGTATGAAATTGTTTCATTAATGGGGTAGTCTGAGCGCTGCAAACAGTTTTGAAAGTTGTATTTTCTTCAACGAAATGAAAGCACTTGTTCTGCATTTCAGTGAAAACTAATCTCCAATATTGAGCCAGTATTTCTGTGAAGAAATCTGCAAAATGTTACTATCTAATATATACTTTTAAACCCTGCCCACCTAATTTCAAACATAGAGATGCTGGGTCTTAAAGAGGGTAAGGTGTCTTAGCTGCGGGCCTGAAGGACTTGACAAGTTGCCTAGTAATGAGGCGGCATTCAGAGAGGACAGACCTTGCATTCACACCCTACCTAATTGCTTTCTATCAGACAAGGAGAGATTTCACGACAATGTTAGAAAAGGGGTCTTTGGTTGACAGTCAGGTTAACCCCTGTTCACGCAAGGACCCTCACTCTAGTCAGGGTAAAAGAGAATCACCCTCAGCTAACTCCTGCTTACCCCCTTGGTAACTTGGCAAAGCATAAGGCTTAAGTGCAGAGTGCTAGGTGTAAAGTATTTGTACCAACACACACAGTAACTTAATGAAAACACTACAAAATGACACAACACAGGTTTGAAAAATAGGAGATATTTATTTAAACAAAACAAGACCAAAACACAAAACAAAAGACAAAAATCCAACACACATGAGTCAAGTTATGAATTTTTAAAGATTAAATTAAAAAATAGCACTTAGAAACACAAAATGCTTCGATGAGGTGTTAACATGGCGTCGTGACGGAGTCGTTCTCAACAATCCGAAACCAGCGGTGCCGCCCACGGAGTCACGCGGACCCCCAGGTACAGTACCTTTGGTGAAGAATGAAAACAAGCCGATGCGCGAAGTCGGAGATCGCGGGCTCCGTGCAAAACATTGAATTCACGCACTTCGAGCGGCGTCGGTCACGACGTGGTGCGGCGACTTCCACAGAGTCACAGACTTCGGCGGGGCTGCAGCTGTGTTGGGCTTGTAAAGGCTGTCAAGTTCCAGTGAAGATCATGGAGTCGGTTGCAGGCGGTGTCATGGGATTCAGCAGCGACGTTGGTCCAGAGTCATCCGAAGTCGGTTTCCTTGAATTTTCACCAGCTTTTCCTTTCAAGGGACCAGGGACTGGATAGGGCACCACTTGTCAGGGTAGGAGTCTTAGCAGAGAGTCCAGGTGCTGGTAAGGGAAGTCTTTGATGGCCCTGAGACTTCAGAACAGGTGGCAAGCTCAGTCCAAGCCCTTGGAGAGTCCTTCTCAAGCAGGAATAGACCACAAAGTCCAGTCTTTGACCCCTTGCACAGGCAGAAGCATCAACTGCAGGATAGCTCCACAAAGCACAGTCACAGGCAGGGCAGCACTTCTCCTCAGCTCTTCAGCTCTTCAGCTCTTCTCCAGGCAGAGGTTCCTCTTGATGTCTAGAAGTGATCTAAAGTCTGTGGTTTTGGGTGCACTTCTTATACCTAATTTCTCCTTTGAAGTACGCCTACTTCAAAGTAAAGTCTCTTTTGAATGTGAAATCTTTCCTTGACCAGGCCAGGCCCCAGACACTCAGCAGGGGGTTGGAGACTGCATTGTGTGAGGGCAGGCAAAGCTCTTTCAGGTGTGAGTGACCACTCCTCCCCTCCCTCCTAGCACAGATGGCTCATCAGGATATGCAGGCTACACCCCAGCTCCCTTTGTGTCACTGTCTAGTGTGAGGTGCAACCAGCCCAACTGTCAAACTTACCCACACACGGAATCCACAAACAGGCAGAGTCACAGAAATGGTATAAGCAAGAAAATGCTCACTTTCTAAAATTGCAATTTTCAAACACACAATCTTGAAACCAACTTTACTAAAAGATGTATTTTTAAATTGTGAGCTCAGAGACCCCAGATTCCACATGTCCATCTGCTCCCAAAGGCGATCTACACTTTAATCAGATTTAAAGGTAGCCCCCATGTTAACCTATGAGAGGGACAAGCCTTTCAACAGTGAAAAACAAATTTAGCAATATTTCACTGTCAGGACATATAAACACATTACTATATCTCCTACCTTAACGATACACTGCACCCTGCCCTTGGGGCTACCTAGGGCCTACCTTAGGGGTGTCTGACATGTAAGAAAAGGGAATGTTTAGGCCTGGTAAGTGGGTACACTTGCCAAGTCGAATTTACAGTTAAAACTGCACACACAGACACTGCAGTGTCAGGTCTGAGACATGATTACAGAGCTACTTATGTGGGTGGCACAACCAGTGCCGCAGGCCCCCTAGTAGCATTTGATTTACAGGCCCTGGCACCTCTAGGGCACTTTACTGGGGACTCACTAGTAAATCAAATATGTCAATCATGGATAAACCAATTACATACCATTTACACAGAGAACATATGCACTTTAGTTAGCAGTGGTAAAGTGCTCAGAGTTCAAAAACCAACAGCAACAGGTCAGAAAAAATAGGAGGCAGGGGGGCAAAAAGATTGTGAATGACCCTGCATAAGCAAAAAAGTCCAACAGTCGTCTTTTAAATCTACCCAATTATCCCTATTTTTTCCATCTATTTCCCTCATTGATATCATGGAGCTAATGATGACAGCTGCACAACCCACTGAGCTAACCCTATAGGTTTGGGCAAAGATACCAACTGTTGAGGGTAAATAGGCATGACAAAAGTGTATGTATCTAAGTTTTGTAATAACTTCACAACATCTTTACTCCCTGTCAATATTTATCTAAACATTATGAGGGATGTTTCCTAATTTTTCATGCAACACAGGGCAGCAAGTAGTTGCTGCACTACATTGTGTGAAAGGGAGACAACAGGAATTAATAAGATATGGCACATTTCTGCTGATCCTAGCATTGGCACACCGTGTTCTGCCTAACGTCAATGCAGGCACATTTGCATGGTTCAAGGGTGTCTGAGGTAAGGGCAGGATTTGTTTTTGTGCAGGAAGATACCCTGTGTGTTTATCTTTCTATGTGTGATGCAGAATGAAGCACACATGTAAAATGGAAATAACGAGGAGAAATAAAGAGTTCTCCCTTCTCTTATGCCCCACATGGGAAGGCATAGAATTTTGGAGCAATCCCAGGTTTGTGTTCCTTAGTAAATATGGGATTGTGTCAACATTCCCTCATGGAATACCTTCCTGATGCAGAGTAACACAAGGCAGCGCTATCTGCTTCCCCATGTTATTTTTTGGGAAAATCTCACCAAAGGCAAGCAAACCCGATTTGCATGGCTTTGTAAATCTCAACTAACATTTTACGTCGTGGCTTCACCAAAAAAAAGGCACAACAATGATACAAAGGCCCGTATTTATACTTTGTTAGCGCCACATTTGCGTCGCTTTTTTTTACGCCAAAGCAGCACAAAGTTACAAAATACAATTGTATTTTGACAGTTTGCAACGCTTTTGCGTGAAAAAGCGGTGCAAATGCGGTGCTAAAAAAGTATAAATACGGGACAAAATGTCATTAAAGCTGGGCCTATGTCTATTACCTTTCAAATCAATCCTTGAACCAAGCCTGTGAATAAATACAAGCTCTTTGTTTGCAGTTGACCCCTCTCACCCTCTTTTCCATTCTGTGGAGCTTTCAACATAACCACTGGGCCAATGATCTTCTATCACATTTGAAAGTTGTCCGAAGGGTGCATTACCGGCAGCAGTAGCCCAAGGTGGAAGACAACATTTCAGACTGGACATAAAAGGCAGTATCTTCAGTATCATCACCCTGAAACATTACAATTATTGCAACATCCACAAACCCATGATGTTTAAAGCTGTCCAAACACTTCACATCCCATCGGTCACCTTGCCAATAAGTCATCATGGGCCAGATGTAGCAAACGTTTGCGACTCGCAAACGGGCCGATTCGCAATTTGCGACAGTGCAAAATCGGAAATGGGATGCAAAAAGTCCATTTCCGACTCGCAAAAAGCGATGGGACCCGTTTGCGAGTCGCATCCGTTGCGACCCCATTTTGCGACCCGCAAATTGCAAGTCGCAATTTGCGAGTCGCAAACCTTATGCAATTGCAACTCGCAAATTGCGACTAGTCGCAAAAAGCCCAGTTTGCAAGTCGCATTTACCACTAACTCAGACCAGGTGGTAACCATTACCAAAGTATAAAAGGAGACCCAGAAGGCATCTGGGTCACTCAAGATGGCGGACATATACCTGATAGCAGTGAGGAGGAGAGTCTACGCAGCCCAGCAGAGGAGGAGGAGGGGCCACAGACAGGAGAAGATATATAGAACAAGGCAGACCCTTTTCCAGCAAACTGAAGAGGAGATCTATGATAAATACCGCCTTTAGCAGCGCTGCCATTCTAGAATTAATAGATTTACTAAAACCACAGCTAGAACACAAGACTCTGCGTGGCTGCGCCATCCCTATGCATGTGCAAGTACTATGCGCACTGCACCTCTTGGCCTCAGGGAGCTATCAGGGGGTCATTGCCGTGGCAGGTGGGGTATCCCAAAGTGCAGTGTCAAGGTTCCTCAGGGCATTCCTAGATGCCTTAGTAGCGCACAGGTCTCAGTTCATATACTTACCAAGGAATGAGGCAGAAATTAACAGCACCAAGCTGGACTTTTACCGCATTGCCCACTTCCCCCATGTCATTGGATGTGTAGATGGGACACACATTCAAATATGCCCCCGCTAATCTGGAACATATTTTCCGCAACAGAAAGTGTACCCACTCACTCAACATACAGGTTGTTTGTGATGCCCATTACGTCATCACGGACATCGTAGCTAAGTTTCCAGGCAGTACCCATGACTCATACATTTTTAGACATAGTGGGATACATCAACGCCTGGAACGTGGGGAGTTTGGAGACGGATACCTCCTAGGTAGAGCTGCATACACCTTGCAGACATACACACAGGTCACTGTGCACGACTATCTGGACTTACTAACAGTGTACTTTTGTGCCCAACAGGTGACAGTGCATATGCTCTAAGGCCATGGATCATGACTCCATTTTTAACACCCAGCAATGATTCAGAGAGGCAATACAACAGTGCGCATAAGAGGACCAGGAACCTCATAGAGCGCACCTTCGGACTCCTGAAGGCAAGATTCCGATGCCTCCACCGCAGCGGAGGCACCCTCCAATACACCCCCATTACCGCCTTCAAAATTGTGGTCGTATGCGCCATCCTCCACAACATAGCCACCAGACGTGGGCTACCTCTCACCCCTGCAGACCCAGATCCTGATGATGAAGAGCAAGAACAACCACATCGCCATCATGGGGATTGGAGTCTAGCTAATCAAGGCAGACTGAGACGGGACCACATTGCAACGCAATATTCTGGACGGTACGTGTCAACTCCCACCATACTCACCTATTAACCATTTGTTAAGTGGAACAAAAATAACTGTTTTATTAATGTCATGAAGAAACTATATACAAGTTGAAATTGTCCATGGGCAGGAAAATGCCAACCAGTCATGTGGCACATTAACGCCATGTGCCACATGAATCTGTCCTGGCTGTTATCTATGATCTCCTGCCCCTCCTGCCAGCCTGGCTGGTCCCTGCTGTGTCCATGGTGCTGTGCCTACCACTCCTCAGCACCCTACTGTGAGTGGCAGAGACACTGCTCACTGTTGAGCCCTCCTCCCAGGTGTATTTGTTAACTTCCTGGCTGTGATGTCATCATCATGTGCCAGGAAGTGTTTCCAGGGTGTTCTGGTATGCTTTCTGGAGTGTTCTGCTGCATCTGCAAGCAATTTTGAAGGTATTCGCAATTTGCGACACCCACTCGCTAATTGCGAGTTCGTTTTTGCACACTCGCAAACAGCGACCTCGCAAACTGCGGACTCGCACACAGCGTTGCGAGTCTGGCTGCGAGTCGCAAAATCGGATCGCTTTTTTTTCTGGCATTCCAATTTGCGACTCGCATTTTGCGAGTCGCATCAACTCGCAAAATGCGAGTTGCAATTTTTATTTTTGCTACATCTGGCCCCATGTTATTTTATTGTTTTCAACTAAAATGTGTGGGAGCATGATTAGAGGCTGGAACTGCTAGCAAACATGGAATACACATACCAAACGACACAACTGCAATACCCATCTCACTAGCTAACTTTGTTGCATTACCCAGCAGTTGTAAAAACCCTAAAAGCATTCCTGCAAGACAAACGGCTTCCAACTTCACTAGACCAGACCTTAGAAATCACCTTAAATCTCTAATTCAGGAATCCTGGCACAAGCAATTTAAATGAGATTCAAAAGTTGTATGAAGAATAATTTCGAATCTCTTTTACAAAGAAGAGGAAGGAAAGCTCTGTAAGAGACTAAGGGACACATGTATGTACCATTTTTCCTGTCGCAAATAGCCTGATTCACAGAATCATACCGTTTACGACAGGAAAAAAACATTTTGGTATGTACAGAGCCTATTTTGCGATTTGGTAATCTATTTACCGAACCGCAAAATAGGTTTTCGAGTCGCAATTAGGAAGGGGCGTTCCCTACCTAATTGCGAGTCACAGCGCGATGTAGCATTGTTTTGTGAGCGTGAATGCGGTCACAAAATAATCGCAGTTAGCACCAGTTTCAAACTGCCGCTAACCCATTCGCAAACAGGAAGGAGTCCACCTTAATGAGATGCAAGGTAGGCATTCCCATTTTTTGGCCCCTCTTCCCTCCTTTGCACCATTTTTGCATGGGAGTATAAATATGGCATTAAGGCCATAGAGTCATTTTTTGCAAGGGAACGCCTATCTTGCCTCTCATTAAGGCAAAGTAGGTTTCCACTTCCAAAAAATGACTTTAACTCCATAAATTTGGCACTAGACGGGTCTAGCACCAAAGTATAAATATGGAGTTAGCTTTGCACAGAATTAGAGTAAAAACAAATGACGCTAATTCAGTGCAGAGTATAAATATGCCCTTTAGCGTCAAAAAATGACGCTAATCTGGTTAGTCATTTATTTTGACTCTAACCTGCCTAACGTAAACATTTTTCACGCTAGCCTACCCTTTGCACCGGCTTGCATCATTCCATAAATATGGTGCCAAGCTGGTGCTAAAAAATGGTGCGAGCCGGTGCAAAACATTTTGGTGCAAAATTGCGTTAGTGCAGTTTTGCACCAAAAAGTATAAATAAGGCCCTTAGTGGATGCAGAGATTGCTGAATTCTGGGCCTGCAGACACATGGGATTGCAGGTAATGGAAAGTCATCTGGAGGTATCTTTCTGTGTGAAATTCCACCACTGGCAATAAGGGACAAAATTCAGAGTCAGCCCTTTTTTCACCTGACACTGTGAAACACCTATACCGGTGGAAATATTACAGTGGAGTTCGCTGGGAAGGGAAGATGGCAGGTTTAGGAGACTGACCATCTCTTTTATGTGAACCAGGCAGATGTACATTTTCGCTCTCCCATGGAATCTTCAACAACTCAGAAAAGGCTCAGTTAGTGGCCTTGAAAACGGTATTTTATAATGCGAGCACCTAATTAACTACTGTGTGGAGAGAGAGTACAGTGTGAACGGGCTGCACAACTTAAAGAGAGAACAATGGGCCAGGCAAATGTGTTTATCTTTGTAGGACTTGGTGGCCCTTTTGCATCGATAAAGACTGTGTAGTTGGCAACACCTGTCATGTTTCTTCTTTCCAAGTTTGTTTTAATTCGCTATTAAACGGGATGTTGATACTAGTCTGGCAAATAGTGTATTGGAACATTTTAGCAATTAAGCTTTGCTTTTAACTAGATATTCATGGAACACTTGAAGGAAGCCAGGGAAGGGAGTCTGACCAGTTCAAGTAACAGCATACGGGACATAAGATGCAAATCCTTTTTTACACATACTACTGAAATGCTAACCGTTTGCATCCTTCCCTAATTGTTACAAGATTCTTCTAGAACATCACTACCACAAAGTTGCAAGGTCGTAGATAGATCCCGAGTTGGGCACCACCATCAACTGAGCTTGGGGTCTTCATGCGCTCCCTACTAAAGCTGGAAAGGTCACCCTCATTTGTCGAACGGTTAGGAGGCTCTTCTAGGCTCAACCTTCACACATTCACTGACCAGATGTCTGCTGTTCCCACATGGCCCATAGCTGGCCACCAGGAAGAGTCAAGGAGTACCAAGAGGGCAAGGTCAGGTCCATAACCTCGAACATGGCTCTGAGCTCTTCTGTTGCTTGTACTCTCAAAAGTGAGTGGGCCAGAAACAGAAACCAATCTCCACCCATAACGGACTCTCCCAATTACCCCTGGGCTTTGTTAAAGCTAATTTAATTGCTGACAAGACGTGTTAATTAAAATAATGTGCAAAACATATGTTTAAAAATGAAATATGCTAAATGCAAAATTTGTAGTAGCAACCATGCTTAAACATTGTAGGCCTGTAATATGGAAAACATATGTTATCCTAGACTTAGCATAACTGACAGTACCATATTATGTAGAAAAAATACATGAATATTGAAAGGCTTGTTTTCTCATTGAATAGTTGCTGTGGTAAGATAATAAGGTGTTTTGTTATTGCCGTAGATGTTGCCATTTTGGAAGCCACTGTTAGTGAATAGACACTTGTTTTGTATTAGAGGCTGGTAATGAGGTGCCCATGCAAAAGATGCAGAAGACAGGAAGGATGATTCATGGGAAGAAGTTTGTGAAAAACAAAAATTATGTACTGCAGCATTCAAGGACTAATTTCTGAAAGACAATTGTATTCTGGTGAGAAAACGGGAAGTCAGCCTTTTCACAGAAGCATGCTGACATCCTATTGGTCAACATGAATAAGAAAGAGCAGAAAAGTTTCAACTTAGAATTTGTGAGTTTATATTTGTGTGTGTTCCTAGACTAGCAGCCAGATCCTTATACTTTCTCTAGGGGACCTAGGGCCAGATGTAGCAAACGTTTGCGACTCGCAAACGGGCCGATTCGCAATTTGCGACAGTGCAAAATCGGAAATGGGATGCAAAAAGCCCATTTCCGACTCGCAAAAAGCGATGGGACCCGTTTGCGAGTCGCATCCGTTGCGACCCCATTTTGCGACCCGCAAATTGCAAGTCGCAATTTGCGAGTCGCAAACCTTATGCAATTGCAACTCGCAAATTGCGACTAGTCGCAAAAAGCCCAGTTTGCAAGTCGCATTTACCACTAACTCAGAGCAGGTGGTAACCATTACCAAAGTATAAAAGGAGACCCAGAAGGCATCTGGGTCACTCAAGATGGCGGACATATACCTGATAGCAGTGAGGAGGAGAGTCTACGCAGCCCAGCAGAGGAGGAGGAGGGGCCACAGACAGGAGAAGATATATAGAACAAGGCAGACCCTTTTCCAGCAAACTGAAGAGGAGATCTATGATAAATACCGCCTTAGCAGCGCTGCCATTCTAGAATTAATAGATTTACTAAAACCACAGCTAGAACACACCTCTTGGCCTCAGGGAGCTATCAGGGGGTCATTGCCGTGGCAGGTGGGGTATCCCAAAGTGCAGTGTCAAGGTTCCTCAGGGCATTCCTAGATGCCTTAGTAGCGCACAGGTCTCAGTTCATATATTTACCAAGGAATGAGGCAGAAATTAACAGCACCAAGCTGGACTTTTACCGCATTGCCCACTTCCCCCATGTCATTAGATGTGTAGATGGGACACACATTCAAATATGCCCCCCCGCTAATCTGGAACATATTTTCCGCAACAGAAAGTGTACCCACTCACTCAACATACAGGTTGTTTGTGATGCCCATTACGTCATCACGGACATCGTAGCTAAGTTTCCAGGCAGTACCCATGACTCATACATTTTTAGACATAGTGGGATACATCAACGCCTGGAACGTGGGGAGTTTGGAGACGGATACCTCCTAGGTAGAGCTGCATACACCTTGCAGACATACACACAGGTCACTGTGCACGACTATCTGGACTTACTAACAGTGTACTTTTGTGCCCAACAGGTGACAGTGCATATGCTCTAAGGCCATGGATCATGACTCCATTTTTAACACCCAGCAATGATTCAGAGAGGCAATACAACAGTGCGCATAAGAGGACCAGGAACCTCATAGAGCGCACCTTCGGACTCCTGAAGGCAAGATTCCGATGCCTCCACCGCAGCAGAGGCGCCCTCCAATACACCCCCATTACCGCTTTCAAAATTGTGGTCGCATGCGCCATCCTCCACAACATAGCCACCCGACGTGGGCTACCTCTCACCCCTGCAGATCCAGATCCTGATGATGAAGAGCAAGAACAACCACATCGCCATCATGGGGATAGGAGTCTAGCTAATCAAGGCAGACTGAGACGGGACCACATTGCAACGCAATATTCTGGACGGTACGTGTCAACTCCCACCATACTCACCTATTAACCATTTGTTAAGTGGAACAAAAATAACTGTTTTATTAATGTCATGAAGAAACTATATACAAGTTGAAATTGTCCATGGGCAGGAAAATGCCAACCAGTCATGTGGCACATTAACGCCATGTGCCACATGAATCTGTCCTGGCTGTTATCTATGATCTCCTGCCCCTCCTGCCAGCCTGGCTGGTCCCTGCTGCGTCCATGGTGCTGTGCCTACCACTCCTCAGCACGCTACTGTGAGTGGCAGAGACACTGCTCACTGTTGAGCCCTCCTCCCAGGTGTATTTGTTAACTTCCTGGCTGTGATGTCATCATCATGTGCCAGGAAGTGTTTCCAGGGTGTTCTGGTATGCTTTCTGGAGTGTTCTGCTGCATCTGCAAGCAATTTTGAAGGTATTCGCAATTTGCGACACCCACTCGCTAATTGCGAGTTCGTTTTTGCACACTCGCAAACAGCGACCTCGCAAACTGCGGACTCGCACACAGCGTTGCGAGTCCGGCTGCGAGTCGCAAAATCGGATCGCTTTTTTTTCTGGCATTCCACTTTGCGACTCGCACTTTGCGAGTCGCATCAACTCGCAAAATGCGAGTCACAATTTTTATTTTTGCTACATCTGGCCCCTAATTCCTTTCCCTGCTAGAGGAGACTCTTCATTGAGTTTCTCAGACACCTCTTCAAGAGAAGTTTTAGCTTACCTCTTGGGCTGCTTTTATTTTAGCTGAGAATACTTTTCAGCTTTTTATGCTAAAGCTTCATGCTTATGCTTTGATTTCTCTCATCAGAACTCTTTATGGGTATCTGAACTGACACCTTTGCCTTCTCAGATTTAACACTGATTTGTTTTAGAGCAGGGAGTTTCTTTATGGAACAAGCGTAATGCATTAGCATTGTATTGACTGCATTATTAACTACCATATTGATTTCAAAGTCAAAATAAGCTTTATTTCGGGAACTAGTACAATAAAAGCAAAAAATATTGACATAAAAAACAGCACATTTCATATACAGAAAAACACCACATTTCATATACATAAAGTAGATTAAAAGAAAACAAAAATCCATACAATAATAAAAACCACTGAGCCCAAGTCCTAAGACATGAAATTTGAACGTAAAAGACTCTAGCACCATACAAATAAGACTAAAATATTAAAAGTTATGGATCAGTGCAAAGCGTAATAGATTTTTTTCCAGCGGACGACGCCAAATACAGTACTAGAGAAAATGCAGCAAGCAGTTTCCCAAATAGTTTACTTAATCGATTACAAAATTTCACAATTTGTGCCACAGATTCAACATAATCAGTGTACAGCTTCTTTTGCTCAAATGCAATGAAAACAATAATTTCTTGCCACAAGAAATACAATTATCATGTAACCATCAGCTGCATCATCACTCGTTTTAAAAATTAACAAACAAAGGTCATGATTTCATGACAAAAGCCACAAAAACTAAAACAATACCCCACTCTCAGACTCCCACATTGAGAGTACACAAGAGCACAGTGGTATTATGAATACATGCGCTAATTAACAATTCATTTCACGGGAATGTGCTAAACCACGTTCATCATCGTAAAAGCAGCCTGCAATTACATGAAGCTAAACGTACAAGGTAGTTTCACATAAGTGAAGATAAAGCCTTTGCTCTATCAGTCCACATTGCTCAGAGAAATTTAACGACAGCAGTAACTAAGACATGGTGGGTGTCTGACCTAAGAATTCGAAGAGCTATATCATTCCTGCGGACGCCCAGCAGTCTACAGGCAGTGTGGGGCATTGCATAAGCAGGAAAGGGAAATAGTACATGGGGCAGGATTTCAAGAGGGGCGTTACAAGCTGGGCAGCCAGTAGACCCATCGGATGACCAACTACTAGTGAATTATCTTAATGGTAGGGTCCCTACATGAAACTGAAACTACAGCGTCCTGTCCTCAGGGGTCGAAATTATATCCCAAAATGTCTCATACCTACGCACATCTTTCAAATCAAGGAAAGCATGAGACAGATTGGAATAAATGGCTACACGCAACTCCTCAGAAACTAACATCCTCCAATACCTATCTTTAAAGTCAAGCTGTGAAGGAAAGACAGCAGTAGGTGGGCAATCCCAGAGTTTGCACCAGCCAAGCGAATACAGTGATTCCCGAACATATATAAACCAAGGGACACTAAGAGAGCAGTCAGCTTCAACTACTGCCTGAAGGGCTGCAGTGTATAAGGCAAGCTCCGGAGTAGTCCAGAGCCATCACCAATACAAGAGAGGATGCAAGCAGGCTTTGGGGCCTATTCCCTTGATACCCAGATCCTTAAAGAGAGGGAACAATGGGGTATTCGATGGAAGAGAAGCAAGTTTCCTCAAAAAGGTATTTTCAATTGTAGATGTTTCTTGAGATTTAGCATAATCCCATAGCTCCAGAGCTCAGCACCGTAAAGGGGGAACTAACAGCCATAGTCTCATAGATCTGAAGGACCGGCGAAGCAGTTTAGTATATGAGGCACCAAAGTCCTTGACTAGGACCTCAGTGTACTGTTTTTGCTTCAGCGCCAGCTTGGTGATATGGGATTTCCAAGACAAGTTCTCTGATATGGTTAAGCCAAGGTAACCAAAAGGTTTCACCTTTTCGAGTGGTGTGCCTTCGAGTACTATCTTCCGTTTGAATGATCTGTGGGGGTTAAACGTCATCAGTTTAATTTTAGAGGTATTAACCTCCAGTCCCCGAGAGACAGAACTCCTCAAATCACTTTAGGAGTTTCTGTAAACCACTTCGGGTTTTGGAGATTAGAAGGGTGTTGACTGCAAACAATACAGGGACTTTACAGGCACCTATAGATGGTGCATCTTCCTCCACTTTGGCTAATAAGGTGACAATACCATCGATATACAATGAGAATAAAGTTGGAGTAAGGACACATCCTTGTCATACTCCCCTTTGCACTGGGATTTTGTCAGTGAGCTGTCCCTGATCGCCCCACCTAACACATGCATAAGGGTCCTCATGAAGACAAAATAGTAAGGAAAGAATGTAGGGAGACATTGCCATGTCAGAGAGAACTTCCCACAGCTTATTGCGAGGTACTAAATCAAACGCAGATTTTAAATCTCACAAAAGCAACATAAAGATTTCCTTTGCCAATTAAGACCGTTTTCCAATATAGAAGCAGGAATCTAAAAACTTGATCAATAGTGGAAATGTGTATGAGAAAACCAGCTTGCAGTATCATAATCAAATATCCAATCCTGGATCTTCCCCAAGAGGCAGTGGCAGAAAATTGTCTGCACACAGTCCAATAAACTGATAGCCCATAGTTACAGGGCAAGGATCTATCACCCTTTTTATGGATGGGTACAACACCAACACCCTTCCTCGAATCGGGAATTGGTGCCCCTGCCCCTATAGCATTATTAGATATAGTAAGAATGTATTTGGATCAGTCAAAAACAAGTCCGCTGGGACGCCATCCTGGCCAGACGCCCTACCACGCTTAAGTGTGCCTAATGAATGCATGAAATCAGAAAGAGTGAACAAATGTAAAGTTGGAAGATTCTGTGCTTGATCAGTAATAGCAGGGAGAGACCAGGTTTGCTCATATATCATACTAGAATAATCAGCAGGGTATAATTGACTAAAGTGGTCAATCCACTCGGATGGAGCAATGTTCATTTTTACGTGCAAAACACCATTATCAGGGTCTCGCACGGCCAAGCACCAACATTTTGCACAATCCTTTTGAGATGCAGCTTCATTCAGTGCAGCACACCATTGCTCATCCTGCATACGTTTGGCTTTGCAGATAGCAGCCTTGTAAGACTTCCTAGCTATGCAAATAGAGGCTATGTCTTTAGTTTTAATAGCTTTAACAAGTAGTTTATTGGAAGCCTGACAATCCTTGTTATACCAAGAATGTTTCCCTTTGAGCATTGTGGCACCAAATTTGCTGTCTACCATAAGATGGGCTGCAATGCTTTAAAAACAAAGAATATGAGATGTAATTAATTGTGCATTATTAATTGTGGAGTCCGCCTCTAATTGTGCCAACGAAGACCTCAGAACAACGTTAACAGAACTTAAAATATCAGGCTGGGCTGCTAGCTGGTGCCACTTCAAATGTTTTTTGTCGTTAGTCATACTGATGTCTGTTAGCGGTATAATGGGAATGCTAGACATGGACAATTGGATACATACGGCAAGCATTTAGACTGAAAGTGGGTTATGAGCGCACTCTATCCTCTCAACAACTATCATGTTGATGACTAAAGACCACAATCTCAAATCAACTAAGCAGAAATCGATTCTGCTTGTATGATTAATTTCATTGTACGTATGACAGCCCTTGGCATCTGATTTAGTTCTGCCATTTGGTGCTCTAAGCCAAAAATCCCTAGTCAATGTTTTTAACTGCACAGCTACTTGGAGAGATGTCTAAAGATGGAACAGACCCAAACCGATCCTCCTCATACGTGGAGCCGAGATAGTCCTAGTTTAAAGGCTCAAAAGTAACATTGAAGTCACCTGCTACAATGATTTCGAAATACCGCAGGTATTGTCTAAGAAACACTTTCAACATGCGGACCGTACCAGAGGTCAGGCCACCCCTGCCCCTCTTGCAGAAACGTTGATAATGACTACTCAAGACTTTGGCCCAAATGATAACTGGATACCCAGTATGTCAGGAGAGACAATGGATAACTGTGACATATGACAGTTTAATGTTGTTTCAGACCATGTAATTAAACCACCAGAAGGTCTACCTCTCTTGCTAGTGAGTGCTGGAATATAGAAATTTACAAAACCAGATCAAAAAAGCGGATCCATTGCCCATTTTTCCTGGAAAAGGCAGATATCATAGCCTTCAATAAATTGATTAAAAGCTGGCAAGTAGGCAGTCGATCTTAAACCTAACACATTCCAAGAGACAAGACGTACCCCATCATTATGAGATGCTGGGTGCAACATGGATGTAATAGTGGCACCATTGACTAAAGAATCACCTACCTGGTTTTAAGATGCCTGGCAAGAGCTGTCAGAGGTGGAGGTACTAAAGGACTCAGGAACAAGCACTAGCTCCTGAATCAACTTCATCATGCAAAACAGGAATGGAAAATAAATTAGCTGAGGGGATCTCAGATAATAAACTGAGTCAGTCATTATCATTTAGACCTGATGAACTACGCCCTGGGTAAGGGAGAAGTCAAGCATTATTGTGTGTAGATAGCCTAGGGTATTTAAACGGAATACGGGAACACCTTGGTGGACATGTTCTAATATCTAGAGCCACCAAATTATCTGCCATAACCTAGAAGATTATCAATCCTTGTCAGCACACAATTATCTGCTGCATGCTTCTGATTTTTACGTTTTTTATTCTGCACTGCCACGGCCCCACTCTCTGCCACCTTTCTTTTACCCATATGCAATATCACTGATAATTGACAATAATTAAATTGGCCCCGGAGGACCTGCTGGATCAGTAATACCTCCTAGCAAAATATAACAGCTACAGAAGTAGCCTATAAAGTCAATATGAACAAGTAAAAGAAGAAACCAAAAATGTTAGAGTGGTGGCCCAGCCCAGCCTCCTTCGGGCTCTGACGGACGTGGACGGGACCGCCCTTGGGTCATTCATAGACAGGCATTCCAACTCACAAATTTGAAGTTCAAGAAGAACTCTACATTTGAATACTTAGGTGTAGAAATAAGTGATTTGATACATCAAGTGTTCATCAAACAACTAATTGAGATGATCAGTAGCCAATCTCTTTCCTCCTTCACCAACATTTTTCTAGGAGTTTAACCTACACTGGAATGACTCCCAAGACTACAGGCATCTCCACAATGGAAATGATAAGTAACCAATCTCTTTCCTCCTTCACCAACATTTTTTTAGGGGATTTTAGCCTATACTGGAATGACCCCCAGGACTACAGGCATCTCCACTAAACTCCATTTAAGTTTCTGTTGCTTGAGTTTTATGGGTGGCAGGTCATCAATCATGTTAGTCACAGTTATTTGAACTGCTTCATTAGGCTAATATTTGAGAGCTCTCCTGTCAAGGGCAGGAAGTGAGATCTGACTGTAGAAGCCAACCCACTGGTGTTAACATAATTAATGTCTCTGCAGTGAAATTCCTTGCCTTCTAATCAAAAAAATCCTGCCATGTTTCCCTTTTCTAGACCCAGCTGATCAATTTCTTCTCTGATAAAGTGTGAGGTACCAGATTTTGTGAAAGTGGCAACTGCTTTCCTAGAAAGATTAAAGGTGGACCCAGACAATATTAACAGCTTCCATCCAGTGACCCACCAGCAGTTTCTCATGACAGTTTCAGAAAAGCACGGCCTCAACTTGACTGACCCAATACATCACTGACAAAAACCTTTGACACATAAATCAGTCAGGGTCCAGAGTATGATGTACTATGGAAACTGCCTTTCTACAGATCATGGATGAAGCTCATTGCCTTCTTGATCTTACCGTGGCATTCAAAACTGTTAATCAGAAGATCATTCATGTGAAGAGATTGGGAACCAGAGGCACGTTCCTGAACTTGATTTTGTCATTCCTGATGAACCGCTCACACCATATCAAACTACAGAGCTCACTAGCTGATATTGCCTCAATCACTGAAGGGATATCACAAGGTTCAACACTGTCACCGAGCCTTTTCTTAGAACCATTGGAATTTTGAACCAGTCAAACCTTCTCTATCATTTTTATATTGATGATACAATTTTATCTCAAAGTCTCATCCCAATAAGAGCTAAATTCTGTAGAAAATACCATAAAGGTAATTGAAAATTTGCTATCTTCCAACCATCTGAAACTAAATGCGTTTACAATACAATTCCTCCTTTTCTCCTCCCCCACCATAATTGTCAGGCCCTGGTCTCGGACTAGCTGGACTCACTAGACATCTTTAGCTGCCAATGCAAACTGACTGAATCCTTCAAGTCACTAGTAACAATCCTCAACACAAATCTAAACACACATAAATACCAGTCAAAAAGTGCCCAACTTCATCTCAAGATGTTTCAAAATGTGAAACCCTTCATTCTGAATTCTGACTTCAAAAAAGTGGCATGAGTTCTTGTCATTTCTAGAGTAGACTTTGGAAATGTGATTGTCACAGTTTGAGTCCAAACCCACCTGGTTCCACGAATGGCAGCCATCAATGCTACAGTGAGACTCATCTCAGTGTTAAAATACTAGTAACATATTACTCTTGTCCTCACCACTTTCAAATGGCTCCCAGTGAAAGTCAGATACACATTCTAAACATCCTTCACCACTCACAAAGCCATACACAGCAGCAGCTCCCTAAAATATGTATCTGATAATTCATGCTCTCTGGAGGCTCTCACTCCCCGAGGAGCTCCAAATTCCTAGCACTCAAATCTATCAGGTTTAAAACAGAAAAACAATTAAAGATCCCACTCAGGGACTATTCTGCATATTTTAAATTCAAACCCACTGAAGATCCTCCACCTCTTTCGAAGCCTTAAGCAAATTTGAATCCAGAAATACCTACATATCTAGCATCTGACCTATCTGATCCCCTAACCATATGCAAATGACGTGCAATTGAAGCAATCAAAGCAAGTGGATTGGAGCTGTGATTGTATATCTCAAGTGTGAAATTATGTAGAGCCCTTATTTCCACTTGAACCCTTGGTATAGACCCACCTTCTTTAGGGGTTGTTTCAGATTTCCTTTATCCCAATGAAAAATCTCTCTGTCATGTAGCTAACTCTAGTTTCTCATGTTAAAAGTAGTAGTATTCTCTTGTTACTAGTTGCCATTTACATTATTCCATCACCATTGTTTTGTTGTCTTTTCTTTTGCTATAAATCACTCTGACACTCTCGGGTCTAGTGCTATATAAAACTTCAAATAAAATAAAATAAAATTTTCATTTACAATTTTTACATCTAAAATTCACTCCTCTTAACTGGCTTTTTATATTTACAGGAATATTCTCAAAATGTCATTATTCCTAAAAGAAAGGACATTAGAGTTTTTTGTTACTGAGATGCTACCTCAGCAATTACTTTCAAGAATTGCAGTAGAGTATTGTAACAATTGCAAATGAGATTGAAAGGAATTGATTTATTAGTCAAGGGGGATGACAAAGTAGTAATTACAATCCTTGACAGGGTGAACTCTCAACGTCACCAAATTAACCTGAGCTCAACCACCTGGCAACTATAGCACAGAGCAGACAGTTCCCACTCAGGGCCATGTCTGTGGCATTTGTGCAGTACCAAAAAAGTAAGAAAGTCAAATTACAACACATTAAAACTCTCAAACCCAATTAAAAAATGAAGTACATTTTAATAAATAAAGTGATACCAACACAACACAAATCCAATAAGGTGAACCGGAAATACACATTTTAAAAGTTTTCAATGAAATTAGCTCCAAAAAGCGCCAAACACTGTCAACTGGTCATGGTAGACTGGGACCTACCAGTGATTTGAGGTTGACCATGAGGGAGCATGGGTCGGCTAAAGAAAGCAGGTTTGACACAGTCAGAGGTTTTACCTTGGGACTTATCCTGAAAACTGGAATGCCAAAGTGCTGGGCAGCAGGCAGCAGGCTGTACCCGAAGAGGTCTGCATGAGGTCAGGTAATCATTGGACTTTATCCTAGTTAAGCCACTGGATTTTGGCAAAAAAAGCTCTTAGTGGTTGGGAAGACACACTTTAGTAGTAATATTATGGTACTACTAAAGTATTACAAAATGCAGGTTGTGAATTGGGCCCATATATTTGTTTTTGTGTTGTGTATATCTATCTACATATATAAATTTTTCACTTTAAAACCAATGGTTTCAGGGACATTACAGTATAGTTAGGCTCACATTTTCAACGTACGAAACCATAGACATTTTACCAGCTATAGTTAGAGTTAACTCAAGTAATTATGACTCGTGCCATTAGGTAACTATAACTCCTTCCAACAAGGTTTAGCCCCAGGTAGGTGTGATCCCTGGGGCTAAAGGGGTCTGAAACAGACCACCTGTAATTATATCTGATACAGCCCCTGGGTGGTGGTGATCCCTGGGGCTGCGAGGGGGTCAGTACGGCCCGCTCACTATCAAAATAAAGATCTGGGGAGGTGGTGATCCCTGGGGCTGAAGGGGGACTGCACGCCCTCCCCTACTCATATTTTCATTCTATCCCCAGGGATCTGATGATTCCTAGGGCACGGGGCGCATGGCCCCACTGATATTTGATTATAGCCCCGGTGAGGTGGTGGTCCCCGGGGCTTTGGGGGAGGCCACTGGGCTTCCCCAATGATGTAAAAACATTTTTGCCCCAGGAGGTAGTGATCCCTGGGGCAGAGGGGGGCTCGCAGCCCCGTGTACAATTTATAAGCCCTCAGAAGGTGGCCATCCCCAGGGCAGCAGGAAGGGGCCAAGGGGACCCCCTGCATCATTCAACAAATGCCCCTGGAACTTGGTCCAACCAGGGGTTTTATAATAACAAAGCGTGGGCATCTCCATCATACACAAGGACAACCTCCCATGTACCATCCATCGTTGAGGAATAAATATCTCCCTTCATGGAACACTTTAACTTCCTAATTTGAACCAATGCCAGAACCACCATCAGAGGAACCCTCAAGTACCGGCCCCTAGGACCCAGTCCCACCTTCTGCATGGCTATCAATTAATTCATCTCCCAGGCCATCAGCTTCAAACACTACGGGCCCTATTACGAGTTTGATGGATGGGAAACTCCCGATAGGCTGGCTGCCGCCTTTGTGACGACCTCCTTGCTGGAGTTATTATGAGTTTCCCGCCAAGTCAGCAGGCAGACACCTCAGTCTCTGTCAGCCGGCCTAGCAGGAAACAGGCTAAAGCACTGCCTCTAGCTCGTAATCGAACCAGCGTCAATGCTGTAGCCCGCAGGGTGCACCAGCATCCTCGCAGTGTTCACTGTCTGCACAGCAGACAATGAACATTGCGATGGTGCTGGGCAGGAGGGCCCTGCACTACACATGCCTAGTGCATGGGCAGTATAGGCCTCCCCCTGCGGCCCCCTGCACCTGTTCTCCACCAGCCTTTTCATGGCAGTGTTTCTGCCACGAAAAGGCTGGTGGAGAACAAGATCGTAATCCACACGGCAGTGCTGCATGCAGCACTGCCCTGGAAGATTACGATCTCTGCCACCGCCAGGCCGCTGGGATCATGGAATGCTGGTGGTGCTGGCTGTTGCCTGGCGATCTGAGCACCAGGTTGGTAATGTGGCAGTCGGACTTGCGGCGGTCCTGACTGCCACCGTAAGTGTAGCGGTCTGTAGAGCGATACACTCCTAATGAGGTCCTACATCTTTATAGGGGACATCAATTTCTATTGCATCGACCCCAACAACCACAACTTCACCAACCTCCTGGGCAACTTAGGCAACATCGGACTCAAACAACTAGTTATCAGCCGGACACCCAATGGACAACTGCCCTCAACCCCAACAAACCTAACCCCTCCTGCAGCCTCGAGCAAGATGCCCACAATCTCTCTGAGTGGATCTTTAACTGCGCCAATAAGGACGCCCCTATTAGGAACTCCAACACCAGAAGATCCAGCTAGCCTGCCAGCTGGTTCTCTCCTGAACTCTGCGCACTCAAGAAAGAATGCAAATGGCTAGAAAGACAAAGGTGCACACGCAGAGACCTAGCAGACACACCGCCTTTAAAGAGCACTCAATAAATATCATCTCCACCTCAGAGAAGCAAAAAAGGTCGCCCTACTCAGCCACATTGTGGAATACAACACCTGCTCCAAAGAGCTTTTTAAAATCATCAAAGTGTTCTCCTGCCCTCAACACCCTCAGCCACCTGTACACCGAATGGAAGCCACTTGAGGAAACAGCAGCCTTCATGAGCTCAAACCACTCTGGTTCACTCAACAACCCATGCACCCATTACATCTTCAACCTGGGTCAGAGGGAGATCATCAGCATCCTTGCACCCATCCTCAATGCCTCCATCATGACTGTCACCATCGCAAAGCATGGAAGCAAACAGAGGTCAAACCACTCCTGAAGAACCTGTCCACTGACCCCAGCAAACTCGAAGATTTTCATCTGATCTCGCTGCTCCCCTTCCCAGTCAAGGTTCTGGAAAGACCGATCAGCTATTTGAACACCTGGAAGAACACAATCTACAGGACACCTCCCAATCCGGCTTCTGCGCAAACCACATCATCAAGACCACCCTGATTGTCTCAACGGATGACATTGGAGCCCTCCTTGACAGTGGAGAGAAGGTAGTCTTGATCCTTCTCCACCTCTCAGCAGCGTTCAGCTTCGTCTCCCGTTGCACCCTCATCTCTAGATTCCACCACATCGGAATCTGAAGCAACACCCTCATAAGGATCCATGCCTTTCTCACAGGACACACCCAGAGATTCTGCCTACCACCTTTTACCTCAGAACCAAAGAACATCATAGGCAGCATCCCGTAGGTGTCCACCCCCTTTAACACCTACATGACACCACTGGCCGAGATCGTCCGTTCTCATGGAGTCAACATTATCCCAAAATCCAAGGACACCCAGCTCATACTCTTTCATTCAGCTCACACTGTCTCCCTCTGAGGACCACGCACCCCTAGAGCTATTTTCAGCAATGCCCTGACCAATTAGCTGAATGGATGAGATGCAACTTCTTGAAATTGAACACGGACAAGACAGAAGTGATAGTTTTTTGAAACAACACCTCCCCCTGGGATGACACCTGGTAGCCCACCATGCTTGGACAACCCCCGACCTTGACTGATTACACCCATAACCTTGGCATCATCATCAACAGCAAACTCACCTTCAAGTGACAGATAAACGCAGTGGCCATCTCCTGCTTCCACATCTCCTGCATGCTACATAAGATTTTCAGATAGATCCCCATCAGTGCCAGTAACTCAAACCTTCATCTTCAGCAGACTTGACTACGTAAACACTCTAAACACAGACTCTCTGCCCAGCTCCTTCACTGTCTTTAAACCATTCAGAATGTGGCAGCGGGACCTCTACAGGTAGATCAGCATCACCCCCACCTCAGAAGTCTCCACTGGCTGTCTGTGTACAAGAGATACAAATTCAAGGTTCTTACTCTCGCATACAAAGCACTCCACAGCACCGGACCCAAACTCATCAACCATAGGCTCTCCTTCCATCAGCCCACCAAAGAACTCCATTCAAACTCCCTCACCCTTGCACACATCCTGTGTGTTTGCTGCAGCTGCTGTGGAGGCTGCTCCTTCTCCTCATGCTGTTAAGGCATGAAATTACCTCCCCCATACCTACATACCCCTCACACCCTTCTCAACTTCAGGATGGAACTCAAAACCTGGCTCTTTGATGAGAGGCCATCAGAACACATCATCAACCCTCAGCGCATGGATACCCCCCACACTTTACAAACACCGAATTATTGATTGATTGATCCCTGTTATATAGCCAACAAGAGTCACTAAGGCCCCTCACATTTTTTCTTGTCTTGGGCCACACCCATTATAAAGGGAGAGAGCAAAATCCCTTTGACTTGCTACAGGTGGGAGTATTGTGGCGCCCCTCTTGGGATGCTTCCACATTCTTTACTTTAAAGCTCAATGCCTCACGATGCTACAGGGAACAAAACGTTACCTATTAAAGAGGGACTATGGCCATGTGTTTACCAAGATGGCTACCTAATCTGTTAGCTTATTACCTCAACTTTTCCTCTCTTTCAAGCACAATTTTGTTTGAAATCAACACTACAATTCATAACATTCTGCTTTCAGTTACTCTGCTGCACATTTTGGCATCCCAAGATCATGGATTTGCTGACACACATGTAATGTCAGAAGGGCTTTGTGAAAGAGTGATGAATCCCTTTGATAGGAGAAATAGAGTCAGTGATTCAGAGAACCAAACCAGAACAACAGAAACCACCTACTGAGCAGTCTAGTAGCTGGCTAAAGTCAGGAGCACAATTATTCTGCTTCGAAGGTAAGGTGAGGAGCTAGGCAACAGATGTGAGAGGAAAGGGACAACACATGTCTTGGGAGGTTAGAGTGGATGACACCTTTTACCAGTACTAAAACCAAGCAGGGCAGGCCATATGGCTCTACAGGGGATACATTGCTCCACCCCATGAGACAAGAAGCAAAGGTGACCTAAAATTTGCAAAACAACATATAAAAAGAGGAGTGGAGTATACGCATTAAAAAGATACAACAAACTGAGATGTCCCAATCATCTTCCATTTCCAACATCAGCAACAAGGTGGGCATCAAAAGAAGAATTTGATCTTCAGTCAATAATTGCAATAGTAGCCCTAAACATTATTTTACTGTAAAATCTATACATTTGCAAAGCAGATACAAATGAAGGCATGATAAAGAATACCTCAACTTGCTTAAAACCATTCAAGACTGAATAAAGACTTGAACTTGTATAAAGCTTGCATAAATCCCTAAATGTGAATAAAGCCTTTAGCCCCTTGGGTGCACTGGATGAGGTGGTTACGTCCTCTGCCGTGGCGCTCAGGCACCAGGGATGTGACCAACTCATCCTGCACCCGGCCCTCACGGGAAGCGCTAGCTCTCCCCGATGGCCTCCACCCCCCTCCCAGGAGCAGGGATGGAAGGGGAATCTCTTCCAATTACACCCCACCCCCCAACCTCCCATGTGACGTCTGATGACATCAGCGCGCGATCGTGCGCAGACCTTATCAGAGGTCGTCTCCCATTGAGCTGGAAGCATGTTTCCAGCGCAATATGAGGAGAAACAGATTAGCTTCTCCTCGGTAGGGGGGGCAGGGGAGGTCAGGGAGGCATAAAAAGAAAAGGCTTTTCCTTTCCTTTTCATTTCTCTCTGAGCATTCATACAGCCTGATCGCATAGCGATCGGGCTGCAGGAATGCCCACTAGGCTCCAGCGATTTAGTTTTTTTTTGTTTATGGTTATAAGGGGAGCGATCCCCTTTGGCAAGGGTTGCTTCCCTGGGGGCAAATTTTCTATTGGATCTTTTGTGTTTTCCCTGGGGGCAGATCGGCCTATATTAATTAGGCCGATCTGCCTCCGGGGGGGTGGGGGCAGAAGCCCCTAGAAACCAGAGATTTATTTTGTTTACATTAATAAGGGGAGTGACCCCTTAGGCAAGGGTCCCTCCCCTGGGAGCGCACATTTTTTAATTAGGCCTTTTATGCCCCCCCCCGGGGGCAGATCAGCCTACATTATTAGGCCAATCTGCCCCTGGGAGGCAGAAGCCACTGGCCACTAGTTTTTTTTTTTGTTGTTTACATTTATAAGGGGAGCGACCCCTTAGGCAAGGGTCCCTCCCCTGGGAGCGCAAATTGTTTTTAGGCCATTTCGGCCCCTTTGTGCGCAGATCAGCATATTTTTAATAGGCCAATCTGCCTCCAAGGGGGGCAGAAACCACTACACACCAGGGATTTTGTTTGCGACAATTTCAAAAAAGGTAGCGACCCTTTTGGCAAAGGTCGCTCCCCTGGGGGTCAATTTTATTTTAGGCCATTTCTGCCCCCCTTGGGGGCAGATTGGCCTATTTTAATTAGGCCGATCAGCCATTCATGGGTAAGCAAAAACCACTAGGCACCAGGGATTTTTGTTTTTTTACAGATGAGGAGCGAACCCTTAGGCAAGGGTCTCTCCCCTGGGGGCAATTTTATTTTAGGCCATTTCTGCCCTCCTTGCGGGAAGATCAGACTATTTTTGTAAGGTTCATCTGCCTCCCGGGGGGGGCAGAAAGCCCACCAGACACCAGGGAAGAATTTGTTTAAAAAAAAAGGGCGGGGGTATGGGCATACCCTCACCCCAAATAAATGGGGACAAAGTTGTTCTGCTCACGGGTGGGCAGATGGGGCACTTACCTCCAATCCTCTCCCCAGGGAGGCAGAAAGCCTACTAGATGCCAGGGTATTAAAAACAAAATAGAGGGGTGGTGGCTACCAATCAGTATGGGCATGGTTATACCCCCACCCCAACTGAAGGGGGTAACAGTCTTTCAGCTCTCCCCCCGCACACTAAAAGATCTTATCCCAATGGCAAGCAAGAGGACATTTTATTATTTTGGGTTTTGGTTTTACATTTGGGCCATGAGAGCTTGTCTATCTCTCAAAATCGTCCACTTGGAATGGCGAGGGCGGAACTTTTTAGACTTTGGGACGCTGCCATGTAGAAAAATCTCTGAGACCTAGACACATCTGAAAACTAAACATCTTGGTGAGTCCAGGGTGGTGTGCTTCACATGCACCCCACACTATTTTCTTACCCACAATGCCCTGCAAACCTCGAACTTTGCTTGAAATCACACATTTTCCCCACATTTGTTTGATGCAACCTTCCGGAATCTGCAGGAATCCACAAAATTCCTATCACCCAGCATTGTTGCATCTATAGAGATAAATATTCTGCCCCACTTGTCGGCCTAAAAACATTTTTTTCCAAATTGCCCTTTTGGATCCGCTTTGTTTCCCCCTCAATTTTGACATGTTTTTAGCTTTTTCCTGTCACAAGCACTTGGCCCACTTACACAAGTGAGGTATCATTTTTATCGGGAGACTAAGGGGAACGTTGGGTCATAGCAAATTTCTGCCGGTGTGGTGATTCCACACACAAATGTGTGAAACATTTTATGTTTTAGCTAAATTTGAGGTTTGCTGAGGATTCTGGGTAAGAAAATTCCGGGGGATCCACACAAGTCACACCTCCCTGGACTCCCTCGGGTGTCTAGTTTTCAGAAATGTCTGGGTTTGGTAGGTTTCTATAGATGACTGCTGAGCCCCGAACCAAAAATGCAGGTGCCCCCCACAAAAACAGGCAGTTTTGTATTTGATAATTTTGATGAGTCCATGTAGTGTTTTGGGGCATTTCCTGTTGCGGGCTCTTGGCCTACCCACAGATATGAGGTACCATTTTTATCGGGAGATGTGGGGGAATGCTGGGTAGAAGAAAGTTTGTAGCTCCCCTCAGATTCCAGAATTTTGCAGCACCAAAATGTGAGGAAAAAGTGTTTTTTTGCCAAATTTTGAGTTTTGCTGAGGATTCTGGGTAACAGAACCTGGTGAGTGTCCCACACATTACCCCATTCTTGTTTTCCCTAGGAGTGTGGTTTTCAGAAATGTATAGGTTTGATAGGTTTCCTTAGGTGCTGGCTCAGCTAGAGGCCAGAATCCACAGCTAAGGACTTTGCAAAAAACAGGTCAGTTTTCTTTGGGAAAATGTGATGTGTCCACGTTGTGTTTTGGGGCGTTTCGTGTCACAGGCACTAGGCCTACACACACAAGTGAGGTATCATTTTTATTGGGAGACTTGGGGGAATGCTGGGTCGAAGGACATTTGTGCTTCCTCTCGGAATCCAGAACTTTCTATCACCGAAATGTGAGGAAAACGTGTTTTTTTGCCACATTTTGAGGTTTATAGAAGATTCTGATTAACAGAACCTGGTGAGAGTCCCACAAGTCACCCCATCCTGGATTGCCCTAGGTGTCTACGTTTCAAAAATGCACAGGTTTGGTAGGTTTCCTTAGGTGTCGGCTGAGGTAGAGGCCTAAATCCACAGCTAGGGACTTTCCAAAAAACATGGGAGATTTCAATGTAAAAATGTGATGTGTCCATGTTGCGTTTCCTGTTGCGGGCATTAGGCCTACTCACACAAGTGAGGCACCATTTTTATCGGGAGACTTGAGGGAACACAGAATAGCAGAACATGTGTTATTGCCCCTTGTCTTTCTCTACATTGTTTCCTTCCAAATGTAAGCCAGTGTGTTAAAAAGACAACTATTTGAGAAATGCCCTGTAATTCACATCTAGTATGGGGACCCCAGAATGCAGAGATATGCAAATAACCACTGCATCTCAACACCTTATCTTGTTCCCATTTTGGAAATATAAAGGTTTCCTTTATACCTATTTTTCCCTCTTTATATTTCAAAAAAATGAATTGCTGCACACCCTGTATACAATGAGAACCCATTGCAAGGTGCATCTCATTTATTGGCTCTGGGTAACTAGGGTCCTTGATGAATCTACCAGCCCTATACATCCCCACAACTAGAAGAGTCCAGAAGACATAACGGTACATTGCTTTAAAAAATCTGCCATAGCTGAAAAAAGTTATAGAAGAAAACGTCGACAGAAATGTCTTTTTTTTACCTCAATTTCAATATTTTTTATTTTAGCTGTTACTTTCTGTAGGAAAACCTTGTAGGATCTATACAAATAGCTCCTTGCTAAATTCGGAATTTAGTCTACTTTTCAGAAATGCTTAGCTGTCTGCGATACAGCATTGGTTTCACACCTATTTCTGTCACTAACTGGAAGGAGGCTGAAGTCACAAAAAATAGTAAAAATGGGGTATGTCCCAGTAAAATGCCAAAATTATGTTGAAAAATTTGGTTTTATGATTCAAGTCTGCCTGTTCCTGAGAGTTGGAAAGATGGTGATCTTAGCACCGCAAACCCTTTTTTTATGTCATTTTCAGGGAAAATATCACAAGCCTTCTTCTGCAGCCCTTTTTCCCATTTTTTTGAAAATAGCAAAATGTTTGCTGTATTTTGGCTAATTTCTTGGTCTCCTCCAGGGGAACCCACAAACTCTGGGTACCTCTAGAATCCCTAGGATGTTGGGAAAAAAGGACGCAAATTTGCCATGAGTAGCTTATGTGGAGAAAAAGTTATGAGGGCCTAAGCGCGAACTGCCCCAAATAGCCAAAAAAAGGCATGGCACCTGAGAGGGGAAAGGCCTGCCAGTGAAGGGGTTAAGCTTAGACTAGAAAACTATTTTGGACTTATGATAGTATCTGGAGTATGCGACTGTTAAATAAGAAAAACATAATTGGAAGGGACAGACATTCTGGTGCAATTAAAAGAGTCAGATCAGAACTTACTGCTCAACCTGCAGTTTATTATAGTTATGGTTTGCATGTTACTGAACGTTTTATTATATTTGTATGCTTAGAGATGTCTAGCATGTTCTTTGCCTTCTGGGTGTGTTGGAGTGTGTCTCTTTTAAAAGCAATATTAATATGAAAAGCTTGCAATATATTGTGGAATGAAGCTGCATAGAAAATGTATTAACGTAGAAAATAATGCACGTGTTGAAATGTGCCCACAGGGAGTGGTTACCAATGTATAAGAAGACTAATGAAAGTTATTAATGCTGAATTAATTATGTACTAATGTTTGAATTTGTATCAGCATATCATAATTAGAGTCATGTATTAGGAGTTTGCTCATTAATCATTAGGCCTTAGCTTAGCGAGGGTCTGGGCCTAGCTGCCTGGTCTCTTATTAAACTGTATTTTTCTAACGTGCAATGTGCTGTTTTCCTGAAGGACACGAAGCTGTACTTTTCCAGACGTTATGTGTGTAGCCGTAGTAAATTCTTTCTCATGAGACTCGACTTGCTCAAGGAGACATTCTTGCTAAATGCAACAGTGTAATTTGTAACAGGTGCAAGGCTGCCTGGAGTAGGTGAAAACAATAGAGCCACTGACTGGAACGTAAAGTGTAACTTTTCTTACCTGACATTCCAACCGATGAAGACGTCAATAACATGGGCCAATCAACAACATGAGAACTGTGTTTTGTGGAAAATTCTAGTGAAGTGCATGGAGAATTATTGGACAGAGATTACGATGCACCAATTATTATCCAATGAGGAATTAAGTGCAGATTAGGCAGTTTTGATTTAACCGCACAACCCAAGGAGAAGGGAGGCCATTCCTTTGAGACTTTGCCGTTTATTCGTCCTGATACTCTAAATCATCCTCTACTTATTCCTTTATCTGATAATTACTTCTCCTCTATATGAGGGAAGCTCTCTTCCTTAGCTATGCCATACTGATATTTTGCCCTGTCCTACCTTTGCTGATGATGAAAACGACTGATGTCCTGAGGATGAATACTGACGCTGTTTGCTGATCTGTTGGATGGTAACTATCTGATGCAAAATTGTAATTGTCTGTTTGCCTTTTCTTTCTAGGTACCAACTGCTCTTTTGATAGAGGCCATAGTTAGATGTTATCCAAATTTGTGTTTGCTAAAATGTTTTGCATTAAGCCCAACATGCTGATGTTAATTAGAGGTTAGTTAAGGTGTCCGAAAATATTCTACGCAAATAGACAAATGACTGAGTTCTTGCTTGTTGAATCATGTACTACTGAGACTTTGCAAAGTTTGCTTCTTATTGTTGACGTGTTAATACTGAATGAATATTCTCTATGCATTGATTAATTGCGTTCTAATTGCAAATCTGAACAGTTACTAATGAGATGAATTCTTATTGAGATTAACAGAAATGACGTTAGATTGTAACCAATAGGGAAATAAATATCCTAACACTTAGCTAAATTGGTGTGGTTATTCATTACTGAAAGGACATGGTGTGTTCAACTTATTGATTCATAATAAAAGTTATTGATCAGCTTAATGATTAGTTATTGTGATTGTCCATTGGGTTACTGAACTATTGCTTTGTGATGACAAAGAGACACCTCGTACTGGGAAGTCCCCGAACGTGGTCCAACGGTTCATCGACCTAGGCTCGACTCCTTGTAAGTTTACTTATCAAGGCTCTGACGCGCTATCTGTTTTTGGTAGCAGAGGATGATTTGGCCCTTTGGGGCCCCAGGACGAGGGACTACGGTTTGATACAGTTGACGGTTCAAAAGGTCTGGTAGAAATTGATGAATCGTGAGTGTGGTTTGGAAGTAAGCAAGGTGTTTCAGAAAATTGGGTTTTGGGAAAATTATTATTTTTCAGTGATGCTAATTGGAGAAATGATGTGCCCCTAAGTCCTAAATGACTTTCCCGGACTCTCAGAGCTTGCTGAAGGGAGTTTGAGTATGTTCTCGGTGTTCTAGTGAGGGTGTGAGTGAAGTAGGGTTTGCGCTTGCACAGCTAATGCATACCGCAGGTGAATTGTGAGGTTTGTGAGAATTTTAGGCCAGATGATGATGTTTTAGTCTGAGTGTGCGTACTCCGCAGTATGGGAGTAGGGAAGTTGGCGAACTTCATGTGAGTGTGGCGCTTTGTGCTAAAAAATTGTCCACATGGTTGTTGATGATGTACAGACCCTGCGTGGTCTAAGACTCCGGAGTATATTGATAAGTGTATGAGACACTTGGTTTATGTTGTAATTTGTGTGGTTTAATAGGTCGATGGTGAAATCGACAAGTCGAGTATGAGTCAAGGTGAGTGAATGAAAACTTCGATGGGGATTTGGTGAGTTCTAAAGTGCACTAGAACAACCCATTGACAAGTCGAGAGTAAAATTTGTGGGTCAAATTTTGCTTGCGAGTGCAGGATCTGAAAAGGAGAAAGTAGCGGCCGAGGCTAATCGAAATCCCTGTAAAGTTCTGAAGTGATTGTTTTACCCTTTCCTGTACTAAACCGGTAAATTTAAGTTTGTTTTTGTTGGTGCTCGCAATATATTGCATTAGTTTTGTGTGAATTGAGAGTGGGAAGACAAGCCGCAAGACTTCCGATCTGAAATTGACTGACAGATGCAGTTTGAACCACCTTCTGTCTGTGCAACCACAAATCACTCACACTGAAGAAACTGTGAGTGATCACTTGCTGGCAGAAGTTTGGATCACAAGTTATATGAAGCATGAAGTATAGGAACTGCAGCTAAATATTTAGAGGTGTAAATGGAAGAAAAGCAGTTGCTAAAGTGGAGGTTACGTTACAAACAGCAAGAACAAGGGGACTTGAGGAAAGGAGGTGTGTGGCTAGCAAAAGTAAATTGAGTAATCAAGTAAAATAAAAATGGAGTGTTACCAATGTCATAATACCAGCTATATATGACAAATGACAAACCGTGACCTGCTCAGAAGGCAAGAGGCCCGAACTGCAATGAAATCATCAACTTAGACATTATGCAGGGCGTGCAAGAACAAGCTAAAATGTGTGATAAGGAATAAAGTTGATGATGATGAATACAACGATACACTTTTATAAATTCAGAATAAGGCAAGAGATGATCCTCACTGTACCTTATTGATGTCATATCTGTTTTACAGCCTTCTGACACTTTGCCCCAAGCACATGTAGAGGTTCCATCATCATAAGGGGTTATACATGGATGGATTATGGGTTTGAAGTAGGGAAATTCAAGAAAGGATATATGTAACAAAAATTAATACCTGCACCAGTGTAAGTACATCAAATTAATTTGATAATAGTGTTCAAAGGGAAGTACGATGAACGTGTAATGCAACAAATGGATCTAAGAAATACCCTGAAGTTAATTTCTGAGAAACTGGGGAAATGGCTTGATTTCCAGCTTAAAAGAATCAACAGAAGAAGGCAAAATGGTTATTCGATAGTTAACGGTGCAGGTTTAAATACAGGTACAAACTGAAAGAACCAAATTGAGCATAGAGTACTGAAAGTGTTAGAGAATCCATTACTCTGAGTGAGGTGAAATATTACTAAAGGCATACTACCAAATTGTTCGTCCCCCTTTTGCATTACAGTACTTATTACCTGAGTGCCAAAGCGGTCATATTGTTCGCAAAGAATGCCATTTTACCTGCCATTTGCTTGAACAATGTTTCAGAGCAAGATGCATGCACTGACAGATACTGACCGGCTCTTTGATCTATAAGATGGCATAATTGTATTTTTAACACATCCTTGAAGAACAATTGTAAATTGCATGCAATAATATAGACTTTGACAGCAACCTAATAAGCTTAACAGCTAAAAAGGTAAGGTTTTTCTGGATGTAGTTTCTCTGAAAATGCTAGTGTATTCTGCCACTCAGGCTTCAATGTGTATGAACAAGAGTCACATAGGTAGAAAGATGCATAACATAAATGTGGCTTCAAGCTTATTTTATTCTTATGCCAAAAGCTGAAAATCTAAGGGTACGGTGAACAAACTGCAAATCGCTGTGATTATGGAGGCCTCCACCTCACGGGCCGGATTATTTTAAACAAAAGTACCTGTGGCAAAAATATAATATTAGGCAATCATAAAATGGTGTTCCTTTCAGCCTGCTCATGTTTCAGAGAAAACACATCTAAGTTGGTGTTTGTTTCTTTGGAACAAAAAATGCCCTGCAGCTGTTTTATACATAGGTTGCCCTTTCCCTGTTTGCACCACAGCACGCCTTGTGCCTGGCAATGGCGGGGATAGTGTGCCTTATTATGAGGAATGTACTGTGCCAATGGCAGGTGTCCTTCACACTTGTTCTGGTGGCAGCACATTCAGTAAAATATGGAGTTGTTGCTTCCAAGCTACTCTGTATTTCACTGTGCAGGCGACACCCACCGTCACTTTAAAGATTGGACAGAGGTCCCCCTGCAGGCGGTACAGTGTGTTACCGAAACCCACTGCAGAGGCTCAATGTTGGGACCTGGGGATCCCCGGTCCCTCCCCAAGAGAGCATCACTCAGGTGTCGCAATAACATTTCACCACCTTTTTGTGAGGCACTCTTGGTGCATAGCTTACAGGTCTCTTTGCCTCTGTGCCTGTGCCCCTAATACTATGCAGGAGTAGAGGCAAAGTGATCCCCTTGTTTGGATAGAGCCATTCACCCTTGAAAATGAGGGATCAACCTCTCTCGATAGCACTGGCTTGACATGTGCACCAGCACTATCAGGTTTACAAGTGTCTGTAGCCCCTTTTGTAATACCAGAGACCCCTTGGGTGCACAAAACATGCCCACATCCCAGTTGTGCACGCGGGGCACTGTACTCCGTACAGCCCCCTGGTGGTTTAGGAGTTTTTTTCCAGCGCATTAGAGCCATGTCTCTTTTTTCCTGGTCGGTTTCAAAAGTGAGAAGAAAAGTGAAATTCAGAACCCTATGCTGAATAGAACTGGCCTCTGATGTCAGGCACTGGTGATCCTGTTGCTGATAGGCCGCAAGAAAAGGATTTTCCATGGAAGACGTAACTAAGCCTTTCTCTCTGAATGAGGTTTGAGACCCGTGGATTTGCGAAGAGGGACATCTGCTTCTATACAGCAGATGTACCATTCATCATCTGCCGGTTTACTAAAGATATCCAGCTTTCACCAGATCGGAAAAATCTAATCAAAATTCACCTCTACTTGCTAAAAAGACGCATTTCAAGGTTTCCATGTTTTTTTAAAAGTAGGGCAGGTTACATACCAATAGAATGCAAATGAACTTTGTAATATCAACCTCAATCTCGGATAGCCAAGAGGATAAAGGCAAAGCACAATGAATCCCAAGATAAACAAACTGTCCCTTGTGAAAGCACAAAGTAAACAGTTATGGAAACATAGGGATTTAATAACTACTTATCCTTGGGTGCAACAGGCCACAGCAGTGTGGTGTCTGAAACATTTCCAAAGAAAAATGAGCAAGTATTTAAGAACCGCAGCACAGAATGAAAACAGCAAAGTAACTTTAACAATTTAATCTGACTTTCGGCAAAAAGAAGACAGGTTTGCCTGTAGAAGTATGAAGAAGATATAATTCAGGTAATTAATTTATTGTCAGCTCTTGCCTAGCACGAGAAGACATTTCAAAAGACAATAGTTATTTATAGTCAAGGGACATCTTACTTTCTAGTTGTATTACACAAACCTGCCTAAATCAGGGAGTGCAGATATTTGAATTCTCTGATGAGCACAGCGTACATCCTCAAAGTAATAGAATTTGTGCAACCACATAGCATTTAGGTCAGGAGTCTCCAACCGTTTCTGTAGTAAGTGCTACTTATGTTCTATAAAAATCCTTCTGAGCTACTAAAGATATTAGTGTTATATTGGTGACCATGCCAGGCAAGATTACATTAGTGGCCACTACATGCAAGATTACTCATAACAATCACCTTAGCACATAATGCAGGGCTGCAAAGGAGTAATATATAAATAATTTTTCTCTCTGGAATGACTCTGCTTGGGAAATACATGCCATGCCATCAATAGCTGCAATGCCCCTAACACTAAGGTAATTATATCATTAATATTTCATGATTTATCACTCATATGTCCGCATTAAATATAATTTGGAAATCTATTTTTCTCCACATACTGGCTTAGGAGTCCGAAAATATACATATTTGCATCTCAAATACACACTTTTCAATTATTGGAACACAAATATTAATTCAACGAAACAAAATATTCTAATTTAATAGGTAGGACCCCAGACAGGAGAGCTGTTTCCAGGTAGCTGGAGAGATACCAGTAGCTCCCCAGCTACTCGTTGGAGAAGCCTGATTTAGGTACTATAAATGATCCAACTTACCAGTTCTCTCTGAAAATATTCGAGACTGATTTGTAACTGGTTCTGGTCAGACTAAGGGTCCCATTTAGAGTCTGATGAACATGTTTTTGTCTAAGTACTCTGTTGCCAGACTAATGCTCTAATTATTCTTAGAGTTATGGGGACCATCATGTTTTTGCTAAGAGTGCCCCTTTTGCCTCTGCTGACGAAATCCTTCCACTGACTTCCTGACAGACTTAGGACTATCAGTGTAATTACCTCAAAAAGTTCTCCTGATTTATTGATGACGGTTTGAAGTACTTTTCTTCCTTTTTGGGATGGTTAGGAAAAGCCTGGAATCTGGAAAATATTTTTTTTTACCCCAGTACCTTGGAAGAAAACTCCTGGTGTGTCACTGTCAGTCATTTCCTGTTTTCCAAAAATAGACTCCCACTTTAGTAGCAAAAACATTTGGTAAGTGGCTTCATGAAATATGGCAACCACAACCACTAAGCAGGCATTCAGTTCCTTCGAAAGGCTTCACCGTTGACTTGAACTCCTCTGAAGGCATAGACACCTCTGCCAGGTAAGCAGAAATCTACAAATGCCAGGCGGTAATCTGCTAGGGGTTTGAGAAAGTTTCGACCTCCACCCTCATGGTGGACGACAGGCCACCCGCCACAACTGTAAATTGGAACAAATATGGCAACTCAGTATTCCTGGGAACCTGGGCATAAAACTGAACAGAACACAAACAATAATTTCCTCAGAGAGAGATGTTTGCCTCAGCCAACCTGAAAAAACTAAGTACAGAAGGACAGATACACTTCCCTATACCTATGGACAGATTTGTTTTACTTTCATCAAATGAATAAACACAGTAATAAACAAAAACAATAAGTAGGTGTTCCAAAGTGTGGGGAGAATAAGTGAAAAGTGACAAGGGCGATTTCTGGTGAGCAAGTGCCAAGCAAGGAAATACAGAAAAAAAACACTAACAACTGATTTACAGAATGAATTGAATAACCAAGAACTCTGATATTGCATATTCGGATTTTCCCCACATTGAATGACAGTCAGCCATGTGATACCTCAACATTTCAACCCCCTATGTAAACTTCACTGGGGTCTCCTTCAGGCTAAGGAATAGTAGCAACCTTTTTAGCTCAAATTGGAGCAGTTTTGAACTTCTAGGGGCATGTGTATGTGTTTTACAAGGTATGGAAGACAGCATGCATTTTTGATTGCAGTGGGTAATGTTTGTAGTAATGTCAGGAAAATCAACAGTTACAATATAGTTTCTGGTCAAGTCATTTTCAGGTCCTTACAAGAAATGCAGTGTGAGGTACGAAGTAGAACCTTAAATCTTTTTCAGTGACACCAGGAAAAGATGCTGTGGTGAGGTCACTGAGGCCCTACCACTGTTCCACCTTGAAAATGCCCAGCAAACTAGCTAGAGGTAATAAAACATTTCTTGTGGAAGACTCATTTATCCTGCTTTGCTCCACTTTGTCCCTGAGGCTTCCTATCTATCCAAGAGGAAGTACATTATTTCTAAAAGGCTTGCTCAGCTTGGACATTTTTTAACAGCTTGCAGACCACTAGTATAAGCTAGTAACTTGCTGTGAATGGCAAGCTACTTGCCTTCCATTGAAAGAATATTTTGGATTGAAAATAATACTTGAAACTAAGAACCAAAGGTGATTCCTGAGAAAATAATACAGGTTTTACATACTTTTAAAATGCAATATGGCCAACATCTTGTGTAGGACCATAATAGTTTAACAAACATTTGGAAGAAAGCAGTGATAAAGAACAGTCTAAAAAATCCTGATTAAAACTTGTTAGAAATGGGGTCTTTGGTTGACAGTCAGGTTACCCCCTGTTCAAGCAAGGACCCTCACTCTAGTCAGGGTAAAAGAGAATCACCCTCAGCTAACCCCTGCTTACCCCCTTGGTAGCTTGGCAGAGCAGTAGGCTTAACTTCAGAGCGCTAGGTGTAAAGTATTTGTACCAACACACACAGTAACTTCATGAAAACACTACAAAATGACACAACACCGGTTTAGAAAAATAGGAAATGTTTATCTGAACAAAACAAGACCAAAACGACAAAAATCCGACATACACAAGGCAAGTTATGAATTTTTAAAGATTAAACTCAAAAATAGCGCTTAGAAACAAAAATGCTTCGATGAGATGTTAACACAGCGTCGTGACGGAGTCGTTCCCAACAAGCCGACACCAGCGGCGGCAGACACAGAGTTGTGTAGACCCCAAAGTATAGTACCTTTGGTGAAGAGTGAAAACAAGCCGATGCGCGAAGTCGGGAATCGCGGCGTCTGTGCGAAACGTTGAATCCGTGCACTTCGAGCGGCGTCGGTCACGACGTGGTGCGGCGACTTCCACAGAGTCGCGGACTTCAGCGGGGCTGCTGCGGCGTCGGGCCTGCGAAGAGCGTCACGTTCCAGCGAAGGTCACGGCGTCAGGTGCAGCCGGCGTTACCGGATTCAGCAGCGGCGTCGGTCCGAAGTCGTCCGAAGTCGATTTCCTTGGATTCCACCAGCTTTCCTTTCAAGGGCCCAGGGACTGGATAGGGCACCACTTGTCGGGGCAGGAGTCTCTCCAGAGACTCCAGGTGCTGGCAGAGAGAAGTCTTTGCTGTCCCTGAGACTTCAAACAACAGGAGGCAAGCTCTAACTCAAGCCCTTGGAGATTTCTTCACAAGATGGAAGGCACACAAAGTCCAGTCTTTGCCCTCTTACTCTGGCAGAAGCAGCACTGCAGGAAAGCTCCACAAAGCACAGTCACAGGCAGGGCAGCACTTCTTCCTCAGCTATCAGCTCTTCTCCAGGCAGAGGTTCCTCTTGGTTCCAGAAGTGTTTCTCAAGTCTGTAGATTTGGGTGCCCTTCATATACCCATTTTAGTCTTTGAAGTCACCTTTCTTCAAAGGGGACTCACACCTACTTGTGAAATCCTGCTTTGCCCAGGCAAGACCTCAGACACACGGCAGGGGGTTGGAGCCGGCATTGTCAGAGGCAGGCACAGTCCTTTCAGATGAGAGTGACCACTCCACCCCTCCCTCCTAGCAGAGATGGCTAATCAGGAAATGCAGGTTACACCCCAGCTCCCTTTGTGTCACTGTGTGGTGTGAGGTGAAAAACAACCCAACTGCCAAACTGACCCAGACAGGGAATCCACAAACACCGCAGAGTCACAGAATGATTTAAGCAAGAAAATGGTCACTTTCTAAAAGTGGCATTTTCAAACGCACAATCTCAAAATCAACTTTACTAAAAGATGTATTTTTAAATTGTGAGTTCAGGGACCCCAAACTCCACATGTCCATCTACTCTCTAGGGGAATCTACACTTTAATCATATTTAAAGGTAGCCCCCATATTATCCTAGGAGAGAGACAGGCCTTGCAACAGTGAAAAACAAAAGTGGCAGTATTTCACTGCCAGGACATATAAACCACATTACTATGGGGGTCATTCTGACCTCCGCGGGCGGCGGAAGCCGCCCACCTGGCGGGAACCGGCAGAAGACCGTACCGCGGTCGAAAGACCGCGGCGGTCATTCTGAGTTTCCCGCTGGTCTGGCGGGCGACCGCCAGAAGGCCGCCCGCCAGCCCAGCGGGAAACCCCCTTCCATGAGGATGCCGGCTCCGAATGGAGCCGGCTGAGTGGAAGGGGTGCGACGGGTGCAGTTGCACCCGTCGCGATTTTCAGTGTCTGCTTGGCAGGCACTGAAAATCTTGGTGGGGCCCTGTTAGGGGGCCCCTGCAGTGCCCATGCCATTGGCATGGGCACTGCAGGGGCCCCCAGGGGACCCACGACACCCGTTACCGCCAGCCAGGTTCTGGCGGTCAAAACCGCCAGAGCCAGGCTGGCGGTAAGGGGGTCGGAATCCCCATGGCGGCGCTGCCTGCAGCGCCGCCATGGAGGATTCCATTGGGCAGCGGGAAACAGGCGGGACACCGCCGGTTTCCCGTTTCTGACCGCGGCTGTACCGCCGCGGTCAGAATGCCCATGGGAGCACCGCCAGCCTGTTGGCGGTGCTCCCGCGGTCGTTGGCCCTGGCGGTCCATTACCGCCAGGGTCAGAATGACCCCCTATATGTCCTACCTTATCCATACACTGCACCCTGCCCTTGGGGCTATCTAGGGCCTACCTTAGGGGTGCCTTACATGTAAGAAAAGGGAATGTTTAGGCCTGGCAAGTGGGTACACTTGCCAAGTCGAATTTACAGTGTAAAAATACACTTACAGACACTGCAGTGGCAGGTCTGAGACATGATTACAGGGTTACTTGTGTGGGTGGCACAACCAGTGCTGCAGGCCCCCTAGTAACATTTGATTTACAGGCCCTGGGCACCTCTAGTGCACTTTACTAGGGACTTAACAGTAAAACAAATATGCCAATCATGGAGAACCAATTACGTACACATTTTAAACAGGAGCACTTGCACTTTAGCACTGGTTAGTAGTGGTAAAGTGCCCAGAGTAACAAAAACAGTAAAATCAGAGTCCAGCACACATCAACAACATGGGGAACAGAGGCAAAAAGTTAAGGGAGACCACGCCAAGGATGAAAAGTCTAACAAAACTCTACGGGCAAATTTCCCAAAAATGAAATCACTATTGCCATAGACATGTTAAAAAGGTTAAGGTATCTAGATGGGTGAGCACTGTGTTGAAAAATATGAATGCAAAAGCTATTACATGAACGCAACAATATAGTCATCTGTCAATCTAAGAGGAAAATGTGCTTTGATTTATTAAAATGCCCATCCTCCAAACCTAGAGATATTATGAATTTATGAGTGATTTTCTAAGGAACAAGATCAGACAACTAAGCAGTAGGAACAATCAACCTAATCAAAGCATTTAACTCTCTATACTGAGATTATTGCTATCACATAATCAAACAACAAGAGCATCTAACAATATTTAATTGTCTATCCCTTTTGTCTTCCTCTGGAAAATCCGACATGGGTGGCTCAACCTTGAGTTTTCCACTGATGACTGCATCATTGACAGTCTAGGTTAGATACTTCGGAAATCAAAAATACTTTATTTGGTGATAATTCAGGTTAACAAAGTTTCTTTACATGCCCATGGGTACCTTTCTCTTAGAGAAATGTACAACATGACTTTTGATTACTAATGGGCATGTTGAAAGAGTTTGTTAATATTCTAACATTTTGAATTACAATGATCAATTTCAAATGTTCACTATGAAACTCCTTCTGAATCTAAGTGCTGTCCATATTATACAAGCTCTCATTAAAGAAGTGTTAGAAATGGGGTCTTTGGTTGGCAGTCAGTTTACCCCCTGTCCAAGCAAGGACCCTCACTCTAGTCAGGGTAAATCACACACAATCCAAATTATCCTGTGCCCACCCTCTGGTAGCTTGGCACTGAGCAGTAAGGCTTAACTTAGAAGGCAATGTGTAAAGTATTTGTGCAATAAATCATACAATAACACAATATAGCACCACAAAAATACACCACACAGTGTTTAGAAAAATATATAAGATTTATCTGGATATTTGCAGGTCAAAACGATCACAGATGCAATAAGTAAATGTAGAGATATCACTGAAAAGTGATATAAAGTTTCTTAAGTCTTAAAGCAAACAAAGTCTCTTTTTAGCACAAAGCACCTGGTTCGCGTGAAAAATCTCCGCAATGGGCCGCAGAGGAGGAGAAACGTGGAAACAAAGGGAGTGTGCGTCGATTTCTCGGGCTGCACACAGTGATGTGTCATTTAGTTTCCACGCAGGGATGGTTGTGCGTCGATTTCTGCGCTCGGTTGTGGATCCTCTTCGGGTTGCGGGGTTTTCAGACGCCCCGGGGTCTGTGGGTGGAATCCTGGGCTTGTGGAGCGGAGTCACAAGCGCTACGTCGTTCCGGTGGGTGTTGCGTGGAAGTTTCTTCCGCACGGCAGCCACTGCGTCGATTTCCCCTTTGGAAGTCGGGCCGCAGCGTCCCAGGTTGGCTGTGCGTCGATCCGGTGGGCCGTGCGTCGAAGTTCCAGTTGCAATGCAGGCGCTGCGTCGATCTTCTCCTGGAGAAGTCGGGCTGCGTCTTTCCGGTTCAGCGTGCAGTGAATTTCTCTCCGCGGGGCAGGCTGTGTGTCATTTTTAGCAAGCTGTGCGTCAAATTTTCACCGCTCAAGGAGTCCAGTTGCAAGAGAGATGTCTTTTTGGTTCTGAGACTTCAGGGAACAGGAGACAAGCTCTATCCAATCCCTTGGAGAGCACATCTTCACCACAGCCAGAGAGCAGCAAGGCAGCAGTCTTTCACAGAAAGCAGTCAGGTGAGTCCTTTGGGCAGCCAGGCAGTTCTTCTTGGCAGGATGCATGTTCTGGTTACAAGTTTCTTCGCCAGGAAGTGTCTGAGGTGGTAGGGCAGAGGCCCTGTTTTTATACCCAAATGTGCCTTTGAAGTGGGGGAGACTTCAAAGAGTGGCTTAGAAGTGCACCAGGTCCCCTTTCAGTTCAATCCTGTCTGCCAGGGTCCCAGTAGGGGGTGTGGCAGTCCTTTGTGTGAGAGCAGGCCCTCTACCCTCCCAGCCCAGGAAGACCCATTCAAAATGCAGATGTATGCAAGTGAGGCTGAGTATCCTGTGTTTGGGGTGTGTCTGAGTGAATGCACAAGCATCTGTCAACTAAACCAAACCAGACGTGGTTGGAAAGGCACAGAAAGATTTAAGTGCAGAGAAATGCTCACTTTCTAAAAGTGGCATTTTTAAAATAGTAATATTAAATCCAACTTCACCAGTCAGCAGGATTTTGTATTACCATTCTGGCCATACTAAATATGACCTTCCTACTCCTTACATATCAGCAGCTACCACTCCAACAATGTATGAGGGCAGCCCCAATGTTAGCCTATGAAGGGAGCAGGCCTCACAGTAGTGTAAAAACGAATTTAGGAGTTTTCACTGCCAGGACATGAAACCTACACAGGTACATGTCCTGCCTTTTACCCACACAGCACCCTGCCCTAGGGGTTACCTAGGGTACACCTTAGGGGTGACTTATATATAGAAAAAGGGGAGGTTTAGGCTTGGCAAGTACTTTTAAATGCCAAGTCGAATTGGCAGTGAAACTGCACACACAGGCCTTGCAATGGCAGGCCTGAGACAAGGTTAAAGGGCTACTTAAGTGGGTGGCACAATCAGTGCTGCAGGCCCACTAGTAGCATTTAATCTACAAGCCCTGGGCACATATAGTGCCTTCTACTAGGGACTTATAAGTAAATTAAATAGTCCAATTGGGTATGATCCAATGTTACCATGTTTAAGGGGAGAGAGCGTGTGCACTTTAGCACAGGTTAGCAGTGGTAAAGTGCGCAGAGTCTAAAAACCAGCAAAAACAGTGTCCAAAAAGTAGAGGGAGGTAGGCAAAAAGTTAGGGGTCACCACTCTAAGGCTGTCAGGTCTAAGAAGAAGAATTTGAGTTAAAAATTACTATTCATCAATATAAGCTTTGTGAGTTGAAAATTGACATCTGCTTGAATAAACTGTGCCTACTAAGATTTTACTGAGAATGTATTATGTTCACGAAGATTTAATAGCATTAAAATGAATATCACATTTATTGTAAATATGGAAAATGTAAATTTTGATAAAAGCATGGCTTTGACAGCTGAATATAACTGTAGGACCTCTATTGGATAATGAATCACCTAGAATTGCAATTACAGCTATTCTATCTTTAGCAACAGTCGTGATTCTGCTGTAATTATGGGGCCTTTTCACAAACTGCATTTTGTATTATGTTTAGTAGTTCTACAATAGCTTGTCTCGTGTACTACAAAATGCTGTTCTTATGCATATAGGGAGATGGTAGGAGCACCAGAGGTGAAGACCTGCATGCAGAGGTCTTCACCCAAGCCTCTCCTATTATTTAATTGCAGGCCTCTTCGTTCACCCATTAGTACATTATTGTAGTAAATATGGGCGGGGCAAGGGTGGTGGCTGGAAATGAGAAACACTTACGACTAAATGGGTGGAGTTTGAAGAGTAGGAAGGAGGGATTTAGGGAGGGATAAGGAGAGGTTAGAGAGGGGTGCACACCCACCTACAAAAGAGTAATTCCATTCCTGTTCCCAAACTGCACTTCTAAAGTTATCTCAGATAAAAAAGTCCTACAACTGTTGTAAATTTACTCCATCACATCCCTGGAGTAGGTCCAGCATCACACATGGCCAACCACTGGTAATGCAACACCGTCCTATAGAAAACAATGGACATAGAGACTAAAAAGAAAATCTCAAACGGATTAAAGATAAAATACATAAATGTATTTCAAATTATAAAAAATATATGTGAATGTAATTTCATGTTTCAATACTAATATTTATATATAAATAAAACTATGATTTTTCTAAAATAAAATATGTTAATAACATTTATGTTTGCTTAAAAATAAAGGATGCTTTATTTAATAAAGAAATTAATTTAAAATAAGGGAGCAGACTAAGGAAGGGGGAAAACAATGTAAAGGAAAGGTGGGGGAAAGAGAAGACAGTCTGTTTGGGGTATCACTACCAGAACATTTTATTTATGGAAACAGTGTGTAGAAATAAAGAGCCGATGGAGTTTGGATAAATAATCATGGGGACGGTTCTAAGGACGTGTTGTCCTCAGACAAGGGGTTGATAGATCCAGGTTTCCTTCACTTAGATATCTTTCAAATAGGTAGGTCTTAAACCTTTTTTGGAAGAACAGGTTGTCTGCAGCAGTTCTTAATAGGGCCAGAAGGGTGTCCAAGGTGGCAGACGATGATCCAGAAAAGGTTTGGCTTTGGGTTTGTGCTGTTCCAAATTTCAGGGGTTTCACACTGAGACAACCACAGCACTGAGACCGCACTCCTCGCCGCCACAGATGACATCAGACAACAAATGGACAACGGCGAAACCTCAGCCCTCATCCTCCTCGACCTATCAGCCGCTTTCGACACAGTCTGCCACCGCACCCTGCTAACCCGTCTCCACGAAGCCGGCATCCAAGACAAAGCCCTCAACTGGATCTCATCCTTCCTCTCCGACAGAACCCAGAGAGTCCGACTCTCACCCTTCCGCTCCAAAGCCACCAACCTCATCTGCGGCGTCCCCCAAGGCTCCTCTCTTAGCCCAACGTTGTTCAACGTCTACATGGCCCCCCTCGCACAACTGGCCCGTCAACACAACCTCAGCATCATCTCCTACGCCGACAACACCCAGCTCGTCCTCTCCCTGACCAAAGATCCGCTCACCGCCAAAACCAACCTCCACGAGGGACTAAAATCCATCGCCGAGTGGATGAGCAACAGCCGCCTGAAGCTCAACTCCGACAAGACGGAAGTCCTCATCCTCGGACGCACCCCCTCGGCCTGGAACGACTCCTGGTGGCCCACCGCCCTCGGACCCCCACCCACCCCAGCCAGCCATGCACGAAACCTCGGCTTCGTCCTCGACTCTGCTCTGACCATGTCCAAACAGATCAACGCCGTCTCCTCTTCTTGTTTCAACACCCTCCGCATGCTCCGCAGGATCTTCAAGTGGATTCCAACAGGAACCAGGAAGACGGTGACTCAAGCCCTCGTTAGTAGCAGACTTGACTACGGCAACGCACTCTACACAGGCATCCCAACGAAAGACATCAAACGACTCCAACGCATCCAGAACGCATCCACCCGCCTGATCCTCGACATACCCCGCCGATGTCACATCTCCCCCCACCTGAAGGACCTCCACTGGCTCCCCCTGGAAAAAAGGATCACCTTCAAACTCCTCACCCACGCACACAAGGCACTACACAACACCGGATACACCTACCTGAACACCAGACTCAACTTCTACGTCCCCACACGTCAACTCCGCTCTGCCAACCTCGCCCTCGCCATCGTCCCCCGAATCCAGCGCAAGACCTCTGGCAGCAGATCCTTCTCCTTCCTCGCCGCCAAGACCTGGAACTCTCTCCCCACCTCACTACGCCAGACCAGGACCTCCTCACCTTCAGGAGACTCCTCAAGACATGGCTCTTCAAACGCTAGCAGCACCACCCCCCTCCCCAGAGCCTCGAAACCCTGTCGGGTACATAGCGCGCTTTATAAATTCACTGATTGATTGATTGATTGATTGAGACGGTCCTTCATAAAGATTTTCTTTATGCCACAAAAGAATGGATGCACAGTTCCACAATAGAGATGGTGGATCTAGCTCCAGTCTGGGAGAGATTAGTAGGTCCCTGTGGGTCAGGAACAGGAGCCCTCACTCACCATTTGGTGACATGCTTCATCATCTGGCTTTGCTCCTCGTCAGGCCGGCATTGCAATTCCTGATGGGCCCTTCCAAGGGGCTCTTTGCCAGAGATCTTTTCTAAGAGATGCTTGCCGGTGATGAGTGCAGTTATGATAGGTGAAATAAGCTGTTAAAATTGACCAGAGGGAACCATGAAAGAAAATGATTTTTAAGGAAATGGGCCTCTGTCAAGATTAAAAACAAAAACAGAGATAAGGGGAAAATAAAATCAATGTCTATTTTACCCTATTCAAATATGGTGTCTAATGTCCTCAAACCATACAGTCTAGTGATTTAGTATTGGGCAGAATCGTAAGTCCCTATACTGCCTAAATGAAAAAGGTTAACATGTTTCTCTCTTGAGTAGTCCGAAAAGATCTACGTGCGATTTGTCAGGACCTAAAAAAGACAAACCTAATCCTCACTCTTAAAGTAAACTAAGTTAAGTGTATGGGACAGGAACCCTCCTCATGTTAAAAGGATGGGCCCCATAGGGATAGCGCCGGGCTTAAGTGGTCCAGTCAATGTGATCATTTCTCAGTGGTACGACGAGTTTGTCACACCTACCCCAGCTCCGTGCTCCCTGAAGATTTTCTTGAGCCACCTGTAAACATTACACTGATCATAGTTTTGCCTGAGGTCATCTAAGTGAATGATGCAGAAATAACTGCCCTCATATATGACAGAGGCCACTTTTGGGGTAGTGGTTATATCAACGTACCCAAGAGTGTGAAAGCCTACATACATGGCTTTCAAATAAAAAACTAGCATTTCAACACAAGAAACCACACTACGTAGTAAATGGATGCTACACAATTATTTATTGCTGTGCACTCTCCATCTTTCCATACAAATCTATTGTGCCATTTTTTAAATATGAATGAGGGCAAATGATGCAATAGACATTCATCAGAACCAGGGCTATAAGAGGGAGGATGATCTAAGATATGAAATTCCAGACTATTTTTTGGGTGTCATGTGTGACAGAAGTAAGGGCCAGATGTAGCAAACGTTTTGCGACTCGCAAACGGCAAAATTTGCCGTATGCGAGTCGCAAAACGCGTATCCCAATGCAGAAATGCATTTTGCGAGTCGTTACCGACTCGCAAAATGCATTTCAGACTCGCAAATAGGAAGGGGTGTTCCCTTCCTATTTGCGAGTCGCATTGGGATGCAATACCATTTGCGACCGCACATGCGGTCGCAAATGGCATCGCAGTTACATCCACTTCAAGTGGATGGTAACCCAATCGCAAATTGGAAGGGGTCCCCATGGGACCCCTTCCAGTTTGTGACTGGACCCCAAACAATTTTTCCGGGCAGGGAGTGGTCCAAGGGACCACTCCCTGCCCTGAAAAAAACCGAAACTAAAGGTTTCGTTTTTTTTTTAAGTGCAGCTCGTTTTCCCTTAGGGAAAACGGGCTACACTTCAAAAAAAAAAAAAATGCTTTATTTAAAAGCAGGTCGCTAACATGGAGGTCTGCTGACATCAGCAGGCCTCCATGTTAGCGAGTGCCTATACTCGCAATGGGGCCGCAATTTGCGACCCACCTCATGAATATTCATGAGGTGGGTCATTGCGACCCCATTGCGAGTTGCAGTCGGTGTCTGAGACACCGTACTGCATAGCAATTTGCGACTTGCAAATTGCGAGTCGCAGGGACTCGCAATTTGCAAGTCGCAAATTGCTTTTTTCCTACATCTGGCCCTAAATCTCTGACCTTATCCAGTGTGGGAAGGCAAATGTACAAATGTTTGTGATTGAACAAAACTGAGTTCACAACCCTTCTGTAGCATCCAGATTCTAAAGTACCCACTTCCTTCTTCTAGAAGCAGATATACATTCATGTAATATTGAATACAAATAGTGCAAAATGATGAGAGCATATTTATTTGCAAGTGTAAACTTATATTGTGTGAAATTAAACGGGCCAGTCGTTTGAATTTCGGGAACACACTCATTGTCCCTTTCCTTCAGCAAGCATTCGGACAGAGAATGATTTTCAAAATAATTTTTTTAAAACAGTGAAAATAAAAATGAATTGTGCAAACCGGTTGTCAGGTGGTGTGTTCAAAATGGAGCCTGGCCCGGGCATCCTTTATCCTCATTTTGTCAAACATGATTGAGGTCCAGGACAGGAGAAAGTTCTGAAGGTGCCATTAATGCAATTGCCTTTTTCTACCTCAAAACAATTGGTATGAAGAAGGGCTAGGTGCATATCTTACAGGCCTCTTTGCCTCTGTGCCTGTGTCCGTAATAAGGTGCAGGAGTAGAGGCAGAGTGAGTCCCTTGTTTGGATAGGGCCATTCACCCTTGACAATGAGGGAACACCCTCTCTCGATAGCGCTGGCTCAACCTGTGCACCAGCACTATCAGGTATACAAGTATCAGTAGCCCCTTCTGTAATACCAAAGACCACTGGGGTGCACAAAACAGACACACATGCCAGTTGTGCACCCAGGGCACTTTGCGCGATATAGCCCCCTGCTCGTTTAGGAGTTTTTTCCAGCGCATTAGAGCCATGTCTCTTTTTTCCTTGTGGGTTTCCAAAGTGAGAAGAAAAGTGAAATTTAGAAGCCCTACTCTGACTAGAACTGGCCTCTGTATCCTGTTGCTGAGAGGCCGCCAGAAAAGAATTTCGAATAGCAGAGGTAAATAACCCTTTTGTCTGTAAATGAGATTTGAGACCGGAGGATTTGGCGAAGAGGGACATCTGCTTCTTTACAGCAGATGTACCATTCATCCTCTGCACATTTACTAAAGATGCTCAGCTTCCACCAAATCGCAAATAACTAATAAAAAGTCACCTCTACTGCTAAACAAGACACATTTCAAGATTTAAAAGTAGGACACGTTACATACCAATGGAATGCAAATGAAAATTGTAATATCAACCTTGATCTATGGGATAGACAAGAGTCTAAAAGCAAAGCACAATTAATCCAAAGATTAACAAACTGTCCCTTGTGAATGCACAAAGTAAACAGTTAACGTGGAAAAATAGGGATTACATAATTACGTATCCTTGTGTGCAACAGGGCCTAGCAGTGTGGTGTCGGGAACATTTCCAAAGAGAAATGAACAAATATTTAAGAACTGCAGCACATAATGAAAACAGCAAATTAGCTTTAAGAATTTAATCTGACTTTCGAAAAAAAGAAGACAGGTTTACTTGTAGAAGTATGAAGAAGAAATAATTCAGGTAAATAATGTATTGTCAGCTCTTGCCCAGCAAGAGAAGCCGTTTCAAAAGACAATAGTTAAATAAGAAATACATAGTCAAGGGACTTCTTACTTTCTAGTTATATTACACCAACCTGTATGAATCAGGGAGTGCAGATATTTGAATTCTCTGATGAGCAATGCATACAGCATCAAAGTAATAGAAGTTGTGCAACCACATAGCATTTAGGTCAGGGGTCTCAAACTCTTTCTGTAGTAAGAACTACTTATGTTTCAATGAAAATCATACTGAGCTACTAATGATATTAATGTTACAACAGTGACCATGCCAGACAAGGTACATTAGCGGCCACCACATGCAAGATTCCTCAGAGCAATCAGCTGTGTACATTAAGCAGGGCTGCCAGGAGTAATATAAAAATGCTTTTTCACTTTGGAATGCCTCTGCTTGGGAAATACATGCCATCAATAGCTGCATTGCCGATAACACCAAGGTAATAATATCTGAAATATTTCATTATTTATCACTCATATGTCAGCATTAAATATGATTTGGAAGTCTATTTTTCTCCACATATCAGCTTATGGATTCTGAAAATATACATACTTTCATCTCAAATTCACACTTTTCAATTATTGGAATACAAATATTAATTCAATGATATAAAAACTTCTTATTTAATAGGTAGGACTCCACACAGGGGAGCTAATTCCAAAGAACTGGAGAGCTACCAGTAACTCCCCAGTACTTGTGGAGAAGACTGATTTAGCTACTATAAATGATGCAACTTTCAAGTTCTCTCTGAAGGTATTGAAGGACTGAATTTTAACTGGTTTTGGTCAGACCAAGGACCCCATTTAGAGTCTGATGAACATGTTTGTACTCTGTCTGCCAAACTAGTGCTCTAATCGTTCTTATTAGAGTTATGGGGACCATCCTGTTTCTGCCAAAAGCACCCCCTTTGGCCACGCTGGCGAAATCCTTCCAGTGACATCCTGACAGACTTAGGGCCATCAGTGTAATTACTTCAGAACATTCTCCTGATTTATTGATGACGGGTTGAAGTACCTTTCTTTCTTTTTGAGACACTAGGAAAATCTTGGAATCTGGAACAGAAAAAAATGACCCCAGTACCATGGAAGAAAGCACCCGGTGTGTCACGGTCATTCGTTTCCTGTCTTCAAACACAAACTCCCTCTTTAGTAGTTTGCCTTTATGTCACCAAAACATTTGCTAAGCGGCTACATCAAATATGACAACCACTAAGCAAGCATTCAGTGCTTTCAAAGGCTTTTCCTTTCACCTTGACTTGAACTCCTCTAAAGGAATAGATATCTCTGCCAGTCATGCATAAATCTACAAATGTCAGGTGGTAATCTACTAAGGGTTTGAGAAAGTTTCGACCTCCACCATCCTGGTGGACGACAGGCCACCTGCCACATCTGTAAATGGGAACAAATATGTGCAACTCAGTATTCCTGGGAACCTGGGCATAAAGCTGAACAGAACACAATGATTTCCTCTGAGAGAGAGATGTTTGCCTCAGCCACCCTTACAAAACTAAGTACAGAAAGACAAAAATACTTTCCTATAACTATAGTCAGATATGTGTTATATCAAATAAATAAACACAATAATGAACAAACACAATAAGTAAGTGCTCCAAAGCGTGGGGCAGCGAAAGTGAATAGTGACAAGGGCGAACTCAGGTGAGCAAGTGTCAAACAAGGAAATACAGAAAAAACACTGAGGGGTGATTTACAGAATGAATTGAATAACCAAGAACTCTATTATTGCATATTCTGATTTTTACCACATTGAATGAAAATCAGTATGTGTTTTGCAAGGTATGGAAGACAGCATGCGTTTATGCTTGATGTAGGCAATGTTTGTGGTAATGTCAGTAAAATTAACAGTCACGTTATAGTTTCTGGTCAAGGCACTTTCAGTTCCTAACAGGAAATGCAGTGTGAGGAACAAAGTAAAACCTTAAATCTTCTTCAGTGACACCAGGAAAAGATGCTACGGAGAGATCACAGCTTTGCACTGAGGCCCTACCACTATGCCGCCTTGAAATGCCCTGCCAATTGGCTAGAGGTAATAATAGCATTCCTTGTTGAAGGCTTATTTATCCTGCTTTGCTCCAACTTCACCCTGATGCTTCGTTTCTACACCAAGAGGAAGTAGATTATCTCTGAGCTGCTTGCTCATCTTGGACATTTTAACAGCTTGCAGGCCACTAGTATAAGCTAATAACTTGCTGTGAATGGCAAGCTACTCCCCTTCCCGTAAATAAATATTTTTGATTGAAAATAATACTTGAAACTAAGGACCCAAGGTGATTCCTGAAAAAATAATACAGGTTTTTCATACTTTTAACATGTAATATGGCCAACATCTTATGTAGGACCATATCATTTTAACACGTATTTGGATGAAGAACTGGCTACAAAATCCTGACTAAAACTTTTCAGACAAATTTCCCCAAAAATGAAATCAGTATTCCCATAGGCATGTTAAAAAGTTTGAGGTATTTAGGGCCATATTTATACATTTTGACGCAAAACTGCACTAACGCAGTTTTACGTCAAAAGGTTTAGCGCTGTCTAGCACCATTTCTTAATGCCACCTGTGCGTCAAATTTATATTATGATGCTGGGTGTCGCTAAGAATAGGTTAGAGAAGTGTTGCTTCAGGGCAGAGGAGCATGAAATACTGGTGAGAGAGGTGACGGAGCACCAGCATCAACTCTTCATCACCTCTAAATTGCCAATTGGAAGGATAGAGGCACTTTGGCAGCAGATTGTGGACAAGATTAACAGTGTGGCAGAGGTCAGGAGAACTGTCACTGAGTGCAAGAAATGCTGGCATAAATGCAAGCGGAGGAGAAAGGAGAATATTGCAAGGAACAGGAAGGCAGCACTGCAGACCAGAGGTAGGAGTCCAGCACCACAAGAGGACCTGGACAAGATGGAGGAGATGGTTGCAGCCATCATCCCGGAAGAAATCGTTACTGGTATTGCAGGACAGGACAGCGCAGACTACCAGGAAAAACACATACGCAGGGTAAGTTGCATGAGGACAAAAATGCCAAAATGTCAAGTGCAAGAAGGGGGAGGCACATAGCTTCTACACAATGCATGTTAGCCCGGCAATTCAAGCAGTGGAAAGGGCAAAGAGGCAGGGCATGGGTCTCCCTGCACCGCCCTTGCCAGGTGCATGGGTTATGCAGGGGCATCCAGGGGCACAGCACAACACCATAATCCTTTGCAAGGGGGTACACCACCATGCCAAGGCTGGTGGAAATGTTGAAGCAGACCAGGAGGGCAGGATAGAACGTAAAACTAGTCTGGTGTCACAGGACAGCTGGTATTGTCAGAATGTAAACTATAGGACAATGCCCAGTCTCAGGCCATTGACTCAAGCGGCATTCCTCATTGACAACAGTTGCCACAACTACCTGTGCTGTTCGCGCTGAAAATTAGGAAATGGCAGTCAGGTGCCGATGGAACAAACACACTTGAATGAGGGATAGGTATGACTACAAGGACATTCCCCATCAATCCCTATTCAAGTGCAACTCCTGTCAACTGGTCATTTTCACAGACTCAATAACCATCAGGCACTGTCACATACATAATGATGTACACAGCAGTAATCTCATACCCATGCTGGCCATCCCTGGGTTTACCCCTGTGCTTGTGTCACAATAGCTGCAATGCCACCATGTAACATCTCAGGTATTATAGTGCAAAGACAACTGCATTGATGGGGAGGGCATATGTGTGTAGGAAGGCAAACACATCTGCACAGTCACAAGAGGAAACGGAACTCTGCCAGGTCCATCAGTGCAATGCAATGTAGCACACATACGCAAACATCAACATGAGAAACTACCAATAGTAACATGTGCATTGTCTCATGGAAATGCCATGCATGGTGTGGTGCTAGGTCTCAGCACCGCATAGGTGTGTGAAAAATAAAAGGCTGGGACAGGGCCATATTGTCAGGTGTGGTGCTGTGGCATCAGCACACCAACATTCATTGCAAAGCCTTACCATGCAAATGGAAGCAGAGGGAGGGTTGATGAGGATAAGAAGGTGGTAATCCACAATTTGGACAGAACCTACACATAGAAGATGTGACACAGACAATAGCCCAAACTGCCCTTCACTACATGTGACATGCAGGTGGGGCATAGGGCTTAGAGACTGCAAACATTAATGACATGAACAATGCATGGAACCCAAGATGACAATGTACCACCAATAGGAAGTCAGTGACGTCACATTACAACACAGACACACTAATAGTACAATATCCCATTGCAGAGGACAATGGCTCTCCTGTGGAATTGCCTGTCCTGGACTACCCTGATGACCTGGATGACCAGCTGACAACCATCAGCCAGGAAACCCTCCAAGATGTCCTGGGAACCCTCCAGACACCACCGCCAGTCGCAAAGAGGAGCACTCATGTAGCAGCCATCCCAGAGGACCCACCCACCACCCCAATAGTACAACCTGCCAGCTCAAACACAGCTGAGGACTCTGATGACATAGGGACCACCTTTGAGAGGACAGTAGTGGGAGTCCAGCAGGAGCTGGCCAAGGAGGTGCGGGTGGAGATGCAAACTATGGCAGCCAGCCTTGAGGGTATGTGCATGTGCATGATAACGTCCGCTGAACAGACAGCAGCCAAACAAGGCACATAGGGGGTCATTACAAGCTTGGCGGGCGGCTACCGCTGCCCGCCAAGCAGTAACCGCCGTGCGGCCGCCAATGCGGCCGCACTTCCGCAGACCCCATTACGACATCCCCGCTGGGCCGGTGGGCGCAAACCAAGTTTACGCCCGCCGGCCCAGCGGGGATGAGGCCGCAACATAGGAGCCGGCTCCTAATGGAGCCAGCGGTGTTGCGGCCGTGCGACGGGTGCAGTAGCACCCGTCGCGCTTTTCACTGTCCGCTATGCAGACAGTGAAAAGCTGGCCGGGGCCCTGTTAGGGGGCCCCTGCACTGCCCATGCCAGTGGCATGGGCAGTGCAGGGGCCCCCAGGGACCCCAGGACACCCCTTACTGCCAGCCTCTTCCTGCAGCGGATTACCACCGCCGGGGCTAAAACGGCTGGAAACCGCCGGCCCCGGCGGTGCGACCGCGTCGCTACCGCCACAGTCGTAATATGGGCCTCCATACCGCCAGCCTGTTGGCGGTATGGACGCCACATTACCCTGAGACCACTGGTACAATAAACAAACAGATTTCATGAAAGACACAACAAGAGAGACACCAAAAGATACAATAAATGCAATCACGACACCAGCAACACCAAGACACAGCCACACAGTCAACAAATTGCACAGACTGTAAAGTGAAAGTACACCCACGGTGCCATGCCTGCAAACAGGATTTCCTATTACATCACTTCCTGTCCCCTTGCGGCACGTTTTCCGTCATGCGAGTATTTTTTTAATGCCTACAATGTTTGCATGAATATTTTCGACACCACCTACATGTGCGGCAAAATAGCACGCATTACCTGGATACTTCGGTTTCAATGGATATCCACATGATTGTGGTGTTTAGGTGGAATTCACGCTAAGGGCCCATGTATGGTTAGTTTGCATGATTTTTCGGACCATTTGCGTCAACATTTTTGACTCTATCTGTGATTGCATGATTTTCTAATATTTAACATGGATGCACCCTGGATAAACATGAAGATAGGATGGTAGGGCCTGCAGTGTATATTATAGTGTATGGCCACACGTGGCAGAGCATGCTACTTTGTGATTTGGGTGTGAATGATCTGTAACAACGATGTGTGTGTTTCTGAAGGAACGGCATGCAATACTTTGGACGTCATGCAAATATATGAATGTGTGCCAAATCTGTATTTACATCTGATGGCAATCAGTGATCTACAACAGTCATGGTATGTGTTTGTAACATGTGTTGACTCATGTGATGGGTGCAGTTGTGTGACTGAGGGGACATTACATTTCAGACGACAAACAAAACTCAGGTTTCATTGAGGTTGGCTGATGAGTGCTATGTAGGATATGTTATCCCTAATATGTTATTAATTGTTGGTTGCAAGTTCATGGGGAATCGTGTGTGGACTAAACAAATGCCTGACATGTGTACATGTTTGGTATGTACTGTGCCTTAATTCCACCCATAAAATGTTTAGTACACGTCAGTTTGACTCATTGCAATTACCTATTGTGTTGCTGTGGTGGACCTGCTGCCCTGGCTGCATGTGTTCACATATCTTCAGATGTGTATTCCACAGAAGTGTCCAGTTCAAGTGTGTGGGCATGTGTACCCTGTGTCAGGATTGGCCTCTGTGGTGTCCCTGTTTCGGGCGGGTCTAGTCAGGACTCTGGTAGGGGTACTCCTTGAGTTCATATAGTATCTCGCAAGGAGGTAGTGTACCGAAGCAGAAGAGCAGATAAAGGCATACAAGGGGAAAGGACAGCTATGGTAAGGCAGAGAAAACAGGAAAGTGAAGGCAGAGCAACCTTAGTGTGAACAAACATAGAACGGATCGGTAATGGACAAACACGCATGGGTTATCACTAAGGTTGTACACAGGGTAGGGCTCAGAATTTCCACAGCAACAGGGAACATCAATGCCTCTGTGCAGGTTACTCTTACAGATAGTCACCAGGCAAGCCCCATAGAAAGGAGGCAGCAGAAGTGATTCTGTCTCTGGACACTTAGGGCACAAACAAGGATTGTACTTACATACACAAGACTAGCCCTGATGGGTCCAGCTGGAGACACAGTGGCAATTCCTGAGAAACAGCAACAGCACACTGTCTCTGTTAGGCACTAAAGACTGCATGCAACACTAAACAAAGGATGGGGCTAGAATTGCCTCCTGAAAACCAGGAGCCAACCCAAATACAAAGGAAAACACTTATACACAGGTGAGGACTGATAGTACACTTACCAGAAATAATAACCCAATAGGAAACAGAAACAGAGGGAACAAACTAGGAGGCAAAGCCAGGAACAGGGAACAGGCTCAGGCTGACGCAAAGGCAAGAACCAGACTGGGAGACAGAGTGCAGGATCTGACTGGAACAAGCAGGAACAGGACTGGGAAAACAGAGAGCAGGTTCAGGTAGAAGCAGGACTGGAACACAATCCAACAAGGGGTCTGGAACACAAAGGAATCAGACTCCAATGTATGACAAGGAGCTTCAGGGAATGGCAGCTTATAAGCAGTTCCAGGCAGCAGCAAGACCAGGGCAGAGTCACATGGCTGGGCTGCACAAGAGAGGTCACAGGTGTGTGCAGCTTCAGTCTCCCACAAGTCCTGGAGGACAGAATCCAGTATAAAGGAACAAACAGACTTTTCCCAGAGGAAGCAATGGACAGAAGATTACAGGTCTTACGGACTACGAGGCAGTGCATTATGGGATCTGAAGCCATGGGAGCTAATGTAGTTCTTCTCTAGATTGCCATATTGAAAAGGGAAGCAAACAGGAGTCAGAAGGGACTCTGGGTGAGTGTTAATGATGATTGCCAGGCTACAGATAGTCCGTTTACAGTGCCCCCTAGAGATGGGATGACAGAGACGTAACACATGGCAGTGGCAGGACTGATTTCCTCGTATGGACTGCGCAGGGCATGTTTTGTGAACATTGCTTGTCATACCTGGGACAATCAGGCTATCCATTATCACAAATGATGCCCCCCTTGTCACACAAGCTCCTTGCAGACATTGCAAGTGTCACACTTAGTAATGTCAGGGGTCTGTTCATACATTGCTGTACTTCTGATATTTCACATCCACTGCCTTATGTATGGGGCGCTTATTTACCTTATGATTGGAGATGTCATAGTTGTGTGTCATGTGCTACAGGCGTCCATGTTGGCAACGTGGAAGTGACTCATATGTTGTTGTCCATTCATTGTGTCCTTCATATGTGACATTCAAGAGATGAGTATTTTTTATACATGTGTGATGTTTGCTATACAATCATACGCATCACATGTGATGTTGTATCAGAAGTAGTCAAATTTGTCTTTGTAACATGCTACCTGAGGTAATACTCACATTCCTAAGGGACATGTGATGGAGAATGAAGACACCAGAGCAGGACTGTGTGGTCAAGTAAGGTGTTTATCTACATATATTAACAAGGTGTGTAGAGTGACTATTCAGTGAAAAAGCTGTGTACAATTTGCTGTCTGTGGTGCATTCCTGCAGCTGTGTTCTGCTGTTCCCCCTCATTTTCCCTGTCACCATCCTCCTCCTCCTCCTCCTCAGGCAGTTCTTGGTCCAGCTCATATAATGGGATGTTCCTCCTCACACAAATGTTTTTCAGGATAGCACAGGTCCGTTTTATTTTACACACAATGTGTGGGGCATATAGGAGGCTGCCTCCTGTGATGTGCAGGCACCTGAATCTGGACTTCAGGATGCCAAAGGTCCTTTCCACAATGGTGGGTGTCCTCCGAAGTGCCTCATTATAGGCACGCTCTGCTGCTGTGCTTGGGTTGGGGAATTGGGTCATGATCCATGGCTGGATTCGTGACCCTTATCTGCTGCAAAAGATAATAGGAGTGAGTATTTTGTTAGTGCTTGCAACAGGAATGTCATGTAGCATGCCAGTTGATATCTTGTGTCGTCTGTGACCCATATGTGTTTGTGGCATTGTGTGAAATCCTGGGATTCTGTGAGGTTTTCTCTGCACTGGGTTGTTTGACATGACAACTTGTGTTTGGTTCATTGACCTGGGATCTATGATTTGGTTTCCGAACTGTTGGTCAGTATGTATGTACCATGCGTTGTGTAGTGTCCCACATGTTTTAGTGTGCTTTCGCTGGAGGGGACATGATACTGAGAGAGCGTAGTTTAAATATTACATATTATAGACGTGAAATGCTCATGTTTTAACAAATACTGCATTAACGATATTATTCATTGAAACATATTAAACGTGGAGAATTGTTCACATGTGTAAACTGGTGTCAACTATAAGAAATAATCATTCATATTATACCTAACATTAACACATATAAAACTGCATTTATTAGAATTCGTATATCTTAAGTTAGCGTGAGTCTGGAACTAGCTGTGTAACTCTCATATTAAAGCGTATTTTTCTGTTTCTCCAGTGTGCTGACTTGCGAAAGACCATGACCCAGCGAGTGTTCTTTTCTTTACTTATTTGCAACAATGCTAGATTTTCTCATCCGCATGCTAGCAGCTTTTAGTATAAAGTTATGAATTTCGAAACAATTATGGAAACTTCCAAGGACGGTAAAGCGTGGAGAAGAGAACTTTTGACCTGATATGTGCCAAAGAAATGAAGTAACCCCGGATGTGCCACCTACGAAAAAACGTCAATTATGAAGACCAATTAGGAGTTAGAGGAATATCGTGAAATGACAAATGCATTACTTAATGTATAATTTGATAGGTTACCGATGGTGGGGTGTAGTGACTGTCCAATTGAATTTTGGGGGAATGTATTACGAAAAAGGGATAAAAACCCATGACACAAGAGACAAAACACATTAGGTAGGGAATTATATTGATTGCATCCAGAAACTCTGTCACTCTATTTGGTGATTTGAGACTTAAATAAAACCATCCTTGCACATAGACTGCCCCATTATACTTTCCCCCTTATGAGGAAAGTGTCCCTTGCTTTTAACTTAGATAGACTGACGGTGATCTAACTGATGTCCTGAAGATGAAGACTGATCCTGTATGCTGACCTATTCCGAGGAGGGTAATTATAGTTGTTGCTAATGGAAATTCATTCATTTGCCTTTTCTTTCTAGGTACCAACTGCTGTGTGTTTTTGATTAGAGACCTTAATTAGATGTTTTCCAAATTGATGTTCTAAATTGTTTTGCATGAATCCCAACATGCTAATGCTAATTAGAGGTTAGATGAGGCATTCATCCCGACTGACAAAAACTGACGTGACTGACGTGGTGCTATGCTGAACTAGGATCTTTAGGAGGCTCTATGTATCGCGATCTGCTTATATTCACCTGATTGTCTTATGCTTCTGATCTTTGCATTATTGAAAGCTTATCATGGTTGTCGTCTTGTGATTATGTTTATTTGCTTCTTGGTTTTGAGATTAATACATTTGCTATTAGATTGTAATCAATAGGGAATCAAATTCACAAAAATTCCATTAAGGTGTGGTTATTCATGACTGAAAGGTCATGGTTGCGCCGAAGGTATATTGATGCCAAAAGTGAAATACATTGTGGTGATATATGTTGACAATGTTATTGACATATTGATAGACATATTAATCAGTTATCGCGTCTTACGGTGTCTCACCACTGGGTCTAAAGATTCATCGGCCTAAAACGAGTCCTGATGTGTATAAATGAACATAGACGGACGCGTTACCAGTTCTGGTAGCAGAGGATGGTTTGGCCCTTGGGGCCCTAGGACGGAGATTCATAGTTTAATTTGTTTTTCTGTGATAATGCAATTTGGAGAGATGATGAGTTGCTAGGTTCGCCATGGCTTTCCCGGGATCTTGGAGCCTGCCTAAATGAGTTGGGAATGTTCTTGGCGCCATAGTATGCGTGATTAGGGTCTTTGCGCTTATTAAATCTTATGCATCTTGCAGGTGGTTGTGAATATTTGCGTGTGTCTGGGCCAAATTAAGTGTTGTTTAGAAGGAGTGGGCGTACTCCACAGTATGAGAGTAGGGAAGTCGGCGTACTTCATGTGAATGCAGCGCTTATTGCTCAAAATTATCCACATGGTTGGTTGTTGTATACAGACCTATTGAGGTCTAAGACTCCGGAGTATGATGATAAATGTGGTTTATGTTGTAATCTGTGCGGTTTAATAGGTCAATCGGGCGTGGTTGACAAGTCAAGTTTCGAGTTTTGATGCATGTGTGAAACCTTCGATGGAGATTTGACAAATTCTTAAGTGCACTACAAGGAGTCATTGACAAGTCGAGAGTAGGATTTGCAGGTCGAATTCTGCTTGCGTATGTGGGAACTGAGAAGGAGAAAGTAGCGGCCGAGGCTTCAAGAGAAATCTCTGTAAAGTTCTGAAGCGAATGTGTTACCCTTCCTGTAGTAAACCGGCAGATTTGTGTTGTCATTTTAAGTGCTCGCAATAATTTGCATTAGTTTGTATGAGTTGTAAAGAGTTAGTGAGGTGTGGACAAGCCGCAAGACTTTGTCAGCTGCAGTGTGAGTGAGTGTGACGTCAGTGGTGCCGCGCTGAGATAGGTCAGATGCCGAGAGGGGTCGCGCACGGATTGGCTGCCGTCCGTGAGAGGCAATAGGTTGAGAAAAGGGTAGGTGAAGAGTGTCCTGGGAACTAAGCCGTTTTCTGTTTAAAATACGAAATAAAGAATTGCAAAAATGAATTTTGTTAAGGCATTCAAAAGCGCTTTAAAGGGAGATATATATATTGTTGCAACCGATGGGGAACCTACACCACCTGAGGGTACTCCAGCTTATACAGTTATGGAAGAAAAGGGCGTTGCACCTTGTTTATGGATGAAACAGTGGCGCAAATTAACAGAGAAAGAAGGGTGTCTAGCGTTTCCTGAACATGGAACATTCAATCCAAAGGTGTTATAAAATTTGAGGTGGATGTTAAGTGTACAGAAACCACCTCCGAGACCGGCACAATATGAGGCTTTGGCAATTTCGGACCTGATGGCTCTTAAACATAGGCAAGAAAGGTTTCACAGAAGATTGAAAAGAGCAGAAAAATTCTATGCAGAGGCTAGATGGGACAATGAGAACAAAATGTGGAGACGAGGGATAGTAGATGGGATAAAGTTGTTTCCAGCAATAACACAGGGAGAAGAGACACAGGGAAAGAAAGCTTCTTGCAAAACCGACAAAGATTCAGGCAAAATTAAAGAGAACAAAAGGTCCTGGGAAGAAGAAGATGATTCGGATGATGAGGCGTTTATGGATAGATTGTTACATGATCGTCCGCCACCGTATGCGGTGAGCGACAGTGCTCCAAGCACTAGCTTGGATCCTGGGAACCAGACGAAGGAGAAGGGAGTTACTGATACGGTACAGACTAGCGATACAGCTTTGATACAGAATGGTGTCAGTGTACCCACTGCACCAGACTTGCCGATACAGTTACAGCCTCCACCGCAGATAAAAAGAATTTACCCTGATGTCCCAGTGCTTGAGACTACTACGAACTTGGTGGTGCCGCCAGACCCGATATATACCAAGCCGAGGTTAATACAGATCGAGTCAACTCCAAAGTTAGTGTCTCAACCGCCACAGCTGATACCTGGGTATAACCCCGTAGCGGGTCCACTGATAGAACCTGTACCAGGTACATTAGAGCAGACTTATGGTGTTGAAGCTCCAAGAAGCATGGGACCAGGTCAGACACCTGCCGCTATATCGCTACCTATTACTGTTGGTCCCCCGGTGCCGTTATATGCACAGGAGAAAACAAGGACGTGTGAACAGGGAGTTATGACTCATGAAGCGATAAGAGGAGGGCCTATTAGAACTCCACAAATAATGGCCCAGGGAGAACAGGCATGCGAACAACCGAGACCCTTGATGGACCTTAGTCCAATAGGGGCACCTCTTGAAGCAATGCGTCAAGCAGGGTTGGGAGTCTTGACTCCCCAAACTATGAGTACGAATACCTCCCACACTCCAATGATACATGCAGGGAACATTTCACTGCAGGGTTTTACAGTACAACAGTTAAATGAGTGGTTAGAGAAAACTTGTACTTCACAAAAGACTACAGTGACCACAGTTGAGCCTGAAAAGGAAAAACAAGATGAATACCTGAATCTTGTACGACTAGGAGCAGAAGCTGCTGAGTTGGTGGAAGGAACAATGGGAGTGAATAGGTTGGAATCATACACTGAGGCAGAATTAAGGTACTTGTGCCCTAAGATTACCAAAGAGGAAGGCAAAGTGCACCAGAGATTAACGAACTTGGCAGACAAATACAATGTCGATATTGGAAACACTAAACATTTGAAAAGGAGCTACAGATTAGATTTTGACACTAAAGATTTTGAGCACATGAGATCTGCAGGCATGAAGGCACACCTGAAAGAGCTGTTGCAAAGTGCACAAATTTGGGGTGCACTAGAGAAATGGGAAGGCCGATGGGCAAAGAAAAGAGATAAGGGAAAAAGAGATAGCCCAGGGTCTAGTGAAGCACCGACCACACCCAATTTAGACACGGTGAAAATCCTACCTATGAGAGAAACAGCTGGTGGTGTCTTAGTGCATGTGCCTTGGTCTAGGGGAGACATTTTATCCTTTACGAATGATTATCCTAGATTAAGAGAAAAACCGATCGAGTGGTATCAACAGACAGATAGGTTCGTGAAGCTTGCGAAGTGTCTCTGGGAAGACTTAAATACTTTGTTTGAGATCATTGTTCCGCCAGATTTGTGGCTCGAGTGCAAAAGAGGGGTAGATTGGCCCACAAAGGAGCCAGCAAGGGATAAGGTGACTGGAGCACCTTCTGAAGAGGTGATGAAATATTATCAGAAAGAAATTGAGTTTTTGAAGCAAAAAGTGTCGCCGAAGGTGACTGATTGGCAGAAAATCGACCGGACCTCTCAAGAGGTGAAAGAGTCAATACATGCATATTATGAGAGATTGCTGAAAGCGTTCAAACATTACAGTGGTACTGAGACTATTGAACCGAAGGACATGAACCATCTTGTGTTTAGGTTCGTCGAAGGGTTGAGACCGGAGGTCAGCCAGATGATTAAGAATCATTTGATTTGTTGGCAAGCTAAACCAATTGATGAAGTGTTACAGTACGCGAAATACTGTAGTGATGAAATTGAGTTGAAGCAGAAAAAGCTGAAGGAGAAAGTGATGGTGATGCAGATAAGGGCTGCACAAGCTGGAATACAGGGAAATGGTGTTCAGCAAATGATACAGCAACAACCGCAAATGAATGGTGTGTTTCAGGCACAACCGAGAGGCATAGGTCGAGGGTTTGTGAACCGCGGTTCGGACATGAATAATGTCGTTATTCAAAATGACGGTCAGGGAATGAAAAGGATGTCACCATGTCATGCGTGCGGGGGCATGGGGCATTGGAAACGGGATTGTCCGAATATGGTGCAGGATGGTGTAGTTCAGCAGAGCATTAATGTCGGCACATTACAAAATTCACGAGGTCCAAAAATGAGACACCAGAACCCGAATTTTCAGAATAATTTGGTGCAAATGCCAGGGGTACAACCCATGCAGCAGATGCAAATGCCACGTTTCCAAACAGTGTCAGTGCAACCAATGCAGTAGCAGATACCTATGGTGCCTAGACAGCAAATGCAGTTACCTATAGCTCTGATGGGACAGCAACAGGTGACGCTTCCTCAGCAGGTCACAGGCCAGGTAACAAATCAAAACAACACTGTACAACAATTCCCATTACGAGGTGAAAGTGACATGAATGAGGATTGGTCAGATGATAGCTCAGACAGTGAAGAGTGCAGACTTGCAGCATCCTTAGAGGTAGATCAGAGAGGCCCATATGTAGAAGGAAAGGTAATGAGCTATAAGGTTTCATTTTTAGTTGATACAGGAGCTACCCGCTCTACAGTTCGAAGTGCAGAAGTACTGAGATAACCTCTTTCAGGGCGCACCATACGAGTGGTCGGAGTGGCAAATCAGTACCTGACTAACCCAATTACTGACCCACTACAGGTGGAAATTGGAAATTTCCAGGGCCTGCATAGATTCGTTGTATGCGATTCAAGCCCAGTGTCCTTACTAGGGAGAGATTTATTATGTAAGACTAAATGTTCAATTACCTGTTCCAATGGTGGAATAGAAGTACAGACAAACAGTGACGATGAGGGAGATGAGGGTCAATTAATAGAGGAAGGAGGAGAGACAAATGAGGATTACCCTCTAATCACTCTATTCCCAGTGTTTACCTTGAACGATCTACCTGTAGACCTGCAAGGGTCTGTAACAGAGAAAGTGTGGGATTTGACTGGAAAGGAGGTTGGATTAATCAAGGGAGTAGAGCCCGTCAAGGTGCAGATAAAGCCAAATGCAGTGTTCCCACAAGTGCCACAATACCACATGACTCAGGATGTCCTCATTGAAGTAACACAGATAGTTGCAGATTTTCTCAGACAGGGGGTCTTGAAAGAAGTTTTGGGCAGCCTGTGTAACTCTCCTATTATGGGTTTGAAGAAGCCCTGTGAGAAGGTTCGAATTGTGCAGGACTTGAGAAAAATAAATGAAATTGTGATAAAATGCTGCCCTGTGGTACCTAATCCAGCAGTAATAATGTTTCAGGTTCCATGTGATGCAGAATGGTTTACCGTGGTAGATCTATCACAAGCATTTTTCTCGATACCTCTTTATGAAGACAGCCAATTTTTGTTCAGTTTCAAATTCCTGGATAAGGTGTACAGTTGGTGCAGAATTCCTCAAGGGTTTTCTGAGTCACCATCCATCTTCAATCAGATATTGAAGAAGGATTTGGAACCTCTTGTGCTGCCTTTCAATTCAACACTTGTGCAGTACATCGATGACTTGCTAATTGCATCTAAAACCAGAGACAGCTGTAAATATGATACCATTGCTTTGTTAAATCATTTGGGAAAGAATGGACATAAGGTGTCGCCTAAAAAGTTGCAATACTGTCGAAAAGAAGTTAAATATTTGGGACATTTGATTGAGAAAGGGTCCCGAAGAATATCAAAAGAGAGAATAACAGCTGTTTTACAAATGAATCCCCCAACGACAAAGAGAGATGTCAGGATGTTCCTGGGAATGGTGGGCTACTGTCGTCAGTGGATACCCAACTTCTCTATCATTTCAAAACCCTTAATAAAATTGACAGGAAAAGAGGTCAAGGATGAACCATATACAATCACTTTGACAAAAGAAGAGCTTGAATCATTTTTAGAGTTAAAGGAGTGCATGTGCAGGGCTCCAGCATTAGGAATTCCTGATTATGAGAAACCTTTTCTGTTGTTCTGTCATGAACGTGATGCCTGTTCTTTATCTGTTTTAACACAGGTCCACGGAGATGCAAATCGCCCTGTAGCATATTTTTCAGCTACTTTGGACCCTGTCGCAGCAGCCTTACTGGGTTGTTTGCGAGCATTTGCAGCAGTTGGTCAAAGCCTTTCACAATGTGAAGGCATAGTCATGGGATACCCTCTGACAGTAATTGTTCCACATTCTGTCGAAATTCTGTTGACACGAACTAAGACGCAACACATGACAAATGTACGACTTACCAAATATGAGACGATTATTCTGGGGTCACCAAATGTTACATTAAAGAGATGCATTGTGCTGAACCCCGCAACTTTACTTCCCAATGAGAATACAGAAATCAAAGATGAGGAAGAATTCGAGCATGACTGTCTTGAGGTGACTGAGCTTGGAACCAAACCTCGCCCAGATATACAGGATACCCAGTTAAAAGAAAATGATTGTATTATGTTTGTTGATGGGTCCTGTTTAAGAGATTCAGCAGGAACATTGAGAGCCGGTTACGCAGTATGCACCATAACTGGCATAGTCGAAGCCTCCTGGCTCGAGAAGGTGTTTTCTGCACAGGTGGCAGAATTAATAGCTCTTACAAAAGCCTGCCACGCTGCTATAAATTTGAAAGTCACTATCTATACTGACAGCAGATATGGATTTGGAATTGTGCATGATTTTGGCCAACTCTGGTCACAGAGGGGTTTCATGACTTCCTCTGGTTCTCCTGTAAAAAATGGAGAACAAATAAGAGATTTGTTACATGCGATTCAGTTACCTCTTGAAATTGCCGTTGTGAAGTGCAGTGCTCACACCAGATCACAAGATTTTGTATCAGTGGGGAATGGTTATGCAGACCAAGTTGCAAGATTTTGTGCATTGAACTGTATATCATTTAAGGAGCAGTGGGAATTGTTACCACAACCTGAAAACGACACGAGCTTAAGCATAGCATTATGAGTGGTTGACACCTTAGATGAACTAAAGACATTACAAAGCCCTGCTAGCAAAGAAGAAAAACGTACCTGGCAGAAAATGCAGTGTGTACAAAGGGCAGATGATATCTGGGTTTCAGAAGAAGGAAAATTGGTTCTACCAAATAGTCTTTTGTCACAATTTGCCCGATTATATCATGGGCAGGCACATTTAGGAAGAGATGCCATGATCAGATCCTTTAGGATTGATTGGTTCAATCCAAAATTCAGACATGCAGCAGAAATTACTTGTCGCAGGTGCGTCATCTGTCAACAGATGAACGCAGGAAAAGGAACTGTGGTAACTTTGAGCCACATTGGGAGAGCTGGAGGTCCATTCAACAAAATGCAAATGGATTTCATTGAAATGCCTGTTTGTGGAGGATTGAAGTACGTGTTGGTGATTGTGTGTGTTTTCAGTGATTGGATTGAGGTATATCCCACACGTAGGAATGACAGTCTTGCAGTTGCAAAACTACTACTGAGAGAATTAATACCAAGGTTTGGGTTTCCGGTTTCTATAGAATCAGATAGGGGAAGACACTTCAACAATGAGGTGATTAAACTTCTGTGTGCCGCACTCAACATTGAACAGAAGTTGCATTGTAGCTATCACCCTGAAGCATCAGGGCTAGTTGAACAGATGAATGGCACCTTAAAATCAAGAATAGCAAAGATGTGTGCAGCAACAAACATGAAGTGGCCAGATGTATTACCTCTAGTACTAATGTCTATGAGAAACACCCCAGATAAGAAAACGGGACTGTCCCCCCATGAAATCCTCATGGGCAGAGCAATGAGGTTACCGGCGGTACCTGCAAATGCACTAGTGAATATTACAGATGATATGGTGTTGGATTACTGCAAAGGTTTGGCTGACGTGATTCGCTCTTTCTCTCACCAGGTGGAAGCTAACACGTTACCACCAATCGGCGAACCAGGACACTCTCTGCAAGCTGGAGATTGGGTGGTTGTCAAGAAGCACGTGAGAAAATCGTGTCTTGAGCTTCGTTGGAAGGGGCCATATCAAGTAATATTGACGACCACTACTGCTGTCAAGTGTGCCGGGGTTCCCAACTGGATACATGCCAGTCACACAAAAAGGGTAACGTGTCCTGTTGAAGAGGAACTTGAAGTTTCCGGTACAGCAACTTCAGGAGGAGAAGTCTCAGAGTCAGAAGTCAGTCAAGAAAGATCTGAGACTACAGGAGAGCCGACTGAGAACAGCCTTGTCCCTCAAGCTAACAGCGAGTTCGAGAGAGGTGACAGAGTGCCTAGCTCAGTAGAGGCAGCAGGAGAACTAAGACAAGGAGAGGTTCTCCCAGAAGCAGGCGAATACAATTCAGAGCCCGAATTCAGTATAGAACTGGAAGACGAGAGAGAAGGAGAAGTAGTAGATTCAAATCAAAACGAATCGGAGTCTCCTGGACTAGTTGCAAGTCCGTCAGGAGAAAACACCATATCACAAGAGGAGGGTGCTGTCCAATGTACTGAAGGGAAGTGCCGAAACAAGACACACAGAGGTGACAATTGGCCAGACAAGCCACATCTTAGAATAAGAGAAATAGCAAACAAAACAATAGTAGAAGAGAGCGATACTTCACAGGTAGACGATCTGAGTGAAGGAGAACAACAAGGTGTACGAAGGCTAAAAAGAAAAAGAATAGCAAACAGAAGATATACAGGTCCTGAATGGGCATATGCTACAACCTCTGAATGGCAACAAGAATTCTTGGCATCCTGCTTTGATCGAGAAGTACCAGGCCTATACTACGGTACCTGAAAAATATACCACAAGAAAACTTGGATAAAAATTAAATTTGTGAAAGCTGAAAAAGAAAAATAATCTTTAGAAACTACTGGAAAGTGACACTAAACTCGGACTTGACTTCAAGAAACCTGATTGCGACAAGCTGCTAACCTGAATTGACGAAAAGGGTCCTAGAGTGAATGAAGACGCTGCAAAATACGCAGAAAGAGTTTTTGCCTTCTTGAGTTGATTGTTGATCTGCTATTCTGATTCTATATAAACATGGCTTATAGTAGCAAAGGGAGTAAGGTGTGTGGTTGGTTAGGTCTTATGATAGGTGTTGTATGTGCAATAATGATTGTGGGAGTGATTGTAGGAATACCATGGAGAGAGAAAGAAACTATTAATGCAACTTCAAAACCTGAAACTACTACTACTAATAAACTATCACCGTGGGAGAAATTTGAGCAAGATGCAAGACATCTGCATGAGGGAACTAATGCTAAAGGGGAACTTTCTACTAATGTCTTCTATCGCTTATTAAATGAGTATGTGGAAACTATGGATGCGAAAGATTGTTATGTGTGTACTAAAATTCCTTCATCTGTGCAGGAGGGAGTTACTTATCATAGCCTCCCTCTTACTTATGGAATTAGCTGCAGCTTGCTATTAACAAGATTCTATAATCAAGAGCATGTGCAATACTTCTATTCAAATCTGGATTTTGTGTTTTCTTTTGTGCCTGTGATTGAATTCTTAAATAAATTAGCTAAAGAGCATGATATTAAAATAGTTAGAGGATTCTTTGAGCCAACACTTACATTTGGAACTGCTTATGCACATCGCAATAATTTGACTTGCTTATTGTCTCCTGTAGAGAAAAGCTTTTTAGATCACACAGATGATAGATGCAAAGCACTGAAGGAAAGGTTAGAAAAAGGTTTAGAAAAACGTACTTATGCAAATGATTACGCTTACACAGCAATTAAAACACAAGGAAAGTTAGCTATATATGCATTACATGTAGGTAGACTCTGTATATATAGGCCGAAATCTGATCAAGACAATTTGTTTGTGGGTACGAGTGAATGTAGGCATGTGTTTTTGTTTCAGAGTAAATGGACCTTTATGTTAAATGGACAAGACCCAGCGATTCCTGGAATCTATTACATCTGTGGGTTAAATGCATATTACCGTCTCCCTAAGGGATGGTATGGGACATGTTACTTGGGAATAGTATTCCCAAAGATATACCAGATAGATGATTTAAAGCAAATACCTAAAACGTCTGAATTACAACATACTAAACAAAAACGAGAATCAGTGGCGGCTGTCAGTGGTGACATATTTGGAGCTATAATCCCATCAGTAGGGGTTATCTTAAATTCCATGAAAATTCAAAAGTTGTCTACTATTGTGGATAACATGCTGACAAATTTTACAGGAGCTATACTTCTGATGGATACTGAACTTGCTGCAGAAAGAGCTATGACTCTTCAAAATCGGCTTGCTTTAGATATTCTTTTAGCGAAGAGTGAAGGTGTGTGCAAAATGCTTAATGAACGTCATTGCTGTTCATTTATTCCAGATAACAGTAAGAAAATTAGGAGCATGCTTACTAACTTTACTAGAGATAGTACAGATTTGAAGGATCTAAAAGAACCTGGTGTTTGGGAGAAATTTGGGAAAGGAATTGCCTGAGTGGGAAGCTGGTTTACCAACATTTGGAATGGGGTACTTGCAAAAATTATGTTGGGTCTATTAATTGTTTTGATTTGTCTATTAGGATTATGGGGGATATGCAAAATTACTGACAAAGTAAAAAGAAATTGGTCTAAAAGAGCTCGACAAAATGAAGAAAGTGAAAGAGAGAAAATGTTCAACGAAATATGGGAAAGCTCACATAAAGGGCAAGATATTGAAATGCGTGTTATGCGTAAAGTGAAGAATTAAGGTTAAAAATTGTGTGATGACGAGCGTCATCAGAGGAGGGACTGAGAGAGCGTAGTTTAAATATTACATATTATAGACGTGAAATGCTTATGTTTTAACAAATACTACATTAATGATATTATTCATTGAAACATATTAAACGTGGAGAATTGTTCACATGTGTAAACTGGTGTCAACTATAAGAAATAATCATTCATATTATACCTAACATTAACACATATAAAACTGCATTTATTAGAATTCGTATATCTTAAGTTAGCGTGAGTCGGGAACTAGCTGTGTAACTCTCATATTAAAGCGTATTTTTCTGTTTCTCCAGTGTGCTGACTTGCAAAAGACCATGACCCAGCGATTGTTCTTTTCTTTACTTATTTGCAACAATGCTAGATTTTCTCATCCGCATGCTAGCAGCTTTTAGTATAAAGTTATGAATTTCGAAACAATTATGGAAAATTCCAAGGACGGTAAAGCGTGGAGAAGAGAACTTTTGACCTGATATGTGCCAAAGAAATGAAGTAACCCCGGATGTGCCACCTACGAAAAAACGTCAATTATGAAGACCAATTAGGAGTTAGAGGAATATCGTGAAATGACAAATGCATTACTTAATGTATAATTTGATAGGTTACCGATGGTGGGGTGTAGTGACTGTCCAATAGAATTTTGGGGGAATATATTACGAAAAAGGGATAAAAACCCATGACACAAGAGACAAAACACATTAGGTAGGGAATGATATCGATTGCATCCAGAAACTCTATCACTCTATTTGGTGATTTGAGACTTAAATAAAACCATCCTTGCCCATAGACTGCCCCATTATACTTTCCCCCTTATGAGGAAAGTGTCCCTTGCCTTTAACTTAGATAGACTGACGGTGATCTAACTGATGTCCTGAAGACGAAGACTGTTCATGTATGCTGACCTATTCTGAGGAGGGTAATTATAGGTGTTGCTAATGGAAATTCATTCATTTGCCTTTTCTTTCTAGGTACCAACTGCTGTATGTTTTAGATTAGAGACCTTAATTAGATGTTTTCCAAATTGATGTTCTAAATTGTTTTGCATGAAGCCCAACATGCTAATGCTAATTAGAGGTTAGATGAGGCATTCATCCCGACTGACAAAAACTGACGTGACCTACGTAGTGCTATGCTGAACTAGGATCTTTAGGAGGCTCTATGTATCGCGATCTGCTTATATTCACCTGATTGTCTTATGCTTCTGATCTTTGCATTATTGAAAGCTTATCATGGTTGTCGTCTTGTGATTATGTTCATTTGCTTCTTGGTTTTGAGATTAATACATTTGCTATTAGATTGTAATCAATAGGGAATAAAATTCACAAAAATTCCATTAAGGTGTGGTTATTCATGACTGAAAGGTCATGGTTGCGCCAAAGGTATATTGATGCCTAAAGTGAAATACATTGTGGTGATATATGTTGACAATGTTATTGACATATTGATAGACATATTAATCAGTTATCTCGTCTTACGGTGTCTCACCACTGGGTCTAAAGATTCATTGGCCTAAAACGAGTCCTGATGTGTATAAATTAACATAGACGGACGCGTTACCAATACATTCACACGCTCAATGGATTCAGATGTTGTGGTAACATGGTTGCACTACAAGGCCTGCACACCCCATCTACTTAGGGATATGTAACTGCAGATGAAATGCGACACTGAGGCCGTTTGAATTGGGTAGGTGACAATACACAACACATCTCCATCAGTTTGCAGCACTGAGCTGTTCAGTATTGACAATGCACAATTGTCCCATGTGTGACTTGTTTCTAGGTAAGCGTTTGTTGTTCCCTCTGCCGGTAGCTCATGTTCAACTGTGCACCTACACTACCCAACATGCTCCAGGGAACCTGGCTAACTGCCTTGTGGAGGTGGATTTATCTGTGCAGGAAGGGCCATCTCCCTGTACATATGCTATTTTGATCGACAATTGGCTCTTTCAGTGTGTGCAGAAGTGTGCAGTTTGCATTAGTGGCACATCAATATGTGTTCATAGCACAGTCCTCTTCCTTATTGCAACCTGGAAACTGCACCCCAGGAGTGATGTATGATGTCGCGAGTGCCTCAGTATTTCCGTGTCACCTACATCTGAGTGACAGATTGCACACCCCTTCCACACTACATACTGTTTGGGAGGGTGGCCGATTGACTATGTGGCCTAATGTAATTGTGAATGGTTCATCTTCTAAGTTGTACTTACAGTGAAGGCCATTTCATTGTCACTGTGGGTTTTGACATTTGTCCCTTGGTGCTCTAGAGTGGCAGCTAATGTATGTATCAGCCGTCATTTGTCCAGAGGTGTGTATCCCATTGTGCCAGGGTGTACAACATAACTACCAATGTCACACCTCAGTGTCACCCTGCCCACGTGTTAATGTAGTGGTGTATGTTTTGTGTGTCCTACAGGGTTGTTCTGCTGTGTGTATATTGCTAGGTTAATTGACTTACCGACAAGAAGACTATTGCCATACTGTCCATCCTGGAAGTGCTGATTGATCCTGCTGTGGCGGAATATGAAGGAGTCATGGCCACTCACAGGATACTTGGCCAAGGTGTTTGTGAACAATCCCTGATGGTCATCTATGGCCTGTGCATTGTTAGAATGTGTGTGCTTTCTGTTCCCGAATAGGTGCTCTGTTGCTGCAGGTGGGACAATCTGGACATGGGTGCAGTAAATTGCACTGAGCACACACGGGAAGCCATGGATTTGATAAAAGCCCTGTTTTATCTCCTGCTGCTTCTGCTGGGTGTTGGGGAAGCCGATGTGGCGGGGTGTGAGGGAGAATATGGAATCTAACACCTTTGGCAGGAAGACAGAGAATGAGGGCTGTGATACCCCAGTGACCAGGGCACCCGTTGTCTGGAAGGAGCCACTTGGCAACATGTGCAGGACATCTAGCAGCTTGGTCTCCGGTGGTATGTTGTGTGGTGTCTGCAGGTTGTCTGTTAGTTGTGGCTCAATATGGCGCAGCAGCTGCTGTATGGCTTGCCAGTTGAGTCGATACCTCAGAATGATGTCCTGTTCCCTGAGGCCATGGAGGGTTGTTCTGTTCATGAAAAGGTGGTCCTGTGCTCGGCGTTGTCTTGCAAGCTGCATCAGTAGCACCTCCATGTTTTCCTGTTGGTCTGTAATGTTGCTTGTGTGTGTTTTCCTTAAGTAGTGGTGTGTTTGCCTCATTTTATCACCTGCCCTGACCCAGGTGTTAAATTTGACGCAAATCTGGTTTAGCGTCCTGTTTCGGGTCCGCCTCCCACCTGTGCGTCATTTGTGCCCTGTTGGATAAATATGGCGCTAGGGTGTTTGAGTCATTTTTTGGATGGGAACGCCTACCTTGCATCTCATTGACTCAAGGCGGTTTCACGCATCCTTAAAATGGCGTTAACTCCATATTTTTGACGCTAAATGGGTCTAGTGTCAAGATATAAATATGGAGTTAATTTTTTTGCTGGATTTGTGTGAAAAAAAATGACGCAAATCTGGGGCAAACAGAGTATAAATATGGGCCTTAGATGGGTAAGCCCTGTGTTGAAAAACATGAATGCAGAAGCTATTACATGAACGCAACTACTGTCCTAAACAATACAGCCATCTGTCATTCTAAGAGGAAAATGTGCTTTGATTTACTAAAATGCCCATCCTCCAAACCCATCATTGTGAACAACATTAATACTATAATCTGCTCAACTATTGTTGCTCTCTGTATAATTACTGGCTCACCATACTCAAAATGGGTTCAGGTCCAAGCGCTCAACCAGGGATAAACTCAGCAGAATTTATGAATGATTTTCTATGAAACAGGATCAGACAACAAAGCAGTAGGAACAATCAATCTAATCAAAGCTTTTATCTCTCTAAACTGGGATTATTTCTATAAAATAGTTAAACAACTAGAGCTTCTAAGAATATTTAATTGTCTACCCCTTTTGAGTTACTCTGGAAAATCCAACATGGATGGCTCAACCTTGAGTTTTCCACTGATGACTGAATCATTGACAGTCCATGTTAGACACTCCGGAAATCAAAAAGCCATTTTCTGTGATCATTTAGGCTACCAAACTTTCTTTATGTGCCCATGGGTACCTTTCTTTTAAAGGTATGTACAACATGACTTTTGATTACTAATGGACACGTTGAAAGGGTTTGTTAATATTCTAACATTGTGAATTTCAATGATCAATTTCAAATCCTCACTATAAAATCCATCTGAATCTAAGTACTGTCCATTTTATACAAGTTGTCATTAAAGAAGAATTCAAGATAAAAATTACAAATTCATCAATATTACCTTTGTAAGTTGAAAGTTGACATCTGCTTTAATAAACTGTGCTTACTAGCTAATATTTGACTAAGAGTGTATTATGTTCATGAAGATTTGATAGAATTAAAATGAATAGCACATTTATTGTAAAAATTTAAAATGTGAATTTTGACAAAAGCATGGCTTTGATAGCTGAATATATTTGTAGGACTTCTATGGGAAAATGAATCACTTAGAATTGCAATGAAAGCTATTCTATGTTTAGTGACAGTCCTGATTCTGCTGTAATTATAAGCCTTTCACAAACTGCATTTTGTAATAGGTTTAGTAGTACTACAATAGCACTGCTCATATACTACAAAATGCTGTTCTTATGCATATAGGGAAATGGTAGGAGAGGCAGAGGCGAAGACCTGCATGCAGAGGTCTTCACCCAAGCCTCTTCTCTCATTTCATTGCAGGCCTCTTCGTGCACCTATGAATACATTATTGTAGTAAATATGGGTGGGGCAAGGATGGTGGCTGGAAAATGGGGAACACTTATTTCTAAATGGGTGGAGTTTGAAGAGGAGAAAGGAGTGATTTAGGAATGGATAAGGAGGGGTTAGGGAGGGGTGCACACCCACCTACAAAAGAGTCATTTAATTCCTGTTCACAATCTGTACTTCTAAAGTTACTACAGCCAAAAAGGTCCTAGAACTGCTGTACATGTATTTCATCTCATCCCTGGAGTAAGTCCAGCATCAAACATGGCCAACCACTGGTAGTTCAACACCATACTATAGTAAACAATGGATGTAGATACTTAAAAGAACATCTCATAGGGAGTAATGATCAAATACATAAATGTAGTTCAAATTTTTAAAAAATATATGTAAATGTAATTTTATATTTAAACAATAATATTTAGATATTGATAAAACTATGATTTTCTTATAACATATACTAATAATATTTATGTTTGTTTAAAAATAAAGAATGTTTTATTTAATAAACACATTATTTAAAATAAGGGAGCAGGCTGAGGAAGGGAGAAAACAGTGAAAAGGAAAGGGGGAAATAGAAAACAGGCTGATCAGGTAATAAGTACCAGAACATTTTATTTATGGAAACAGTGAGTAGAAATAAAGAGCCCATGGAGTTTGGATAAATACTCATGACCACTGTTATAAGGATGTGTTGCCATCAGAAAAGGGGTTGATAGATCCAGGCTTCCTTCACTTAGACATCTTGTAAATAGGTAGGTCTTTTTTGAAAGAACAGGCTGTCTGCAGCAGTTTTTTAATAGGTCCAGAAAGGTGTCCTTGGTGGCAGACAATGATCCAGAAAAGGTTTGGCTTTGGGTTTGTGCCATTCTAAATTTCATGTGTTTGAAACTGAAACAGTCCATCCTGGGGATTTTCTTGAGTCACTTATCATATCCAGTAGGTCAGCTCAGCTAAGTAGCCTGGTCTGACCGTAAAAAGGTCTTCATACGTGAGGCAACAGATTTTGATTTTTATTTAAGCCTATAAGGAAAGCTTGAGGACATACTTCAGGGTTCGGTAGATGTGATCAAATTTTGTTTTTCCTATAGTCAGCCAAGCTGTAGAGTGGAAGACGGCTTTTAGGGGTATTAAAGAGTTATATATTATAAACATTACTCTGATCATAGTTTTGCCCGAGATCGTGGAAAAAACAAGTGAATGGTGTAGAAATAACTGCCCTCCTATACGACAGAGGCTACTTTTGGGGGAGTGGTTATTTCAGGAATGTACAGTACCCAAGGCTGAGAAAGCCTACATACATGGCTGTCACATAAAAAAACTAGCATTTCAACACAAGAAACCACACTGCGTAGAAAATAGATGCTACAAAATGATTTATTGCTGTACACTCTCCATCTCTCCAGAACATACCAAGTCTAAAGTATCCACTCCCTGCTTCTAGGAGCAGATATACATTCATGTAATATTGAATACAAATAGTGCAAAATGATTTGAGACCACATTTATATGCAAGTGTAAACCTGTATTATATGAAATTCAAATGGGTCAGTCGAGAGGTTTTTGCACACACTCATGGTCCCTTTCTCTGAGCAAGCATTCGGGCAGAGAACGATTTTCAAAATAATTTAAAAAAGCAATGAAAATAAAATTTAATTAGGCAAACAGTTGTCCGGAGATATGATTGTGGGAGGAAGAATGGCAGTCCGGGAGGACAATCACAGGTCATATTCTGGTGTCAGTCAAACTAGACATCTTTCAAGCCTTTGAATGCACCTACAATTGCTTCTCCTACCCGCTCGAGCATTACCTTATAAATGACTTGCTGCCAACATCCACCTACCCGATGTCCTCCTCATATACCTCCTCAGGCGCATTTAAATGGGGCAGGAGAGGTGAAACATGAAAGGGCTCAAAGTTGTTCAGACGAAAGTACACTCTCAGCCACTGGTTGTCTGCTGAGCAGGCAATTTTGTGCTAGGTGGGCAGGCTCAGGTCACAGTGTTGGTAAGGCCAGATTGGTGGCTTTGGGGCAGCCATTGCTGGAAGACCCTGTTTTCCAGACACCAAGGGGCATATTTACAAGCCCTTTGCACTTTTGGTGCATCACTTTCTGTGATGCACTGGCATGCATAGTGCAGACCCATATCTATCGGGTAATGCAAATCTACTTTGCATGTTTTTTCCTGGCTTCGTAGATATGGTGTAAGTAATGCAGCGCAAGTCACCGATGGGTTTTGACACATTCCCAGATTTACAAGAATCTGTAAACCTGGTAATATATCAAAATTGCACTCTACCCGAAGGCAGGCACAACAAGTAGAAATATCTTTATTTCTCCTTGTTGTTTCCTCTTTCAATGTGTGATGCATTCTGCAACATACATTGAAAGAGGAAACTACCTCTATGAATTGTTTTTGTGCAAGGATGCCTATGGCACTACTCAGCAATTTATGTGCCAGTACAGGGAGATAGGATAGAAATGCACCATAACTTGTAAACACTGTGCATTTTTGCCCTTTTGAATTAGCATAGGGCAGTGCAGCAAAACAAACGTGTGGCCCTGCCCTATGCCAATTACTTATAAATATGCCCCTAAAGGATTTTTCTGACCATGTAGGGCCCTCTAATCAGTCTCCTCCTGGCCTCCGGTGTTAGTGGATATTTCCACCCACAGCCTGTTCATTTGGGACCCTATCCATCGCTAGATTGACACACTCTCCTGATTAGTGAATTATCACCTTTCTGCACCCTATTGGTGGTGGTGGCCTGCACCCACCACGCGCTTGAGGACCTGTGTCTTGTCTGCCCCATTTCCTGCTGCTTCCCACTGTCATCCTGGCTGATCGCTGCAAACGAATAGAAAAATAAAGGAATACTCATGAGAGCACTGGTTCACTACAAGGGATACATCAATATTTGCACAAGCCAAGATACATTTTAGCACTTTAACAAAGATTCCTATTGATGCCATTTACACTCCCTTGCCCCATGCAATGATGCATTTCTCACATGCCATATTGTCAAATTGGTGTCTTGCCCCACAGAGGAAAAGCTGTAGCACATGTTGACTAGTACCACAAATCTTTTTACTAGATGTCAAAAGCTGCACACATTTTAGCAAATGAGATGGGTCTATTTACACAAGTCATATTACGACATATCTTCAAGTTTATTTCAACATGAAACAATAGAAGAGTGTGGTATCCCTGACTGTTTGGTTGACAAGTAACACTTGATTAGTAGAGATTAATGCAGTTTAACTAAGTCAATAACATGAGATATGTGTGTGTAACATCACTGTTATACAGAGAATTATGTCATGTGCAAAATGTATATGATCAGCTGTTAAGGTCTAGCTCACTAGTTTTGACACACACATGCTTCTAATGTGAAATCAGGATTACGTACAGGTAAAGAACAGCATAAGGACTATTTTTCATGATGACATGGCCACACTGTTCCAATCAAGATACAGGGGCTAATTTAGAGTTTGACTGAGATGGTTCTCCTTTCGCAATGGTGATGGAGTACTGTCTCATCCAAACTAATGATCTACCCACCTTATTTAGAGGTGGGCAGGCGTGAAGCATGTTGATGATGGGTCTTACCCCGGCCCCATCACTGATATGCTCGTTTGGCAATTTACCCAGCCATAGAATGGCCAATCAAATGGCTTTTTCTGCTGCCCATCACCTGGCAGTGGGGGAAAGTAAAAAACAAATTATGATTCCCATGACATGGGAGAAAAAACTTCCTTGGTGGGGAAATCATTAGTTTTCTTATTTTTTTCAGAAATAAATTCCCCCTTAGGGAGATTGTTTTTGAAAATTGTAAAACTGTGCACAATTTTGGGATGTGGCTGTCCTGTTTGACAGAGCCACCCATCACACTTTACCAACACTGGCAGGAATAGCCATGAGGGTGATTCCTGCTAATGTTAAGCAATGTCTGTGGGGCCAGCAAACGTCCCCAGATTTGGAGAACGGGATGTCTGTCAGGGCAATGGAGTGATTTACTCTTCTATGCCAGTATGTGTGGATAACACTTACTAAAAAAGATTTAGATAAATTATGGTCTCCATTGCTGTAAGAATTTGGGTTATTAATTGAGGGAGTAAATACCCACCGCAAGAAAGTATCACAATTGACCATGAGCTCAACATCCTGGTACCTATGACACAGAGTAGACAGGCTTATCTTAGAGGCAATGTGTAAAGTAGTTATGCAATACTAAAACAGTAATAAAGTCAAAATGCAAAACACTAAAATGAATTAGCAAAATAGATTAAACATCAAGAAACAGAATGATACCAAAACAACAGAAATCACATAAGGGGAACCAGAGATATGTGTTTTTAAAGTTTTAAGTAGAAATAGCACCAAAACAGCACAAAGTGTCAAAGATTATCAATGGTTGTAGTGGGACAGGGCCTGGAAGCGGTTTGATGAAGGCCACAATAATACACGAGTCGGATACACTAACCAGGTTTGTCCTGGTCAAATATTTTACCTTCGAACTTTAGTCATTTAAGCTCCAGTCCACCACAGGAGTAAATTCCTAAAGCTCCCCAGGACTTCAGGAGAGGCACTCAAAGACTCACACGATGGCAGCAGAGGACAACAGGAGGGTCCAGGTTCAGTTTCCACTGGTCAGCTGGGCAGCAGCAAGCTTGTTGTTTTTCTGTAGATTTAACAGGAGGTCAGCCTTATTACCCTTGGAGTCTACTTCTTTGTCCTGAGCATAAGAGGGATAGCATGTCCAATCTTCAAGGTTCTTCTCAGGACTTAGAAAGTAAGTTCAGTTCTCTTCTGATCTTCCTCAGTTTCAGGAGTGTTCTGAAGTGGGTGCCTGGAGACCCCTAACAAAAGGAGCAAAGGGCCCCGAGGCTAACCCACCCATCTAGGCCAGTTTGAAGATGCCCAAAATCTTTAACTACACTGAGCTTGGGATCCAGGGACTGAGGTTGTTTGTAATTAGTATAGTATGGTAATCCTAGTGACCTGCCACATCTAACACTTAATTAAGTTTTAGTTAATCCCTTGGCCACCATTTAACTTAGAGACCGGGGCCTTTTCAAACAAAGCTGAACTATCAGTAACCAGACAAATTGTTTTAGCATTCTGTTCCCCTCCTTGGAAGTGCACCCGCAATGTCATCTGAAAACCCCCAGTTGATCTGTCAAACAGGTCTTGAACCTCCAGAAGGATTTGATACTGATGTCAACAAGAGACCCACTGTGATGGAGGCGGGGCTGGATGGCGGAACAAAGAAGGGTGCAGGCCTAGATGTTTGCTAGCTCTGCTGATGAAAAAGTAGGCCTCTTTGAAGTTACTTAAGTCCTTGCATCCAGCCCACAGACCTTCCTGTCAAGGGCTCAATAACACCTACAAACACCAAAGGCCTTTTTGCCGTGCCTTACGAGCAAGTTCACTCCTCATTCTTGCCCACTGAAATGTTAATTATTGGCTGGCAGATGGGAAAGAGCAAAATGCAGATTTAGCTTCCAGGCAGGGCAAATGTGACTCTCTAAAAGTCATTTTTCCAAAATAGTTATTACAAATCTGACTTCACCAGTGAATTGTACTTGTAATAAATATCTCAAAAAGTCCAAAAATTAAATCTGTATTTGTTTCTTAAGGGAAGGTAGTTTTTATTACACTTAATATTGCATCCCAATGCCTATGTAACCACCACATCTGCACAGTGAAAACAGTTTTGAGGGCTGTTTCACTGTAAGGACATGTTTAAAATTAAACGTCTGCACGTCCTAATTTTACATATTGTACACCCTGCTCTGAGGTCAATTTAAATATTTAAAAGGAAGGTTTAGGCCTGTCAAAAAGGGGGTTTCTTAACAGGTTACTTTATGTTACGTTTGCAGGTAAAACCAGCACAGCCAGGATTCTGATGGCAGGCCTGCAGTCATGTTTATATTGTCACTATAATGGATGGCACAGTGGGTGGTGCAGCCCACTTCTGACATTTACAATACATACCCTGGTACCTTGTGGGACCATATACTTGGGACACATAGGTACGTGAAATATGCTAATTAGGGGTATGCCAAAGTCATCATGTTTAAGGGAGGAGCACAAGCACTTTACCAGTGATCAGCAATAAAAAGGGTTCAGCAAAAGGCAGTGAAATTGCGGTTATACAGCAGAAATAGAAAATTTCCAACAATTACAATTTGTACACCTAATGTATCACTCCCCGGCATAATGACAAGATGGACATGGCAAACCTAACTAAAGAAAACATGACCCTACTATGCATCAAATATATAGACATGAGTAAAAAAATAGAATTCTTACCACTGTGCTACTGCTGACGCTCTTCCAGCTGGCAATGGAAGTGCGGATGAGTCTTGCTAGAACCCTCCTCTGCAGCTGGATCAACCAGGTGTACTTGAAGTGTGGATGAGGGAACGACTCCGGATGAGCTGGTCCTTCAGAAGGGCTCAGTGGCAAAGGCTCTCACTGTGCTTGAGGCATGCCTGCAAGATATGCATTTTTTGCCAGCTGGCTATCTGCCTCTCCCTGTGTGATCTGCTGCACTTCCTCTGGATTTAAATTGGATTGCCTTTCTCCCTGGGTATTTTGGAGATTTATAAATGATTTTTAGCAGCACCATGGAGACAGATTCTTATACCCTTGAGGGATAGAGTTGCATCCTGCTATCCTGGCTATGAAGTACGCTGAGCGAACATTGTACTGTTTTAAGAATGGATAAAGCTCAATGTGTTCTGAGTGGGAGCAGTTGGCTGGCTATCTCCCTCCTCTTAGGTTTCATCTGAATAGTGTTTCATCTACCTTTCAGAAATCCTCTTCTCGGCTTAAGATGGCCATGCATGCACGTCCACTATGTAACTTACGGTTTTAAATGCCTCTCAAAGAACTCACTCCTCCCCAGCCCCCACCTCCAACACACACACACAGTCCAGCAAATAAATCTGCTCGGTTTAGGCACAACAACTTCAAAAAAGAGCGAAGCCGAAGGAAGGACATAACCTCAATGATGAGTGGTGCCACTAGACAGCGTTTTTTTAAATTAGAATTATATTTCAAATGTATCTGGGCGCATTTATGAACATGAAGTGTATTTCTCTGAACACGGATAATGGTGGCGATATTGTGTATAAAAATGGAACGTTTTTACAATCTGACTTTTGGGGGAGTCCCCTTTGGGATCTGTTTATTTAGTATTGGGGAGGGACATTTTATTTTCATGTGTGCTGGTTGTGTCGTGTGTCATTGCATCTTTGTACGTGTGTTTTGTGGCAAACGTGATAATATTTTTCTGTCAGTGTGTTTAGAGTTGTAACAGAGAAAAATAATGTGTAATTACATTTTATAAGGCATTACTAATAATCAACTGTTCAATTTTCTAAGTACATTTGTATGCTTACTTTTTTACAATCTGCTTTGTAACTGCCCTTTCGCGTGTCTGCAAAGTGGAACGTTTTTTGAAATCTGTATTTTTTTATCTTTTTTGTGATGTTAATGTTTTTCCCTGGCTCAACTAATTTTTCGTAACTCAGTTTCAGTACCTATAAATGGGAATGTGTGATGTGTGACTTATTTAATCTAATTTACAATTTCGGAGATATGTTTTTTTCTAAATGCATGACCCTCCCTGCCACCTTCTCTCGTTTTCCCTGCACTCCCTCCACTTGTGATATTTTCCAAATTCCAACTACACCGCCATGTACATTCAAGTTATGGATCTATTTGTGCAGAATTCTTCTCACTTGTAGGGACGAAACATAAACACGAGAGACATGATAGGCATAAAGATAGCTTTATACGCATACCTTTGTGAGTTGCATTTATCATTTTTGAAGTAGAACTACAGAAATTCGACCTTTATAAATTGTGCAGCTTCAGACCATTACCCCTCCCACAATTTTATATAGAGGGATTTCTCTGTTAAATTTGGCTGACTATATCCACGGAATTCCATAATACGGTATAAAAACTGAATTGCATATTTTATTTAAGTTCATGCTTCGTACGTTCATCTGCGTCATTACAAAGGGAACTATAAGAATAAATCAATATATAATATATGACCTAAATGCATTTAGAGGCTGACTTGCGCACTTTAAAGGTCAATTTATAATTTGAACACACAATCTAAATCACCTTGCCACTGTTTATTTTTTCTGTATAGTTATAACTCCTTCCAAGCAGCTAGCATGTGCAGTGCAGGTGTAAATAGCATAAAAGGCAGCCCTGCCGTGACTGAGGTTGATGAGCAGACGCATTTTAGCATACTTACAGACATTGTCATAATAGTAAAAGGGACAAATAAGATAAAATTGGTCACCTGCACATTTGTCTCACAACTCTAAAGCTAAAAGCAAAGAATAATCAATGATGATGCTTGATTGTTGAGGTTTTTGTTCTGAACTTCGTGTTGCCCTTTGGAAGTCAAAGCACTCCTGATGCACAACTATTATGCCACAGTTTCCTGGACATTATTTGTAAGACACTAATAAATAATGACCAAGTGGAGGCCTGATTCACAAATTGCACTTAGTGGTCAGTTTTGTAGCTCTGCAGTAGTACCACAAAACCTTCTACAAAACGTTCAACAAAAGTGATATTCACAAACTGAACTTTTGTTTAACTAACTCATTTGTAGTAAGCCCCTATCTACACTAATTTATGTGCAATTGTGTTGCAATACCAGTGGTTGGCCATGTGTAGTGTAGTACTTACTACAAAGGTTTCAGTTACTACAAAAATGTAAATTACAACAAATTAGTACAAAAGTGCAGTTTGTGAAAACTGAAATGTAGTAAACTTACTCAAAAGTTACATTTGTGAATCAGGCCGTTTGTGTTGGAGCCACCCATGCAATACATTTTCCAAGATTAAAATTATGTATAATCACACACAATTTATATCAGCTTGTTGAAAGTCAAGTATTTTCTATGTGTCCACAAGGCAGACGCAAGTCAATGTCCAGCATATCCTTGCTGAAATGGGCTACCAGATACATAATATCAGAATAGACCTCAAGCCCCAAGCACACATCATCAAACAAAGTGACATTCTAGAACGCTTATTGGTAGTAAGTGCTACTCATGCTGTAATGGGCAAAGAGGACAGTGTTTCACTGTCCTCTGACTGCCCTCATCAAAGGGGACCTCCACTGCTATGAAGAAGAATGTCTTCCTGTAGCTGATCTCAACATGTTTAAAGCATGATTTCAGAAAACTGTATATCACGGTCTTCAGGCATAATGGTTAAACATCAGTAAATTCCATAAATCTTAATGATAAAACCAAGGCATGTTACCAACAGTTGAAGCGTCCAAGTCCACTAAGTATTCTCTTTCCTTACACATTCAATTAAAACAGAGAACCGGTTAACGCCAAATCTTAATGCAAGTGAGTGACGCTGAGGATGGATTGCACATTAGACCGTTTTTCATATATAGGGAGATGTTGTACTTACATTTTTGAAGAGGTGGCATTCTTAATCTCAGGAGGAACAGAACAGTAGAAAGGAGAGTGCATCCTGTAATGACCAAGTGCAGTTGACGTAACAAACTGCTCATGGCAAACCTCAGAGCAAAAATCACCAGGAGACTTATTTTAATGTTCGGGGTGACAGTAAAAAGCATACCAGTGAGACTTCATACTAGTTACTAATCAGAAAGAATACATGCTGCCAGGGTTCTTTTCAGCTGTTGACTTTAGAAATACCTTATGTAAACAATGAGCTGGTCGGTTTACTGACGTATATTCCGGATACAATTACATTTTGAAGTATGAGTGAAATGCAATAATGATTATGCTACTGGAGTGGAAAAACACAGAATGTACCAGAGAAAACACTTTATAATGGTTTGGATTCCAGAATAAACATTTTTTTATTTACTTACTTGCAGTTGTATTAAGCACGTGCCTGAGGGTAAGACAGAAATGTCACACTTACAGGAGAAAGGAGAAATATGCAAACATGTATACACAATACTCAAGTATCATGAACAATCCAAATATATAACAGTATATGAAATATACACAAGTAAATACTTACTCTCTGCCATCAGTGGATGTAACACATATAGGGGGTCATTCTAACATTGGCGGGCGGCTACCGCTGCCCGCCAGACGGGAACCGCCAAGTGGCCGCCATGCGGGCGCAATAACGCGGCCCCCATTCCAACATTCCCGATGGGCCGGCGGGCGCTAACCATGTTAGCGCCCGCCGGCCCAGCGGGAATGAGGCCGCAACACAGGAGCCGGCTCCTAATGGAGCCGGCGGTGTTGCGGCAGTGCGACGGGTGCAGTTGCACCCGTCGCGCTTTTCACTGTCTGCCATGCAGACAGTGAAAAGCAGGCCGGGGCCCTGTTAGGGGGCCCCTGCACTGCCCATGCCAGTGGCATGGGCAGTGCAGGGGCCCCCAGGGGCCCCAGGACACCCCTTACTGCCAGCCTCTTCCTGGCGGTGTAAACTGCCAGAAACAGGCTGGCGGTAAGGGGGTCATAATCCCCAGGGCAGCGCTGCCCTGGCGGATTATCACCGCCGAGGGAAAATCGGCGGGACACCGCCGTCCCCGGCGGTGCGACCGCAGCTTTACCGCCGTAGTCATAATGGGAAATGAAGCACCGCCAGCCTGTTGGCGGTGCTTCCGTCATTCTTGCCCTGGCGGTCCAAGACCGCCAGGGTCAGAATGACCCCCATAGTGAGAACATAATTTACGAGAATTACTTAAGAAGCTCTGTTGGATAGCTTTTCAGTACTATCTGACCACCTCAGTGATAGTTTTGTAGTCACAAGGCAAATCTTGTTAGATTTGTAGATCCTTAGGGACAGCCTTATTGTCAAATGCTTGAGCCTGTATGGTCTCTGCAACCTAATGGATTCCTCTTTAAAAGAGGCATGTGCTAGCACAGGCGTGTTAATAAATTTATTTTTAATGAGTGTTCATGCATTGTGAGTAATGGATTTGTGTAGAAAATGTAATAACGTAGAAAATTAACGCATGTGTTTGAAAATGTGATCACGATGAGTGGCCGTCAATGTTCATGAAGTATACCTATTAATGGTTTATTAATATAAAATGTTTATTATATGTTAGATTAATGAAGTAATATGTCATATTAAGAGTTATGCATTATCTATTAGCTTTATCAATCGTATGCCTTAACTTAGCGGAGGTCTTGGCCTAGTTGCCCGGCCTCATGTCAAGCTGTATTTTTTAATGTTAATGAAATGGCTGTCTTAGAAAATTAAACTGTGATTTTCCATTGTACTGTTTAAATGGGCTCATAGCTAAAAGTCGTTCTCATGAGAACCGATTGCTAGAAGATGCTGGTTTTCCTAAATGTAACATTAGGAGTGTAATGTGTGTGAGACCCAATTGAGGAGAGGTAGTCTTGTACCCCATGTGTTTGTTATGCCTATTTGCTTTTTCTTTCTAGTTACCAACCGCACTGTTTTGATAGAGCCATAGCTAGACGTTTTCCAAATTTGTGTTTGTTAAATTGTTTTGCACGAAGCCCAACATGCTGATGCTAATCTGGTGTTAGTTAAGGATTCTTACTCTGCTAACATGTATGTGATATTGTTTGCGTAATTGTGTACTCCAAATGAAGCTGCAGAAGGAGTGTGCATACTCCGCAGTGTGAGAGTAGGGAAGTCATCAAAATTCACATGTGTGTGGCGCTTTGTGCTCAAAATTGTCCACGTGGTTGTTGATGTATGGATCCTGCGTGGTCTAAGACTCCGGAGTATGTTGAAAAGTGTATGAGACACTTTGTTTTATGTTGTAATGTGCCTGGTTTAATAGGTCGATCGGGCGTGGTCGACAAGTCAGAGTGTGTGTCAAAGTGTGGAAAACTTCAACTGAGATCTGACTAGTCCTTTGTACACCACGACAGACCCACTGATCAATTGAGAGTAAAATTTGCGGGTTGAATTTTGCTTGCGAATCAGGGAAACTGAGAAAGAAGGAATAGCTGCAAGAGCGAGAGCCGTCAGTGAAAAATCCATAACATTTCTGAATCAATTGTGTTACCTTTCCTGTATCAAACCAGCAGATTTGGTTTTTGATTTTGGGTTAGTGCTCGCAAAGTTTTGTGTGAATCGAGTTTGGGGGCAAAAACCGCAAGACTTTGTCATCTGCTGTACGTGTGAGTGTGATGTCATTGGAGCCGCGCTGGGATAGGTTGCTTAGTGAGAAGGGTCGCGCACGGATTGGCAGCCGTCCGTGAGAAGCAATTGGTTGAGAAAGTGGGTGAAAAGAATTCTGGGATTGAAAGTCACTTCCTGATTTGATTTTGAATAACAAAAGGTTGAAAAGAATAAACTTTTCAAAGCTTTCAAGAGTGCATTAATGGGAGATACGTACATTACAGCAAGTATAAGCAATACTACACCGCCAGAATGTACACCAGCTTACATTGTAATGGAAAATGTCTTTGGCTAAAGCAGTGGTGCAAAGTGACAGAGAGAGATGGGAACTTAGCTTTTCCTATAAATTGGACATTCAATTTGAGGGTTCTAGAGAATTTAAGGATGGTGCTATAGGAATCTAAGCCCCTACCGAGTCCAGCACAGTTCGAGTCATTAGCGATCTTGGACTTAGTAGCCAGACAGCAACAGCAACAGAAATTTGAGAGGAGAATGACAAAGGCAGAAAAGACTTTGACAGAGGCTAGGTGGGACAGTGCTCAGAGAGTTTGGAGAATGGAGACTTTGCACAGAATTAAGTTGTTTCCAGCGATTACGCAGGACAATAAGAAGGAAGGAAAGATAATAGAAAGACTAACAGAAGCCCATCAAAAGAAGGTAGGCTAGAAAGTCTTCAATAGTGGAGGAAGAATCAGATGATGATGAGTTCATTTTGCAGTTTTTGAGAAATCACCTACCACCATGTGCAGCACATGAGAGTGATCCAAGCAGCTGTGCTGATCCTACAGCTCCGACACAGGTTAATGGGATAGTGGGTCCGATGCAGGTTGATACTAGCCTGACACAGAGGCCGATGAGGGGTAGTCATAACGCACCTACTACTCCAGTAGTACAAAATCAGGTGAAACCGCCACAGATTCAGAGAATGTACCTTCATGTGCCCATTATGGAAACGACTTCGAACGTAATGGTGCCTATGGAACAGTTTTCCCGAAACCGATGTTGATTCAGACAAACCAACTCCACTTTCACTGCTCCAAGTGCAGCCACAAGTCATGCCGAGATTCACTCCAGTAACAAGGACACAGTCAGATATGTCTTCCATGATGAATCAGAATATTGGAGTTACTCTCCCACAGAACTTAAGTACCAGAACAACTCCTGATGCTATATCTTTACATATTACTGTTGGTTCAGCCGTACCCCTATTTGCACAAAAGAAACCTAGTGTAGGTGAACAGGCTGTGATGACACGGAATGCAAGGGGGGGACATAAAGAAAACACTTGAGTAGTCTCTCCTGTGGGACAGCCTTTTGACAGCTCAAGATCATTGTTGGACCTAAGTCCATTTGGACTATTTCCAGATACTATGGGAGGGTCAAACATTAGCCAGAGTTTTAAATTGTTGACACCGCAGACCCCAAATTCAGTTGCACTGCAGGTGCCACCGGTCCAAGCCACTAACATCTCATTGCAAGGATTGACAGCTCGGTAGTTGACTGAATGGTTAGACCAGCTGAATATCCCTCTGAGTGCTCCTAAAGGGGAGGAGTGTTGGAATTTCGCTAGGCTATGCATGGAAGCAGGTGAGCTCATTGAAGGAACTATGGGTGTGAACAGGCTGGAATCCTATCCAGAAGCAGAAATGAGATACTTATGCCTGAAGATTATGAGGGAAGTGAGCAATGTGCATCAGAAGCTAGAAGGCCTGGCAGAGAAGTATGGCATAGAAATAGATAAAACAAAACATTTGAAAAGGAGTAACAGATTAGATTTTGAGACTAAAGACTTTGAGCACATGAGATCTACCGGAATAAAAGCACACCTTAGGGAACTATGTCAAAGTGTCCAGGCTTGGAGAGCATTAGACAAATGGGAAGGCAGATGGGTAAAGAAAAGAGACAAGAGAAAAAGGGATTCTGTGGAGCTGACTGCAAATGTGCAGCAAGACCAAGATCGAGTGAAAACCTTTACCAGTGAGAGAGATTCCAGGAGGGAATTTTGTTCATGTCGCTTGGAGCAAAAGTGACATTTTATCATTTACAAATGAGTATCCAAAATTGAAAGAGAAGCCAGCAGACAGACAGGTTTCTAAAACTTGCAAAGTGTCTGTGGGCGGACTTGAACACCTTATTAGAGATATTGGACCCAGCTGATCTGTGGATAGAGTGTAAGAGGAGTATAGATTAGCCAACAGGAGAACCAGAGAGAGATAAAGTTACAGGCACATTGTCTCCCGAGGTAATGAAATATTACTATAAGGTGAATACATTTTTGAAAGCAAGAATTTCACCCAAGAACATTGATTGGCAGAGAACTGACAGGTCTGCTCAGGAAGCAAAGGAATCAATACATGTGTACTATGAGAGATTGTTACAGGCATTCAAGCATTGTAGTGGTACAAAGACAATTGAGGCAAAAGACATGATTAATTTTGAGTTCAGATTGGTGGAAGGATTAAAACCTGAAATTAGCCAGATGAATGAGAGTCATTTGATTTCCTAACAAGCAAAGCCGATTGATGAGGTATTGCAGTATGCAAAGTACTGTAGTGATGAAATTGAGTTGAAGCAGAAAAAGCTGAAAGAGAAGGCAATGGTGATGCAGATTAAAGTTGCTCAGACAGGCCTGCAAGGAAATTTTCCACAGCAGCTACCACAGCAGCAGGGAAACATGGTATTTCAGCTCCAGATGAGAGGCAGAGGTCCCGGCGGTAATGTGAAACGCGGACCAGACTTGGGTACTGTAGTAGTTCAGAATGATGTGCAGGGGATGAAGAAATTGTTGCTGTGTCACGTTTGTGGAGCCGTCAGACATTGGAAACGGGAGAGTCCAATGTTGGAGCAGCAAACTAATGATGTCAATTCATTCCAGATCATGGGAGGCCTGAAAATAAGAGGTCCTAATCCAAATTTCCAAAATAATATGAATCAGGTGCATAATTGCCAAACCATGCAGCAGGTGCAAATACCACGTGTGCAAATGACACAGTTGCAGCCAATGTAACAGCAGGTTACAATGGTACCTAGACAGCAAATTCAAATACCTCAAGCCCCAATGGATTAGCAGCAAATTATACTTTCTCAACAGGTCAGAAGTCAGAAGCTTAACCTAAGTAATAACACAGTACACAGATTCCTGTTACACAGTGAGAATGGGATAAACAATGACTTGGTGAGTGAGAGTTCGGATGAGGAGCCATGTGTACTTGCAACTTCCTTAGAAGTAGATCAGAGAGCTCCCTACATGAGGGGAAAAGTCATGGGTCACAGAGTTTCACTCTTGGTTGAAACAGGAGCTACACGCTCTACCGTAAAATCAGTTGCAGTCCCAAATTTGCCCCTTTCAGGTAAAACAGTTCAGATTGTAGGGGTAAAGAATCAGTATTTGACCAACCCGATTACAGAACCAGTTCAGGTTAAAATTGGCAACTTCCAGAGATTGCACAAATTCGTAGTCTGTGATTCATGACCAGTATCGCTACTGGAAAGAGACTTGCTGTGTAAAACAAGATTCTCAATTACTTGTTCAAATGATGGAATCGAGATTCAAACGAATAGCGATGATGAAGATGACTAAGCCCCAGAGACAGAATGTGAGACCATACATGAGGAATACCCTCTGGTTTCCTTTTTTTCCAGTGTTCACAGTAAAGGAGCTTCATCCTGATTTACAGGGAACGGTTAATGAGGAGGTGTGGGATCTGACAGGAAAAGAGATAGGTCTGATAAAGGAAGTTGAGCCAGTTAAAGTTACTGTAAAGCTGAATGCTATTTTTCCTCAGATTCCCAAGTACCACATGCCACAAGATGTTCTTATGAAGGTCGCCCAAATAATTGAAGACTTTGCAAAACAAGGGGTTCGGAAGGAAGTATTGAGCAACCTATGTAATTCACCAATAATGGGTCTGAAAAAGCAATGTGGAAAAGTTCGAATTGTCCTGGATCTGAGAAAAGTAGATGACATTAAGGTTAAATGTTGTCCCATGGTGCCAAATTCAGCTGTGATAATGTTTCAGATTCCATGTTATGCTGAATGCCTCACTGTCATTGACTTGTCGCAAGCCTTCCTTTCTGTGCTGCTTCATGAGAACAGGCAATTTCTCTTTTGTTTTAAATTTTTGGACTGAGTTTACTGTTGGTGTCGAATTCCTCAAGGGTTTTCAGAGTCACCATCCATATTCAATCTGATCTTGAAAAATAATTTGGAGTCGTTGGAATTGCCTTTCCAATTGACCTAGGAACAGTACATTGATGACTTGCTGATTTCGTCCAAAACAAAGGACGAGTGCAAGTATGACACGATTGTCTTGCTGAACCACTTGGGAAAGAATGGTCATCCCCACTTAAACTGCAATACTGCCAGAAATAAGTGAAATACTTTGGTCACCAGATTGAGAAGGGATCGAGAAAGATGTCCAGAGAAAGTGATACAACCATATTGCAAATGAATCCCCCAACCACACAGAGGGATGTCAGGATGTTTCTTGGTATGGTAGGCTATTGCCCCCATGGATTCCGAATTTTTCAGTCATTTCGAGACCTTTGCAGAAACTGACTCACAAAGAAGTCACTGATCCCATAGTGTTAGACCAAGCTGGAATGAAAGCGTTCACTGAATTGAGAGAGAGCCTGTGCAAAGCTCCAGCTTTGGGTTTGCCTGACTACACAAAACCTTTCACATTGTTTTGTCATGAGCGTGATGCATGTTCTTTGTCTCTCTTGACGCAGGTCCATGGATGTGCAAACCGCCCAGTAGCATATTTTGCAGCTACTTTGGACCCAGTTGTAACAGCCTTACTAGGTTGTTTGTGAGCAGTTGCAGGGGTTGGACAGAGCCTTACACAGTGTGAGGGCAGTGTGATGGCATATCCCTTGACTATAATGGTCTCTCACTCTATTGAGATCCTACTTACAAAGACGAAAACCCAATATTTGACTGGTGCCAGATTGCCCACATACGAAAGGAGTATTCCAGGGTCACCAAATGTGTCATTTAAAAGATGTACAGTGCTGAACCTGGCTACCTTATTTACATATAAAAATGTTGAAATTGAAAAATTGGAAGACGTTGAGCATGATTGTCTTGAAGTAACTGACTTGTGCACAAAACCGAGACCTGACATTAGAGATACTTGATTGGAAGAGAATGACCAAATTATATTTGTTGATGGTTCTTGTCTAAGAGACAATACAGGGACACTGAGTGCAGGATATGCCGTGCGCACAACTACTGGTATCCTGGAAGCATCTTGGCTTTGAGGAGTGTATTCTGCCCAAGTAACAGAACTGGTAGCTCTTATTAGAGTGTGCCATGTTTCTACTCAGCTGAAAGTTACCATCTATACGGATAGCCGGTATGGATTTGGAATAGTCCATGATTTTGGCCAGTTGTGGTCACAGAGAGGTTTCATGACCTCTTCTGGTTCACCAGTGAGGAATGGTGAGAGAATTGAATATCTGTTGCATGCTATTCAAATGCCTGAAAAGATTGCCGTTGTGAAATGCAGTGCACATCTGAAGTCTCAGGACTTCGTTTCAATGGGAAATGGATGCACAGATCAAGTCGCAAGGTTTTGCACATTGAACTGAATATCATTCAAAGATAAGTGGGAACTGTACCTGAAGAAGATTAAACATGTCCACGTTTTGCATTGAAAGTAATTGATACCTTGGAAGAACTGAAAATGTTGCAGTCTAATGTTGACAGGGAGGAAAAACGTTCATGGAAAAAAATTAAATGTGTACAGCGACAAGATGAATTGTGGGTTTCAGAAGAGGGTCAATTGGTTTTGCCTAATAGTCTGTCTCAAATGGCTAGGTATTATCACGGTCAAGCACATGTTGGGAGGGATGCCATGATTTGTTTGTTCAAGCACGATTGGTTCAACCCAAGGTTTATACAGGTTGCTGAAGCAGTTTGCCATCGTTGCATCATTTGCCAGCAAATGAACGCAGGGAAGGGGAGAGTGGTTAATTTGAGCCACATTGGAAGAGCAGGAGGTCCATTTAGCAGAATGCTGATGGATTTTATTGAGGTGCCTGTGTGTGGAGGTTTGGGATACGTGTTGGTGATTGTTTGCATCTTTAGTCACTGGATTGAAGCTTACTCTACACAAAGGAATGACAGTCTCACAGGAGCAAAACTACTGCTTAGGGAACTGATACCACGTGTCGGGTTTCCGATCGCTTTAGAATCAGGTAGGGAAAGTCACTTCAACAATAAAGTAATTAAATTACTGTGTGCAGCATTGAACATTGAGCAGAAGTTGCTTTGTAGTTAACACCCTGAAGCATCAGGACAAGTGGAATAGATGAATGGTACCTTGAAGACAAGAGTTGCAAAAATGTGTGCGTCCACGAATCTGAAATGGCCCGATGCTCTGCCTTTAGTTCTGATGACGAAGAGAAACACACCCGACAGGAAAACAGGATTGTCTCTGCATGAGATCCTTATGGTCCGAGCCATGAGGTTGCCAGCAGTGCTTGCAAATGCACTTGTCAAAACTACAGATGATATGGTGTTGGACAACTGCAAAGGTCTGGTTGATGTGGTTCGCTCTTTCTCTTAGCAGGTGGAAGCCACCACACTGTCAAATCCATGACCCAGGGCACAATCTGAGGGCCGGTGACTAGGCTGTGGTCTGGAAACACGTGAGTAAAACATGTTTGGAGCATCGTTGGAAGGGTCCTTTCCTGGTAGTTCTGACAACTACCCCAGCTGTGAAGTGTGCTCGATTACAAACTGGATCCATGCCAGTCACATGAAGAAAGTGACATGCCCGACTGATGAGGAAGCAGAATTGTTGAAAGTACCGACAACAGCAAAACAAGTTTCAGGGCCAGAAGAAGAACAAAGGGAAACTGAGGCCGGATCTGAGCCAGTTGAGGACTGTTCAGTCACTCTTGTGAGAGACGAAGGAGAAGACCTCCAGGAGGATTATGGTGAGCCTATCTCAATTGAGGTAGCAGGAGAGCCTAGTCAAAGGAGGGCTTTCCTAGAAGCAGATGATTTTGAGAGACAAACAGAACAATTGCTAGACCCCGAAGGGGGAAGGAGTTGAGGCGGATTAAAGTCACTGAGATCTGACTCCTCCTGAACCAGTTGCAGGTCCGTCAAGACAAGACACCATAGAACAAGGAAAAGTTTTTCTAAATTTCTCTTCTGCTTTCTGATTCTTTACAGATCATGAGTAACATTAGCCAGCAGGGGAGGAAAAAAGCGTTCTGTAAATATATGCGTATTGGTTTGGCGATTGTATGTGGGATATTGTTTGTGGTATTAATTGTGGGAATTACTTTTCTTGAAAAGAGCAAACCAACCATACTTCTGCTTTTGAAACAACTACTGCAGTAGAGAAGTTTAGGTTAGATGAGAAGTATTTGCATGAGGGTACTAATGCTCAACCGGAACTTTCTTCTAATATCTTCTATCGCTTGCTGAGTGAGTATGTTGAGACAATGGATCTGCAGAATTGTTATGTGTGTACGCAGATTCCTTCATCAGTCGAATAAGGAGTTACTTATCATATTTTACCTCTCACTTATGGGATAAGTTGTAGTCTGTTACTAACAAGATTTTATAACCAGGAGTACATCTAGTACTTCTACTCCAACTACGATGTGGTGATTTCGTTTGTCCCTATAATTAGATATTTGAGTAGAGTAGCTAAGGATAATGACATAGTATTAGTTAGAGGTTTCTTTGAACCTACATTAACCTTTGGTACAGCTTATGCTCACAAGAATAACCTGACGAGCTTGCTTACTCCTTTAGAAAAGAGCTTCTTAGATCACATAGATGACAGGAGAAAGGCACTGAAGTAGAAGTTAGAAAAAGGCTTAGAGAAAAAGACTTACAAGAATGATTATGCTTATAGTGCAATCAAAACACAAGGGAAATTAGCTCTAGATGTGCGACATGTAGGGAAACTTTGTATATATAGGCCTCAATCACTCACAGACACTTTATTTGAGGGAACGAGTGAATGTAGACATGTGTTTTTGTTTCAGAGTGAATGGACGTTTATGTTGAATGGACAGAATCCAGCAATTTCTGGGATATATTACATCTGTGGTTCTAATGCTTATTACTGTCTTCCAAGAGGATGGTACGGGACGTGTTATTTGGGAATAGTTTTCCCAGTGATTTTTCAAATGGATGACTTGAAGAAGTTTCCAAAAGGGACTATATTTCAATATATGAGACAGAGAGAGTCTCCTTCTGGTATAGTGGAAGATATATTTGGAGCAATAATTCCTTCAGTGGGAGTTGTTCTGAATTCAATAAAGATTCAAAAGTTGTCTACTATTGTGGATGACATGCTGACAAACTTTTCAAGAGACATACTCCTGATAGATACTGAATTAGCTGCTGAAAGAGCTATGACGCTTCAAAATCGCCCTGCTTTAGACATTCTTTTAACAAAGGGTGGCGGAGTTTGTAGAAGTTTGTAGAATGCTGAACTCTAGGAATTGTTGTTCATTAATTCCTGATAATAGTAAATAAATTAGAAGCTTATTTATTGTTCTGACTTATGAGAGTGCTGATTTGAAAGAGCTGAAAGAACCAGGGGCCATATTTATACTCTGTTTGCGCCGGATTTGCGTCGTTTTTTTTTACGCAAATTCGACGCAAAACGAACACCATATTTATACTTTGGCGTTAGACGCATCTAGCGCCAAAGTTCATGGAGTTTGCGTCATTTTTTAGCGTGGACACCTTCCTTGCGTTAATGATATGCAAGGTAGGCATTCCCGTCTAAAAAATGACTCCGAAGCATGTGCGCCATATTTATACTCCCGGGCAAAACTGACGCCCGGGAGTGGGCGGGTCCAAAAAAATGACGTCCAGCCGCTTTTGCGTAATTTTTTAGCGCCTGGTCAGGGCAGGCGTTAAGGGACCTGTGGGCTCGGAAGGAGCCCAGAGGTGCCCTCCCATGTCCCCAGGGACACCCCCTGCCACCCTTGCCCACCCCAGGAGGACGCCCAAGGATGGAGGGACCCACCCCTGGGACATTAAGGTAAGTGCTGGTAAGTATATATATATTTTTTTTTGTGGCATAGGGGGGCCTGATTTGTGCCCCCCTACATGCCACTATGCCCAATGACCATGCCCAGGGGACATAAGTCCCCTGGGCATGGCCATTGGGCAAGGGGGCATGACTCCTGTCTTTGCTAAGACAGGAGTCATTTCAATGGGGTTTGGGAGTCAAAAAAAATGGCGCAAATCGGGTTGAGGTGAAAATTTTGCCTCAGCCTGACTTGCCCCATTCTTTGACGCCTAAGCTCCATTTTCCCCTACGCCGGCGCTGCCTGGTGTAAGTCATTTTTTTTTACGCACACCAGGCAGCTCCGCCGGCTAACGCCGGCTAACGTCATTGAATAAATACGGCGACCACATGGTGCTTCAGAATGGCGTTAGCCGGCGTTAACTTTTTTGACGCACAACTGCGTTGGCGCAGTTGTGCGTCGAAAAGTATAAATATGGCCCCAGGTGTTTGGGAGACAGTTGGGAAAGGTTTTGCTTCAGTGGGAAATTGGCCCAACAACAATAGGAAAGGGATCATATTGAAAATATTACAGGGAATATTAATTATCATGGTTTGCCTAATTGGAATATGGGAAATATGTAAATTGTGTAAACGGATTGAATTGAAAAGGTCAAATAATAATCAGAGGAGGGAAGAAAAGAAAAGGGAAAAATTGTTCAAAGAAAATTTGAAAAGGGAACAAAGATTTGAAGGGATTGAAATTACAGAATTTTTGCTGATGCAAACATTTGTGAGTGATAGTTTAGTGTGATGACACATTTAGTCCTCAGAGGAGGGATTGCTAGAGCAGGTGTTTTAATAAAAATATGACTTAATATTCATGTATTCTGAGTGATGGATTTGCGTAGAAAACGTAATAATATAGAGAAAAATAATGCGCACATTTAAAAATATGCCCACGTGAGTGGCCGCCAATGTTTACTAAGTATACTTATTAATGGCTTATATATTTGAAATATGGAGATTATGGGGGTCATTACGACCCTGGCGGTCGGAGACCCATATTATGACCGCGGCGGTAGTGCCGCGGTCGAACCGCCGGGGCCGGCGGTTTCCCGCCGTTTTAGCCCTGGCGGTGATAATCCACCAGGGCAGCGCTGCCCTGGGGATTATGACTCCCCTACCGCCAGCCTGTTTCTGGCAGTTTGCACCACCAGGAAGAGGCTGGCGGTAAGGGGGTCCTGGGGCCCCTGGGGGCACCCTGCACTGCCCATGCCACTGGCATGGGCAGTGCAGGGGCCCCCTAACAGGGCCCCATGCAGCTTTTCACTGTCTGCATAGCGGACAGTGAAAAGCGCGACGGGTGCTACTGCACCCGTCGCACGATCGCAACACCGCCGGCTCCTATGTTGCAGCCGCATCCCAGCTGGGCCGGCGGGCGTAAACTAGGTTTGCGCCCGCCGGCACAGCGGGGATGTTGTAATGGGGACCGCGGGAGTGCGGCCGCATTGCGGCCGCACGGAGATTCCAGCTTGGCGGGCAGCAGTAGCCGCCCGCCAATGTTGTAATGACCCCCCTATGTTTGATTAATGTAGTAGTGCATCATATTAAGGGTTATGCATTATGTCTTAGCTTTATTAATTGTAGGCCTTAATTTAGCGGAGGTCTTGGCCTAGTTGCACAGTCTCATGTCAAGCTGTGTTTCTTAGGCATGAAGAAAATGTCTGCTTAGAGAATTAAATTGTAATTTTCCAGTGTGCTAACTAAATGTGCTCGTAGCTAAAAGACTTTCCCATGAGAACCATTTTCTAGAAGACGCTGTTCTTGCTAAAAGTAACAATATAAGTGTAATGTGTGTAAGACTGACATTCTCAGGAGGAGAACAATGGAGACACTGACTGGAGTATAAACTGCAACAATATTGTTACCTGACGAGCCGTACGATGAGGACATTACAAGAGAAGCCAACCAGCGACATGTGAACTGTGTACTATTAGAATTATAGATTTGAAGTTTTAGTTTTATTGGACAAAGTGAGAACATGGGATCCCTTGACCAATAGGGACTTGGGAAGTAGTCTTCGGAAATCTAACTTGGCTGGACTGCACTGGGAAGAAGTTGCCATTGCGCATGTGCCCATTTCTTCTTGCCGAAAGGCCATTACTTTACTGAGCGTCTAGAGACGTGCTTTACTTTAATGCTTAAAGGCTTTGTGTTTTCTGATCTTTGATGCTGAATACTGATTCCTTGCTGACCAAACTGATGTCCTGATGACGAAGACTATCTTAGCTTGCCGATCCACTTGAGGAGCGGTACACTGTTACGCATGTGTTTTGTTATGCTATTTGCTTTTTCTTTTTAGGTACCATCCGCTATATTTTCATGTTTTCTAAATTTGTGTTGACTAAATTGTTTTGCATGAAGCCCAACATGCTAATGCTAATCTGGTGTTAGACACGATCCTCACTAATGAAAGTCTGCTATAAGGGGGTAATAATCAATGCTTTTCATTTGCTGAAGATAAATGTATGTAATATTGTTTGTGCAATTGTTCTTGTTATTAATTTGCATCGTAACCTTAGAATGTGTAATTGTCCAAGGTTTGATTAGATTATGTTTTTTTCACCATTTTGGGCAGCCAGTGATGTTTCTGTATGTTTATCATCTGATTTTGAGATTCTCTCAGATGACATTAGCATTGTTAATACAGAGAAATACATGTTCTAACCTTTACTAAAAGGTGTAGTTATTCATGACTGAAAGGTCATGGTGTGTGATAATTACTGACTTCTATTGATTACTAATGCTATTGATCCTCATTGATTATTAATGTTAGTGATTGATTACTGATTACTTATCTGCATTTACTGAATCTATGGTGGAAACATCTTAAATTTGAGTCAAAAGATTCATCGACCTTTTCAAGTCCCCTTGTACGTTTACTTATTAAGGTCCGATGTGCTACAACACATCTAGACGAAATGTAAGTATAAACAGTGGGAAAAGACACATGTCTCACAACTAATATTGGCTGTATGATTCCTACTCCTATTCTGTCACAATTTGGGGTCCCTTGCACTTTGTTGCTTTTTCTCTTTTACCTGTTTCCACTTCAGTTCTGTGACTTTATCATCCTGCTCCCTAACAAGCTGGAGGCTGTTATTGGTAGTGAGACATGATGCTTTGCCCCAATGCTTTTTGGTTCTTGGTATTATCTGAGACTCATCAACTGCGACAGCAGTGAATGGTGAGATGAGATTGATTGATAATGAAAGATGTATCTTTTTCTTTCTGAGATTCTTTACCTCTTGGCACACAATTCCTTGTTGACCCATGTTGCTCATTTTAATAACAGTACATCATGTGAACTCCAGCCTGTACAGCTATTTCTCATGTCTTCAAGACAGTTTCCTCAAAACCATTACATCTGATGTCACACAGGCTGCTTAATGACACACTCTCCTCCAGATCGAAGAGTGTTTCCAGGAAGCTACTGTTATTGAATCCTTGCGGCCAGGTCTCTCTCACTCTTATATTCTTTTACTGCCAATTTCGCTCTGTGAAATATTAAGGTCAGTGGCATTATTTCTGGGTTGTGGCAACCTCACAGGGTTCATGCCCCAAATTCAGTCTATCATGAGAATCCAAATTATGACAGGGCTTTCACCAAAAACTAAGGGCCAGATGTACACACAGAATCAGGCAGTTTGCACACAGAAAAAAGAATTTTGGTATATACAAATGCTATTTTCCAATTCAGTAACCCACTTACCAAATCGCAAAATAGGTTTGCGAGTCGCAATTGCGAGGCATAGTGGTATGTATGATTGTTTTGTGACCATGAATGCAGTGGCAAAACAATCACAGTTAACACCAATTTCAAATTGGTGTCAACCCATACGCATATGGGACGGGGTCCCAAAGGGACTCCTTTCCCTTTGTGAAAGAGGGTGTAAACGTTTTTTCATTTTTATTTTTGAAATGCATTTCTGTTTTCCTTTAGAAAAAACAATTGCTTTATTGAAAAAGCTTTCAAAGATATGGTGGTCTGGTGACCCCAGCAGGCCACTATCCCTGTGAGTGCGGCCATACCGAAATGAGTTGCAATTTTCGACCTGCCTCATGAATATTAATGAGGCAGGTCCCTTGCGACCCATTTGGGAATCACTAACCGTGTCTGAGACACAGTTGTACATCAGGTTTTGCGACCTGCAAATCACAAAACCTGTCATTTGTACATGTAGCCCCGAGTGTGGTCCTATATCTCTCTTTTATGCAGTCTAGAAAATAGACTTTTTATCTAAAGTTTGAGACTTGTGCATCTATGTTTACATCAATTAACTCTAATACAGAAACCACTCACCCAACAGGTGGGAACACTATCTGTTGGGCCTGGCCCTTTTTGCCGGGTTATCATCAAACTGTTTGCCTTCTTCCTCCTATTTTTTCTGACCAGTTTTTGTTGCCTTTAGGACTCTGGGCACTTTACCTCTGCTAACCAGTGCTAAAATGTATATGCTTTCTGTCTAAATTGTGCTGGTGATTGGTAGTAAGTCCAGAGTAAAGTGCACTAGAGGTGCCCAGGACCTGTAGATCAAATGCTACTAGTGGGCCTGCAGCACTGATTGTGCCACCCACATGAGTAGCCCTGTAAACATGCCTCAGACCAGCCACTGCAGTGTCTGTGTGTGCAGTTTTAAACTGCCAATTCGACCTGCAAGTATACCCACTTGCCAGGCCCAAACTTTCTGTTTTACTACATGTGAGTCACCCTAAGGTAGGTCCACGATAGCCCCATGACCAGGCCAGGGTGCATTGTCTTTAACTGCTAGGACATGTACAGGTGTCTTTTACATGTCCTGATAGTAAAATACTGCCAAATGCATTTTTCACTATTGCAAGGCCTACCTCTATATAGGTTACCATGGGGCTTGCCTCTAAACGTCTTTTAAGTGCAGTTTCCAATTGGGAGCAAATAGATATGTGGAGTTTGGGGTCTCTGAACTCACAATTTAAAAATACATCTTTTGTTAGAGGTGTTTTTTTAGATTGTCGGTTTGAACACCGCAGGCCCGATACTGCCTCAGTCTCGCTGATGTCCCGCGACTTTGTGGGTCCCAAGTGTGTGACACCCGACTCCGCTGCGGTGCCTGTAACCCCATGGCGTGACCGTGACCCTGTGAGGTCGCTCATCATGTCTTGACTCATCGGATTCATCTACCCCACCAGATCATCAGGAAGTGACGCCTCACACCGACTGCATCTCCCCTGCTCTGCAGTAAGGAACCAACGCTGCACCGGATCCAGCGATGGCTCACCTCCCCAACTCTGTGCACCAGCTTGTTTCCTCATTTACCAAAGGTACTGTACCTGGGGGTCTGTTGAACTCTGTGACTTGTGCCGCCCTCCTCGTGAGTGGCGTCGGATTATTGGGCAACAACGTCATAATAGCCCAAGTTGGATCTATTGGATTTCTAAGCACTATATTGAAGTTTTATCTATGAAAATTCATATATTTGCTTGTGTATGTTGGATCTTTGTCATGCTGGTCTTGTTTTACTCAGATAAATATTGGCTACTTTCTAACCTGGTGTTGGGTGTTTTTTTTCTGGTGTTTTCATTGTGTCACATTGCCTCTCAGAAAAGCCTGACTGCTTGTGCCAAGCTACCAAGTAGATGAGCAGGGGTTATCTGAGCTGAGTAGCTCCCTTGCCCCGACTAGAGTGAGGAACACTACACAGACAGGGTGCAAAGTGACTGACAACTAGAGACCCCATTTCTAACACTACCACTTCAGAAGCTCATATCAACTTTATGCCTTTTAATGACAGCTGGTGATCTTTGAGTATGGTAGGGCATAACTACCGACATCCATAACTGCATTTAGAGAAGCAACCCCCACTTGCTGCGAAATTGATATACCAATGCCCCATAACTTTGTCTGGGATCTAAAGGTAAAATCATAAAATAGGGTCTGACAGTTGGGTTTCATGCATTGTAAGAGAAGGTGACAAAATCATACATTTATCAATACGAGTTTCCTTTAAAAATATCTAATACAATATATAGAATTTATGCATTTCAAAAAATATTTTTTATGTGGCCTGTCATTTTCCTTAGCATGTACCTTCAATTATACATTTGACTTCATTTTGTTTTAATACCTGTTTTGTTCCAAGGAGTTTCTTACTCATTTGCCATGACTGAGAATCTTCTTGGAAGAACAAAGAGTAAAATAACTTTCAGTCTTATACTGTGCACAGCTGAACTAGACATTGATGCATGTTACCTGTTCCAAGGGTGGTATCCATTTACCTAAGTGTCTGTCTGTCCAATGGACGCAATGCACAACATAGTGCAGTTTAAAAAAAATCTTCAATGGCAGCCCAGCATGGAAATGAAACAAAGGATGGGGTTGGGAGGCATCTTCTTGTCCTTTTATGAAATGAAGGCTTCCATTACAGACTGACACCATTGGTCATTTCAGAGCCCACAGTCGCAGGCCTCAGAAAATTATAAAAATGTTCACAGACTTGCAGGTCTAGTGACTTGAGTAACCTACTCGACCTAACTGTAATGCACTTCACCCATAAACTTGTCTCAAATTGTGTAATGTTATGCAAATATTTTATATCACATAGACAGCTTTTTCTTCATTATCGCATTTGGGAGAACCTTCACATACTTGAGCTCAATGTGTCTGTTGTAAAAAATATTATTTGTTTGTTGATTAACAGACTAAACTTTTGCTCCATGAAAAATAAGAATCATCCCACATATAGGGTATACATGACCTGCTGACTTGACTTTTATGGCTAGATGTACGAAATTCTAATTTCCTAAATAGTGACTCCTTAATAAGGCCTATTTAGGAATTGCAAAATGGAATGTAAAAAAATAGCGATACAGAGTAGGAATCGCTATTAGGAAATCGCTCTTTAAGAAATGCTAAACCATTCCATCCAATGGGCCTACTGCCCAATAGATAAAATGGTTTTGCATTTCTTAATTTGCGATTCCCTAATAAGAAATCGGAAATTAGGAAATGCAGTACCAAGGGTGCCTGTGGCCCTAAGGCGCCCTTGATGCACCTGAAAAACATGTGGTGCAGATGTAACGTGGACAAATGCCCCAGGGGCATGTACGCTCTAAATGTAACTTAAAAAAAATTGTTTACGGGCACAGTTTTTAAAATTGCGCATGGATACCATAGACTTGGAGTCAATAGTAATTGCATTTCCTAAAAGCTCATTTTGCAATTCGGACATGCTTTGTACATGAGCTTTGAAAATCGCAAATAGGAAATCCCTACCTGCGATTTCCTATTTGGGGATCGCTAAATTTGATTTCTACTTCGTTCAATTCATATTTTGCAATTCCCTAAAGGCCTTTGTACATAAGGAAAGGCCATTTAGCATTTTTTAATGGACCAAAATTGTGATTCAGTTTGTAAAGAAATGCTAAATGCTTTTGTACATCTGACCCGTCGTTCCCTAATAACATTGTCATCAGGGCGGGGGCAGAAATGTTTGTCAATCCACGTTTAAAAAAATATCACTAAAGCATGATGTGGAAGTGGACTGTCATTTTTGACAGTATGTTTTCCATTGAAATGGCCATAAAGCTTCCCAATTGCATGCAGTTTTACTATTAAAACTGTGTAGCATACACACAATAATGTGTGGAAATCGTTTTTCAGCAAATATTTTTAATTTGCACATCACAAAGAAAACATTTCTGATTTGTTTTGATCCTTTTTTTTTTGTAAGATTACCCCCAAGTTTTTGGACTGATGCTGCTGTTTTTTTCGACTCTGAGAGTGCACCAAGTTCTGCTAACCAGATCTCAGTGCCTGTACCCTAAACCATAAACTGATATGTCAAATTGTATTCTACCCAATTGGCTGACCTAGCTTAGCTGTAAGTCCCTAGTATATGGCGTGCACGGTCCACAGGGCATGTAAGGGAGAGGGTCTCCCCAGTGATTACTGCACTGGTTGTGCCACTGCTGGCCCAACTTAGTCATTTAAAGCAATGGCAAAGCCTGACTTCCCCCTGGTATATGTGTAAGTCACTCCCTTTTGCAGACCTTGTGAGTCCTAAGGCGGGGTGCAATAAATCTCTTGGGCAGAACATTTATTTTACATGTTCTTATAGTAAAATTGGTAAATGGGTGTTTATACTATGGAAAAGCTTGGTTGCTCTAATGTGAGTGAAGAGTTACCCGCTGACCACTAAGCTTTTCTAACTCTGGAAAGGTGTGACCAAAGTGAGTCGCCTAAGGTATCAAACAATGCATTACATTAAGCCTGACTTGATTTTTAGGTCAAAATTGATGTAACAAGGTAAAGTGTGCAACTATAACAAAGTTGACACTTTGTTGCCTTCTATCCTCAATGCTCATTCTGGTTGCACACAGAATCCTGTAGCCGAGACAGTTTTCTGCCCTTTGGAGAGACATGCTAATGACTCAGAGGAAAGGATACAACAAGAGCCTGCTCTGGAAGAAGGTGTCACCTCGCTCCTGGAGGAAGCCACATGGGTGATGGCCCAAAAGATGAGCTTCAAAGGATAAGCTGGCTTTGAAGGGCAAATGAGTAACACTTGGGAGAGCGGTTGGTCCGCTGTTCAGGCAGACAGTCTAGTACTTCAGACAGGAGAGGGCAAAACAGTTGCCAAGCCGTTTTTTAAGGGGTGTGTAGTCCCCTTGGTAGCAACACTTCTCGGTTGGTCTAGGGAGCTCTACACATCAAAAGAGGGGTCCTGCTATAGTGGGAGTGGGCAGAATGGTGCATTCTGGAATGCCCTAGATACCATACCTCCCAATAAGTGGTCATCAGGTGGGAGGGAACCTGGTAGCCCATTGGCTACTTATCGCATCCTGCCCTAAGGGCATATTGTGAGCATAAGTTGGGCACTCTTGGCACCCAACACTCAGATTTCGACTGGAGTGGAAGATGACCGAAGAAAGACTGCCCTGCTGTACTGTGGATTCAGCAAAGAGAGGGTGCACTGGCATAGACTACACCTGATGGACATGGTGGCTAGCAAAGGAGAGGGACGGCCTGCTGTGTCCTGCTGGAGGACAGACCATCACCAGAGCTCAGTCAAAGAAAAAAGAGACTCCAGTGGTGAGTGAGCTGACATTCTTTTCACAGCACAGGCAGACAACAGTCGAGAAGCCTGCTGGGGCAAGTTGGCAGACGAAAGTCTTCAAACCGCCAACATCTGCTGTGAGACACCAAAGGCCATCACTCAGTGCACAAAGTTTCATCCGAGTGTGTTGAGCCATGGGATTATCATCTAGGTGTAGATTGGACCCCAGAGGATGAGTTATTGACAGGAATGATTGTCATGTGACCACAATACTATGTGGTCAGTAGTCCAGTGGCAGCTGGTCTTCTGCCAGCACAGAGAGGACATAGAGAGATGTTTAACCTGTGACCAGTACTGCCTCATTTCCTTTGTGGACTAATGAGTAGTCACAGCTGACCCCATCAATCACATGGCATCCACAGCATTCTTGGAGCTTTCTCAGCATTTTTCATCACTTGAATCAGGATCACTCCCACAAGAAAGCCCTGCAGTGGATAAAAGTGTGTTGACTGACTGAGGACTGCTTCATCTACTAAGCTTACTGTATTTGAGGAACTTTCTGGTCTCCCTGACTGGCTTCCCAATGGAGTTGGTCACCTAGAGTGACTCAAAGCAGCACATTCTAACTAGCCAAAACATTTTGCTGAAAAAGGGCTTGATTTAGATCTTGGCGGTAACAGTCCCGCTATTGATTTTTCATGGGATTCCCCGTCCGTCAACTTTGTGGTCTGCCCACCTGATTTAGATGTTGGTGATCCCATAGAGGTAGGGTGTCCTGGAGGGAGTTTGGGTTAGGAGGTAGAGGGAGTGGCTGTGGCTATTGTGCATGTGTCTATTGACAACGTGGGTGTCTGAGGGTCTATTCTCTGTGTTTTATGTTTTGCTTTGTGTTTTTCAACTGGGTGTCTGTTGTGTGGGTGAGTGTGGGGGTTGTGTACAGTATGTTTGAGTGTGGATGTGTCTGTTGTGGAGGTGGTGTGTGTTGTTGTGGTGTCTGTGGGTGTGCTGGTACATGTGTGTATCATGGTGGGTGTGCTGACTGCAGGTGTGGTGGTGGTGGTGTGTATGGGTATTTGTGTTGTGGTGGGTGTGCTGACTGCTGGTGTGGTGGTGGTATGTGTGGGTGTTTGTTTTTTGGTGGGTGTGGTGTCTGTGAGTGTGCTGATGGTGAGGGTGGTGTGTGTGTTTATTTTGCAGTGTTTGTGTGTATTTGAGGATATGCTGCATGTCTGTGTTGGAGTGCATGTGTGTAAAGCTGTGCGTGCACTCTGGATAGGCCTGGGTAGAGGGATTCTGGATGGGGAAGGGGTAGGAATTGGGGCACGAGGTTGAGGTGGGCAGGAGGATGAGGTCAGTGAGGAGGCCAGACCCTGGAATGACTGCTGTAGGCCAGACAGGGCACTGGGAATGCCATCTAGGTCTGCTAGCATCTGGGTGGTGTGACTACTCAGACCCTGGATGGCATTCGGTAGTGTGGTCTGGCCTACAACGATAGCCAGGAAAAGATCCACAGCCTTCTTATTGAGCACAGTCTGGGACACCGGGGCAGAGAGGGAGGTCCTTGCAGGGAAGGTGATGCCATCTCTTTTAGGGTAGGCGGTGTCTGCCAAATGGGGGACCAAGAGGGAGGGTGGAGATCAGAACATGGGTGGAGGATGAAGATGCAGGTGTAACAGTCACTGAAGGGTCCACCTCCACTAAGGACTGGTCGCTTGTGGAATCCTCCAAAAAAGATGACGAGTCACTCGTGGCCTCCGCACCAGTCACCTCACCCTCTGTGACAGTTTCCTTTGTGTTGGTGTTGCTGGTGTCTGCACCAGGGCCACAGTGCCCAGATCCTTCCATGCTGACGTGGCAGCTGTCACCTTTGCCTTGTCCAGATCATGCTGTAAAGACAGATACAACAGTTTGAGGTTATGTGTGTAAATGGAGTTAATCATGAACTTTACAAACAAAACATTTGCCAAGTCAACATATTTCTTCAGCCTCGAGACACTAAAACTTGGTTTTTAAAGCATCTGTATCTCCACAAACCATTTTCTCACAGTCTAGATATTCCTAATGCTAGCTCCCATATGATGTGTGCCTTTTGTCTCTCATCCACTTTACCTTCCCTGCATGACAAGTGGCTTTGCATTAGTGAATGCTTAGGCCTGGATACACCCCTAACCAACTTCAGTACAGAGCAAAAACAGTTGGGCCTTATATTGACTTATCATGATGGGATACTCCAACATCTATGAGATGTAACCTTCCATCTGCAATTGGCTTTTTCAGTATCACTTTTCACAACATCATTGCTTTCTCATGTGGACATCACTGAGGACACTTAAATGGCATTTGGGGTATGTGTAACTCTGTCACCAATGTGGAGACAGTTCTGTCTTTCAATCAATACCGTCTGACATGAAAACTCATGTTGTGTGACACAAAGTGGTTAACATGCTCATTTGGGAAGGACTGAGGCTTCCTGACAATCTGCTACAACCTGCATGTCATGATTTGAACTTTGCTATTGAAACATATTTTTAACATATTTCAGATAAGGAATTATGTCATTGTACACATGCGTCCTGTCCTTTTGGTGTATATGCCCATGCTCATACTATCATTGTACCAACTTACCAATGTAAAGTCAGAAACATCAACTGTTTCACAACTGCTTACTATGCCACGTCACCAGTGATAGGGCCTACATTGCCTAAAAGGCAGGGAAACCTTTTGTCACCTGCAAACATGTGTCGGCTCCAAACGGTACTTGGATTGTCTGCTCTAAACAGTACTTGGCTTGTGAAGAGGAATCTAGTGCCAACCTTTAGCACAAAACAATACACCAAACACAGGTTCAGACACTGTATGAAAAACTTACACCTCCAGATATCCTCGTCTGTGTTGGATGTGTGTCAACCATCATGTTGAGGCCAGACAACAATGCTGTAAATAAATAAGGTTAAATAACAAGATTAGCTGCATACAATGACTCACCCCCTTGATGCTGTTGTTTGGCTTCAACTGCCCATCAAGCTCTGGGTAGGCCATCACAAGGATGCATGCCATTAGGGGGTTCAGGGTGTGATGCACGCAGTTGCCTCATTGGGAGGTCTGGCCGAGCAGAACTTCTGCTGACTTCCTAGAACAGCATCAGAGGTATTCCGACCTCTTCCTGCAATGCAGGCTGCAGTGCTTGAAGACCCCCAGGGTCCGTCCCTTCTTCACAATGGCCTCCAGAAATCACGCTTCTGGTGGGAATTGACCTACGTGGATGAGAACAAATAACCATAGAAGTTTTGAGTGATGTCGTTTGACTGTAGTGCAGTGACACAATTTAGTTGAAGCTCTCACATGCAGTCCCAGAATAGGCAGAACAGATTATTTACAAACACTTCAAAGAATACAAGAAACACTATTTTTCAGTGATTTGTGGAGTAGCCTTAACATTTTATTTTGACTCATTATACCTATACAGTACCCAAATACCAACTTAGCCACGGATAGGAACTTTTTTATGAATTGAGACCCACTCCAGATTAAGAAACTCTGCTTTAACATGCAGTGAAAAGGGCAGTATGGAAGGACTGCCATGTGTCAGTGAGAACATGGTTTAAGGTGATACTTGAATAAGTGTGGGTAGCAATGGGACATACGTGTATGGCTGATTATGAGCCTGTGTCATTTAGGCTGGCAGCACAGGAAATACCTTGCCCCATATGTGGCACCATGACATGTTTAAAACACACAGATACTCCTATTCTAAGATATGGGCTGTACATTCACTTGCTAGAACAGCCTCAAACAGCTCCATAACTTTACAGATTCTGGGGCATATTAAGAGCCCCTAGCACCACCAAGGTGTCATTTTACATGACGTGCTAGTGACGCTATGCCCTGCACTGTATTTACATGGTGGCATTATGCCACTTTTTGTAGCTTAGCGCCATCTTCTAAATACGGCCACTTCCACGCACATTACTTTGCGTGGAAGGGGAAACTCTGTGGGAGTGCCACAGCAACACCCATTGCATTTTGACGCTGCCTCAGATTTACGAGTTTTCGTAAACCTGAGGCAGCACCACAATCGAACTGGCACAAATGCCTTCATTTCTCCTTGTTTTTTTTGCTCTTTCTATGTGTGCTGTATTTTGCAGCACACATAGAAAGAGCCAATCGCCATTCAAGATTGGGTCCCTTCCTGCACAAAAGCAATCTCCCCCTCAATGCAGCCATACTTGCACTACAGTGCAAGGGTGGCTGTGTTGACGCATAGTAGAAAATTTAGCGCTGGCACAGGGGGAAACACAGGGGTGAGCCATATTCTAGTAAATACGGCACATCCCTGCATTTTGAAAATGACGGTGCACAATGCTGACAAATTTGGCGCAGTGCCGTGCATTATCATTTTCCATTTTACCTGGCCCTCTGTTTGGACTTTACTTTCTCTAATTTCCATCTGGGTGGTAAGTTCGCACTTAAACTAGTGGTAAAATGCCTACCAGCCACTGGAAGCAAGGTGCCTGCAGTTTGTCTGATTAAACCTGGGATTGTGAGTAACATGCACTGAAAACTCAGCTAATCCTTACAGGTGACTTTTCATTTTCATGCACAGACATTTCTAACATCCTCAAACAGCACCCTGCACTCAGCTAAATCAGTCAGTTTTCTACACTACAATCATAAGACTTCACTCATGGATAATGAGGGACCAAATAGCCTGTGAGCAAACAAGAAACAGGTTACTCTTGCAAACATGTCCCACTTAGACATGTACTGGTTCCTCTGGGTTCCCATGCAGCTGGCTATACAGGCCCTGTCACTTCCTTCGCCCGGCATCCTCAATAAGACAAGTACAAGTACATGGTGGACACAATCCATGGTGGAGATGGACACAGCCATTGACTTTTATGCATAGCTGTCGCACATGTTAGCCCACGGCAGGGACCGTCATGGATTGTTCCACCTACTACGCGGTCAAATTCCACCGATGTCTGTCAGCTAACTAATGTCCTGACGGCAAGATGAGGCACCCACCATTTTAGGGTGTGAAGTCGTGTATGTTTCAGTTGTTAGTAGTTCAGCAGAACTCAAAATGGGGGCTAGTGTATATACAAATATGATATACAAAAAACACTGTTTTTGGCAAGATATGACAAAATAAAAAGTGACGTGTGTTTGACATCGATAGTGCCGTGAGAGAAGTAATACCTCTATTGATGGTATTTAAAAATAAAAAAATTATGATATGCAAATAATACATTTCAAATGTATTATTTGCACATAACAAAAAAGTCGAAATGTAAAAAATGTATTCTTAAAGTTGAAAACAATTGAGATCATTATGTATACATATCTGACACTCTGAGATTTCTAATGTTACTAATACATAAGATGTGTGTTTAGAATCAAAGTATAGTGTGACCATTTAAGCTTTTTTTAATTTATTTTTTTATATTTTTATTGCATTTTAACTTTAGATACATTTCCAGCGTATGCAATGCCAGGATATAATAGATCTTATTACACCATTATCACACAAATTAACAATAAAAGGTTAACTGAGGTCTCGTCGTATTACTTTAAGGAATTTCAAGTGTAGTTCCTGCATGTTCACTCTTGCCGTGTGTGTTTAATGAGCTTATGTTTCCCAGGTTAGTAGTGTTAATTGTCGTGTCTTGTGGTTTTGCTATGGAGGGGGGGAGGCCCAGTTCAGTGACAGTCAGTGGTGTGTGGGTTCCGAGGTCTTGTGTTCCTGTGTGGGGCCCTAGTCCCGCACCGGGCATCGCTGTGGGTATTTTCTGGTGAAGGAGGTGGGCAAGGCGGTGACCATTGGCCACCGTGTTTAACTTGTCAGACCTATTCGTAGTATAGGGGTCTGTTAGGTAAATAAATGTTTGTCTTAGGGTCACCGTTTGTTTCGGTTCATGGTGGTTTCTCGTCACTTTCGGCTTCCAATCTACTTATTAGGGTTTCACAGACCATGCTGCCTGTGTGCTGTTGACCCTCCCCAGCCGATTTCCGCAGCACCATCAATTCTGCGCTAGCCCATCTCAGTGTCATGTTGTGCCAAGTTTTCAGGTCTGGAGCAGAGGCCGATTTCCAGTTCATTGCTATCAGTCTTTTATACATTACGTATGCTAGGTCTGTGAATTTATGTAAATGCTTATGTTTCCTGTCTCTCTGTCTCAGGCCCAGCAATCAGGATTTAGGGTCTGCCATTGGCTCCAACCCCGTTAGCTCCGATACCTTCTCTGTTATCCAACTCCATTCCCTGTGCACCTGTGCACATTCGCAGACCACATGATAAAAGTGCGCTAACGGAGCCTGGCATCTTGGGCAGGTTGGGTCCGAGCTGGGAAGTATATGTTTAACCCTGGCTGGTGAGAGATACGCTTGATGTGTATAATTAAATTGCGTATAGAGAAACCTGGGGTTTCTCGATACCCCTTGCGTGTGGTGTAATGCGTTCCGCCATTCCTCCTGCAAAATCAGGTTTGGGAGGACTGCGTTCCACCTTCTCCGAGTATTTTCAAGGTTGGGTGCGGGGTATTTGTTCAGGGTTTTGTATAGGTTCGACACGACTTTCGACTGGCTGTCGTATTGTAGCATGTGGTGTAATGCTGAGGAGGTTCCAGGTTCTTGGTTCCCTGCTAGCCACAACTTCTTGATGGAGTGGCATATGGCATAAAATGTCATGAACTGACCAGGATTTACAGAAGAGAGATCCCGTATCTGTACGAAGGACATTAATTTCCCTTCTTCAAAGCAGTCACCTATCGTCTCTATGTCCGCCTCCGTCCAGGCTGCTAGTGAACATTTTCTTTCTCCTCTTTCCCAGCCAGGAATTACGCCCAGCTGTATGAGAGGTGAGTAGGGGAGCGCGTTACGGCCATTTTGAATATATCTCTTCCAGCATGCATGCGCCACTAGCATGAGTGGTTTATCGGACACTTCCCTCGGAGTCCTGGTGGCCAGCCAGGCTACCAAGGGTGTGCCGCACAAGTGCGTCAGTACCCTTTCCGATTCAGCCAGTGTGGGCCTATGTATCCAGCTCAGTATCCACTGTAGCTGCGCAGCCACGTCGTAGCGTTCAAAGTTAGGGGCGCCCAGACCGCCCTCAGACACTGGGCGCTGCAGTGTAGTAAGTGCGACGCGCGCTCTGCCTCCCGCCCATATGAGTTGCAACAGGGCCCCGTTCAGGTCCCGGAAGAAACTCCCAGGGATCAAAAGCGGCAGTGCCGCAAAATAATATAGTAGCCTAGGTAGTATCAGCATGTTTGCTATCGCCACTCTGCCCATCGGTGATAGCGGGAGTTTACACTAGAAACGTAGCGACCCTTTTATGGAGGCTAGAGCTCTCCCCAAGTTTCCATCTCTGAGGTCTTCTGAGCTGTGATATATTTGTACCCCCAGGTATTTGAATGAGTCAAAACACCATTTCAATTGCACGGTCTGGGATGTACCTCTATTTGGCAGCGACGGTGGAGACAAGGGGAACACGCATGATTTTACCCAGTTCACTACTAGACCAGATAACCCCCCGAATTCAGTCAAAAGTGAAATTACCAGAGGAATCGTCTCGGTTCCCTTCTGCAAGTACATTAAGGCGTCATCAGCATATAGAGATATTATATGTTTCGCCCCATTCCTGAGTATGCCCCAGCTGTCCTCCATCATCCGCAGGCGGGTCGCCAGCGGTTCCATCGCTATTGCGAACAGCAAGGGTGACAGGGGGCACCCCTGTCTAGTGTCTCAGGCAATCGGGATGCTGTCAGATATGACTCTCCCCGTTTTCACGCGTGCTTGTGGTCCGGAATATAGTGTCTGTACCCATTGTATATATTTAGGGCCTATTCCCATTTTCAGCATGGTGTCGAACAGTAAGTACCACCCTAGCGTGTCAAATGCCTTCTCAATGTCTAGTGCGAGCACCATTTCTTAAAGCGCCCCCGGTGGAGTGCCCCCCATCACTCCCAGTAATCTGCGTATATTTAGAAAGGTGTTGCGCTTGGGGTTGAAACCGTTTTGGTCGTCGTGTATTAAGGTGTGAATAACGGGCGCTAGGCTGTTAGCCAATACTTTGCCCAGGATTTTACAGTCAGTGTTTAATAGCGATAGTGGTCTATAGGAGTTAACGTCCATAGGGTCCCGTCCCTGTTTGGGTAGGACCGCTATTATTGCTTCTCTTTGTGAGGGGGGAAGCGCCTTGTGGTCCCAGGCTTCCTCTAACACTTTCAGCAGGTGATGCTTTAAATAATTTGAGTATTTCGCGTAGTATTCTAGTGGGAGGCCATCTATTCCCGGTGCCTTATTCCTGGGCATCTGTGCTATTGCTACGTTTAACTCCGCTACACTCAACGGGGCCTCCAATTTCTCAGCGTCTCCCTGAGACAATTGTGCCAATTGGGATCCTGCCAGAAATGCGGTGAGCTGTGTAGGCGTACAGGCCGTTCGCTTGGCGTAGAGGTTCGCGTAATATTCCCTGAATGCCCCATTTCTCTCCTGTTGTGTGGAGGCCATCTCTTCGTTGTCTAGTTATATGGCCCCTATTGGAGACTGTTGTCAGTCTCCTTTTAGGAGCCATGCCAGCAGCCTGCCTGACCTGTCTCCTTCCGACTGCTGTCGCATCAAGTAATATTTGTGGTCATGCCTACGAAGGCGAGTATCTGCTTCTTTATATTTTGAGCGCGCCTCTTGCAATACAGTGTAGGGTGTCTCCTGCCGTGCCACCGCTGTTTCCAGCGCTCTCAATTCCTTCTCTAGGTTACTGATCCCCGAGTGTAGAGTGCGCCTAACACCCCAAGTGGACGACATGCAGTAACCCCTGACCACCACTTTATGTGCCTCCCACTCTGCTGCCCTTGTCCTCGCGGAGTTTATGTTGGTTTCCCAATATTGCCTCAGTGCCGTGCCCAATCCCTCTGCATATGCCTGATCTTGGAGTGCTTCTGGCTGTAACCGCCATGTGGGGATCACTGATCGAGTTCTGCCCCATTTTAATATCATTTTGAGCGGCGAGTGGTCTGATAGTGTCTTAGCCAGGTACTCTGACTCGCTCGTCATTGTGCATATATCTGCGGAGCCCCAGATTATGGGGGTGATTCAAACCTTGGCGGACGGCGGAGGCCGTCCGCCAAGGTTCCGCCGCCGAATGACCGCACCGCGGTCAAAAGACCGCGGCGGCCATTCAGACATTTCCGTTGGGCCGGCGGGCGCTCTCCAAAAGAGCGCCCGCCGGCCCAGCAGAAATGCCCCTGCAACGAGGACGCCGGCTCAGAATTGAGCAGGCGTAGTTGCAGGGGTGCGACGGGTGCAGTTGCACCCGTCGCGTATTTCAGTGTCTGCAAAGCAGACAATGAAATACTTTGCGGGCCCTCTTACGGGGGCCCCTGCAGTGCCCATGCCATTGGCATGGGCACTGCAGGGGCCCCCAGGGGCCCCGCGGCACCCCCTACCACCATCCTGTTCATGGCGGGTTTCCCGCCATGAACAGGATGGGGGTAGGGGGTGTCTGAATCTGCGCGCTCCGCCGCCATGGAGGATTCATTGGGGCAGCGGTAAACCGGCGGGAGACCGCCGGTTTACCCTTTCTGAGCCGCGGTCAGAATGCCCTCGGGAGCACCGCCAGCCTGTTGGCGGTGCTCCCGTGGTCGGTGACCCTGGCGGTCACCGGCCGCCAGGGTCAGAATGACCCCCTATGTCTATTCTAGTATACACTCCATGGAGAATTGAGTAGAATGAGTATTCTCTCTGTTGGGGGTGTTGCATGCGCCATACGTCATAGAGTCTCATATCTTCTGCCCATATCTGTAAGGGGCTCTTAGCGCTTCTATTTGTTGTACCTTTCTTGGGTGGGGTTGATCTATCCAGCGCTGCATTCGGTAAGCCATTAAAATCACCTCCCCATATGGCCGGGGCTGCAGGGTTTACTAGTAGTGCCGGTGTGAGTGTTTCCAGAAAGCCCTCCAGTGCATTATTAGGGGCGTAAATCCCTATGAGCACCAAGTGCCTCCCGTCTAATTGTCCCTCCACTATTACATATCTGCCACCTGGGTCTACTTTATGTGGGGTTCGTGTAAACGGGACGCCTCCTGCTATCCAAATTAGTACCCCCCTAGCAAACGCTGAGTAAGCTGTGCCTGTTATCTGCCCGCCCCATTTCCCATGGATTTCCTGCAGGTCAGGTTCCAGTAAGTACGTTTCTTGCATGATAGCTACATGAACTCTCTGCCATCTGAGACGCGCGTGCACTTGCGTTCTTTTGCCCGGTGTGCCCATGCCCCTCACATTCCACGTAATTATTTCGTATTGGTGTGCATGTAAAGTCGAGTGCCCAGACATGTGTCACTGTATGGTGCGACTGCATCCTGCACGTCCCAGTGTGCGGCTTCCTTCTGGACTCTCCCCCGTTCCACCGGGTGTGTATTTAAGACTGACATCCACAATGGTGTATCCTGCTCTCTGAGTTGACCTATAACAAACCCTTTAACTCCCCAAATCCCTCCCCTCGTTCTAACTATTTCCCTGACCCAACTACTAACACTTAATGAAACTCCCCATGTACTACTATGTGGTGAGGTCTGTATCCGTTCGGATACCTGTGGGGGAGCCATGTTAATATCAGATGTGGCCCTTGTGAAGAGCACGCATTCTTCCTCAGACCTGGTCTGAGGGCGTGTGTATATATGAGTGTGGGCACTCCCGATATATTGTGTTGTATAGTGTTAATCACCCCCCTTTTGCTTGCCTGCAGTTATTAATCAGAGAACACAGCGGTCGAGGATTAATCGTTCAAAAGTTACTCTTTATAGTCAGCGCGGCTGGCGTTTCGGTTCCTGTTGCGGTTTCTTCTGTATCCCAGTCGCTCGTTGCCCTGTCGGGGCTGAGGAATCCGGTGTGTTATTTTAGTTTACAGTTCATCTGCAGTTCTAGGGGTAACCTCCGGGCCCCGGAGTGCATCTGTAATCGTGGAGTCCGAGCTGGCCGATTCCGAGTTCGAGCCCGTCGAGTGGCCCGCCCTGAGTGTCTCCTTCACTAGACATGCAGCCAGGTCCAAGCATCTTCAGGGGATGTGAACACATGGGTACGTTCTTCAGAGATCACCCTCAATTTGGCAGGGAAAAGAAGAGCATATTTGATATTGTGTTCCCGGAGCCGTTGTTTGACTTTCATATAGGAGTTTCGTTGTTTCTGTACTTCTTGGGTGAAGTCCGGGTAAGCATGGACCACTGAGCCCTCCTGCCGGAATGGGCCTTTGCTGCGAAGTTGCTGCAGTATCAAATCTCGGTCTCTATAATTCAGTAGCCTCACTATTAATGGTCTGGGAGGTTGACCCGGTAGAGGCGGTCTGCCCGGGATTCTATACGCTCGCTCGACAGAGAAGAACTTCAAAGGGGACCCGCTCAGTACTTCTTTGATTAGCCACTGCTCTATGGTTAGTTCTGTTCTGGTGGGTGCTCAGGGAACTCCACGAAGCAAATATTATTGCGTCGGGATCTGCTTTCCGCTTCCTCAGCGCACCTCCATAGGATCTTCACCTCTGCGTCCAGGCGCTGGATTTGTTTCTGGTTGTCCGAGGCCACGGGGCTCGTCTTACTCAGGGTATCTTCTGTAGTTTTCACCCTCTCTGTCAAGTTCCGATGATCCACTCTGAGTAGGTTGTGATCTTGTGATACTGTGTCTATTTTTAGTTCTAATGTGGATTTAGTGTCCATGATTGCCTGTAGCACTTTTTCGAACTGTACAGAGTGGGATTGGAGTGTACTTTCCAGTGATTGCAAGGTTAGGAGTTGCTGATGGTCGGAGGGCGACGGGCCGGGCGTGGTTCGTTCTTGGTTTTTTGCTGACTCGGATTTTCAGGCATTGTTATTCCTCTTATGTATTTCCTGCAGCCAGGAAACAGTTAACTTGTGCGTTTCTAAAGCAACGAAGCGCCCCGGGAGCTCCAATCCACCTTCCGGCGTAGTATACCTTGTTGAGGGCCCTATGTCCTGTTTTTGGTCCCTCCTTGTCTATTCTATCTGTAGGGGCTTGTGCTGAGTCGAGTGCAGCTGTTGGGGGGGGATCTTGGTGCTGCTAGTTGGGCGTTCCGGTCCCAGGGTGAGTGCAGGTGCCTCTTCAGAGTGTCTGCCCTGTGCTGAGCCCGGGGGGTGGGGACCGGTCAGGGCAATCCTGGTGACCGCAATATTCTTCCACCAATATCCCCGCCGTTCGTGTCTGAAGGCTCCGGCTCGTGCAACGCAGAAAAATCTGACGAGGGCGCAGGGGGGAGAAGGGGGGGAAAGGGGAGAGGGGGAGCCTTCTAGTTGGGCTGCCCCCCTCAGCTGTTTTTCGTCTGTTTACTGTGTTGCCCCCTTTGCCTTCTTTACACCACGTTATCTCCGTGTCCCTGGAGGGAGGGTGGGGGGAAGCAGCTGTTTATCAGCTTCCAAATGACGGGGGCCTATTCCCCGCTACGTTTGGGCACCTCACCCTTGGATCAGGTGAGCGTCCATGAGGCTCTGTCTGTTCTTTGTGTGGCTCCCTTAAGATTTCTTCATGTCCGGGCCGGCTGTTGTGCCCGGACGCATCTCCGACTTCTTGTCGTGCGGTGAGGTCTGCTGGTACTCGCTGCTCCGTGTGGCTGGCCCGAGGGAAGTGGGGGGGGGGAGAAAGAGGGACGCAGCTGTGAGGGGGGGGTCGCCCCGGTGTTTGGGCCACAACCCCCGAGGCTCCCCCACTCCAAAGGCCCCCAGCCCCCTACCTCCGCCGCTCCAGAGTGCTCATTATTCCAGTCGGAGGCTCAGTGCTCCGGGGCGCCGCCATTTTGCGGCTCCGTAGCTGCGCCTCTATTCCGGCTCCTCGACCGGCTCCATCTCGCCATGCGGGCTCGAACAGCCCCGCAGATTCGTGTGCCTCCCGGGGACCGGGCGCACACCGCCAGGGAACAATCTCCCTTTTCCGGGAGTGCCCTGCAGGATTGTTATTCCAGGTCCGAGTCGGAGCTCCTCGTTAGGCGTCCGACTCGGTCGCCATCTTGGCTCCTCCCCCAACCATTTAAGCTTATATTGTTTTTCCATACATGCAGACATTGGAACCCAGGCATGGGTAGATGATGAGGCCTCATTCATCCCATTTCCAGACCTTGCCGCCATGGGAGAACGTGATATTATCAGAAATTTCAGTTTAAATAGACAAACTCTCCTGGATTTGGGTCGGCAGCTGGAGCCTGATATCCTGCCTCCCAATAGGAATACACCAGCAATAATACCAATAGTCAAACTCATGGCAGTACTTCATTTTGTGGCCACATATCTTTCAAGTACACTGCAACAGTATCTGGAGGAATGTCCCAACCAACTTTCAGTGGCGTGCTACAAAAAGTCATTTCCTCCATGCTGGGACACATCAACAGCTGCATCCAGTTTCCAGGACAACAGGATTTGCCACTGTGAAGGGGGAATGGTATGCTTTGCGTGGCCTACCACATGTGGTTGGAGCAATAGATGGCACACATATTGCCTTGGTGCCACCACACACAAGGGAACCGGTTTACTGCAATCAGAAGAACTTCCATTCCACCAATGTGCAAGTCATCTGCTTAGCTGAATTGTCCAACTCAAGTGTGTATGCCCACTTTCCTGGGTCAACACATGATTCTTTTGTACTACGCAAGAGCTCCATCCCCCTGCAAATGTCCCAAATTGGACCGGAGAGGGCCTCGCTTGTTGGTAAGTACAAAAAAACTTGAGGATCATTTGCTTTAATCTTAGTTTAGGAAGGTACAATGGCTTAATGTGATATTAATCTAATGATATCTTGCTTCCATGCGGGGGCTCAGCGTATCCTAGCAGGCCCTGGTTGATAGCATTGTGAGGGATCCATCAATGTCAGAGGGCGTTCACTTCAATGAGGCCCATGAAAGGACAGAGAGGCCAGTGGAGCAGGCTTTCAGGATTCTGAACGCCAGATTCAGATGCCGGAACAAGACCGCTGGAGCCTTTCTCTACTCACCCGATAAGGTGAGCCAAATCACTGAGGCCTGCTGCATGCTAAACAACATCACCCCACGATGGAGCATTCCAATCTTCACAAAGGATGGAGACTGTGAAGAGCCACCGGAAGAGAATCTTGAAATGCCCTTTGAAGATGACAGTGGTGAAGAGGAAGGACTTGATGTATGTCAAGATGTAATTGACCACTTCCTCACCTGAGTGTCAGTGTACCTTTACATATTATAACACCAAATGTCAGAATAATCTGTTCTATACTGAACATATCAGTCTGTGATGATAATTTAGTAGGAAGGGTCAGTTCAGGAAAGTCCTACTCAAAAATCTTAATTGCTCAAGTTTCAATACAGTGACTGCTGTGTGCAAAGTATATTTGTCCTCCTGATTCATCAATGAAGTCAAATGTATTATGCATGATCATTAATTTTCCCTTGTTTTTCATTTTTAGAATACTTCACTGTGTCATCTTCATTTGGACATTTCAAAGTTGTGACATTTGTCGTGATATGTTGCTGTTAGAAAGTACAAATGGAACATGGGTTGATACTGGGACAGACACCTACTTTGGAGGTACAGATCTTGCACAAGGACATCTTGCACAGGGATTGTGTGGAAGTTCTTCAGATTGTGTCGGAGCAGTTTTCTGTTGGATGTTGGCACCAAAACAATATGTGCTACTTAACTTGCTCTGACCACATGTATATGTTGAGGCATAGCATACTGTTCTGCCTTCACATTGGCTAGCTCTTCACTTTCTGTTCAGTGTATGAAGCTGTTGATGTATCTCCTCATAGTTGAAGGTACTTTTTGAAGGACACTACTGAAAGGTGTGACATTCCACCAGACACTGCCACCATGTGCTGTACTGGTCCAGTGGCCTCAGATTCAGTTGCTGCCATTCGTAGACTAATGGTGCTATTGATGTTGCATTCCTCTTGTGAGGGCATGATGTCTGGCCCCAGCTGTTGTCATGAATCAATGATCGTTTGCCTATTTAATTTGATATAATGTGATTTCCCCTTGCTTCCATAGTGCCGAGGTCATAGATTGTCAACCTCTAAAAGGGCTATTTGGCTTATGCCTGGTTTGTTAACACAGCTATGCTTTTCTCAAAGACTTGGGTGGTCATTACAACCTTGGCGGTCTTTTAACAAGACCGCTGAGGGACCGCCGTGCGGAAGACCGCCAGTAGTGGCGGTTTGCCGCTCAGCGTATTATGACCGTTGGCTGCCCCCGTCGTTTTTCCGATGGAGAACCGCCAACAGCCATACTTGCAGGCGGTGGGGAAGTGGAGGTTGCTCCACCGCCACGCCAACAGAACACCGCCCAGCTAATAACGTCCTGTGATTCTGCTCGACGGTGTTCTGTTGGCGGTGTGGTGTCGGCGGAGCTGCCCCCATGGCACCCGTCCCCTCCCAGCGGATCGACGGAACAGGTAAGTCGATCGTCCGTTAGGGGAGGGGGTGGGGGGGTGTTGTGTGTTATGTGGGTGCATGGGGGTGTGCATCTGTGTATGTAGGGGGGGTGTGAGTGCGTGTATGCTTGCGTGGGTGTTGCGAGTTTTGGGAATGAGTGCGTGTATGTCTGTAGGTATGTCTGTGTGGATGTGTGCGTGAATGTGTGAATGTGGGTGTACGTGTCTGACTGTGTGTGTGGATGTTGGCATGTATGTCAGTGTGTGTGCGTGTATGTGTGTTGGTGGTGGCTGCGCGCGTGTCGGGTGTGTATGTGTAAGGTAATGTTGGGGGTCGGGGTGGGGAGGGGGACCCTTCCACCTTTGGGGGGTGGCAGGGGTGGTGGGAGTTGTAGGGGAGTGAGTCGGGGTGGGGGTAGGGGGTGGGGGAGACCCCTATCAGTGCCAGGGAAGGAATTCCCTGGCACTGATAGTGCTTACCGCCATGGATTTCATGGCGGTTCCTACCGCTGGAAATCCACGGCGGTAAGCCGGGTCAAAATATCGGTGGCGGTATTGTCACAGCCGCAGGGCTGGAGACCCAGGTCTCCAGCCCAGCGGTCGTCTCCGACCTGGCAGGCGGAACGGGGAAGCGGCAGATGACCATGGCGGTAACCATCATAATACTCTAAAAAAGACCACCAGCCTGTTGGCGGTCTTACTGCCGCTTTAACACCGTCCGCCAGGGTTGTAATGACCCCCTTGTTATCTACACATGTGCCACCAATGCATTGTGATATCACTTTATTTTGTTTGAATAAAATGGGAAACACATTACCTAGTTGTCATACTGATGTCTTTGGAGTTATTGGTAATTGTATTTTGCAAAATAATGTTTAAAGTAAAACATGAGCAATAAACACAACGAGTACAACAACAGTCTTTCACTATGTGTAATTTACTTTTAGGTTTGTAGCACAACTGAACAAAAAAGTGATTCAAATTACAATCAAGGATCAAAAAAACAAATATCATGGTGGATGAAACTAATATTGTATAGACTAAGGCCCTCATTATGTACATGGTGGGAAAGACCGTACTGCCGGCGGTGGCAGTAACTATCCCCAACAGGCAGGCGGTATGGACCGACAATTAATGAAGCAAATGAAAAACAGCCAGCATGAAAACCACTCACCGCCAGCAGAGGAGTGCCGACATCGACAGGCCGACGGAAAGGCCCGACCTGCCCAACAAATAATGAAGCACAAGACCGCCGTCAGTTCCGGGGCGGTAACCACGGCCACGCAAAGCCTGGTGGAAACAGAACAAGTAAAAGGAAACACTCACCGTGGCACACACAACACGCTGAAAGAGACATCGAGAGAGAGTTGGAAATCATGCCAGTCCTGCTCCTTGCCATATACCTCCACGACGTGACCGCCAACGAAGATGACGACGATATGTACCGCAACCTACTAAACAAGGGAAGAAAGGGCACAGTTACACACCCACCCACCCTGCAATGCACCCCTAACCCCTCACACCATCACAAGCCATACACACCAGAACAAGAGGTACTTACCCGACACAAGGCCAATACAACCTGCCCAAAGTACACACATGTGCACACCAAACCCCCACAATGAAATGGTGAACCACGTCTCCAGAGTGTGGCAACAGCAACACTGGGCACTCAAACGTTAATAAATAATGAAAAATGTAATGTTCAAATAAGGCCATTGGCCAGTCCATGTGAAACAGGCTGAAGGGCCCAAATGGCCCAAACTTGACTCCCACATGTGCACATGGTAGTCCACCATAAAGGGACATCAATGGGGCAGCCAGGCACCTCAGGGAACAAGGGCAGGTGGTGGAGGGGGTGGGTATTAACGTCTGGGAGTGGGGACTTGTCGTTGTGGTGAGTGCAGGTGTGGTGTCTGCGGTGCATGACTGGATGTCTGATGTCATGGTGACTGCAAAAATGGAGTCAGCAACAGTGAATGAGGGTGCAGTGCATGTGAGTGTGAATGTAGATGTGACAGACGGAGGCGGGAGAGGTGGACACACTGGGGGAAGAGGATGTTGTCATATGTGCCTTTGTATGTTCGCTGTGTGCATGCCTGTGGTGGGAAGTGTGGTGCTTGTGTTTCTCTGTATGTTTTTTGTGTGTTGAGGTGTGTGCATGGCTGTCTGAATGTGTGCTTGGAATGGGTAAAGGGAGTTGGGTCCTTGGAGGGGTAAAATTGGTTGGAGGGGGGACAGAAAGGCCATGGACACTGGCTGCCATCAAAGAGGAGGCCAGAGCCTGAAAAGATCTCTGTAGGCCAGACATGGTACCGTGAATGCCTTCCAGGTATGCATTGCACTGCTGCATCTGGGATGCTATTCCCTGGATGGCATTCACAATGGTTGTCTGCCTTACAGAGATGGTCCTCAAGAGGTCCATAGCCTCCTCCGTGAGGGCAGCAGCGCTGACTGGGGCAGGGGATGAGGTGTCTGGGGTGAAGGAGACGCCCGCCCCTCTGGGTGAGCGGGCACGGGCAACTGGGTGGGGAGCAACTGGGAGGGCATTGATGGTATGTGGGTGGCGGAAGATGTCAAAGAATGGGTGGACCCACTAGGGTCCGCCGCCACCAGGGAGCTCCCATCAGAGGAGGTATCAGAGTCACTACTGCCAGTGGTAGTTGCCTCCCCTGAGGTACTCCCCTCGCCCTCCAACCCACTGGTCCCCTTGATGTCGGTAGACTCCGCCTCCTTCGATCCGTGGGCCGCTGCATCCCCACTAGCCGGTGCCACTGCTCCTTCGCCAGATGATGCTGATGTACACAGACAACACAAGAGTACAGGGGTGGGGAAACAAAACAGGAGAGAAATATTTTAACACCTGAATGGATATACATATTTGGTTCACCCACACTCCCACCCAGCATGTACACAAACACATAACACCTACAGCTATAGTAATGCCTATGCCCCTGGCTAGTGGCCACATCCCTAGCATACCCTTCATCTACTAAATTATACAAGTACCTGATGAACTGCAGACCTGCCCCATATCATTTCATTGCCCATGGGGGCCGGATTGCTGTAAGACCCATGTCAGAGTACCTGGCACTAGACAGCATGGATCCTACAGCACCCTCAGACATCCATCAAAGAGCCACATCATGGTGTTGGAACTCACCCCCTTGTGCCTGCTGTGCAGCCTTCATGAGCCCATCCAAGCCTGGATATGCCACCGCCAGAATGCGGCGCATTAAGGGGGTCAGAGCCTGACGGGCACCATTTCCTCATTGGGAGGACTTCCGTAGCTGGTCCTCGCAGGTCTTCCTGGCCCAGCGTCGCAGGTCCTCCCACCGCTTCCTGCAGTGGGTGCTCTGCCGGTTGTAGACCCCCAGGGTCCACACCTCCCTGGCGATGGCCTGCCAGAGTGCCCTCTTCTGATGGGCGCTGACCTGCAGGGGACACACAGAATAAAAACACAGAGTTCAGAAAATGGCCATGTGACACCACTGACTATGGGGGTCATTCTGACCCTGGCGGTCACCGACCTCCAGGGCCAACGACCGCGGAAGCACCGCCAACAGGCTGGCGGTGCTTCCTGGGCCATTCTGACCGCGGCGGTAAAGCCGCGGTCAGAAAAGGGGAACCGGCGATTTCCTGCCGGTTTACCCCTGGCCCAGGGAATCCTCCATGGCGGCGCTGCTTGCAGCGCCGCCATGGGGATTCCGACCCCCTTCCCGCCAGCCTGTTTCTGGCGGTTTACACTGCCAGAACCAGGCTGGCGGGAACGGGTGTCGTGGGGCCCCTGGGGGCCCCTGCACTGCCCATGCCACTGGCATGGGCAGTGCAGGGCCCCCCTAATAGGGCCCCACAAAGATTTTCAGTGTCTGCGTTGCAGACACTGAAAATCGCGACGGGTGCCACTGCACCCGTCGCACCCCAGCAACTCCGCCGGCTCCATTCGGAGCCGGCTTCATCGTTGCTGGGTCTTTCCCGCTGGGCCGGCGGGCGGACTTTTGGCGGTCGCCCGCCCGCCCAGTGGGAAAGTCAGAATGACCGCCGCGGTCATTTGACCGTGGTGCAGTCTTTTGGCGGGCGGTGCCCGCCGCCCGCCGGGGTCGGAACGACCCCCTATATGTCCCATATGGGACGGACAATTCACAACATCATCCCACCACCTCACTCATGGCACTTGCAAAATATTCTACGCCTGTGCAGGTACATACCGACCACACATGCATACAGGCATCTGCTACCATCACACACATCCATGCACGTCAACCGCCTACTCACCTGCACCTCAGGTCACCCGTATAACTTGGCATACAAGGGTAGGACCCCGTCCACCAGCTTCTCCAGCTCCTCCGTGGTGAAGGCCTGGGCCCTTTGCCCTGTGACTTGTGCCATTTGAGTAGCCAGAGTCAGGACACAGCAGCACACTCAGTGGAGTAATTCCATGCATGGGATCTGGGAGTCAAGTGAACCAGGGGTGATGAAATGGCATACGCTCCGCGGCGGTGTGCACCGTCACTGCCAGCGGTGATCATGATAGGCCCAGATTCCCCTTTGACAACCATGTTAACCAATGAATGGGTGCACGGCAGTGAACACTGCCTTACGCCATCACATAAACCGCCAGCGGAATGAGGTCACTTCCACTGCTACATGTCTGGAAGGCAGGGGGCTGCCATTTTTCTAGTACTATGCAGATATTTCCTGGTCATGGGCCACATGCAGGCCCTATAGAACACAGCCCTTAGTCGCATGCCCACATGACTCATTTCTGCCCACAACAGTCCAAACGTACCACTTCATACATGTCCCTACAGTTGTATATCATACAATGCTTGTTGTTAACCTACATAATGTACAGAAGATATTTATACACAACATGTTGTGTATGTGTATGTGTGTCCCTCACAAGTGTTCGCCACTCCTCCTAGGTACAGGCCCATATGGTGAGGGAGGGCCCCATTTGTGTACAGACCTCTTGTTGATTTGGAGACCATGGTGGAACGTCACATCATTATCAACTACAGACTCACCCGTGCTACAAACCATGAGCTATGTGCATTAATGGATCCAGTTCTGAGACCGGCAAATCGGAATCAGCATGCCATCCCTACAGAAGTGCAAGTGCTCTTGGTACTTCATTTTGTGGCCACTGGCTCATTTCAGGTGACAGTGGGCATGGGTGCAGGGTTCTCAGAGCCAATGTTTAGCCTCATCCTGTCCAAATTCCTGGATGCATTTGTACTACACCTGCATATGTGAAGTTTCCCCAAAGGGCTGATCTCCCTGCCATCAAGTTTGACTTTTATTCCTTTGGTAACATACCCATGTGATTGGTACCATAGATGGCACCCATATAGCTCTCATCCCCCCAAGAGTAAATGAACAGGTGTAGAGAAACAGGAAGAACTTACACTCAATGAACATTCAATTAGTGTATACTGCAGACCAGTACATTTCACATGTGAATGCCATGTTTCCAGGATCAGTCCATGATTCATTTGTCCTGAGGAACAGCAGTGTACCACACATTATGGATCAACTACAAGGGGACAGAGGATGGCTCATAGGTGAGTATGTATGACACTGGTTCTGTACAAAGCTGACAGCCTGGCTGCATGCAAGTAATGTCAGTCTATTGCAGTCCTGTTTCAACCACTTTTGAGGGTGATTCTGGCTATCCCAACATGCATTGGCTCCTGACACCGGTGAGAAATCCTAGAACAGATGCAGAGAGGAATTACAACGAGGCCCATGGACGTACCAGGAGGGTGATAGAGCACACTGTAGGTCTCAAGGAGGCTAGATTCGGTTGCCTTCATCTCACAGGGGGTTCCCTGTGCTATGGCCCTGAGAAGTTGTGTAAAATACTGGTGGCCTGCTGCATGCTGCACAACGTGGCTGTGAGGAAAGCTATCCCCCTACTGGAGGAGGAGAAGGGTGCTATGTATCCAGATCTGCATCATCTGAGAGGGGATGAGAGTGATGGTGAGGATGAAGAGGGGGAAGATGTTCACTCTAGCAACCATCTGAACCAACTTTACTTCCAGTAAATATGAGGTACTGTTCACTGGTGATATTGTCTGCAATGTATATTATCTGTCTGACTTACTCACTATTGGGATGTGGGGTCTGTAGTCATTGACAATGTGAGCTGAACATTGAGTTTGCATGTGCCATTGAGATAAACGGTGTACATTTCTGTTTACTCCACACAATGTTGCGCATGAGGTGCCATTCCTGCAATAAAGGTTTGATTATGGTTATGACAGGATAATGCATTCAAATTTCCAAATTATTCATCAATATGACAGGGACATACGATTTGGTGTACATGTGTTTTATTTGGTGTCACAAATGCATTGGTGCGCAGTGCAGAGATAGTGAGTGGGCTAATGGTGGATGTCCATTATAGGTACATGGGCTGGGCGATTGGTGGCAGTGGGTATAGGTCCATCTGTCCCTTTCAAGTTGTTGTGTGGCTATTGGTGGGTGAGGATGTTGGCACAGTGGCACACTTGGGAGTCACTCCATGTCATAGTTACTTCTTAGTGGTGGCCTTGTCTTGGCAGGTTTTCCAGTGCCATATCTGGGTCTGAGGGACCGTTTGAGCGTCTGGTGCCGGGATGCACAGGTAGGGGTGCTGGTCTCCTGTGTTTCCTTTGCCAGTGCCACCAGTCCAGTTGCTGCTGCTGATGTTGACGGCAGGTCTGTGTCCTGGGCAGTGGTAGGGGCTTCCAGGTTTGTGAGGGTCTCAGGCTGGGTTGGGTAATGGTCCTGCAGCACCCCTGCTATTGTGGCCATGGTGGCATTGAGTTGTTTCCACTGCTCCATGGTCTCTTGGTGTTGGGCTATCTGCAACCTTTGACTCTGTTCAAGGGTGGCCAGGATCTGGCCCATCCTGTCTTGTGTATGGTGGTATGCTCCCAAGACCTCAGAGATCACCTCCTGGGCTGCAGCATCCATCCTTTGCCCTCCCCCCTGGGCCACTGATACCCTCCCACTGGGCCTAGCCCCCTGTGCCTGTGTCCCCTGCACAGGTCTAGCAGTACCACTTGTACTGGGGCCATCGTCATCCTGCCTGTTGGTAGGCGGAGACCCTGTACTTGTTTACCACCAGTCTGTGGCCTGGATACAGTGGTGTGGGGTGGTTTTGCCAGAGCTGATGTTGGTGGCTGGGTGGTAGGGGTGTCAGTGGTGTCCTGGGTGGGGCTGCTGGAGGGTGACAGTCCAGGACTGTGTGACGGGCCAGGGTAATCCTCACTGTCCACACTTCCCTCTCCAGTATCCTGAGTCGGGCCTCTGTCTCCATGTGGAGCCCTGGCACTCCTTGGCCTTTCCGTCAGAGAGGCATGGGTGGTGGGGGACAATGGACATGTATGTTACGTTTTATACTTCAGATGAGGATGCACAGCTCTGGCCTATTTTGTGCAGTTTCATCCCCTGTTGTGCCATGCAGGGACCGTTTGTGGGTTTGCCATTGTATTTTGCATGGGGTGTGGAGGTGCATTGTGGGTGGGGTAGTGGCATAGTGATTCCTTGCAGGGGTAGGTGGTTGTGCACAGGGGAGGGATGTGGGCCTGTTAGTGGTTTTGTGGGCATGCAGGGTGACCATGTGGTGATTGTGGCCCGAGTGGGGTAGTGGTCCTGGTGGTAGTTGGAGGGGTGGGGTGGTGCATGCATTACAGGTGTGGTGGATATGGGTGTAGATGACTTACCCGAGTCCATTCCTCAAGTGAGGCCCTCAGGGTGAAGGATTGCCAGTACCTTTTCCTTCGAGTCGGTGTAGTCGGGGGTGTAGGTGGGGGCCCTCCCACAGTCTTCTCGACCGCAATGTTGTGCCTGGATGCTATGGACCTCACCTTCCCGCTTAGGTCGCTCCATCTCTTGCGGCTGTCGTCCATCGTGCTTGGATGGTTTCCCACTGCGTTGACCTTGTTTACTATTGTCTGCCATAACTCCATCTTCCTGGCGATGGGTGTATGCTGGACCTGTGCCCCGAAGATTTGTGGCTCGACCTTGAGAATTTCATCCACCATTGTTCTTAGCTCCCTATCTGTGAAGAGTGGGTGCTTCGGGGGTGCCATGGTGTGTGTTGTGGGTGGGGTGTTGTGTGGATATTGTTGAGGTGCTGTTGTGTGGTTGGGTGTGTGAGTTGTGTGCTGTTGCGTTCTGTGTTTGCGTGTTGTGTTGTCAGTCTCAGTTGTCCTATTGGCAATGCAAAGGATTGTGGGGTGTGTCTATGAGTGTTTTATAGTGTTGTGGATGTGTGTCAGGTGTGTGGGTTTCAAACTTGCCAATGTGTGCTTTTCTTGTTGATGGGTCCCAATGCTGGCCGTGGTGGTCTGTACTGCCAATGGTCATTCAACATCCACTGTACCCCGCGGTGATTTGTGCATCATTCTTAGGAGGGAGGGGGATTTGTCTGTTTTGTGGTGGTGGGGTGGGATGTGCAGCCTTTCCACCGACAAGGCACTGCCGGTGGCTGGTGGAAGCTGAGTTTTTGGTGATTTCAGTTTTTTGCATCATTATATGTCGGGTTTCTATTCACCGCCAATGACGTTCTTCTGTTCACCGTCGCCACAGCAGCCAACGGTGTTTACCGCCATGTTCATAATGACCCCCTAAATTGTTTGGAGTCCAAGGTACAAAATTCATCCATCCTCAAAAAAAGGTAAATGTGTGCTTGAAATAGTTCACAGAGTGAATGGTACACACACTGGAGGAAATTACGTTCTGCGGGGCATATTTATACTCCATTTGCGCCGAATTTGCGTCGTTTTTTTCGACGCAAAATCGACGCAAAACTAACTCCGTATTTATACTTTGGCGTTAGACGCGTCTAGCGCCAAAGTTCATGGAGTTAGCGTCATTTTTTTGCGTGAACACCTTCCTTGCGTTAATGAGATGCAAGGTAGGCGTTCCCGTCTTAAAAAATGACTCCGATGCTATTGCGTCGGATTTATACTCCCGGGCAAAAATGACGGGAGTGGGCGGGACTAAAAAAGCCGCATTTGCGCCGGATTTTAGCGCCTGGGTCAGGGCAGGCGTTAAGGGACCTGTGGGCTCAGAATGAGCCCAGAGGTGCCCTCCCAAGCCCCCAGAGACACCCCCTGCCACCCTTGCCCACCCCAGGAGGACACCCAAGGCTGGAGGGACCCATCCCAGGAAGAAAAGGTAAGTTGTGGTAAGTTTTTTTAAAACAAACATTTTGTGGCATAGGGGGGCCTGATTTGTGCCCCCCCACATGCCACTATGCCCAATGACCATGCCCAGGGGACAGAAGTCCCCTGGGCATGGCCATTGGGCAAGGGGGCATGACTCCTGTCTTTGCTAAGACAGGAGTCATGTTAATGGCGTCTGGGCGCCCAAAAAAAATGGCGCAAATCGGGTTAAGACGATTTTTTTGCCTCAGCCTGACTTGCCCCATTTTTGGACGCCCAAACGCCATTTTTCCCTACGCCGGCGCTGCCTGGTGTACGTGTTTTTTTTTCACGCACACCAGGCAGCGCCGGTTGACTAACGCCGGCTAACGCCATTCAATAAATACGGCGCCCGCATGGCGCTTCAGAATGGCGTTAGCCGGCGCTAATTTTTTTGGCGCAAAACTGCGTTAGCGCAGTTTTGCGTCAAAAAGTATAAATATGGCCCTGCGTCTCTTGAAAGTGGTGGTGAAAGTCTTGCTAACCTTTCCTCCTGGCCCGGATCAATGACCACTCATTGGGGGGAGGGGCAGGTGCAGGGAGTGGGGAAGGGAGTGGGGAATGGCAAGGCCTCTCTGTCAGTGGCTGAGGTTGGTGTATTTGGTCCTGATGTTGAAGGACCACAGCAGACAGGGGTTGATAGTACAGGAAAAGCCCTGCACATATGGTGGTAGATGTCAATCATCAAGCCAGTCAGAGGACCAAATTAGAGTTTAGATTTTCCATCTGTAAATTGTGCCCCCTCTGCGCCTGCTTCATGTCCTGGAGCTCTGTGACTACCAGGTCCATCAAGTCTTGGGACTGTTGGAATGCTCCCAAGACTTGGTCAATGGTGGTCTGGGTGACAGTGACATGGCCTCACTATGCTGACCCACAGATTTCCTCCCACAACCCTTACCCCCACTACCCTGTGCCCTTGAGGCACTGTTCCCCATTCCACTGGGGCTGTGCAGAACTGGAGGTGGTGGTAGTGGTTGGTCAACAGTAGCCAGAACTGGGGGCACAAGATGGGAGTTGTATTCCCCTGGACACATGAAGTGAAGGAATCCATAGGCTGAGTTGTCATAACAGCTGGGGTGGGAGGTGTAGTTGTGGGCCAAATGTGACTCACTGGGCCAGGCATGTCATCATCTCGACTTCGAGAAGTGGGGCCCTCACTGAAGGTTTTATTCAGTCCTAGAGTTGAGGTGTGTTCAGTTACAGATGGTGGGCCACTGGTCCTGGTTGTTGGCCTTAATATGAATTAAAAACAAAATGACATTAAATGTCTGTATTATACCTCAAATGTGTCTTTTTGAAAAAAGGAAGCAACCTTAACAAAGAAAGAATGGAATGGTTAGGCCTTTGCGTGATTTGTTACTTTTAACCAATGTAGGTAAATTTTATACAGATGCAAAATTCAGAAACCATGATGGAGAGATGTCCTAAATTATAAGATGTAAAATAGACATTTTGCATTCTATGTACCAGACATGCAACTCAACACAGCAGAGAGGAGATTTGAGAGTTGTGTCATTTCAAGGCCTAGCAGCCTCAGACACTAAATATGGTGCAACCTACTGTATTTAATGGCATTGGTCATCACATGCACACTGCAAAGTAATTTGTGTACCAGTACTACTTATAATTAGCATGTCACATAACATGATAGGAAATCTTTGGATCCACAAATCATAATTTATGCAAGCAAGTAGATCAATTCAATGTAGTGACAAAAAGGCAACGCCATATTGGGTCAAGACAGTATTTGAAATTTCAATGTAAACCATGAAATGGTGCATGTCACCTACATGAAGATTTGACATTTGTGCTTATGTGGAAGGAAAGGGAGGTTGAGCTACATCACATTGCAGAGACAAAAGGAGAGCATCATGGTAGTTGTAGTCATTTGTAAACACTCATGTCAATACTTGTGAAAATGTGGGTTGCACATACCTATATACATTTTCACATTGACACTTAAACACACATTTGCAATGTGTACACACTTGTGTGTATAAAGTGAATAAGTTAAAATACCACTTACATGCACTAAACCCTCATGTGCATACAAATTAAATTTGGGACCTGTTTCTGGAAGTAAAACAACCTACATTGGGATACAGCAAAGGACAAGGCAAATGCAAGGGGTGAACCATGGAGGACAACACACAATCTGACTCTACATATTGGTCTTTGAAAAATAGACTGTAACAGATATGATGCTACTGGTTTGGATTACACAATATATTTTGGTAACTGAAGTTTGGTTATATATGATGTGCTAGGTGTCTGGAATAATTATGAACAGCTAAGGTAAGGGCAAGAACTCCATTTGTGATTGTTGAGACATTGCTAGGTTCAACTTAGAAGTCTCCACTCCACCAGGGATTCTAACCAAGCCTCCAGTATGCAGGATCTGCAATACCGTCCCTTCTCAGGGAAAAATAAAAAATGTAGGCTGGGAGGACCACCACCAGTCCTTTGGGCCTCCAAGTGAGGGTTGGAGGCCAGGGAACGCACTTCCCCCCACAGGTTGTTCCACTGCTTCCTAATAAGATTGTTAGCTACAGCATCACTATGTTGACTATTCTGTCCCTAATTTGCCTTTTCTGGGAACTGATAGTATTTTGTACTTGGGCTCCAAACAGTTGTGGCTCTACGCTAATAATTTAATCAACAATGACTGTCAATTCTCCCTCTAAAAAACATGGGTTCCTCCCCCTGCCATAGTGAGAAGCAAAAAATATAGGTACTAGTGTCCCTGGAGTAATTTGAAAAATAACGAAAAAAATAAAACAACAACCGGAGAATAGGAAAACAAAAAAACCCTACCTTGCACCCCTGCCATGCAGGTTTTCATGCCAATATTCACTGCAAATATTACATAGATATTATGTTATCAAAGATGTCAGGAGTGCTGTAATTTTGGGGGTAATTAGTAGTGCATGGGGAGGGTGCGAGTTATAGTAACTTTAGATAACTGTAACCAAAAGGGGAATTTCTATGGTTTTGCACTTTAAAATATGAGCTTAACTATAATGTCCCTGAAACCTTTGGTTCTTTAAGTGAATTTCCATGTTTTCTTAAATTCTATTTCCAATCTATAACATCCATGTAACCTTTGTTTTTTTAAGTGAATTTCTATGTTTTTTAACGTAAAGTCATTTTTATTACTATACATTAATTCAAGCTCCACCGCTCACGGCCTTTGGTCATGCAAGGTGGAGATTTTGCACAGGGCCTGTCCTGCGGCGAACACCCTACAGACACCCAACTCCATGTCACACATGGCCTTTGCTTGTGCGCAGCAGGGACTGGCCACAGGGTCTGGCCTGAGCCCAGGCCCTGCGGCCAACCCCCTGTAGCAACCAACCCCTATAGACACCCTAACCCATGCCTTTGGCTGTGCGTGGCAGGGTTTGGTCTCAGCAGCAGTTGACAAGAAATTACCCACTCGTCACAGTCACTGCATGAGATGTTACGCTAAAAAACGGCAAAGATGCAAACACCTACATCAATAATTACAGATAACTTTTCAAGGTGGAAATGCTGAGAAAACACACTTTCTTTGCTGTGTCCATGCGCACTAAGTTAGGATGATTAGTACTCCATAGAAGTGGAGCTTCAACATGGGCACCTGCTTTGTTTGTATCTGTGAGTGCTTGTCACTGCAGTTTAATTTCTGGGAAATTAGCATTGTGCCAGAATGAATCCAGCCATGCATATTTATCAAAGAAGAGCCCACTGTTTTGTGCAAAATGTCTACCCAACTGGAGTACTTTTGACTGGCTTATTAATAGTTTCTACCTTGTTGGACAAATGTATAGTGCATCTCCTACACTATAGCTGCTTAAAAGACTTTAAGAAAATGTCTCCAGTGACATGGTGTGTCTGTAACTTTGCCAACGTGATTGTTCCTTGAGCGTCTCCATCATCCAATTTTCAAGGTGGAACTGCAAATGTGCAGTTCCACCTTGAAAATTATCTAAATATATATTTTTTAAATTTTCAGTGGGACTCGGGGGAGCCTCAAGTCATCTGGGGTCCCAGCTGGCTCTCGACTCCACCAGGAGCTGGCATTTCTCCTGCAAACAGGGAGCTGCAAATTTGTTTGCAAGGAAACAGAACAAAACTCCACTTTCTGCAAGCGGATGCTGTTTGACAGTTCCCACTTGCAGGAAGTGCAGTTATATTTGCTTTTACTTGGTGGGAGCTATCAGCTCCCATCAAGCAAAAGCAAACAGTTACCTCCTGAGGGTAGGCACCTTGGGAGGTAGTAGGAGCTGGCCCTGGGAGGCGGGGTCTGCAGGGCCATCAATGGGTCACGAGGGGAGGGCACAGCCCCCCTCTGGCATTTATTTTAGTCCTAGGGAAGTGGTTGTCCCCAAGGCCAGAGGTCCAAGATGGACCCGCTTCATTATTTTATTTAAGACATGGGAGGTGGCAGTGCCCGCGGTGCAAGGGGCTGCATGGCCCTCCCATAAATTGTATGAATTGTCCCAGGGAAGTTGTGGTCCCTGGGGCAGTTTGGGGGGGGCAGCACAGGACCCCACATTAATTTATCAACATCTGCCCCGGGGAGTTGGCAGTCCCTGAAGCACAGGGGGTGCCACGGTGTCAATCTTTCACATACATAATCTGCAGTACCCTGGGGAGTTGGCAGTCCCTGGGACTTTGATGAGCCCTAGGAGGGGGCCCCATGCGCCCACCTGCTATTTTTCCACAATGCCCCAGGACCTTGCCCACCCGATGGCAATATTTAAACAAAGTGCAGGCGACTGCGTTTGAAGTTTTTTTTTTTAAATATCACAGCAAAATTTGTGGATCTACTGCAATTTTTGATGTGATTTAGAAAAATACTTTTAAGCCTTGTGGAGGGTCCCTGGGGGAACCCTGAACCACGGCTAGGGGGAAGGGTAATAGTACGTTGCCCCCTTTAAATTTTTTTGTCATTTTATGTTTTTGAGACTCGGCTGAAGCTGAGTGTCAAAATGGCTGCCACCACTTTCTGGTTGAAGCTTTGGTATCCAATCATATCTCTACCCGAGATCGGGAGGATTTGAGGAGCTTTTGCACCTCTGGAGATAAAATGTGTTTTTTCTTTAATTTCTCTTAAACTACTGAACAGATTTACACAAAATAACAAAAAGCATTATCTGTGAACCAAACGTTACCTTTCTGCCAAGTTTGGTGTAATTCCGTCCAGTGGTTCAGGCTGTAGTTGTGTTCAAAGCTCTTATGGGAATTAACATAGGAACTGCACTCTTTTTGGACCCCCTTTTTCTCGGCCCCTATTTGACAGATCACCCCGATACTTCCTATGCACAACAAGATTCATTGCCACACTTTGTTTGGGAGCATTTCATGATGATTCATCAAATGGTGCCAAAGATATAGGCAAGTCAAAAAATACTTTTCAATGGAAACTCGGGGCAAATTTAGGAGCACCTAGCATCTCCTTGCAAGACATTAGCATCACTTTTTTACGCTGATGTGGCCCAACAAGGCCAAAATTGCTGCAGCAAATTTACAAAGTCAGGTAATGCATGCATTGCGCCACTTTGTAACATTTTACGCTACATTATGCCTGCGCCAGGCATTATGTATGCAAAAGGGGTGTTCCACTATTAGGGGGGCTGAAAAAATGCTTTGCGACATTTTTTCGGCACTTTTAACGTCTGCTATATGCAGAGTTTAAAAGGAGGCACACTATTGTTTACAATGGGCTTTGCATGATTTGCAACAACATTTTTTATGCTAATCCTGCAAAGTTCAGAAATATCATCAAAAAGTTTGACACTAGGTCGCTAACTACTGCCTTAATGCACTGTATCTTAGATACGGCGCACACATGGTGGCATTAGGGGACACTAAGGGGCGCAAGGACAGTGGTGCTGCACAGGCCCCAAGTCCTAACTATAACGACCTACTGGCGACTGCCATAAGGAAGTTATATGAATATATATATATATATATATATATATATATATATATATATATATATATATATGTATATATATATATATATATATATATATATATATATATATATACACACATATATATATTTATATATTTATTTACTTATGTATATATAGATATATATAGATATATTACATGGATAGTTAATATTTTTACTGAAAAAAACAAAGTAACATTATAGTTATGCGAAATGTTCTGAAACAATGTCACAAATAAACTCTAAAAACCACAGGAATTTGACAGTTATAGTTACAGTTATCTCAAGCAATTATAACTTGTGAACTAAAGTAACTATAATTCATGCCCCAGCCATGCACATTTTTCTCATCAATAATTTAATTGTAAATATTTCAGTGATGTGATCACTTGTGTACCACCAGTCTGTGGCCTGGATACACTGGTGTGGGGTGGTTTTGCCAGAGCTGATGTTGGTGGCTGGGTGGTAGGGGTGTCAGTGGTGTCCTGGGTGGGGCTGCTGGAGGGTAACAGTCCAGGACTGTGTGACGGGCCAGGTTAATCTTCACTGTCCACAATTCCCTCTCCAATATCTTGAGTTGGGCCTCTATCTATATGTGGGGCCCTGGTACTCCTTGGCCTTTCCGTCAGAGAGGCATGGGTCGTGGGGGGCAATGGACATGTATGTTACATTTTCTACTTCATATGAGAATGCACAGCTCTGGCCTATTTTGTGCATTTTCATATCCTGTTGTGCCATGCAGGGACCTTTTGTGGGTTTGCCATTGCATTTTGCATAGGGTGTGGAGGTGCATTGTGGGTGGGGTAGTGTCATAGTGATTCCTTGCAGGGGTAGGTGGCTGTGCACAGGGGGAGGGATGTGGGCCTGTTAGTGGGTTTGTGGGCATGCAGGGTGACCATGTGGTGATTGTGGCCCGAGTGGGGTAGTGGTCCTGGTGGTAGTTGGAGGGGTGGGGTGGTGCATGCATTACAGGTGTGGTGGATATGGGTGTAGATGACTTACCCGAGTCTATTCCTCAAGTGAGGCCCTCAGGGTGAAGGATTGCCAGTACCTTTTCCTTCCAGTCGGTGTAGTCGGGGGTTTAGGTGGGGGTCCTCCCCCAGTCTTCTCAACCGCAATGTTGTGCCTGGATGCCATGGACCTCACCTTCCCGCGCAGGTTGCTCCATCTCTTGCGGATGTCGTCCATCGTGCTTGGATGGTTTCCCACTGCGTTGACCTTGTTTACTATTGTCTGCCATAACTCCATCTTCCTGGCGATGGGTGTATGCTGGACCTGTGCCCCGAAGATTTGTGGCTCGACCTTGAGAATTTCATCCACCATTGTTCTTAGCTCCCTATCTGTGAAGCGTGGGTGCTTCGGGGGTGCCATGGTGTGTTTTGTGGGTGGGGTGTTGTGTGGATATTGGTGAGGTGCTGTTGCGTGGTTGGGTGTGTGAGTTGTGTGCTGTTGCGTTCTGTGTTTGCGTGTTGTGTTGTCAGTCTCAGTTGTCCTATTGGCAATGCAAAGGGTTGTGGGGTGTGTCTATGAGTGTTTTATAGTGTTGTGGATGTGTGTCAGGTGTGTGGGTTTCAAACTTGCCAATGTGTGCTTTTCTTGTTGATGGGTCCCAATGCTGGCCGTAGTGGTCTGTACTGCCAATGGTCGTTCAACATCCACTGTACCCCGTGGTGATTTGTGCATCATTCTTAGGAGGGCGGGGGATTTGTCTGCTTTGTGGTGGTGGGGTGGGATGTGCAGCCTTTCCACCGACAAGGCCCTGGCGGTGGCTGGTGGAAGCTGAGTTTTTTGTGATTTTTGTTTTTTGCATCATTATATGGCGGGTTTCTATTCACCGCCAATGACGTTCTTCTGTTCACCGTCGCCACAGCGGTCAACGGTGTTTACCGCCATGTTCATAATGACCCCCTAAATTGTTTGGAGTCCAAGGTACAAAATTCATCCATCCTCAAAAAAGGTAAATGTGTGCTTGAAATAGTTCACAGAGTGAATGGTACACACACTGGAGAAAATTAGGTTCTGCGTCTCTTGAAAGTGGTGGTGAAAGTCTTGCTAACCTTTCCTCCTGGCCCGGATCAATGCCCACTCATTGGGGGGAGGGACAGGTGCAGGGAGTGGGGTGGGTGGAGCACTCACCTGTTGTGGCAGGGCCTCTCTGTCAGTGGCTGAGGTTGGTGTATTTGGTCCTGATGTTGAGGGACCACAGCAGACAGGGGTTGATAGTACAGGAAAAGCCCTGCACATATGTGGTAGATGTCAATCATCAAGCCAGTCAGAGGACCAAATTAGAGTTTAGATTTTCCATCTGTAAATTGTGCCCCCTCTGCGCCTGCTTCATGTCCTGGAGCTCTGTGACTACCAGGTCCATCAAGTCTTGGGACTGTTGGAATGCTCCCAAGACTTGGTCAATGGTGGTCTGGGTGACAGTGACATGGCCTCACTATGCTGACCCACAGATTTCTTCCCACAACCCTTACCCCCACTGCCCTGTGCCCTTGAGGCGCTGTGCCCATTCCACTGAGGCTGTGCAGAACTGGAGGTGGTGGTAGTGGTTGGTCAACAGTAGCCTGAACTGGGGGCACTAGATGGGAGTTGTATTCCCCTGGACACATGAAGTGAAGGAATCCATAGGCTGAGTTGTCATAACAGCTGGGGTGGGAGGTGTAGCTGTGGGCCAAATGTGACTCACTGGGCCAGGCATGTCATCATCTAGACTTCGAGAAGTGGGGCCCTCACTGAAGGTTTTATTCGGGCCTAGAGTTGAGGTGTGTTCAGTTACAGATGGTGGGCCACTAGTCCTGGTTGTTGGCCTTAATATGAATTAAAAACAAAATGACATTAAGGGGGTCAATCTGACCCCGGCGGGTGGCGGTCGCCGCCCGCCTGGCGGGAACCGCCATTTGACCACTCCGCGGTCAAAAGACCGCTGGCGGCATTTCGACCTTCCCGCTGGGCCAGCGGGCGCTAACAATGTTAGCGCCTGCTGGCCCAGCGGGAAGGGGGCCTGCCACATTGAAGCCGGCTCCGAATGGAGCCGACGGTGTTGCAGGTGTGCAACGGGTGCAGTTGCACCCGTCGTGCTTTTCACTGTCTGCTAGGCAGACAGTGAAAAGCAGACTGGGGCCCTGTTAGGGGACCCCTGCACAGTGGCATGGGCAGTGCAGGGGCCCCCAGGGGCCCCAGGACACCCGTTCCCGCCAGCCTCTTCCTGGCGGTGAAAACCGCCAGAAACAGGCTGGCGTGAAGGGGGTCAGAATCCCCAAGGCAGCGCTGCCCTGGAGGATTCTCCCAGCCGGGGGAAATCCGGCGGGAAACCGCCGGACCCGGCTGGGCGAACGCGGCTGTACCGCTGCGGTCGGAATGACGAATGAAGCACCGCCAGCCTGTTGGCAGTGCTTCCGTCATTCGCGACCCTGGCGGTCTATGACCGCCAGGGTCGGAATGAGGGCCTAAATGTCTGTATTATACCTCAAATGTGTCTTTTTGAAAAAAGGAAGCAACCTTAACAAAGAAAGAATGGAATGGTTAGGCCTTTGGGTGATTTGTTACTTTTAACCAATGTAGGTAAATTTTACACAGATGCAAAATTCAGAAACCATGATGGAGAGATGTCCTAAATTATAAGATGTAAAATAGACATTTTGCATTCCATGTACCAGACATGCAACTCAACACAGCAGAGAGGAGATTTGAGAGTTGTGTCATTTCAAGGCCTAGCAGCCTCAGACACTAACTATGGTACAACCTGCTGTATTTCATGGCATTGGTTATCACATGTACACTGCAAAGTAATTTGTGTACCAGTACTACTTATAATTAGCATGTCACATAACATGATAGGAAACCTTTGGATCCTCAAATCATAATTTATACAAGCAAGTAGATCAATTCAATGTAGTGACAAAAAGGCAACGCCATATTGGGTCAACACAGTATTTGAAATTTCAATGTAAACCATGAAATGGTGCATGTCACCTACATGAAGGTTTGACATTTGTGCTTATGTGGAAGGAAAGGGAGGTTGAGCTACATCACATTGCAGAGACAAAAGGAGAGCATCATGGTAGTTGTAGTCATTTGTAAACACTATTGTCAATACTTGTGAAAATGTGGGTTGCACACACCTATATACATTTTCACAGTGACACTTAAACACACATTTGCAATGTGTACATACGTGTGTTTATAAAGTGAATAAGTTAAAATACCACTTACATGCACTAAACCCTCATGTGCATACAAATTAAATTTGGGACCTGTTTCTGGAAGTAAAACAACCTACATTGGGATACAGCAAAGGACAAGGCAAATGCAAGTGGTGAACCATGGAGGACAACACACAATCTGACTCTACATATTGGTCATTGAAAAATAGACTGTAACAGCTATGATGCTACTGGTTTGGATTACACAATATATTTTGGTAACTGAAGTTTGGTTATATATGATGTGCTAGGTGTCTGGAATAATTATGAACTGCTAAGGTAAGGGCAAGAACTCCATTTGTGATTGTTGAGACATTGCTAGGTTCAACTTAGAAGTCTCCACTCCACCAGGGATTCTAACCAAGCCTCCAGTATGCAGGATCTGCAATACCTTCCCTTCTCAGGGAAAAATAAAAAATGTAGGCTGGGAGAACCACCACCAGTCCTTTGGGCCTCCAAGTGAGGCTTGGAGGCCAGGGAACGCACTTCCCCCCACAGGTTGTTCCACCGCTTCCTAATAAGATTTTTAGCTACTCTGTTGACTATTCTGTCCCTAATTTGCCTTTTTTTGGAACTGATAGTATTTTGTACTTGGGCTACAAACAGTTGTGGCTCTACGCTAATAATTTAATCAACAATGACTGTCAATTCTCCCTCTAAAAAACATGGGTTCCTCCCCCTGCCATAGTGAGAAGCAAAAAATATATGTACCAGTGTCCCTAGAGTGATTTGAAAAATAATGAAAAAAACAAAACAACAAACGGAGAATAGGAAAACAAAAAATAACCTGCCTTGCACCTCTGCCATGCAGTTTTTTCATGCCAATGTTCACTGCAAATATCACATAGATTCTATGTTATCAAAGATGTCAGGAGTGCTGTAATTTGTGGGGTAATTAGTAGTGCATGGGGAGGGTGCGAGTTATTATAACTTTACATAACTGTAACTAAAAGGGGAATTTCTATGGTTTTGCACCATAAAATATGAGCATAACTATAATGTACCCTGAAACCTTTCGTTCTTTAAGTGAATTTCTATGTTTTTTAAATTCTAAGTCCATTCTATAACGTCCATGTAACCTTTGTTTTTTTAAGTGAATTTCTATGTTTTTTTAACGTAAAGTCATTTTGATTACCATACATTAATTCAAGCTCCACCGCGCACGGCCTTTGGTCATGCAAGGTGGGGATTTTGCACAGGGTCTATCCTGCGGCGAACACCCTACAGACATCCAACTCCATGTCACAAATGGCCTTTTCTTGTGCGCAGCAGGGACTGGCCACAGGGTCTGGCCTAAGCCCAGGCCCTCTGGCCAACCCCCTGTAGTAACCAACCCCTATAGACACCCTAACCCATGCCTTTGGCTGTGCGTGGCAGGGTTTGGTCTCAGCAGCAGTTGACAAGAAATTACCCACTCGTCACAGTCACTGCATGAGATATTGCGCTCAAAAACAGCAAAGATGCAAACACCTACATCAAGAATTACAGATACCTTTTCAAGGTGGAAATGCTGAGAAAACACACTTTCTTTGCTTTGTCCATGCGCACTAAGTTAGGATGATTATTACTCCACAGAAGTGGAGTTTCAACGTGGGCACCTGCTTTGTTTGTATCTGTGAGTGCTTGTCACTGCAGTTTAATTTCTGTGAAATGAGCATTGTGCCAGAATGAATCCTGCCATGCATATTTATCAAAGAAGAGCCCACTGTTTTGTGCAAAATGTCTACCCAACTGGAGTACTTTCTACTGGCTTATTAATAGGTTCTACCTTGTTGGACAAATGTATAGTGCATCTCCTACACTACAGCTGCTTAAAAGACTTTAAGAAAATGTCTCCAGTGACATGGTGTGTCTGTAACTTTGCCAAAGTGATTGTTCCTTGAGCGTCTCCATCATACAATTTTCAAGGTGGAACTGCAAATGTGCAGTTCCACTTTGAAAATTATCTATATATATATTTTTTTTCATTTTCGGTGGAACTCGGGGGAGCCTCAAGTCATCTGGGGTCCCAGCTGGCTCTCGACTCCACCAGGAGCTGGCATTTCTCCTGCAAGCAGGGAGCTGCATATTTGTTTGCAGGGAAACAGAAGAAAACTTCACTTTCTGCAAGCGGATGCTGTTTGACAGTTCCCACTTGCAGGAAGTGGAGTTATATTTGCTTTTACTTGGTGGGAGCTATCACTTTCCATCAAGCAAAAGCAAACAGTTACCTCCTGAGGGTAGGCACCTTGGGAGGTAGTCAGAGCTGGCCCTGGGGGGGTGGGGGTCTGCAGGGCCATCAATAGCTCACGAGGGGAGGGCACAGCCCCCCTCCAGCATTTCTTTTAGTCCTGGGGAGGTGGTTGTCCCCAGGGCCAGAGGTCCATAATGGACCCTCTTCATTATTTTATTTGAGACATGGGAGGTGGCAGTGCCTGGGGTGCAAGGGGCTGCATGGCCCTCCCATAAATTGTATGAATTGTCCAAGGGAAGTTGTGGTCCCTGGGGCAGTTGGGGGGGGGGGCACGCTGTCAATCTTTCACATATATAATCTGCAGTACCCTGGGGAGTTGGCAGTCCCTGGGACTTTGCTGAGCCCTAGGAGGGGGCCCCAGGCGCCCACCTGCTATTTTTCCACAATGCCCCGGGACCTTGCCCACCCAATGGCAATATTTAAACAAAGGGGCAGGCGACTGCGTTTGAATTTTTTTTTTAAATATCACAGCGAAATTTGTGGATCTAATGCAATTTTTGCCGTGATTTAGAAAAATACTTTTATGCCTTGTGGAGAGTGCCTGGGGGAACCCTGAACCACGGCTAGGGAGGAGGGTAACAGTACCTTGCCCCCTTAAAAAAAGTTTTTTCATTTTATGTTTTTGAGACTCGGCTGAAGCTGAGTGTCAAAATGGCTGCCACCACTTCCCGGTTGAAGCTTTGGTATCCAATCATTTCTCTACCTCTCTCTTTCAATCTCTTTCTCCTACTCACAGACCCACTAAGACACTAATGCACACACTTACAGACCCATTCAGACACTTAAGCACCCACTCACAGACCCACTCAGACCCTTGTGCGCCCACTCACAGCCCCAGTCACACCCATTCCAGGGACGTTATACTTAGGTTCAGAATTTACTCATTCAAAGCTATAGAAATTCAGCAATTATAGTTAGACTTCTTTCAAGTAACTATAACTTGGGCCCTCAGGTAACTATAATTTGTGCCCTTGCCATGCACAGCTTTCTTATCAATAATTTTATTGCAAATATTGTGATTATGTCAGTCTATGAGTGGGACTGAGTGGGTGTATGAGTGTCTAAGTGGGTGTGTGAGTGGGCACATTAGTCTTTAAGTGCATATATGAGTGAATGAATTAGTGTTTGAATGAGCCTGTGGTTTTTCTGTCATATTTGGAAATATTTTGCCAATAATTTGCGAATATTTGTGAACATTTGTGAATTTTCACAACTATTGTGCATAGTGCCAAAAAAATATGGTAAACCCATATTTTACCCCTAAACTATATCTACATCACACCCCTAGGGTCAGGGTATCTTCACCCTTACCCCTTATGTCACTTTCAATTTGGATTTTCAGCCCCGGGGACAGTGTCCCGTGAAATAAAATGGCAGCCGCAACTTTGTAGTCGGATTACGGTCAGCCAATTACGGCGCTTCTTTTCACACAAACATTCACAAAATTTTGTGAATTTTCACAAAATATTTGTGAAATAAGCACGAAGTTGCAACTGCCAGAGATATACAAATTTGAGTTTCCCTAAATTTCTAAAAAAGCTTCCCAAGAGATTAACACAAAATAACCAAAAGCGCTACCTGCGTACTGACAGCTAGCTTTCTGCCAAACATGGTGTTATTCCGTCCAGCGGTTCAGGCTGTATACGTGTCTTTAGGTAATTAACATGGAAAACACAACTTTTTTCACCCCACCCCCTTTTTCTTCGCCTCCAATTGATGGATCATCCCCTAATTTTCCGTTTGCGATAAGAATCACCACAAAAAAAATTGGGGGAAATTCATGAAAATTCGTCAAAAGGTGGCAAAGATATAGGCAAGTCAAAAATGCTTTTTCTATGGAAACATGGTCCTAACTATAACTACCTTGTGGCTACTGCCATAAGTATTACACACACACACATATATAAATATAAACTGAGCTTCCCTCTCTGTACGGTGAAAGAAGGCGAGGTCGCACTCGCAAGTGGCAAGATTGCTGTTTGTTCAGGAGATGAAGTCGACTTCCAACACACCCAAACCATTTCTGTCACCAGGAACTTGATCAGGGGATATTTTTTATCAGTCCTATAACACTTTTTATTGCTAGTTGTATTTTTTCCCTTTCCATGCATCCTGACATAAAATCTTATCACCGTGGTACAAAACAATTAAATAATTTATGGTATTTATGGTGTAAAAATATTATATAAAGCTCAGTTCAATTGTGTCTGATTTTAAAATGATAGATTTAAATGGAGATTCTGGTGTTAAACAGATAATGCAGAACATGCTGTGCGCAGCTTTTCAATTCAGTTTTTCATATCTCCGTCTGCTTATTCCGGAAACAGAGTCAAGGTTGCCAATACACATTTGAAATGCTTTCAAGACTGACTGTCATTAGACGCAAGCTTCTAAAACTGTTTAATTCGTTTTATTGTACTTTGTAGCAGTTCCGTCTTGCAGATTCATGCAGGATGCAAGGTAGTGTTGGTAGTTTGCATTGTGGTATTGAGGATCTCTAATGAATTTCTTTATTTGCTATGACAGGATTGTTATTATGTTGCATGATTTTTGTTGTTCATCAGCTTCCAAAGGTCGGAGTGATTACCGTTAGTGCTGAAAACATTCTCTAAATTTGGTTCAGTTGTCTCAAAAAATCACACCCTCTATTGAGTAATGGTACCTCCATTTTCCACAGTTCCTTCCTCAGGATTTTTCGGTTGATGAATTGAGATCCAAAACTCCCATGCTTTCAAGCTTAGCTCTTTATCTTGGGACCTGTCATAAAGACAAACATGCAGTTCTTCATCCTGGCTTAAACCTGTAGAGGTGGTGTTTGAAGTGAAATCATATGAGATTCTCTTTGTCTTAAGGTATTTTCTCTGACTCCTCCTCTCTCAAACTTGATTATTTCATAATTTGCATAATAAGTCATTTGTTCCCATTTGCTCTCATGTTTGTGTTCCATGTGGTTTGCCACCGCATTTCCTCTATCTTTGTTAATTGTGTCTCTGATATGTTCTAGGATTCTTTTCTTATTTTCACACACTGTGCTCCCAATATATTTCAACCCACATCAACATTCAATTACATAGATGTGCTTTTACATGTGATACGTTGTGTTATTTGATGTTTATGGCCACTTGCTGTTGCAAATTCTTGTTTATTCATTACAATTTTACTTGCTTTGCAGTGTGCCCACTTCCAAAATCCTGGCTTCTTTTGTGTGTAGTAGAGTGATTCCGTTTGTCTTACTTGCCTTTTCCAGACATGTTTCGATGACGTTCAACAGATATCCCCTTGCTTTGAAACGTATTTGTGTTTCTCTGTTGTGTCTGTCCTCTACCTTTTGTTCAGAGCAGTTTCTCTTCAGGATCAAGATACTAAAATAACAGTCGAACTCATCCTCTGTTCCATCTCAAATCAGAAATAAATCATCTATGAACAGTTGGCATGTTATCACATTGCACACATAGATGTCAATTTATAAGGCCCAAGCATGTTTTTGTTCCGATCAGCACATGGTTAGATTTGAAAAATTCAGAGATAAGGAAAACCCCATTGTGACTCCCATAATTTATTGATACAATTGCTTGTTGAAGAGAAATATATTGTTTTCTAAACAGAGTCTGGTAATAGATAATAACATTTTATTGTGTTTGAAAAATTAAACATTCCTCTTCAGTAGAAAATACTCAAATGCTTATATTCCCACATCATGTTTCATACTTGTATATGATGACACCACATTTATGGTGACGAGTTTATATTATTCATGCCAAGGGATATTTTGGGGATGTTGTAACAGATCACCTGTATCTCTCAGATAAGAACTTATGTCTTTGACCAGTGGCACTAAAATATTATCCACATAATTTGAAACAGGTTCCAACAAAGATCCCCTTGCAGAGATTATAGGCCTTCCTGGAGGGTTTCTCTGATTCTTGTGTATTTTGGGTACAAAATATATTGTGGGAATCATTGGGTGTTTCACAAACATATATTTCATTTTATCTAGATCTAATATATTAGATTCCACACTCTGTTCCAGTAACTGTTGCACTTGATGTTTGTGTGACTGAATTGGATTGGATGCTAGTTTCATGTAACATGTTTCATCTGATAGTTATTACATATATATTTTTATATATCTATATTTTTGAGATATTGATATATGTATATATATATATATCTGCATATATATATATATATCTACATATACCACCACCCCAGGGTGATCAATGTGAGTTAAAGGAGGGGGCCACTGCCCCCGCACCTTGGGGACCACAACCCCCAAGGCAAAATTTAATTGATTTTGGGGTGTGTGCAGCCCCCTCACTGCCCCGGGGATTACTACCTCCCAGGGGTAATATTTACAAAAGGGGACCACCACCTCCCCAGGGATATTTGCATGTTAGAGGGGGGCCACGTGTTCCTCCTTGTGTAGCCACCGATGGCCCTGGGGACTGCCACCTCCCAGGTCCAGCTCCTGCTATATCAAGGGGCACCCACTCCGGGGGCATAGCAGTTTGTTGTGGCTTGGCTGCAACAAACACTTTACTACACCTGTAAACAGGTCCCACTGTCAAAAACAAAGCTTTCGTCTGTGTCCTCTGCATGCATGCAGGGGACAGAGATGAAATGCTTCAGCAAGCACGGAGATGCTGTCAAAGCAGCCCAGTACTTCCTGAAACAATGGCACAGCGAGGGAAGCATTAAGGCTTCACCCGCAGTGTCAGTTAGTCCATAAAGGGCATGCTAAAACAAATAAATAACAAAAAATAAATTAAAAAAAATATTTAGATACCCCGGGGAAGCCCTTGAGGGCTCCCACATGGTCTCAGATAGCCGAAAAGGGGCTAAAAATTAAAAATAAGAAAATTAAATTAATAGCACAGTGTGAAGGTCAAATACTTTCACACTGAGTACTCATGGTTCAAATGCAGCTGGATTTGCTTCCCTATTTCTTTTGGATAAATTTCAAATTATTTTAATTTGTAAAAATAACAGATACATTTTTTATTTTAAATTGTACAGAAATATCTAATTCTGAGTAGATCAAACATGAAAACCTAAAACAATTCTATCTCTCTCACTCTCTTTCTTTCAATCTTTTTCTCCCACTCACACACACACTCAGACCCTTACGCACCCACTCACAGACCCACTCAGACTCTCACACACCCACTTATAGATTTACTGACAGTGTCATGCACCCACGCACACACTGACACACCCACTAAAACACTGATGTACGCACTCTCACACCCAGACAAAATTTCAGTGACAACATAACGTTTTAAACTATAGAAAAAAACTGAAATTCACGTTATAGTTAACTCTAGTAACTATAACTTATACCCTAAAGCAACTATAACTTGTGCACCTGCCATGCACAGTTGTGTCATCAATGAATTAAATTCAAATATTTCAGTTATGTCATAGAACATGTCATGAGTATTATAATATGCAAGGTAATTGTCAGTGCAAGGTGAGGGCGCAAGTTATAGTTACATTAGGGGATGAGTGGGGAGGATCTTAGGGGGACCCTTGTGGGGCCAAATACATAATTAAAAAAAAAATAGATCGGACCCATGAAGGATCTGAGAATCCAAAGTAAAATTTACAAATAGGAGGCGACAGCCCTTTTAAAAAAAAAACAAAAGCTCCACTTGGATGCACTAGTTTGGCGCTGTTTGTAAATTACAATTACGGGGAGAAGGTCATGAGCCTCCCCTCTTCTAGTCATATGAAGGCCATAGGGACTCCAGTATCCGGAGCTAACATTATTTTTTGGGGGAGAAGGGTGAACAGCCCCCTTTCCAGAGCCATTTGAAGGCCCCAGGGACTCCAGTCCCCAAGCCGAAAACCCATGGGTGTTACGTGAGGACACCCATGTACCACTTATATTATTCCCCCTTGATGCAAAGAAGCTCAAAGCTCTACTTTGCATTACTTTGGTGCCACTTTGCAACACAAAACATGTTTTAATCACTTTTGGGATGCAAACTGGGCAGAACGTGTTAGTGCATTTCCCTCTTAGTTTGCAAGTCTGACATTCCTAGACTTAATCCTCACTCTCTCATGCAGCTGGTAGCATGTAAATTGAAAAAAAAAATCTTTCTGTATCATTTCGCTCTCCTTACTTTACCTAACATTGTCTGCTTTACCCCTCTCTCATTTTCGCTACATCTATGTATGCTTACACTCTCTTTCTTGGTCCTCTCTACCTCAACTTTGTGTCTCTGTCTCAAAATAACCAATATTTCTCTCTCTAAAATACCCTGCCTCTTTAATCACAGTCTGAGCCTATTGCCAGATCTATCACTATTGCTCCCCTCTCTGTACCTCATCCCTCTCTCTAGAAGTCGTTCTATCGCTACCTTTAACTATCTCTAATTTGTCTCTTTTTCTACATTACCCCAGTTTTAACCTCACACTTTCAAGTAGTGTACTATTCTGCCTCTCTACATTTCCTTTTCTGACTCTTACCACTTGACTCTAAAACTTAATAACTTAATCTATGTCTTTCCCTACATCTTCCTCTATTCTGGTTTCTTTCTGGGGACCTTACGTTTCTCTATTTACTTTCCTTTCCTCCCAACTTGTCTTATGTTTCTACATCGTGTCTACCACATTCTCCCTCTACTTCATGTCCCTTGCTATACTGTTCTCTTTATGCCCCTGTCCATCTCCTCTATCCTTCCCTGATCCTTTTTCTTACTCAGCAAGGTCATATGTAACTGTCTAGCCAGAGAAGTGTGCACACATAAAGAGAAGAAAAGGGACAGGTCAAGTAAAGAGATATTGGGATGCAATATTCAGATTTTAACCAATGAAGTGGAGAAAATCCTAAGGCTATCTTTTTTATTTTTTCTGTTGCAGAAAGAACCCTTGTAGTGAAGGGAAATCTATTTGTAATTTCAAATATCTGACATCTAAAGCTACAGTTTCAAGCACCAATGTATATGTGTTCTATTTTAATATTATGCAGTAGTCCAATAAACTGTTACCAAGTCACCCCTATTATGTGCTACTACAATGAGAGTAAGAAGCTGCTTAGGCGCTGGATTTGGCATGAAATATTGTTGTTGCAAATAAAAAGGTCTAGATCCAAGCTCAAATACAAAAAGCTTTACTAATGCTTTTTCAAGCTTTCTATAGGTACGTTTGGTACTTCTTGGCTGGCGAGCATCAGGCAGCTTGACTTTCCACTGTTTTTGAGTATCCACTTTTCTACCAGTGTAACATATAATCTAATATTGTTTGGTATCAGAGGGTCTCAAATGAGCAGAAAAGTGGTAAGAAAGAGAAAGTTATTCAAAACATGGAGCCTCGAGATATATCTTGCCCAGGGCCCCACTAATCTTTTAGATATCTCTGACCTCAATTGCTTTCTGCTATTGGGTCTAGATGTATAGTTTCTTTTGTGTTCTTCTCTCCATATTCACCTTTCTAATCTTTAACTTCGCAACGTTAAATGATTAGTTGAAAATCATTGCTTTTTTGACATTAGTTCCTGTTGGCCTGCTTCCTCAAACATGTTCATTTCAATACATGCCTTTTCTTTGATACCTGTTCCTTTTGTTGGCTTCTTATGTTATCAGCCAGGCCAATTAAATCTTTTCAGTACATGTAGATTTTTCACCCATTTTAATGCTTTCTCCCTTACATTGGATCGGTTCCCCCTTTTTTCAAAGGTTCAGAACCAGCATATCGCTGTATGAACATCCTAAGGGGTTGATATTTTAATAACCTATATCTAGGGCACAATATTTATGTCAGAAAATACGCCTCTGATCGATATTCTGACTTACAACCTTTTTCTAGGATATGATCTTTCTTGATTAAGTTACCTACATGATATGGAATGACTGGGCAGTCTTGAAACTCCCTTGACCTGCACTTGTCTGTTCTTAAAGGATCAAAACGCATAATCCTCTTAGAATTCTTCATGACTTCAGTGTCCCCTGTATCCTCAGAATTTTGTGTGACATAGGTAGGCAATATGAATGGCGAGAAGTGGGACAAATAATAGATTACCCTTGATAGCTTGGCCATGAGCAGTTAGGCTTAATTTAGGAGACAGGTTATGTAAAGCATTTGATATCAACAAGTAAACAAATAAGTAAAACACAAAACACCAATAGAATATATTTGTATCATTAAAATGACACCAAAACTACAAAAATCCAATGTAGAGAACCGGAGATATGAATTTTTAAAGACTTAGGCACTCATTACAACCCTGGCGGTCGGTGATAAAGCGGCGGTAATACCGCCAACAGGCCAGTGGTAACAAAAATGGAATTATGACCATGGTGGAAACCGCTCTGACAAACAGCCACTTTAGCACACCGACAGCCACGGCGGTATCAACAAGCACCATGGCGGTAACCGACAACAGCCAGGCGGAAGACAATGTACCGCCCACTGTATTACGACAGGCCTATCTGACACCTTTTCCGGGGCGGTACCAATGACATCAAAAGCACAGCAGAAACAGAACACAAAAGTCAAAGGACTCACCTCTGGAGACTCAGGGAACAACCACAACACCAGGGAGCCTGAGCTGCACATATTTACCATACTCGTCTACCTTTTCCTGCATTATGAGCAGCAACGCCGGCGAAGACGACCACGGTGAGTACTGTCACCTAGCACACAAGGGAGGGAGGAGGAAAAAGAGAGTGACACACACACACACGCAACAGACAACACCAAGGGGGTGAAACACCATACACACAAATAGATGCACAAACATTACATATCCACCCAGTACCCCTGAGGAATAATGCAAGGACAAAATGATTGGAAGAAAGTGAGTGTAGTACGATAAAATAACATGAATAAATGCATCAAAATACAAACGTATATACATATTTACAAATGGAGGGACACTGCCCAGTCCTCAATGTCCTTGGGCCACAGGGCCACATAAGATAGGCCAAGGCCCCACCTCACTCCTGCAACAACACGGAGAGAACACTGCAGGGGCATCAGATCGAAAATACACAGGCACCTCAGGGGGACGGGGAATGGGGAGCCACCTCAGCCGGAAGATGGTACATTACCAATGGTCCTGGAGGGGGCAACATGCCCTCTGTGCTGTCCTGTGGAGTGCAAGGCCACGGTCTCTCTAGTGGGTGGTTTACCCACTGCTTAGTCCTGGGGCATGCAAGGCCACAGTCTCTCCAGTGGGTGGTTTGCCCACTGCTTGGTCGTGGGGAGTGCAAGGCCACAGTCTCTCAAGTGGGTGGTTTGCCCATTGCTTGGTCCTGGGGAGTGCATGCACAGTCTCTTAAGTGCATTATTTGCCCACTGCATGGTCCTGGGGAGTGCAAGGCCACAGTCTCTCAAGTGGGTAGTTTGCCCATTGCTTGGTCCTGGGGAGTGCAAGGCACAGTCTCTCAAGTGGGTTATTTGCCCACTGCGTGGTCCTGGGGAGTGCAAGGCCACAGTCTTGCTAGTGGGTGGTTTGCCCACTGCTTGGTCCTGGGGAGTGCAAGGCCACAGTCTCTCTAGTGGATGGCTTCTTCCACTGGTTCTGGAGGGGGCCTTGTGCCCAGTGTACTTCATCCTGGGAAGGATGCGGTGAGTGGATGGATTCTTCCAGTGGTTCTGGAGGGGGCCTTGTGCCCGGTGTGCTTCATCCTGGGAAGGATGCAGTGAGTGGATGGATTCTTCCACTGGTTCTGGAAGGGGCTTTGTGCCCAGTGTGCTTCATCCTGGGAAGGATGGGGTGAGTGGATAGCTTCTCCACTGGTTCTGGAGGGGGCCTTGTGCCCACTGTGCTTCACCCTGGGAAGGATGGGGTGAGTGGATGGCTTCGTCCACTGGTTCTGGAGGGGGTCTTGTGCCCTGTGATGGAGATCTTGGGGAGTGCAAGTTCACAGTCTCTCACCTGGGTGTCTGACCCACAGGATTTGCTGGGGCAAGGACGCACAACGGCCCATGGAAGGAGAACTACACACTGTTCGCCGGCGGTGACGGCTGCTCAGTGGTGGCAGTGGCCGTGCTTGTGTCGGGGCTGGCTGTAGTGGGGGGAGGCTCCAGCCCATCCCTTGCAGCCTCAGACGGCTGCCCTCTGGGGCTGCTGCTGCTGGCAGTGGTGCTGGTGGCGGTGCTGGTGGCAGTGCTGGCAGTGCTGGGGGGAGGCTCCGGCCCATCCCCTGCAGCCTCGGACGGCTGCCCACTGAGGCTGCTGCTGGCAGTGGTGCTGGTGGCGGTGCTGGCAGTGGTGGGGGGAGGCTCCAGCCCATCCCCTGCAGCTTCGGACGGCTGCCCACTGGGGCTGCTGGCAGTGGTGCTGGTGCTGGAAGTGGTGGAGGAAGGCTCCAACCCATCCCCTGCAGCTTCGGACGGCTGCCCACTGGGGCTGCTGCTGCTGGCAGTGGTGCTGGTGGCGGTGCTGGAAGTGGTGGGGGAGGCTCCAGACCTTCCCCTGCAGTCTCAGATGGCTGAACCACCATGGTTGGTGGTGGGGGCTCAGAATGAGTCCCAGCACCAGGCCTCCTGTCCTTCCTGCCTGCTGGGGCAGGCCCCTTGCCCTTCCTGTCAGCAGCCGGGTATTGTCCCTTCCCCTTCCCTGTCACAGCTGGTGGTGCCTCCTTGCCCCTCCCTACAGGGAGTGGAGGAAGAGGAAGTGGGTGTAGGAGGTGTCTGTCTTCTGTGTTTGGGTGCAGGTGCATGGGCTGGATGCTATTGTAAGGTACATGGCTGTTGAGTGTCTGAGTGCTTGTGTTTGTTTACTTTGGGAGGAGAGGCACAGACACAGTGGGAGAGGACACAGGGGACGTGTGCATGGATGTAGGGGTGGTGACTGACAGTGAGGGGCGTGTAGTGATAGGCGTGATGGTGGTAGTGGATGAGGATGTACTGCATGCAGGTGTGAGTGTAGACGCTACTGGGAGGGAGGTGGACGAGGAGGAGGAGGGGGCACAGTGGAGACAGTGGATGTTGATATGTCTGATTCTGGATGGTGTTTGTGTGAGTGCCTGTGGGATGATGTGTGGTGCTTGTGTTTGCCTGAACCACTCCTGTGCGTTGTCCTGGGTGCATGCTGGTCTGCGTGTGTGCTTGGGATAGGTTGTGGTTGAGGGGAATGGGGTTGGGCAGAGGAAGTTGGAGAGGGGAGGCTAGAAACAGGGACAATGGCTACCATCAAGGAGTAGGCCAGAGCCTGGATTGATCTCTGTTTGGCCGCCATTCCAGAGTGAATGCCCTCCGGGAATGCATTTGTTTTTTGCAAATGGTCTGCCAGCCCCTGGATGGCATTCACAATAGTTGACTGCCCCACAGAGATTGATCGCAGGAGGTCAATAGCCTCCTCACTCAGGGAAGCAGGGCTAACTGATGCAAGGGCCTGAGGTGCCTGGGGCGAAGGAGATGCCCACCCTTCTGGGTGAGCGGGCACAGGAAACATGCTGAGGGGCTGCTGGGAGGGCGGTGCTGGTACAGGGGGTGGCGGCTGTACCTGCATTTGTGGTGGGCACAGAGGTTTCCACCACCACCAGGGAGCTTCCATCGGAGGAGGTATCACTGTCAAAACTGTCCACTCCAGTCTCCGCCATGGTGCTCCCCTCGCCCTCCGTCCCACTTGTGCCCTCACCGTCGGTGGATTTTGCCGCCTGGGCCCTGTGGATGCAGCTCTCCCCATCTCCGATGCCTCTGCTCCTCCACCAGATGATGCTCATGCACATAAGGACAGGGTGACAAAACAAAAAGGGGGGGAGAGACAAAGGATACCCTTGGTCAATGGCTGCATCAATACCACCGTTGGCGTACACGACACACACATCAGGGAACAGGCCTACACACTAGGCAATGCACTAACAGTCACAATGCTAGTCACCAGTCCATGGACAGGGATACCTAACGCCAATTGCAACATAGCTAAGGGCCACAGACCCCTGCCCAATGGTGGATGCCTACTAGCTTGGTTGGAGGAGGAGTACATAAGACCCTGACCAACATGGGACCTACCATGCAATGTCTGGCACGGCCTAGGGGCACCCACAGGACCACATCCTCCACCCGGATGCCACCCCACCACGCACAAGTAGTATATTGGGGCACTGTACTCACCCCCTTGTGGCTGCTGTGATGCCCCCAAGTGCTCATCCAGCTCCGGATAGGCCACCTCCAGTATGCGGGCCATCGGGGGGGCCAGGATTCAACGGGCACCCCTTCCTCGTTGGGAGGCCATTCCCAGCTGGGCCTCCGCTGTCTTCTGTGCCCAGCGTCTCAGGTCCCCCCACCGTTTCCGACAGTGGGTGCTCTGCCTGCCGTAGACCCCCAGGGTCCGCACTTCCTTGGCGATGGCACGCCATATGCCCTTTTTTTTATGGGCGCTGACCTGCAGAGAAATACACATAGGAAAAGGTATCAGTCAGACCATCCTGCCTGTTACACTCATGGCCCACCCTAGCCCTCACACTCCTTTATGCACAGACATTGCCCACCATACAAGCAGCACACTGCCCAGGGCCCTTCCACCAACCCCACCACTCGAGGCCCTCACACACAGGACTCCATGCATTCATGCCCCATGCATCGTGCTCACAGTGTACTCATCTGTTGGTCTGGAGGCCCATACATCATTCGGTACTGGGGTAGGACCCCATCCACCAGTCTCTCCAACTCCGCTGTGGTGAAGGCAGGGGCCCTTTCTCCAGTGACATGAGCCATGGTCGGTTCCAGACACAGGTCACAGCAGCACTTGCAGTGTAGGTCCCCTCCTGTTGAAGGTCAGGTAGCAAGTGAGTGAACAGATATAAAATGGTGGTCACGTCCGCCGGCGTTCATCACCATTGGCCACTGTAACCCATAGGGCCCAATGGTATCCAATGATGAGCACAATGTTAGTGGAATTACCTCATTTACACCTGTCTCTCCATACAGGGCAGGTGGACGCCATTTCAGCGGGGGGCAGGCCATGGCACTTAACTGCGTCCTAGTACACAAAGACACCATTTGGGCCTATCCCATATTATACTGTTACAGTTACAACATGAAATGCAGTGTAGAGTTTGGAAAAATTGAATACTGACCATCTGCTCACCGTTTGCCCCCTATTTTGCAACCGCTGCATATGAATAGGAGATGGAGACAATCCCCCATGTACAGGCCCTTGGTGGACTCGGCAACAATGGAGGACAGGCACATTATCTTCACCTATAGACTGGACAGGGCCACAATCACAGAGCTGTGTGCCCAATTGGAACCTGACCTTATATCTGCTATCCCTCAGCCCACCGGGATCTCCCCCTCTTGTGCAAGTGCTATCAGTGCTCCATTTCCTGGCAACTGGCTCCTACCAAGTGACAGTGGGCTTGGTAGCAGGAATGTTTCAGCCAATGTTCTCAATAGTGCTGACCAGAGTGTTGTCTGCCCTGGTTAAACGCTTGCGCAGCTACATCGTTTTCCCCCAGGTGGAGGATTTGGCCACAGCGAAAGCAGATTTCTATGCAATGGGACATATCCCCAACATTATTGGGGCAATAGATGGTACACATATTGCATTTGTCCACCCCCGGAGAAATGAACAGGTGTTCAGAAATCTAAAGAGCTTTCACTCAATGAATGCGCAGATAGTGTGCCTGGCGGACCAGTACATCTCCCATGTCAATGCAAAGTATCCTGGGTCTGTGCATCGTGCCTTTATTCTGAGGAATAGCAGCATCCCATATGAGATGGCTCAACTCCAGAGGCACCGGTTGTAGCTAATAGGTGAGTCCTGGTTCCCACCCAGTAGGTGTTGGTGTATGGGTTTGGTGTGGGTGCTAAGGGTTAGTGTGTGTCTAACAGTTGTCCCTCGATATTTTCAGGTGACTCTGGTTACCCCAACCTCTCATGGCTACAGACCCCTGTGAGGAATCCCAGGACAAGGGCAGAAGAACATTACAATGAGGCACATGAGCGAACAAGAAGAAAAATAGAAAGGACATTCAGCCTCCATCTAACAGGTGGATTCCTGTACTACTTACCCAAGAAGGTGTGCCAGATCATCGTGGCATGCTGTATGTTGCACAACCTTGCTTTACATCTCCAGGTGCCTTTTCTGCAGGAGGATGAGGCTGGAGATGGGCGTGTGGCAGCAGTGGACCATGTGGACAGTGAAGATGAGGAGGCAGAGTATGAGAATGAGGACAACAGAAGTTCTACAATACTTCCAATGACACAAAGGAAAGACACTGTAATTTTACTTTACACTGACAGTTTTGTGTTTGACATTGTCACTGGAAGGCTGATTTTCTCACCTATCCGACCACTTACTGTACCCTTTGGCATCTCTATTTGCAAATAGTTGTGCCCCACTATCGCTCCTGGTGTGTTGACTGCAGCCAACTACAGGTCATTCCTATGTATGCATTACTGTACAGTTGTGTTGCAGTGTTTAAAGCTTGTTAAACGGATACATAGTACAATCATTTGACAGACTCCATACTTGTCTTTATTCAAATGGTGTTTATTTGAGTGCTAATAAGTAGAGGGGGATGTGCAATGGGCTGGGGTGATGGTGGAGGAAAGTCCGGGATAGAGTCCAGTCTATTTGTATCACAGGTGCATTGTCCAAGGGGGCAGAGGAAGTAGAGCAATGGCAGTTCAAGGTGGACAGGGTGACCGAGTGGGATACAAGGGTGACAATCAGGAGAGTCTTATTTCCTTGGCAATAGTCTCTGACTTCTGCCTGGATCACTGGGACCGTTTGCAGGGTGGTTCTGCTTCTGCAGGGGGTGGGGTGCTGGTGGCCTGTTGTTCCTGTGGGGGTCCTACTGTCCACCAGCGGCAGCGGAGGTGGAAGGCTGTTCATCGGTTTGGCTAGTGTCAGGGGCCCTCTGGTGTGTCACTGCCTCCCTCATGGTGTTGCCCATGTCTGCCAGCACCCCTTCAATGGTGACCAGGGTGGTGTGGATGTCCTTCAAGTCCTCCCTGATCCCCAGGTACTGTCCCTCCTGCAGCCGCTGGGTCTCCTGCAACTTGTCCAGTATCTGGCCAATCGTCTCCTGGGAATGGTGGTGTGCTCCCAGGATGTTGGTGAGTGCCACCTGGAGAGTCGGTTCCCTGGACCTGTCCTCCCCCGTCTCACATCAGTCCTCCCAGCTTCCCTGTTGTCCTGTGCCTCTGTCCCCTGAACCGTGTGCCCACTGCAACTGACCCCAGGACCCTGATTGTACTGTGTTTGTGGTGTGTCCTGGGGTCCCTATAGTGGTGGACACAGTGCTGATTGAAGTGTCCTGGGGACAGAGGTATGGGCCCGCTGGGTGGGTTCTGTGCTGGTGTTTCCTGAGGGGGGAGGCTCTGTGGTGGTATGGGACTGTGCCTGAGTAACCGACTGTCCGGAGTACCGTGATGGGCCAGTTTGGTCATCCAGATCCAGGTGTCCAGAGCTGCTGTCATCACTGTGGGCCTCTTCTGGGGGGGACTGGATATTGCTGGCAGCTCCTCTTTTTGTGACGTTGGGTGGGGGTCCTGTGGGGATGTGAAAGCAGTGTTATTGTATCTGTGTATGTCATCTTGTGCATGGGTGTGTTGTCCTCCATGGTTGTTATTGCCCTGTCAGCTTTGCCTTGTGTGAGTAGTTATTTTGTGGGCTAGGTGATTCTCTCTATTGTGCATGCTTTAGTGATGGGTGTCCATGCAGATCTGTGATGGGGGTCAGTGCATTGATGTTACATGCTGGGCTTGGTATTGAGAGGGGTGGGTTGTGATGTGGGGTGTGTGGAAGGTGGTAAAGTGATGGGAGTTGGGATAAGGGTGGGGGTATGTGATGGCATGCAGGTAGGAGGGGTGATAGTAATAGAGATTTGACTTACCAGAGTCCAGTCATCCTACTCCTGCCAGGTCCTCAGGATGCATGATTGGCAAGACTTGCTCCTTCCATGTTGTTAGTTGTGGGGGAGGAGGTGGGGGTCCACCACCAGTCCTCTGTACATCTAGTTGGTGTCATGCTGCTGTTGAACGCACCTTCCCCTGTAGGTCGTTCCACCTCTTCCTGATGTCATCCCTTGTTCTGGGGTGCTGTCCCATGGAGTTGACCCTGTCCAATATTCTCCGCCATAGCTCCATCTTCCTTACAGTGGATGTCTGCTGCACCTGTGATCCGAATAGCTGTGGCTCTACCTGGATGATTTAGTCCACCATGACCCTTAGCTCCTCCTCTGAGAGCCTGTGGTGTTGTTGTGTTGCCATAGGTGTAGTGTGAGTGATGTGGCTGAGGGTGTGTGGGGTAATGTGTTGGGGTGGGTGCGTGGATGGTGTATAGGTGATGCTGGTGTGTGGCTGTGGTCTTGTCTGTGGTCTTGCTATCTCTCTTGTGGCAATTGTTTGTAATCGTAAAGGGTTGTGGGTAGTGTGGGTGGGTGTTTTATAGTGGTGTGGGTGTGTGGGTGTGGTGTGTGTATCTGTGCCAGGTGTGTGTAGTTTCAATTGTCCAATGTGGTGCTGTTTTGTTAGGTTATGTGTATTTTGAGCGCAGTGGTATGTACAGGCAAAGTTTTAGCGCCATTGAATGTCCACCGTGATGATTTGTGTGTCATAATGCTGTGGGCGTACTTCTGTTGCCATAACGGTGTGGGTTTTGCTACCACCAGTTTATCACTGACCTATGGGCTGGCAGACTTGTGTGTGTGGCGGTCTTATGACGGATTGCTATGGGTGGGTCATTATATGGTTGGTGGTAATCTGCTGCGGTGGCAGTATGTTGGCAGCAATCAGCATGGCGGTAAGCGGTACTTACCGTCAATGTCATAATGAGGGCATAAATGTTTTCTAGCTCCTAGAAAACAAAAGCGCCACTTTGGACATCTGGTTGTACTCAACTGGGGCAAAGTCAAAATTTTTGGCTGACCGCATTGAATCCCTGCTCGGCTACACTGCGTGGGAAACCTTCGGTTAAAGATTTATCTTTGCACTTAGACGTTTTCTTGAAGATTTTTTCTCAGAGCGTACAAAGTCACAAGTTGAGGCCAACTTCGCTGGAGCCCTCTCAGATACATGACACAGGAGGCCTCGATCAAGTTCCTACTTTTGGACTTATTCACTTTTTCAGGATGATTTTCTCAGACCGGGACAAAGTCGAAAGTTGAGGCCAATCACAATGGAGCCCTCCTCAGATACACTGCACAGGAGGTCTTGGTCAAACCTTTACCTTTGGACTTAAAAACATTTTTGGAATGTTTTTCCTCGAAGTAGGACGACCCTCCTCAGCAAGCTGATTTTAATGCAACACTGTTGGATTGCCTTTCCACAAGACCCTGGTCAAATCCTGGAAGTCTGGGGCTCCGGAGCTTTTGAGCGGAATGATCCTGCAAGTCAGGTCAAGTCGCGGTTGATGTTGAGCAGAGTGACTCTCGCTGTCGGGTTAGTCCACTTATGGAGCTTCTTTTCCAAAGTTACTTCAAACTTCTGGATTCTTTTCCAGAAATACTTTTTAAGTTCATTCAAGTGTCCACAGCTCACCACAAGGCTCCAGAAGCTGTGAGTTGCTCCTTGGGGGTTAGGAATTCAACTCCCAGAATGCACCTGTGTTACACCTGACAGCCTTAGGGTGGTCACCCCTAACTTTTTGCCTACCTCCCTCCACTTTTGAGATGCTGTTTTTGCTGGTTTTTAGACTCTGCACACTTTACCACTGCTAACCAGTGCTAAAGTGCATATGCTCTCTCCCTTCAAACATGGTAACCTTGTATCATACCCAATTGGGCTATTTAATGTACTTATAAGTCCCTAGTAGAGTGCACTATATGTGCCAGGGCCTGTAGATTAAAAGCTACTAGTGGGCCTGCAGCACTGATTGTGCCACCCACCTAAGTAGCCCCTTAACCTTGTCTCAGGACTGCCATTGCAAGGCCAGTGTGTGTAGTTTCACTGTCAATTCGACTTGACATTTAAAAGTACTTGCCAAGCCTAAAACTCCCCTTTTTCTACATATAAGTCACCCCTAAGGTGTGCCCTAAGTAACCCCTAGGGCAGGGTGCTGTGTCAGTAAAAGGCAGGACATGTACCTGTCTAGTTTACATGTCCTGGTAGTGTAAAACTCCTAGATTCCTTTTTACACTGCTGTGAGGCCTGCTCCCTTCATAGGCTAACATTGGGGCTGCTCTCATACATTGTTAGAGTGGTAGCTGCTGATCTGGAAGGAGTAGGAAGGTCATATTTAGTATGGCCAGAATGGTGATACAAAATCCTGCTGACTGGTGAAGTTGGATTTAATATAACTATTTTGGAAATGCCACTTTTAGAAAGTGAGCATTTCTCTGCACTTAATCTTTCTGTGCCTTACAATCCATGTCTGGCTGGGTTTAGTTGACAGCTCATTGTGCATTCACTCAGACACACACCAAACACAGGATACTCAGCCTCACTTGCATACATCTGCATTTTGAATGGGTCTTCCTGGGCTGTGAGGGTGGAGGGCCTGCTCTCACACAAAGGACTGCCACACCCGCTACTGGGACCCTGGCAGACAGGATTGAACTGAAAGGGGAGCTGGTGCACTTCTAAGCCACTCGTTGAAGTCTCCCCCACTTCAAAGGCACATTTTTGTGTAAAAACAGGGCCTCTGCCCTACCAACTCAGACACTTCCTGGAGAAGAAACCTGAACCAGAACCTGCATCCTACCAAGAAGAACTGCCTGGCTGCCCGAATGACACACTTGACTGCTTTCTGAGAAGGACTGCTGTATTGCTGTTGCCCTGCTGTCTTGCTGCTCTCTTGCTGTGCTGCAGAAGTGCTCTCCAAGGGCTAGGATAGAGCTTGCCTTCTGTTCCCTGAAGTGTCAGGACCAAAAAGACTTCTCTCCTGCAGCTGAAATCCCCGTGCAGTGAAAATTTGACGCAGAGCCTGCCAAAAACGACACACAGCCTGCTTGCGGTGAAAATTCACTGCACGCCGAGACTGGAACAACGCAGCCCGGGTTCGCGACAGAAGATCGATGCAGCGCCAGCGACGCAACCAGAGCTTTGACATACGGCCCTGCTGGATCGACGCATGCCGACTCAGAATAACACAGCCCGACTTCCTGTGAGGAATCGACGCAGCGTCTACCATGTGGGAGAAAATTCCATGCAACGCCCACCGGAATCAACACAGTACTTGTGTCCTCGCACTGCAAGCCCAGGATTCCACGCATCGTCCCCGGGGTGTCTGAAAACCCGGCAACGCAAAGAAGATCCAAGTCCACGCACCGGAAATCTATGCAACGTCTTCCGTGCATGGAAAATAATAACGCAAGTCCGTGTGTGAAGGGGCAAAACCGACGCACTGCTATCATTTTCCCCACACCTCCTCCTCTGCGGTCCCTTGTGTGGATGTTTTTGACCCAAAACAGGTTCTTTGCCCTGCAAAAGACACTTGTTTCTAGGAGACCTTAAGATACTTTTTATTGCTTTTACAGTGATATTTCAACTCTAAGACGCTTTATATCACTTTTCAGTGATATCCCTACAATTGCTTATTTTATCTTTAATCATTTTGACCTGCATTTATCCAAATAAATATTATATATTTTTCTAAACACTGTGTGGTGTATTTATTTGGTGCTAAATGGTGGTACTGTATGATTTATTGCACAAATACTTTACACATTGCCTTCTAAGTTAAGTCTGACTGCTCTGTGCCAAGCTACCAGAGGGTAGGCACAGGATAATTTGGATTGTGTGTAACTTACCCTGACTAGAGTGAGGATCCTTGCTTGGACAGGGGGTAACCTGGCTGCCAACCAAAGACACCATTTCTAACATGCTGTGAATTGCTCTTTGGGGGTTAGGACTTCAACTCCCAAAATGCACCTGGTTGAAATCCATAAATGGCCACTGGTTACTGGTCAGGGGACTATGTTTGCAGGACTTGATACAGGGGACTCTGGTTAGCTCCTTTCTACATGCAACTTAAAGGGAATTCCTCCTTGGAGTTGTAGAAGTAAGGCAAAGTCCTTTTCTTGGTGAAGCGAAAGTGTGCAGCTGATGCAGTCCTTCCGAGTGCAGGATCCAGGTGCAGGTGAGCAGTCAAGCAGGGCAGCCCTTCTTCTTCTTGTCTTTTTCCAATAGGGATCTGAAGTGTGGGGCAGCTCTACCATATTGATCCTTGCTCCTGGGGTGAAAAGCAGGGGGGGGAGTTCCTGTCTAATCATGTGAAGGCCACCACCTTCTTAAGTGACCACTTCCTGTGAATTGTGGCAAAAAATCAATCCCAGGGAGCAACATTGCTCCAAAATCCAAGATGGCAAAAATTCAATCTTAGAGTTTAGATCTGGCTAAGTTCATCCACTGGCGTGGCTAAGTTTCCCTTAACACACCCCTTTCCAGCCCTCTCTTAATCTAATCAAGAGGCACCTCGTTGTATGGGGCTGCAGGAAATGGGGGCGGTCCAGTTGCTTTCCCAAATGTCCTTCCCTCCTTTGAAGACCGGTTTGGCAGCTCTCCCCCCATCCTGTTCTGCCATCTGCTGAGACAGATCTCCGATGACCAGATGCTTCCTTTGTTTCAGCCCAGGCCACTTCACATCTCATCAAGACAGCCTGGCTCAAGTTGCCAGAAGATGGCGAATCAGAGAAGGGCACTGCAGGGCTGAAACTGGTAATTTTTCAGCAAGAGTTCTCTTTCCAATTTATATTAAATTCAACAGTGGCAAGTTGTTGGATTTATTATAACTTTTGATTTAACTGTTAGTGCTGTCGGTCATCTATCTTTTTGTTTTCTTTCTGAAAGTTATATGCAGGGCCACTAGAATTATGCGACAAGGGAGGGTCAAAATATGTGGCAGGTTTGAGTAAATTATGTGGTAAGAAAAAGCAAGGTATACAGAATAATGCAGCACATTTTGTGTTAATATTATTTCATTATTTTGTCATTTTACATCTGGACATTATTTCAACCTTTTTAGTACCAGTTTAACACCCAAACATAGCAATAAGGAACAGAAAGGTGGCCAGTACCGTTTTGCAAAGGCCTTCTACTACGTGGCAATGTGTCACTGTATTTTTCGTAACTTTTGAACAATTTGAACTAAAAAAAAATTTTTAAAATTAAAATCTGCAGATTATAAATGGATGATGGATTATGTGGCTAATGCGGAAAATCTATAACTATGCGAATATTTCTACACAATCGCATAATTCCAGTGGCCCTGGGTATATGTCCATGATACTATTCCATGGTCATTTGACCTGAGTAATTGAGAGAGCATGCTGGAGCAGGTACTGTCATCTGCACTCTGCGGCAACATTTAATACAGTTTCTTTATAGCTGGCCTATAGCACAATCGGTTCGATTTACTTACCACTAATGATCTTGCAGCACCAGCCTGGTAAAGTCTATACTGGGCACTTGGCGTGCGGGCTGGCATGGAGGGGCCAGTTTTACTGCTGTTGCAGATCGATTTTTTTGCTAAGGAATGGCCGGTCGCTGTTTTTTACCTGCAGAGCTTCAACACTTCACAAAAATGCATCAAAATGGATATAAAGCTAGCTGGTCAGACCGCACTCGCTTCAAAATCATTTGGTTTTGCATTTGCTGGTTCCTGCTCCTGCAGGGTCCTCGAGCAGCGCTGGCTCTCTGGGAGAAGGGGAGTGAAGGGTCTGTTGTTGCTTGCCTCAAAACAGTCCAATACACATATAAGGACTCTAATTTTATAAAAGGCAAAAAGGAACTGCAAAAACAACAATTGCCTAGAATTACACAACCTGGTCAAGTGGAAGTGAAGGTGATACAAGGTTTCCCTAGTTTCACATTGTGCAATTCGGTCACAACATGGTTAACTTTTTCTTTGTCACATTTTAGGTCAAAGACACAGGCTTTTATGTATCATTCTTTGCAGCATGAAATCAGGCCTTAGCACCTCCTTGCACTAATCTACAAAATTTCGCTGCGCCATTTTTGACATCATATTAAACGCCTGCTCAGAGCAGGCGTTAAAATGAAGCACCCATATTAATCTATGGGCCTCCTTGCACTTTGCTCCACTAGAGTCAAATTTGTGGATGTTTCACAAGGATTGGTGGCGGTCGTGTTTGGGGAGAGTGATGTTTTAATGGAGAAGCTAAAATGAAAAACAGAGCACCCTCCCTTAATCAGTGCATTGAGGCCATTTGATCCAGGTACCTAAAAGTCTTTATTCATTGTAATTCATTATGGAATGTATTCGTCCACTACTCCTCATCTAACCAGTTATTTATTGATTTAGGCATGCTACCATAAATCCACCCTCTGTCCATTCATTCAATGATAGGGCAAGCTCTATTATGCAAATTTCGTTCTAAAACCCACCATGGTTGCAATTTTGTTAAAAAATGTCTCAGGTCAAGAACAACACAACATCCATTTTGTGATATTCACACTCAGTTGCTGTGCTAACTTGACATATGCAGTAGGAGGCCTGGTCTGTTAAAATTTGCCAGGGCTGCTTTTGGTTCGCAGTTCGGGCCTGTGTAGCATCTTATTACAAACCCTTCCTTCTTGATAACAATATACCAGGATTAAGCACCACTTGAACCTCTTGTCTTGCCACTAGTTGCAGATTGTCCAGCCTTTTCTAAAGGAATATTTGTTTATATTAAATACATAGAGATGACTAAAATCCCTGGTGTGTGTGTATGGTGAGGGCCTCTTTCAGATATGTATTTTGTTTCCTTTACAGTAGTTTTAATTTATCACGTTCCTATGCTGTAAAAGTGAAAACCTATTTCTTCTAGGTGCAGAGAACTTTTAAAATATTCAGTCCTCTTCTAAGGAAGAGGATGCTATATTGCTGAGCCATCTTCCCCCAACATGACTAACATACAAAGAAAAAGAGAGGCTGGGCAAGAATAATCACTCATGCATGGAATCTGGGAAACATGGCACCCGTGTGATAGGATTTACATGTTTTGTTCACTGTAGTGTCATATGTTTTATCGAACAGCTGAACTGCTATTACAGAGATCTGAAATTGTGGTGCACTTGCTTTTCTAATAGATAAATAAACCTAAAGTGCAAAGAAAACTAAATGTAAGATTCCATTAGGCCCGGTGTTCTCCCTCTTCTCCATGAGTTACCATAATCGAGGCATTGGTAATTTCTGATGGCAAAATTATTCCTGAATACATGTTTTGAGAAAATATCCTGGGAATCACGCCACTTCATATATGTCTCTAAGCATTTTCAACAGTGTTCCACTTTGATACTTCACCAGCTTTTAGAGGGCGAAATGTGTAACAGAAAAACACTGGGCCCAAAGTGATTCTGTGGATCTTATTTTCGAGAGGCACTGGTATAAAAAGGGCCTAAGTGAACTATTCTGCCAGGGAATGGGACAGTTTATGATCTCCTCTTCATGGCTTGGCACGTTTGGTGCTTATTATAGTGTTTTGTAATACATTTGAAGTAACCCAAGTCTACAACTCCCTGAGTGCATGAGGCTAAATCACAGCTAATGGCTGTGAAGGAAGTGTGGTTTATTGACTAAACTACTAACTTTGGCACCCGGACGCCTGTGTTAATCAGGCTTCAGTCACACTTGTCAATCTTGGCAAATCACATCAGAACTATAAATGAATTCCTCTGGTTTTATAAAATGCAATAACTGTGTGTGTGTGTGTGTGTGTATGTGTGTGTGTGATGGTGTTCCCATGGCCTAAAATGATGTTGCAATACATGCAAATATTGTTTTCGTTCTACAGTTGTGCATGCAATCTCAAAAAGCTTCAGAAAATTTTAGATATTCTGCATTAAAACTCACATTGACTTAAAACTTTGAACTGTCTACTATTCTTTTGCTTTTGAATGACTCTCTCCTTCTATTATGTTTTCTGCATGCTTCCTTTCTTTCGCACGCTCTACTCTAAGTCACATGTATGTTTGGAATAATTGTTATTATTGTATAGGTGTAAGTTGCCCACACCTCATTTCAAAGATCGCAATTTCGTCTTTAAAATTCATACCACTTCATCCTAGCAAAAAGATGTCTGTATCATAATTCATACAGAGCTCCTCTCTGTATAAAGTATGGTACAGACAGCTTCCTGTGGTAGAAAGTAGAAGGACAATTTTACGTTTGTTAAACTTTAAAAAAGTACAAATATTTGCATGTCAAATATTTTTCTAAATTAATTTTGTATATTTTTTTAAAATGTAGATTAAAAAATACAAGTCTATTAATTAAATTATGAATTAATTTTTCAGTTAATTTCAACGTGTTAAAAGAAAATTAAATGAAAATTATATTCAATAAGGATTTGTTAAAAAAATCCAATGAAAATAAAATGTTTTTATTTTAATTTTTGGACTTGGCCCTTTTTGCAGGGTCATTCCCAAACTTTGTGCCTCCTTCCTCCTATTTTTTCTGACCTGTTTTTGTTGGCTTTTGAACTCTGAGCACTTTACCACTGCTAACCAGTGGTAAAGTGCATATGCCATCTGTGTAAATTGTACTGTTAATTGGTTTAACCATGATTAGCATATTTGATTTACTGGTAAGTCCCTAGTTAAGTGCACTAGAGGTGCCCAGGGCCTGTAAATCAACTGCTACTATTGGGCCTGCAGCACTAATTGTGCCACCCGCATAAGTAGCCTTGTAATCGTGTCTCAGACCTGCCACTGCAGTGTCTGTGTGTGCAGTTTTAAACTGTAAATTCGACTTGGCAAGTGTACCCACTTGCCAGGCCTAACCCTTCCCTCTTTCCTACATATAAGACACCCCTAAGATAGGCCCTAGGTAGCCCCATGCGCAGGGTGCAGTGTATGGTTAAGGTAGGACATATACTAGTGTGTTTTATATGTCCTAACAGTGAAATACTGCTAAATTCGGTTTTCACTGTTCCAAGGCCTCTCTCATAGGTTAACCTGCGGGCTGCCTTTAAACATGATTAAAGCGCAGATTCCCTTTGGGAGCTGATAGACATGTGGAGTTTGGGACCCCTGAATTCACAATTTAAAAATACATCTTTTAGTGAAGTTGGTTTTGAGATTGTGTGTTTGAAAATGCCACTTTTATAAAGTGGGCATTTTCTTGCTTGAACCATTTTTGCGACTCTGCCTGTTTGTGTATTCCCTGTCTGGGTTAGTTTGACAGTTGGGCTGTTTGCACCTCTCGCCATACAGTGACACAAAGGGGGTTGGGGGTAGCCTGCATATTCTGATGAGCCATCTGTACAGGGAGGGAGGGGAGGAGTGGTCACTCGCACCTGAAAGGGCTGTGCCTGCCCTCACACAGTGCAGACTCCAACCCCCGGTGTGTGTCTGAGGCCTTGCCTGGGCAAGGCATGATTTCACAAACAAGTGAGACTTTCCTTTGAATTAGGCCTACTTCAAAGGCCAAAATGGGTATAAGAAGAGTACCCAAATCCACAGACTTTAGACTCTTCTTGGGTTAGACACTATACCTCAGACACTTCTGGACAAGAAACCTGCTGGTGAAGAATCCTTGAACCAGACCTGCCAAGAGGAACTGCCTGGCTGCCCAAAGGACTCACTGGGACTGCTTTTCTGACAAGGACTGCTGCCTTGCTGTTGCCCTGCTGCCTTGCTGCACCCTGGCTGTGCTGAGAAGTGCTCTCCAAGGGCTTGGATAAAGTGGGCCTCCTGTTCCCTGAAGTCTCAAGACCAAAAAGACTTCACTCCTGCAACTGGACTTGTGCAGTGAAAATGTGATGCACAGCCTGCTAAAAACGACGCACTGCCTGCCCCGCAGTGAGAAATTCACCGCACGCCGAACCAGAACTACGCAGGCCGACTTTGCAAGGAGAAGATCTACCCAGCGCCTGCGTTGCGACAGGAACTTTGATGCGCGGCCCACGGCAACCAGACTTCCAGAGACCCAATTTCTAACAATAATGTATTAAATATTACAAAAAAATTATATATATAATTCACTTAACTATTGGCGTTAAATTGTTATACCATTAATGTTACATTTATTTTTAAATTAAAAAATGTAATTTAAAATGATCTACTGAACCTGGGTTTCGGAGAAGAGTGCCGTCCGGCATTAAGTCTATTGTTGTACATGCAGTATGAATACACTTACAATACAAATACAATATATAAACCAGACCAATACCAATACCATAGCACTCAGCAGTTGAGTGTAGTTCATACAAGCTGCATAATAATTCCCTTTTACTGCTTGAGATTAACACGGATATACGATACAACTGCTAAGGTCATGTACAACACCCAGTACTATGCCAGTTCACGGCAAATAAACCTGCCATCACCAACTGATCAAGCATGGAATACCTGAAGATACCTGTCCCATGCTTCTGGCTGGCAGAGGATTTTAATTTAGTCCGGCACTGCAGGTCCCAACTAGCAACCCACTATGACCCCTTCCTGATGCCTCACAATGACAATCAGATATGGGATGATTTCAAAGAATTCCATATCAGCAGATCTCTTCTACATTTCTCCCTTTAACCTGTGCCTGCAAAATATCCCAGAATAGACAACCCCGTGCAGGAACAAGCTAAGTGGAATATCAACATTAAGAAATACTATAAAGGGACCTGCAGAATTGCTCAAAGTTGACAGTTTACAGAAAGCCAAAAATGTAGCGTCTGTCTCATGCACTTCTTCATCCATCACAATGCTGTGCTCTGCATTCCATTACACAATAATCACGCCTAGATGATCCTTATACACGACATGGAACACTTTCTACACAGGATCAAAACAAAGAGCACACACTTCCAACCACACACCATACAAGACGTGGTGTGCTACCCACTCACGCAAGTGCTCCAGCGCCCCACATATGGGTAGTAAGTGCTACATCAATATTGAATTAGAATACAGTGCAATACGGATAGCTATTGTTGTTACTTCGTTTCAAATCCTTGTATTTGCTTGACCTGCTGCAGACAGGAAATAGACATGTTAACTGCAGAGGTGGTTTTATAGTGACTGGAGATTAGCTGTTTCCATTTTCTTCCTGTGGATTCTCCTGAAGTGTAATTTATTGCTTGTGTTTAGTAAGCAGGGAAACCCTAATAGTTGCCTCTTTGTGTACAATATTAATATTTTTCTTCACTGTGGTCAGGATAATCTGAATTTCTTGTGACATGTACAAGGTAGCCAGATGACTAATGTTGACCAGCCATAAATATGCAGGGTGAGGTGTGTGTGTCTGTGTGTGTATGTGTGTTTGTGTCAACACATCGGCATCAGGGGTGGCGTCGCCCCCTGCCAGCAGAAGCAGCTGCAAAACATTTACAACAAAACCATAATAAACTATGGGGCATATTTTCAAAATGTTCCGGTGGCGCTATGCCCTGCGCCATATTTACAAGGTGGCGTTAAGCCACTTTTTGTGACTTAATACCACCTTGTAAATATGACCATTTCACACACAGCCCTTTGCATGGAATGGGCGTACTGTCAAAGCCCAGCTCACCTGAGTTCTTGTTCAGTTCTGATGGAGGTTGAAGACAATCCGACCCCACCCTGAAACTGCTTGTTCCAGCACACTAGTTTTTAAAACAGTGCACTAAGAACAGAAGCTCAAGGGAAGGGGGGAAGTGGATAAAATAAAAAAAAGAGAGACAACACCGTTCTTGCGTTTCCACTGTTGAAGTGCTGCACAAATCTGCGGCCCTTTCTGACTTCTGTAGAAACTGGTGCCTAATGAAACATAAACAAAGAACAGATAAGTGCAACCTATTCCTAAATGGGTTCCTGACTATCCCTTTATTTATTGGAAATTCTCTTCTAAAAGTACCTCTTGGATCCTGGTCTCTAGTTTCCAGGTTTGGAATGTGTTACTGCTCTGGGATGTGTTTTCTATTACTGTTAAGCTTCTAAAAAATTAAACAAATACCGTTATCAGAATTACCAATATCAAACATTCATCATAATATAACTAAAGCCTAAATTCCCAATAGCAGACTCACTTTCCGCATATTTCCAGAATCTTTTATAAAACAAATACTGTACTTTTACATCAAAATACAGCATGTAATTTGTGCAAGTCCTTGATTTACTGTTTTCCTTGCTGTCAATGGTTTCCACTGTTCGATTCCCAAAAGTTCCATGAAAAAAAACAATGTCCGCTTCACAAAGTCCTGCAAAATAATCCTGCAACAAAGAGCCTTAATCACAATGCTCGTGGAAGGCACTTCGCCTCAAACTGTCTATACACAAATCCAGAAATTGCCGTCAAAGCTCCCTCAGGTAATAAAAAGTTTTGCACTTACTTGTTGCTGGCAAGAGATACTGATCAGTCTAACCTTGTCTTCTTTCTCTTTTGCAGGTTACTCGTAGGAGAGAGGCTGAGGCAAGGAGGAACCGGAAACCGGAAGAAGGAAGAGCCAGCAGCTGCGCCAATTGAAGTCAAAGAAAGTCTGTAAAGAGCAGGAGTGCCAGCGCCGAGGGATCTGTTCTCAGGTAAGCGGGAGGTAGACGAGCACAAGCACTGGGTGAGGCTCGGGGGATGCCTTTTATAGACAGGGCTGGGTGTGGTTCGAAGAGCTGGGTGTGGTTTGAAGGGCTGGGTGTGGTCCTCACATGCTGCACATGTTCTTGGAAGGTGTGCAGAGCTGGGTGTGGTTTGAAGAGCTGGGTGTGGTCCTCACATGCTGCACATGTTCTTGAAAGGTGTGCAGACTTTCAGTTATTATGCAAATGAGTTGAATTAACACATGGCCTAGGGAGGAGTGTTTTAAAGAAGCCTTGGTAAAAGCAAGGCCCAATGTGTAAACAAAACAGCACATTAAACAACATACACAGAAGCCTAGGGGGGGGGGGAAGGTGAGATAACAAGAAAGGCTTTGAATAGTAAGTTTAAAAGGGAGCTATTACAGAACCCACTAGTGCAGTGAGAGGGGACATGCTCTTTGTTGTGTACAAACCCTAACAGTTGCCCCCCTCAAAGGCCCTCCTACAGGACGGGGTTTTCCTGGATTTTTTTAAATAAAACCGTCTAATCAGCTGTGGGGCATGTACATATGATGCTGGTTCCCATGAATTCTCAGATTCATCATATCCTTTCCATTCTACTAAATAAAACAGACGTCCACTAATTCTTTTTGAGTCTTTTATGCTTTTCACTTCATATTCCAGATTTCCTTTAATTGGTATGGGTGGAGGTGGTGGTTCAGGTCGGGTTTTTGAGTTGTACGGCTTAAGCAAGGACACATGGAATGTAGTATGTACTGGATATTCTTTTGGTAAATCTAATTTTACTGTTACCGGGTTTACTATGGCAGTTATACTAAAGGGTCCAATGAAACGTGGTTGCAGCTTTCGGGATCCCTCTATGTTTAGGTTTTTTGTGGAGAGCCATACCTTGTCACCAATTTTATACATTGGGGCCTCAGACCTGTGTTTGTCTGCTTGACTTTTCATGCTTTCCTTGTACTTTAATAAATATTTCCTGGCTTTGTCTTGTATGTCACCTAACCTCGTTAGTCTATCCGTTACTGTAGGCAACAGGGAATCTTCTAACAAAATGGGTATAGCTCTTGGATGATACCCCTGCAAGAAATAGAATGGTGAGCAAAGTAGAGCTGAATGCTCAGTATTATTATAAACAAACTCTGCTACAGGAAGAGCTTCCAACCATTCACTAGAATAATCAGCCAATAAACAACGTAGCGTTTGAAGTAAGGTTTGGTTCAGTCGCTCAGTCTGTCCATCTGTCTCTGGGTGGAAAGCAGTGGATAAGGCCACATCTATTTTCAGTTTTTCACATAATTTTTTCCAAAATCTGGAGTTGAACTGGCTCCCTCGGTCTGACACCACTTTGCTTGGCAAACCATGTAAACGCACAATTTCCCTTAAAAAAATATCGGCAAATTCTGCCGCCGTGGGTAATTTCCGTAATGGTACAAAATGTGCCATTTTAGATAAAAAATCCACTATAACCAACACTGTTGTGAAGGATTTTACAGGTGGTAAACCTACAATAAAGTCTACGCTCACAGTGTGCCAAGGTTGTTTGGGTGTTGGCATTGGTATTAACAAGCCGTCAGGAGCCTTATGAGAAGATTTATGTCTTGCACAAATTGGACAGGTAGTGACAAATTGCTTAATGTCCTTTCTTATAGTGTCCCACCAAAAGTGTTTTTGCACATTTTCCAGGGTTTTTACCCAACCAGGATGACCTGCCAACGGTGAGGCGTGATGCCAAATTATCACCTGTGTTTGTAATTCAGAGGTGGGCACTAACAGCATGTTGTCGTGATACAATAAACCTCGTTGTATTGTGTTATGGGAATCCTTTAACCAATCCTGAGGTGCTATTTGCATGTGTGCATTATATAGATCTGTGATTAAATCCTTCTGTTGTACTGGTGCCAACAACTTTTGGGGAGGAATAATGGGTTCTCTTATTTTATCTTGTTTCATGTCTGAGGTATGTCCGTATCTAGATAACACATCAGATTGAATTTGTTGTGCACCTGGTCTATAGGTTATAACAAAGTCAAATGTGCTAAAAAAATTTAACCAGCGCATCTGACGTGGTGTTAGTGCTTTAAGTGATCCAAAAAACTGTAGGTTCTTATGGTCAGAAAAGATTGTAACTGGGTACTTGGCTCCCATTAAATGGTGCCTCCATTCTGAAAAGGCTACTTTGATAGCTAGTAGTTCCCTTTCAGCCACAGTGTAATTTTGTTCAGCTGGTAATAACTTTTTGGAATAGAAGGCTATAGGATGTAACTGGCCATCTACTGCATCTCGTTGAGAGATAACTCCTCCTAAAGCTACTTGTGAAGCATCCGCTTCAACAAAAAAGGGCAAGTCAGGATCAGGATGTTTCAGAATTGGGGCTGAAGTGAACTTTTGTTTTAGGAGTTGAAAGGCGTGTGCCGCCTCATCAGTCCAAAGAAATCGTTGCCCTTTCCGCAACAAGGTAGTTATTGGGGCTGCAATGTCTGCAAAATGTGCAATAAACCTCCTATAAAAATTGGCGAAACCCAGAAATTTCTGAATATCTTTTACAGAGGATGGTTCTGGCCAATCAGCAATAGCACTGATTTTCTTTACATCCATAGTTATTCCTTGAGGTGACAGGCAGTATCCTAAAAAGTCCACCTTGTTGACATTAAAAGTACACTTTTCTAACTTAGCAAAAAGATGATTTTCTTTTAACTTTGATAATACTGCACGAACATGTTGGGTATGTTCTTCTGAGTTCTTAGAGTAAATGAGGATGTCGTCTATGTATACTATGACACAAACGTCCAGGAATTCGTGTAGGACCTCATTTATAAAGAACTGAAAGGCCGCAGGGGCATTACATAACCCAAAGGGCATTACTGTGTACTCAAATAAACCAAACTTTGTCTTGAAAGCTGTCTTCCACTCATCACCCTCTTTTACTCGGACCAGGTGGTAAGCTCCCCGCAGATCTAGTTTAGTGTATACAGTAGAATGTCTTAATTGATCCAACAACACAGGTATTAGATGAAGAGGATATTTATTCTTTATTGTAGCCTTATTTAGTCCTCTATAATCGATACACGCGCGCAGGGATTTATCCGGCTTCGGGATAAAAAAGAGTGGAGATGACACTGGAGATGTGGAATGACGGATGAACCCAGACTGTAGTAGGTCATCTAGGTAGGTTCTTAAGTATTTGGTTTCTTCGTCAGTCAAAGCATATACTCTGTTATTAGGTAAAGGGGCCCCTGGGATAAGATCTATACGGCAGTCATAAGACCGATGTGGGGGCAGCACACTAGCCTTTACTGGATCAAAGACGTCTTTAAAGTCAGAATATTCAGGAGGGAGACTTGGTTCATCTTGTGTAACACTAGCACAGTGTAATACTGTGCTCTGTTCTGTACCTGCTTCTTGATAGCAATTGGTTCTACAGAAAGAGGAATCCAAAGTAACAGTTCTATTCACCCAATCAATTTTTGGGTTATGAGTTGTTAACCAGGGTACCCCGAGAATCAAACCAAAATTAGGAGTATCTATCAGATCAAAGCTAATCACCTCTGTGTGCCCGTTCTGACAGACCATAACAAGTGGACTTGTTTGTTTTGTGATTAATCCAGAGGTCAATTCTGACCCATCCACTGCACATACTGCTTCTGGACAAGGCTTTAGGCACATAGGAAGTCCTAAGATTTCAGCTAACTTATTATCCACAAAATTTCCTGTCGCGCCTGAGTCCAGTAGGACAGGGAGAGAATGCCTCACTTGGGTAGTAACAATTAAAACGACCTGAATTATGAAATGTCTAGGTATGTGCGGTACCCTGAAGGCTGCAGCATTAGAGGTTTGATTAAGATGTTTTCTCGAACAAGTAACCTCTCCCCTTGTCAAGCTTAATCGTTTCCCGATTCAGTTGAGGAGGTGGAGGAAACAGCACCCTTTTGTGGAGTTTTAGGCTTTACTGGACATTCTCTGGCAAAGTGACCTGCCCTGCCACAATATAAACATAATTGAAATGTTCTCCTTCTTTCTTTTTCCTCTGATGTGAGTGGACCTCTGAGTGTCCCTATTTTCATAGGCTCTGGTTCAGGGAGTTTATTATCTGTGTCTTTCTTCTCGTGTCTAATAAAAGTTAACCGTGATTCCAGTTTGTATGTATCTCTCTTTCTTTCTCCTAGTCTATGTTCTAATTTCACAACTAAATCTACAAAGTCTGAATAGTCTTTTGGCAAATCAACGATATGAGCCAGCGCGTCTTTTAACTCGTCTCTCAAACCTTTATAAAAAAGAGAGACACGCTTTTCTTCTGGCCACTGTGTCTCGGTGAGTAAACGATTAAAACTAGTGAGATAGGTCAATAAATCCTTGTTACCTTGTTTAAGATTTAAAAGCTCATTATCACTTGCCTGCATGAAAGTGTGTTTTGCAAAAAGGCTGGTCATGGTACGTTTAAATTGATTCCAATTATGGAGAATGGGATCATCTCTATCCACAAAAGGAATTGACCAATTGGCTGCTGTGCCACCCAAATAAGACAAGACGAATGCCACTTTCGTATCATCAGTAGGGAACTGTTGTGGCTTACAAATGAAGTGTAATTGACATTGATTGATAAAAACATGGAATTTGTTACTATCTCCATGAAAACGTTCAGGTGCTGCTAAGGGCACAACATTAGGAACATTAACAGTAACCTCAACTGGGGAAGGCAAAGTTGTATGTTTTGATGGCGCCCCTGTCTCTGAGGAGGTTTTAAACAAAGGCGTAGAAGCTGTGTTTCACTGAGATCCCCTAAATTTATACCTGCTTAAATCCTGTTTTAAAGAGGTATTCTCCATCTTTAATCTCTCTATTTCCTCTTGCATATGTTGCAAGATGCCAGACACTGATTCATTATGAGCCAAGTCCTCATTTAGGGCCTGCGCCATATCCGTGACGTCAATGCCCTCTATTTCTTCCCCGGTTTTCATCGTCCACCAGAACTGAAATTTGTTTTTTAAGGCTTGTGCTTCTGTCAAAGCCCAGCTCACCTGAGTTCTTGTTCAGTTCTGATGGAGGTTGAAGACAATCCGACCCCACCCTGAAACTGCTTGTTCCAGCACACTAGTTTTTAAAACAGTGCAGTAAGAACAGAAGCTCAAGGGAAGGGGGGAAGTGGATAAAATAAAAAAAAGAGAGACAACACCGTTCTTGCGTTTACACTGTTGAAGTGCTGCACAAATCTGCGGCCCTTTCTGACTTCTGTAGAAACTGGTGCCTAATGAAACATAAACAAAGAACAGATAAGTGCAACCTATTCCTAAATGGGTTCCTGACTATCCCTTTATTTATTGGAAATTCTCTTCTAAAAGTACCTCTTGGATCCTGGTCTCTAGTTTCCAGGTTTGGAATGTGTTACTGCTCTGGGATGTGTTTTCTATTACTGTTAAGCTTCTAAAAAATTAAACAAATACCGTTATCAGAATTACCAATATCAAACATTCATCATAATATAACTAAAGCCTAAATTCCCAATAGCAGACTCACTTTTCGCATATTTCCAGAATCTTTTATAAAACAAATATTGTACTTTTACATCAAAATACAGCATGTAATTTGTGCAAGTCCTTGATTTACTGTTTTCCTTGCTGTCAATGGTTTCCACTGTTCGATTCCCAAAAGTTCCATGAAAAAAAACAATGTCCGCTTCACAAAGTCCTGCAAAATAATCCTGCAACAAAGAGCCTTAATCACAATGCTCGTGGAAGGCACTTCGCCTCAAACTGTCTATACACGAATCCAGAAATTGCCGTCAAAGCTCCCTCAGGTAATAAAAAGTTTTGCACTTACTTGTTGCTGGCAAGAGATACTGATCAGTCTAACCTTGTCTTCTTTCTCTTTTGCAGGTTACTCGTAGGAGAGAGGCTGAGGCAAGGAGGAACCGGAAACCAGAAGAAGGAAGAGCCAGCAGCTGCGCCAATTGAAGTCAAAGAAAGTCTGTAAAGAGCAGGAGTGCAAGCGCCGAGGGATCTGTTCTCAGGTAAGCGGGAGGTAGACGAGCACAAGCACTGGGTGAGGCTCGGGGGATGCCTTTTATAGACAGGGCTGGGTGTGGTTCGAAGAGCTGGGTGTGGTTTGAAGGGCTGGGTGTGGTCCTCACATGCTGCACATGTTCTTGGAAGGTGTGCAGAGCTGGGTGTGGTTTGAAGAGCTGGGTGTGGTCCTCACATGCTGCACATGTTCTTGAAAGGTGTGCAGACTTTCAGTTATTATGCAAATGAGTTGGATTAACACATGGCCTAGGGAGGAGTGTTTTAAAGAAGCCTTGGTAAAAGCAAGGCCCAATGTGTAAACAAAACAGCACATTAAACAACATACACAGAAGCCTAGGGGGGGGAAGGTGAGATAACAAGAAAGGCTTTGAATAGTAAGTTTAAAAGGGAGCTATTACAGAACCCACTAGTGCAGTGAGAGGGGACATGCTCTTTGCTGTGTACAAACCCTAACACGTACATTGGGTGTTGCTGCGGGCGTGCTACAGCAACACTCATTGCATTTTGACGCTGCCTCAGATTTACGAGTTTTCGTAAACTTGAGGCAGCACCAAAATCTAACGCCACCCCAGGGGTGGCGTTAGCAAGGCACAACAAGGAGGAATACTTTTATTCCTCCTCGATTTTAGATTTTTCGATGTGTACTGCATTGGCCGCAGGGCAAACTGGGAGCCTGTGCCTGCAACTTCTGGCAGCCAGAGGAGCAGATCGGAACGGCGCTGCGAGAAAGGTACTTTAAAAAAATTATGATATTTTTTTTTTCCGTTTCCCCCGCCACTTGATGCGCTGCCCCTTTTCCCTACTGTGAGCGCAACTGTTCAGTATGCACATCGTTGCATAGCAAGGGTCAGGTATTGGTAATATGCCTAAGACTTCCTGTACCTTATTTCTAGAAATGTATTTGAAAATTATTCTGTTTAGTTTAAAGCACACGTGGATCTCCCACTTTCAAATTCCATAGAGCGTGAGCATCTCACCCACTTGGTCCATTGACGTGGCACAAATTTTGTAAACATGAACATCTTGAGCATGTCCTTGCTTGTCCTTGCTAACACCCATGTGTCTTGGCTCCAGCCTGCTCTGCAGACATCAAAGTGAATTCTTTTCACTAACTGGTGCCTCCCCTTGCACACTCCTCCCTCCTGTACAACAGTCATGATTTGACTTTTCAAGTACCTATTTACAACACTTTTGAGATGCTAAACAAAACATTTTGAAAGGTTGCTGAACAGGTCATCCGTGCCTCACTTCATTCAGAAGTCAACAGCAGTGACACATGATATATTATGTGGTACAGTACAGACTTGGAAGGCTGCGTAGCCGATATTTTTTATATACTACAATTAATAAACTATGGTCATACCCCAGAGGCAATGTCAAAACATATGAAGTACCCAAAACACAGCCAAAGTATGCTTGTAAACAACTTCATTTGATTAGTCCTTTCCAAAATGCCTGGATCTCAGTTTTCCAACGTCCCTGCATGAGTAGGTCATCCAGTATTTTGCTTTGAATTCTTAGTCCAGGGGCCTGGTCAGGAGTTGGCAGACGGGTTGAACCATCCGCTGAACTTCCGACAGGGAGGTTGCTGCCACACTGGCTACCTCCCCACCAGAACCATTAAGAGTTTCCCACTGGGCTGGTGGGGCCAGCCTAGCGGGAAACAGGCGGCAGCATTGTCTCCAGCTCGTAATCGAGCCTGTGGCAATGTTGCCACTGCAGGCTGCCCAGCACCGTCCCAATGTTCTCAATCTCCACAGCAGACAGTGAATATTGCAATGGTGCTGGGCAGGGAGACCTCTGCACTGCCCATGCCAAGTGCATGGGCAGTGCAGGGGCACTCTGTGGCCCCCTGCACCTGTTCTCTACCAAGCCTTTTCATGGTGGTCATACTGCCATGAAAAGGCTGACCAAGAACAAAGTGGCAATCAGCAGGGCATGCTGCATGCATTGCTGATTGCGGGCTGCGCCATCGTCAGCCCATTGGGATCATGGATCCCGACGGTGATGGCGGTACCCTGGCGGTCTAACAACCAGGGGCTTAATGTGGTGGTTGGGCCACCAGGGCAGCAGCGGTCCTGACCACCTACGAGAGACTGGCAGTCTCAAGACCACCAGCCTTATAATGAGGCCCTAATAGTCGTGATTTTATAATGGTATCAAAAGAACAACAAGTCCCAGAATGCAAAGGAAACATCTGTACTGGATTAGCAATTCATGTAGGGACCCCGGCAACTTGAGAGTTCTGAATGCAATTTCCTACAAGTGGGTTGTGGGGCAGCTGTTTCCAGAACTCCCAGTTGTGAATGATTTTTTGACTGCTCAAGGGTGAAGGAAAATATCTCTAAAAGCTAGGCCTCTTTTTCTCAGTAGGGCCCGGACATAGTATTAGTTTTTGTATCAAAAGCCAGAGGTGTCCAAAATTGTAGGCTTTTTGACTGCAAAAAACAAAGCCGCTGGGTACTAACTAAAGGATACATTGAAAGTTGCAAATACAAATTTTGACTCCTTGCAATTCCCAAAGAAGAAAGGGCATAGAAGTGGACTTGAAACTTGTGAATTACAATGAAATGTATCAACAGCTTGAAAATGATATTGCGATTGCAGATATTTGATCTGATACCCTCAACATTAAATGTTGTAGCATCAATATGCAAAGTGAAAATTTCAAGGCTATCACGTTTCCACTGGGTAAACAGTCAGCAATCCGGAAAGCATTCGCATGCTTTTGCATGCTTCCAGGATATTAATCTCATAATAAGTATGAGTAACAATGCAGATATCTCCCAGTGGTAAGGGATAAGCACAATTTTAAAAGATAACTAAATTATTTTTTAAAGTACAAATATTTGAATCTTTAATATTATTCTTATTTAATTTTAATTTTATATATTTATTTAAAGTGTAAAATGTAGAACAAATTAACAAAATACAGGGCTATTACCTGAATTATGAATTACATGTTTCATTTATTTAAATATATTAAATTCAAATTATGTTTTTAAGTATTTGTTAAAAAAGCCAAAGGAAAATAAAATAATATTTATAATTATTTATTTACTATATTGTTATACAGTCAATTTTACAATTATTTTTAAATACAAAAGGTCATTATGATATTTCATTGTAAAAGAAATTATATTTTTAAAATTGTATATATATATATATATATATATATATATATATATATATATATATATATATATATATATATAGTTTAAAAAGTGCATTCACATGTATGTAGAAAGGTATCTTTTGGTCCAGAAAGCATGCTTTTTGCTACATGGTGTAAATCTGTTCAGTAGTTTTAGAGAAGTTAAAGGAAATCCAAGTTTGTATATCTAGGATCGCAACGACTTCACAAACACTGCTGATCTCATGTAGAGATCTGGTTGGCTGCCAACACTTCAATCAGGAAGTGTTGACATTCATTTTGAGACTCAGTTTCAGTCCCAAAAATAAATGCAAAAAAGAAAAAAAAAATGGGGTAGGGTACGATTACCCTAACCCCCTAGCTTTAGTGCAGTGGTGCCCCGGGAACACTTTTTTTTAAAATTCAAAATGAAATTTGCAAATAATCATGAATTTTGCTGTGAAAAAAAGCATGGTCTCCCAGCACTTGCTTTTAATTTTGTCCCGGGTGGGCCAGGTCTCGGGGCCATCGTGAGATATAAAAAAAAAGGATGGGGATGCATGCCCCCCCCCTTATAGGGCTCTAAAAAGCCCTGGGGACCGCTACCTCCCTGGGCTACATTTCACAAATATGCAGGGGGGGCTGCACAGACCCTCACCCCCCCAGGGAACTCCATAATAAAATATTTGCTGACTCCCCAGTGCCAAATACTTGTGCAAAATTAAGAAGGTGCACAGCCTCTCTCTAGGGCCAAGTATGGCCCCAGGTACCACACCTCCCTGGGGCCAGCCCATACTAAACAAAGGAGGGTGGCTGCACAGCCCTTCTTGAGCCATTTATGGTTTGGGGACCCCCAACCCCAGGGCCAGTTCCTGTTATCTCCCAAGGTGCCCACCCTTAGGAGGTAGATGGTTGCTTTTGCTTCTCCCACCAAACAAAAGCAAACACTCCGCTTCCAGCAAGTCAGAGCTGTCAAAATGCTCCTGCTTGCTGGAAGTGGAGTCTTCATCTTCTTCCCTGCCCGCAGACATGTGGTAAATACCCACCGCGCACAGCCAAAGGTCATGCACAGCAGTGGTTGATTTAACATAAACTAATTAAAATTACTTTATGTTAAAAAAAATTAAATTCACTGAAAAAAATAACGTTTACGAAATAGAATTATAAAAAACATAGAAATTCACTTAAAACACCAAAGGATACAGGGATGGTATAGTTAGGCTCACATTTTCAAATGTACAAAACCATAGAAATTCAGCTGTCATGGTTAGAGTTATTTCAAGTAACTACGGGCCTCACTACAAGTTTGGCGGAGGGGATTACTCCGTCCCAAACGTGACGGATATCCCGCCCGCCGTATTACAAGTTCCATTATGTCCTATGGAACTTATAAAATGGCGGGTGGGATATTGTCACGTTTGGAACAGAGTAATGCCCTCCGCCAAGGTCTTAATCAGGCCATATAACTTGTGTCCTAAGGTAACTAAACTTGTGCCCTCACCATGCACTACTAATTACCCCAGATATTACAGCACACATGACATCTTTTATAACATCACTGATAGTATCACTGTCACATTTGCAGTAACATTATTGATGAGAAAACTGTGCATGACAGGTGTGCGAGTTATAGTTACCTTAGGGTACAAGTCATAGTTACTTGAAATAACTCTAACTATACTAGCTGAATTTCTATGGTTTTGTAGATTTGAAATGTGGGCCTAACTATGGTGTCCCTGTAACCTTTGATTTTTTAAGTTTCAAGTGAATTTCTATTTTCTTAACTCTATTTCCTAACTGTAATGCTGTATTGTCCCTGTATATATATATATATATATATATATATATATTCACTGAAAAAACAAAGGTTACAGGGACATTACAGTATTACAGTTAGGAAACAGAATTAAGAACATATATACATATAATATATTATTTTTGAATGTTGAAATAATGAAATAAGTTCATTGATTTTAATATTATTTCCTAAGGGTTTTTTGGTTTAAGTCCATGCCTCACTTATTTTCTTTGTGATGGTGTTGCAGTATCAGTGGTTGGCCATGTGTGATGCTAGGCTTACTACTGCTCCTTTCTGGCTGTAGTAACGTATGCTCTTAAATTTGGTTCCTCCCCTTGTTACTGTGGGTGGAGACGTGTAAGTATACACTTTTGAGCAATTTTATACTCAAAAATGGTGAATAACCAAAAGCAGAAAAAGTTACACAAGAAGGTAAGAGTAAACTTACATGTGTAACTTACTCACAGGAGTAAGTTAAGTTTGTGAATAATTCCACATGTGTTTTGATGATGCTATTTGAGCTCCCTGGGCATTTCAATACAATACAAATAGACGCCCGAGTCTTGTTTGGCAGAAAGGCACCCGGTACAGGGAAGCCAGCGCTGGCTACTTTTTTAAGGTGATTTTGAAGAATCACTCTTCTGCTTATCTTAATTGGTTGCAAGTCATCAAAGACTGCTGTTTTTTTCTGTGTAGGGTACCCAGGCTCTGCATCATATAACAAGCCTTCTTCAATGTTTATGTTATATATACAGGGCATGCTACCAGACGCGGCCCGTCCTTTAGGGCAGAGGGGCCACGCCCCCCACCTTTTGCCCCTCATGAAGAGTGTCTGTCATGCTGAACAAAGGTCAGCCTAACAGACACTCTTCATTTTCAGCTTAGACAGCCAGGAGTGAGACAAGGGCGATTTGCGCAGACTCCTGGCTGCCTGAGATGAACTTTGCTGGGCTGAGGAGGTCACAGCTCCTATGGGCGTAACCTCCTCTGCTCAGCAAAGGTGCCTTGAGGCCCTCCCCTGGGTGACGAGGAAAGCGTCACCCATTGACTTCGACCTGGGCGCTTCAGGTTTAAGCCCTGAAGCTCCCAGGGTGAGTGTCAGTCAGTGACAGTTCGTCACAGAGTGGGGTGGGGTCAGCAGTCTCACTGACCCCATCCCACTCTTTGACGAGGCCAGAACTGCTGCCTTCCCTCCCAATGAGGGAAGGCAGCAGTCCCAACCCTCCTGGGACCTCGAGGCTGAAGGCAAGTTTGTGTGTGTGTTTGTGATGTTTTAAAATGAATGTTTGGTGCATGCTTGCATGTTTGAATGTTATGAGTGTTGTTGGTGGATGTGTGTGCGTGTGTGTGAAAGAATGAGTTTGTGTGAACTTTTAAAATGAATGTTTGGTGCGTGCGTGCATTTTTTAATGTTATGACTGTTGTTAATGGATGTGCGTGCGTGTCTGTGTGTGAAAGAATGTATGTGTGTGTGTGTGTGTGTGTGTGCTTCCCGCCCACCCCCCTCCTTCCTAAAGCTGCCGGCCTCCACTGCATGCTACTGAAATTATGCAGCAATATAAAGCTAAATTATGTGGCAGGTTGACAAAATTATATAACTAGAAAAGACAAATGGTGTATCGTTGTTTGGCACAATCTACAACAGTAGGATTTCATTAGTTTGTCATTTAAACATCTGGGGAAAAGTGGACTTCATTAGTATCAGTTTAACATTTGAATATGGCAATCGGCAACTGGAAGGTCATCAGTCATCCTTTGCAAAGGGTTTGACAATGTGCACAACTGCGTTTTGCCACATTTTAATGTAATCTTTCATTTGCCTGAGCAAGAAACACATTTTCTGGTGAAATCTGCTAGTTTGGCTGCAGATGGTGGATTATGTGGAAGAGTGGGTCAAATACATAACTATACAAAAAACACACTAGACACAGATTCAAATGATTTCAGTGCCCCTTGGAATAGGATACCCTGAATTATGGCCTGGGGATTTTCCTCATATGCTGAAGATACCCAACAACACCTGGGGATGTCATCACGCAATTGGCAATCAGAGTAAAAATGGCTGTAACTCTCTTCCAGACCAAGAGATGTGTAGATCAAAGAAAAACTTCCAAGTAATGTGGCAAAAAAGAAGTTTTAAATGTAACTTAACTAAGTCTTTTCCTGCCTTAAGTTAAAAAACTCCTTTATCTATATTTGGAGATGTCTTCCTAGCTGAAAGAAAAAGTTACAGTATCTTGTCAGGAGTGTATTTTAATCACAGCAACATGGATACATTCTCTGTATTGGATCTTTTGCACTAACATTTCACAAACTGAAAGGAGTTTTGAGTTCTCTAGTATTTAACTCCGCTGTTATAACTTACCAATTTGATTTTCTTCCCCATTGAATTCAATTCAAGAGTTTTCGTTGGGATCTTTGCCCATTGTTAACATTTTTATACTTTTTCCTATTTTATCACCTTTCCACAGGAGAATCATCTGGAATCTTCTGGGGTAGTCCAATTCTCTTCGTCTCTATTTGCAGGACTGTCAAGTGCCAAGAGCTTTTCTTCCATGTCATGTTTTTTTACTTCAGCTTTGCTAAGGAGGTTCTACACCGTGTAGGCTTTTGCTCATATTGTGACCATTCTGAGAGTCACTTGCTGTTTTCATTTGTTTTCTCCTGGACTGTGGAGGAAGAGCCACTATTTTCTCCTACAACGGAAACAAGAGTGACCCTTGCATCCAGTACTTGTCAGCTTCTGCCCACACTGTACCATTTCAATGAAGATGTATGACTCAATGCTGTTAATGCTACTCCTGCAGGGTAGGGAATCTAGTGCTGCTGGTCTAAGTAATTGGTGCAGATTCAGCGTGTTGCAGTTTAGCATACAGAGATTTCTATAAGCACCAACTTGAAGCACTGTCTATTCACGAACGGGCTTGGAGACAGTTCAGTCTGCAAGAATTCATTCACTTGCTGGGATCTATATCTTATTGGCATTTTCGTGTCCGAGCCATTTGGCATCTGCAGCCTGTGTCCTGAGTCACATGACTTGGTGCAGTTGGCAGCCGGCATTTTTGAATTCCTCCCAGACAGTGAGACAACAGGGGACTAGATGTTGGCAGGATGGGCTATCCTACCAGGGTGGAAGGAATGGAGCTGTTCTCTGTCCCATTTACTTTACAAAAAGGCTTCCTCCAGCACACTCACAAAGACCTTGATATTGTTCCTTTGTCCCTAGACCTCTTGTAGCCTGGGCGAGGGGAAGGAAAATTCCAGCACCAAATGTGGGGGGCATGTCTAGATGTTTCTCCCACTTCACAGACTGGCACAAGGTATAGATATTGGACCCTCAGACCAACTCTTCAGTACATTCCCAGGCCTGGTGAGGAATTCAGGACTGCCTTGTAATCAAAAGACTGCACTGCTGCTTGAGACCTGCGTTGTGTCTCAGAGGTCTGCCCTGCTGCTACCAGAGGACTGCCTTGCTGCTTGAAGTCAGCCTTGTTCTTCAGAGAACTGCCCTCGTGCTTGAGGCCTGGCCTGCCTTGAATCTCAGAGGACTACTCTGCTGCTACCAGAGGACTGCCTTGCTGCTTGAAGTCAGTCTAGTTCTTCAGAGAACTACCCTGCTGCTTGAGGCCTGTCTTGCTGCTTGAAGGAGGATCACTCCTTGTTCCCAGGAAGACACGAATGACTCCAAGGGTCAGTTGGCTGACCTCCTTTTCTTGGCTACAAGGATACAATATGCTCCAGAAGCTTCCCCACAACTGTTCAGCTGACCTGCTGCAACTGGACCTGTCTGGACCTGCAGCTAGACCTGCCTGAGCCCTGCTGGTCTCTGCCACAACGACTTCCTGGTCCCCAAGAGGTGCCTCTCCAGCTCCTGGACCTTTGTCTGCACTCCTCTTAAAGAAAGGGAGAAATGATGTTGTGTTGGACTTTTAGCAATTGCAAACTGGCCTGTTCATGTCTAGACTCTGTTGCCTGCCCAAACCACCAACTTGAAGTTCCTGTAAACTTGATTGTTTGCACTACAGCGACTACCAGTGATGACCGGTAATGTGAGGTCTGCACTTCATGTTACTGCAATGACAGCCCATATTGACCAGTGATGCAAAGCTCAAGCAACGGCTGTCTGCAACACCCAACCTCCTCTTTGAGCTACAGTGATAGGACAACGATCAGCAATGCTTTGCTCGCGGTCTTCTTCACTGCAGACTTGAGTCTTCACACTAAACTTTGAGAAGGTAACTTATTCAGTGGGACTTGCCTGGTCCCTGTATCTGTCCAGCACTTGTGCCCGGGTGGCCTGAGCTTGTGTTGTTTCTTGTATTGTTTGCTATTGTCAATGTTCAATTTGCTATCTTAAGAAAATAATTTGTATACATTTTTTTATTTTAATTTTTTTATTGTATATAAATGATCTTTATTCATATTTCTTTGTTGTTTCAAAAGTGTTAGAACACCGCCCCTGAGTAACTCCCTCTGCCCGTCCCAACTGTGGAGGAGTTCACATTCAGCACCTAATTGTACAATTAGGTCACTTGCAGCACATGATGTTATGTATGTTAAAGGGTTTTCTAAAGCACAACAAATAACCGGAGGTGTCTTGGCGCTAAGCACTGAGAAGAAAAGAGTAGAAAGTCCAGGCAGATCTAATGTCTTTAGCTCCTTACAAAATTATAATAAATTGGGAGCATTCTTGATAGCCAGAGGCAAAGCGTTCCAGACCTTAGCAGCACCTACAACAAAGCTCCTGACTTCCTACCTGGGGAATGCGACCAGTTTGGCATTGGTAGACTGTAACATCCTGCCTGGAGAATACCCAGTAAGTTTGTTCTATAGAAATTCCGTCCCAATCCCGTGCAGGGCCATATAGGTAATACAGAGAGTTTTGAAGGTAATTCTTTGACGGATCGGCAACCAATGAAGATCTTTAATTGAAATGGACACTGAGTAATATTTAGGAAGCTTGAATAGAAGCCTGATGGCTGCATTCTGAAGTGACTGCAGTTTATTTAAAATGCATTGCTGGGCATTAAGATAGAGACTATTGCAGTAATCCAGTTTGGCCAACACCAAAGTAGTGACCACGGTCTTCTGCAGGTGGATGGGAATGTAAGGAAAAATGTTTTTCAGCCATTTCAGCATATAAAAGGCTGAAGATGTTGTGGCATTAGTGTAGCAATCACCCGGAGGTCCAGTTCAGTTTCTTCATATTTTATTCCAGGATTAAACAGTACAGCAAACTATATAACCCCCAGCAGCAAATCAAGCCTCCTCCTCCTCCTCCTTCTTACAGTTCCTCTCTCCTTTTCCCACACTCCAGAATCCCAGCACCCCAGGATTCCTCTCAGACAACATTCCAACATTCAGAGGCATGATCCTACACATCTTCCCCCTTATGAACCACATTGGTTACAATTTAATTATAATTACAATACATAACTAAAACAAAAGTAAATAAACAAATAATTGAAATTGATTGAGAAGATAAAATAAGTTAGCATATAATACATTCCTAATCAACGACAACACGTGAAATTTTCTCCCTTTTTTTTTTTTTTTTTTCCTTATCCATTTGGACAACCATATGTTTCCTTGGTAATCTTAGTTACTGCCTTCTTTTAATTATGCACAAGTTACCTGTACTCCACTCTCTCCCATCTTCCAATTTCACTACTGAATTCTTTACAGAAATTACTTTTTGCAGTGCATAAAATTTGCTGTCACCTTTTCTTACAATTCCCACCTTCTTGACAGCCACAAGATCCCCACGCTTCACTTCAGTAAACCTAACACTTTTCCTTTTATCATAATCCACCTTGTTCTTGTTTTGGAAATGCATGACCCTCGCTTGCAACTTCTCCTGGTCAACACTTACCAGTTTTTTCTCACTAATCCACCAAGGAAATTCCTTAGTACCTGGCTCTCTCCCTCGAAGGGCAACAAAGGGTGACACACCCGTCACAGAATGTGTTGTTATTCTATGCGCCCACAACATTTTGAACAGCTCATGTCGCCAATTCAATCCATTTGCCAAGGACAATTGAATATTTTCCATAATGATTCTGTTCACCCTTTCTACCAGGCCATTAGCCTGAGGCCGGAATAATGCAACTCTTTCATGTTTTATCCTTAATTCATTTAAAAACTTGGTCATGGCAGCCGAAACTAATTGCACACCATTGTCCGTGACCAAAACTTTCGGAACCCCTTCTTCCAGAAACGATTCCCTAAGGAATTCAATTACTTTGTCCGTCGTAATTTGTTCAGTGCATCTAATGCTGAACCATTTACTATAATAATCCACTAATACCATTACAAAGCGACTACCTTTTCCTAGCCTCTCTATTGGCCCTACAAGATCAAAAGCAAGCTTCTCCCACGGTGCCTTCGGAAATTGCACTTGACCTAAAGGAGGTTCCCTCACCGCTTTTGACTTGTCGCTGTTCCTACAAGCCTGACACTCTTCCACCACCCTTTCCACATCACTGTCCATCCCAGGCCACCAGTAGAATTGCCGTAACCTCCTTTTAGTTACACTTTTACCCAAATGTCCTTCGTAGACAATAGCTACCAATCTTCTCCTCAATCTCAATGGTGGAATTACTCTGTTGCTTCTCCAAATTTTTTCTCCCAGAATACTCAACTCATCCTTCACCACCAAAATGTTTCTCAGATCATCCTCCATCTCGACAAAATTATGATCAAGCACGAGATTCCTCAATTTACTGTATTCCAAGTCATCTTTTACAGCTTCGATCCATTCTTCCTCACTTATCGCAAGTTCTCCATCAACCAATGATGCCTCTAACTGCACGTCACACATCTCATCATTCCCATTCCCACTACTCTCTATAGGCAATCGTGACAGGCAATCCGCAATAATATTTTTTCCACCCTTCACATATTCTACTGTGAAATTAAATTCAATAACAGATAATAACCACCTGGAGATTCGGGGGGTTAAGCCACCTTCCAACCCTCAACCACATTTAAAAATCTGCAACAAGGGTTTGTGGTCTGTTTTCAGTGTGAAGGGTAGCCCCCACAAATAGTACCTGAAATGGTTTATACCCCAACAGCAAGCCAATGCCTCTTTCTCTATGGCAGAATAAGTATGTTCTGCCCCTTGTAATCTGAGTGAGGCAAAACCAACAATTCTTTCATCACCGTTCCTCCTTTGAATAAGTACTGCCCCTAATCCCACACTACTGGCATCAGTAAGAAGGATTGTTTTCTTCGTAATATCAAAGTGACCTAGAGTTGGAGCCTCCACAATGGATACCTTAATCTGTTCAAACGCCCTCATACAATTCTCGTTCCATTCAAACATTACTTTTTTCAGTAAAATCCTCATGGGTTCTACAAGTTCTGCAAAATTGCATACAAATTTAGAACAATACTCTGCTAACCCTAAGAATGACTTTAACTGATCCTTATTGGTAGGACACAGGGCATCTCTAATTGCTTCCACTATACTCTTCTTTGGTCTAATACCTTCACTTGAAACCTCATGTCCTAAATAAGTCACGGACTTCTTTCTTAATTGGCACTTCTCTTTCTTAACCGTCAAGCCATGATCTTCTATCCTTTTCAATACTGTTACTAGTAACTCATCATGATGTTCATACGAATTCCCTATCACAATTATGTCATCTTGGAAGCATAGGACATTCTCTAAATTCCTGAAAATGTTTTGCATTATTTGCTGGAAAACAGCAGATGCTGACGCCAAACCGAAAGGCATCCTGCAATATCTATATGCTCCAAGAGGTGTCAGAAAGGAAGTGAGTGGTCTAGATTCAGGATGTAAATTGACTTGGTGATATGCAGCAGACATGTCTAGTACACAGAATACTTTCCCACTCATCACACTCAACATTTCGTTAATACTCGGTAGAGGTTGTCTATCTACCCAAATGTTCTTATTAAGATCTCTTAGATCAATACATAATCTAACCTTATTATCATTCTTAGGTGCAAGAACTATTGGTGCCAACCATTCGGAAGATTCAATAGGCTCTATAATTTTCAGCTGAAGAATCTTATCTAATTCATGTCGTAATGGTTCTCGCATTAAAAATGGAAATGGTCTCACCTTGTGTACTATTGGAATCGCATTGCCTTTTAAGACAATGCGATGTGTAAATCCCTTCAGCTTTCCAAGTCTATCAGTAAAAACTTTCGAAAACCTAGGCATTAGATTTTCAGTCCACTGTTCACTAGGAACCACTTCATCTATAGCAGCTGCTTGATCCATAACCATGACCGGAGTCGCAGCGTTTGGATCGAGCACAATATTCAAATCTTTCTGGTGTCTCCACCCTAGAAGATCTGACCCTTCATTCGTAATATAAACTTTACCATGAACTCCATTAACTTCAAACACAATATCTATCCATACCATACCTATAATTTCTATCCTCCTTCCTCCATAACCGACTGCTTTTACATCAGTATTCAATAAATTAGCAATTTTTCCTTTTTGAGTAACCTCGAAAGTTTTCCTTGAGATCAATGTAAGTAGACTACCTGAATCTACCAATACTTTCACTACTATCGAATCCATGAGTACATGACAATGTGGTTTCTCTAATTTATAAGAGCTTTCATTCTTCCATTTTCCCATACATTTAGGTCTTACTATTGGTTGATTTCAACACTTTCATGGATAGGTAATACAATCTCTTGCTAGTCGTAATCCAAATCATCTATGGATTTCACACTGTTAGATATTTTTCCTTTAGAACTGCAAACCTTAGCTAGATGTCCCTTCCTTCCACAGGACCTACATACCAAATTCCGTGTAGTACGCTTAGGATTAGATGCAATGTGACCTAAACATCCACATCTAAAACATATAACATTAAAATTATTTTTCTCACTCATTTTCCTTTCCGCATTTTCAACAGTCCATTCTTGTTTTTTCATTTTTACTTCTTTCACTTCTATTGTTGATTTCTCATCAATATCTCTTATTTGTCCACTTGACTTCTCTATTTCTTTCATCCAGGTAGCTGTATGTTCAATACTTCTTGCTACTTGTATGCTTTCCTCCAATGTAGGATCCATTGATAATAGTTTCTCTTTCACTTTCTTATTATTTGTGCAACGTACAATCTGGTCACGAATCAAGGAATCAGATAAGTCACGAAAATCACATGTAACAGCTAATCCTCTTAAGTTTGCAACAAATGACATAGAGGGTTATTCTAACTTTGGAGGAGTGTTAATCCGTCCCAAAAGTGACGGTAAAGTGACGGATATACCACCAGCCGTATTACGAGTTCCATAGGATATAATGGACTCGTAATACGGATGGTGGTAAATCCGTCACTTTTCCGTCACTTTTGGGACGGATTAACACCTCCTCCAAAGTTAGAATAACCCCCATAATATCTTCATCCTGGCCTTGAACAAGGGAGAAGAATTTATGACGCTCAAATACAATGTTTAATTTTGGAGTAAAATGTTTCTCTAACATTAATAACGACATTTCATATACATTAATAGGATGACCATCTCCCGTACCCACTGGTATTTTAGGAAGGTCATCATAAATTCTTCTCCCTTCTGCACCAAGATGATGAAGTAATATTGCCTGTTTCCTCAAAGGGGTATACCTATCTCCAGCAATTGCCAATAAGTATGTGGAAAACATATTCCTCCATCGTTTCCATGATATAGTCGGTTCACCAGGTATTGGTAGGAAACATGGTGGTGAAGCCATATTTTGTTCAGCCATACTGTAAGAAAGAGAAAATAACAAACTACAATAATATATTAAAATAAAAAATTAAAGTAATAAATTAAAGTAACAATCCAAAATAACAATCTAAAATAACAATTAAATATATGCTTGGTGTAGATTTCCCTTCTGTGTTTGTATGAAAGCAATAGTCTTTCTTCTCCTTTCCTTTTCCTTTTTTTTTTCTGTGTTGTAGTCCTTCCTTAGTTTCCACTATAACTCCTGTACTCTACAACGAAGTCATATGAAGGGAAAAAATCAATGCCCAGGAGCGGAAGAGGTGTGGCACCGTTCATTTCTTCGGTAAGTAGACGCGTTGTTCATGCACTTGGTGTGTACACACACCCAGCTGCTCAATGCGCGCTGTTAGTTGCGCGTGTAGAGTACACACGCATCAAGCTGCTGCATCTTGCTTGAGAGAAGCAGCTCGAGACGTGTTGTTCGTTCACGTCGAACGCTTCGCTCGAGAGAACAGCTCGAGGCGTGTCGTTCGTTCGGGTCCGTTGATTATATTCAAGTCTCCGCATCATAACAATTGAACAATTACAAAAAGCCGCTCTTTTCAGATTTAGGTTAAAAATTCTCCTAACACACACCGCAATCCGAGTGTATAAATTCTATTAAGGAAGTCCTTTTCGACGAATATCTTTGAATAATTCCAAATTTCTACACCCAAGTGCTAAACATAAAACTTACTTGGAGGATGGCTTGCTGACTTCATTTATTGCTTAAGTCCATGTATCTCCTTTTCTCCTTTCTTCAAGTATTTGAAGTATTTTGTTATATCCAGGGGTCGGGGGTTAAGATTAATTTCTGCCCCCTGCGCAGATTAACCCTCGTCACCAGTTTATGTAGCAATCACCCGGAGGTCCAGTTCAGTTTCTTCATATTTTATTCCAGGATTAAACAGTACAGCAAACTAAATAACCCCCAGCAGCAAATCAAGCATCCTCCTCCTCCTTCTTACAGTTCCTCTCTCCTTTTCCCACACTCCAGAATCCCAGCACCCCAGGATTCCTCTCACACAACATTCCAACATTCAGAGGCATGATCCTACAATTAGTTTTTTCCCAATAGCTAAGTTTATCGTCTAAGAGAAAACCAAGATTCTGTACCTTCCTTACAGGAGTAGGTAAGGGTCCCATGTCGTGGGGCCAGCAACATGGAGACCAGAGGGATGGCTGAGACCCAAACAGGATGACCTCAGTCTTATCAGAGTTTAGTTTTACACAGTTCCCACCCATCCACCTGCCAACTGCCTGCATTCAATCGCAAACCCTAGGACCAAGACTGGCGTCTTCATTTGCTAAAGAGACCACACTTTGAGAGTCATCCACATAGGAGGCTAAAGTAAAGCCGAAAGGTTGAAACAGCTTGGCCAGCGGAGTGACATAAACATTAAAAAGGGTCAGACTTAGAGATGATCCCTGCAGGACCCCGAAAGAGAAAGGGTGAGATACCTGGTCACCCACTCTAACAATTTGTTCCCACCCCGCAAGAAATTATCTACCCAGATCCCAGGCCAAGACTCCTATTCCGATTTAGGTCAGGTGATTGAGCAGTTTATGATGGCTAAGGGTGTCGAAGGCCGCAGAGAGATCTAATAATAGGAGCACTGTGCTTTTTCCTTGGTCCAATAGCATTTGCAGGTCCTCAGTGGCCTTAAGAAGGGCTGTTTCTGGGCTATAACCGCTAAGGAAGGCCAATTGAGTGTGGACTAAAAGATCATTGTTCTGTATAAATGTCATGAGCTGGACATTCATAATTTTCTTCACTATCTTAGTAGGTAGTAGTAAACAAGAGATTGGGCAGTAATTTTTAGGATCCGCTGGACCTAAGAACACTTCTTTAAAAGGGTAAGCAGCAAGCCTTTCTCCCAAATCGAAGGGAGGCTCTCTAGCTGTAACATCTGCTAAAAAATGATGGTCAAAGGAGCAGCCACAATGTCCGGGACCAGCTTGACAACTATAGGAAGCCAGGGGTTGAAAGGAGAGCCAGGGGTTGCCAAGTAGATGAGCCTGGAAACCTCTTCGGTGGAGAGTGGCATAAATGGAATGATCATCATATAGTTCACAAAGAACTACATTTAAGTTCAGTGTTAGAAATTGGGGGGCATAATTACAAGCGGCTTGCGCCACTGGTGTGTCACTTTTTTCGACCACCGCTGGAGCAGGCTGCAGGCCCATATCTACAAAGCCAGGCAAAGTCACTTTGTGTGGCTTTTCATGGCCTTGTAGATATGGAGTAAGGCAACGCAGCGCAAGTCGTTGTGCTGACTTACTCTGCATCAAAGAGGCATCCCATGGGCATTGCGGAGGGTTTTCCAATGCAACACCAATAGATTTTGATGCATTCCCAGATTTACAAGGATTTGTAAACCTAGGAATTTTCGTCAAAAGCCTATGCCTTCCAAGGAGAGGCGTAATCTTTATTTCTGCTTGTTTTTCCTCTTTCTATGTGCGCTGCAGTCAATGGAGGAAAATGCCTCCACTGATTGTTTCTACAACACAGACACCCTTGGACCATGGTGCAAGGATGCCTGTCTTGGCGCATGGGAGCCAACTGTGTGCCAGTGCAATGGAAGAGGATAGGAATGTGCTGTATCTTATAGATAAGGCACATTCCTGCCCTTTTCTTTTGATGCAGGGCAGGAAAGCAAGAAGACGTGCAGCCCTGCCTGCACAAAAATGATGTAAATATGCCCCAGGGTCTCTAATTGGCAGACATATAGACCCTGTCCAAGCAGGGAGCACAATCCTAGTCAGGGTAAGTCAGGTACACACCCTAAATTAACCTGTGCTCACCCTCTGGTAGCTTGGCACAGAGCAGTCAGCCTTGACTGAACAGGCAATGTGTAAAGTATGTGTGTGACAATTTAAATAGTAACACAGTGAAAACACCTCAAAAAGACTCCACACCAGGTTAGAAAATATGGTATATTTTTATGAGTAAAACAAGAACAAAATGACAAACATCCAATAATTAGTAGTTGAGATATTAATTTTTAAAGAATAAGTGGCGGTCATGTCCGCTGCTGGTTTGGTGGTCCGACCGGCAAATTAAGAGTTTGGCAGACGGAGATCCAAACAACTGCCGTCTCCACCAGGAATAATGTTCCCTACGGGCTGATGGTGGTGCTGGTTGTAATCAGCCAGGGCGAATCTGAAGTCAGATGCAAATTAGTCTTGACTCCGTCCCCATGGGAACAGTTCAGCTTGAACTGCCAAACCAGGTTCTCCCTGGATCAGAAACAAGCATCCTGGGACCAGATTTGGGGTATCACCCCTCATCAGCCAGGGGCGCTTGAAGCCAGTAGCGCAGCGAGCAAGTGACCTACGTCTGGGCCTACCCTATCCACTTAGGGTAAACATAGCAACACCACAAAATAAGAAGATTAAACTTTTCCAACACTCTCAAACATCCACCCCCAGCCACAGTTCTGGGTTTAATCCATCATTATTTTGCTGCCTAAATCACCCCAGTTTGCAGCCAGCCATGGTGAGCAAAAAGACTGATGGACTAAACCCAGATCTGAGACTGGAGGTGAATGTTTTATTTCTTCCGCGCTCCGTCCATCATTTGTTCTTTTTGATAGGCCAATGTTACCATGTTTTACAGAAAGAGCACATGCACTTTAGCACTGGTTAGCAGTGGTAAAATGCCCAGAATCCTAAAGCCACAAAAAACAAAGTCAGCAAAACAGGAGGTCAGAAAGCAAAAAATTCAGGGGAAACCATGCCAGGGACACCAGGCCTAACATTCAGCATACCCAAAAGTCTCAAATAGCCCCTTGATCAGATTGTCCCTCACCAAGCCTTGCGACTTGTCCTGTTATGGGGTCCTCTACTCATCTCCAAAATGTCCCATTCCATAAGACGTCTCTGTCCTGTTCCCCCATATACCATTCTGTGTCACAATCCACATTCGGCTCGCACCCAGCGTGCAAATTACTTTGTTTCTTGGTAGGTAATCTGTTATTAGTCATCTACTTGAACACTATGCATTTGTTGGCAGATGTTAACCCCAACTCTGTTTTTTTTCCATGTGTTTAGTGTGTTTAGACCAGGGCACAGAGTTCAACAAACATAACTGCTCAGTCGACTGCAGTGCCATTCCAGTCAGTTCCCCCGTACTTCAACCACCGCTCTCCAGAAATCCTGCACCCCTTGGCACGTCCACCACATACATTTATAAGTCGCTGCAGCTGCTCTACATTTAGGACTTTTAGACTTTGCATCCTTGGCATGGTTTACCTTAACTTTTTGTCCTATGCTTTCTGTATTTTTGACTGTGTGCTGGATTCAGTTTATGCTGGTTTTGGTACTCTGGGCACTTTGCCACTCCTGACCAGTGCTAAAGTGCAAGTGTTCTCTATCTAAATTGTAATTATGATTGATTATCCCTGATTGGCATATTTGATTTACAAGTAAGTCCCTAGTAAAGCACGCTATAGGTGCCCAGGGCCTGTAAATCAAATGCTACTAGTGGACCTGCAGCCCTGATTGTGCCACTCACATGAGTAGCCCTGTAAACATGTCTCAGACCTGCCACTGCAGTGTCTGTGTGGGCAGTTTGGAACTGCCAGTTCGACATGTCAAGTGCTCCTTGCCAGGCATAAACCTTACATTTTACTACTTATAAGTCACCGCTAAGGTAGGCTTAAGGCAGCCCCAAGGGCAGGGTGCACTGTATTTAAATGTGACAACATGTACTGGTGTGTTTTACATGTCCTGGTAGTGAAATACTATCAAATTTGGTTTTCACTATGCAAGGCCTACCTCTCCCATAGGTTAACATGCAGATTGCCTTTAAATACCTTTGAAGTGTCATTTCCCAGGGGGAGCAGATTGAGATATTGAGTTTGGGAGCTCTGAACTCACAATTTAAAAATACATCTTTTGGTTAGGTTGGTTTTTAGATTGTGAATTAGAAAATGCCACCTTTAGAAAGTGGGCATTTTCCTGCTTAACCATTCTGTGCCTCTGCTTGACTGCTGAATCCACGTCTGGGTCAGACTGACAGTTGGGCTGTTTGTGAATTCACTCTAGACCGTAACACAAAGGAAGCTGAGGTATGTCCTGCATATCCTGATGGGTCTTCCTGGGCTAGAGTGGGAGGGAGGAGCTGACACCTGCACTTGAAAGGTCTGTGCCTGACCTCACACAATACAGTCTCCAATCCCCTAGAGTGTCACTGGAGCAGGACAAGGAAGAGGCAGGGACTTGTGCACTACAAAGACTTTCCTTTGAAGGTTGTCTATTTCAAAGTCAGAAATTAGTATAAGTAATAGACTGCTGACCCCACAACTTTAGAACATTTCTGGATCAAGAGGAACTTCTGCCAAGGAGAAGAGATGAATAGCTGTGAGGAGGAGTACTGCACCTTTGCTGTGTGTGCTGTGCTGGATTGTCCTGCAGTTGCTGCTTCTATCTTAGAAAGGAAAATGACAGGACTTTGCTGTGTATCTAGCTTGTGAAGTTTCTCCAAGGGCTTGGAGTCTTGGACTGAGCTTGCCTCCTGTTAAGAAGTCTCTGGGACATGAAAGACTTCATCTGCCAACACCTGGGTTCTCTTGCTGAGACCCCCTGATTTGCCAACTGATTTGGGGCCACTCCAGTCCCTGGGCCCTTGGAAGGAGAAATTGGTAAAACTTGAATGGAAATCCATGCACTGGAGCCGAGCGGCAATAAAATTGAAGCAGCACTCGCACTACGGCTGTAAAATCAACGTAGCACCCACCTCACTTCTGTAAAATCAAAGAAACAGCTGCCTCGCGGCTGCAGAAATCAATGCATCACCAGCTCACCCCTGCTTCATCGCTAACGTGCATAGGGATTTCCCATGCATCATCACGGGACAGCAAAACTTCAACATCACCGCACAGACCCGAGGCTGCCTGTCGGGAAATTGATGCATCCCTTCCGTGTGAGGAAAGAATCAACGCATCACTTACCCGGTGGGGAAAAGAATTGACGCACAGCCTCACTTGCAAATAAGAAATCAATGCATTGCTTGCTTTTCTGATGCACCCTCACCCCTGCAGCTTTATTTTTATGCATCCCAGGTACTTTGTGCTAAAACAACGCATCCTTTGACTCTTAAGGATTAAGACCTTTTTTAACTTTCAAACGTGATATTTATAGTTGTTTATGTTGGATTTTTGTTGTTTTGGTCTTGTTGGATTTAAATAAATATTGGCTAGTTTTCTAAACTGGTGTGGTGTCTTTTTGTGGTGTTTCCACTGTGTTACTGTATTTGTTTGTGCAAATACTTTACACATTGTCTCTGAGATAAACCTGACTGTTTGTGCTAAGCTACCAAGGGGGTGAGCAGGAGTTATCAGAGCTGTATATCTCCCTTCCCCTGACTAGAGTGAGGGTCTGTACATGGACAGGGTATAAACTGACTGGTTTGGCTGGGTCTAGCCTAAATAGCCATTGCGGCATTATGTAATCCCTGTGCCCACACTTATAGTGGATCAGTTTCAATCTCACAATGCCCAAAATGGCCACTCATCACACTCTACCACCTCCTCACCCACAGCTCTCTCCCATTGTAGCTTCAAGGTTGGCATGTGGTCAATTGTGCGTGGGATCAATAACAGGCATAACTGTGTGATTAGCTTGCTCTCTCCACACATGTCCGTCAGAGACTGATTCAATATGTGCTTTTCCACTTCCTGAGGGAGTACCGACCACGATTTTCATATTGCTGCTGCCAGTCCAGCATATGCCAAGAAGAAACTGCTGGCCACACCTCATATATGACAAATATCCGCATATCCTATCAGCCTGCCATCCACGTATCGATCGTTCATATTTTGAGGGATATCGTCCCCTCCCCTGTGCTGTAGGAAAATAGGTACTGTAGGGATAACCCTAGTGCTCCAGGGAACTAACAGCTGTAGATATATGTATTTTTCCCCCTCTCCTCCAGTTGCCTGCACCCATACATCAAGTGTCGTCCTGATTTGTAGTGGTAAGGCCAACCTTTTCTCCCGGGGAACCAGTGGTAATGCAAGTAATCTCCTAGGATGAATCAGGCATTTTAGGATCTGAGCTGGGTCCTCACTCCCTTCCTCAGACCAATGGAAAATATTCTGTATGTGGGTTGTCCAGTAATAGATTCTGAAATTCAGTGCCTGCATCCCTCCACCATCCCACGAGAGCTTTAAGACATCCAAACTAATCTGTGCTCTTCCAGTTCCCTATGACAATAGTTTGTCCAATCTACGAAAGCATGCACCTGGAAAGAGAATCAGCATGTGTTGCAGCACATGCAGAAACCTTGGCAACACAATCATTTTACGGATAGCTATGAGGACATCAAGAATCACAACCATTAGAGCAGGCAATGGTCCATATTTATACTTTTTTAGTGCTGCATTTGCGCTGCTTTTTGACGCAAAAGCAGTGCAAATTTACAAAATACACTTGTATTTTGTAAGTTTGCGCTGCTTTTGCATCAAAAATTGAGTCAAATGCAGCGCAAAAATAGTATAAATATGGGCCTATGTCCTAAACCGCTCAGCAGCATACCCATATTGGAATCATATGTTTTGGTTATGCTAGTGTTCAGATATATACCTAGGTATTTACCCAGGGTTGTCTGGGCCTTTATTTTGCGTAGGTGTTTGCCTAGTGCTTGATCTGCCTTTACGGGGTATATCACAGATCCATCGGCATTCAAGCAGAAGCCCAAATGCACCCCCACCTCACTTATCATACTGTTCACTGAGCAATATGTATTATATGGATTCCTACGAGTCAACAACATATCATCAGCATTCGAAGAAATATCCAAACTACCTATCAAGTGCCTTGTGGGCATCCAGACTATCGGTGGCACACTGTACATCACATTTCAAGTCTTGCTCTAGGATAAGGTCCACCTTCCGCATGTTAGTTTTAGTTTAGATCCACCTACAAACCCAGCCTGATCCAAGTGTACAATCAGCTCTGCTACTTTTGCTAACTGTTGGGCCAAGATTTTCCCCACAATTTTTGCTTCTACATTAATCATAAATACCAGTCTAGATGATTTACAGTCTGTGGGATCCCTCCCCAGCTTAGACAAGATCACTATATAAGCATCTCTCAGCGATACCGTGAGGATTCCAACCTCGAATGCCGCTGTATACATGGCCAGCAGAGGGCACTTATGCGATCCAAGTAGGTTTGGTAACATCTACGGGCAAGCCATCATTACCAGGTGCCTTCCCCATACTCATATGCTTGATTGCCCATTTAATATCTGTTTCTTCTATCAAGGCATTCAATAGAGCCTGCTTCTCCGCATCCACCCTGGGTAGTAGCGCCTCGTCCAATACAGCCTTTATGCCTACCACATCGCTCTGCCCCTGTTTTACATTCTGCAAATGTTCATAAGATGTCACCTTGAGAATTTTCCTGTTTGCATCCTTTAGGGACACAACTGCATTACTGCCCCTCTCCCTATTACCCAACTGTAAGGAAATGCCTCCTTGGCCTGGTTACCCCCTAACTTTTTGTCTTTGCTGATGCTAAGTTAAGACTTGAAAGTTTGCTGGGACCCTGCTAACCAGGCCCCAGCACCAGTGTTCTTTCTGTAGACTGTACCTTTGTCTCCACAATTGGCAAAACCCTGGCATCCAGGTAAGTCCCTTTTAACTGGTACCCCTGGTACCAAGGGCCCTGATGCCAGGGAAGGTCTCTAAGGGCTGCAGCATGTCTTATGCCACCCTGGGGATCCCTCACTCAGCACATGCACACTGCCTCACAGCTTGTGTGTGCTGGTGGGGAGAAAAAGACTAAGGGCCATATTTATACTTTTTGACGCAAAACTGCGCTAACGCAGTTTTGCGTCAAAAAAATTAGCGCCGGCTAACGCCATTCTGAAGCGCCATGTGGGCGCCGTATTTATTCAATGACGTTAGCCGCCGGCGCTGCCTGGTGTGCGTGAAAAAAAATGATGTACACCAGGCAGCGCCGGCGTAGGGGAATATGGAGCTTGGGCGCCAAAAAATGGGGCAAGTCAGGCTGAGGCAAATTTTTCGCCTCAACCCGATTTGCGCCATTTTTTTCGACTCCCAACCCCCATTGAAATGACTCCTGTCTTGAAATGACTCCTGTCTTAGCAAAGACAGGAGTCATGCCCCCTTGCCCAATGGCCATGCCCAGGGGACTTCTGTCCCCTGGGCATGGTCATTGGGCATAGTGGCATGTAGGGGGGCACAAATCAGGCCCCCCTATGCCACAAAAAAATAAATAAAAAACTTACCTGAACTTACCTTAATGTCCCTGGGATGGGTCCCTTCATCCTTGGGTGTCCTCCTGGGGTGGGCAAGGGTGGCAGGGGGTGTCCCTGGGGGCATGGGAGGGCACCTGTGGGTTCCTTCCGAGCCCACAGGTCCCTTAACGCCTGCCTTGTCCAGGCGCTAAAAAACGGCGCAAAAGCGGCTGGACGTGAGTTTTGCCCGGGAGTGTAAATACGGCGCACATGCCTCGGAGTCAATTTTTTAGACGGGAACGCCTACCTTGCATATCATTAACACAAAGTAGGTGTCCACGCTAAAAAATGACGCAAACTCCATGGACTTTGGCGCTAGACGCGTCTAACGCCAAAGTATAAATATGGAGTTAGTTTTGCGTCGGAATTGCGTAAAAAAAAACGATGCAATTCCGGCGCAAACAGAGTATAAATATGCCCCTCCGTCGACATGGCACTGCCCTCAGAGTGCCATGCCAACCTCACACTGCCTGTGGCATAGGTAAGTTACCCCTCTAGCAGGCCTTACAGCCCTAAGGCACGGTGCACTATACCACAGGTGAGGGCATATGTGCATGAGCATAAGAGTATATGGTCTGGGCGTTTGTCAAACACGAAGTCCCCAGTTCCATAATGGCTACACTGAAAACTGGGAGGTTTGGTATCAAACGTCTCAGCACAATAAATGCACACTGATGCCAGTGTGTAATTTATTGTAACATACACCCAGAGGGCAACTTAGAGATGCCCCCTGAATACCTACCCGACTTCTAGTGTAGTCTAGTTCCTGCCAGCCTGCCACACACCAGACATGTTGCTGGCCACATGTCACTCTGTGGCCAGGAACAAAGCCTGTACTGGGTGGAGGTGCTTCTCACCTCCCCCTACAGGAACTGTAACACCTGGCGGTGAGCCTCAAAGGCTCACCCCTTTTGTTACAGCACCCCAGGGCATCCCAACTAGTTGAGATGCCCGCCCCTCCGGCCACTGCCCCGACGACTTTTGGCGGCACGGCTGGAGGAGATAATGAGAAAAACAAGGAGGAGTCACCCTCCAGTCAGGACAGCCCCAAAGGTGAGCTGAGCTGAGGTGACCCCTGCCTTTAGAAATCCTCCATCTTGAGTTTGGAGGATTCCCCCAATAGGATTAGGGATGTGCCCCCTTCCCCACAGGGAGGAGGTACAAAGAGGGTGTAGCCACCCTCAAGGACAGTAGCCATTTGCTACTGCCCTCCCAGACCTAAACACACCCCTAAATTCAGTATTTAGGGGCTCCCCATATCCCAGGAAATCAGATTCCTGCAACCTGAAGAAAGAAGAAGGACTGCTGGCCTACAAGCCTGCAGAGAAGGAGGAAGACGACAACTGCTTTGGCCCCAGCCCTACCGGCCTGTCTCCAACTTCGAAAACCTGCTCCAGCGACGCATCCGACAGGGACCAGCAACCTCTGAAGCCTCAGAGGACTGCCCAGGACTACAGGACAAAGAAATCCCCTTGAACAGCGGCCATGTTCAAAACCAGCTACTTCTTTGCATCAATGAAGCAACTTCCAAGGACTTCACGTTTCCAGCCGGAAGCATGAGACTCTACACTCTGCACCCGACACCCCCGGCTCGACCTGCAGAAAACCAACACCTCAGGGAGGACTCCCCGGTGACTGCGAGCCCGTGAGTAACCAGAGACGACCCCTCTAAGCCCCCACAGCGACTCCTGCAGAGAGAATCCAGAGGCTCCCCCTGACTGTGACTGCCTGTAACAAGGGACCGGACGCCTGGAACCAACACTGCACCCGCAGCCCCCAGGACCTCAAGGAACCGAACTGAGGTGCAGGAGTGACCCCCAGGCGACCCTCTGCCTTGCCCAGGTGGTGGATGTCCCAAGAAGCCCCCCCTGTGCCTGCCTGCACCGCTAGAGTGACCCCCGGGTCCCTCCATTGAAACCTATACAAAACCTGACGCCTGCTTTGCACACTGCACCCGGTCACCCCTGTGCCGCTGAGGGTGTGTTTTGTGTGCCTACTTGTGTCCCCCCCAGTGCCCTACAAAACCCCCCTGGTCTGCCCCCCGAGGACACAGGTACTTACCTGCTGGCAGAGTGGGACCGGAGCACACCTGTTCTCCATAGGCACCTATGTGTTTTGGGCACCTCTTTGACCTCTGCACCTGACCGGCCCGGTGCTGCTGGTGTGGTAACTTTGGGGTTGCCTTGAACCCCCAATGGTGGGCTGCCTATGCCCCAGAAGTGAGACTTTTAAGTGTTTTACTTACCTCCTAATCTAACCTTTACTTACCTCCCCCAGGAACTGTTGATTTTTGCAATGTGTCCACTTTGAAAATAGCTTATTGCCATTTTTACAAAGACTGTACATGATATTGTTTTCATTCAAAGTTCCTAAAGTATCTAAGTGAAGTACCTTACATTTCAAGTATTAACTGTAAATCTTGAACCTGTGGTTCTTAAAATAAACTAAGAGAATATATTTTTCAATATAAAAACCTATTGGCCTGGAGTAGGTCTTTGAGTGTGTGTTACTCATTTATTGCCTGTGTGTGTACAACAAATGCTTAACACTACCCTCTGATAAGCCTACTGCTCGACCATACTACCACAAAAATAGAGCATTAGAATTATCTACTTTTGCCACTATCTTACCTCTAAGGGGAACCCTTGGACTCTATGCACACTATTTCTTACTTTTAAATAGTATATACAGAGCCAACTTTCTACACCAACCAAGCCAATAATCAACTTGCCCTATCCCCTTTTTTGGGTTATGTTAAAGTATACATTCTGAAATTGTGCTTCCCTAGGGTGTTGCTTGCCTCATCTAGGTCCTCCTGCAACCACTGTTGCATCTCCCAGACCTCAACGGTATGTGGGGCCCATCTATCTAAGTCCGCTATGTGTCGCTCCAGCTTTGTGATCGTGTTTCCAAAGAATGTTTGCACCCTATAAGTCATAGCCATGCATTCCACATGAATGGACACTTTGAATGCTTCTCATACCAGGTCAGCAGATGCAACCGTCCCTGTATTCACAGCAAAAGATTCCCTCAGTACCTCCCTGATGTCCTCTCTGAATACCCGGTCATTGTACATTGGGGTTGGAGGTGCCATCGTGGTATCCGTGCCACATTGACTTATCCCCTGAGTTCCACCGCTAGTGGTGCATGATCTGACAGGGTGTGGTCCAAGTATTGGACCATCCAAAAGTCCGCCACCTGTTTCAAGTGTATGAATATATGGTCGATTCTGGAGAAAGTTGCATGTGGCAGGGAACTGAAGCCACTCATCTGGTCTGTTGGAAAATGGGTTATTGGTAGGGCAGGTAGGTACCTACACCTAGCAACAAGCCACTAACCTCCACATAGGTACAGTTAGGTCTCAGTAAATTAATCCCAGCTCAACCCTTGGTAGCTTGGCAACGAGCGTCAAGGCTTAATTTAGGAGACAAAGTGTAAAGCATTCAAATATCACAAAACAGTAATTAAATAAAACACAGGAAACAGTTTAAAAATCCAAAACCAATTTATAAAAATAGTTTATATTTTTATCTTTAAAATGACACAAAAATGATTAAAATCGGTTCAGGGGAATTATTACTTTTCTAGCACTTAGAAACAAAAAGCGCAAATCGGGTCATCTGGTTGCACCTCGACCGGGGCAAAGTCAAACTTTCAGGCCGACCGCGATGGAGCCCTGCTCGGCTACAGGTCGCGGGAGGCCTCAGTTAAAAAGTTACCTTCTGACAGTCTTTATTTTGAAGTTTTTCTTCACCGGGACGAACCTGCCAGTTGAATCCGACCTCCTGGAGCCCTTGTCCGGATACGCGATGTGGGTTTCCTCGGTGGAGACTTTTTCCTTCGGACTTAGTTGTTTTTTCGAGATGAAAATCCTTCGACCGGGGTAAACCTGGATCTTGATCCGACGTCCATGGAGCCCTTCTCGGATACGATGGCTGGGAGGTCCCGGTCAACTTTTTACGTTCGGACTTAGTCTCTTTTTTGGATGTTTTTCTTTACCGGGACGAACCACGAAGTCAGGCCGGGTCGCGGTTGAGGCAAGCCGGCTAGAATTTCCGTGGCGGGTCGGGCCCTCTCTGGAGCTTTTTTCCAAAAATTCTCAAATCTTTTCCAAACTTCTGGGGCTTCACCCAGATGTTCTTTTAAGGTTCTTTTGGGGTCCACAGCTCACCCCAAGGGTCCAGAAGTTCTGTGATGGTCCTTGGAGGGTGCGGACTTCAACTCCCAGAATGCACCTGGCGCAAACTCCTTTTTGGCCACTGGACAGTGATCAGCTGGTCGCTTTCTTCAGGACTTGGTGCAGGGGACTCTGGTTTAGCCATTTTTCAGCTGTAGCAAACAGGGAGTCCCTCCTTGAACCAGTTGAAGCCAGGCAAAGTCCTTCTTGTGGTGAAGCCCAAGTGTGCAGCTGGTGCAGTCCTTCTGAGTGCAGGGTCCAGGTGCAGGCCAGGGGTCCAGCAGGGCAGTCCTTCTTCTTCTTTAGTTCCTTTCTTGTTGAATTCTGGAGGGGATCTGAGGTGTGGGTGCAGGTCTGCCAGTTTTATCCTTGCTCCTGGGTGAAAAGCAGGGGGGGCCCTGGTTCTCCAATCAGGGACAGGGTCGTGCCCCTGTGATGACCACTTCCTGGGAAGTGTGGCAAAAATCCATCCCAGAAGGCAACAGTCTCTAAAAATCCAACATGGATGAATCTGATTTTTGGAGGTTACATCTGGCTGAGCCCACCCACTGGTGTGGCTAAAAATCATAAACACACCCCTCTCCTGCCCTCTCCTAATCTACTCAAGGGGGCACCTAGCTGTCTGGGGTTGCAGGATGTGGGGGTGTTGCTGGGTGCTGCAAATGTCCTTCTCTGCCTTTGAAGACCAGTTTGGCAGCCCTCCCCCTTCCTGCCTCACCATCTGCTGAGAGGAGATTCTCTCCCCCAAGCACATTCCTTTGTGTGAAGTCTGGCCACTTCACACCTCATCCGGGCAGCCTGGCAGAAGCTGCTGCAGGCTGGCCAATCAGAGCACAGCAGCAAAAACAATGCAGAGCTGAAATTGGCAACTTTTTAGGTAAAGTCTAAACTTTTTACCTGGACTAGTTATATTAAATCCAACAACTGGAAGTTGTGGGATTTATTATAACAATCAATTTGATACCAAATTCTTGGTATGTAACATTTAAGGAGACTTTAAAATTTAAAATAAAGTCTGCCCATTCTAGCCTATGAAGGCCATTTACTTCAATGAGGGAAAAACGAATTTGGCTGTTTTTACCTCACCAGTGCTTATAAATCTATTTTTATAAAGTCCCTGCTTATAGTTACATGGCACCCAGCCCTAGGGGCACATAGGGCACACCTTAGGGGTGACTTATATGTAAAAATAAGGTAGTTTAAGACTTTGGAAGTACCTTTAATTCCAAAGTCGAATTTGCATATAACTTTAATTTAAAAGCAGCCAGCAAGGCAGGCTTGCTTTTAAAATGACACCGGGCACCTCAGCAATGCACCTAGGTGTGCACCACCTATGCTGTGGTCCCTAAACCTACATGCCCTACCATATACTAGGGACTTATAGGTAGGTTAACTTAGCCAATTATAATTAGCCTAATTTGCATATCCATTTTACACAGAGCACAGGCCCTGGGACTGGTTAGCAGTACCCAGGGCACCATCAGAGTCAGGAAAACACCAGCATAAAGTGGAAAATGGGGGCAAAAAGTTATGGGGCCTCTGCAATCAGCCCCAGTTTCTCACATGGTCATGCTAAATCCTCCATAGTTCAACCAAGTTCAAGGTATCTATGGTTTCAAGTAATGCCCTAGAGAATCCACCCAATGGCCTTGTGATGGCTCTGGAGCTATCTAGGTTCCTGTCAAGAACACAGTTACAGTCTCCCATCCATCTGATGTCACAGTGTGCATAAGGTGTCAACAAGCACACTATGCCTTTGAAAAAGTCTGGGACATCTATATTCGGTGCATAAGTGTTTAATAGAACTACTGGCTTCCTGCATATTTCCCCCACTACCCGCACATACCAGCTGTCAGCAACTCTAAATCCTGTCTCTACTTTGAGGGGACACTGGCATCCACCCATAACAACACCCTGCTCGCTGAGGAGGTGAAGCTAGCATACAATAGTGTACCCACCCCCCATTTGGTTCAGCGTTTCTCATGTTCCAGAGGCAGCAAATGCGTTTCTTGTAACATTACTATTCATGCTTGTTGTTTTCTAATATATGAAAATATCCTCTGGAGCTTGATGGGATTATGTATCCCCTTAATGTTCCAGGATAATGCTACCATCCCCATCTGTACATGTAAAATATCATTGCGCTCCAGTGCCCTATCTGTATTGTCCGCCTATGTTAGCGCTGGTTTTTGAGCTCCTCCACAAATAAATTATTGTGTCTCATTCCCATCCCCAATTGTGTGGCACACTGCAACCTGGCCTTCACAGCTGACACAGTCGGTGTCAACCCATCCCCCACAACTTGCAATTAAACTTTTCCCATATAGTGCTCTGTTCCGGTGGCTCCCAGACAAGGCCACCACCTAGGCTGTCGTCACTAGTACTTACATTCAACAGGAAGAAGGAACACTGGTGTATTTAAACAACTCTCATACCATGTCGACGTACGATAAATTCTCAGTCCATCTGATAAACCCCCCCCCATGGATTGCTCACAATGTTTCATTGGCGCCCGCCCACTCAGTGAGTCTCTAAGTATGCATAAATACTTGTGTGGCATCTTCATATGGGTTGAACCCCCCCCCCCCATGGATTGCTCATAATGTTTAATTGGCGCCCGCCCACTCAGTGAGTCTCTAAGTATGCATAAATACTTGTGTGGCATCTTCATATGGGTTGCACAGTGATTCTCCACAAACTGTATAGCGTCTTCTGTGTGATTGAAGAAATACTTGTTCTCTAAGTTTCTTCTCCACCTCCATAAATGTTTTATCTTTCTTTTGAGCCGCTATGCTATAGTCAGGATAGAAAGAAATGTCATTGCCATTTTTGTCCATATCTCCTTGTAGATGTGTTAGGATGCTCAACTTAACCTTATTCCTCAACAGTCTGCCCTCTCCCTGCGTACCCGAGTGCAGCCTGTTTTGCCCCCCATGGCGGGCACACAAGTCTCATTTCTGGTGTTCGGGAGGGCGCACTTCTTTCTCGGGCAGCTTCCCCCCATTGATGGAGATGGATTATCACTGAGGGGAGAACCCAAGAGCTGTAATCGATCGGAGCTGTGGGGGTGCGTTAGCTCAAGTCGCCATCTTGACCCCTTCCTCAATTTGTATTGAATCTATCCACTGCTACTAAATGGTGAACCCGTGGCATTTGCTGTGCATTAACAATGTTACTAAGTGAATAAATAGGTAAGTGGTGGCTGTGGAAATTACTTAAGGTTTAAGAGTGAGTGCAGCACCCACAATATTATGCTGGGCAAGGGGTACGGTTTGTGACAGGTGTTGTCCTGTACACGAAATAAGTCCAGCAATCATATTGGATGTGCAAAACAGTGCTTATGCTAATGAATTTACCGGTGTACTATATACAATCACATGGTGGGTCGCGTGGGTACAACAATCAACTTTATCAAGAAGACGGCACGCAGGCAAGGGCTTATATCTGTAGACAAGAATATGTAGATCAAACATAGTATAAAAAAAAGACTGAAAACGTCCAGAGAAAGAGACACCCAGCAGGCCAAAAAAGGCTACATAATTGAGTAACTCAAGCCGATTGTTCAATTGGGTGAAAAAACAGACCAGAATGCGATCAAAGAGAAGAACTTTGAACTGGTGTGTGTCCAGTTATGCGCTCGACTAAAGCCTGTGGGAAGGGCTTAATGTCACTAGATTTGTAAAAACAGTGAATGAGGAAGCGTTACAGAAAAGGTAAAACTAACATGGATGGGCAAAACCATATCAGCGCAAACTAGTGTGCATTTAGATGCAGAGACAAAGGAAGTGGAAGCGTTAGTTGAGGCCAGTGCCCTGAGATCATATTGATGCCTCAAACATGAAACTGAGAATTATCATAGACAAAAATAAAGCACTATCAGGGGAATTAAAATTAAAATAGAAGTTGTCCATAACATTGTGTAAGCTCACACTTAATGGGTGCTAAATGGGCCATGGCTGGAATGTCAATTGTCCAACAACCAGGAATTGAGAATATACGGCACACAAAGTCCAATGTATTAATTAGTGCAAAGGGAGGGGAATATTTGCCTCCACAGCCTCGGAAACCATATCCACGCCCATCTCAAAGGGAGGGTGGATGCTATAGCATTATCGAGGCCACCCAAGTGGCTGCAATTAAGGGAGAAGGATGTGAAGCAGAACGCAATAAAAGTAATGAGTTATAAAGTTAGAAGGTCAACACTATGGGGGTCATTCCGACCCCGGCGGGCGGCGGAAGCCGCCCGCCTGGCGGGAACCGCCAGAAGACCGTACCGCGGTCAAATGACCGCGGCGGTCATTCTGACTTTCCCGCTGGGCCTGCGGGCGACCGCCAGAAGGCCGCCCGCCGGCCCAGCAGGAAAGCCCCTTCAACAATGAAGCCGGCTCCGAATGGAGCCGGCAGAGTTGAAGGGGTGCGACAGGTGCAGTGGCATCCGTCGCGATTTTCAGTGTCTGCTAGGCAGACACTGAAAATCATTATGGGGCCCTGTTAGGGGGGCCCTGAACTGCCCTTGCCTGTGGCATGGGCAGTGCAGGGGCCCCCAGGGGCCCCACGACACCCGTTCCCGCCATCCTGGTCCTGGCGGGTTTTACTGCCAGGACCAGGATGGCGGGAAGGGGGTCGGAATCCCCATGGCGGTGCTGCGAGCAGCGCCGCCATGGAGGATTCTTTGGGGCAGGGGTAAACCGGCGGGAAACCGCCGGTTGCCCTTTTCTGACCGCGGCTTTACCGCTGCGGTCAGAATTGCCCATGAAGCACCGCCAGCCTGTTGGCGGTGCTTCCGCGGCACTCTGCCCTGGCGGTTTTCAACCGCCAGGGTCAGAATGAGGCCCTATGTGTAGATACTCCTAGGAAATATGGAGCAAACAGGTACCTTACAGTACAAAAGAGGGATACAAGGGAGCAAGGGACCTGTCCAAGAAGGTTCACATTCTACTGAGCATACCAATTAAGTTCTGAAAATAAAGAATGAAATGTTACGAATCTTTGTATTCAATTTCTATGTGGTATTCAAACAATTAACCATAGAGTTGCACCTTGTAATTCAATAGAATTCATACTTATTTAATAACAAGGATAGCTTGCTATCCAACAGAGGTGTTATAACCTGTTCAATTACTTGCCATCTGATTTCCATTTCCTTATGATTGAGAGACGTGTGACATTAGATAAAGGTACAGTTTCTGTCTTGTGTCACATTCTAGTTTTGTAGAAGGTATTCGTAGCATTTCTGAGTGGTTTTGCCGATATATACGCCATCACAGGGACTAAAAATTTAATGTACTATGTTAGACGAATTACAGTTGTTCTTATTTTATAGGATCTGTGCAAAGTTTTCATGTTGAAATTGCTTAGTGTTGGTTGTGTGACAGCAAAATGAGCTATTACAGCTTTTAAAATGACCTTTATTAGGAGTGGGACCACTGGGTTGTTGATGGTATTGTTGAGGGGTCCAATTCATTACTAACTAAATGTCCTGGAGATTTTCATAGTTTTGGGGGGAAACAAATTGTTTGGATATGTGACCAGTGTTCATGTGAGTAGAACTGACCCATGGTTTGATAATATTAGTGACATTGTTGACGTTGGGAGAGAAAGTTGTGATGCGTGCAATGCATTTCTTTTCTCTCTGGTGTGTGGGGTCAATAACTGGCAATATCAGTCTCTTTTAAATGCTCTAGATACCAGGCAGTAACATCATCTGCGCTCCATTTTGTTTTCTTTATTCAATAGGGGCTTTTCTGAAATATTCATTGTTTTATTTGGAGTTCCTTTGGATGTGTTGGATTTGTAGGTACTGTCCATAGGGTAAGCCATCTTTGAGATCTCTTGGATGGTGGCTTTTGTAGGACGCAATTGTGCTATGTTCTGTGGGTTTTTGGTATAAACTGGTACCCTGCCTTTCATCAAAGTCCTTAATGGAGAGAGCAAGAAAGGGTAATGTGTCCCTAATATCCTTTGAGTAAACTTAACATATAAATATGTGTCGCTAAGAAACGTGATGATGGAGTTAAGGGTGTCTTGTCGCCTTGCCAAATGATTAGTTGGTTGTATATGTACTGTTTCCTAAGATGATTGTTCTCAGAAAAAGGATTCTGTTCAGTAAGTATTTGGTGCATTTCAAAATCATCTACATAACAAATTGCAAAATTAGAAGCAAAACATGGTTCCATAAAGATATCCTTCTTTTGTAAACAGAATATATCTTCATATTGAAAATTGTTCTTCATAAGGGTGAGGACAAGTAATGAGGTTAAGAACTCAGTAGAGACCTGCATGGGAGAGTGTCTAGAACTCAGTAATTACTCAGTTGATTTCATACCGTCACATTACCGGATATTAGTAGAGTGAGACTCAATATTCAAACCACAAGTAAATAACGTGTCAAATTTGAGATCTTTAATTTCATTATTGAGGATCCATACCCTTACTGTCACTCTGAATAAAGGGGACAAAAACTTAGATGTATGATTTATGTGCTTTCCGAAAGGTTAGAGACTGGAGCCACAACCTGATACAATCGGTCTTCTTAGGGTTCTATTGACATCTTTAGGTATCTTGGGTAGTGCATATATGAATTGTGTATGTGCAGTTTGTATATTCCGGCACAAGAAGTCATTATGACTAATGAAGTCTACTTCTTTAGCTTCATTAGTAATTCTCAAATGGCTTCTTGACTGTTTTTAACAGGGTTACTTATAAGAGCATTGAACTGTTCTTGATCTGAAAGTCATCTTAAACTTTTGTTGTGATAATTCTCTTTATCCATGAATATCATCTCCTGTGCTCACAGGTTTGATTTTGTTATCACGGTTGTGATTCAAATTGTTCACTGCGTTTATTCACGTTTAGTGACATTACATGGGACAAATCAAAATTTCACCTCAATTTAGAGATTTCTTTAGGAACGAATGACCAGATGTACTAAGCCATGGTCACAAAATACCAGTATTTTTAAGATGAGCGTTATTTACTGGACCAACCGCTATATTAATAGATTGGTTTGCATATCACTGATTCCTAGTAGGCCACAAATCGACCTAGCTCATGAATACTAATGAGGTAGGATGCAATTTCACATCCTCTAAGAAGGGGAACCATCACCAGGATGGTGCCTTGCTGTGGTCAGTAGACTACCATGTCTGCGATTTCTTTTAAATAAATCTTTTTTTTTTTTTTAAACACTACACATTTTCCTTAAAGGAAAACAGGATGCATTAAAAAAAAGAAACTTTTAACTTCATGTTTTAATTGTAGGCAGCAGTTCACATAACCACTGCTTCTGTTAAAATTTGTATTTTTGATATTCTCAAAGGAGAAGTGGGACCTTTGTGGATCTCTTACCCTTTGGGAATGCATTACAACTATACTTCTGTAATCTACATTATTGTTTTGGACCACTTTCTGGTCACAAGACAATAATACATACCATTCTCATTGGTATTTGGAGGGGGCACTCTAAACAGGCTGCTCAGAATTGAGTTGCAAACCCAAATTGTGATTCAGTAACAAGTGTACATAATTAAAAGCATTTGTGAAACCTGGGGCCAGATGTAGCAAAGGTTTTTCCCCATTCTGTGTCTATGGGAAAAAGTGTTCGTACATATGGGCCCTAATTCTGGGAATATGCTGTTTGGAATTGTTCATACATTAGGCCCAAGATCCTCAAAAGTCATTATTTCTGTCTGCATCTATAGGGTAGCAGGTTAACATTGGATGAACATCAAATTCGATTCAAATGCAGTATTTTTGATTAAAGTCACTGTGATGAAACTGAATTAAGCCTTCAACACCTCTCATGGAAAATCCAAACCACACACCCTCAGCAATAAGAAATCCACAGTAACTCCTTCCAGATACTAATGTTTAATGCGACATCACACAGCCAATGAATGGCTGGAAAAGGAGCAAAGAAGAAAAAACACACAGCAAATATTTACATTCAAAATACAGAACCATTTGAAGGGGTGTGTTTTTTTAAGCCTGAATACATGCGATCACTTTATGTACAAGAAAGTTACGCTTCAGGTCACTTGGTACAAACATATTCCTTTTAAACCACGCTTTTCCCTGCACAGTTAATGCTTTTCTCCCCGGTCCGTCTTTTTTATTTAAAAACATATAATCACAATAGAGGAGTGCGGTAACTTTCTTTCTGAAGTTACATAATGGCAGAGGTTAAAACACCTTTTACAGGAGAATACACGGCCGACGCCACAGACTATACATTTTTTGCTCAATTCTCTGTACAAATACATAGCATCCGAATGGGATATTTACAAAGGAGCAGGATGGCTGGTGCTTTAAAAATGATAACACTTTACCCTCTCGAACCCTCACCTCTCCTCCACTCCCCTTTCCACTTTACACCTCACACCCATTGTTAGTGGTGGTGTAAGTGGCCGGCCAGCAGAAAGTGCTATCCCTTTGCATGACTTTGCCAACATGAATATGGGAATGACACCCTTACTTGCATGCATGAATGCCTACCAAGTTCATGACGTCTCACCACATGGACAACAAGGAAACATTCTGTTGCAGCCCCATACTGAACTCGCGAAACATTCTGGTGAGGTCGCAAATCCACCGTTCTGTCGATTCTTAGTGAAAATGGAGACTGCAAAAACACCGTTTCCAAAAACATAGGGAGTGGTGTATCAAAGGGTCTTGCCTATTTTATGTCTATGGGAAAATGTGTCGAAACATCTGGGTTGATAGATTCTAAAATCAAAATTTCGGCCTTACATACATAACTCCCTACAAAACTTTAACCTGCATTTACTACCTAATTCACCCAAAAGCCACATTTCTCATATATTAGGAGTAAGTTACATTACTACTCTAAATGTTGTCCTAACATACTTGGTGGTCAGTGCTTCTGGTTGGATTATGTGCATGTCACAAATTCTGTAGGGAAATAAATATGCAAGATCAAGGCTCCGTTTTGCGGTCTACAAGGCTCACTTTGCGTTAGGCTGGCTGGTCCCCAATCTGTGGTGGCATCAAGGGTACCACTTCTGCCACCCAGACAGCATATGTAAACTGGCAGGCCAATGTTTTTTTCATAAATAATATCACACTCACATGGTGGAAGCCGTTTCTGCAAAGTAAACCAATGTCAGTGCCCTGATGAGCCATGGTGGACCAGTCAGGTTTTTTTTTTCGTTTTCTAAAGACAAACCCCCAAAGCATTGCCTGTACTCTCTGGGAGTTTTCTTCCAGCGTGTGGGAGACTTTTTCCTTTAACTGTCTCATATCAACTTGAATTATATGGTGGAGTGAGTCAGGAAATTAAGCAGAATGTTGAAATGCTCAAGTTTCAGGTAGGTCTAATTTCACCATGACAACAGACTTTTGCACAGCAGTGCAGGTTTTCCTGATCGTAGGGCTGTTGGTGACTCTGCTATTTGTTAAACCAGCATCCCCCATAGTGAAAATGAGACAGGGAATCTAAAGTTCGACAGAAAGGGCATCAAGGTAATATCTCGCACATGCAACATTATTTACTGCCCAACTAAAAATAAGTCCCTATGCTTTTGCAAAAAAATATTATTTTGCAGTCTATGTTTTTAATTGCTACCCTTTTTGTCTTGTTCTGCCAAAAATAACACTTAGAGCCTTGTGCTTCCGACAGATTAGAAGTAAAGAGCAAGAAATAAAAGGCATAGGATGAATACACGAGGGGCAAAATATGGGCGTTTGGTGCCAAAACCCTTCTAACGCACTCTTCAGCACCAGTCATGCAACTAGAGAGATCAAGCTAACGTGGGAAATCTATCAGAGTTATCTGTGGGACGCAGATGCCAAAGAGATATTCGTTTTGCCCTCATTCTTGAAACTTAAAGATTCTCGCAAAATTCCAGCTTGATACTTGTTCTGTGGCACATCCTTGCTTCCACCTGAAATTCATTTGTATTTATTTTCTTCTGTATGTCTGTTTAAAGACACAGATTTTATACATATATTCGAAAAGGGTTCAAAATATACACCTCTCAAGTTGAAAAGTCGTGGACTACCTATGAAATTTATACGAATCAGCCTCAAATATGGTGCATTTCAGGACATAAGGAGTAACCAGGGAGGTAACCGAGTTCTCAGATTCTAGACGAAGCTAGAGACCTCTCTGAAATACACCATATACCGCTTGCTGGCAGGGACATCTTCAATGACTGCTAGTTTTCATCAACTCTATCTTCCCACAAATCTGGATCTTAAAGTTTTCCCCCGTGCCCATCACACAGTGGTCAGATCTTTAAACATCATCTATGTTTACCCTTTCTTAAATTTATCAAGGCACACTCTTCATTAACATGTTCATTACGTTTTTCTTTCATGAAAGACGCATTTCACTAATTTAATTTTCTGATTTTTTAACTTTATTTGCAGGGTATGGTCCCGCATGACTAATGAACTGAAGGGGTGAAAATGGTTGCAACTGGGAAGTTTTTAAGTACATAAATTCAAACCCTTGATTTCTCAGGTTTTAGAAATACCGAGGGGGGTGATATGGTTTATGATTTGTGTCACACCACGCAAATGTGCTTTTAAATTGTAATATTACTTTTTAAGCGTTTAGTGTTGTTCGAGTCAAATAATTCTTGTTAGATTGATTAACTTCAATTATTATCTGTGTGCTTTAAAGGTGACGTTCAAATATACGATGAGTTTAGATTTTTGTTATTTTATGAAAATGTACTTTTCAAAAGAAATCTTCTCAATAAATCGATATATCTGTAGGCCTGCCTTGAAGAATCAGAAGCTGCAATATATTCCATCAAACCATTTAAAAATCAGTCATTTTTAAGCTTGACGATTTAGAATGAGGTCAGCATTCTTCATTTAAAAAAGTGCAAATGTTATTCATGCTTTCTTAAATGTCCAGGAAACCAATAAAAAAGACTTTGCAATCTACATCAATGTGTGAAACAAATCCACAGATGTGCATTTTGCACGTCCCTTCATTTTCATATATCTGCTCAGTGAGTGGCCCCGGTTAAGAAGAACAACATTATGCTTGAGATCTATCTATCAATCAGTTCCGCCAAATGTATTTCAATTAGGAGTCAGGCCTCCCCACATTTCTGGTTCATATTGCCTCTGCTCTAAACATGTTATTGTTGGAGGGTGGCATGGCAATACACATTGATTATATACTATCATCGAGCAATGAGTTTGCACCTCCTGCGTTTGTGTTTATCTCGACATTACAAAGAATAGGCATATGTGACTTGTGTATTCATTGGTGCACCCAAGTCTATAAATCCCTTCCCATCAAAATGCATGTTGTTCCCACACCCTTGCATAGTTTCATTATTTAAAAAATAGATTTTCATTTGAGTTCATAGTTAGAACAAAAGGACCGACCCCATTGGACCTGTTTTCGTTCCAGCTGCCAGTTTAAGTGTACCTGCAAATATCGGAACTTTTCTATCAGAACAGTAATCCTTTTTTGTGCCACAACTTTTGGCCTCGCTGCCATTATATGAAAGGCAGCGACAGGCACAATATATGAAAAACACAAGTTTGCACACATAAGGATAGTAGGAGCTAGTGTGCACCTGTTGTTACTCCCAGCGTCCTCACCAGAGAATTACTTGTTACAGGTCTGCAAGAAGGTAGTCATTTGATGTTAATGGTCTTCTGTTCAAAGTACACCTCTTCAAGCAACAACATTCGCATTTCACCTCAAACATCCTCTAGCACATCTTTCACATTTCTAGCATTACTACATAACCATGAAATCGCACATCTAGCCTGCTGCCCTCATTTAAGGACACTTACACCAATAACAAGGGATCTCTACATAGACACACTTAAACTGTGTCTTGTTCAACCTTGTGTACTGCACGTTTTTGTTTCCTGCAAGATCCTTTCACTACAGATCAGAACATGATATCTTATACCCAACAATAGGGGCACCGCAGGAGAGATTAGGATTGTCCTTTCTCCCTCCCCCATCCGTTAAGCTGCAACAGTAAAAAATACATTTTAAAAAAATAGAAGGTTTGAACCAAAGGTTCCAGTCCCACCCAAATGATATCAAGTAAAGCAGCAACATGGCATGCGCGCACAACGTCAGTACACACGCCACATATGAGCTTAACAGCATTAGAATATGAAGGTTGATCCCCCAGATACGGAAATCAAAAGTGGTCTAGAATTCTAAAGCCCAATCTATAAGTATGGAAGCGTAGTAGCCATCTTTCAGCAGATATTTTCTAAGTGTAGTAATAGCATCCATATATGGAAACCAGTGACATTTTATTGAATAATAAAAATTAAACAAGGGAAGCTTTTATATGTCTGAAAAATAACTCTGATATTATTTCTAAAAAAATGTAAATGTTCTCAACATCTTTTGTTCTAACGTCTGACAATAATCAAACTTGTTTAAAACAAAACAGACATCTGCTGTAAAGTCCATTTTTAGTAAAATGATGAGTAACTGTGGGATCAGTCACCAGACACACCCACATTATCCCACGTCGGTAAACCAAATAGTGTGTGATGTGTGAATGGGCCTGAAACTGTTTCCTAGATGGGCACTTTATTTGATTTTCCGATGAGAGGTTCTATAACATTGGAAATTGTTTTGCCAAGATGGAACAACATGCTATCATGGGACTTATCATTCCATTCCTTCTTCATTTCCCCACCACTGGGGACACCCAAACACTCCATTTCCTGATCGGATCTTCTCATCTCTGGGCTATCTTGCCCACCATCATCACCTCTGACACACAGAGAGTCCTTATGGTGTTTACTGCTCTCCCACACCATGCTCCCAAGCAACCCTAGCCTGCTCCTCCTTGCAGCTGGCAGTGGTGCTTTGGCAGGACTTGCGTGATCTTGGACGACGCCGGAATTCATCTTCCTGTGGTATGCACTCTAGATGGTCCCCACTAGAACCACGGGAGTGATACGGCTTAGGTGGCAATGCAGGGGGATCGGGGATATCAGGGGGAAGAACACCTGTGGGTGCTGAGTGGCTTCGGCATGGTGGTGGCTTCATTGATTCCAGGACATCAGGCTCAGACAAACTGTAGCGGACAGGAAGGTAGGCAGTCTCTAGCTCTTCCTCTGTGTTCCACGCTTGGCTAGGGACCGAATCCATGGTGTCTGTGCGTGGTGGAGGCTCCGAAGAGTGGCCAAAATTGCTCTCGCTCAAGGATGAAACACCACTGCTGGCACTCCCTGATAATGTAGAGTTACTTCCATCAAGACCAGACTGGGGACTAGTGGGCGAGGCAGGGATCGGGTGCAGGGGAGACTGTTGAAAGAAGACAGATGTGTTTATCATTTAATATGAAAAGGGAAATGACATCAAAGCAGAAAATTAGAGGCCATCTTGATTCATCAGGAACACAAATATAGACAGATAAAAAAAGGTATAGGTGTCTAGGAAAAGTAAATAAATAAGCATAGTATATTATAAAGAGATTGCTATTGTCGATCTGTGAGGGGAGAGTGGAAAACTCGAAATATGTTGTAATTATGAGAGCTATTGAGAGATATAAGTGTGAGATGGAAAGTAGACATTACTTCAAGAAGAGGGAAGGATGGAGCTATGCAAGCCATAGTAATACAGCTGAAAGAAAAAGTAAGGCAAAGAAAAGGAATAATACAGAATAAATTCCAGTGCAGAAATACATTAGACACAATTGCATGACTTGGGAAAAACAATATAGGGCTGAGTGTGATTATGGAGAGGAAAAACATATTCCAAGGATCAGGGAAGGTAGTGAAAATACAGAGGATATAAGGAAGTTTATGCCTCACTAGAGTAAGAAGGGCTTAGAAAGTTATATTATCTGGAGAGGGGAGTCAATGAGAAAACATGATATGGAAATAACTGAGAGATAAAGTAAAGGAGGAGTGCTGTAAAAGGGTAAAAAGAAAGATTGTGGTCGGGAGAATTAATGAAAAAGATGCAATAGCAACATAGTTCAAATCACTATAAAAACGGAAAAATCAAAAATGTGTATGACAATGAGAAAAACGAATAGAAACAAAAAGGGTCCATATTTAGCCACAGAGAATTAAATTCAATAGCCATTCAAGAAGCCTAATCTTAGTACTTGTACATTAGGTTTGATTTATTTCACTCCTAAGGGCATATTTATACTCTGTTTGCGCCGAATGTGCGTCAAATATTTTGACGCACATTCGGCGCAAACCATGCACCATATTTAAACTTTGACGCCCGAGCCCGTGGACGTCACAATTCCTCTGTGTGCGTAATTTTTTGGATGCGGAAAACTGCCTTGCGTTAATGACATGCAAGGTAGGCGTTCCCGACAAAAAAATGACTTTAAGGCCTGTGCGCCTTATTTATACTCCAGCGTCATTTTGACGCACAGGAGGGGGCAGGCCTTGCGTTAAGGGACCTGTGGGCTCTCTGACCATGGAAGGAGTCCAGAGGTGCCCTTCCCTGCCCCCAGGGACACCCCCTGCCACCCTCGCCCACCCCTGGAGGACACCCATGGATTGGGTGACCCATTCCAGGTAAGTACAGGTAAGGTGAGGTAAGTATTTTTTTATTTTTTCTTAAAGTGGCATGTGGGGCCTAATTTGGGCCCCTCTAAATGTCACTGTGCCCACTGACCATGCCCAGGGGACAGAAGTCCCCTGGGCATGGTCATTGGGCAAGAGGGCATGACTCCTGCCTTTGCTAAGACAGGAGCCATTTCAATGGGGGTTGTGCATCAAAAAATGGCACAAATCCGGTTTGAGGCATGATTTGTGCCTCAAACCTGACATGCACCATTTTTTGGCGCACAACCCCCATTTTCCCCTATGCCGGCGCTGCCTGGTTTGAGTCAATTTTTTTTACTCAGACCAGTCTGCAGCGCCAGCTAACGTCATTCCTTAAATAAGGCGCCCGCATGGCGCATAGGAATGGCGTTAGCCGGTGGTAAACTTTTTTACCCAAACCAGCGCCGGCGCTGGGTTGCGTCAAAAAGTATAAATATGGGCCCTAATACGATAGAGCTGCAGCAATGGCGCTAGCCCCAGCTTCTTGACGTAACAGGAAAAAGTAATCAATTAGGAAGTTTTAATTTTCAAAAATTGGTGTGGAAAACATTGACAATGATGATAAATCAATGTCCTTTTCAGCAGAATATGTACCTTTTGGTGAATTGTGAGGCTTTTCTATAATCAATAGGTGGCACATATTATTTTAGGTGACTTTTATATGAGGGCTACAGCTTTTCCAATCATTTACATAATTTAAACATTCCCTTTAATTGCGTATCTACATACGAAAATAACTTACAAAAGTGACTCTATTAAAAAGCTATAAATACCTTTTAAAGTTCTTAAAGTTTGTGGTTTGGTAAATAAAATAGCTAAATTACTTGCTTGTGACCTAAAAAAACATTGATGTTACCTGATAGTATGTTACATAACCTATTTTTTTGCTAAAATTTGGTCATGTCGTTTTTAATTATTCGGGACTTTTGAAAACGTCGAGTTTGGTTGGTACGACATTACTTTGTTTGTTTATATGGGTTTGATACTGACCTGCACTACGTTTTGGCTCTCAACATGTGAAGTTGTAAGTAAGCTTGCTCAGTTGAGAAGTTTAAATCTTAAAAAGTTATGAAGACCATTCCCATGTTCTCATGAGCTTAGCTAGCTACCTTCTATCCATTATGAGAATATTGCTAGGTGAAGAAACAACAAAGGAGGGGCAGAGAAATGGGATATTCGGAGTGTGACTCCTGGTCCCGTGTGTAAAGTTCCCAATAGACAGTAAATCAAAAAAAGATTACACACGGTTCCACCTAGTGCTGTGGGTTTCTTTCAAGTCAATAGCTTGGTCAGTAGATGAGAACCAACGTTTTTCGAAGCAAGAGCCCTCACTCACCATCCGGTGACATGCTTCATCATAGGGCCAGCTCCTCGTCAGGCCGGCGCTGCAATGCCTGACGGTCCCCGCAAGGGGGCTCTTTGCCGGAGATCTTTTAAGAATTGAGTATAGCCGGTCAAAAACAATGAAGTGAAGGATTGGTAAATAGAAAAATTTAAAATGCCTAGAGGTAACAACTAATAATTTTAATTCTCGTGCTTATACCTCTGACAAGATTAAAAACCAGAAAATGGGGAGTCGGTGGGATAATGTCCACAAACCCCTTAGAAATACAGGTAGGTATAATAGTAGTAATGTCTCTTAGAGGAAAGTGGCATATAAGAGACGGAGCACGCAGGGTCCCCTGTGTAACTCTATGTAGTTGAAAAGATTGATACTCCACTAATCTAGTTAGACAGCAAATGACTCATAAACGTTTATCGATACCTGGCTGTGATAACCTTGGCAACCCCTTTTATTGACTGTTATGACACTTTTGATGATTTGGTTATATGAACATTTCAATATGGCCGACACACTTCGGCCTTTTTCTATGTGCATCCTCCAAAATGGCCGACACCTTCTTCGTATTGACGAGTCCTTCCTCTATGGTTTCTTTCTTTTTTCTATATTCTCTTAGGTTTTTGATTTTCATATTTGTGGAAATTCCCACGATTTAAAGGATTAGGTATGTTACTAGGTCCTGATGAATCGCATAAGTTAATTCTTCTGTAATAAGCGAGAAACATGTTGACCAACTACATAGAGTTACACAGGGGACCCTGTGTGCTCCGTCTCTTATATGCCACTTTCCTCTAAGAGACATTACTACTATTATACCTACCTGTATTTCTATGGGGTTTGTGGACATTATCCCACCGACTCCCCATTTTCTGGTTTTTAATCTTGTCAGAGGTATAAGCACGAGAATTAAAATGATTAGTTGTTACCTCTAGGCATTTTTTATTTTTCTATTTACCAATCCTTCACTTCATTGTTTTTGACCGGCTATACTCAATTCTTAAAAGATCTCCGGCAAAGAGCCCCCTTGCGGGGCCCGTCAGGCATTGCAGCGCCGGCCTGACGAGGAGCTGGCCCTATGATGAAGCATGTCACCGGATGGTGAGTGAGGGCTCTTGCTTCGAAAAACTTTGGTTCTCATCTACTGACCAAGCTATTGACTTGAAAGAAACCCACAGCAATATTGCTAGGTGACCAGCTCTAGAAACCGATATGCATCATGATATACAATTGCATCTTGTCTATGTTCGGAAAGCTTGTTTCCTCCAATGATTTCAGAGGAAACCCTGGCCCGTTGACTCTGCAATTCAAAGACTCGTAATTTTTCGTCATCAATGAATGCTTTCAGTCTCAACAAAAACCTAATTTAAAGTTTCTTTTGACAACACCCCTTTCAGTTGGATGAAATGGGGCCATAAAAAAATATGCTTTTATCTGTTTCACAACAGTTATAGGCAGTGCAACCTGAAGCAAGTCTTTATAGCTTGCAGAATCCAGTATCTCAGGTGTATTTATATTTGTCCTTCTTCACAAATTGGAGTTGCTGTCAGAGTTGGGTTCCCAGCATACTGGGTCTATATAATTTGGGAACTCCTTGGGATTTGTATACCAGTTTTACAATTGCTGTACCCTGGTCTATTCCTCTAATCCAATTGGCATGGGGTGGTGAAGAGGGGGCTACTTGCCTCCCTATTTACACCCAACAATTCCATTGACCTCCTTGCAGTAGTTTTGCGTCTCAGGACATTCCCAATCACATGGAAAAATGAGACTGGGGAGAAGTGGCAATGGAGGTCCTTGGGTCCCCGAGGACATCCCATCTGCCATAGTTGGGCTGGGGAATAATAAATCTATTGTAGATATTTAAATCTTATGAGGCAGAAACGCATGGAAATTGCTAGAAGTCTAGGTGCCATTTTTGCCTCAGCCACACTCTTTGTCATCCGGAACTCCCATGTTTGTCTCCTACCTCATCCTCAGTTTCGTCAGAGGGGCTTGTATAATGGTTACTAAAGATCTGCAAAGCCAGAAGATGGCACCCTTTCCCTAATCGTCAGTTATCAGTTTACACTGCAAGGGGTTATACTCAGGGAGTGCTCTCAGTTTCTCCTTCTAAACTTTGAGGCGTGCTGTAGTTGTAAATACCGATAGAGCTGGTACGAATGGTGATGGAAATCAGTAGCCAGTTCCTCAAATTATTTCATTTGACCTTCCTCTCAGACATACACCATTGGCGAGATACCTATTAGGTTACAGCTGTGGAACCCCACTAAGCCTGTCGTCTCTGACAGCCTTGTTCCCTGCCACTGGGGGTCACCTCAGTGAGGGTGCTGAACTATTTCATGTGGGGGACAGCAGCATACCAGCATCCGATGTGGATGCAGGTGACGAGGGTAACGAGTATGTGGGAACTTGTACAGCAAAGTGAGTCTGTGTGTGGTTGGAGTATGTCTAACTCCAGTCTGTGGGCGGGGTCACCCTATCCGCTCAGTTTTCTGCCACCGGGCCCTGGCATCTAAATTTACTTGCCAGGCCCAGAACTCCCCTTTTACTACATGTAAGTCACCCCTAAGGTATGATCTAGCTAGCCCTGTAGGCAGAGTGCCATGTATGTAGAAGGCAGGACATGTGCCAGGTCACGTGGCCTGTCCTGGTAGTGACAATCCACCTAACTTTGTGTCTCACTGCCGTGAGTGCTACCTTCTCATAGGATTGCATTAGAAATGCCCTGCCTTATGTGTAAGGGGTATTGTCTGTTTTATGAGGGGTAGCATAGGCGTGTTTGGTATGGTTGTGATGGTGATAATAAATGCTGCTTACTGGTTTAGATGTATTTTTTATTACTATTACAGAAATGCCACTTCTAGAACGTGAGCATTTATCTGTGCTTATGACTCTGGTGTTTTGCAGCTTGACTACAATCCACGTCTGGGCAGAGTGACAGTTGGGGCTTTGTGCATACTTTTCAGACAGCCTGTACACAGGGAGGGTGGAGGTGTCACAGAGTTGCATCTGCATACTGAATAGTCTTCCTGTGCTGAGAAAAGGAGAGGCGGGCACACCTACATTTGTAATGGCTGTGCCCTGGCCTCACACAATAGGGTCGTTAACCCCCCACTGATGTTTGGAGCCTGTGCTGAAGGAGAGAGGGGGCACTCCCAGAACCAGTTGTAACTGGCTGTAAACCTCCTCTTCCTACCATTGCAAAACATTGTAAGTACTGAGTATAAGTGCAGGGGAATTTTCCCCACAATTTGGAGACTCTTGGAATCATCTTTGAACTGGACATAGAAATGCTGGAAGGACTCACCAGGAACCGCCATGGACTACTGCTGCTGTGCTGACCTGTGACCTGCTTGGTCACTGAAGAGGACGTTCCACATGCTGCATACTCCTTGTGCTGGCCTGTTGCTAGGCCCTTCCACCTGCGGGCCTTCCTTGGAACTGTACTCCCCAGGGGCAGGGTGCTGTGGCCTCTGACCCCTGCATCCACCTTGAAGCACAAGGGGTGCTTCACCTTTTTGGCTGAAATTAAGCGCTTGGGAATGCGCTCTTTTGAGGATTTCCTTAGTGCTTGGAAGCGCTTTCCCTTGCTAGTGCTGAATGCCGTAAACAGCGCTTAATTATTGCTGCCTAGGGAAATAACTGCTGTGACCCGGGCTGTGTGGTTCCCAGCGCCAGAGTTGCGCTGCCTTTCGTGCCCCTGGGGCACCAGAAGATTTGACTCAGGGCGGAACTGGAGCAGAGCGTTCCTGTCGTGCCCCAGGGGGGCGCTCCGTGAAGCGCCCCTGGGGCACAGGCAGGCACCAACTTTGGTGTCTGCCCCTTTCCGACAGCCGGACAGGCCGCTGAGTGCTGTAGGAGCCGGTGGGCAGGAAAGGAAGCCTCATCAGAGGCTCCCTCGACCTACCAGGCCCCTTTTGAGTATTTCTACCAAGCAGGGGGAAGGGAAGCCTCACCGGAGGCTCCCCCTGCTCCTCTGACATGCCGGATGTGCTGGTGGAGGCCGCGGGCAGGGCAGGAACCCCGCAGGAGGTCCCCCTGTGCCTTGTGTGGCCCCGTGTGGGCCGGTGTTGGTATTTGTGGTCTCTCCCACAACGGAAGGCCAGTGCAGGCTCGGGGAAGACCCTGGGAGCGTGCCTCCGAGCTCTCCTCTACCTCTATTTTTAACCTTGCCAACTGTAATTGAAATTCTCTTTCCTCTCTCCTTTCCTCTGCGGTTGGGCCTTGATGGGAGACACTGCTTCCAGGTCTGAAAGGTAGAACAAAACCAGGGGTGTCACCCCCCATTACTGCTGGTTAATCTTCTGGAGAGCCATCTTCTTGCTCTACCAACTCAACATGCTCTTGTGAGCGGACTTCTGCCCTGGCCCTCAGCACCTTTTGGTACTGCTCCTTCCTTCCTGGAGGCTCCACAGGTAGGTATCCTCATCCCTTTGCAGAAACCCCTCAGCTGGTTGACAGTATATGTCTCCAGCTTGGCTAGGTCAAACTCTCCAGCTCCACTTGCGGACCGAGCCAGAGACATGTTGTATAGGATTTAGATGAGAAAATGTCAAACAGGGAAATTTGTAGCAAAAAGAAACACATTTAAAAAAATGATCTTTGACTGTGGATGGGTAGTGTACACATAGCTATTGTGTGGCACTGCACAAACACAAGTCCTATCCCCACCGTTGATCACCAATGTTAGAAATGGGGTCTCTAGTTGGCAGAGGTTTACACCCTTGTCCAAGTAGGGACCACAATCCTAGCCAGGGTAAGTCACACACAATCCAAATAACCCTTTGCTCGCCCTCTGGTAGCTTGGCACTGAACAGTCAGGTTTAACTTAGGAGGCAATGTGTAAAGTATTTGTGCAATAAATCATGCAGTAACACAGTGAAAACACCACAAAAATACACCACACAGGTTTAGATAAATAGAGAATATTTATCTGAATAAAATACTTTGAAATGATGAACATTCATTGCACACAAGCAAAGTTATGAATTTTTAAAGATTAGATCCTACTAAAGCACCTAGAAAACACAATAGCCCTAACTGGGGCTATCACGGTGTCATTGATGGATTCGTTCCCAACAATCTGACACCACGGGCCCCCAGGTACAGTACCTTTTGAAAATGAAAAACCAGGACATCATACGGAGTCGGAAAGAGGCGGTGGTGGAGTTGGTGCGGTATCAGCCCCTTACGGCGTCCGAGGAGAGAGGCATCAGTTCCACGTTGCGAGGCAGGTGGAGGTGCGGCTTCGGCTCTGTCCAGATCCAGGGAGAGATGATGTGGCGTTGAACATCATACATTGATTCCTTGTGGTAACCCGGTGGGGTCGCAGGTTATGGTCCGTTGGGATGTGATGTGTCAACTACGCAGTGTCACAATGACCCTGAGTGATGTCAGCGGAGTCACAGAGACGTCAGACTTGCGTTGCAGGCCGCAGTTGTTGTGCGCAGCGAGGTCCACAGAGCAGGAGCAGGCAGCAGCGTCGCTGGTGTCACAGAAGTTGTTTGAAGTTGCTGAATTGGGTGTACTAAAAAAAGCTAGCAGTGTGGATCTTTGTAGTCCCTGAGATCCCAGAACAGGAGGCAAGCTCAATCCAAGCCCTTGAGAGTACTTTGGAGGCAACGCAGAGTCCTTCCAGCACAGTCAGAGGCCAGCAGGGCAGCAGGGCAACAGCAGGGCAGAGGGCCAACAGCAGGGCAGCAGTCCTTTGCAGCAAAGCAGTCCAAAGAGTCCTTTGGGCAGACAAGCAGGTCTTCTGATAGACTTCAGGTGCAGGTCCAGAAGTGTCTGAGTTGGTGGGGTCAGAGACCCAGTTTATATACCCAAAAAATGCCTTTGAAGTGGGGGAGACTTCAAAGAGTGGTTTTGAAGTGCACAAGTTCCCCTTTCAGTGGAGTCCTGTTTGCCAGGGCCCCAATAGGGGGTTTGGCAGTCCATTGTGTGAGAGCAGGCCACTACCCTTTGAAATATAAGTGACAGGCCATCCACCCATCCAGCCCAGGAAGACCCGTTCAATATGCAGATGAGTGCAGGTGTGACTGATTGTCCTGTGTTTATGGTTGTCTGGGTGAAATGCACAAGAGAGCTGTCAACCAGCTCAGCCCAGACATTGATTGGAGACAGGCTGTAAGGCGCAGATGGTTTTTAAGTGTAGATAAATGCTCACTTTCTAAAAGTGACATTTCTAAAATAGTTATATAAAATCCCACCTCACCAATAAGAATGATTTTCTAGTAGCATTCTGGCCATACTCAATATGACCTGGTTACCCCTTTCAGATCAGAATCTACAACTCAAAAAGTATATGAGGGCAGACCTAACGCTAGTCTATAAAAGGAACAGGCCTCACAGGAGTGGAAAGCGAATTTAGGAGTTTTTTCACTACTAGGACATTTAACTGCTTGGGTGCCTTGGACGAGGTGATCTCGTCCAAGGCACTGGTTCCCGGGTGCCTTGGACGAGATCACCTCATCCTGCACCTGGGGACCGGGGGGAGCACTAGGGCTCCCCCCATGGGTCCCCCACCCACACCCCCCGGTTGTGGATGGAAGGGGAATCCCTTCCCCTTTCACCCCGAACCCCCCACCCCCTCCTGTGACGTCAGCGCGCGCTGACAATCACAGAGGCCTCCTCCATCGTGCTGGAAGCTCAGCTTCCAGCGCGATCGGAAGAGAAATGCAAAGCATTTCTCTTCCGATCATGTGGAGGAGTCCGGAGAGGCTTCAAAGGGAAGGAAATGAATTTCCTTCCCTTTGAAGTCTCTCTGAGTGTTTCAAAAGCCGGATTGTAAAGCAATCCGGCTTTTGAAACTCCCACTAGACACCAGGGATTTCTTTTCTATTTGGAAATTGGCATAAGGGAGCGATGCCCTTGGGCAAAGGTCGCTCCCGGGGGGGGGGGGCATTTTTTTTTAAGGCCTTTTCTGCCCCCCCTGGGGGCAGAAACCTCTAGGCACCAGGGATCATTTTTTGTTTTTTTTGTTTTTGTTTTTAGAGGTGGGGGGCGCCCCTTTAGGCAAGGGTCGCTCCCCTAGTGGGCAAATTATATTTAGGCTATTTCTGCCCCCCTTGGGGGCAGATTGGTCTATTTTGATGAAGCCAATAAGCACAGAAACCACTAGACACCATGGAGGTTTTTTTTTCTTTGTGAATTTCACGCAAGGGGATGGACCCATTAGGCAAGGGTCATTCCCCTGGGGGGCAAATTTAATTTAGGCCATTTCTGCCCCCTGGGGGGCAGGTCAGCCTATTTCAATTAGGCCAATCTGCCCCCAAGGGGGGCAGAAACCACTAGGCACAGGGGATTTTTGCTGTTGTTTTACAGATGGTGAGCGACCCCTTAGGCAAGGGTCGCTCCCCTGGAGGGGCAAATTATATTTAGGCCATTTCTGCCGCCTTTGGGGGCAGATCGGCCTATTTTAGGTCAATCTGCCCCAAAGGGGGCAGAAACCACTAGGCACCGGGGATCTTTTTTTTTGTGCCAATGTCACGCAAGGGGAGCGACCCCGTAGGCTCCCCAGATCGGCCTATTGTTATTAGGCCGATCTGCCCCCATGGGGGGCAGAAACCTTGAGGTGCCAGGGCTAATATTTTTTTGTGTTTTTTTGTTTGTTTGCTTGTTTTTTTTGGAGATGGGGAGCGACCCATTAGGCAAGGGTCCCTCCCCTGGGGGGCAAATTGTATTTAGACCATTTCTGCCGATTTTAGGTCAATCTGACCCCAAGGGGGCAGAAACAACTAGGCACCAGGAATTTTTTTGAAACCACTTAGGCACCAGGGATTGGTGTTTTTGTATGCATGTGTTTTCTTTAGGGAGGCAGCCCCTTGGGTAAGGGTCACTCCCCATGGGAGCACATTACTGTTGGCCATGGAAGGCCCATCTGCCCCAAGGGGGGGGGCAGAAAGCCCACCAGAGGCCAGGGAAGTTTTTTTTCTCCAAAAATAAGAGGGTGTGGGTATGGCCATACCCCCACCCCAAATAAATGGGGCCAAAGGTGTGCTGCCCACTAGTGGGCAGATGGGGCAATTACCCCGATTCACACCCCGGGGGCAGAAAGTCTACTAGATGCCAGGGAAGTTAAAATAAAATATATATATATATTGGGGTGGTGGCTACCAACCAGTATGGGCCTGGTTACGCCCCCACCTCAACTGAAGAGGGTAACAGTCTTTCAGCTCTCCCCCGCACTCTAAAACATCTTATCCCACAGCAAGCAAGAAGGCATTTGATTATTTTGGGTTTTAGTTTTACATTTGGCCCCTGAGAACTTGGCTTACTCTCAAAATCGTCCCACTTGGAATTGTGAGGGCTGCACTTTATGGACTTTGGGACGCTGCCATGTAGAAAAATCCACAAGACCTAGACACATCTGAAAACTAAACATCTGGGTGATTCCAGACTGGTGTGTTTCTCATGCAGCCGCACCATTTTTGTACCCACAATCCCCTGCAAACCTCCAATTTTGCTGGAAATCACACATTTTTCCCACGTTTTTGTATTGGAACCTTCCGGAATCTGCAGAAATCCACAAAATTCCTACCACCCAGCATTGTCTCATCTATACAGATAAAAATTCTGCTACACTAGTCAGCCTAAAAATGTTTTTTTACAAACTGCCCTTTTGGACCCCCTTTGTTCCCCTTCAATATCGACATGTTTTTGGCTCTTCCCTTTCACAAGCACTTGGCCCACCTACACAAATGAGGTATCATTTTTACCGGGAGACTGAGGGGAACATTGGGTGGTATGAAATGTGTCCCAGTGTGGTGATCCCACACAGAAATGTGGGAAAAATGTGATTTTTTTAGCTAAATTTGAGGTTTGCTGAGGATTCTGGGTAAGAAAACATTGGGGGATCCACGCAAGTCACACCGCACTGGACTCCCTCGGGTGTCTAGTTTTCATAAATGTCTGGGTTTGGTAGGTTTCCCTAGAAGGCTGCTGAGCCAAGGACCAAAAACGCACGTGCCCCCCTGCAACAACAGGTAGTTTTGTATTTGATAATTTTGATGTGTCCACGTTGTGTTTTGAGCCATTTCCTTTTGTGGGCGCTAGGCCTACCCACACAAGTGAGGTACCATTTGTATCGGGAGACTTGGGGGAACGGTGGGTGGAAGGAAATTTTTGGCTCCTCTCTGATTCCAGAACTTTCTATCACCGAAATGAGAGGAAAAAGTGTTTTTTTGGCAAAATTTTGAAATTTGCAAAGGATTCTGGGTAACGTAACCTGGTCAGAGCCACACAAGTCACCCCATCTTGGATTCCCCTAGGTGTCTAGTGTTCAAAAATGTGCTGGTTTGCTAGGTTTCCCCAGGTGCCGGCTGAGCTAGAGGCCAAAATCCACAGGTAGGCACTTTGTAAAAAACACCTCTGTTTTCTGTGAAAAAATGTGATGTGTCCATGTTGTGTTTTGGGCCATTTCCTTTCGTGGGCACTAGGCCTACCCACACAAGTGAGGTACCATTTTTATCGGGAGATTTGGGGGAACACTGCGTGGAAGGAAATTTGTGGCTCCTCTCAGATTCCAGAACTTTCTGTCACCAAAATGAGAGGAAAAGGTGTTTTTCTGGTCACATTTTGAGGTTTGAAAAGGATTCTGGGTAACAGAACCTGGTAAGAGCCCCACAAGTCACCCCATCTTGGATTCCCCTCGGTGTCTAGTTTTAAAAAATATGCCGGTTTGCTAGGTTTCCCCAGGTGCCGGCTGAGCTAGAGGCCAAAATCCACAGGTAGGCACTTTGTAAAAAACACCTCTTTTTTCTGTGAAAAAATGTGATGTGTCCACGTTGTGTTTTGGGCCATTTCCTTTCGTGGGCACTAGGCCTACCCACACAAGTGAGGTACCATTTTTATCGGGAGACTTGAGGGAACGCTGGGTGGAAGGAAATTTGTGGCTCCTCTCAGATTCCAGAACTTTCTGTAACCGAAATGAGAGGAAAAAGTGTTTTTTTGGTTACATTTTGAGGTTTTCAAAGGATTCTGGGTAACAGAATCCGTCAGAGCCCCACAAGTCACCCCATCTTGGATTCCCCTAGGTGTCTAGTTTTCAAAAATGCGCTGGTTTGCTAGATTTCCCCAGGTGCAGGCTGAGCTAGAGGCCAAAATCCACAGGTAGGCACTTTGTAAAAAAAACCTCTGTTTTCTGTGAAAAAATGTGATGTGTCCACGTTGTGTTGTGAGCCATTTCCTTTCATGGGCCCTAGGCCTACCCACACAAGTGAGGTACCATTTTATCAGGAGTCTTGGGGGAACACAGACTAGGAAAACAAGTGTTATTGCCCTTTGTCTTTCTCTACATTTTTTCCTTCCAAATGTAAGGCAGTGTTTAAAAAAGACGTCTGTTTGAGAAATGCCCTGTAATTCACATACTAGTAAGGGCACACTGGAATTTAGAGATGTGCAAATAACCACTGCTTCTCAACACCTTATCTTGTGGCCATTTCGGAAATACAAAGGTTTTCTTGATACCTATTTTTCACTTTTTATATTTCAGCAAATTAATTGCTGTATACCCGGTATAGGATAAAAACCCATTGCAAGGTGCAGCTCATTTATTGGCTCTGGGTACATAGGCCCATATTTATACTTTTTGACGCAAAACTGCGCTAATGCAGTTTTGCGTCAAAAAAAATAGCGCCGGCTAACGCCATTCTGAAGCGCCATGCGGGCGCTGTATTTAATCAATGACGTTAGCCGGCGTTAGCCGCCGGCGCTGCCTGGTGTGCGTGGAAAAAAACAACGTACACCAGGCAGCGCCGGCGTAGGGGGATATGGGGCTTGGGCGTCAAAAAATGGGGCAAGTCAGGTTGAGGCAAATTTATCGCTTAGCAAAGACAGGAGTCATGCCCCCTTGCCCAATGGCCATGCCCAGGGGACTTATGTCCCCTGGGCATGGTCATTGGGCATAGTGGCATGTAGGGGGGCACAAATCAGGCCCCCCTATGCCACAAAAAAAAAAAAAAAAATGACTTACCTGAACTTACCTCATGTTCCCTGGGATGGGTCCCTCCAGCATTGGGTGTCCTCCTGGGGTGGGCAAGGGTGACAGGGGGTGTCCCTGGGGCCATGGGAGGGCACCTCTGGGCTCCTTCCGAGCCCACAGGTCCCTTAACGCCTGCCTTTTGCAGGCGCTAAAAAACGGCGCAAAAGCGGCCGTACGTCATTTTTTTTGACCCGCCCACTCCCGGGCGGGAATTTTGCCCGGGAGTGTAAATACGACGCACATGCCTCGGAGTCAATTTTTTAGACGGGAACGCCTACCTTGCATCTCATTAACGCAAAGTAGGTGTCCACGCAAAAAAATGACGCAAACTCCATGGACTTTGGCGCTAGACGCGTCTAACGCCAAAGTATAAATATGGAGTTAGTTTTGCGTCGGAACTGAGTAACAAAAAAAGGACGCAATTCCGGCGCAATCAGAGTATAAATATGCCCCCTAGAGTTCTTGATGAACCTACAAGCCGTATATATCCCCGCACCCAGAAGAGTCCAGCTGATGTAACAGTATATTGCTTTAAAAAATCTGGCATTGCAGGTAAAAGTTATAAAGTAAAACGTGGAGAAAAATGGCTGTTTTTTTCACCTCAATTTCAATATTTTTTAATTTCAGATGTTATTTTCTGTAGGAAACACTTGTAGGATATACACAAATTACCCCTTGATGAATTCAGAATATTGTCTACTTTTCAGAAATGTTTAGCTTTTCGGGATCCAGCATTGGTTTCTCACCCATTTTGGTCACTAACTGGAAGGAGGCTGAAAGCACAAACAATAGTAAAAATGGGCTATGTCCCAGTAAAATGTCAAAATTGTATTGAAAAATTGGGTTTTCCAATTCAAGTTTACCTGTTCCTGAAAGCTGGGAAGGTGGTGAACTTGCCACTGCAAACCCTTTGTTGATTCTATTTTCAGGGGAAAAACCACAAGCACCTTCTACAGCCCTTTCTTCCCATTTGTTTGAAAAAAACAAAAATGTCACTGTATTTTGGCTAATTTCTTGGTCTCCTTTAGGGGAACCCACAAAGTCTTGGTAGCTCTAGAATCCCGAGGATGTTGGAAAAAAAGGACGCAAATTTGGTGTGGGTAGCTTATGTGAACAAAAAGTTATGAGGGCCTAAGCGCAAACTGCCCCAAGTAGCCCAAAAAAGGCTCGGCACAGGAGGGTGAAAGGCCTGGCAGCGAAGGGGTTAAAACACATGCGTACATGTCCTGCCTTTTACCTATATGGCACCCTGCCCAATGGCTTACCTGGGGCCTACCCTTGGGGTGACACATGTAGAAAAAGGGGAGTTTATGGCTCGGTAAGTACTTTTAAATGCCAAGTCGAAGTGGCAATGAAACTGTATATACAGGCTTGGCAATGGCATGCTTGGAAAATAGTTAAAGGGCTACTTTTGTGGGTGACACAATCAGTGCTGCAGGCCCGCTAGTAGCATTTAATTTACAGGCCATTGGCATGGTTTGTGCACTTTACTTGGGACTTATAAGTAAATCAAATATGCCAATTGGGTATGAACCAATGTTACCATGTTTAAGGGAGAAAGCATACGTACTTTAGCACTGGTTAGCAATGGTAAAGTGCGCAGAGTCCTAAAACCTGAAAAAGCAGTGTCAGAAAAGTCGAGGGAGGCAGGCAAAAAGTTGGGGGATGACCACCCTAAGGCTGTCAGGTCTAACAATTATCTTTCATCTCATTTCAAAATGCTACATCCTGCATACTAACTCAATATGATCCTACTTGGACCTTTAAACATTTTATTTTGGCTAGCAACAGGGAAATAGTAATAAAACTCCTTGAACATTCTGTGGCATCTTTCCTCTTTCAAGGAAGAAATAAAATTGTAGAATGGAGTAGTATATTGTCCTCCATGAGTAATCAACAGTGTAGAACACTTCTCAAAAGATTTTCACCAGTTTGTAAGATTCGCTCGATGTACAAAGTCCACAGAAAATTTTATGTCACTTGAAAATCTTCTGATCACCCACTCGATAACAAGAGGGTAGAATCTCTATCAAGAGGGAGGTCATTCTGGTTATTATATTGAGTCTATTCGCTTCTGAAGCCATTTTATCCAGTACAATTTTCCTAGGGCTACCTTTCTTTGCGGGGTTATCCTTAATTAATCTTAAAAGAATGGACCTCAAATGAAAAACAAAGGTTGTATGAAAATTTTAAAAATAATGTTCTTGGAGACTAACACCACTTAGAAGAAGGACTAAAAGACCATCCAGTTTATCAAGTACAACCCCCAAAACAGATAGTTCTATTGGGTCTACATCGCTGAGTAACAGTGCTTACATACTAGACATGTTCCCGACTCCTAGTAAATTGTACTTCTAGTCCAACCATCTCATCATTTCAGTGAATCTAAAATGTTCATTCTTGAACTAGTTTATAGTCCGGTCAGAGAATCTATCTAATCTCAAAATGTATTCATGTAATCTTGGGTATAACTTGGTCTAAAGATGCATACTGTAGAGAAATACTCCATCACTATTGACAGATGAAGCAATTATCTCTGCATCTAAGATATGCCCCCTTTGCATTTTGTCTTTCCCCAAACAAGCCAGCTTTTTTCTGCTCATCAAGAATACCAAGCAGGGCAAGAAGCTGCACGAGGGGTAGGCAGCAGCACTGTCTATGACTTCTTGTCACCGTGATGTTACCCCAACCTGTTAGAAAAGATAACTGGCCATCACCAGCATACATAGGGCTTTCTTAATAAAGGAACATTCAAGATAGCTAAATGTCTTTTCAACTTCCAACATGACTGCATTAGGGAAGGGACGGGAATGATTTGCAATCCACTGTGCAAAAACTCTTTTCACTTTATATTACAGACACGCACTCACTTCAACATTCATACATGCATTCACTCACATGCATACACCACAATACTCACAGTTACATTCACACATGCACACACATTCATACACACATGCAGACACCACACACTCACACACAATATCCCCCCATCCTCCTAACCCCCTCCCCTGCCGGATGCCCGATTTACCTTGTCCGGTGAGGAGGTCATCTGGCAGGGAATGGTAAAGGGCACTGCCACTGCTGGTAGGGCCCCGCCAGGAGGACACTGCCAGGCTGCGCTAATGGTTATAATGCGGCTGGTGGTGTCCTACTGGCGAGGCAGTGCAGGTGGTAGCAACGCCAGTACACCTACACCCACCAGCATGGCTACTGCCAGGTATCTCACCACAGTGTGGCGGAAATCCGGCAGTATCCATAATATGGCGGACCGATATTCGCCTCTGCGGCGGTATGTTGATGGCCGCACCGTGGCGGTAGGCGGAAAATACGGCCAATGTCATAATGAGGGCCATAGTTCACACTGCATTCTGTTAGTTGTTTTTCGTATTACAAATGCCTGAATGCAAGTAACAGAATGCATAGTGAAAATCCTGAATGAATGAGATACTCATGCCTAACATGTGGCACCTCACATTAATATTATATTTAATTTCTTTTCATTTTTTTACTCAGAATGTAAGTGGCGAAGAGATGCTTATCTGCCACTTGATTTATATTATCTCACAGTTTCAGCCAGTCGTGGATTTATAGCCTACAACACTTTGCATACACTGAATTACAAAACACAACAATGTAGCACTAAAAATGAACTACATGGTCCAGAATGTAAAATGCTCTTAGCTAAAAATGCAGATGTGGAATGTATCACACTTGATATGGGGCCACACGTTAGCTGTGTACATGAATCTGTAATAGGAAGTAGGTGTACTAACTACACGTGGAAAGAAAAAGAACACATTTAGGACTCCCACCTGCTTTAGACTTGATAAAGACAGACAGGCCTGTGATTCTTAAAACAACTTGGATCTGAATTACGGTTGACGAGCAACACTTCATCCATAGGTTTGGCAGAGGACATTACCTCCACCACCCTGACAGCAAATTTACAGATGACCATTTGCACAGCGGTGATCTGTATATATTGAAAAAAACTGACATCATGTTGGTTCCTTCCAATGTACAAAAAAGTTTACAGGACGGTTGCTGTCAGTTTTGACCGCCGTTCACCAGACTTTTTCCAATTTTTGTTTAAAAAAATCAAACTCTCAATGTGGGAGTTTGTTTGTGAAAAACAAAAAACTAATGCCCCCCACACCTGGAAGTTATGTCCCAGGGTGTGGGAGCCATTACTGTTTCAGCACTCTCAGCAACAGGAAAGCACTGATAGAAAAAAGGCATTACAACATCCAGCCTAATAGGGGCCAGTGGTATAATGTCGTTCCTCCAAAGCTCAGTACTGTATCATTAGCTATCAACGGAACCGTTCCGTCAATGTCGAAAACAGGTGCTCCATTGAGGATAGATGGCAAACTGCACAACTTCAAATGAGGTGCGCAAAACAAGGGTTTAGCGGACAGAATAATCGGTCACATTTGCAAAGGAGTACCTAGTCCCCCGAAATGTAAATCAGGCCCTACATTCCGAACCTTGCACGCTTTGTTTTTTAATGAACTAAAAGAAAGTGTGCTAAGTAAACAAAGCAAGTAAAGAAAACACTATGGACCTCTCCCCTCTCTACTTTCCACAGAGTTTGCAAGCTGGACTTTGCCAGGAAGTGGTGAACGGAGAGGTCAAATTGGATATCATGAACTGAAATAGGCTGCAAGAAGGCACTCGTAAATACACAAATAACATACATGAAAGTACAAATGCAAACAGACAAGCAGAGGCTAATGTATACAAAGGCACCAAATGTGCACACAAAAAGCACAAGCATTTATGAAGACAAATACCAGACGCCCATTTGTGCACACAAGCCCTTATGACTTACACGTCACTAGTGAGTTAAAACCCACCACATGTAATTACCAATCCCATGTGGTAATACTCTACCAGTACCATTCAGTTATGAGGTAAACCCTATGGAACAGCGAATAACTGTGCTTACGTAGAAGTACTGTGCAGAATTCTGCACTGTATTTCTAAAAAAGGGGTTTAACACACACTTTTACCACCTGTCCGTAGCAGCTGATAAACGTGAGAGGGAGGGGGCAAATTTGAGGCACGGGGAAGGAGACAGTTGAGAGGGAAGAAGAAGGCAGGGAAAAAGAATTGTGGCAGAACTACAGCTTTGCATGCTCTTGTTGGAGTGTAGCTTTTATATTCAATATTAACATGAAATACTTGCAAAATAATGTATAATGAAACTGCACAGAAAATGTATTAATGTGCGCGTTTGAAAGGTGCCCACGGGGAGTGGCCACCAACGTATACGATTATTAATGAAATTGATTAATAATGAATTAATAATGTACTAATGTATGATTTTGTATTAGCATTAAGAATTATATGTTAAGGTTTTGTTAAATTAATCACTAGGCCTTAGTTGGCAAGGGTCTGGGCCTAGCTGCCTGTTCTCGTATTAAATGTGTTTTTTTTCGAACGTGTAATGTGCTGTCTTCATGAAGGACATGTAGCTGTACTTTTCCAGAGGCTAGAGAGATGTGTGTGTAACCGGAGTAAATTCTTTCTCATGAGACCCGACTTGCTCAAGGAGACATTCTTGCTGAATGCAACAGTGTAATTCGCAACAGGTGCAAGGTCGCCTGGACTAGGGTAAAACAATGGAACTACTGACTGGAGCGACAAGTGTAACTTTTCTTAACTGACATTCTACCCGTTGAAGACGTCAATCACAGGAGCCAATAAACTACAAGAGAACTGTCTTAGGTGAAAAATTCTAGTAAGGTGTGTGATGGATCATTGGACAGAGATAACGATGCACCAAATATTGCCCAATTGGAAATTAGGAACTTGTTAGACAAGATTAATATAACAATGTGACACAAGGAGAAATCAGCCATTATAGGGACACTCTTGCTGTTACTCTGATATTCTGCCTTAAGACTCTGCTGTTTGATACTTTAAAACCATCCTCACTTTTCTTGCCTTATCCGATACTTACTTCTCCTCCTCATGAGGGAAGAGTCCTATTCTTACCTGCCTTGCTGAAACTTTGCTGCTTATCCTGACTGATGGCGGATTGACTGATGTCCTGAGGACGAAAACTGACTCTGTATGCTGACCCATTATGGAGGGTAACTATATCATAATGAATTGTGATTGTCTGTTTGCCTTTTCTTTCTAGGTACCAACTGCTCTTTTGATAGAGGCCATAGTTAGATGTTTCCTTAATTTGTGTTGCTAAATTGTTTTGCGTGAAGCCCAACATGCTATTGCTAATTAGAGGTTAGTTAAGGAGTTCACTAAATACTGGGTGCAAATAGACAAATGACTGAATCCTTGCCTTTGTTGAATAACGTGCTAATGATACTCTGCTAAAGTTGATTCATGTTGACGTCGTGTTTTGTTCTAATGTTTATGATCTTTGCTTTGATAAAGTCTTATTCAAGTTGCCATATTGTAGTATTGTTGATGTGTTTTCTGGTGTTGAGACTAATAAACTTGCTAGTAGAGTGTAACAAATAGGGACTAAATATCTTAAATCTTACTAAAGTTGTGTGGTTCTTCATGGCTGGAAGGTCATGGTGTGTCTTGATTCTTATTAATGTCATCAGCAAATTTGATTGATTTGTTATTGTGAATATTGATGTGGTTATTGATCTATTGATTGAAATGCTGAATAGATATCTCGTCCTCAGGAGTCTCCAATCAGGGTCAAAAGGTTAATTGGTCTAAAACGAATCCCCGTGTAAATTAAATTATTAAAGGTGAGACGCGTTAATAGTTCTGATAGCAGAGGACGGTTTGGGCTCTTTGGGGGCCCTAGGACGAGGGGCCATTGCTTGAAAATTGTTTTTGGAATAATGCAAATTGGAGAGATGAAGTGCCCCTAAGTCCCAAATGACTTTCCCGGAATCTCGGAGCTTCCCGAAGTGAGTTGGGTATGTTCTCGGTGCTCTAGTGCTAGAGTGAGTGACGTAGGATTTGCGCTTGCACAGCTTATGCTTTAGGCCAGGTGATGTTTTAGTAGGAGTGTGCGTACTCCACAGTATGGGAGTAGGGACGTTGGCGAACTTCATGTGAGTGTGGCGCTTTGTGCTCAAAAAATTGTCCACGTGGTTGTTGGTGATGTACGGACCCTGCGTGGTCTAAGACTCCGGAGTATATTGATAAGTGTATGAGACACTTGGTTTATGTTGTAATTTGCGTGGTTTAATAGGTCAATCGGGCGTGGTTGACGAGTCGAGTTTGAGTCAAAGTGTGTGAGTGAAAACTTCGATGGAGATTTGGCAAGTTGTAAAGTGCACTAGGAAGCACCATTGACAAGTCGAGAGTAGAATTTGCGGGTCAAATTTTGCTTGCGAATGCAGGATCTGAGAAGGAGCGAGTAGCGGCCGAGGCTTCAAGTGAAATCTCTGTAAAGTTCTGAAGCGATTGTGTTACCCTTCCTGTAGTAAACCGGCAAATTTGAGTTTTTGTTAGTGCTCGCAATATATTGCATTAGTTTTTGTGTGAATAGACCGTAAGGAGGACAAGCCGCAAGACTTTGTCAGCCGCAGTGGGTGTGAGTGTGACGTCATTGGAGCCACGCTGGGATAGGTCGGTTATTGAGAAGGGTCACACACGGATTGGCAGCCATCCGTGAGAGGCAATTGGTTGAGAAGGCAGATGAAGAGGGTTCTGGGAATTAAAGTCACTTCCTGATTCGATTGTTAACAAAATAAAAGATGCAAAAATGAAGTTTTTCAAGGCTTTAAAGAGTGATTTAAGGGGAGATGTGTACATTACCGCAAGTGTGGTGGAGCCTACACCACCAGAGGATACACCGGCTTATACTGTAATGGAGGAGAGGGGAGTCACGCCATGCCTTTGGCTAAAGCAATGGTGCAAATTAACAGAGAAAGATGGGTGTTTAGCTTTTCCAGAGCACGGATCATTCAATATAATGATTTTAGAGAATTTCCGGAAGGCGTTAAATGAGCAAAAGCCACCTCTGAGGCCAGCACAGTTTGAGGCATTAGCAATTTGGGAATTGATGGCCATGCGCCAATGGCAACAAAAGTTTGAGAGGAGGATGAGGAAAGCAGAGAAGACACTAGCGGAGGCTAGGTGGGACAGAGAGCACAGGATGTGGGAGAGAGAAATAATAGATGGAGTTAAAATGTTTCCAGCAATAACGCAAGAAAGTGAGGCGCAAGGGGGTAAAGCAACCTGTAAGATGGATAAGGGTTCTAGAAAAGCAAAGGAGAATAAGAAGTCCTGGGCAGATGCAGATGACTCAGATGATGACGAGTTCCTTAACCAGTTGTTAGATGATCGACCACCACCATATGCCATAGATGACAATAGACCAAGTACTAGTGCAGGTCCTATAATTTCGAGGCAGAATCAGGGAACAACAAACCAGGTACAGGTAAATACTGTTACAACACCAGCTCCGATACAGAATAGTGTCAGTGTGTCTACTGCTCCAGAGATGCAGACACAGTTGCAGCCACCACCAGTTCAGAGGCTCTACCCTGATGTCCCAATATTAGAGACAACTACGAGCTTGATGGTGCCGCCTGATCAAGCATATATGAGATCAAAGTTAGTGGAGCCAACTCCATTTTTACTGCCTCAGGCACAGCGCCAGTTGTTGCCAAACTGCACTTCGGTCACAGGACCACAGTCAGTCACAGCACCTGTAATGAATCAGAATGTGGGAATTAATGATCCACAGGGTTTGGGAAGCAGGCAGGTGCCAGCCGCTATATCCTTATCTATTACAGTTGGTCCACCAATACCGCTGTATGCGCAGGGAGTTCTCAAGCAATAACTCCAATGGAACAGACAGTAGAGAGATCCAGGTCCCTGTTAGACTTCAGTCTGATTGGGGTCCCTCCAGATGCCATGAGACAATCAGGTTTAGGACTGCTGACTCCGCAAATCTCAAGAGCGAATGTGCTGCAAACACCAATGATGCAGGCTGGAAATATCTCGTTACAAGGTTTAACTGTGCAACAACTGAATGAATGGTTGGACAAGCTGAATTCACCACAGACTACTCCTGCAACAGCAGAGTGGTCGGAGAGAGAGGAATACCTGAACTTTGTGAGGTTGGGAATGGAAGCAGCTGAATTAGTAGAGGGGAGTATAGGAGTGAGCAGTCTAGAATCATATACTGAAGCAGAATTGAGATATCTGTGCCCGAAGATAACCATGGAAGTGAGCAAAGTGCACCAGAGGTTGGTGAACCTAGCGGATAAATACGACATAGATTTAGACAACACCAAACATTTGAAGAGGAGTTACAGGTTAGACTTCGAACCTAAAGATTTTGATCACATGAGATCTACTGGGATGAAGGCACACCTTAAAGAAATACTACAGAGTGCACAAGTTTACCGTGCATTAGAGAAGTGGGAAGGCAGATGGGCAAAGAAAAGAGATAAAAGGAAAAGTGACTGCCCGGAACAGCAGCAGGCAAAAGACATACCGGATACTGATATAATAAAGATGTTACCAATGAGAGAAACAGCTGGAGGGGTTTTAGTCCACATACCATGGTCAAGAGGTGATATTCTATCATTCACAAATGATTTTCCCAGGCTGAGGGAGAAACCGATAGAGTGGTATCAGCAGACAGACAGGTTTGTGAAGCTTGCGGAGTGTCTTTGGGAAGATTTTAACACACTGTTTGAGATCATAGTTCCAGCTGATTTGTGGCTTGAATGTAAGAGGAGTGTTGTTTGGCCAACTGCGGAACCGGCAAGGGACAGGGCTACGGGAGCACCATCCCCTGATGTAATGAGGTACTACTATAAGGTGATTGAGTTTTTGAAGCAGAAGGTGTCGCCGCAGAATATTGTTTGGCAAAAGATTGATTGAACGGCACAGGAGGCCAAGGAGTCGATACATGCCTACTATGAGAGGTTGTTAAAGGCGTTCAGGCACTACAGTGGCACAGAGGTCATAGAACCGAAAGACATGAATCACCTAGTGTTCAGGTTTGTTGAAGGATTGAGACCTGAGATTAGTCAGATGATTAAGAATCATTTAATCTGTTGGCAAGCAAAGCCGATTGATGAGGTGTTGCAGTATGCAAAATACTGTAGTGACGAGATTGAGTTGAAACAGATAAAGTTGAAGGAGAAGGTGATGGTGATGCAAATTAAGGCAGCGCAAGCAGGGATGCAGGGAAATGGAATACAGCAGATGGTGCAATAGCCGCAAGGAAACGGGATGTTACAGGCACAAGTGAGAGGCAGAGGTCGAGGAGGTTTTGTGAACCGTCGTGCAGACTTGAATACTGTAGTAGTTCAAAATGATGTGCAGGGGATGAAGAAAATGTTACCTTGTCATGCTTGCGGTGGCATCGGACACTGGAAGCTGGAATGCCCGATGATGGTGCAGGAGGGTGTTTTTCAACAAAGCAAAGATGTCAATGTACTCCAAAATGTTAAAGGACCAAGAATGAGGGGTCCGAATCCGAACTTCCAGAATGACATGGTTCAGGTGCAGGGTCTTCAACCCATGCAACAAGTGCAGATGCCATGTGTACAACCAGTGTAGATGCAGCAAGTGCAACAGCAGATTCCCGTGATACCTAGACAGCAAATATAGTTGCGCTTAGCACCAATGGGACAGCAACAGGTGATGCTTCCTCAACAGGTCATGGGTCAAGGAATGAGTCAAATTAATGCAGTACAACAGTTCCCATTGCGTGGTGAGAATGGAATAAATGATGAATGGTCGGATGACAGCTCAGATAGCGAGGAGTGCAGGCTTGCAGCATCCCTAAAAGTAGATCAGAGGGGACCTTACGTGCAAGGGAAGGTGATGGGTCACAAGGTCTCATTTTGGTTGACACAGGAGCTACACGCTCTACAGTCAGAAGTGCAGAGGTTCCAAAGCTGCCTCGTTCGGGGTGTACAATAAAGGTATTAGGAGTGGCAAACCAGCTCCTAACTAACCCAATCGCAGATCCGGTTCAGGTTGAGATTGGTAACTTCCAGGGATTGCACAGGTTTGTGGTCTGTGATTCAAGTCCTGTGTCCCTACTGGGAAGAGACTTACTGTGCGAGACAAGGTGTTCGATCACCTGTTCCAATTAAGTAATTGAGGTGCAGACAAACAGTGACGATGAAGGGGATGATGGTCAGATCTCAGAGCCAGAAACGGAGACCACAGATGAGGAGTAACCCTTGATAAGCTTCTTCCCGATGTTCACAGTGACCGATTTGCCAGCAGATTTGCAGGGAACAGTCACAGAAAAGGTGTGGGACTTGACAGGAAAGGAAGTGGGATTGATAAAAAGAGTAGACCCAGTCAAAGTTGATGTGAAGCCAAATGCTGTGTTCCCCCAAGTACCACAGTACCACATGGCACAGGATGTCCTTATACAGGTAACACAGATAATTGCAGACTTTGTGAAGCAAGGGGTCCTGAAGGAAGTGATGAGCAGCCCATGTAATTCACCTATAATGGGACTGAGAAAGCCTTGTGGAAAAGTTCAAATTGTCCAAGATTTGAGAAAGATCAATGACATAGTGGTGAAATGTTTTCCGGTAGTGCCAAATCCAGCTGTGATTATGTTCCAGGTTCCATGTGATGCAGAATGGTTTACAGTTGTAGATTTGTCTCAAGTGTTCTTTTCTGTGCCTCTTCACGAGGACAGACAATTTCTCTTCAGTTTTAAATTCCTGGACAAGGTTTACAGTTGGTGTCGAATTCCTCAAGGGTTTTCGGAATCACCTTCCTTCTTCAATCAAATATTGAAGAAAGATTTGGAGTCATTGGAATTGCCTTTTAATTCAACTCTAGTGCAGTACATTGATGATTTGTTAATTGCATCTGAGACAAGAGATGATTGTAAGTATGATACTATCGCCTTACTAAAACATTTGGAAAAGAATGAGCATAAACTGTCCCCAAAGAAGCTGCAATACTGTCAGAAAGAAGTGAAAAACTTAGGTCATCTAATTGAGAAGGGGTCGAGGAAAATATCGAAGGAAAGAGTGATGGCCATATTGCAGATGAATCCCCCAACATCTCGGAGAGACGCTAGGATGTTTCTGGGAATGGTGGGCTACTGTCGTCAGTGGATCCCGAATTTCTTAGTTATCTCCAAGCCATTGGTGAGACTGATGGTTAAGGAGGTTAAGGATGGGCCAGATGTCATAACTATGTCCGAGAAAGAGATGAGGGCATTCAGTGAGTTGAGAGAGTGTATGTGCAGGGCTCCAGCTTTAGGTATGCCTGATTAAACAAAGCCTTTTGTCCTGTTTTGTCTTGAATGTGATGCTTGTTCTTTGTCTGTCTTGACACAGGTCCATGGAGGTGCAAACCGACCAGTAGCATATTTTTCAGCTACTTTGGACCCTGTCACATCGGCCTTACCTGGTTGTCCGCGCGCAGTAGCAGCAGTTGGTCAGAGCCTTACACAATGTGAAAGCATAGTAATGGGACATCCTTTAACAGTTATGGTCCCACATTCAGTGGAAATTTTACTGACCTAAACCAAACCCAGCACATGACAAATGCCAGATTGACGAAATATGAAACAATTATATTGGGGTCACCAAATGTGTCACTGAAAAGATGTACTGTGTTGAACCCGGCAACTTTGCTTCCAAATGAAAATACAGAGGTTGTTGATGCTGAGGAGGTAGAACATGATTGTCTTGAGATAACAGAACTGTGCATCAAGCCGAGACCTGACATTAAAGATACCCAATTGGAAGAGAATTACTACATTATCTTTGTTGATGGCTCATGTCTGAGAGACTCAGTAGGAGTACTGAGAGCCAGATACGCTGTGTGTACAATCACTGGTATCCTAGAAGCATCTTGCCTTGAAAGAGTACACTCTGCTCAAGTGGCTGAATTGGTTGCTCTTACTAGGGCATGCCATGCCGCTGACAAACTGAAGGAAACTATCTATACTGACAGCGGATTTGGAATTGTCCATGATTTCGGCCACCTGTGGTCCCAGAGGGGTTTTCTGACCTCTTCTAGTTCTCCCGTGAAAAATGGTGAAAGAATTAAGGAGTTGTTGCACGCGATTCAGTTACCTCGTGAAATTGCCATGGTAAAATGCAGCGCTCATGTGAAATCACAAGACTTTGTCTCAATGGGAAATGGATATGCGGATCAAGTCGCAAGGTTTTGCGCATTGAACTGTATATCGTTCAAGGATCAGTGGGAATTGTTACCTGAAACAGAAAACAAGACATGTACAGGTTATGCTTTGAGGGTGGTTGACACATTAGAAGAATTGAAGTTGTTACAGGGTCGTGCCAGCAGGGATGAGAAGCGTTTTGGGTTAAGATGCAATGTGTACAAAGACCAGATGATTTGTGGGTGTCAGACGAAGGGAAAATGGTTTTGCTGAACAGTCTTCTGTCACAGTTTGCAAGGTTTTACCATGGGCAAGCACATATTGGGAGAGATGCCATGATCAGGCTGTTCAAAATTGACTGGTTTAATCCAAAATTCAGACAAGCTGCAGAAGTGATTTGTCACAGGTGTATCATCTGTCAGCAGATGAATGCAGGGAAAGGGACAGTAGTGAATTTGAGCCACATTGGGAGAGCAGGAGGTCCGTTTAGCAGAATGCGATTGGATTTTATTGAGATGCCTGTGTGTGGAGGTTTGAGGTACGCGTTGGTGATTGTGTGTATCTTTAGTCACTGGATTGAAGCATACCCCACAGTAGGAATGGCAGTCTCACAGTAGCGAAGTTGCTGCTTAGTGAATTGGTACCACGTTTCGTGTTCCCGATCTCCTTAGAATCAGATAGAGGAAGTCACTTCAACAATGAGGTCGTTAAGCTATTGTTTGCAGCATTGAACATTGAACAGAAACTACATTGTAGCTACCGCCCTTAAACCTCCGGCTTAGTGGAGCAGAAAAATGGTACCCTGAAGTCGAGAATGGCAAAAATGTATGCAGCTACAAATTTGAAATGGCCTGATGCATTGCTCTTAGTGCTAATGTCATTGAGAAATACACCCAACAAGAAGACAGGACTGTCCCCTCATGAAATTCTCATGGGCCGAGCTATGAGACTGCCCGCAGTGCCTGCAAATGCTCTTGTGAATATCACGGATCATATGGTGATGGACTACTGCAAGGGTCTGGCTGAGGTGGTCCGCTGTTTCTCTCACAAGGTGGAAGCAACCACACTGCCACCTATAAATGATCCAGGTCACAACCTGAAAGCTGGTGACTGGGTTGTTGTCAAGAAACACGTGAGGAAGTCGTGTTTGGAGCCACGTTGGAAGGGGCCATATCAAGTAATACTGACAACTACTACTGCTGTGAAGTATGCTGGAATTCCAAACAGGATCCATGCCAGTCACACAAAGAAGGTGACGTGTCCAACTGATGAGGAAATTGAGTTGTCGAAAATAACAGCTGAAGAAAAGGAAGTCTCGGGCCGGAGAGCAATCAAAGGGGAACTGAGACAGAAGGAGAGCCCGTTGAGGACGACTTGGTCCCTCAAACAGTAAACGAGATACAGAGGGGTGACGGTGAGCCTATCTCAACTGTGGCGCCAGGAGGTCCGACCCAGAGAGAGGTCCTCCCAGTCCCAGAAGCAGACCGATGTAGTATTGAAGTTGAGCCCCTGACAGACCCAGAAGGCGAGGGAGTTGAGGCGGAAGAGAGTCAAAGTGTCCAGACTGCTCCTGAGCCACTTGCAGGTCCATCAAGAGAGAACACCATAGAAACAGAGGAGGGCAACGAGTTGCAACAAGGGAAATTGAAGACCAGAGAGTCACTGAGAGGAGATAAGTGGCCAGAATCGCAAGCGACAAAGGGGAAGGTGGTTGTTGTCGATACAATTGAGGAAGAGATTGATACAACAAGGAAAGAAGACCTGAGCGAAGGAGAGTGGCAAGTTGATCGCAAGTTGAAAAGAAAGAGAATAGCAACCAGAAGATATGCAGGTCCTGAATGGGCATATGCAACGTCAGCTGAGTGGCAACAAAAGTTCTTGGCGTTCTGTTTTGATCGAGAAGTTCCAGGTCAGTACTTTGGCACCTGAGTCTGGCCAGAGAAAAGACTGTGCTGATGAGAAGAAATTGAGTTAAAGAAACCTGAGACAAGAAATTGATGAATTACCGGATGTGACACTGTTAACCTGAATTGACTTTTGAGAACTGATTTTGACAAGCTGCTAACCTGAATTGACAAGGATCTTGGAAGTGAAAGAAAAGGCTATAAATACTTGCTGAAGAAAAACTTTGCTTAGCTTTGCTGAAGAAAAGGAGCTTTAACCATCCTCAGTTGGTTGTTTACACTTATAGCACTTTACTTTCTGATTTTTTACAGATCATGCCTAGCACGGGAAATGATAATGGGGGATGTAGGCGTTGTAAATATTTGGGTGTTGCTTTGGGTGTTGTATGTGTGATATTCATTATAGCTTTGTTTGTGGAAATGCGACTGGTGGATGAGAATGAAACTAACAATGCTACAATTCCTGAGACTGATACTCTAACACCTTGGGAGAGGTTTGAGCAAGATACAAAATATTTGCATGAGGGAGCTACCACTAAAGGGGAACTATCTACTAATGTTTTCTATTGCTTGTTGAGTGAGGATGTTGATACTATGGATGTGAAAGCTTGTTATGTGTGTACACAGATTCCTGTTTCATTACAAGAGGGAGTTACCTATCATAGTTTGTCCCTAACTTACGGGATAAGCTACTAACATGTTTCTATAACCAAGAAGAAGAGCAGTATTTCTATTCCAACCACGACCTTGTGTTCTCTTATGTGCCTATCATAGAAGATTTGAATAGCGTAGCTAAATATTATGCCATAAAGTTGGTCAAAGGGTTCTTTGAAGCGACAGTAACAATTAGTACATCTTATGCACACCGCAATAATTTGACTTGTTTGCTTACACCTGCAGAGAAAAGCTTTCTAGATCACACTGAAGATAGAAGGAGGGTTCTGAAGGGGAAAATAGAAAAAGGCTTGCAGCAACGTTCCTTTATTAGTAGGGGGAGTTACAGTGGAGTTAGGGAACAAGGGAAATTAGCTTTGGATGCACTACATGTAGGTAAGCTTTGCATAACGCACCCTAAGTCATATTATGACAATGTGTTTGTGGGAACGAGTGAATGTAAGCATGTGTTTTTGTTTCAGAGTAAGTGGACGTTCATGTTAAATGGACAGGATCCAGCGATCCCTGGGGTCTATTATATATGTGGACTTAATGCTTATTACCGTCTTCCAAAGGGATGGTATGGGACATGTTATTTGGGGATAGTTTTCCAAAAGATATATCAGCTAGAGGACTTAACAAAGTTCCCAAAGGTGTCTGAATTACATCGTACAAGACAAAAGAGAGAGACTGCTGCTGGTGTAGTAGGAGACATATTTGGAGCAATAATTCCTTCAGTGGGAATGATCTTGAACTCCACAACGATTCGAAAGTTGTCTACTATTGTGGATAACATGCTGACAAATTTTACAGGAGCTATACTCCTGATGGATACTGAACTTGCTGCAGAGAGGGCTGTGACTCTTCAAAACAGGATTGCTTTAGACATTCTTTTAGCGAAAAATGGCGGAGTCTGTAAGATGCTTAATGAGCGTCACTGCTGTGCCTACATACCTGATAATAGTAATGAGATTAGAAGTGTGCTTACTAACCTAACAAGGGATAGTGCGGATTTGAAGGAGCCAGGAGTTTGGTAAAAGGTTGGAAAGGGAATTGCTAAAGTGGGAAGCTGGTTTAGTAATATTTGGCATGGGACATTGGGAAAAATAATACAGGGAATAGTGATTGTTTTTGCTTGTTTATTTGGGCTATGGTTCTCATGTAAAATTAGTAAAAGAATTAGAGCAAAATTGGCAAAAGGAGGGAAGAAAAGAAAAGGGAAAAATTGTTCAGCTCAAAATATGAAAAGGCAAAATCAAGGGAAGAAATAGAGATGAAAGAGTTAAGAAGATGAATAAATTGTGAAGGAAAGATTTGTGTGATGACAAGAGTCATCAGAGGAGGGATTGTTGGAGTGTAGCTTTTATATTCAATATTAACATGAAATACTTGCAAAATAATGTATAATGAAACTGCATAGAAAATGTATTAATGTGCACGTTTGAAATGTGCCCACGGGGAGTGGCCACCAATGTATACGATGATTAATGAAATTGATTAATAATGAATTAATAATGTACTAATGTATGATTTGTATTAGCATTAAGAATTATATGTTAAGGTTTTGTTAAATTAATCACTAGGCCTTAGTTGGCAAGGGTCTGGGCCTAGCTGCCTGTTCTCGTATTAAATGTGTTTTTCTAACGTGCAATGTGCTGTCTTCCTGAAGGACATGAAGCGGTACTTTTCCAGAAGCAAGAGAGATGTGTGTGTAACCGTAGTAAATTCTTTCTCATGAGACCCGACTTGCTCAAGGAGACATTCTTGCTGAATGCAACAGTGTAATTCGCAACAGGTGCAAGGTCGCCTGCACTAGGGTAAGACAATGGAACTACTGACTGGAGCGACAAGTGTAACTTTTCTTACCTGACATTCTACCAGTTAAAGACGTCAATCACAGGAGCCAACTACGTGAGAACTGTCTTAGGTGGAAAATTCTAGTAAGGTGTGTGATGGATCATTGGACAGAGATAACAATGCACCAAATATTGCCCAATTGGAAATTAGGAACTTGTTAGACAAGATTAATATATATCGACGTGACACAAGGAGAAATCAGCCATTATAGGGACACTTTTGCTGTTACTCTGATATTCTGCCTCAAGACTTTGCTGTTTGATACTTTAAAACCATCCTCACTTTTCTTGCCTTGTCCGATACTTACTTCTCCTCCTTATGAGGGAAGAGTCCTATTCTTACCTGCCTTGCTGAAACTTTGCTGCTTATCCTGACTGATGGCGGATCGACTGATGTCCTGAGGACGAAGACTGACTCTGTATGCTGACCTGTTACGGAGGGTAACTATATAATAATGAATTGTAATTGTCTGTTTGCCTTTTCTTTCTAGGTACCAACTGCTCTTTTGATAGAGGCAGATGTTTTCTAAATTTGTGTTGCTAAATTGTTTTGCATGAAGCCCAACATGCTAATGCTAACTAGAGGTTAGTTAAGGAGCTCACTAAATACTGGTTGCAAATAGACAAATTACTGAATCCTTGCCTTTGTTGAATAACATGCTAATGATACTCTACTAAAGTTGATTCATGTTGACGTAGTGTTTTGTTCTAATGTTTATGATCTTTGCTTTGATAAAGTCTTATTCAAGTTGCCATATTGTAGTATTGTTGATGTGTTTACTGGTGTTGAGACTAATAAACTTGCTAGTACAGTGTAACAAATAGGGAATAAATATCTTAAATCTCACTAAAGTTGTGTGGTTATTCATGGCTGGAAGGTCATTGTGTGTCTTTATTCTTATTAATGTCATTAGCAAATTTGATTGATTTGTTATTGTGAATATTGATGAGGTTATTGATCTATTGATTGAAATGCTGAATAGATATCTCGTCCTAAGGAGTCCCCAATCAGGATCAAAAGGTTCATTTGTCTAAAACGAGTCCCTGTGTAAATTAAATTATTAAAGGTGAGACGCGTTATCACTCTTCCCATGCCAGAGAAAAAGATCAGTTGGGACTGGAAGGTGAGGCTTGGCTGCTGTTGTAACCAAAGCCTTAAACAAGTTCACTGGCTTCAATGTCTGGCCAGTTAAGTCGGGCCAATGTTCCTGCACCTGGGAAAACCGGGAATGGGATCACAATGCCATTTGTGATGAGGTGGAGCAAAATTTCCACATGGGAATTCCAGTCCATCCGCTCGTAATCGGGCCCTTGCACACACACTTGCAACATGTGATTATATTCACATGCAGAGATGCAGCTAAACATCTCCAGGAAACCATGATTAGGACTACCACCTCATATAAAGCCACTACACAGAGCAAAACAAATATGGGCACACATATTCAAAGACAGATTCAAGTGGGCACACAAAAAACACCTACAAGCAATCAGGAAAATACAGATCAGAACATATATAGGCAGTCAGTCACATACAGGCAAAATCAACAACACAATGACACAAATGTTGCTGATACATGTACAGTCACAGACTACATGTATAATGGCACACATTCCCACCCAGGTACATGCATAATGCACCACCCTGTGGGTGGATGATCAATGGATGCATGTATGTGAGTGGGGACATGAAGGACTAGAATGCAACAATATGGATGAATAAATCGTTGCTTGGACGGTGAGGAGCATACATTGATGGATGAATGTGCAAGTTGAAGTGGAGCAAATATGTGTGTGTGCATATATAGACTGTGAGATGACTGTATGAGTGTATGTGAATTGCTAGGCCATTATCTAACCAGGTATTTGTTCTTCAATTTACCCATTCATATATTTATCACTCTGATCTAAGACTTACCCATTCATCCCTCATGAACTGACTCACTCATTCATTCATTAACACAAGCATTCATCCATTATTCTTTCATTCATGGATTTAGCCAGTCAATCTTACGTTCTTTCCTTGAAAGCGCTCATGCGAAGAGGATTAAAACAAGGACTGAGTTCATTGCTGGATCAGCAACAGTCTCACCCCAGTCTATCCTTGATCAGAGTCTGACATCCTTGCATTATGCAAATGACTTACTGCTTCTCCGTGACTAGGGGGGGAGCCTGAACTACAAGCCCCAGACTCCTTAGCGTCTTATTATAGCCGCAGATTGCCATTTCGCGCCTGGAGGCGCTGTGATAAGGACGCTGCAAACCTGCTCCGCTGACAAACTTCCTTGTGACTGGGGGGAGCCTGAACTACAAGCCCCAGACTCCTTAGCAGCACTAGAGCCGCCAGTTGCCATTTCGCGCCCGGAGGCGCTGTGATAAAGATGCTGCAAACGCGCCCGAGCTCGTGCCCGGGAGAAGACCGGGCCAAAAGCAGGCCCATCTACGCCCGTCAGAGCCCAGAGGAGGCTGGGGTGTGCATACTTTGTTAAAATTTTGTCTAGAGATCTGCATTAATCTTGTTTAGACTAGTAAAGAGCATTCAATATAGCAACCCCATATTTACAATGGGGAAAAGAAAGCAAAGCCAAATGGGGAATGGTATTAACACAAAAACTCTGAAAACAACTAATATGATAACAAATTATCTTACAGATGTAATGGGGAAAATTAACGAAGAAATTATTAATGTTGAAGCACGCTTAGTGGGAACAAAAAATGTTTTACATGAGGCCATTATTGAAGTGAGTACAGAGGCTGTAGGTTCAATTATTGAACTAGAATCCCCAAAAGAAAGTCTCATCGGGGTGGACCCTAGGTTTTCCTTAGGCCCACCATTACCCAAAGACATAATAGAAGAAAATGAACCATTGAACAGTGTAGATGACCCAATTCCTCCACCACCAAAGAAAAAAAGAAGTAGACAGATAACTAAATCTAACTCTGTGTCACCACCATTACAGCCCCGCAAGGGCAGTAAAATAACTACTGAAACGTATGGAGGTCACCCAGTAGCTTTACCACCAGGCCATGATGGTGCCCTACTAAAAAGCATGGAAACTCTTTTTAAGAAACTACATAGCAAACTAGATCTTATAGAGTCAAAAGTACTGACAGAAATTAAGGATATAAAAGAACGTATAAGTAAGATAGAAGCAAGTGTGAATTTAGTGACCAATGCGAAAAACCTGCCCCTTGGCCGTGATATCACACCAAATGAGAACCAAGTGGTTGTAGATAAAAGCAATAGCATAATGATAGGGAAGGAAGATCCTAACAAAAGAAGTATGGAATATCGGCACCCCATACAGAAAGAAACACCCCAGCCTAAGGCACCTATTATCAATCAAGAGAGACAACCAGATGGCACTTACAAATGGCAGTGTTTGAATAGAGATAGATCTGTGAAAGAAGTTCTACAACTATAGCCAGATGCTACTCCATATACAATTATTCTTAAAAATGTTCCCAAATTGGGACCAAATATCGTTGACACGTGGCCATATCTACGTAATAAAGTAGTACACTGGATGTCGAAGAACATATGTGCATCAGACATATTATTTTGTGAAATTCTCTATGCAAGGCAAGTTGACTGGGTGATATTTGGCGGAAGAAGAGGTAGATTGTATTGTGGTCAATTTCTGTGATCCCCGTTTTGTGGGCAATTTATTATTGGATCTAGATAAAAGACATTGAACCTGTAAAAACACGAGAACGGAGATCATGGCTGTCTCCCTAGGATACTTCTATTGAATGTTGAACATTCCACGTACAAGATATACAGGGGCCATAAGGAAAACATTTAGTAATTTGGATAGGCATGACAAATTAGAGTGTTCCAATCGATTTACTCCCCTGAGCAATGTGGAGGATCTGGATTGACATGAATAGAATAGGGACTCTGTTACCCGATAAAGCACAAATTACTACTATAGTGTCTAAACCGAATATTTTAAGTTGTAATGGTGATGTTGAGCTTGATGAGAGATCCTTAGCAGGAGACTCAATCACACTAATGTTGTGGAACATAGCTGGAGTAAGAACCAAAATGTTTGATAAGGAATGGCACACCATAATAAGTTTGTCACATATAATATGTCTACAAGAGGCATGGCATACGGGATCCTTCTATATTGAAGGATATGCTATATTCTTTACATCAGCTTCTGCTTCAGTAAGCGGTAGGGCCAAGGGAGGGTTAGCAATATTGATCTCAACACTGGTACCGTTTACATTGGTAAAATCCTTCCTTGGTCCCCCCTATTATCAGTTTCTACATTTTCGAATAGATGGCATCATAGGTTTTGTGTTAATAAATTATTACAACAATGAATTTGACAATACCAACAAAGTAGTGGCATCAAACCTCCAGGACGATTTACAGATCTTCATAAATGATATAACATCTAGTTATATATTAATATGGGCGGGAGATTTTAACATCGGGACGTGCCAGAACACTTTAGAAAAGATATGTGGATTTACTGTTGATGGGGGAATTGTACAATCGCATTTTATACATGACAACTATGGAGCCGTAATGAATGAAATAATATTTAGACATGATTTAGAATTGTTGGAACAAGATGGGGATATGGGAACGAAGCTTCCAACGTTTATAGGAAGAGGGCATTTCTCAACAATTGACCATATATTAATTTCCAAGAGTAATACAGGCATGATTGAATCTCTGAATATTGAGCCAACTATCTATAGTGACCACCACCCTTTGTCACTTACTATGAGATTAGTTAAATCCTTTAACATAGGAGAAAGATTAGCAATGAATATAGGGATAAAAAGGGAAAATGGAATTGCCATTAAATAGACTGGGGTAAATGAAGCAGATTTGATGACAAAAATCGTGACCCGATATAGACAAGATATTTTTACATGTACAGAATATAATCAAAGTCCATTTGAGATCTTAGTATCCTTTAATCAGCTTAGTGATGCCATTGCAGGAAGCTTAGTGGCAACATCAGGGAACAAAAGGAGAGCAAAAGTGGGGTGGTTCGATCATAATTGTTCACTGGCAAGTCAGGAACTTAAACGAGCCCTGCAGGCTCGACCAAGAAATAGGGAAAAAGTAATCATTAGATGCTCTAGCTACAAACATGCATTACAGATTAGGAAGGCACAATTGAGAGCTAGGGCATGGGATAATCTTGAGCAAGCAGCAGCACTGAGAGATAGTACCCTATTTTGGAAAAGAATTAATCAACCATTCCTAAAAAATAGCGATGCACTTGAAATAACAGTACACTTTCCATCATCAGAATGGCTTTCCCACTTTGGCTTGATTTTTAACCCAGATCATCTGATTATGTATCCATCGAATACGGGGATAATTGAGATCAAGCCACCCTTTCTGAAATCAGTTAGTCTAGGGGAAGTGAAATCTGCCATGGGAAGATGTCTGAAGGGGAAGACACCTGGCCCCGATGGGGTGCCAGTAGATGCCTATCTGACATATATTGATCTATGATCCCCTATTTTGACCCAAGATTTTTTGAGTGCGTCACAAGGATATATCCTTACATCATGGACCGAAAGCATAATTGCTCCTATTTTTAAAAAGAGGAATAGAGGTGACCCTAAATGTTACCGACCTATTTCCCTTCTAGACAACTCTGTTAAATTATTAGGGAGAGTACTCCTAGAAAGATTAGAGGTATGGGCAACCGACAATCATATACTTATAGAGGCCCAACTGGGATCTAGACCTGGGGTTGGCACCTTGGAACAATGTATAAATCTTAATTTAATAATAAGTAAATATACAATAGCAAAAAAGGGTCATGTGTTCCTCTATTTTGCAGATCTTAGCAGCGCTTTTGATTTGGTGAACCATGCAAAGCTGTGGAAATTCTTGGTAGACCTGGGTGCGCCCCTAGATATAATTAATTTCTTGGTACAATTGTATAACTATTTAACAGCACGGGTGAGATATGGAAGAAATGGGGAGTGTACTTCAGGTTTTAGGATAGGGAGAGGGACACGTCAAGGCTGTGTCTTCGCACCCCTTCTATTTTCTCTTTATATAAACGGAGCAGATGCCCACCTAGAAAATATGAAAAAGGATACCCCTAAAATAGGGAAATGTCCTATCCCAATCCTTTTATATGCAGATGACGTGGTATTGCTGTCACGAACCGCCAATGGGCTGCAGCGGCTGATGGAGGGTTTTGTAGACTTTATGGAGGCAAGAGATATGTCGCTGAATATGAATAAAACTGTTGTAATGACTTGTGGACAGGGAAAGGCCAGAAAGAAAACGTATTTTATCAAGGGTCATAAATGCGAAGAGGTGAACAGATTTACACATCTGGGTGTCCAGTTTTCCAATATGGGTCATTGGAAAAAACATTAAAAAATTATCAAGATGAAGTAAATTAGGGCAACAGAGGCTGTCTTTAGATTTTCAAATACAATTGGTAATAAACCCCTTAGGGAAATGCTTCAAATTTACAAAAGCAAATCAGTTAGCAGCATTACGTATGGTTTGGCACTCTGGGGCCTAATGCCCAAGATCCATTCATTACAAGGATTAGAGAACAAATTCCTCTGTAGACTACTTGCAGTGCCAAATACTACTTCCACACTAATGGTACATTGGGAACTGGGTTGCTCTTATGTGGAAGACCTAATATATACCAATGCCTTATTGGCTTGGCATGGCATCTGGTCTAAAGAAGGGACTTGATTTACCCAAAAGATTATCAAAGATTGCTTCACATTCGAATATCTGGATAGAATCCCATGGTTCACGCACCTAAAGGTTTTGTTGGAAAGAATAAATCTAGCACCAAGTTTTGATGATCCAGGTATTATACTCCAATTTAGTAAAAAAAAGAAGTGAAAAGTCAATTAACGGTATGGAGGGATAGCGATAGAGTAAACAGAGTATGTAGGAAACCAACAGTAGAACTTTATATGACTGAATTCAACGATCTAATGCTAAATTATCTATTGATGGTTGCAAACACTCAGGATAGATTTTATTTAACTCAGATGCGTTTTAGGACATTGCATTTTTTAGTAGCTTTTCCAAAGGTGAGGATGTGGAGCAAAAACCTACCGAAGTGCCCCTGTGTGGGGCGATTTGCACACTCTACAATGCACTTTATTATATCCTGTAAATTTTATCATGATAGTAGGAAATATTATTTAAAACCTTTATTTGTTATTAACAAACTATTTTATTGTAGAGAAGCGTTTAACTATTTATGTAAATTGGACACCAAAGCGAAATGTGATTCAGTGATAAAATTAATTTTATATGCTATAGAACAAAGGAAAAAAATGACTCACTTAGAAATCCTCTGGTGTGAATAACGAATAATGGCCTATTTATTTGCAGCGAAGGTCCTTATCTATTTATTTATCAGTAATGTTTTAAAATATTTTATTGTACATTATTATCTCTTTAAAGAGCGTTGTATATCTTTTATGGAGTAAAATCCGAATAAAGATTGAATTGAATTGACATTGAATTGACTTACTGCTTCTGATCCAGAGTGGCGCTGCCCACCAGAGGGTTTTAAATATTCTAGATTCATACTGTAAGGTAAATCAAATGTCAGTGAATTTTGAAAAAAACAAACATCTTAATTTTTGGCAAAAAGACAAGTAAAGGGTTTGTGGCGCTTAGGTTGGACGCAAGTCGAAAGAAGTAACAACTACAAATATCTCGGTGTCTTGCTGCAGGATCGTGGTTCGCATCTTTTACACCTTAACCTCTGAAACCCAACCTGGCCACACTATTTCGTGCTTTTCAAGTGCTGCTCCGTAAATCGCCCAGTCTATCATTAGCCCGGCTAATGAAAGACGGTCCCAACGCAATTCTTCGGCTCTACAGCCATCCTGGTCAATTCGGGTCCCTTTTAAATATATCTCAAAGCAAGTTGCACCGTTTATTATTTCACCTCCCGAACAACGCCTCGCAACTCCAGGGCAGACAGGAATATGGACGGACGGATCACCAGCTGACCCATAAGGCATCGCTGATTTATGGTTCTTGACAGCACCTGAAGATTGTGCCTGCTTTGTAAAGAAACACCAGTGCACCGTTGCTGCATTTGCCCCACAATTTACACAGGACGCCGGCACTGGCCGATGTTTCTTCAATTAACTCTTGTTGACAAGTAATTATCTTCGGTTTGAGATGCGATATCCGTATGGCCACTGTTAGTTTTATCAAATTCATGGATAAAGTGGAGCAACTTTTAAACAGTAAAAACTTGCCAGTGGCTACCGCCAGCGTCTGACTTTACTTGGCTCGCCCCCAACAGTCTTTATTTTTGTCTCTCCGTCAAAGATGTGTTAAAGGATGGATTACCGGCCTCAGCACTTTAGTGCTGTGGACGTGAGATTGCTTTATTAGGCTCTGTTGCTTTGTCACAAATTGTATATTACAACTATGAATAGCGTCGCTATCTTGGACTTTATTGGCAAGGTTATTGCATTTAGGGCGTTATGTTACTGACTTAAAGCATCGCGCTATCTTGCTTTCCTTTGACTTTACACAGGGGTCTGTTGTCCCTTAAGCGTTTTTGAATCTGAAACTGTCATTTTGTTGTATTATTACAGGGCGGCTATCACTCGCTTTTAGCACTTTAGTCACTATGTACTTCATTCACTATGCAGTGCTTTAAGGTTTCTATGCTCATGGCATTAAAGTATCAAACATACTTATCTTTTATTAGAATAACGCCATTCGGGGTTTAATATGCTGAATTAGTGTAGTATTTTTAATAATTTTTTGTATTTTAACTGTTGTGTGGAAGGCTCTATGGTTTTTAACTGTAATGAAATAGTACTGTTTACTTCGACTCAGTCACTCTTTGTATGCAACCACTGGCTAATTGTCATGTTCATCCATTTATGCATCAGCACACACAGAAACGTGAATCAGTGAAAAATAACCTTCAAATGCAGCCTTTGTTAATGATTCTTTGAACTAGCTTAGGTGTATGCCAGCAGATGTCTATAATTGATTTTGAAACAGAAATGACACTAACTAGATGCATTTGATTGCTGTCTTTCAAAATCAATAAGTAGGCATCTTTAGTGCCACATCAAGAACACAAAGGAGATTCCCTAACACGAGTAACTAAACGTTAAAATAATTACATGAATGACTTTGAAACCTCCAGAAATCTTACTATCTTCACTATGGTTAATTATGAAATATATTGAAGGGTGTGGCCTGGCAACATGGCTGACAGGATGTGAGCCCCGAGCTCCAGGTCTGTCTGGTAAAAGATCCTGCATATTCCTGCTATTAACCCTTCATACCACCTCCCTGAACGTCTGCACACAATTAAAAGACACCAGAGAATGGGTTCCCTGTCGTAATTGGGGTTCCTTATGCCTGGGGCCAGAATACGGCAGCAGGCGAATTTGAGGCCTTGCCGGGACCTGGACTGAGAAGCACGACAGCTCCCACTGTTGTGCCGCCAAAGATCGCACCGGACTGGAGTGACAGGAGCAGCCAGACTCGAAGAACCCCCGCATGAGTGTGCCCCACTGCAGGTGGCTGTTGAGACCGACGCTGCAGCCTGCCTTCAGCGTCCTGCTGGAGTTGGATGAGTTGAACCCGGCAAGAGTTAGAGGAGTGGTGGCGCCGGACTCTTGCCAAAAGGAAGCTGTGTCGGGCCCCATATAAACAATAACAGCACCCAGTGAGGTGACCCCAGAGGAATGCCAGAATAGACATCAGGGGAGCTGGATAGCTCCTCGGTGACACCCTGCCAGCAGGGAATCAGTTGCAGCATACCACATGGTCAGTGGGCCTATCATGACCAAGCCCACTCTGTGCGCCAAAAACAGAACAACAGAGCCAAGCATGGGGGCTGCATACCCCAAAAGGTGAAATGACCATCCCTTGGCTAATCCCAGGGGCTCCTGCGATCTTTCAGGCTCCATCATCAAGGCACCAGGGAACTTCAGAGTGCTAGGTGTAAAGTATTTGTACCAACACACACAGTAACTTACTGAAAACACTACAAAATTACACAACACCAGTTTAGAAAAATAGGAAATATTTATCTAAACAAAACAAGACCAAAACTACAAAAATCCACCATACACAAGTCGTTATCAATTAAAAATTCAAAAAGAGTCTTTAAGTAGTTTTAAAAACACACTAGCGCTGCTAGAGTGAAAATGTACCTGGTGTGCGTCAAAAATAACCCCGCACGGGCGGGTGTGCGTCACAAATAACTCTGCACAGCGGTACTTGAGTCAAAAATCCAGCCGCACGATGATCCGAAAATCCTGCAGCGCAGGTTGTGATCTCCCAGCCTCCATCAGCGATGCTGCACGTCGTTTCTCCTGCTCCGTGCGTCGACTTTACCGGTCGCGTTTCCTGCGAGCGTTATTTCTCAGCTGCGGAGCCGGCGGTGCGTCGTTTTTTCAGCCGCAGATCGGATTTGCGTCAATCTTTTCCCCGCATGGCGCTCTGTGCGTGGATTTTCTTGTCTTTAGGCTGCCAGCTTCTCCTTTCAGGGTCCCAGGAACTGGATGGGCACCACAGGGCAGAGTAGGAGTCTCTCCAGAGACTCCAGGTGCTGGCAGAGAGAAGTCTTTGCTGTCCCTGAGACTTCAAACAACAGGTGGCAAGCTCTAGATCAAGCCCTTGGAGATTTCTTCTCAAGATGGAAGGCACACAAAGTCCAGTCTTTGCCCTCTTACTCTGGCAGAAGCAGCAACTGCAGGATAGCTCCACAAAGCACAGTCACAGGCAGGGCAGCTCTTCTTCCTCAGCTATTCAGCTCTTCTCCAGGCAGAGGTTCCTCTTGGTTCCAGAAGTGTTTCTAAAATCTGTAGATTTGGGTGCCCTTCCTATACCCATTTTAGTCTTTGAAGTCACCTTTCTTCAAAGGGGACTCACACCTACTTGTGAAATCCTGCCTTGCCCAGGCAAGGCCTCAGACACACACCAGGGGGTTGGAGTCTGCATTGTCAGAGGCAGGCACAGTCCTTTCAGAGGAGATTGACCACTCCACCCCTCCCTCCTAGCAGAGATGGCTAATTAGGAAATGCAGGCTACACCCTACCTCCCTTTGTGTCACTGTCTAGTGTGAGGTGAAAACCAACCCAACTGTCAAACTGACCCAGACAGGGAATCCACAAACAAGGTAGAGTCACAGAATGGTTTAAGCAAGAAAATGCTCACTTTCTAAAAGTGTCATTTTCAAACACACAATCTCAAAACCAACTTTACTAAAAGATGTATTTTTAAATTTTAAGTTCAGGGACCCCAAACTCCACATGTCCATCTACTCTCTAGGGGAATCTACACTTTAATCATATTTAAAGGTAGCCCCCATATTATCCTAGGAGAGAGACAGGCCTTGCAACAGTGAAAAACGAAATTGGCAGTATTTCACTGTCAGGACATATAAACCACATTACTATGGCCCTCATTCTGACCTTGGCGGGCGGCGGAGGCCGCCCGCCAAAGTCCCGCCGTCAGGTTACCGTTCCGCGGTCGAAAGACCGCGGCGGTAATTCTGACTTTCCCGCTGGGCTGGCGGGCGGTCGCCTTCAGGCCGCCCGCCAGCCCAGCGGGAAAGAGGCTTCCACGATGAAGCCGGCTCGGAATCGAGCCGGCGGAGTGGAAGCTGTGCGACGGGTGCAGTTGCACCCGTCGCGTATTTCACTGTCTGCACAGCAGACAGTGAAATACATTTAGGGGCCCTCTTACGGGGGCCCCTGCAATGCCCATGCCAGTGGCATGGGCACTGCAGAAGCCCCCAGGGGCCCCGCGACCCCCCCTACCGCCATCCGGATCCCGGCGGTCGGACCGCCGGGATCTGGATGGCGGTAGGGGGGGTCGGAATCCCCTCGGCGGCGCAGCAAGCTGCGCCGCCTTGGAGGATTCAATGGGGCGGCGGTACACTGGCGGGAGCCCGCCAGTGTTGCCGGTCCGACCGCGGCTTTACCGCCGCGGTCGGAATCCCCATTGGAGCACCGCCGGCCTGTCGGCGGTGCTCCCGCGGTCCTCCGCCCTGGCGGTCTTTGACCGCCAGGGTCAGAATGACCGCCTATATGTCCTACCTTATCCATACACTGCACCCTGCCCTTGGGGCTACCTAGGACCTACCTTAGGGGTGCCTTACATGTAAGAAAAGGGAAGGTTTAGGCCTGGCAAGTGGGTAAACTTGCCAAGTCGAATTTACAGTGTCAAAATACACACACAGACACTGCAGTGGCAGGTCAGAGACATGATTACAGGGTTACTTGTGTGGGTGGCACAACCAGTGCTGCAGGCCCACTAGTAACATTTGATTTACAGGCCCTGGGCACCTCTAGTGCACTTTACTAGGGACTTAACCGTAAAACAAATATGCCAATCGTGGAGAACCAATTACATACACATTTTAAACCGGAGCACTTGCACTTTAGCACTGGTTAGCAGTGGTAAAGTGCCCAGAGTAATAAAAACAGCAAAATCAGAGTCCAGCACACATCAATAACCTGGGGAACAGAGGCAAAAAGTTAAGGGAGACCACGCCAAGGATGGAAAGTCTAACATCATCACTCTATATACTATCCCGCGCCACTTGACCTAGAGACTAGTGCAGCAGAAGGAGGGGGTGGACATTGCGGAGAGCCTGCCTGATGGGGACCAAGAGCCATCCAAGACTGAACTGTTGGCAGCTATCTAAGGCTCCCAGACTGTGCTTGAACATAAAATAGAGACAGTGTCAATTGACGTTAATCTCCATATGCACGGACCTGAGAAAGGTTGCAGATAAAGTCACAACTGCTGAAGGTGAAAAGAAATAAAAAAAGACCCCCTGACGGCCTGCTTCATTCCACTGAAGACTTAATCAAATGATTGTATGAGGCTCAATGATAGAAAAACATTTTCATTCATATTTTATTGCACATGATAATTTAATCTAAAAAAAACCAATGTTATTAAAAGAACCTCAATGCTATAACTCCACCGTGCATCTAACCATGAATACATCTCATTCAGTCCCTACATTCACTTACTGTAGACTCATACCACATCTTTTCTCACTTACTGCATGTGAGGACACAACACCGGCACCAAAGCGTTCTGGACTCATTAAAGACCTCAGTGACTTTCTGGAATATGCTCCAATGTCTTTATTGGGCAGGCTGGCAAAGTTTGTATGTCCTTCAGAATTCGCTATGCACTCTCCCAGACAGGGTGTTCAAACAACAGGACTCATCCTCATCTCCTTCCTGTCGATGGGCAGACAAAGTAGGGTGCCCCTGGCTACGCTGACTAGATCATATGAAGAGGGTGGACTGGAGGTGCCACAACTGGGCTTGTATATCATGCCTTGCACTTGCAGCATGCAGCGTGAAGGCTGGATGCGGAAGGCAGCTGGGATAAATGTCTGCTGTAGGGGTTGGTGGAAGCAGACCGACTGCCAGAACTGCTAATGAAGGGTGTGGAGTCTCGAAAGACATACCACAAATAGTGCAACAGACAGCAAGACAATGGTAATGCTTTGTTGTGGCAGTGCTGAAATATGCCCTATTCCACCGAGAACTCTAGGTAGGGACATGAATGCCGATCAGACAAATGATGGCCAATAAATCCTTCCAGGCATGGATGGAAGGTGGCTGTGCTGAACTCAGGGACTTGTATCCCGAACAGAATTTTATCACATTTGAGAAGGCTTGCAATGAGTTTGCAGTGGGTCCAGGGCACTTCTTACACAACGTTGGTTTGGCTGAGGTGGCCAAGCAGACCTGCCCCACCCTACATTGCCTCACTCGGGAGCACCTACTCTCTGGGGATCCTGCTGTCTTGAGGGACAGGCAGGCATCTGATCACACTATTATATAAAGCAGTGAGGATTGATGCAGCAGGAAGACAACCACAGGCTTGTGTAGCCTGGGATCCCGACTCAGGAACCCGAGTCGAAGATGGGGAGTGGGCACACATCTCTGAACTTACTCAAAGTGTCTCCTGCAATGCCCACTTCGTGCTGGTACATTATAAATTCCTGCACAGAGCTTATTTGACTCCCAGAGATCTCCATCATATTACACCAGCCTGACCAGATAACTGCCTAGGTTTTGGTGCTGGAGGAGCCAGGATTCGTACACGTGGTCTGGGACTGCCGGGCAGTGCAGAGTTACTGGAATCAGGTTGTGGATGAATTAAAGTAGGCTATGCACCTAAAAATATAGCAAACAACTCAATGCTGCTTGTTGGGCAACATTAAAAAGACGAAAGGTTGCAATATGGTGTATACGTTTCTGCAATTAGCTTCAATTTCCGCAATTGGTGCTGGCCAGGAGCAGGGTTGACATCACTTGGATGGGTCATCAGGTCCACGAGATAGAGCACTGGCATAGGGTCATGGTGGAGTGGTCACTAGTAGGAGAGGTCCATATGAAGCTCATCTGAAGAGATGGAAGTATAGATGAGGAACTCATCTGGCAAGGCCTATATGATAGACCTTTAGACCCCGATGTTGCCACAGCGACAGAAGATATTGACAGCTTTGATGACATTGTGGATGCTGGTACTGATCCAGTGGAGGGTTTGGTCCTCCTCTCGCTCCTAGAGAATGGAACATGTACGAGTGTGGAATGATGACTTACATCACAGGGGGAAACAGATATTGGAGACGAGTGATGAATGCTTGGCTGTATGCTTTCCCATGTTTTGCCTATGGTGTGATGAAAATCATAGACATAGTGTTGTATTTGATAAAATTGAAAAATAAAGTTTGAAAAACAAACTACGATACATGTAAATGGGCCACGATAAACCGAAAGACTTTCGCTAGACAGAGAAGTGGTAGAACCAGCCCCTGTCCAGCAGTGGGATGGGGGCTCTTAGTACAACTTTCAGATAAACTACTAATGTGCAGGGCACATATAGTTACCGCAAATGAGATGCTATGTTCTTTATCACTGTAATTGGAAAGGGTGCGGGAAACTGAAATATTGCAAAAGTTGGCCTATGGGTGAGCTGCTTCTTGTGCACGCAAATGGGATTAAAGCTAGGACAAAATATTTTGTACTTCTGTTTCTTGGCTGTGCGAAAATCAGTAGACTATTTTATTTTATGTAGTACATTTTGAAAATAGAGGGTAGTTTTGATATGACATCTAACACAGTTTTTCTACATTGCGTGTGAGTCAGCGCAGTGTAGAAAGTGGGACCACCAATGTGATATCTACAATGCTGTGCCACATTATTTCATTGTCTTTGCCTCAGAATCACACATGAGATGGGTTTACCTTGCGCAATGTTCGTGCAGGCAGTGCCGGAGGACCATCACCAAGAGGGTGGTGAAACGCATCAAAATGTATGGAGTAGTGACCTGAGAAAGCAAAGAGAAGTTATGTCAGGACCCAACAGGACAGAAAGATCAAGATGCAACCTCCAGCCTGATGATACACAGCACCACGAATGCCCATCACTACTACCCTTCAGCACACAGACTTGGAAAGGCTTGATCTTAAACAACATACTATACATATTATTCTGAAAGCAACTACTAGAAATTTGGTATAAAAACACTGCACGGCTCATTATCTGACAAAACTACTTCAGCTTAAAACCATTAAAATGAGTTACTCCATTTTTGCTGATATGGGCACCCCCGATTTTTTCATCCATGGCTAAATCAACATTCGCATCTTGGTAAGTGACACCCTTGCTTCCTCCTGAATACAGTACCCCTCTCACAGAAAGTATTAGCAATCCCACGAAACTACATCCTCAGAACCCCATCATCTATAAAAAATTAAATAATAAGGATTTGTTTTTATAGTACGTTTTTGCAATTCAACATTAACAGGTAAATACACAATTTCTATTAATTGTGTGTTATTCATATTTAAACCAAACAATATCGAATTTAGCCCTGTGTTGAAAATGGCTAACGTTTGGGTGCCATCTTGTTTCATGACTCGTGTGTGTGAGAAATTGGGCTGTTGGTTGACTGGGATGTGAACCCTGGTCAAGCAGCAACCACAATCCTTGTCAGGGTAAGGCACAACCAAACCTCAAAGTGACCTGTGCTCCCCCTCTGGTAGCTTGGCACTGAGCAGCCAGGTTTAACTTGAAGGCAATGTGTAAAGCATTGTGCAACAGTAAAGCAGTTAAAACACCACATAAAAAGGATCCCACACTAGGTTAAAAAAGAGAACGTAATTTACTAAATAAAACAAGACCAAAACGACAAAAATACAATAAGTAGAGCTTGAGGTATGAATTTTTAAAGAATAAACTGTGAAATAGCACTGATATCCAAAAGCACTAACTGGCACTATCTCAGGAGATGGAACATGGGCTGACTACAGGGACCCAGGTAGGCCCACTGAACCAAAGTACCTTAAATTCTGGTTGCAGACCATTGCGTTGGTTCTGAACCACACAGTAGACATGATGCATTAGTTCTACTCCATGCAGAATCAGTGATGCGTCGATTCCGAGATGCGGTGAGGCTGCAGTGCTGTGTTGACACTGAGAATCCAGTTGCTTGCTATGTGGAGGCTGGTGTTGTGCAAAGAGATGCGAAGGTTCCGATGAGCATAGAGGCTGCGATGTGGAGTTTCGGCAACATAGTCAAGGCTGCTATCGACAGGGATGCGAGGGCCTTGTGCCGGGAAAAGTGTTGCAGTGGCAGTTCCAAAGACGATGCACAGGTCCCAAGATGCAAAGTCCAGTGGCGATGCAAGTCTGGTTGTGTTGGCTCAGACCCATGAAGCAGAGGCAAAGCACCAGTTCTATTCCTTGCAACAGCAGCAATGCATCGATTCTGCTCCGGAAGCAGAGGATGCGTCATTTCAGCTGAAGCAAACACCTTAGGCCCATTTCCAAGGGTCCAGGACTGGGGAGGCACCACTTGGCAGGGCAGACTCACAGATGGCAGAGTCCAGGTGCAGGAGCAGGGTGGTTGGAAATGTCCCTGAGACTTCGGATAAGGAGGCCAGCCAGCTATCCTTGGAGTCACTCTGGATTCTGGGTTGGAGAGAGGCAGGTCCAGTGCTTCACACTCCCAGGCAAGTGGGCAACAGGCACAGATCAGCAAAGCAGAAGTCCAGCAAGGCAGCAGTCTAACAGAGTGGTAGGCCTTCAGCAGCACAGGAGTACTTCTACCTGGCAGAGTATCCACAGGTCCAGAAGTGTACTGAAGTGGTAGTTTCAGAGGTCCAGTGAGTATACCCAGTTGGGCCTCTGAAGTTGAGAGAGACTTCAAAGACATGCCTTTGAAGTGCACAGAGTCCCTAACCTTACTGCCCTGGCCCAGACTCACCCAAGAGTTTACGCAGCCCTTTGTGTGTTGGCAGGACACAGGCTATTCAGGAGTAGATGAGGCTGAGCCCAGCTCCTCCATCCCATCTTGCCAAGGATGGCCCATAAACGCCCATAAGGTCAAACCTAGACACCCATTATGTGTGGCTGTCTAGAAGGAATACACAAAGGCCAGCTATTATCCTATCCCAAATATGTGGTCATAGATAGGCACTAGGTATCAAATGGCTAAAGTTAGAAAATGTCAAATTTCTAAAAGTGGTACTTTTGGTTTCACCATAAGTTAGGATTTTAAATTGTGATTCCAGGGACACCAGATTTCAGAGGATTATCTCTTCCTATTTGGAACTTATGCTTGTAAGGTGTATTAAGGCAATTCCAATGTTATCTTTTTGGAGAGATAGGCCTTGTAGCAGTGAAAAATGAATGTAGGTGTTTTTCACTACTAGGGCATGTGTCCAACTTTTTGAATACACTACATCCTGCCTATGAGCTGTCTAGAGCCTGCATTAGGGGTGACATATGCATTAGAAAGGAAGGTTTGGGCCTGGCAGATGTTTGACTTTGCCAGGTCAACATAGCAGTTTTAAACTGCACACACAGGCTCTGCAGTGGCAGGCGTGAGAGATGTTTAGAGCACTACTTAAGTGGGTGACGCAATCAGTGCTGCAGCATTTAATTTAAAGGCCTTGGGCACATGTAATGCACTCCAGTAAGGACTTATAAGTAAATTAAAGAAATCAGTTGAAGATAGGACAATGTTACCACGCTTTAGGGAAAGAGAATAAGCACTTCAATGCTGGTTACAAATGGTAAAGAGTGCAGAATCCTAAGGCCAGCAAAAACTAAATCAGCAAAAACAGGAGGGCTGAGGGCAAAAAGTTGGGGGAAACCACACAAAGGATGCCCGGTCTAAGAGTATGTATTTTATTTCTAGGAAAAGCTGACGTCCCAAGTAAAAAAAAAGTCTTATTTATTGATTCCAACAGTACACCCGCAGAGCACATGCTGGTCCCATATATCTTATTTTGTTGTGGATAACTGTAAGTTTGAAGGATGATCAGAGCAGCAGAGTGGCTGTATTGTGGAGGTTTCTGAGTCTAATGAGCCGAAGATAGTACCTTAATACTTTAGCCTGATTGGATTCACTTTTTAAAAAGTACTGATTTGATGTCAAGTCTCAGTTGCAAACTTCCATTCAACAGATAGAACTGGTAGCAGAGGATGGTTTCTACTGAGGTTAAAAGGATTTTTAAGTTCTCACTACATTCAAAATTTGCCCTAATTTAATCTGTATTCCTGATCTTCCATGGTCCCATTCAAATTATTGACAACATTCCAACACTCCTGAAAGTGGTTGCTGTAGCCTAGGAGTGTGCGTATAAGTAAGGATATGCAATTTTGAATGTAAGTTATTGCGAGTTGTGGTCTTTACCTTTTTTTGATGATTTGTTGTGTTTAGAGATAGGGCCTTAAATTTGGGTCCACGATGGCTCTGCGTTGAAGTTGAGAACTGAAGGGCTTGTTGGAATATATCGCTTGTGCTTATGGAGATTAATACACTAATTGCTGAGAGTTGACATTTGGTCATTAGACCTGTTGTAATCCAAGATCCTTGGATAGAGATGTAAATATAAAGTGCTACTTGACTTGTCTGTCATAGTCGCGATGTTGGACTGTAAGGCACCATTGGCCACTCCAAAATAGGGACCTATTAAACGTCTATTGGGAGATTGTACTAACTGAGATCAGTGTCAGTTGAGTCTTTGTGCATAGGAGTGGACCACACTAGTTAGAGTGGACACCACTGGTCCACAATTTATTTTCCATATTTAATATACCATAAAGCTACTATTCCGTATTCCCATGGAGTGACTGGCAATTCTTTCTTTCTTTAGGTAAACAGACAAGAGTTGTTTTAATTTTTGGTATTTTAGCTAATGCTGATGAGAGTTAAGTGAGAGTTGATGTGTTGAACTGCAAGTTAAGTCATTAGGTAATGTGCTGAGACTGGTTGGATAGCTTGTTTGTAACACTGGGATTGGTTGTTACTTCAATGGATGATGTGCTTCAAGTGGTCGGTTCAGTGATATCATGCTAGGAATAGATGTTTGTGTTGAGTAATGTATTATGATTTGTTCGGAATCAAGAGTTATTTCAATTTTAGATTTACAAATGTTGTGTTTGCAAAAGAAACAAAAATGAAAATCTTTAAGAGCTGTTTGAGACAAAGGATGTGACCATGCCTGTTCCTGTGGGTGAGATGGCTCCTCCAGAGGGCACACCTGCACATGATATGGCTACTAAGGTTGTTTTACCCCTAGTTTTACATGACATGCTTGCTTGTGTTGCCCATTCAGGAGACAGCGTCTATCACCTAGAGACAACATTGCATTGGAACGGTATTTCCAATGCAGTATGGCTTGTTATATAAGTGGTGCACTGACCCACGGAGGGCAGAGGGCATTCTGGCCATGACTATCCTGGGATGCATTCTGTGTGACATGCAGTGTGGCTGGGGCTGATCCGCCAGCTTCCCAAAAGGATTGCTATCTACATCACAGGCTGATTCCTGACATTGTTTCCAGGTATGCGGCTGGTATCGCTTAGATCGGATAAGGCAGAGGGTTACAATGATTATGCTCTCAGAGTAGACATAGGGTTAGGTAGGAGCAGATAGCACATCTAGAAACAAATATATCATGGCTGGATTGTACATTTCTGTACTTTAATTTAATTATCTCATGTAGGAAGTTGGCTCTGTATATAGTATCTCTAAGTGAGAGATAGTGTGCACAGAGTCCAAGGGTTCCCCTTAGAGGTTGATAGTGGCAAAATTAGATAATTCTAATGGTCTATTTTGTGGTAGTGTGGTCAAGCAGTAGGCTTATCAGAGGGTAGTGTTAAGCATTTGTTGTACACATACAGGCAATAAATGAGGAACACACACTCAAAGACTTAACTCCAGGCCAATAGTTTTTATATAGAAAAATATATTTTTTTAATTTATTTTAGAACCACAAGATTCAAGATTTGCGGTAAGTACATAAAATGCAAGGTACTTCACACAGGTAAATATAGACCTTTGATTTAAACAGTAGTACACACCGTTTTGGTTAAAATGGCAATAAGCTATTTTAAAAGTGAACACAGTGCAAAAATCAACAGTTCCTGGGAGAGGTAAGTTTGGTTAAGTTTCTCAGGTAAGTAAAGCACTTACACAGTCAGTCTCCTGGGCAAAGGCAGCCCACCGTTGGGGGTTCAACGCAATCCCAAAGCCACAGCACCAGCAACACAGGGCCGGTCAGGTGCAGAGGTCAAAGAAGGGCCCAAAACACATAGGCGCCTATGGAGAACAGGGGTGCTCCGGTTCCAGTCTGCTAACAGGTAAGTACCTGCGTCCTTGGGCAGCAGACCAGGGGGGTTTTGTAGAACACTTGGAGGACACAAACAAGCCCACAAAACACACCCTCAGTGGCACAGGGATGGCCGGGTTCAGTGGGCAAAGTATGCATTGGGTTTGCTATTGAAAGAAATGGAGGGACCAGGGGGTCACTTAGACCATGCAGGCAGGGCACAGGGGGGCTTCTCGGGCCAGCCACTGACTGGGTTAGGATGAGGGCCGCCTGCTGGTCACTCCTGTACTGGTAGGTGGTTCCTCTCGGTCCTGGGGGCTGCGGGTGCAGTGCTTGGTCCAGGCGTCGGTTCCTTTGTTACCAGGCAGTTGCGGTCAGGGGGAGCCTCTGGATCCTCTCTGCAGGAGTCCCTGTGGTGGTGCAGGGGGGTCGACTCAGGTTACCCACGTCATCATAGTTGCCTAGCAGTCCCCTCTGCTGTGTTGGTTCTCCTGAACTCGAGCCGGGGGCGTCGGGTGCAGAGTGTGAAGTCTTACGCTTCCGTCAGGAAGAGAGAGTTCTTTAAAAGTTGCTTCTTTGTTGCAAAGGTGTTGCAGGTTTTGAACAGTGCCGTTATTCTTGGGAGTTTCTTGGTCCTATGGGTTCAGGGCAGTCCTCTGAGTCCTCAGAGGTCACTGGTCCCTGTCGGATGCGTCGCTATGCAGGTTCTTTGAGTCTGGAGACAGGCCGGTAGGGCTGGGGCCAAGTCAGTTGTCATCTCCGTCGTCTCTGCGGGGCTTTCAGGACAGTAGTCCTTCTTCTTGTTGTAGGTTGCAGGAATCTGATTTCCTGGGTTCGGGCCGCCCCTGAATACTAAATTTAGGAGTGTGCTTAGGTCAATGGGGCAGCAGCCAATGGCTACTGCCCTTGAGGGTGGCTACACCCTCTTTGTGACTCCTCCCAGAGGGGAGGGGGGCACATCCCTACTTCTATTGGTGGAATCCTCCAAACTCAAGATGGAGGATTTCTAAAGGCAGGGGTCACCTCAGCTCAGGGCACCTTAGAGGCTGTCCTGACTGGTATGTGACTCCTCCTTGTTTTTCTCACAATCCCCTCCTGCCTTGCTGCCAAAAGTGGGGGCAGTGGCCGGAGGGGCGGGCATCTCCACTAGCTGGGATGCCCTGGGGTGCTGTAACAAAAGGCATGAGTCTTTGGAGCTCACCGCCAGGTGTTACAGTTCCTGCAGGGGGAGGTGAGAAGCACCTCCACCCAGTACAAGTTTTGTTCCTGGCCACAGAATGACAAAGCACTTACCCCATGTGGCCAGAAACTCATCTGGTTGTGGTCGGCTGACAGGAACTGGTCAGCCTAGCACTAGGAGTCGGACTGGTATTCAGGGGGCATCTCTAAGATGCCCTCTGGGTGTATTTTACAATAAATCCCACACTGGCATCAGTGTGCATTTATTGTGCTGAGAAGTGTGATACCAAACTTCTCAGATTTCTGTGTAGCCAATATGGAACTGTGGAGTTCGTAATTGACAGACTCCCAGACCATACACTCTTTATGGCTACCCTGCACTTACAATGTCTAAGGTATTGCTTAGACACTGTAGGGGCATAGTGCTCATGCAACTATGCCCTCACCTGTGGTATAGTGCACCCTGCCTTAGGGCTGTAAGGCCTGCTAGAGGGGTGACTTAACTATGCCACAGGCAGTGAGAGGTGAGAATTGCACCCTGAGGGGAGTGCCATGTCGACTTATTAATTTTCTCCCCACCAGCACACACAAGCTGTGAGGCAGTGTGCATGTGCTGAGTGAGGGGTCCCCAGGGTGGCATAATACATGCTGCAGCCCTTAGAGACCTTCCCTGGCCACAGGGCCCTTGGTACCAGGGGTACCATTTACAGGGGACTTATCTGTGGCCAAGGCTGTGCTAATTGTGGGAACAAAGGTACAGTTTAGGGAAAGAGCACTGGTGCTGGGGACTTGTTAGCAGGATCCCAGCACACTTTCAATCATAACTGGCAACAACAAAAGGCAAAAAGTAAGGGGTAACCATGCCAAGTAAGGCATTTCCTCTCATCTCAGCTTACTGTTTATATGTTAGATTGCGATTATTCCCATAAATGTATTGAAAACCTATCTTGCATCTTTTTGTCTCACCTTGGCATGCATGTGTGATAATACAAAAGGGGTATGATCTGTTTCTATGTCTTCCCTGGGGAGTTGAGTGTTATGTTTAGGTTTCGATAATTACCTTTTAACCTAGTGGGTTTGAAGGTTAGGGTGAGGCACTGTGAGCTAGCCAGGAGTTAGGTTGGCAGTTATTAGCTGCATGAGTATATTCAGTCTCCCACATTTCACCATTCTGCCATCCTAAATATGCAGCCCTATTACCAAATTAGGAATCGCATAACATGGTGTCTACCAAGGGGCTTCGTACAATGTTGTTCATCAGCCTGTAGTGAACCAACTTCATCAATTGGGAGCTGTTGGAGGAGGAACAAACTTGGATGTGAGTGCACCTGTTTATCAGGGTTATCAGGATTCCCACTGAGGGAGATTTACACCTTGCCACTCCAAATATATTGGATGATTGAATTGTTTCATCAAAAATTTAGATTTTTTCAACAAATCAGAACTTTTTGTAGATTCAAGTTTATCATTACCGGATGAATCAACAGCATTCTTTGCCTGGTCATGCTTGGGATCAGACCTCTTTTTGCCGTGCTTGAATCCTCAAGCATTGCCCATTCCCCATGAACAATTTTACATTGTTTCCCTAATGCTGATGATCAAAGACTTTGTTGACTTTATTTGCCCTTTTTGCCACTATTGCTGGTGAATACTGTGTGGACTATATTTCCCTATGGACTTTTGTAGGTATAGGACTGAGGGGGTCATTACAACCCTGGCGGACGGTGTTAAAGCGGCGGTAAGACCGTTAACAACGGCACTGTTCAAAACCTGTCTTTTTTTGAGTATTATGACCATGGCGGTTACCGCCATGGTCATCTGCCGCTTCCCCGTTCCGCCCGCCAGGGCGGAGACGACCGCTGGGCTGGAGACCTGGGTCTCCAGCCCGGGGGCCGTGACAATACCGCCGCCGGTATTGTGACCCGGCTTACCGCTGTGGATTTCCCGCGGTAGGAACCGCCATGAAATCCATGGCGGTAAGCACTATCAGTGCCAGGGAATTACTTCCCTGGCATTGATAGGGGTCACCCCCACCCCCCACCCCCACCCCGTCTCCCTCCCCTATACCCTCAACCACCCCTGCCACCCCCAAAGGTGGCAGGGCTCCCCTCCCCACCCCGACCCCCAACATTACCTTACACATACACACCCGACACGCACGCAGGCACCACCAACACACATACACGCACACACACCGACATACATGCCAACATCCACACACACACTCAGACACGTACACCCACATTCACACATTCACGCACACATCCATACAGACATACCTACAGACAGACACGTACACATTTCCGAAACACGCAACACCCCTGCAAGCATACACGCACTCACCCCCCCTACATACACAGACGCACACCCCCATGCACGCACACAACACACAACACCCCACCACCCCCCTCCCCTTACGGACGATCGACTTACCTGTTCCGTCGATCCTCTGGGAGGGGACGGGAGCCATGGGGGCAACTCCGCCAACACCACACCGCCAACAGAACACCGCTGCGCAGAATCACAGGACGTGATTTGCACGGCGGTGTTCTGTTGGCGTGGCAGTGGAGATGGAGCAACCTCCACTTCCTCGCCGCCCGCAAGTATGGCTGTTGGCGGCTCTCCGTCGGAAAAACGACGGAGGGCAGCCAACGGTCATAATACGCCGAGCAGCAAACCGCCACTACTGGCGGTCTTCCGCACAGCGGTCCCTCAGCGGTCTTCTTAAAAGACCGCCGAGGTTGTAATGACCACCTAAATGCCTAAACCCTGAAAGTTAGACTTAGGAGTTTTCTGTCGCTCTTAGAAGACTCTCAAAAGATCTTCTAATGTTTACTTACTTTTTATCAGTTCTAGTTAGTCTTCAGTTGGCCCAGATGTCATTCTTCCAAATTATTTTTGCCCTATTTTTGTTTTTTTTATTTTTGGCCCCCAAATCTGACTTGCCGGTATACGTCAGTTAGTGCATTCTTATAGGTATTTCCATAACCTGTAATTAACTTGATGCATTTGATTTCTTAACAAGTTGAGTGGTGGTTTATGCGTATTCAGGAACCATCAAGTGATTTTGTTATTGTTTTGTGTAGCAGTATTGAGTGCCTCGTATGTCTAATGATGATAAAACTTCATTTATTCCAATGTTTAGGTCACCATATGGTGGTTCTATATATTTATATTCTGTTTTTGAAGAATGTTTACATTAAACTGTGTATTAGCTTTTAATAAAGCCCTTTGAACTTTTATTTCAACCTGAGGGCCTGCTTTAGATCCTGGATCCCTTGGTTTTCCTTATATGGACACATTGGTCATACTGTAATGTGAAATGTGGTTTGTTGTCCCATGAAAATTTGCTACTTGACTCTAATCCTCCTTATGGGTGCAAAGGTTATCAATCTCCTGTAGAACATTATTGCCTCTGAGGGTGAATTTATGCTGGAGTAATTCTGGTAGCAGAGGAAATGGTTCTCTCCCGCAAGAAGGGGAGAGCTAGCTAGGATAGGTCATAGGGAGATTTTGGTCTGTCAATTTCCTTTTTTTTACCTGACCCATTTTTAGTTACCATGGTTTGGTACGATTGAAGCAATTCCAGTGTCATTTTTTGCAGTGGATGTGTGAGTATTAATAGGGGTTACGCTTGCATTGCTTAGTCTTGAAGATTGCAGTGAAGTGTGATGAGTTGAAGTGTTTTGCGGAGTTTCTGCAATTGTGTGGCTGTGGAGCTCTTTGCTCAAACCTGTCTGTAGTAGTTGTTGTTGTTGACAGGTCCGTTGTGGCCTAAGACCCCGGGATAACGCATAAGTGTAGAAGATACTTGGTTAATTTATTGTATGCAGATTGTCTGCTATTGTTGTGTGGCGCAATCAACAGTATCAATAATAATACTTGAGTGAATGTATTTGGTTGGTATCAGTGAACCCTGAAGGCACATGGAGTATTTATAGAAACCAGAGCGACAGTTGCTGGTCAAGTTTCATTTACATTTGTAAATTTGAAAGCAATAGTTGGTGGAAAGCATAAATCAGTACTGCTTGAAGTGTATGATTTCCTTCTTATAGAACAGACAGTTGTTGCTGATTTGTTGCTTGTGATATTTGCATTTAGGTGTATGTGAGCAGTTGAGTGAGAGGCAATTGCAAAAGCAGATGAGTTGTGTGAGAGACAACTGCAAAGGTGGGTGAGGGCTGCAAAGGAGTGAGTTTGACCTCACATTGTGCAGCACTGGTATAGGTCAATTGGTGTGAAGCCGCACTGGTATTGGTGGACTACATCACAGAGGGGGTGATTCTAACCCCGGCGGTCTTAGACCGCCGGGGCCAGGGTCGGCGGGAGCACCGCCGACAGACCGGCGGTGCCCCGCAGGGCATTCTGACCGCGACGCTTTGGCCGTGGTCAGTGCAGGAAAACCGGCGGTCTCCCGCCGGTTTTCCGCTGCCCCTTGGAATCCTCCAAGGCGGCGCAGCTTGCTGCGCCACCGAGGGGATTCCGACCCCCCCTACCGCCATCCAGTTCCCGGCGGCCCGCCGCCGGGAACCGGATGGCGGTAGGGGGGGTTGCGGGGCCCCTGGGGGCCCCTACAGTGCCCATGCCACTGGCATGGGCACTGCAGGGGCCCCCGTAAGAGGGCCCCTAAATGTATTTCACTGTCTGCTGAGCAGACAGTGAAATACGCGACGGGTGCAACTGCACCCGTCGCACAGCTTCCACTCCGCCGGCTCGATTCCGAGCCGGCTTCATCGTGGAAGCCTCTTTCCCGCTGGGCTGGCGGGCGGCCTGAAGGCGGCCGCCCGCCAGCCCAGCGGGAATGTCAGAATTACCGCCGCGGTCTTTCGACCGCGGAACGGTAACCTGACGGCGGGACTTTGGCGGGCGGCCTCCGCCGCCCGCCAAGGTCAGGATGAGGGCCAGAGTGTTGCGCTGCTATCAGGTTGAGAACATTGAAGAGGAGAATTGTGGGAACGTATTTCCTTCCTGATTTGAAATCAAAAAGTTTAAATTGTGATTTTGTAAAAATGTGTTGATTGAAAATGAAAATTGTTAAGGCACAGAAAAGCAATTTGAGGGGAGATGTGTTTATTCCAGTTAGAGATTAAGTGGAGACTCCCCTGAAGGTAATCCAGTCATTATATTGTATCCAAAGCAGGTGTTCATGATTGTTAATGCTTGAACAATGGCACAAAATGACTGAGAGAAGATGCATTAGAATTTCCTCACTAAGGAACATTTAATTTGAAAATTATTGAACGTTTGAGACAAAAGGTGTATGAGATGAAACCACCTCCAAGATCTGCTCAGTTTGAAGTATTAAATATTTGGAAGTATGTAGCTGATTAGAAGCTGAGAGAAAAATCTAAGGGTAGAGTGAAGTAGGCAATAAGAACAGTAGCATAAGCTAGATGAGTTAGTCAGCAAAATGTTTAGAGAGCAGACATTTTTGAGGGAACACAGATGTAGCTAGCCCTTACTAATGAAGAAGGTGAAAGCACAAAGTAAAGACTAAGAATAAGACAGAAAATCCAGGACACAAATAGGACACTGAAAAGAAAGCAGAGGCATGTGATAGTGATTTGGATGATGATTTTATAAATCAGATAGTGTTAAATCGTCTGCCCCCGTACAATTCTGAGCAGATGGAAGAGTCAGGTTAAACCCAAAGAAATGCAACATTTGATGTGCCTTCTGCACCAACTGAACAGACTCTAATTCAGACAGTGCCCAATTCAAGTGTAAGTTCAGTAGGACAGGCTCCTAGCGTCAACCAACTAGTTCAGAGTTTCTGCACAAATCAGTTTGTGCAGAGTTCTAAGATGAATCAGCCAGCACAGAATGTTAATTGCAATCAGTCTGTGTCAGATCTCAGTTTACAGCAGCCTGTGGAAAATATTACCCTGAATCAACCAGGGAGAGGTTTAAATACTGTTTTGACAGGACAAAGAAGTGGGAATGGCAGTTCCACAGAACCAGATATTGTACATGAATCCAGATGTGTTAACAGTTCCAGTGACTATTGGTCCAGTTGTTTCTTTGTATGCTCCAGGTATGACAGGGAATATTGCCCATACATCGAAGGTCCCAAATGTCCCAAATATCCCAACTGTATCACACAGTCACCAGAAGTTGGTGAGCCCAAGTGAATCAGAAATAAAGAATTAATTCACTTCACAGACCTATGACTCCTACACCCATTTCAGACCCAACTGCAATGACAAGTCAGACAAGATATACTCCTTATGCGAGGTTTCCACAGAAAGCCTGGTTGCTCTTTGTCCCCGGAACAGAACAAACACCCTATAATGGTTGCAGTACCCTGAATAGAAGGTTACCATTCTTTACTCCAGACATGACAATTGAAAGGACAATCAACTTTAGAACCCCAAAGAACAGAAACTGTACAGAATAATTCAGTAAGCCTGCAAGGCTTCCCTGCCCAACAGTTAATTAATTGGCTGCATAATTTGAATCCCCACGGTGCAACAGTGGGAATGAGTTGTCATACCAAGCAGAGAACACAGCAGAGAGAGAGACACCAATGGATGTATCCAGATTGAAGATAGTAATATCAAAATTATATCAGGGAATTTAGACACATGACACTTAGAAATTTACACAGAGGATGAACTACGGTTTACATGCAGAGATGTTACCAAACGCACAAAGCAAGGCTATGACAGGTTAGCTGAAGTAGCCCAGAAATATGGTGTTGATTTGGAGAAATCGAAGCAACTGAAAAAGAGTTACGGAGTAGATTTCAGTGACAGGGATATACTAAACATGAGGTCTCTTGGAATGAAATTCTACATTAAAGAATTGTCACATACATTCAGAAATGAAGTACATTAGGTAAGTGGGAAGGAAAATGGTCAAAGAAATGAGATCAGAAGAAAGTATAAAAGACTATGCCTCCAGCAGGATCAAGTCAAACTGAAGGGCTTGTAAAGATGCTTTCAATGAGAGAAATTCCCTGATGGAGGATATGTGCATCTACCTTGGAGTAGAAGTGACATTTTGTCATTTACAAATGATTTCCCGAAATTGAGAGAGAAGCCTGTGGAATGGTATAGCCAGACAGAGAGATTTGTGAAACTTTCAAGATGCCTATGGGAAGATTTGAATATTTGACTAAATTGTTTGACATTGTGGCTCCAAGTGATTTGTCGTCTGCATGCAAGGTTTATGGCAATTGGCCTGACAGAGAATCTCCATAAGATCCTGGTACCTCGGTGCCAAATGAAAAGGTGATGAAAAAGTACAATAAAGTGAGTGAATTTCTGAAAGACAATATGGGGGTCATTCCGACCCCGGCGGGGGCCGGGGATGCGGGAGCACCGCCAACAGGCTGGCGGTGCCCCGCAGGGCATTCTGACCGCGGCGGTTTGGCCGCGGTCAGAACAGGAAAACCGGCGGTCTCCCGCCGGTTTTCCGATGCCCTCAGGAATCCTCCATGGCCGCGCAGCTTGCTGCGCCGCCATGGGGATTCCGACACCCCATACCGCCATCCTGTTCCTGGCGGTTCGCCCGCCAGGAACAGGATGGCGGTATGGGGTGTCGTGGGGCCCCCGTAAGAGGGCCCCACAAAGAATTTCAGTGTCTGCTCAGCAGACACTGAAATTCGCGACGGGTGCAACTGCACCCGTCGCACCTTCCCACTCCGCCGGCTCCATTCGGAGCCGGCTTCCTCGTGGGAAGGGGTTTCCCGCTGGGCTGGCGGGCGGCCTTCAGGCGGTCGCCCGCCAGCCCAGCGGGAAAGCCAGAATGGCCTCCGAAGCGGCCATATGGCGGTTCTCTCCAGGCGGGCGGCTCCCGCCGCCCGCCGGGGTCTGAATGACCCCCTATGTCTCCTAAGGATATTGGTTAGGTGATAATAGACAGAACAACTCAGGAAACTAAGGAGTTGATGCATTCCTACTATGAGAGTTTGTTTCAGGCTTTGAAGCATTTTAGTGGTACTGAGACCATTGAAGCAAAAGATATTGGTCACTGTGTATTCAGATTACTGCAGTGATGCATTGTAAATGAAGCAGAAATGGCTTAAGGAAAAGCTCATGCTAATGTAGCTGAGGGCTGCATAGAACTGTCTGCAGATTACAGGGAGTGTTTGTGAAATGCAAGACGCAATGCAATGCAATGCAATGCAATGCACATGAGCAGGAAGCTCATGTGATGCAGGGAGGAAATGTATTTCAACCGCAAGGAAGAGGATATGGCATTCCGTTAGATCAGACTGGTGTTGTGGATAGGCAGACTTCGAAGAGAACTAACCTGTGTCAGGTGTGTGGCCAGTTTAGACACTGTAGGAGGGAGTGTCCGCTGAAAGTGGGTAATAATCAGATGTTGAATAGTGGAATGGTGCAAATTCAAGATGGAAATCAGATTCAAATGCAGTGAGTTCAAAGTCTCGGGAATGCAAAATGCAAATATATCCCATAGACAACAGATGCAGGTTTCACAAGACCTGCTGTCCCAATAGCAACAGCAAATGAATGTGTCCAGACAGAAATTTAATCAGGTGACAAATCCAAACCCAGATTTCATAACATTCCAGTTTCCTTTGCTTGATTTGAGTGATGAGGGGCTCTCAGAGGTTTTGCAGTTAAATTGCCCGAATGAAGAGGGATGCAAGCTAGATTCATCCTTAGAAGTGGATAGGCGTGGTCCATATGTTGATGGAGATGTAAATGGTCACTGTGTGTTTTTTCTCGTTGACACAGGTGCAACTCACTCTACTGAGCAAGCAGCAGAGGTGCCAAATTTGTCCCATCCTGGAAAGAAAATTCAAGTTGTAGGTGTTGCAAATCAGCAACTGATTCATTCAATAACAGAAATGGTCCCTGGCAATATAGGTTCCTTTGAGGATAAACACCAATTTGTGGTTTGTGATTCGAGTCCTGTGAGTTTGCTAGGATGTGACCTGTTCTGTAAGCTAAATTGTTCCATTAGCTGCACACCCCGAGGAACTAATAGCCAGACAAATGAGGCGGATGTAATATTTAAAATGGAAGATCTGACCATGACTGCAACATTGTACCCAATGATTTACCTGAAGATTTAAAAGATACTGGGCCTGATTCTAACTTTGGAGGACGGTGTTAAACCGTCCCAAAAGTGGCGGATATACCACCTACCGTATTACGAGTCCATTATATCCTATGGAACTCGTAATACGGTAGGTGGTATATCCGCCACTTTTGGGACGGTTTAACACCGTCCTCCAAAGTTAGAATCAGGCCCACTGTGTCCCCTGAAGTTTGGGATTTTTCAGAAATAGAGACTGGCCTCATTAAAGATGTTGAACTAGCAGAAATAACTGAAAAGACAAAATCTGTGTACCCGAGAATACCTCTATATAATCTGATACCAGAAGTAATTGCATGGATTACCCCATTATTACAGGCCTTGATTGAGCAGGGGAATCTAAAGGAGAAAATGGAAAGTCCATGTCACTCTCCCTTTCTAGGACTGCGGAAGACCAGTGGAAAGTACTGCATTGTCTAGGATCTGCGCAAGATAAACAAGATGGTTGTTCCCTGTTGTCCCATCATACTGAATCCAGCAGGAATTTTATTCCAGATTCGCTGTGAAGAAGAATGGTTCATTGTGATTGAGCTTTGCCAAGTTTTTTTCTCCATTCCATTGCATAAAGCAAGTCAGTTTCTCTTCACTTTTGAATTCGGCAGTCATGTTTTGGCATGGTGCTGATTTCCTCAAGGGTATATTAAATATCCTTTGATTTTCAATCAGATTCTAAAGAAGTCAGAATGTTCCTGGGAATGGTTGACTACTGTCATCAGTGGATTCCTAAGTTTCCCTTCTGGCCAAGCCTTTACAGAGGCTGACACACAAGGATGTGTCTGATCTGGTACCATTGGATGACAACTGTGTCCGTGCTTTCACAGAGCTGAGAGAAAACCTCTGTCATACTCCAGCTCTTGGAATTTCTGAATATATCAAATATTTTACTTTGTTTTGTTGCAAACGAGAGGGATGTGCTCTCTCAGTTTTGACTCAAGTAGCCTATTTTCCTGCTACTGTTGATCCTGTGGCATCTGTGTTGCCCGGTTGTCTTAAAGCTATGGCCATGATCAGCGTCATCAGTGAGCAGTGCGAAAGCATTGTTATGGGTAACAAAATTACAGTTTTCATTGCTCACTCTGTTGAGATTTTGTTAACTCAAACAAAACCCAGCACCTTACAAATGTTGGGCTTACGCGTTATGAACAGGCACTTTTAGTTTTGCCCCATATAATGTTGAAGAGATTTTGTACTTTGAATCCTGCCAACCTCATGCTATTGAATGCTGATGAAAAAAATGCAAATGTTGCAGATGAGGACAGTTGAACATGACTGTCTAGATGTCACTGAACTACGAACCAAGTTCAGAAGTGATATTAAAGACACCCATTGACGGAAAATTAGTAAGTGATGTATGTTAATGGCTCCTGTTTGAGAAACCATGAAGGGAACCTGCGAGCTGGTTACGCCGTCTGTACAGTCTCAGGTGTGGTTGAAGCTTTCCATCTTAAAGGAGTCTTTTCTGCCCAAGTAGCTGAATTAGTGGCTCTTACTAGAGCTTGCTGTGTTTCCGATCAGCTGAAGGTGACAATATTCACCAATCATCAGTATGGCTTTGGTGTTGCCCATGATTTTGGTCAGGTGTAGTCCCAGATAGACTTTATGACCTCCTTTGGCATACCCATTCACAATGAAGATAATGTTCACAGTTTGTTAAATGCACTGCAAATGCCAACCCGGATTGCTGTAGTGAAGTGTACAGCTCAAAAAAAGTTGATGATTACATCTCATTAGGCAATAACTATGCTGATGAGATCACAATATACTGTGCATTATATAGTACTGCCTTCAATGAGGAAAACTCCATTGAGGGAGAGGATGAAACAAAGTATAATATGTTGTTAACTGCTACAGATACTTGGGAAGAGATTAAGGTATTGCAGGACGAAGTGCCTGAGGAAGGACAGCAGGGGTGGATTAGAGCAGATTGTGTCAAAAGAGATGCAGATATTTGAGTTTCAAGTGATGGAAGAGTTATGATGCCTAATAGTTTGTTGCCACCCATGGCTAGGTATTAACATGGTCCTGGGCATGTGGGACATGATGCAATGGTGTGCTTGTTCCATCAGAGTTTGTTTAACTCTAGGTTCAGATTGATGGCTGAAGCCCTTTATCACAGGTTTGTCACATGTCAGCAGATGAGTGTAGGTAAAAGAACTGCAGTGACACTGAATCACATAGGGAGGCCAGAAGTACACTTCAACAGCATGCAGCTTGATTTCATGGAGTTCCAGTATGCATTGGATTGAGGTACATCTTGGTCACTGTGTGCATTTTCTCTCAGTGGGTAGAAACTTACCTGACTAGGAGAAATGACAGTCTCACAGTACCAACATTATTGCTTAGAAAGCTGATACAACGTTTCGGATTCTTGACTTCACTAGAATCAGACCGAGAAACTCACTTCAACAGTGAGGTTTTGAAAATATTGTGTGCAGCATTACAAGTTGAGCAAAGGCTACACTGCAGTTACAGGCCAGCAACACCCAAATTGGTGGAACAAATATCGAAATTCAGGTGAACATTTGTGCTTCTTCCTCACTGAAATGGACTGATGCATTGACTCTTCTTTTGATGTGTGTGCACAGTACTCCAGACAGAAAGACAGGCTTGTTGTCACACAAGATAATTATGGGGTGCGCAATGCGATTTCAAGCTGTGCCAGCAAATGCTCTCGTGAACATTACAGATGGCTTGGTACTAGATTATTGCATAGGACTAGCTGATGTGGTTCATTCTGTGTCCCATCAGGTTGGAGAAGTTACAGTCCAGCCGTCACAAGAGCTGTGGCGATTGGGTCATGGTGAAAAAGCAGGTGAGAAAGTCATGCTTAAAGCCATGTTGGAAAGAACCCCCATCAATATATTCTCATCACAATGACAGCTGTGAAGTGTGCTGGTCTTCCAAATTGGGTGCACAATGCACATACTCAGAAAGTGCAAGGTCCCCTAATCTGTCTCTGAAGGGTTAGGTGTCATGAGCCATAAACAGCAGGTTAGTCCAGCTGTGAGGGATGAGCAACAGCCAAAACAGCACAATTGAGGTCCAAGAGGGATCTGAGAGAGTCAACCCACAGCAGTTGTTGGTACAGAAGGGTCGAGAACAAAAAGGTTGACATTGCAAAGCTCAGGTACTAGCCAATGATCCTGTGCTGTAGCCAAATGTGTTGTGTCTGGTGATAAGTGGCCGAGTAAGCAAATCGTACCAGAAGTGCAGCTACCCGCAATTATTCCAGAGGAAAATGAAGAATCCACTCAAACTGACAGTGATGCAGAAAGACCAGTGACTTGGAGATCAATGAGAAAAATAGTTCCAAGTCAAAAGTAAGCAGCACCTTAATGGACCTATTACACAGCCTTTTGTCTTAACAATTTAAACACAGCTGAACATTTTTGAGTTCTTTCTCATGTTGGAACTGAGCTTTCAGATTTCATTGCCAATTAATAGACTGAGACACTACATTATTGAAGTAGATATTAGTCAATTTGAACTGAGCTTTTTCTGACAAGAACTTTTGAGCTGTTAGTACAAAACCTGATAAACTTTCTAGAAGGTCAAGAACAATTTGCAAGTATTGAATTTTTGTAAATAATAATTGCTATTTGCTTTGCTCACAAATAAAAAGAACTCAAAGAGACAATTGCTATTTTGCTGCAGTTTTTACATTTTATACTTTCATTTTTCCTTAGTTGAAGTTAGAGAACTCAGACAACCCACAAAATCCAAAAGAAGTAAGCTTAATTATATATGTATGTATAGGAGTACTAGTTATGGCACTCCTGATGATGATTGTGTTATTAACTTGGGGAAAAGAAGAATTAGCTCATTCAGCAGCCGGAAGACAAGCAGCCCTGGCCCCATATTTGCAACATGTAGGGAAATTGTGTATATGCAGTCCCAAGTAAAAGATTGATGCAGTATTTCTAGGGACTTGTGAATGCAGAAGAGTTTTTGTTTAAAAGTGTTTGGACCTTTATCCTAGCTGGACAAGACTCCGCTATACCGGGAGTCTGTTACATCTGTGGAAAACAGGCTTATTTCAAGTTGCTGAAAGGATGGTATGGTATATGCTATCTAGGAGTTGTATTTTCAAAGATATAGCACATGGAACCCTTCAATGACCCTGTATGGGATAAGAAAACAAAGGTCCGAGTTAAACTAGTGCTTCAGAAGTGACAGGAGACATTTTTGGGGCATTGATTCCATCAGTAGGAGTGTTCCTAAATGACCTGAGGATTACAAAGTGGTTAACAATTGTAGTTAAGTTATCTACAAGTAAAGCAGGTGTCTTCTTGTTTGTAGGCAGAGAAGTGGTTGATAGGAGATCAATGGTTTTACAAAACAGTTTTGCGTTAGACATCCTTCTTGTGAATCAGGACATAGTTTGTAAGGTTTTACAGGCAAAAAATGATGCACTTTCATTGCAGACAATAGTAAGGAGCTGAGGAAGTACATCAACACATGACTAACTTGAAAAACGTGAAAAATGATTAACCTGAAAATGAAATCAGTTTAAATACCACACTTGATATTCGACATACAACTGGTTTTAACTATCACTCATTACTTGAAAATACAACCACATGATGCTGGGCCAACTGACCTATGAGTGCAGACAAACAAACTTAAATATGTAGGTGACATGCTATAGATCTATGTACTTACCCTAGTAATAGGTAAGAATTACCCTTCGAGGGGTCGTGGGGGTAGGCCCTGTAGACACACCCTAGAGTTTTGCTTAATGAGACCACAAAACAAAATGCCAAAGAGTCAAGTTCCCAAACAAGATATTAAGCCTATACTTTCATTCAGACGAAACAAAAGCATCAGGGACAGACTGGTCCACAGCAATATATGGCAAAGAGCCCAGGAATGACAAGCAACATTGTGGCCCTTCCCCCAGTGACATGGCACTACCCATATGGTAATTGTTCTGTATGCCCCCTTACTGAACAATCAAAAACACTAGATCTTAGGACTGGCGTCAGTATGGGAACAAAGAGCCAACACCAATTGCAATAGCAGGAAAGTGATTTACATCATCACATGCCCTTGTGGCTTCCGATACATTGGGATGCCCACCAGGAAAGTGAGAATCTGGATTAGTGAGCACAGAACTACTGTGCGGTGTGGGAGACATCTACTAAACTCACTATATATTTCTTGGAGAAAAATCATACAAAGATATGAAATGGTTAATCATTGAAAAACTTTCCTCTCAAGGTGACATTACCAACAAACTCTTAGAAAAGGCGCAGATATGGGTCTATAAACTATGAACAAACAAAGGACTTAAAGATGACATACCATGGCAATAGCTGAACCTTCGCTAATCCTTTTTTTATTCATTACAATCTGACAATAGGAATACATTTCCATTCTAACAGCTAACCACAACATAGGCAGTGTTTCATTAAGTCACGCTTCCTAAGGCCACAGGGGTAATTTATTTAACACACTTCACATCATCATTAAGGGTGTACTACCAAATCTCTTTAGCGTGTTCCACATTGAGACCTCTAAGGATATATAAAAAATTACAGGCACCTTTGGGGATGCGTGCATATCACTGACTAGAGGTGAATATACTGACCAAAATGGCCGTTGAAAGACTGAGGACAAGAGAAGCCAGCAGAGTGAATGTAGTCAAAATACTATGGGTTACACCCTGCTGTGAGAAGGTTCACCAGCTTTTAATTTTTCCTTTTTCTTTTTTCTTCATAGGCTCACCTGGTACTAAACATTCACAGGTGAACAGCATTCTGTATTATACAGATATTGGTGATTTGTTCACAAACAGGGGGCATCACAAAAGTCTCTTAGATATTTTTGTATTTAGGGTAAATAGGCGGTGCAACTTATATGAAACTTATCAAGTCTAACTTCCATTATATAAGTTCAGGGGACTACATTCCCCATGATGCACCAGGCACATTTGACAGGATTCTAGGAGGCATCACTGTGCCTTGAAATGCCAGGAGAGAGCATGCAAAACAACCTACGTGCACACCGCTCACATGTGGGTGTCATAACAAGAGTCCTCACAACCCATGCCAGGGCTTCCACAACTTTACGTGCAGCACCTGCGTCCTCTAAGCAGTATGCGCTGTACTTAACCCTCATTGGCCGCCACGATGAGCAGCAGTGACAGCCTCAAACAAGAAGCGTGACCTTTGTACTCATTGGCTAAGCTCTCTTACACTGACAATTCAGACAACAGCGCACAAGAAGATGGAAAATACAGCTCCACTGCATTCTATGGTCATCAACCGGGAAGAGCGGTATGCTGAGTAGGTTTCAAAAAGGTAGGTACCCTTGACAATGTGAGTAGTGTGTTTTCCGGGCACTAAGGCCCTTGTTAAGGTCATTGTTTGTATTTTGGGCCTTCCTTATTTAAAAGTTGGCAACAAAAGGGAGGCCTTATTTGAATTATCTTAAAATGCTGGCTCTTTGGAGTACCGTTTTGTCTTCTTATTATGCAAACCCTAGGTTGTGACTACAGAGCCTACTCCCACTAAATCCTGAAGGATAAGTCTTACCTACTACTAGGTTAAGAACATAGAAACCACAACATGTCACCTACATATTTAAGATTGTTTATCTGCACCCCACGGCCAGTTGGCCCACCGTCATGTGGTTGTATTTTCTAGTAACAAATTGTGGTTAAAACACGTGGCCTTGAATGAGACTGATAAGCATAGTTGGCACACTGTGAGATGCTAAACTAAAAATGAGTGTGACATCTTGGTTTTGTATAGTGCATTAGTCATTATTTGCATTATGGAAGGAACCTCTCATTAGGAGGTCAAGAGCGCGCCTTTTACAAACACGTTTTTGGCACTGATTGTCCTCACCGTGTATTGTTCGTTTTTTAAGAACGTCCAAAAGGGCAAGTACTTCACAGTCATTGCTAGCAAATATCTATGTATGCATGCCACATTTTATCTGCATACGACAAAAGAATGCATCCCTGACGAAGGCCCTGGCCTTCTTAGGCCATTAATGGAAGGCAATAACATGTTGGCATTTTAGTAGGGTGATAGGACCACAATATACTTAATGCCCCTCATAAATAGGCCGTCATTACAAGTGTGGTAGTCCGAGGACTGCCATACTCCCGGTGACAGATGGATCGCCACACTCCAGGTGGACCGACTGCCACATTACAACCCTGGTGGACAGAACCACCTAATGACCACCTAAACATGGTTCCTCACATGGTGACGGTGGATGGAGTTGCACTCAGCCAGGGCAGGGCTGAACTCAGCGCCCCTGGTTGTTAAAACTCAGCTTTCTGCCAGCCTTTCCATGGCAGGGACACCGCCATGGAAAGGCTGGTGGGAAGCCAGTTCTGGGGGCTACAGGGGAGCCCCGGCACTGCCCATGCCCATGCGCATTCCGAGGGTTCTGGAGTGCTACTATACTGGTCTCGGCTCACTTAAAGGCATACAATCATGGGGGGGATGTCGCAGTCATGGCAGTGGTGTCCTCCCCACGAGTTTGGTGGTCCCATGGTGGGACCGCCAAACTCATAATGAGGCCCATCATTTTAAATCTTTCCAATCCTTCCTATTAATAAAGGGATACCTTGGGGTTGAATGAGAAATTTTATCTAGTTAAAAAATCTCCCTGCACTGCAATATTCAAAGAGCTTCCTGAAAGATGGTCCAGGCCACCCTGACCTTTAGGAGTAAGGGTGAACCTGATGCGATGATGAAGCATGACACTACTGTGGATGAGGGTTATATAAAAAAAGTTTGCCCCCTTTTTCCTACCTCTCACTAAGGTGGCATTTAGGTCTAGCTCATTTTTTCCTTCTCATGAGAGTTGCCTCTTCTAAGAGAGTGATACCTTAGTGGTTATTACATATATGGTTTTATATGCTGTCTGCCCTAACTCCAGGTTTTGCCTCATCTCTTCTGTGAGATTTGCCTGTCAACTTCTGTTTATGACAGACAGCGTTCTAGGGTGGTAGGCTGTTTTCCATTTTTAGAACATGCAGGACGCACTGGGCTGTTGTTAGCTAATCCAATGTGAAGATGAAGTCCATTAGCACCCATCATTGTGGTTTGAGGCTGAGTAAGAGGTTTGATGACAGAAGTGGTGCAAATAACAGATGAAGCTGAAAAAAATACTATCACTGCTAATCCAGTTCCTCAATAAGAATTTCTGTTCCACAAATTTATAAAACATATGTTTCCTAGAGTTTCAATTGATGAGAATATATATTTGAAAGCAACCCTGCTTGAGGGCAAGGGGACGCTTTCTTACCATGGGGCACGCTGCGGGGAGGAACTGGCGGTGCTAGCACACTTCCAACGTGAGTGGACAGAAATGGCAGGGTATCGCGGGTTCCACTGTCTAGACTCCAGCTACTTGGGGCGGCTGGCACAGCTGGAAAAAAGTACATTATCATTAAGGTCATGTGCCATTTGCAAAGCAATAAATAAGACAAGACAGCTTCAAATAAAGTATGATTAGAGGTTGAGGAACAGTTTTCATCAACAGCAATGTGGTGTAACCCACCATGCGTCATACACTTAAAGGAAACATAAAGGATATACTCATAGATCCACTACTTTTGTTTCACTCAAAGGCCCCAATCAAAGGGCTCTGTATTTTCTGATTAGTCTGTAAACTGAGCTACTGGCAGAATTGAGAATTACAAAGCAATGAAGCATTTCCAATGTTTTCTCTCATAATGTGCAGAAGCAAAACAGACCACAAATGAAGAAAACTTTGAGGGAATGGTTGCAGAAACATCCATCCCTTGTTGACATTCCTACCAATTAGGGGCATTCTTGGAATAAGCATCCTAACATCCTGTATGATTCAGTACTACGGATCCTTTATTGCTAAGAGTAGTCCATCTGATACAGTAACAATGCTGCCTATCCATTGCCTATCAAAATAAGTGGCTTTATTAGTTAAAGGTTAATGGAATACGAATTATCTTTCTCAGGGAGAAGTAGAAATGTTTTAAAATGTGAATTGAGATTTGCAGTCAGAGTGCATTTTTATTCTGAACTATGAGATCCCTTACTCCTAGAGATTGGTGTAGATAGAAAAGTTCTTATTCTGGAAAAAACTGTTATGGACATGAAGTAAATAAAATAAAATAAAAAACATTGGATGGAAATTTTAAAAGGGGAACAACCCAAAGTACTGTTTGTGCACATTAGTCCCTTTTTGTACAGAACTGTAAGTCATGAGTAATAAATTGAGTAAATCCCAGTGCGGTTTATATGTAGCACCAGAATTTTGGTCTTGTCTAAACACAGCATTAGTTTTCTGTTTTCAAAGACAAATTGTGAACAATGCAATGTACAGAGTAGACTCAATGTACTCATGAGCTGCGAGTCATGAGTGAAAACTGGGCATGAGCCACTTGCTCATGACTCGATGGCTTTTTTGTATATCTCACTTCTCCGCACCTGATTCTATGGCCTTCACCCCAGTTTGTGTGTTTCCTACCCAAGCAGCATTTTGGTCTCTCCACATTTTGACTGTATTGCACATGATTCCTCCTCTGATGTCAGGCATTGAATTTCTGTACAAATGAGGAAATATTTTCATTGCGTCTCCTTGCTCCCGTCCCACCTTTCTCCAGCCCCCTTTTACTTCACTAAAAACTATTCCACTCATTTCTGCTTGTCCTGCAGCTTCCTTGCATTATGAATGCTGCCACTCATTATACAAGCAGGTGGCCATTTTAATTGTTTTTTTAATCTATTCCAAGATGGTGAATGTGTGCCCATATGCATACACACGCACATATATAAGATGGACATTTTTGTGCACTGTCTTAATGTTTAAGGAAGTATATTCATTGGAGGCCACCATATGTGTATACCTACACAAAGTGTCCATCTTTGAATGATTAATGAAATTAATTTAAAGACGTGAGCAAACACATGAATCTGCATTGTGGCAGCAGCCTCCTTTAAATCAATTTTCTTAAAGTATGCAATAAACCTGAATTTAGATTCCCGTATGAGTAAAATTGCTCTCTTTGTGAAATATTCAAGTTAACTCTTTTTCATTGATACAGGATGCTGGAAGGTGAAAATATATTATTAACCACAAAAGTTCCGGGAGAAAGAAAAATTAAAGGAGAATAAATAAGGAATCAAATGGTGCCTAGACACAAGATTGTACAAAAATATAAATTATTTTAAAATAATGTTAATTAAACATATAACAGTGGCTCCATGTGTTAAAAAAATCCATATGTACAAACAATATACATTATAAAACAGAATAGTCAAAGTGGTGGGACAAAGAGTCAAAACTAAACACAAAACCACAATTAGTGTAACAAAAATCACAGTCAATGTTTATTTCTAATCAGCCAATTGGGCGTCAACAGCATTTCCACACTTATTGTTAGCTGGGTCATCTGGAAGATGAATATCAGCATTATTATTCTGACGTGCAGTGCTTTAAAGACTTATTTTATTAAATGAGTACACGTCCCTTACCTTTTTCGACAACAGAGAGATTGGGGTCACTGCACGGTTTGCAGGGCCCAATCACCTGGTGGAGAAGAGTGCGCTGAAAGTTGGGGGGCTGTAAAAGGCAAAAAAAGTGCATTATCAGTATTCCTACTGGAGTGTAGATTTGAAATAAAATCCTTCTCATCACTTATGATTAGCCGTAGTGGAACATGGGTTCTTACATGGAACAGTGGTTATACCTGAATAAATGAAGTGAGCTTTATTTCAGCATTTCAGATTTAGAAATAAAAAGACTTACTCAGGCAACTAGACAAGCAAGTCAATAATCTTGGTATTGCTTTTTTGGGTGTAACCTTTATCTAACTAAATGGTTCCTCACCTTTAGACTATTCCCATTTGCCAGACTGTATCGAGAAGTTGTAAAACAATTGTTGTCACAGACTGGTAGGTGTCACTGTGCAGCTGCTCATTGATGGCATTCCACTCCAGAAGTGATGAATGGTGCCAAGGTGGTGGGTCTGTGAAACAGCTCATATCAAAAAGTCCTGCAGGACCGAATGGGAAAAATGCCTGTTCTATCAAACCTGGCTGTCACAGTTTTAGTGCTTTGTGAATGTGTGCACTAAAGCCCATGCTGCAGCCTGATAGATATCACAAACATGCACACCACATGCCAACTCTATGGTACCAGCCTTGGCCCTGGATGCTGCTTCTTAGCCAATGCTTACCACCTCTTAATGCAGAGGACTATCCACTGTGACAAAGTTATTTTCTTCACTGCCTTTCATGGCCACAGAACTCCTCACAAAAAGCTGATTGTCCACTCAAGGGTCTTTGGTGCGAAAGATGTAAAAGTTCAAGGCTTTTTGGTGCTCTCCTTTTCAAGGGGTTAGGCGGTGCAATGAACCTTGAGAAAGTGACGGGTGACCTAATGGAAGAAGGAGTCATGGCTTTTGACAAAAGGCCATCTTGTTCCTTAGCAGCAGTTTATTTTGTGAAAAGGTGGTGAAAGGCAATTGCACCAAAGAGCTTGGAGCTCAGGTCATTTAAAACATGACAGTTGGTCCGGCAAATGAAACAAAGGCTGAAAAAGGGCAGACAGACAACTGTTAATGGTGCCCACTGCAAGTTCTTCCTGTGCCAGAAATAATACAAACTACAGGGCAGCCGACAGTTTGGCCTGGAATGGTCTGGGATACAGCTGCCACACCAGGTCACATACTTGTCCAAGAGTCCAGGTAGTTAGTTTTGTAGAAGGGCAGCTGGCAGCAAGGATGACATCCACAGCTTTTTGAGAAATATCAAACACTGTCAACTGCTGCTGCCCAATCTGCATGCATAGGAGTTTAAATTGCAGAGATACGGATGCAGGGCCCTGCCCTCCTGCTGCAACAGGATATTCTCCTAAATCGGTGTCTTGATCGCAAGATAGATATTCATGTCCACAAGTTGAAAGTACCACACTCTCCTTGCTCAATCCGAAGGCACTTTGATGACTTTGGTCCAGTTGTTCCTGATATTCTTCAACACTCAAGGCAGGAGAGGCAGCAGTGAAAAGAGGTAGAGTCCCACACTCCACTCCAGCTGGAATACATCTCTAAAAGACAGCCTTCTTGAAAACTCCAGTGTGCAAATCTTTTGACAGTAGACAGTCTCAACGGTGATAAAAAGATTAAGTCAGGGTACTTTCCATTGTTGTCAGATGCCGCGTGCCAACTGCCATTTGTCATCCAACATTTGCTGAGATGTCTGCCCTATCATTCAAAGATCCCACCAGGTGGTTCATGACCAGGGAAATGCCTTGATGCTCCAGCTAACTTGAGGGAAGTAAACCCCTTGGTGGAGGACCCAGAACCCAAACCTGCCCTGCCTGGTGCAGTACCACATAAAAGTGGTGTTGTCCATAAGAACGGGAACCAGCCTCTATTGATGACAGTAGGAAGGGTCTCATTCGAAAACCAGAGTCTTCCGATCTCCACCTCTCCCAAATGACCACCAAAGCCCAGCAAGGACTCATTCATCACCACTGTCAGCTTCGGGTGGGGCAAAGGGAAGGGTCTGCCACTGATAGTAATGCAGACAAGCCACCAATGCACATCATTTGCAGTCTCCTCCAAAACCTTGGCAGAATCCAATAGGTTCCTCTGACTCTAGATCAATAGAGGCAGGCTCCACTGCACAGCCCGCATATGCCCCCTGTCATAGTCAATGAGCAGAGTTCAAAAGGCTCTTTCTCTGAGACCCGGGACCGCGGCTGAACCACTTGGATCAGAGTCTGAATGTCCTACACTTGTTGTAATGGAAGAATGACTGAAACTGCACAGTATCCAGAATGGTTCCAATGAAAGAGAGCCTTTGCGAAGGAGTCAGGTGAAATTTTGGCATGTTGATAGTGAACCCCCATGATGTAAGGAGGTTCGCATTTGTCTGCAGATGATCTATGACTGACTGTGGTGAGCCCAATTTCCCCATCTTGTCATTGAGGTAAGAGAAAACTGGAATCCCCAGTCTTCAAAGGTGTGCTGAGACACCTGCCATCACTTTTGTGTACACCCGAGTGACACTGGTGAGGGCGAAGGGGAGCAGGATCCAATGCAGACAGAACTGGGCCAACATGAGAATCCTGAATTTGTCCTCCTTCCGAAAACAGAGAGATAAAATAGGACAAAGGCCTTCGTCCTTCTTTGCCACAACAAAATAGTTGGAGTAACAGCCAGTTCATATTTCCAGGGCTGGACCCTCTGTCCTTTGACCATAAAGGCCTGCTCCATTTGAAATAAGACAGACAAATGCTCCTGTGAATGCTGATCTGATGTAGGCTGGGAAAGGAATGGTGGGGATCTCTCTGACCATGTCCACAGACTGTTGCCTTAATAAACAGTTGGCATTCACCAACCTAAATGCCTCAATTCGGTTTGACTCTTTTTCTGAGGGGGTTGTAAGGAAAATATTGGGGTTTATCTTGCTGGGGGAAGCTTGGCCACCCAGACTTTCTGGCGTGGGATGTTACATTAAGAAATCAAGGTCACCTGGTGTTAGTCTGTGGAGTCGGGCCCATTAGCGTATCAGTCAACAGTTCAGTGAAAAGCAGCAAAGGTTCAGAGAAAGCCCATTCAGGCTGTAGAACTTCAGTCGGAATATTTGTCTTGAGTTCCATAGGAGGAAATTGGAAGCCCTACCACCTAAACTGTGTGACATATCACCACAGCAAAGGCAGCACTCTCCTCTGCTGATGGCCTGGGGGAGAAATCAGCCCAGTATCTGGTGATGAGTCCAACACACTGGCCCCCAGCAAATCTGTGTAAAAGTTGTTATCCTTATAGTTTGGGGGTAAATCATCATCTCTATTGTTATCACTGAATGCTGGTTGACGTGGTCGGAGTCAGAACCAAAAAGGTTTTGGAGTACTGAAGGGTAGCTCTTCTTTAAATGCATTATTGTATTTGAATCTGACTGTATGGGGACCAGGTGCATTGGAGCATATTTAGGATGTGACCTCAGCCAAGGCTGAGATGAGTTTGGCTAGGAGTCAGACACAACTATTGGTATGGAGTACTCCTCGGACACCAGTGGCATCAGAGTGGTGTCGATATCAATGTGAATTTCAGTATCAGAGTGGAAGTTGTCACTGAAGCTGAGGCAGAACCTGAGATGCCTTAGGAGTCACTGATGGGTCCAAAGATGGATCTGCTTACGGTAATCCAACTGAAGGCCAAGCCGGATCCTTGAGGCATGAAGGTTCACCAGAGGGAGATGGAAGAGTGCTGGAAATACATGCAACATGGCCTGTTTAAATGCCTTAATCTGTTGTGTCATCACCGATTGCCTGGAAAACTCAGGGTGCAGCACGATCAGATATGGCGTCATCTCTTAGGAGTGGAATTGGAGTGAGACCCAGATCCTGATGCCCTAGCCACTTCTCTGGGAGAGAGTGGTGGGACTTGTGTGAATCACACATTGGCTTCAGGGGCTTCTGCTTGAAGTTCAACTTACCACGAAAACTTGGACAACAATGAGGACATGCCAGAGGAAGGGCCCGAGGGCAGGTCTGCGCCCTGGACTTTTAGCGAGAGCAGGACTTGTGCGATATCTTACAGTGTTCGGTGATGTACAGCTGCACTTCATGTTCCCTGATTTCCTTTGGATTCATGATGGCACACTCTCCGCATGACTTGAAGTTGTGCCCTGAACCCAAACACTAGATACATACCTCATGTGTGTCTTTCACAGACATTTGCTTGTGACAGTCTGAAAAGGTATAAACCCTGTTGTTTTTTAGGGTACATTGTTCCTTACAAACTGTTTTTATTGGAAACAATGTAGTAAAAATACTAATCAATCAATAAGAAAAAAGTTTGAACTAGCCCCTGATCCATGGCACAGAATGAAAGGAACTGAAATAGTGTAGAAGTGACACATCCAGCACGGAAAGAAGTTAACGTGGAGCTACACGGTGCCCCCTACTGGCAAGTGGCAGCAATGCTATTTTAGGTCTTCAGGAAACAGTCTGGCATTTGGGGATATTCTACAGGTGATGAATCTGCAGTTAGAAGTGTCCATAGGAAATATATGAGTGTGCATAAACACACGTAAAGCTACAATCATAATGCTAACTTGTTAGAAAACTAGAAATAAATTATTAATAGAAGAAGAAAACAGAAAGCTATATGTATATTCTTGCATGAGACATAGAATACAGAGAATAAGGGCTAGTTTCCCAGATCCTACAGCCCTCTAAACTGTGGACTATCACTGTGCATACTGAAAAGTTGTGTACAGTGACAATAGCATTTTCCACAAAACCTGAACCACAATTTTACAAAGAGAGTGTTACAGTTCGCAGTTTATCCACAAACTGCGTTTACAGGCCTGAAAGAATTGCATACTTTTCTTCTTATGGAAAATGACATTTCTGCAGCTTTGCCTTAGAATCAATCATTCAAACACATCTTTCCACATTTACTTTATTGCTGATGTCATTTTAAGACTTTGGTAAGAAAAAGGCCCCATTTACATTATGTCACCCAGCAGAGGCTAGCTAAATGAAAGTGTGAAGTTGTGGGACAAGTCAGATAGGTAAGACTCCTTAAAAAAGATAAACATGGGCTTATCACAGCAGTGATGTGACACGTCAGCCTAGCAAGGGCCGGTCAAGAAGGCAAAGAAAATAACAGGTGGGTTGGTTTTGGCTTAGTCTTAGTATTTAGTAAGTACACAATGAAACATTTAGTCTTATGATCTCAAGATGCGGATGTATTATATCCTAATTTGTTCAATTAAGTTGTATCATATATAGGTTTGTACGCTGGATAACATATCCTTAGAACAAATATGTCTTTATTAAGGCAGGTAGACTCTCATCCAAGAGGTGTGGGATGCTCCATCTTCAAGTCCACTCCTAGCTGTAACATTTTATACACAGTGAGCTCCTACTGGAGGACCCAGTGTGTTGGGGGTCACCATTTATGAGCCAGTTTGTTGGGTATGGAGATGTTACTCCACCCGAGGTGGATCAAATAATACAATTATGTAGTGGAAGGTATTGGTAGTGTAATTCATTATGCAGTTCCTAGCACAAGATAAAAACAAGTGACATAAAGTGGGTTATCAGGACTCATCTTAGCAAAATTGTCCACATGTTCTTAACCATCAAAAATGAGTCAAGGTCAACGGCACTTGTCAGGCCAATACTGTACCCTACATCGTAATTAATATGTCCTTTTTTGTCATGTGTTAAGGAAAAAGGCATTCAATTAAATACCTACACCCCGAACAAAGGCAAAACGTATAGTTCAGATGCTGGCGCAATAACAAGGGCACAGAAACAATATTCTCCTATGGTGAGTGTGAAAGTCCTTATAATATACACTTTACATCAATTTTAGGTGTCAACAATCGCCACTTCAAATACACCCTTCTACTAGGCGGCATTTGATCTCTTTTGCTGACCATACTTTAATATTATTACGTGAAAGTGGGATGTTTTCCTGAAAACACTTAGCTATAACAGCAAGGTGATTATACCTTTATTCATGTTATTCATTTTATGCAGGTGTTACATGTGTAGTTAGGCTTTTTACGGATGGATGTGTGAAAGACAGAGAGAATGAGAGGAAACAAAGACAGACATGCCATCGAACATATAAATATATATATATATATATATATATATACAGAGAGAGAGAGATAACTCACGAAGATAAGAGCTCATGCACATATTGGGAAGGTAGGAAGCTATATCTATGGAATGAATGAGAATGGATAGAAAAGGGTATAGGGTTTCCAATAATGTTTAGTGTCAAATTTTATCCTCAATATATGCCTGTAACAGCACAGACATTGGGTTAAATTATCATACTAAGGCGGTCATTCTGACCCTGGCGGTCAAAGACCGCCAGGGCGGAGGACCGCGGGAGCACCGCCGACAGGCCGGCGGTGCTCCAATGGGGATTCCGACCGCGGCGGTAAAGCCGCGGTCGGACCGGCACCACTGGCGGGCTCCCGCCAGTGTACCGCCGCCCCATTGAATCCTCAACGGCGGCGCAGCTTGCTGCGCCGCCGAGGGGATTCCGACCCCCCCTACCGCCATCCAGATCCCGGCGGTCCGACCGCCGGGATCCGGATGGCGGTAGGGGGGGTCGCGGGGCCCCTGGGGGCCCCTGCAGTGCCCATGCCACTGGCATGGGCATTGCAGGGGCCCCTGTAAGAGGGCCCCTAAATGTATTTCACTGTCTGCTGCGCAGACAGTGAAATACGCGACGGGTGCAACTGCACCCGTCGCACAGCTTCCACTCCGCCGGCTCGATTCCGAGCCGGCTTCATCGTGGAAGCCTCTTTCCCGCTGGGCTGGCGGGCGGCCTGAAGGCGACCGCCCGCCAGCCCAGCGGGAAAGTCAGAATTACCGCCGCGGTCTTTCGACCGCGGAACGGTAAGCTGACGGCGGGACTTTGGCGGGCGGCCTCCGCCGCCCGCCAAGGTCAGAATGAGGGCCTAAGTCTGATATATACTAAACAACAAAGAATGACTTGCGTACGTAGATGGGTTAGAGTACAGAGATAGAGACGGATTCCGGTGATCGAATCACCACAAAAACATGCACTGGCTCACTTTCAAAATAAAGAACTGGTGTAAGGCCTAAGTTACCTGCCAATAATTGTCATTACATGAGAGTCTTCTCTTCATTGATATAGTGCTTAATGAGGCTAGTTAGGTTTCGGAGGGACAGCTCCGGTACCCAATCCAAATAGCTTCCTTAACTATAGGCCTAACCCTTTTATGCGCTATAAAACATAGGACGCATACCTTTTTTTCTGAAGTACTGCCTAATTCACACTCCTTCTTTAAGACAGGACTAATGGGCAGAGAGTGGCAGGATTTAATAGTGTAGTGAAGAAGCGACGACTAATGTATATGATTGATAAGTAATTTTGGAAATTACTCCGTTGTCTCACTTCCTTAATGTAGTGACTATAAACCAAAGCCAATCAAATGTCAGCAAAGAAAGACAGCGGGAGATCATGGTCTATCAGAACTGTCTACATATGAGACTCAGTGAAAAAAAAATGGATTCTGTATCTGCGCCTGCAAATCTAATATGGACTGAGAGGCAGGGACTTCCTGGAAATAGACAGAACAGGATCAGCATCAATACAGAGATAATACCAAAAAAACAGGTACAGGTTCCCTAGTGCTTGAGTGACGCGCCCCTTGAAGAACAGGATTTTTGAGCACCAGTAGACCAATGCCAACATAGTAGTGCTTGACATAGCAATCCATTGGCAGAAAACGTGACAATACTGTATATGCGTAATATCTCTTGGAGCCTTGCTGAGAGTCTTAGGTACATTGTTCGGGACCTGAACTTAACAGCCCACAAGTGTCACCTTCCAAAACTGATCTCTTTTCTAGGGCAGACTGGAAACATACAGACTTCTGAATCAGAGTCTGGTTTGTGATGGAAACATTGGAAAATTTTGAAGAGTCTCCCTCGAACTTTCAAAAAATGCTACGACTACATTCTAGTGTTAGACTGCATGCAAAACAAATACCAAATAATATAAAAAAATAAGGCTTCAAGACAAAGCAGTGCATAACCTCTACTGGGGAGTCCAGTGCGTTTGAATTAATCTGACGACCCCATTACAACATTCACTGCATATGTACTAAAAACATGTTCATAGCAAAATAATTAGTTGTGACTGATACAGACAGCAGTAACTTTTCAAAATGGCATTACATGACAATGCTTCGTGACTGGTAGTGACTGATGACACTTATTACATAATGCTCAAATGTCCACTGTTCATCTGTAGCCCAGCATTCTGCTGCTTCAAAAGCCAGGGTGAGAAGAGAAAAAGTACTCTGGTCCATCAAAGGTCTTTAGTTTAAACTCTAATGAGGAACAGCTATCCAAGTGCCACAATAAAATTGTGAAGTTGTTCCAGGCACATGAATCAAGCAAGGTTGCATGTGAGGAACAGCCTCTTCTAAGAAGGACCAGATCACAATTACCATAAGGATCAACCAATGAGAAAACTCAAGGGAAAGAAACCAACTACTGCGTAGAGCACACAATACTTTCCCTGTCCACTTTTCTACCCTTAGTCCTAGGCTTCCACCTTTGGGACATCAAGTCACATACATTTTGCACCTTTTTCAAAATGCAAAAAGTGATTTGCGTGACCATAGTGATACAGACATGTGCACACGCGCACACACAGACACACACACACACCGCAGTGTTTATGCTATAAAAATAATAAAGGCTCACGCTTTCACATGATCAATATCTCTCTAATGTACACAAGGTGACAACATGGTTGTGCCTTGTGTAAAATGCTGGCAAGGGTGCTTGTAGGTGGGACTGGGCAGATTGCATACAGTGGAGTAGGTGGACTCTCACACTCAGTGTTGGTTCATGGACCCTGGCATGCATACATTCATGGTCAATCCCATGTTATAGTTTCTGCATAGCCACTCAAGGCTGCAAGGTTGTCTGGTATCTGAAAGTAGCACTCCACTGTTTGTGTCACCCTGGGGCAGATTTATTAACATTTTGCTTTGTGGTAGCACCACTTTTTTGGTGCATCCACGATGCAAAATGTTAGTATAGATTTACCAAGCCACGCATGGGCTGATTTGGGGAATCCTGCACAGCTTTGTTTAAAAAAAAAAAAAAAATACACAAATCAGTGCATAGTCCTGCCTTGCATTACCTTGTGCCAGGAAGGCCTTCCATGGCTGGAATAGGGGCAATACGACACAGCTGACCAGCGCTAGGAGGGTGTCTATTTTTGCAGATATGGCGCACTTATGCTCTCTCTGTTTCATACAGTGCATCGCAGCAACTGTGCTTGCTGCCCTGCGGTGTGTGAAACCTTGGTAAATTAGCCCCCTGTGTAGTAGATAACACATGTTACCACAAAGACACAGTTCATGTAATCACCAACAAGAGGTCGTATAAATGAATAACAAAGGCACAGTTCACATTATTGATCAACTTTACTGTCCATGGGCCTGATTACAACTTTGGCAGAGGGTTTAATCTGTCCCAAATGTGCCAGATATCCCGTCCACCGTATTACGAGTTCCATAGGATATAATGGACTCGTAATACGGCGGGCGGGATATCTGTCACGTTTGGGACAGATTAACCCCCTCTGCCAAAGTTGTAGTTAGGCCCCATATATTCTTTCAGCGCACAAATAGCTTTATAAACGAGAAGCTAAGTGTCGCTTACCTGTCCGTTTTCCATGATCGCAGCAGGATACATAGCACTGCTGGGCCGCTCACGGTGAGCTGGTAATAGCATCACCATTTCTCGAGCATGACGGTATTTATCAGGCAGGGAAGGAGAGCCTAAACACATGGAAAAACAGAACATTAGTGAGGACATAGACAGTTGAAACAGCCTTGCCCTTGACGTGTTCATCTGCCTAACCTGCATCAGTTAAGACGTTGGCTTCTACTAATGCATACACTCTAAATAGGATGGAGCAGACGTTGCCAATATTGGCAGACCTACCATTTCCGCCAAACCCTGCCCAAGCCATTTGAGGTTGAAAAAAAAGATTTTCAAGATGGAACATTCCACCAAAACCTTCACAACTCCAAAACTGTTTAAGTTCACTTCAATTAAATCTTTTGGTCCGATAGTATTGTCGCTCTTACCTCGTGTGCTGGAGGGCGCCGAGTTGATCAGCTGGGATGGTGCAGAGTGCGTGGAGCTCAGGCTAGAGGTGGAGGGGCTGGCCTGGGATGAGGATAGCACAGACATATTGGTGATAGATCCCTGGTACCTTGAGTGAGGGTAGACAAGCTGCAAGGGGAATCAGAGAACTTGAGGAAAACTATCTTAATTAAATAGCATCATTTACATCAAGGGTTTACACAGTATGCCTAAAAAGAAGACAACACCCACCTGCATCTGGTATATATCCTCGGGGGGGTCGCCCATGGAGCCGTCTGTCAAGATAACCAGGTTCCCTGTCTCACTGGACGTGTGCGAAGAAAGAGAGGATGAGGAATGTCGGACAGAGCCCATCATGTTCAAAGGACTAAAAAAGAGAGGGCAGTGAAGGACAATATATTGATTAATCAAGTTATCTTCATAACATTTTGAGATGTAATAATCTATTGCATTTATAATATTACTTACAAAACCCCAGTGACGACACAACGCTTTACATGGAAGTTTACAAAAAATCAAACTTGATATGATGAAATGAAAACAATGCGAAATTAGTGACAAAATTAAAATAAAATCCAAATCTTAGTAAGTGAGGAGTTTATATAAAATAAAAGAGGGCAACTATCAACCACAATAGTCAATTGAGTCGTGGGGAGTAAGTTTCCTGATATAGTCCCTTTTGGAAGTTGAGAGTGACACAAAAAGAGGCCCACAGGTAAATGATAAAAGATCTACTGAAGTGGTTGTCCATGTTTCATTCCGAAGTCTAATTCAAATGATTGTTTCGGCCATCATAAAACAAATTGGTGCCTCAGGGGGTAATTACAAGGCATTTCTCCCGAACACAGATAATGGTGTGGTATCGCCAGTGGAAACAAGACAATGCGAGGTATGTCGTAGGTGACTGTTGGGCAATACTTGATTGGAAGGCAGCAAGCAAAAAGATGCTGAAATCACCATGTCTTTCTTATTGTACATTTTTCAGGGATAGCTTCTCACAGGGAGTTCCCTCAGTAATACAGCTCAGATGTTTTTTTTATTTTGAACTAATATTTATACAACGTTTGTTCTGCTTTGCTGTTAGATCACTGGATCCACATAAAGCGGACGCTTAGCACAATGGCTGTGACTACTACTATGTTAGTAGGTTTACTGACACTCATTCACATTAAAACAACCTCAAACTGTGAAGATAAAAGCCTTGAAAAGAGGTTTTCACTTCCCACTCGTTTCCAGCAACCTCTAAATGAGGCCCTTAATGTATTTTATGATGTTTGCTTTCTGAGTTCTGTTTGCTATTCATGACATCCCCATCTTGAATTATCCTTCCACATTAGGGAAGAATGCAAGTGATAAAAAAAAGTGTTTACAACCTTTAAGAACTATCAACAGCATTGATTCTATTGATTCTATTCAATCAGCATTCCTATCCAGATGATGTTCCATGATATAGATCATCAAAATGAACTTTCTTTGCTTCCGACCTCAATTAACGAGCTGCCACACCGGTAAGCACCAAATGCTAAAAAATTAGGAAAGCTAGGAAGCTATAGTGTTACCTTACAGTCTTTTTTGCTTTCGTTGGCTTCGTTTTATTGCCTACCTGGAACCTCAACATCTTAAGTACTTCAAACAACGATACCATTAAGGAGCATAGCATGTGGTTCTTACTTAAATACATAGAAAATAATACAAGGCAGTCGGAAATATTTATCAGCAAATCTTAATCGCCCAAAAAAGTGCTTTCTTTTCACTCATATAGTTGGCTTACACTTGTACAGTAATGAACTATATCTGATAAACCAGTAGAAGTTTATTTTAATCTGGTACGTTGTCCAATAAACACTAAAAATCCAATTCATTGTAAAGCTGTCTAACAAATGGCACAGGTACTCATGACTCTAACTATGTTCTGACTCTGCACCTGAGCACAGCTGGGGTCATATCATTTGAGTGCACAGAGCTGTCACATCTATTTGGCATCACCTGACACCAGTGCTACACCTGGGACAGAAGAACAAGTTACCTACTTTCGGTAACACTCTTTCTGGTGGATACTCTAGCTAACTGAAGATCCCTCAACATGTGAATATCCCCTGGTGTCAGACTGGATCCATAGAATTTCCTTCAACAATAATTCCCTTATGCATTCCATAGGTGTCGCTATGTGGATCCGCTTCAGGTTCCTCCTGCCAAGAATGTGACAGCAGGGTCCCTACACAGTCACCACCCCTTTGTGCTGTCAGTTTTTTTCTGATATCTCTCTGCGGCTGGGTACGCAGAGCCTTAGTAATCAGATTGTGCCAGTGTGCAGATCTCTACGATGGAATCTTATTAGCATGGACTAGAAGAGTCCATATTACAGAACATGAATGAGGGTGAGTTGGTGAGGAATCTGCTGATAGACAGAATATCCCCCAGAAAGAGCTTTACTGAAGATTAGGTAACTTGTTCTTCTGATGGCTACTTCTAACCGCATATTCCTCACCATGTGAATAGATACCAAAGCAGTACATTCCCAGTTCGGGGGTCTGTGGAATGGCCCAACCAGGAACATTTGCAGGACAAACTGGGCAATATGCATATCCCATCGGACCTGGCTATGCAGGCTTCAGGAGTGCGTGAAGTGACACCCACATAACAGCCTGGCAGATGTTCAAGACTGACCCACCATGCACCATATCAGTGGCAGCAGCCTTTGATCTGGTTGAATGAGCACATATGTCTCCTGGAGGTTGTTTCTTGGCCAATTACAGCAGATTTTAATACATAAGACAATACACCTAGATATAGTTCTCGCCTGCACAGCCTTTCTCATTTTTGCCCCAGAGAACAACACAAAGAGTTGATCGTCCACCCGATGGTCCATGGTACGATCAATGTAAAGCTCAGAGCTCTCTTTAGGTCAAGGCAATAAGTCTCTTTCTCTTTACGTGGATACGATGCAGGGGCGAAAGTTGGCAGGGTAATGGGCTGTCCTATGTGGAAAGGTGTGACAATTTTCAGGAGAAGTGCTGCTTTAGTCCTGAGCACTAGCTTGTGTGGGAAGAAGGTGGTATATGACTGAGGATAAACAGTGCTTGTAGTTAACTCATGCGACGAGCTGACATTATCTCTAGGAAAAACGCTACCTTTAATGGGAGCAATCGGAGATGGAAGCTGTGCAGTGGCTCAAATAGGGTGCACATGAGAAAAGTGAGAACCAGAGTGAGGCCCCACTGAGTCATCCCAAGTGGTGTTGGTGGGAACATATGGGTCAGCCCTTTTAAAAAAACGCATCACAACAGGTGATATGAATATCAGGTAAACGTAAAAAGGCAGAATGGGACAATAAGTAACCTTTAACTTTCACCACAGTAAGCTGGGCTAAACTGTAACACAGAGTAATATGTCAGGCAACTGTGCCTGTAAAGATTGAATATTTTGGGACGAACACCAGACAACACACTCCTCCCAGCTTCCCACATAGATTTGTTATTCGAGAAACTTCTTGCTGCCAAGATGATATTCACTACTTCAGGTAGGAGAGCAAAAGCTGTCAACTATCATTGCTCAATTTACAAGTATAGAGGTGTAGTGTGTTCAGGCTCAGGTGCACAACTCTTCCCCTTACTGTGACAGGAGGTCCTCAAAAAGGGGGAAGATACCAGATGACCTCCCCAACCCAGCAACAATGCATCTTTCACAACTGTTAGCTCTGTATCAGATAGGGAGTGGGTCTGCCACCAGCCCAGTTGTGGTTCAGTAGCTACCATTACACATCTGGTGCTGAGACTTCTGATCAAAATGCAGAGCTCACATTTTTCACCTGGCATGTCCCACTAGCGGGATGCAGGGGGCTAAGGGGTTACTAAGTCCTAGAGCCATTCTCACAGGGGCCCTTGGCCAAGGGTTAAAACATCAGACTTTAACCTAAATGTCCTGGACTGGATGAGGTAGAGTAAAGGCTCTGTAGAACACCATGTCTAGGATGGTTCAGATAAAGGGGAGCTTCTGTGACTTCGACATGGTGGTGAAAATCACCAGCAATGTCAACAGGTTAGCTGTCATCTGGAGGTGGTCCATGACTGTCTGAAGTGAACTTGCCTTAAGCACCAGCCATCAGGGTATGGGAAAACAGGTGTTCCCTCCTCCAAATGTGGGTAGCTACCACCGCCATTAACTTCAAAAACACCCAAGGTGCACTGGTAACTTCGAAAGGGAGTACTGTGAATTAAAATGCTCATGGCTTAATAGTAACCCCTGGTAACACCTTTGGAACGGCAGGACAGAGATGTGGTAATAGACGTTCTCTAGGTCCAAATGTACCATCTCCTGGATCCAGGGCAGACAGAACATGTGCCAAGGTGAACCTTTTGAACTTGTCCTTCATGAGCAAAAAGTTCAGAAGGCAAAGTTCAAGGATATGGCAGCAGGCTCCCTCTTTCTTCGGCACCAGGAATTTATGGGGCAACAACCATTCCTGACTTTCTGATGCCGGGACCCTCTGTATGGCTCCCTTATCCAGAGGATAAACATCTCCTTGTAAAATGGATAAGTGGCCTTCCGCAAGGCGTTCAGGTGCAGGAGGCATTTTTATAGGAGTAGAGAGGAAACATAGGGCATATCCTTTTGGGATTATTGGGAGAGCCAATCGGTCTGATGTGATGATGTGCCACATGTGGAGGTAACACGTGGTCTGACCTCCCACAGGGCAACTGTGTCCTTCCAAGGGACAATTAAAACATTTTTTGGCAGCTGCAGGGAGTGGGGGCAGAATTTAGGATAGGTTGTTGCACCTGAGGGCCTGGACATTGGTGGCCGGATTCTTGACCTTTGATTTGAAATGCTTGGGAGGTCTATTGCTGCTGAGGCAATGTTTGCTGTAGCCTCCACTGAAACCCCCTTTCAAAGGGGCAAAGTTGTTATGGGAACTGCTTTTTAGGCAGTGCCAGACCAAGGGAGTGCACTGGGGTCTTGCTTTTCGTGAAGCGCTCCAAGGCTGAGAACGCCTTGTTTCCGATGACATGTGTCATCAAATGGTGTGCCCATCAGGGATTGTTGCACATTATTAGAGAATCCTATTGAACGAGTTCAGGCATGGCACTGAAGCACCACACCTGCCCCTACTGCCCTAGCCATGCAGTCATTAGTCAAATAGTTGGCTGTGTCTTCACTATTGTGTATGATGCACTTAAGATCTTTCCTATGGCACTCCGGGACAACTGGAATGATCTCCACCACCATGTCCCACAACATATACAAACAGTGGTCCAGGAGGCAACTTGAATTCACGGAACATAGGGAAAACATACACTTCATAAACACCGCTCTACTCTTCACCTCTCTATAAGATGAGGGTGGTTAGAAATGCATTAGGTTTAAACCTGTTTGTAGATGCCTGGATTACTAGGCTGTAGGGTGTGGGATGTTTCAGGAGAAAAGCAAGATCGATCTCGGCAGGCCCCTGTCTCCTTGTTATCTCTTTGTTGATTGGTGGGCAAGATCCTTGTTTTGCCCAGTTTCCCCAGCAGTGTATGTGGTAAGAACATCATTAAAGAGCAGAAGGGGCTCCCTTGAGGCTGGTCTTGTCTGCAGGATCTCTGTGAGGACCCCTGTCTTGACCGCAGAGGTGGAGAGTTTTAGGTTGTAGACCTCTGTGGCCCACATGTAGAACTGTAGGATAATATTGGTGTAGGCTAAAAGGTGAGAAAAAAGTTGCACTGTCAAACCAGACTTAAACATTCATGTAAGTTAGTGACTGCTCTCCTACTCTCTGTGCTGTTGCCAGAGAAAAATACCATAGCACATCTAGTCATACAAGACACTTTACTAGTATTGCAATGTCATGTCAGCTGGATAAATAGGCAAAATGATGACAGCTGTGTAGAGGGCAAGCACATTTTTGTGTAACAACATACCTTCTGCCCAAATAAAAAATATATAGGCCCTCATTATGAGGGTGGCGGTCTCAAGAACCCACCCCTCGCGATGGCCGTCAGACAACCGCAGACAGGGTGGTCTGACCCCCCCATTATGATTGTGGCAGAGCCGCCACGGTTAAACCGCCAACACCACCAGGCTGAGGCCAGCCCGCAGCCTGGCGGTCCCGGCAGTTGTAATCCGTCAAGGCAGCGTTGCAAGTAGCATTGCCCTGGGGATTACGAGTCCCCATATGCCAGCCTTTTCATGGTAGCAAACACCGCCATGTAAAGGCTGGCAGAATGGGTGTGTTTGGGGGTCCCTGGGGGCTCCTGCACTGCGCATGCACTTGGCATGCGCAGTGCAGGGGCCCCCATGAACAGCCCCGTCGACCATTTCACTGCCCGAATTACTGGCAGTGAAATGCACGATGGGTGATGTCGCACCCGACGCACCACAACAGTGCAGCCGGCTCAATTATGAGCCTGCGTCAATGTTGTGGTGAGTGCTTCGCTGGGCCAGTGGGGAAAACACTGTTTTTGCCCGCTGGCCCAGCGGAACACTCCTAATATGGAGGGCAAAAGACCTCCAGGACTGGCGGTCTTTTGCCTGCAGCGGCTTCGGAGGTCCTAGAAAAGGACCAGCGCAGTCGTAATGAGGCCATACTCCTGGACCCCAGCATGTGGGTGGAGCAAAGTCCCTCTCTACTGATGCTCACAGTGATAGATTCCTGTTGAGACCATAAACACATTTCAAGAATTCTAAACTACCATTTGGATAGAACATTTCGTCAATGTGCCTCACCTCTATCCCTGACTTGCCTCACCTCTACTCCTGAATGAGAATTACATTTAAATAATCACCTGAGGCCACAAGCCGAGAACCATTGAACAAGAAGACTATATTGATTATCACATGCTAAGCACTTTGAAGGGAAACCAAATTTGGATTCCTGGGATTCAAACTAGGACAATGCAAGGCTTGTTATGACAGTCACTTTAAGATGTTTTCTTTGTTCCTCTTTATTTTCCTAGAACATATTGTCCAGTTCTCTGCTGTGAATTGGGTACAGTAACTTCCAAAATGTATTATCAGGGAGCAAAAGATTGGAAATTACCATGAATGCAGACATCCCACTTCCCAGTAGCATAAGAGAGAAATACTGTACCTATGTCTATGCATAAGTTTGATAGTGTCTGGGCTCATTGGACTGTGCGACATTAGGACATTGCCGCGAGGTGTACTAGGGCCAGAACATGAAGGGCTCAGCTTGTCCAAACCAGGAAGTTCCTAGAAGAGAAAAGAAAAAACAAAACTCCAGTTAAGGACGCCTGAAACTGATCCCTTAAGAATGACAATTTGGGAAGGACATGGAATTAGGAATTGCACCATGCCTCATGCGAGATATCTAGAGCAAATAAAGGAAAATTCATGAACCTGAGGAATGTGCTGACATGGCACAAATTTGTGGAGTAGTTTTGTTGGAAGGTCCCCCGTGAAAGAGGAGTGTAAATTACGTTTGTGATGTATTTCAAAGGTGGATTTACTTACATGGTACAGGCTGGAACGCATCATGTGGAATTGGTCTATCAGCTTCTTGTGCAGTGGACGCATTTCCGGATGCACAAACTTTTCATGTACTGCAAGCCCCACACCAAGGACATGGACCTAGTAGGGAGAAAATAATTTGTTGAATTAAGCATGGTGTGGATAAAAAGACAACTATTAAGGCTTCAGGCGCAACTTCCAAATATACAAGTTTAGCTCTTAATAATCAAAAAGGATATCCAAGAGACAAAAATCGAATAAAATAAAAACCATCAAGAACTGTGCTTCGGCCATCAAGCCAACCCATTTCATGGATTTTGCTTTGCAAATTGAAATATCTGTGATTCATCAGTGCATGGCGTGTGCACAGAAATTAAGGGCCTGATTTAGAGTTTGGTGGATGGGTTACTCCGACACAAACGTGATGGATATCCCACCTGCCATATTACGATTAAGGCTCCCAGTTTTCCACTTTTATTGATTTTTACAGATTGATAAAGACAGAAAACAATATGTTTCCAGTCTGTATTCTTTTTAATAGTGGAAAAATACAGAAAATTGACCATCTTATCAGTGACTCTCATGTTGTTGTTCATTAATTCCCCACCAATAGTCCTGCATATTGACAGCATGTGGAGTTAAACAATACATTAATTGCCCTTAAATCACTGCATATCTTAACTTATGTTTGTGCTGTTATGTACATATTTTTATGTAGATATAGTTTTAATATATTTGGCTGCTAAGTGTGCTAAAAAGTATGAGTGCACATTTATTGGTATAATAAATGTAGAAATATACGAGTTACTGCCTCATTTATTCACAAAACATAAAATAAATACAGATATGTGCAAAATGGCCAAAAAATAAAGATGGATAACTACAGACAGAAATGTTAAAAAACATAAATACCTTAAAACCAGGAGCCCTAATTACGATGTCCATAGGGTAAAATACAATCATAATACAGCGGGCGTGATAAATAACCCCATCCCCCAAACTCTAAATCAGTCCCTAAGTCTTAGAATAGCATTACATATAACGCTTCTTTAGCGAAGCACTACCCTACCAGTTACTGAAGCAATACCCCAGACCCCAAAAAAGTGTCATGTATGAATCTGAACTTCAGGCATTGGATAGTAATGAAGCACTGGAGTCAATAAATTGTGGATTAGTGTTAATAGGATACCCATAACCAAAACAAATCCAGGATTTGTATTCAGCTCTTGAATGAAGCTTCTTCTGGGTGAAGCCTGAATACACATATGAGTTTGGGGTCATCATCTTTACTTGCATCTTCATCATCATAATATTAATAATAATAATCATCATAATTATTATTATCATTATTATTACTGTTCAACATTCCTTTACTAAAGCTTTATGTTTTTATCCTTGGTCCTTAGGCATGATAGTTTCTAGTGTTTTGGCTCATATATTTCTATGGAGTTTTATGTCCGCTCTCAGTAAAGAGGCTTATTTTTAATTTATAGATTTCAGATGCTGCCATTCAGCCACTTGAATAACTTTGATCGTTTCTTCATGCCAATCAGGAACCTGATTTTGTTTAAGTTAAGCTTACAATGTCTATCATTCTTGATTTTAGCTCTTCTCAGAAACACTTGTAGAATTATCCTGATAATCAGTCAGTAACTGCTATATCTCCCTTCACACTGTAAATTTCCCATACAACTTATGGTATTGGAATAAACCTATCCAGAATTTTCGTTTCAGAGATCCAGGGTAAATTTAAACTCTGAAGTTTAAGGTTTCCAGGCGTGGGGAAATCTTTTAGTAACCAAAGAGTAACAGCTGGTCATTAATCATAACAAAACAGAAAAAATGCTGGGGTGTTATTTGAAGTTTGGCTGGATGGGAGAACCACTGTAAATCAGCATTTCTCACATCTTGCCAAAATGTGTTTCCCCTGCCTCATTTAGTGAAAGGGAAATACTGGCTGATGACTGGGTGGTCAAGAGCTCCACTGGTGGTCAATCAAAATCAATCACCCATCCACCATACGCGGAGAGGTTTATTCTATTCGGTCCTCCTGATGCATAGATTTCTTCCCCAGATCCGCCTGGGGAGGCACGCAGTTTCAGGCAGAGAAAAAAAATAATTGCCTTCACACATAAGAAGAAAACATCCAGTGCATCAATCAATGACCACTTGTTTATACAAATAAACTCCTGCTTTAGGCAGCTGTATTAAACAAAAAAGAATGGAGTTTGGGTAAAAAAAAACTTGTGACTCATTTCACATTAAGTGCTACAGAAAATGCAAATGCTGCACCAGAAATGTACGTTCAGTAAGAAGATCCTGTCAGGTAGGCAGAGATTGCTAAATATAGTTTACGAGTGGAGGCCAAGGCCTCTGGCAACCTGGTGGGTTGGAGGTCTACCAGTCAAAGAATATCTGTACAGTCCCGACTTCCTCTCCCTCTACAGCCCCGACCGCTGTGTAAGATGTTTACAGGAAAACTATAGGTTGATTGTATTGCCATTGATTTATATAAATTTGAAATAATAATTGTCTCCCGGTGGGTACCAGTTGGATTTTCACCTGAAAAGTACTTGAGCATAAAAAATATACATATCCATCTGACAAAAACCATTCTGATATTGAAGCACCCCGTTTTAGGATTGAAGCATGTTTTCTTTGGACAGCTTTCCCAACACAATATGGTTCTAAATGGAAAAATGTCCACAGCTTTGAATGTTTATGACACCATCTATAAGCTCCAGGTCTTGTAACTCACGGCAATTAATTTGTTCCTTCAAAAGGAGAATTCAATACACACTGAACATCATTCATTGTGAAGGACACAGTAATTTTATAACAAACTCTACCTTGTTCTGATTGAGGCTGATTTGGTAACATATTTTTGAATAATACACTGCACTTCTACAATATAAGGATATTGTAAGTCAACAGAGTTCTGTGACCGTATCAAGGCAACAAATGATATACTTTTATGAGGTTTAAGGGGACTCCTGGTTGAACTACAGTGACCTTTTAATGTACTGATGGGTGTACATTATCCTTGCAACTGGTCTTGAACTCTCTCACAAAATTTAAAGTTGTCCCTTGTGGGCAGAAATAGGACTTAGCTTTTTAGGTTTGATGAGTCTACTGAAACTTTTTGTCTTCCTGCAAACAATTCTAGAGCTTCTTGAGTTCTCTTGTTAGACCGATAATGTAAGAAATCCCCCACCTCGATTGAGAGAGTTGCATTAGACCTTGCTAGAACTGCAATACAAAATGCTATTGTTAAATACAAAGCACTGGGCCTATTGGTATGAGGGTGTCTGATTCAGTTTTCATAGGTACTCTTGTTCGCAATAGACCGTGTTAACCATAAATAGAAAATTGAGACTTTTTTCCGATCCTGTGGAGTACAAGTAAAAAACTAACCACAGGGAGACACTAAGCGCCTCATTACGAGGCTGGTGGTCTTAAGACCACCAGCCTCGCGGTCGCGGTCAGGACCACCACTTCTGTGGCAGTCCAACTGCCACATTAAGACCCTGGAGGTTAAACCGCCAGCACCGCCAGGATCCATGATCCCGACTGCCTGGCGGTGGTGGAGATCGCAGTCAGCCAGCGCGGAGCTTCATGCAGAGCCGCCCTGCTGATTATGACCTTGTTATCCGCCAGCCTTTTCATTGTGGTTTTATCACCATGAAAAGGCTGACGGAGAACAGATGCAGGGGGACACAGGGGACCCCTGCACTGTCCATGCACTGGGCATTGGCAGTGCAGGGGTCCCCCTGCCCAACACCATCTCGTTGGTGCACCCTGCAGCGGCACCATTGCAGCCCACTTAATTACGAGCCAGAGACGATGCTGCTGCTGCTTTCCATCCGTCAGTCTAGTGGGAAACACCTAATAGGTCCAGCAAAGTGGTCGCCACAATGGCAGTGGCTACCCTGTCTGGAGTTTTGGGGGATGGGCTTTCCCATCTGCCAAACTCAAAAGGAGGTCCTATATGTGTAGCTGCTTTGTCTGTCAAATCTACTGAGGGTTTGAAGACATAACATGAAGTGACTATTTCCTTACTGCCAGGAATGTGTTTAAGAAATGCACTAGCATTTCTAAGTTCATCATGTGAGGAAGTGGTTGTCTGGCAAAAAAAATGTTTTGCCAAAGTATGTCAATCTGTGTTGCAATATCTGTCTAGAAGAGATTGGGGAAAACCCTGGGCCTCTCTTTGTTGTGGGATGAGACAAAAGTTTAGTATCTAAGGGAGTATCAGTGCCTAATTCAATGGTAAAATGTGATCTAAAGTCCGAGTTCACAATGTAACACATTTCTGTGAAGAGGTCTGGTTTATTGTTAAAATTATTACTATTATTAAACAGAGGAAATGGTGTCTGTGGCACGGTTAACATGTGTATTCTAGGAGGAAATGAAAAAGGTAAGTCTCCCCGCAGAGAGCTATCAGTTTCTCAGGAAAATTTTAAGCCCATTTCCAAGCCTATATCAGAACGGAGAGGAGGCAAAAGATGGTGTGCTTTACTGTCATTATCCATGTCTTTTTTTGGGGCACAGTTCAGAAAACCCAAGGGCACTCAAGTCAGAAAACAACATCTCTACCTAATGACAATACTTTGCATCATATGATTTTTTTTTCAGATGACATCTCTTCAGTTAAAACCACATCTACCATCTTTAGTGCTGCTTTTTTTTAATGTCTGTGATTATAAATGGTATAAGCCATTTCCTGGCACCGATCCTGATACCGCTCATTGTGCTATGCCCGTCACTAGGGTGTTGGAATTTCTCGGCCATTCTAACCTCAGAGTTCTACGTCCATTGATGCATGCTTGAACTCTCTGATAAGCCTTCTGTGAAAGGGTATACTTCAATGGAATCGAGCACTTGGGACACCTTCTTCCAGCAATGAACATCTGAAAAGGGTTTCTTCTTAATGGCCTTCAGATGCATCCCAGGAGAAAGGCTAAAATACTCCCCCTCATGTTCCAGTGGCCATATGAAATAATATTCAGAACTACAATATTGTGATACCGAAATATTGGAAAAACCAAAATAATGTAATTGCAAACTTTGTATGTGACTACAAAACTATTGAGACAAAAAATAGAGGAGCAGAATACTGTCAGAAAGCAAGAATTTCAGCTTTACTATATATACGATTATATTTAATTTAATTTAGATATTAATAGATCAAATAATAACACAACTAAAGATAAACAATATATATCCACAAAATAATATAAAATACAATTTTAAAATATATACTTAAAAAATTAATCATTTAACCAGTAAAAACAACTTACTTTAAAATCAATAATACTGACAATAACACATGCATAAACGTATACCTAATAAAATATATATGACATTCTATGAAAATGAAAAAAGAACAAACCAAACATTAAAATATAATATAACTTTACTTAAAAAAACAATAATAAATTCCTAAAAAAAACCAATATTCTCATTTTTTATATTAAGGGCCATAGTATTCCTGATATGATGATATTGTAGCTAGGGGTGGGTAGCACTTCAGAGTTAAATGAAAAGTCTGCAAGATTCCACAGATTTACACGAGCAGGCAGAAATAGGCATGTCACTCTGCTCACACTGTTTTTTAGTACTGGGAGCTCGTTCTGCACTGAAGAATCACCGCAAACGCCATCATGCCGAGCGCCAGAGGGTGTTGCCTTTTCAAGTTGATTTTGCTGCCACTCAGATAGAATTTCTACTCGAGTGGCAGTTTTCTGGCCTCGAATGGTCCGGACTGCCCGTGGCTACCCGTGTTGCGGAAATCCCGCTGGGTGCCTTCCTAGCACACAAAAATCTTACTAGAGGACACCAAATATCAATATCACTCACACAAAAAATCTCCAGCTTGTAGAGGTTTGCATGATTTGGCCAGAACTCTGTCTTACAAGCATAATGTGGAGTGCCCAAAATTATGCCAACTCAGCCAACTGAGCAGAATGTATTGCCCGCCCCTAATTAAGGCCACAATATTTATGACCCTTGATTATTTGATTCAATAGTTTGTTGGATCTACCTGTGGGAAAAAACTCCAGCTCTGCTATATCTGAAAAATTCTTCTGCTTTTCAAAGGATACTTCTATATTTTTAACAACAACTGTAATTCTAAAACAAATCATTTTTCAGTGCACAGCAACTCACGTATGTTGAACAAAAACATTGTTGCTTTCAAATGTGGACTTTTTAACCCCAGTGAAGTGTTTATATTATCTCAGAAAGCTTCACTCTTTTATAAACATTGGCCCACATGCTCCTGTACCTGCTCCTGCATAAGCTCTTTTAGCTGGGTGATCTTCTCAGCATCTCCAGGATGATTGGTGATGTAATCTTTATCAAAGAAGGCCTAAAACAATACAATTACATAAATTAGAAGACAGTCCCCTTTAAATTTCGAACTCATTGCTTCCTTCTTTCCTTCAGAATTGTTTTAGCTTCTTTACATGTTTGGTGTGGACTTGGCACGACAGGCAGACCAGTAGAAGCTTTAAGTGTTGAGCAGTAACTTCTTACTGCTGACAAACAATTTCTGCTTTGGAATCACTGCAGTAGCAACCAGTGCTGGCAAAACATTGACCTGTACACGAGGGATACTGCAATGACACAATGGTGATCTATTCCAGCTCTTTTACAGCACCTTTTTCACAGATTCACACCTCTTTCTGTGATTTTGTTTGGAGCTTTTTTAAACTTAAATTTCTTATTCCCAGTAAAGAAAAGAGATCCGTTTAAAGAAATTGATTTATTGAAATCACAAGATGTTAGTGAATAATGAGTATAATCATTGCTTGTTAAACAAGACTCTAACCTTGCTCTGGCGATACCTACCACAAAAAGGAACATGGCAAAGTTTGACATCTAGTTTAAAAGGATTCATATTTCCTCAGTTTTAACCATTTTCTGCCAGAGTGTCCTCTACAAAGTGAAAGTCACCTGTCCGCATTTCGGTTGATAAGTACCTTTTTTCCTATGTATGGCATGTATCCGTATATCATTATAACAAACGTCCCACTGATCAATCTTGTGAAACAAAACACTGCTAAATCAACTGACAGATCTGTTCAAGCAACCCTCTTTATTTCCCTCGGCCATCAGTTAATGAATGAAAATTGTTCTTAAGAGATTTTCAGCCCTCCCCGTTTCCCACAACAGACATTTGTAAATTTGATTTGACTTCATATAACTGTGGCCCTCTGATGTAATACAAGTGAAGTGCAATAATATTATACTTCCCCCATCACGATACTCAAGGGTTTCACATACAACTCTTCTGGGATCACTTTGTTGATCTGGCATTTCTTGAATACATCTCATCATGTTTTGTGGGAGGGATGTTTGAGTTACAGTATCCTAACCAGAGATCTGACCAGGTTGAGCCAACAAAATCAAATGCATGTAACCTTGGCTGATGTATGGTGGCTTTACTGGCTGTAGTGCATTCTTTATTCAGTTAGAAGAATTACTTGCACCACACTGGTAAAAAACTTTCCACGGCATGTAAGCTTTTCGATTATTACATTGCCGCCTGTCCCCTGTTAATCACCACAAATCCTGCTGCCAATGGCAGGGATGCCTGGAAATAAAGTTGATCACTGACTCCTTTCCACCAGACTCATTTTAATTGACCCTTCTGACTCCACCACCTGTCTCCTTAACTGAATCCATTACTCATGAATCCCTCCTTGTCACCTTCCCACTCCCAGGACATAATATGGGCCCTGATATTCACCCACGAAGATCGGTCACATTTCCGGAATTAAACATTTCACCTGTTCTTATTGTACTAGGAGTTTTCTCCCAACTCCTCAAGGACATTTACAGTTTTTTTTTTACAGCCATTTTACATAGTGGCCACACACAGAAGTTAGCCCAATGGAAACAATGGTGTGGAGGTACCTTAAACTAAGCAGCTAGACCAACACATTTTTCACATGGGTCAAGGCTGCAAAACATTTTTCCCCATGGAAGAACTGGCGACAGTTCAAAAGACAAAAAGACAAGAACATTGCTTCCTTTTGCACTCATATTAGGTCAAAGGAATGCAGAGTAAAATAGGCAGGATCTGCCCCTTTTTTCAAAACAGTCTCATTCTTTTCCTAGGAGCTGATTAGGAGTTTGGCAGTCGGAAACAGCCGTCCGCCAAACTCCTGACGGGGTGATCGACGACATGCTGGCAACCTCCCCACCGGCCCCATTCGACTTTCTAACTGGGCTGACCAACAAAAACCAAGGTTTCCGCCGGTCAGCCCAGTGGGAAAGGTGCAGCAGCATTGTTGCCGGCTCATAATAGAGCCGGCAGCAATGATGCTGCACGCTGGGGGCACCAGCACCCTCGAAATGTGCACTGTCAGCACAGCAGACAGGACGCATTTCGAGGTTGCTGGGAAGGGGCCACAGGCATGGGCATTGCAGGCATCCCCCTGTGGTCCCCTGCACTTGTTCTCCACCAGCTTTTTCATGGCGGTTGATCAACCAGGATTAAGGCAGGCAGAAAACAAGGTTGAAGCTGGGTGACTCTGGATCATTAAAACCTGCACTTCCGTCAGCCCGTCGGGATATGAGATTCTGGCGGGATGGATTAAATGCTTGAATTAATTCAGCCACTTATTATAACTCTTAGTCACATTCCATTCATTTGTTTTTTAGATTCTACTTACCACCACAGACAGGAACTAATTCTAGATAAATCAGTTTTGATCCTGACAAAAAGGAATAGTCCAGCCCTAATAATGAGGCCACATTCCCTCTGAATGGGGACACAAACTACCCCAAATCTGTTACAGCCATTTTGGGCCTCATCAGTAAGGTGCTGATTGAGTCTTATGGTACAGCTTGCTGAGGACCCGTGTCTGAGCATAACTATCACACGTGGGGCATCTCAATGAAAAAGGAATAAAGTGAGGGGTGGGATTATGACTTGGGATCAACAATTTACATATCAGCGTTTGGCCCTGTTTCAGTAGTAATGTTCTACTGTTAATGTCTAGGTCATGAGTAATATCCCTGTCCCTTTGTTTCCTATTAAATGTTAGCAATCGATTTAATAATGAGTAATTTAAATTAGTTGTACATCGTTAACTAATTAGGTACAATTATTCAATTGTAAATCATAGAGCTATGTGTTTTGAACTAATTTAAAAAGTGTTTAGTGATCGGTCTGGAAACCCCGAGTATAAATCCTGCATCGAAGACCCCCTGTGCCACACATGATTTCACGATGTTTCTGGAAAGAACATATTCTTGAGGAGCTCCCTCACCTCTTGGTAGCGTGCGATGCCTCCATTCACTGCAGCGTCGATCACTCCATTCAGACACATACTTAACAGATTGATGTTGCTGTGATGCTGCTTGTGCTGATATTGGCTGATGAGTGTTCGGAGCTCCTGGTTCTTGTTCTCAACCACCTGGATGGCATTCTCCAGTGGGCTCACCTCAACCTGTAAGGCATTTGGATCATCAGGCATAGCAAGACACTTTGGGTGGGGACCCTTCTGTGCATATCAATATTAGGGTGTTGCCGGATACCCGGACAAAAGGGTTGAGAGGAGACAGTATATTGGATAATTTAATCACTTAATTAAACATCCAATTATTTATTGTTTCAGTAAATTGCAATACAATAGGTACAAATCATAAAGGATTTACAGCGTCATTTACAAACTTTATATTCTGAACTCAAATGGCAAGCAAAATCAAAAGCAGCAGTAACATTTAAAACACTTTCATATGAATATGGTGCCATAGAGAACAAATACAGAATAGTACCATAAAGCAAATCAGTAAATCAGTAAACCATTGGTGAATCAGTAGTATAGCTCACTTCAATGGCTCTCTTGTAGGCAAAAATATCATAGACCCTAAGCAGGTAGAAGTCTTTTCGTATGTATACAACTCGTTTTTTGTGTGGAAAAAAAGCATAAAATATGTGACAATTCCAATTCGACCTACTTTACAGTTAGAGAAACCATTTTTGTTTTCTTTTGGGTGCTACTTTACAGTGTTGGTTTGTACAGGTAGCAAAGTTTACTTACTTGTGGTAAATTTCAGGCCATATCTCTTCGAGATAAAATAAAAACGAGTAGTTTGTAAAATATCCAAAAAATAAAGAGCCCTTCCTAGAACTGCACAGCGCTACTTCTTTTTTAAATTGTCAGTGTCTTTTCTTGATGAGTTTGGCTGTTAATTTGTTTTCTAATGTGGTGTTAGCCCCTAACTCTCGGCACCCAACCCATTTCAGTGTGATCTCAAAAAGACTTAGCCAAACTTCTCATGAACACATTTGCGTAGGGATTACCATGAAACCTACCCCTTAATAAAACAGGACATATTAAAATCTTTTCGGATATAGAATTTGAGCCCAATTCAAAACTGAGCGTTCTTAATTGTGTATCTGAGCCCACATGCATAGGAACATGCCTTTCATTTTTTTTGTATATCAACTTATCAAATATATTATCAAAACCCTAAAACTCTGCTCCACAAGTGTCACTACACCTGCTTTTATTCTGTAAACTTGGATAATTGTGCTTATCATATTGCAACTTATTTGTTCCAAACATTGAAGGCTGGCACCCATGTTTTAACTTAATGAGCATGCTTCTTTCTCTCTGATGAAAAAAAGATGACAACTTGAGGCTTGATTCACAAAAGTAAACTTACATGTTTGTGTAAGTTAACTTTTTTCAGTATTCACAAAACTGCAATTTAATAGTAGCTCTGCAACTATGGAGACTTCTCAGTCGGGCGGAGAACTCCAGGCATAAAAAGATAGGACAGGACTACACTATCACAGACTATAAGTGATAATGACAATTTATTTGAGTCTTGCACTAGGATCTTTGCTGCTGCACAATGATTTCCCAAATAGTCTGTTGTAATTAGACACATTGGTGAAGTATTAACCTCACTCACTCACACATTTGGCACTATTCATTCAAGTTACTTAAGATACAACTTGTTTCCCATACATGTTGGACAAGGAAAAGAAGGTGACTGACAGAGGGCTAAATGTCATCTTAAATGATGACCAACATAGACTAGTGTGCATTAGACGCAAGGCACAAGTTCTAAGTCTCCTAAAAAGGGGGAGGCATTACTGCATTATATCTATATATGTATACATTTTTGAGTACAACATAGAGGGACTAATTATGAGTCTGGTTGTCACTAGACCGCCACACTCGTGGTGTCAGGTGTTAGCCACGGCGCCTACATTGCCGATCGGGATAACATAGTCCTTTTGGACTACATATCCCATGACGCCTAGAGGGGAAGAGGTCGCTTAAAAAGCAAGCACATACAGGAAGTAATGTGCGTTATTCGTTTCCTAGAAACCAGTCGGAGGGGCAACGAGGGCTCTTGCTGACGGCGTTTCCGAGGTTGAGTTGTTTGCAAGGAGGTTTAATTCCTCCTTCGGTTTTCCGTGGAGCCTGGGACCTTCCCAATATCAGGGGGAGTGTCGAGTTTATTTTCCCAGAGGAACCTGCCACGAAGGAGAAGTGGTAGCGGTGAGACGATTTGGTGCCGGAATCCCTCACCTTTCTTTTTCAGTTCGATAAGGACACTGGTAACTTCTGAAGCACGGCGGTCTTTTGTTTGAGTTACCAATAAAGCACGATTATCCTTGGGGCCAGAGAACATTATAGTTTTGGCTTCGACAAGGGGTTAATGTTTATTTTTGCGGGAATTGAACTGCCGGGACGATTTTTCTTTTCGATACGTAATGAATTAACACCGGGTTATTCCTACAAATTGCGTGACTATGACCTGGGGCTTAGTGGATTAACTGAGTCATAGAAAGGACTACGAGATATGTTCTTATCATCGTTAATTTTATTCCCTTTCTCTTTGTTCTGTCTCCTCATTATTTCGTGACTATCTTGTATAAATGTGGGTGTTGAGCAACCCCTTGGAGATCATCGGTATTAATTGTTGGCTTGGGGCGTCCATCTATGATTCAGATGGAGCACAGATAGGTGTTGGATTAGTTCTGCCCTCATGAGTTATGGGCAGGTACGGTCGTTGGTACTTTAGCGAGACATTGCGAGAGTAGACAGGCAATGTGATATTAACTCTGTGTATTCCTCTCTTTACAGATATCCCGTCCCTGCTGTTCCTTCCCCTTCCTTCCCTCACCCGATTACTCCAATGCACCGTGGTTTATATAGGTGACTTGGTGGAGTCAGGAGGCGGACCCTTATTTGCATCGCGCCGAGTCTGAGGAGCATCTACAACGTGACACGTGGTGGCAGTCTGTACCGCCGCTGCTGTGGTGGTCATGCCTTTTCATGGCCATCAGCCTTTTCATGGCGGCTTAACCACCATGAAAAGGCTGGAGGAGAGCAGGTGCAGGGGTCCACAGGGGGCCCCTGCACTGCCCATGCACCCTCATAATGTGCACTGTCTGCTGTACAGATAGTGCGGAATACGAGGGTGCTGGCAGGATTTCCAGAGGCCTGATTACAAGCTGGCAACAATGCTGCCATCACTTTGCCACTGGGCTGACCTGTGGAAACCTTGGTTTCTGCCTGTCAGCCCAGCGGAAAAGTCATAATCTGTCCGGCGGGGAGGCCGTCACTATAGTGGCGGCCACCCTATCGGAAATTTGGCAGATGGGTGTTCCCCTCCGCCAAACTTGTAATCAGGGCCAAAATTGTATTCCCCAGGTCATGAGGTTGAAGGTGTACTGTGCTACTAGGGCAGTTTGAATGTCTCAAAGTGCTATCTACTCTGATAAAATAAGCCAGAACACATCAAAGGAGAGAGAAGAAATAAGTGTAGATTTATTATGAAATATATGAATCTGTACACTGAAAATCAGAATGGTGCAAATCTGGTCATGCCAAATGAAATGGCAAGTAACACTTTCACTAACAGGACCTGTATATTTTGTAAGGTAGTGTACTTTAGTACGTGGACAGCACCAGCAATACCCTCCAAAATATGCAGGAGTCTGGTATGCACCAAGCTCCTTAAAATGCATTGGCTCTGGGCCATGGAATTTCATTCTGATAGACAGTTTGCCTGGGTATGCAAGGTACTCAAAGTGCCCTAACACAATTAGGAACAGTCCCACTCGGTGTAAAATGAAAACAAAATGTGATCTGTGATAACATTAACCGATTGAGGGGGAGGCTAGCTTTGGAAAACATTGACAAAGACAACCATTCTGGCATGGACTACAGGATAGCATGGGGACAAACCTTTTGGCATATGCAAACAATGTTTATACCAGCTCTTTATGGCTTGCCAACATGAGTTGACATGTTAAGCTATAGCTTTATGTATTGGGGTTGACCTAAAACTGAGCATCAGAAATAAGCTATAAGGGTCGGCTCAGTGAGTGTAACAGATAAACATGTAGGAATATGATGGCCGAATGAAAATGAGGGAATTGGAATGTTCAGTCTTGATGACCTGGAATTATGCTGTGACATCACAGAAGCATGTTGACTTGAGATTTTTTTTATAAGGGTGGGCAGAACTCACAGTTTCACTCCACAAAATTCTACGGAGTTACATGAAAACTCTGCAAGATTCTGCAGAGTTCTGCAAATGGGCGGAATTAGGCACGCCTTGCTGCGCATGTTAATTTTTAGTGCTGAGAGCTTGTTCATTGCTAAACAATCAGCACAAAAGGCACCACATGGCCCACCAGATGGTGTTGTTTCTCAATTTCATATTGCTGCAGCTCGAGTAGACTTTCTACTTGAGTAGCAGCTTTCTGACTGTGAACCGTCACAACTGCCTGCAACTGCCCGCGTTGGGGATATCTCACCAGATGTCCTAGTGACCAAAAACCAAGCTAGGGGATGCCAAATCTTGCTCATGCTTCTAAACGTACTGCTGGTGAGCCACACACAAAAAAAACCTCCGTCACTCGCCGGTTGGCGGAATTCGGTCAGAACTACATACGTAATGTGGAGTGGCAAAAACTCTGCCAACTCTACCAGCAGAGTGGATTTTATCACCCACCACTACTTTTTTTGTATGCAATGATCTTGCATCAATCAAAGCAAAGAATATTTTTTTTTTAGGCATTAGTATTCCGATTTCAAGTCATGAGACCTGTCCGATACCCAAAGCATGAAATTTTGATCCCAATCTGTTCCCCAAGATTACCTCATTGTCTTATGGTCATTGATCCAGTTATTGTAGTTGTTTTTTCCTAAAATGTATTACTCCTTTGTGACACATAGGGCACATACTTGTCTGCCTCACTGCAACTTAGCAGACACAGCTTACAAGGCATCCTTCAAATGTTTCAACCTCCTCCTTTTCCTCTCAGCAGACATTATTCTAAAGACTGTTTTTTTAAGAACAACGAACCTCTCAGCAGACATATTTTAAAGACAACCTTAATTATGAACAAAACTTACTAGCTCCCTCTTCTGGACTTCAAACCAACGAGAGATCCCTGGCAGACTGTGTGTCAGTGACAGTGTTGTACGCTCAATCCACAGACTCTGAAATGGAAGAACCGTCAAATGGGATTAGAAGAAATTGTAGGGTTTATGTTCTTGTCTATATTGCTTTGTGAAGTGTGTCCATGTGTATGGTATGTTTGTGATTGTGAGTATCTTTCATGTCTTTAGTGTTTTTCTGTGATTTATGTGTTTATCTGCAATGTATGCTTTGTTAAGCCCATTCATATTTCCACATTAAGACAGCAGGCAGTAATAAGTAGAAGCAGGTTTACTCAGTAAGAATCCAGCTACAGAAATCCTGATCTTCCGTCCAATCTGTAGCTGCACCTTTCAAAAGATGCCCACTCTTAGTACTCTCACATCATGACATTCATGTAAGGCAATTTCATGCTACAGTATGTTCATTAGTTGGTTCAATCCTACATGCTTGTGCATGCATACAACTATGGAATGTCTGTGAGAAGCTCTGTGTGCACAGCTCCTTTTATTGACCCTGTGTAGCACGCTTGTGGACTGCACTTTTTAATGTTCTTTGAACATGTGCCAGTACACATTTGTGTAAGGAACTTTCTAAGGTTAAGGTAAGTACATTGGTGTATGGAATGGATTTTCAAGTGACCTACATACCTCAACTGTGCAACATAATTATTCTGTACATTATCTTATGGGTTTCTGTATTCATTCTGGTTCTAGGAGGTTTTCTCTGGAACCTTATTTTGAGTTCACTCAAGATGTTGGATTTTATTGGGATATCTGTTTTGTGAGGTTGGAAAAATAATTTGGTGGGTTATTAAGCTTTATATAGATAATGCTTGCACTGCAACAATACTCTGTGCATGTTGACATCTGGCCACCTGGAGAAGTTTGTGCTGTTTTCAAATGCTCTCCAGAGGACGATAAAGTTCTAAAACTGTGCTGTAAAAACCATGATGTTATATTTAGTATAGGATGGATTGATGTTCAAATATTATTGATTTCGTGGGCCATTGTTTCAGATTTTTGTGTAGGTGGCGAACAACTTTGGACTACCTTGGACTACCTTGAAATTGCATTCGGTTTCATGGATTCAATTTGGATTATTTTTTGTTGACCAAATGTAATTATTTTTTAAATAATTAATTCTGATGTTTTTGTGTCCATTTATATTTCCGGATAATACATCTTTGCAATAGAGTTTTTCCTTAAATGCATATGGAATTCCATTGGGCATGCAAGGGCTCACAAAAGAATAGGTTATATGTTGTTATGTGTTTATTTTGCAAAAGGGTCTTGATCAGACGCTTTCTTCACTTAAATAAGGCGAATGACATTACTTGTCAGGTCGAGGATCTTACTATTACCTTGAACTCATTCTCTTTGTCTTTTGGGCCCTTGTGGAATGGTCTGTCATAGCGGAACCGTCGGATATTGTTTACACGATAGAAGCTCTTGATACGATCTGGAACTCGGTCCATCTGCAGAACATCAATGTTCTCTGGTATGGGTGTCACAGCATATATCTGCAAATCTACATAGGGTTGTTAAGAAAAGTGGAGAAGAGCAGAATACTAAAAGCCTGACGATAAACTAGGGAGTGAGTGTCTAGTTTTGTCAGTGCAGCATTTCCTTTTCAATTGCCCCATTTCCTTTTTCCACTAAGGTCCTAGACACAGATTAACTTCTGCACTATCTTCTAATTCCACACTGATACCACACTGTTCTGTTTAGGACAAATAACCAACACTTAGCAGAAATGAGGACTGTGTACAAAGATGTTTTATTATTCATGTGTAAAAGGAGTAAAGCCTCCCACCAGCAACCAGTAATTAATTTTAAAGGTGTAGATACGTTTTAAATTGGTCCACCATGAAAATAGTGTTCTAGCACTTATTAGTTCTGTTTAGTTGCGCCTAGATGACCCAAATAAATGACTCTTCTTGTTGCTGGTATAAAAACCAGCAACCCAACAAGAAGCTACAAGAGAAACACAAATCCTCTACCAGTTTCGCAGGCTTGGTAGAGACAATTCTGACCACTGGTATTCAGCCAAAACGAGGTCATAACTAAAGTGGTGTATCCATTGTCAAAGCCTCAAGTACCGCTAACTGCCAATTACCTTACCTATCAATTTTTATTGTATTAGTAAACTGTCAAAATGCTTACATTACACATTGCCTTTCCCCTGTGTGACTGTACAATTTAGCAGGCTTACAAACTCAACAAAACCACCACAGTTACCCATATTTCCTCCTATTAATAAGGCAGCAATATAGCACATGTGCACAACAGACCAGTCCAGATGGGCCTGATACGTGATGCATGGGTTATGACCACTTACGCAGTTTTGTTTCACCTGATTGCCATGTGACATATTGTAATATTACACGTTAATCGAAGTTACCACTTGAAATTATTTTTGCAGCAAATCATCATCACTTGGCTCGTAGTTTGTTATAAAACCTAAATACATGAATTACTGAAGAGGGGATTGATTATTGTTATTATACTTAATCAGAAATGTCCTCCGCTAGTGAGCACATTGCAAACTTAATGATTCCATTCCCTATAAGCTGCACAGGCCATAGCATTGGAATCCTACTGAGGAAAAATGTGACAGCAGTTCAAACGTCCTTATCAACGAAAGTCTGCATTTCAATTAAATCCTGAAATTGTCAGCTTCAATAAGTCTGAAGAATACATTTGTTGTACAGAAGGAAATGTACTCAGCTTCTAAATTGTACAACACAACATTTCTAATTTTCCAGAGTTTGGTTAAATGGTATGCCTAGTTCTACAAACTGTAAAACACAGATAATTACCTGTAATGGTAGCTCAGCTTTGTGGGTGTTTTCTCCATATTCATACAGTATTTAAGTATTACCAAGACAAAAGCAGATAATTGTTGGCAATGGCCAGGCATTCCGGGCTACTTGAGATACTGATGGAACAGGAGCTCTCACTCATGCCACGATTATGCCACTTTCAAGGATGTGGTTTCCATATATGTAATTACAAAGCCATTTACCACAGGATTATGGCCTGAATGAGGACGGTCTTTTGATCTGGGATACAGTCATGTCTTGACTACCATACTTCTGTTTATTTAGGGCTTCCCAATCTGACTGTTAACAAAATGCCCAGAACGTGAAGTTAGCCTGACCCTGTGTTTCAAGAAAAGAGTCCATCTGATAAAGTCTGTGAAAAGGTCAGAATTACCTATGTGGATTGTTTAGTTCACTGCTGTTTATTTTAGTTCCAGGTCTCTTTTCCACTTGTCTGTAGAGGAAGAATGTTGGACTGCACTGCTGAACACCAACACCAACAATAACGTGGCATACTAATATTGAGAACAGAATATCGAGGAACAAAATATGGAAAGTGCATATAAGGAAGTACAGCTTCTGCCACATGCACTGTGTGGTCAGCTTGCTGCCCCTGACCCCTTACCACCTTCCCTCAGTTGTCTGTGTGTATGCCATTATAGTATCATTGTTGCCCTCCATGGTGTGTTGTGCTTCCAGTGCCCATCACGTCTGCCCTCCATGGTCAGTTTGCTGCTCCAGCCCTGCCCCTCCACTTCTTTATCCATGTGCAGGCCCATATCCCCCCCTCCTGCCTTGTTTGGTTTTTGTCATGCCCATCCCCCTCCCGCTTTCCCTTCATGGTCTGGTACGCTGAAAAAAGACCTCCTATCTGTCTGGTATGGTCAGCTTGCTGCCCTCGCCTTTTTCCCCTCTGCTCTCTGTTGTCCATGTGCATGGGCATGCCCATCCCTATTGCTTTCCATGGTCCATTGTGCTGCACTGCCGACCCACTTGCCCTGTGTTGTGTATTGTGCTGCTGCAACCCCTGACTCCTGCCCTGTAAGGTCCGTTTGGTGCCCCTATCCCATCTCCCTCCTGACCTCTGTTAGCCAAGTCCATGTCCCTACCCCATTCCTCCTGCAATCAGTGATCCAATGTACCATTCTTTAACTTAGTAAGAGGGAAATTTGGAAACAAAAACTGGGAAATTGATTTTCCCCATTGACTTACATTGAAAAAGAGGAGATTTTAGGGAGGAGACAGATAAAATAAATCCGGTTTGGGCTTAAAAACATCATGAGTCTCCTGTCTGAATCGGGTCTGAATCAGGTCTGTCAAGGCCTCTTTCTTCTGCTCTCCGTGGTCTGTTATATTGCCACAGCTTCTCTTTCCTGCCCTGCATGGTTGTTTTGTTGCCCCTGCCCCACTTTCTCTCACCCTCCATGGTCCCTTGTGTTACCACTGCCCTTCCTGCCTGCCCAGCATAGCCAACTTGCACCCTCCTCTCAGTTGTCTGAGTCCGTGCCCCTGACATCTGCCTCCCCACAGTATTTTAATGACCAACTAGATTGCTGGCATTATATATTTATTAAAAAAGTGTGGCACACCTGACTTCATCTTGATGTAATCAAAACTGTAATACCTAAAGCATTTCCTTTAGTAATTATAAAAATGAGAGTGTCTTATTCCCATAGAAATTATGGTTGGTGTCCTAAAAAACTAAAATGAGGACATATTTCTGAGTTAATGACATTTCTTTTCCAGTTGAGCACTTGATTTCATCTTGCACTTAGGGGAGAGAGTGTAGTGTTACAGCTAGAGCTGCAGTCTTTGTAAATGGGGAACCAGGTTCGAGTTTCAGCATCAGCTTGACCGGTGATTCTGTGCAAATCATTTAATCTCCTCATGCCTAAAGCCCAAAAGTAATTGTTCTTGTGTAATGTAACTGATGTCCAAGTAAAGCACTCCAATATCTGAGGGTCAAGTCTGTGCTATATAAATCTTTAACAAAACAAAAAAATGAAGTGTTTTGCCCACTTCTGTCATTGGTCTGTACTTGGGCTACATGGTGATATTTGTGTTCCATTTGGGCTCTCTTTTCTCTGGTGGCCAACTTGGGAGACTTATTTGTTATGAAGCTCTCTAATCTCATTTATAGTGGAAAATGCTTTCAGTTTCCAATTCGATTCCATCAAGATGGCAGTCAGATGTGCCACACTTTTGGCATAAATTCAGATCCTGCATGTTTCAGTCTAGATGTCAGAATGTTTTGATGAAATATAAGAGGAAGATATTTGAGAACTCACATAAAACATGTCCGATTTTTTCTTTCTACAGCACTAACCATAATTTCTATGGCAAAATAAAGCACCTAATTTTGGTGCTTTCTAAATTAAATGTTTTAAATTTTACCATTTTGATGCAATCAAGATGGCTTGCAGGAGTGCCACAGGTTTGTCATTAGTATGACTGTTAGCACTCCAGTTGTTCTTTAGAACATTCTGGAAGGCTGCAGTAGAACACAAGGGAATCAACTGACAGGCTGCTCCTGTTGAAGTACAACAGGAAGATAACTTGAGAACACAATTAAAACATGTCCTACTTTTTCTTTCTACAGCACTAACCATAATTTCCATGACAAAATAAAACACCTCATTTTGTGGCTTTCTAAATGAAATGTTATAAGTTTTCACCAGTTTGATCCAATCAAGATGGCCTCAGGTGCACAACACTTTTGTCATAATGATACTGTTAGCGCTCTAGTTCTTTTTTAGGACACTCTGGGAGACTGCAGTAGAACACAAGCAGTGTTGCCAGACTGGGCTATTTCCACACAGATGGGCAATATTTTTCCCATTGCTGGTGGAAATAACTCTTGGGTGCACAAAATTAATAGATGAGGCGGTGCCGCCAATCAAAATACTGCTCAGCTCCTGCAGTCAGCAGAACAGGGCGTCAATCATTCATAGCGTGAAAGCGCTACCTATGACGGCCTTGCTAAATGCTGTTGGCCTGCCCCCAGAGTGACTGGACCAATGTGGTCAAAAGGAGCAAGCCTGTTATTGTTTATTTTTTCTTTCTTTATGTATTTCCTTGTGAATGTGGGCAGGCCCTGGCTTTAGACGATTTTGTTAATTTTTCTACTGACTGGGACACTAAAATAATGGTCATGCCGTTTCAAATTCAACAAGGTGGCAAGCTTACTTGTAACATGCACCTCCCGAATTTGTATTGTACATAGCTCAGTGAGTTACTGCGTTTGTCACAGAGATCGTTTAGTTACTAGCATTAAATAAGTTAACATCTTTCAAATATAGCACAGTGAGTAATGAAAAGACATCAAGGAGCTGTATGCAAACTGAAAGGCATAGCTTTGGACCTTTTTTCCCTTAAGCGTTCATTATTCTAACATTGCTAAAAGGGGTGATTTTGGGGTATAATGAAGTGTTATCAGCACAGACAACTACTGCAAAAGCTCAGACTTTGGGGGTTCATTTAGGAGCCCCTAGCTCTACAAGAGCGTCAGTTTCTGCGACGCTCTGGTGGCACTGTGCCATTTTCCATATTTATAAGGAGGCGCTAAGCTACTTTTCATAGCTTAGCACTGCCTTGTAAAAATGGGCTCCTCCGACACAGTCTTCTGCAGCAGAGGGGCGTACAATGGGTGTTGCTGTGGGCGTTCCACCACAACACCCTTTGCTTTTGACACTGCCCCTAATTTACGAGAAATTGTAAACCTGAGGCAGTACCAAATACTAACACCACCCCAGGGGTGGTGTTAGCATTTCGAAATGAGGAGCAATACTTTTATTTCTCCTTGTTTTTTCCTCTTTTTATGTGTGCTGTGTTCTGCAGCACACATAGAAGGAGCAAATCTTCATTAAAGATTGTTTTTGTGCAGGAAGATGTTCCTTCCTGCACAAAAGCAATTTGTCCTGCCATGCAGCCATCCTTGCACCATGGAGAAAGGGTGGCTGCATTGGCGCTAGGCAGATTATTTAGCGCCGGCACGGGGGAAACACAGGGATGCGCCGCATTCTTTTAAATACGGCACATCTCTGTGTTTTGGAAATGTTGGGCGCAGCGCATTTCTAGTAAATAAGGCCCTTTGTGTTTCTCCAGACCAAGTATTCGTAACCTATAATGCCTACCAGTATGGATGACAAATGACTCCTACACCTCTCCTACACCTTATAACACTCATTACCTTGTGGAGAAACCTTACGTACATTGATTTACATACTTGTATAAATTATTGTCTATGTAAATGTTTGTATGAAGTAAAGTACTTTGATATTACACATTAGGATTAATAGCGTATAACAGAATTTGAATAAAAAAATTAGTAAGTGGTGTTTACATCATTGGTGTAATTACTTATACATACAAACATTTGCTATTCTTACATTGCATCCATGTCTCTTAAAAAGATGTGAACGAAGTCAAAAACCTGCCTCCAAATCATAGTGTTGCTTCAGTGGCCTTCATTCTGTCGCTGTTCATTTTACAGCCCTGAGCAGGCTCTGACAAATAATAGCTGACTTGCTATTTCGTAACAAAAACACAGATATGCTGTGCGATCTATTTTGATAAACTCGAACTAGGCTTACTATTTACTGCTAAAAATTAAATAATCATGTTACAAATATTTCTCCTATACTGGTGGATTGCAACGTGCTTAGTTGCATTTGTTTTTGTTTTCCTGTAGCTAACATTCATATTTTAAGCACTAAATTATCAATTTAAAATAAACACTTTAAAAAACATATCCTGTTTCTTAGTCCTATGTTTAGTGTGTTATTGATTTACAAAAGATGGCTTAGAGTGCCACCCAGTGCTTAATTTGTGCTTGTTGGTTTCCGTTCTGTGCACCGGCACTTATTTTTGAGGGCCGGTAGTTTGTTTTTCTTCCTCAAGCATTTACTGCGAGCAAGACACGTGGGCAAGACGGAAGAAGCGAAAAATGAAAAAGCATCACAATGGGAGAGAGCAGAAACCTGCGGAGTGAGCAGAAGGGTCAGGGAGTGGCTGTAAATGGATTGAAGAGGCCCGAGATGGGTCATGATTACGATGTCTTAGTATCCTGTGGTTGCACATTTAATTGCAGCAACCGCGTGTTTAAGAGGGCTTTTAGTACTGGCATGTTTTTATTTACAAATTAAGCATTGTGGAACTGATATGTAACAGTAAACACTTAGGGCATATTTACAAGGCACGTGGTGCAGGGTGGCGCAGCAAGTGCCTTACCGCGCCACCTTGCGCCACAGGGAAATGGCAGAAATGCAATGTACCGTACCTAGAAGCACCAACGCAGACACCCTTGCACCATGCTCCAAGGGTGTCTGCGTTGTGGGGATGATTGTTTTGTGCAGGAAGAGGCACCTTCCTGCACAAAAACAATCAATGGAGGTGACTCCTTCCTATGTGTGCTGCAGAACGCAAAAAACACAGAGAAATAAAGATATTTCTTTCCATTGTGTCACTCATGCTCCACCCATGGGGTGGCTTAGGCTTTTGACACATTCCCAGGTTTACAAAACCTTGTAAATCTGGGAATGCCTCAAAATCCATGGATCCGTGGGAACCCCTAAGTAACACCCATGGAAACGCTTCCCTGACACAAAGTAATGTAACACAGCGACTTGTGCTGTGTTGCCTTACTTCATATCACAAGACCATGAAAAGCACCGCAAAGTGGCTTTGTGTGGCCTTGTACATATGGTTCAGCAGCCTGCGCTGAATCCCAAAAAGTGACACACCTTCAGCGCAGGCCGCTTATAAATATGGGCTTTCCTATGTAGTATCGTTCAGTGGGCTGTGTATGGGTTGTAGTCCAACTGAATTTGTACTTCAGATTAGTGCACTGACCAGGTCTTGCTGTAGGGCTGTTTGCCGCATATGGCATGCCATTACTTGTATATGCCATGTCATGCATTTACATGCTAGTATAGTAAAAAAAACTAGAAGGTGCTCTTGTGACCATATTCCAAAAAGCAAATATGTAATCTGTAAACAGTAATGCTTTCCTACTATAGTCATTGAGTCTGCATCTTCTTCTCTTAATGCTACTACCACACAAGCCCTCTTTAGAACTAAGATGTTTTATGTCTTTACTTCATTAGGTGGAAAAATTTGTAACACTTTTAATTCGTAAATACGTCTTTGCATTCATATTTACCCACCTTAAATGTAGCTTGAGTAAAGGCATGTAACCCATGCTCAGTTTACAATCATGTCTTCCCACGCCTGAAGCCAACAGTATTCACTTTATGCCTGTTTGTAAATGTTCTTTTAGAAGCTTTGGTTTTGTATTATTACCACTTCTCTGAAGCAGCAGTGATAGATGGTCCAAAGTATATCAAGACAGCATTAATAACATATAGGCCCTGATTCTGACCCCGGCGGTCTGAGACCGCCGGGGCCAGGGTCGGCGGGAGCACCGCCGACAGGCCGGCGGTGCCCCGCAGGGCATTCTGACCGCGGCGCTTTGGCCGCGGTCAGATTTGGAAAACCGGCGGTCTCCCGCCGGTTTTCCGATGCCCTTGAGAATCCTCCATGGCGGCGGAGCGCGCTCCGCCGCCATGGGGATTCTGACACCCCCTACCGCCATCCTGTTCCAGGAACAGGATGGCGGTAGGGGGTGCCGCGGGGCCCCTGTAAGAGGGCCCCACTCTGTATTTCAGTGTCTGCTTTGCAGACACTGAAATACGCGACGGGTGCCACAGCACCCGTCGCACCTTCCCACTCCGCCGGCTCAATTCTGAGCCGGCGTCCTCGTGGGAAGGTTGATTAGCCCTGGGCTGGCGGGCGGCCTTTTGGCGGTCGCCCGCCAGCCCAGGGCAAATCCCAAAATACCCTCAGCGATCTTTCGACCGCGGAGCGGTATTTTGGTGGGGGAAGTCTGGCGGGCGGCCTCCGCCGCCCGCCAGACTTAGAATGACCCCCATAATTGCTAAAATTATGAGAACACTATCATAAAAATAATAATTCTAGTGACTTTGCCTTGGGTTAGACATGATGATCCATTTAACCATTTTCTATGATTCACTGTATTTAATAAATGCCATTATCCACACCAGCCCCTTGCCTAATGCACTGTCCACGTGATGCCAAGGATACACTGTGAATCGCACTGCAGGATGGTGTCATCGGGGTGGTTGGGATGCTGCATTGCAATGGCTTGTGGAAACTCGCTGAGCATCCTCTGCTGGAAAGCCTCCAGTCTCTCATAGTCATGGCCTCGACATACAAATTCCTTGTTCTGTAAAAGATTAATTATTGAAAGAAAAATAAGATTGGTGAGTGTAGAGTTACCTTAACACAAGAAAGAATCAATCCTAGAGGGTTTTAAATATTCCAAAGTACTGCTGGCGCCATGGTGCCTTTCACTGCACACTTCATGTCTATGATGAAATATGGAAGTTAATGGTCACCAAGATTCAAAGCCCGCAAGCTCTGGTTGATATTAGTCATACAAATGTGTGCAGAAGTGCAAAATGAGTGATGGTCCACGCCCAATATCAATTAAACACATGTGCAGAACATGTAGGGGCCCTTAGTTTCGGGTGGCAGAGATAAACATGTTGTGAGAATCCATTTTCTGGGGATTATGTAAGTTATTTAAGGCATAAATAATGCAAGATCTGAGCTTTCAAAGGTGATTAGAGTGCCACAATGTCAAAGAAAGTGTAAGTGCCTGTATCCATATTGGTCTGGGTGTGTGTATAATGCAGCATGAAACTTGCAGCTGGGACTTTGCATGCTGAGCACAAGGCAATCCACTTGTTTGGTGGCCTGGAAAGAGCCCTACAATGTATGTACTCCAGCAAGGGAGGTTAGTTTAAGAAGCACTGGGTTAATTGGTTTTCCCAGCCTGCGGACAGTGCTTCATTCCTTAGACTTGACTGTCCATGCTTGACTGTGTTGGGTTAGAACACTGGAAGAGTTAGACATATATTGCAGGTGGCTTCAGAAGAGAATGGAGCTGCACTCATGTGTACTGCCCTGTGCACCGGTGGCAGGCACCAGACATCACCAAAGAAAGAGACTCTATTAGAACAGGGCCCCAGCAAAGGAAAAGCGCTGGACCCTTTGTGGGACCAAGAGCTAGATGGGCGGGCTCCAAACTTCACTAAGTTTCTAGTCCATCTTCACCAGTTGGAGGTTCAGGACAAGAAGAGGGAACTGCGAGAGTTACAAACAGGTGCTAGCGCATGAGTTTTAACAGGAATTAGTTATGAATATTAATGTATACCGAGTGTTGAAATTGCATAGAAAATGTAATAACGTAGGGAAAATAATGCACGCATTGGAAAATGTAATCACGAAGAGTGGCTGTAAATTTTCACGGTGTGTTTATTAATGCTTCATTAAAATGAAATATTGAGCATATGTTTTATAAATGTAGTAATACATCATATTTTGGGCTATGCATTATGTATTAGCTTTATTAATTGAAAGCCTTAACTTAGCGAAGGTCTTGGCCTAGTTGCATGGCCTCATGTCAAACTGTATTTCTGCAGAAGCATTAAAATAATGTTTGCTTAAAAGAATTAAACTGTGAATTTCCACTGGGTGACCAAATGTGCTTGGGACTTTTCTCATGAGAACTGCTTGCTAGAAAATGTAGATCCTGTCTTTTGCAACATCGTGAATGTATCATGTGTTAGACTGACTTCCTCAGGAGAGAACAATAGAGACACTAACTGGAGTAAGAAATTCAACAATATTGTTACCTGATGAGCCGGATGATGAGGACACTGCTAACAGACCAATTGTCGACATGTGAACTGTGTAAAACTAGAAATCACTGATCGGATGTTTTAATATTATTGGACAAAGTGCTAACATGCGATTCCTTGACCAATAGGGAATTGAGAAGTAGTTTTGGAAATCTAACTTAGCCGCACTGCACAGAGAAGAAATCAACATTTTTGCCCATTTTCCCGACCGAAAGGTTATTGACTTTTGAGCGTCTTGAGACATGCTTAACTTTGATGCTTAAGAGACTTTGCCCTTTCCGAACTTTGCCTGATGCCTTGCTGATCGAACAGATGTCCTGAGAATGAAGACTGACTCTGCTTGCTGATCCATCTGAGGACTAGGTGTAAGACCTTAATAATTATTGTCATGTCTATTTGCTTTTTCTTTCTAGGTACCAACCGCAATATTTTTATAGAGCCATAGTTAGATGTTTTCCAAATTTATGTGGGCTAAATTGTTTTACATGAAGGCCAACGTGCTAATGCTAACCTGATGTTAGATTAGGAGTTCACTAGTGAAGCCTGCTATATGAAATAACTATCGAGGTATTTTCTTTGCTGAAACTAAATGTATGAGATTTCATTTGCGCAGATATTCTTGTCATTAATTTGCACCATAATCTCAGAGTGTATTGTAGCTCAAGCTTTGATTAGATTGCGATTCTTCTGCAAATTTGGACCACTAGTATTGCTTCGGTATGTTTACCATTTGATTTTGAGATTAACCTACAAGACATTAGAATTGTTAATATAGGGAAATTAATATTGTAACTTTTAACAAAAAGGTGTGGTTATTTATGACTGAAAGGTCATGGTGCGTCAATTACTGACTCCGATTGATTACTAATGTTATTGATTATTGTTGAGAAGTGAAAATGGATTATTGAGTTGTGATGGTAAGGGCCTATGTGGTGGGAACATCTCAAGTGTTGGTCAAAAGGTTCATCGACCTATTTGCGTCTCCTTGTAATTTTACTGTTTAAGGTTCTGACGCGCCAAGTGAGGATGCAGAGCTCTCTTCTCACACAGACATTAGCCACAGCCGCTGCTAAAAAACCTGTACAGTCTCAGATGGACCTCACTTGTGCCAGTGTGACATCCAGTTAGACAAAAGACGAAGGGTATGAAAATATGTGTCTTCACCTTTTACTTCTTGATATGCAGATATGTTTAGGACAGTTCTGGGACAAGGTAGTTCACCCTCACTGAGGAAGGTGTTAAGGTGCCCCTCCCTAAGAGACGGAATGGAAGCTGAGTGATTTTCTCACTATTGTGAGTGCAAGTGAGCCACTATGTCAACTGAGAATGAGGATGAAAATAGTATGACTATGTATGTGTTTGCCCACACATGTGTTATTCCAGACTTAAAGAGAGCTATGGCATATTTCTATGATTTCACTCTGTTGGGACAAAGGATATAATTAATAAACAATGATTATGGCACACAAAGAGCTTTTATGTCTGTTTGATTATGCAATGCAAAAACCAGGATTTTGTAGGTTTATAATGGAGGAGCTATGACTTGTCCTAACAAATGGAAAGACCCTACAATATATGTACACAGGGGCCAGGTAGTGCGCCTGTTCTCATGCAGGTAACAGAAAACAGTATTTAGATCCAGGTAGGAGAATACCAAGACTGTCATTTGGAAAAGGTAATCACAAGATATCAGATCCTAACAGCTGTCATCAATGCATATCTCAGTTTTATAGTACGTTAGCGAGCTGTAATTTAGAAAGTTAAGTCCGTAGCTATACTGGGGTCTTGTAGAGGGTTTTCTGGTGGTCATGATGACATGTACAACTTCACCGCCATGTTAAGAGGACTCTATCTGACACCGCTCAATTTCTACATGTGCAACTGGAGCAGTTAGAGGTTGACATGAAAGACCTCCCTATCTTATTTCAAGAGGCGGTCCAGTCCGTGTGGGAATGAAAGAGGGGGGCCAAATCCCAATTGCCAACAGATCAGCATACCAAATGCTCCCTGCAAAATCGGGGTGACAATATCAGCTGTGTTTGATCCTCCTGCACATTCTGCATGACTTTTGCTAGAAGCAGCGCATGGAACAAATTAGAGTTCTGAGCTGCAGAGAGGAGCTCTATGAATAGAAACCCAACCAGGACAAGCTCACCTTCATCACTTTGGGGTATGGTTCCCTCTTGTGGTGCTCCGGCAAGAATCAACTGAGATTGTCCATTTTCACATTGAGGGAACCTGCAGGATGAACCACTATTGGAAAATTCTCTGCACTGAGTGAGCTGAGATTTTTGGGCATTTATAGTATAGGCCCAGTAGTAGAGGAGAGTGTTCTGCGATCAGGGCGGGTGATCCTGCCTTCACTATCCACTCATCCAAGTATGGAAGTTAATTGACTCCTAACCAGGGCCGGCTTTACGGCGGTGCGAGCGGGGCAGCCGCACCGGGTTCTCACCTGAATTAGGGGGTGCTGACCTCAGGGGGGTGCTGTGTTTAGCAATAACTTAGAAACTTCCGATTTAAACGCACCTGCTGAAAAGTTCGTTTTTGCGTCCAGCCCAAGGAAGCAATTAAAATGTCAAGATACCTCTTGCAATTAATGTTCCTGCTAGGGCGAGATATGCAAGTTTTGTCTAATGGCAGTTTTGACTTGCCATAAAGTAGCATAGAGGGTTATTATGCCTGCTGCAAAGAACAAACTATATTTTATGTGGATAGCTGGGTAGATTAGTAAAGCCAGCCTTTACAAGTGCTTTAAAAAAATGAATGTATGTGAAAGGGGGGAATATGAACACATGCGGGCACATTTGCCGGGTGGTAGTGAGGGAATCCTAGGAGGTGGTCAGGGGTTGGTGGGGGTACGCCAAAAAAGTATGTCGCACAGGGTGCAACCAGCGCTAAAGCTGGACCTGCTCCTGAAGCATCTCCCAGCACTTTTGTAAAGAAATCTGGGGCTGTTGTCAGCATATCTGGCAAGACTATGAGTTGATAATGCTAGGATCCTAATGTGAACCTCAGATAAGAGCAGTGAGTGGGGAAAACTGGAAGATGGAAATAGGCATCCAAGCGGTCTATGGACCCCAACCAGTCCTTTCAATTCAGGGCTAGCAAAACTTGCCTGGTTCCAGCATATTGAGCTTACCTTGCTGAATAAACAAGTCCAAAAGGCAGAGATGCTGTAAAGGCAGTAGAACACCATGCCTCTTTCTTCCAGAGAAACCAGCTGTTTGGTCCCTTTACTCAAAAGGCTGAGGACTGCTACTTCCTAAATTGAGATGTGAGATGGAGAGCACTTCCTGATGGAAGGAAGGTCATCCAAAGGGATTGACAGGAAGAGTAGGTCGAAGCCCTCGTTGGTTACCTGGATGGCCCAGCAATTCACAATGATCATCTTCCAAATGGTTTAGAAGTAGGAGCTCCTCTTATAGAGGATGATTGTGTATGGGAAAAAGTCAGAGAAGGTTTGAGGCAGCCAAACTGGCAGGTAATGGTGGAGACAGATCTGCTGCTGGTTGTGATGGCATCTCCATAATCCACCGCTGCCCTGAATGGAGCAGTAAAGTATTTGGTAATCTGGACCAGCTGAGAAGATTGCCTTTGTCAGACTGGATTGCCTTTGAACAACTTCAAAATGTCCTGTACTACTGGTGGAGCTGTCTCACTGTGCAGTCTAGCTGTGACTAACTGTGGGGACGGCTAGCATGTAAACCGTAGGTCTACTGTTCTTGAAACGTTCCAGGGAGTAAACGGTCTTCTCTCTGAACACCTGCTTGTGAGCGAAGGGCAAGTCCATTAGCATTGCCTGGGTACCACCTGAGAAGACAGTGGGATGCATTCAAGTGTATTGGTGCAGTATAACTGTCATGCCCAAGGACTGCAATACAGTGTCCTAGAGTCCTTAGGCATGGCCATATCTGCCCAAGAGACAGGTTGTGTTCACATTTCAGAGGGTGGGGCTGCAACAGGCAATTACTTTTTGGCCCATAAAGCTAAGATTTTTCAACACCCCCCTGGGGGTACTTTAGGAAAGGCATTTGATTTTAGTTTGAAAAAGACACTTGAATTATCAAGCGAAGGATGAGATAAGAGAATCTGAGGGCTTCTAGGGTACTTCTATATAGTCTGGCTATTTCACTGTGAAATAAGAGTTAGAGAGGAAGGGATGTTCCTTTTGGTGAAGTATCCAGGACACTTGCATTTTGTAAAGTCAAAATACAACCCAGTGTTATACTGAGAAAAGAGGGTACTATCCACAGAGCCATCATCCTCTCTGTGACCACAATCCTTATTAGGCCCTATACAGAGCTCAATTGTCTTACTGGCAAGGTTTGTGCTATGCAAACATTATGTAAATACATACATACATACATACATTGCAGGGACATCAAAGTGCTGCCAGGGGTTCGCCATCAGCCTTCTTGACCTCTATAATCTCAGATGACTTTGAAGGCTTTGTCGTTACCAAATGGGCTCTGACTGAATGAGAGAGGGTGTCTTGGTAAGCTTCAATTTTTTCATAGGTGCTGGGGCAGGAGCCCCTTGAGGCACCGTTTTAGAAAGTGTTGGTTCCAAACCACTGGAATGGAATTTCCACAGGATCGTGGTCACCACTGCAAAGTGGCCTGTAGGCAGGAGCGGCTTGCGACAAGATGAAGGGGCGAAGCGGCGCGTGGGGGAGTGTGGGGAATTAAAATAAAATAATAAAAAAACACTTACCTCCGCGCCGCTCCCCTGTCCCTCGTCGAATGCAGGCACAGGCTCCCAGCCTGCCCTGCGGCCAATCCTGATTCTGCTCAAAGCAGCATCAGGATTGGCTGTGAGTGCCCAGCCAGGGTGCTCCCAGGCAGACTGGGAGCCTGTGTAGGCTCTATCCAGCCCAGAAACTGGTTTGCTGAGCTGGAGAAAGCCTACGGTGCATGTGTGACGAGACGGCCGGCCAAACACACATGCGCTTTGAGGGGGAGTGCTATGCACTCCCCCTCACTGCTCGTCACCCCCAATGACCCGCATCTTTTACCAAACAAGATAATAAACGTTTATTCTTGTTTGGTAAAAGTCTTGCAGCTGTCACTGCTGGCGGGGGTGACCCTTCTCCGCCCCCATGAAGGAGCCATCCCTGCCTGGAGGGGAAAAAGCTGTCACAAACAAGATCAGCATTATCAGTCAGAAAGCATCAGTCTTTGTGGGGTCGACCAATGGACCTAGGAACTCTAGCAACAAACTTTAGTCTTATTTTATTCAAACTCTGGATTTTTTCAGATGTCAAGGAAGAGTCCGGCACCAGGCAACAGCATTGAGGCTCGCAGTATTCCTGGAAGCTGAACTGTTTATTCAAGGAAGAAGCAGATTTCTGTGTCCTATGACACGTTTTGAGATTTTTAATGGAACTACCTTTTTGAAGAGTGTTCCCGTCAGGAGACTTAGCTGAAATTGAAGGGAATCTGGTGGCATGTCCTTGAACAAAAACAGCTGGGCCTCTCGCTCCTTGATGGCTTTCGGGTGCATCATATTTGCAGACTGTGGTACCGTGTTCCAAATGTAAACACCACATGCAGATGTCATGTGAATCTGACAAGGACATTTTCATGTGACATCTACAACACCTGAGAGTTTTGGATGAGTCAATTGACCGCTGTACCCAAATCCCACAAATAAGTGTTAAAAATCAGTTTTACCTAATTAGCAAATGCATAGCCTTCGTGCGGTGCCACACAATTTAATTACTATCCGTTTTGACAATTTAGAAGTATCTAAGCGTGTTTAGGTGCCATGAACGATTCATTGCAAACCTTTGAAATTATGTAACTGAGGGCCAGATGTAGCAAAGGTTTTTACCTATTCTGTGTCTATTGGAAAAAAAGTGTTTGTACATATGGCCCTGAATGTTTTGAATGCATTATCTGGTTATGTCCAAATTATTTTAAGCCTCCTGATAGGCCTTCACCTTACTATTAGCCATGAGATGAAACATCTAATTAAGAACACCCCAGACACTGGCTGTTGTTGTGTGCCTGGACCAGTAATTGCGGTTTGAACATGTTTATACATCTGTCTAACTGTAAAGGAAGCGTAGATATTTTACCTATCACACTGTTTTCTCTGAGAGTCAATTACGAAGGTATGTCAAGTCTGTTTTCTTTTAATGTTTGGGAATGATCTATGCTTTACTTAGTTTTGGTGTTTAAAATATATTGCTGATTAATTTTACTCTTTCTCCAAGATTGCTTTTTTTTATTACTTGTATTTTCTTTTTCAGAAGTTGATGATAAAGGCGGCTTAGTCTCTTTTCTTATTAGGATTCCTAATATTAGTTGTACTATTTGAAACTTTTTGTTTTTTGTTTAACCTTTTCTGAATGTTTTAAATTATTTACCGCCTGAGTTTTTATGTACACTATGCATTGGGTGTTCTATTCTTTCGTGTAATAGTGTGTTACTTTTTTTAAAATTATGTTGTTGTTGTGCTTTTTATGGGTTTATACTCTAAATAAAATAGGGAGATTGCCATGTCTCCCTGCTCCCTCTGAGTTGCAGAGTGCTGGCTGTTGATAACGCAAGCTCTAGAGAGAAAAAAGGGTCTCCTTATTGTCAGCAATGAATAACAAAGGGGAGCACCATACTAGGAAAGGGTTGATTGCTATCACCTCTCACACTTTGCCTGCAAAGTAGGCTCTCTGTAGGTGCAGAAGTACAGGCAGATGTCGGAGGAGTCCTAAGGGACTCATGGCCCTGTGGCAAGGATGTTCAGTGTTGGTTGACGAGAAACAGTTGCATGCCACATATTCAGGTTAACCATTCACTATGATTCCCACTCAGGTGAACTGAATGCAAACTGGTGTGCGGACATCCTGGAATCTGGCTTGGGTACTAGGGGCATACGGCATAACAAGAACCCCCACAGCCCACTCAGTGCAGGGGCCTCCGAGATCCAGGGGCCCACTACCGGCATTATGCATGGGTGGCGGGCTCCTGGCATGAGAGTTCCTGACTCGGTCCGGAGCATGGAGGGCTCCCTCCTGCAGGGGGGCCATCAAGTTTTGTTATGCCTTTGTTGGATACAACCCTAGTTCAAAGATGATGGATAACCCTAACCTATGCAAAAACATCTCCAGCAAGCTGAAAAGCATCTCAGGTAAAACTGAAAAGGGATATCAAGGCCTTGCTCTGCATGACCCTATCCTGTAGCAATATGCGGTGGCAACAGTATTAGCATAAACAGTGAGCAAGTTAAAACCTTCACAGTTCGTGGCAAACACTATTTTAGTTAAATTTTGAAAAGGTTTATGGGGCTCATTTATGCAGATTTATGTATTCGATGTTCTGGGCCCTTTAACAGTATGTAAACATAATAGGCCGAGTCTCTCAAAAACAGCTCTGCATTGGATAAAACATTACTGTAAACAATATTGCCTGCAGCCTAAGGCAGACAATCACAGACATGCTATGTTGTTCTATTGCGGTTACAGCTGCATTGCTTACCCTTAGAAAGAAAGGGAACTTCTTGCCATAAAAGCCTACTCGAAAGAACTCTGGCTCCAGACGCTGTTGTTCCATGATGTGATCATAATACGTGGCTTCCATTTTCTGCAAGGTAGAGCACCCAATTAACATAATAATAAGTATCAGTACGTCTACACAATTTGTAAAATGGGTTCCCTGATTTAAAAGCCAAGCAAAGACCACAGAGCGAAAACTATATGAAAATGAAGATTGAAGTTTATGCACAAAATTAGAACATTAAGAATAATAACATTAAAGGTATGATCTGTCGGTTGAGATTAGCAACTGTGGGACTAAGTTCGACTTCCCTTTACTTGTGAGAGAGTGTAGTTTAAATAGCACATATATTAGAATGAAATGCTCATATCAATACTTAATGATGCTGCATAGAAAACGACAATAATTAGTGTTTTGCTTAAATACGCATTTGAATTATGACTATAATGTGTGAGGTCACCAATATACGTGAACTAACAATAATGAGTAAAACTGATCATGCTATGGTTTTATATTAACGTTTACAATATCACATTTATATTAAAAATCTCATAGGCCTTAAGTTAGCGTGAGTTGTAGATTTAGCTGCCTAGCTCTCATATTAAAGCATTTTTCTCTGTTTTTCAGTGTGCTGACTTGCAATGGGCCATGACCCTGCATTTGTTCTTTTCTTCATTTTATGTAACAACCCAGATTCTGTTCTCACTCGCATGCTCATTGTTTAGTATGAGTTATATACAAAATTGAAACAAATGTAGATTAACATAATGTACAAGGACATTTAACCATGGACAAAGGAAACTCATGACCCAAGAAGACGTGCCAAATGGTGAAGAAATTTCCGGATGTGCCACCTCCGAAGGCGTCAATTATGAAGACCAATCAAAATGTTATGAATTATCGTGGGGTGACAATTTGAATTACCTAATGTATAATTTGATAGGTTAAAGATAGTGTGGTATAGTAAATGTCCAATAGAATTTTGGGGGAAGGAATTGTGAAAAAGGTATAAAACCCATGTCACAGAAGGGTCGTTAGAACTAGGTAGGGAATGCTATTGATTTTATCCAGAAACTCTGTCACTCTGTTTGGTGACTTTGAGACTTAATAAACCATCCTCACCCATAGACTGCCCCTTTTCACTTCTCCTCCTTATGAGGGAAGTGTCCCCTGTCCTTTAGGCGAGTTAGACTGATGGCGATTTGACTGATGTCCTGAAGATGAAGACTGATCCTGTGTGCTGACCTAATCCTTCGAGGGTAATTATTACAATGCGATATGTAATTTGTGTGTTTGCTTTTCCTTTCTTGGTACCAACTGCTCATTTTTTAATAGAGGCCATAGTTAGAAGTTTTCTAAATTGATGTTCTAAATTGTTTTGCATGAAGCCCAACATGCTGATGCTAATTAGTGGTTAGGATAGGAGTTCACTCTGACTGACGCAAATTGACAAATGACTGACATTGCGCTATGCTGAACTGAGATATTCATTGCATTCTGATCTATGTTCACACTGTGCTATATTCTTATGTTTGTGATTCTTGCATTAATGAAATCTTATCACAGTTGCCATATTGTGACTATGCTCTTATGCTTCTTGGTTTTGAGATTGACTCTTCTGCTCGTAGATTGTAATCAATAGGGAATAAAATTCATAAAAATTCTATCAAAGGGTGTGGTTTTTCATGACTGAAAGGTCATGGCTGCGTCGACAATTTGATTAATGCCTTTAACCAAAGTAAAATGCATTGTGGTGGTGAATATTGATGACATTATTGATATATTGCTTGACATATTGATCAGTTATCTCGTCCTACGGTGTCTCACCACTGGGTCACAAGATTCATTGGCCTAAAACGAGTCCTAATGTGTATAAATTAACATAAAGGGATGCGTTAACACTTGTGGCATAAAAAGTTTGAAATCCATTAATTCTATATAGTATTGAGGGCCATGTCAAGAAGATCAGGAGGGGGAAATTTCTATGAGAATAAATGATGGGGTGAATGAAAGTGATGGAAGGTGAGTTCAGAGAAGAAACAATGAAATCCCAAAAAAATAAGAAACGTTCAAAATGGTAGAGGAAAGAGGAAATAACATGAAGGGAAAGTTCTGAAAAAAAACAATTGTGTTCTTAAGGGCAAGGGGAAATAGAGAGAGCTATGCAAATTGATCACCAAAGAAGGAATGGAAAGGGAAAAGATGAGGTAGAAAAAATAAACGGAAGAGAACAGTAAGAGCCATAATGTTTTCACTTCCTTCCCTTAAATATGTGATAGCAAAATATGAAGGGGTAAATTCAAGACAGGAGTGAACGTCAAGAAAAGTAGCAGGAATATGTGGAAGATGAGAGAAATCTATAGTAAAGTCAGCGGCGGCTACTGCAAATGTCAATGGGGTGGCAGGGGGCAATACAGGCAGGGGGAAACAATGACAAAAATAAAATAAAAAAATACGTACCTTTCCCGCTGTTCCCGCTGCCACTTCGCTAGTCGCTCTTCTTCTTGTGGTGTCCCAGCATTTACTGGGACACCAGCATACGCTCCCCAGCAATTCTGGTGCTGCTTTCATTCTAAACCTAGCATGAAAGCAGCATCAGGATTAGTCTGAGCAGGCTCGGACAGCCGCTCGGACACAACCCTGGGGTCTGTGCAGTTTTGGAGAAACCTAAGTGTGCATGTGTGTTTGGCCGGCCTATGACATCTGGCCAAACAAACATGTACACTTAGGTACTCTCTCTCTTCTCCACCCCCTCCCATATCCCGTGGCCCAGCTCTGCCCCTCCCTGCATTACTGGCTGAGCCAGTAGACGAAAATAAAAAGATAATAAGCTATTGTTTTATCTTTAAGCACCTAGCTCTTGGCCGGGGGGGGCAACACCCCTCGCCATTGCGGAGGAGCTGCCCCTGAGTAAACTGGATGTATGGCAATATCATGTGCATACCCGTATCCAGCTGAGACTTTGGTAGTCGTACAGACTCTCGTACTGATTTGCCAGCTCCCTGCACAGTGGTATCCCAAACTCCCAACACTAGAGAAGAAAATTAGAAAAAATTTATATTAGTCAAAAGCGATCCAATAAAGTCAAGGAATACACAGACACTTAGTAGCAATCATTGACCCATCCATTTCAGCTGGCACAAATATTTTTTTAGGGGATAGACAGGTGACATAGAGAGGATTCTCACACAGATGGTCACTAAGGGATGTCTGGGCAAAGAGAAAGTGTAATTTTAAGTATGGGATCACTGGCAAGTGTTAAAAAATAATATCACCATAGGAGCCTGGAAACAGGCATGGAATAAAAAAAGGAGGCAGGGGATACAGGTGCAGTGTAAGAAGTATTAAATGCACACAGGCATATGGAGACTGAAACAAACATAGAAATGCAAATCGATTACTAATATGCAGTTACAGAGTAGCCAAATACTAACAATACAACAACTGTATTTCTTATGATGAATGGATATGTATTACATTGGCAGAATAAAAATGTTGAATCAGTACTAGCATCTTACTGTTAATTTCTTCAACATATAATGACCTCTTCATGTAAGACCTATATTAAACCTCAGTCAGCGTGTTCACCATCTGTTGTCAAAGCACATTTTCATCCATCTTTGTATAGATTTCTGCAGGGATAAACTGCCACCACTGCCATGACCATTATAATGCAATTTGATATGTATTTGAGGTCAAACACCATGGGGGTCATTCTGACCCTGGCGGCCGGTGGCCGCCAGGGCCACCGACCACGGGAGCACCGCCAACAGGCTGGCGGTGCTCCCACGAGCATTCTGACCGCGGCGGTTCAGCCGCGGTCAGAAGCGGAAAGTCGGCGGTCTCCCGCCGACTTCCCGCTGCTCGGGGGAATCCTCCATGGCTGCGGAGCACGCTCCGCAGCCATGGGGATTCTGACACCCCCTACCGCCATCCTGTTCCTGGCGGGTCTCCCGCCAGGAACAGGATGGCGGTAGGGGGTGCCGCAGGGCCCACTGCAGGGGCCCCCGTAAGAGGGCCCCACTGTGTATTTCAGTGTCTGCAATGCAGACACTGAAATACGCGACGGGTGCAAACTGCACCCGTCGCACCCCTGCAAGTACGCCGGCTCAATTCTGAGCCGGCGTCCTCGTTGCAGGGGCATTTCCTCTGGGCCGGCGGGCGCTCTTTTGGAGAGCGCCCGCCGGCCCAGAGGAAATGTCTGAATGGCCGCCGCGGTCTTTTGACCGCGGTGCGGTCATTTGGCGGCTCCCTCCAGGCGGGCGGCTCCCGCCGCCCGCCGGGCTCAGAATGAGCCCCCATGTCTTTCAATTGAATATATTCCCTCCTTAGTATGAAGAATAGGAAGCTTGTCGTTTGTGGGTACATGCACTTACGATGATTAATTGGTACCAATCACTCTTCCAGGAAATGGACATTGTGCATGCTGAAACTCAGCAATCATGGCCATACTGAATGTAAGCTGCAAATGTGTTGCAATCTCCCACCCTCTTTAGTGACTACTAATAACTCAAAAAGATAAAGAAACCAGAGTAACATTTCCCATTTTGACATGCCTTCTTTACAGCCCATCTCTCCAAATTGCAAAAATGTTTTTTGTATATATATCATCAAAAGAGTGTGGTTCTAGGTGGATTCATGGGAGATAAATTCAGGGTAAAAGAACATCAATACACAGTTTCCCAGATTTACATTAGTTGCTACTTTGAAGTTATCCCATTTCCACCTCTTCAAAAACTACTGACAAGAACGTAGTCAAAAAGTGATAAGAAGAGCCAAAGTACTGCATGCATCATTTCTCCAGAATAGTCACTGCTATTGCATGCATCATTTCTCCAGAATAGTCACTGCAAACTTCCTTTCACTGTCTTTGTTGAGTTTGAAACCCAATATTCTTCAAACTCCTGTTTGTGTGGGGATAAGAATTGTGAATTGTGTGCTAATTATTGCTTCTTCACAGTTTTTCCCTAACATATATGTCTAAGAAATATAATGGAGGAAATAACTTGAAACGTGGCAAGTCATACCGATTTTGGTGTGTACATATTTCACTTACATGCTGTAGGTAAACACCTCACCCCAGGAAATTAATATTTAACAGGAGAAGTAAATACCCCTTCAGATTCCCACAACTTGTAATCAGGCCCTTGCTCTCTGAAGGGCCCAAGTAATTGATATCATATTGGCAATAATTCATTATGGTTCTGTAAATTCTAATGTTGATATGTGATTAACAGCTTCTCTTACAAGTGTAAGATCTGGTAATTCATAATCACTAACTGCACATATGCTAGTCTACACCCTCTAAAGCCCATGGTGTTCAAGGAAGGTCTTACATATTTATACCTGGGTATATCATACAATTTGCAGAGAAGTAAAAAAGGCACATTTGTTTGTGGGAATCTTCCATCACCTGGACAAAGGAGGGTAGAGTAGTTCCAACCTTGTCCATCGCAGAGGGAAACCAAGCATAGATCTAATTAGATGCAGTCGAAATCTAGTTAACAAGTTTCCTTTAGATAGGTTTGTTGCCTAAAGCAAGTTATTTTTGGGGCCTTGATTCTTTTCAAAGGGATGTAGTTCTTACAGCGGATTACTTATCTCTGCTGATTCATTTTCAGCAAGTCTGTTTATTGATACAACAATTGCAGGAGGAACCTATCTACAGAATAGGGCTAGGTTATTCTGGCTTCAGACATTAATCTCATATCAGCTGAGTTAAAGAAAATTGCAACTTCAACCACATGAATAATGAGAGAGACAGCAGGCAAGCTTTAGTCCTTGTTCTACACAGGAAACATGCACCCCTTGATGCAACATGTTCACTGATATTGAAGAGGGCAAGAAAAGGAGACTTCTGAGGAACCTATATTTCAAGGTCTGCACAGAAGCATTCGTTCAGATGCAAATGCCAAAATAACCTCGTTCCGCACCAATACATATTTTACTCAGCTGCTAAATTGGTTTGAATCATAAATTCACTGCAGAGATGAACATTGCTCTCTGCACTTGTTTCAAACATGCCCACCTTTGTGCAATAAGGTTAGATCTTTTTCTCAGCGGATTAAAAAACAATTCCTTGCCCTTGGCTCTCACCATTTCAGTTTGAAAATTATTTGATCCATTTGCCATGATGCCTAAATTGGCACCAGGTTATACAGAGTTGGCCATGCAGTGTGCTAAGATGAAGAGGCTACTGGCCTGGCCACCACCTCTTTATATCTAGATCTAGCCATTGCTGAAAGCATTAAGGAACATGTGCTAGGGGCACTATTAGGCATATCCTGCTCAAGACTCCAAAATATTGTGCCTTTACCTGCGGCAACATCAAGAGATATCTATGGTGCATGGCCTGATAATTTGCTTGAACAACTTACTATTATTGGTAGAAAAATGTAGGTATGGAATTTCTGAAATGTGATCATTTGACAACAGATTTGTCAATAATTTCCACGTGATGGATTGCATAGCACATCAAAAAGATCGAATTTCAAAATAACTTTATTTTCCTGATCTCTATCAGGCTTATAAATTAAAGTGTTGCAAGCCTCGACTTGACATCTCACCATCTCAAACACAACATGTACATGGATGGGATCCATAATTGTCAATTATAGGAAGCCAGGAGTAGCAGCTACTTCACCTACAAATCCCTTTGGTAATCAAGGTACTTACTTTCCCTCGTATCTAGGACCAAGAAGGTAACGGTGTTTTGAGGTCTCTAGGACTCAGGTTGGTCACCCATGTTTAAGTTTCATTTTAAAGGTCATGTTTTGTTCACATTTTACTCATTTTAGTAAGGCTGCTTTTAGCAATGATTTTTACATATTTTATCAGCTTGCTTTTATTCTCTGAAAGCGAGGAACATGCTGCATGTTTAGTTTTCCTTTGCACAACATATCATCAGTACTTTCTGTCCCATGCTAAGGAACACGATACACTAAATGCTAGTCTGTGTTGCTTGTTCAGGACACAGCTCCTATCACCTAGACACAGCATTGTATCTAACCTGTACTTCCAACATGGTATGGTTATTATATAAATGTTGCACTAACCCAGGGAGGGCAAAGTGCATTCCAGCCACTACTATCCTGGGATGCACACTGTGTGATATGCACCAAGGCTGGTGCTGCTGTACCAGCTTCCTGAGAGGCTTGTCATCCACACTACAGACTGATTCCTGACACTATTTCCAGGTGTGAGGCTTGGGCTAATCCCTTAGATCGGGTCAGGCAGAAGGGTACACCCACTATGCTCTCAGCATAGAGATAAGCTTAGTTAGGTACCTTTAGCACATCTATACATCATGGTTGGATTGTTTATCTCCTTTGCCATGTTTGTAATGCTGATGACCTTATGTTGGTCCATCTGTGTAATTACTGCAGCTAACACTTTTTATGCCAGATTACGATTATTTCCATAAATGCATTGAAAACGTATCTTGCATCCAAATGTCTCGCCTTGTCATGCATGAGTAACAACACGAAAGGGGTAAGTTCTGTTTCAACAGCTTCCCTGGGGAGTCAGAGTGCCATGTCCAGGTTACCATACTCACCTTTTACCCTGGTAGGTTTGGAGCTTTGGTTGAGGCACTCTGAGCTAGCCAGGAGTTAGGCCAGGAGTTACTAACTGTGTGGATAGACTCAGACTTCCACACTCTGTTGTTCTGTTGTGCTAAACACACAGTTCTATTACCAAAGTAGGAACTGCATAACAGTGGCACTAACAGAAGGCATACATTGCTCTGAGCACTCCTTTTACATTCCGTAGTTTCCACTGTTTAACCTCCCTTAAGCCTTCATCATCAAATAACAGCCCGTTAAAGGGTAACTATGGACAATGTGTCAATCAAGTGATTTCATTAGCTGCATCAAAGAGCATGTGAAGACTCATCCTCTACCCCTGGCATTTTGTTAAGTCGACACACATGAAGAAATTAGGGACAGCTGTACTTCTCATTCAGAACTGGCTTCTATTTGATCCTGAAGTTTGGAAAGAAGCCATTTTCAGGAATGCCAGCCAGTTAACACCAAGGCTTTGTGCTTCTTATAAAGGATTTCATCACATAACATGAATCATTGCCGGCTGAACTGATATACCTTGCCCTTGTTGAAGTAGTGGATAATCTTCCGACATAAACCCTCTTTGCGTTGCCACTCTGTCTGTGCTTGATAGTGAAGGAACTCTCGCAAAGGTCGGTCCTCCCACTGCAGCAGCTCCCAGTACAAGAGAAGAGTGAATGCAGCCTCTGTCAGATAGGTATCAGGAAATTTATCAGTAAAAGGTATGAGCAGTTTAAAAAAACCTATACAAGATCATTATCCTAAACCTTCTAATGTCTGGCAAAAGATACTCCAAAATCAGACAAAGTACCAACAATAATTACAACTCTTATAATAGCATGATTCAAAATGACTTAGGGTTTGTCATAGTACTTCATGGATATTAACACTGTCACTAGAAGTCTCAATTTTCTCATTAAAATATACCACAATGATTTAATCACTATTCATTCTCTGGCTTAGGTCCAGTCTATGTTCACAGATGCCTCACATGTTCACAGCAATGACCCACTAGTAAAAGTCTTAATGAAGAGATGAGAATTGTGTGTTGCACAGAAGAACATTGTAAATCTGAATTTGTGCGACTCTGTGACAAGGAGAAAGCCTAGATAGCAACAGTGTACTTTTCAAAGTTTACATTTTCATCATATAGCATGCAGGGTTACTCACCAGTGTAATTCTCAGCTTGAAGATGCATATCACAAAGTTTATGGATGTAGCGGATGTACATCTCTTCCTTATTAATTTCTGATTTATAAAAGTTCTGTGAATGAAAAGTGGAAATAATTACTAGTTACTATACGATAAATAGCACATAAGCGAAACACAAGCAAGTACCCATTTTCAGGCTCCCTGACATCCCTAGGGTGAACACAATAGTTCCTAGACAGGAGAAACAGAAACAAAGCAACACACAGAAGGAACTTGGTACATCTCCATAGCACACCATCACCTCCTTCTTGGGTCAGAGAGTGCAGGCAGCCATTTTATATAGTCAAAGGTACCTCAAACTGGAAAAACAGAATCCATGGCAATCATTTGACATTACTAAGTCATTAAAAGCCAACAACACGCCATAATCTACCATTCTGGGCACCAGTAGGGTTTAGGGATCTTGAGCTAGAAGTGGTAATGCACTAAGACCTTCACAAAGCCCATCTCAAGCTAAAGACGTAACCAAAAACCAGGACAGACAAATGAAAGGGCACAATGGATATAAGCAATGCCATATCAACATATGTGATGCTGAGGATGTCAAAAGAAGTTCTATGACTTGAAATTCCATGCACCACTCCTACTGTCCATTATCTGGTGACTGTTGCAAAGAATCCTATTCCATCTACCATGTTCTGGAGGGGGAATGGCAGTGTGGTTCTCTTCCATGGGCTCCAGGTGATCCCTTAATGATGCTAGTATGTTTTTCATAGTACCCATAGGAACCTTGTATGACCTCAAGATCTTGGACTGACTCATGTTTAGGGAACCCAAACTTATTCTGTCATCCTGCATTGCTGCACCATTTGAGCTGGATAGCTGGTTTCTATACTTGAGCTGCAGTGCTTGTTCTGGCAGACCATGGGTCCAGTGTGGCATGAGGTAGTAGCCTTGCAGTGCTGTTTCCATGATGGTGTATCACATACTGGAAGTGCGATCTGCAGCAACTAATCTGTGAGTGCATCACCTGTATGTTTATGTAGGTTTGGGCCTGTATACAGGTGGGTTTCTTTTTATGTTAAGCTCAAACAATGCCTTTATTATGTTTTCACAAATCTTTGTGGTGTTCTTAGGGTTTCTGGTGTTGTTTTTAAGTGTTTTCTTCATTCCCTACACTTTTTGGAACATTTACCTCCCATTTTAGCAGAGGGTATTTTTCGGTGGTATTTTCTATTGGTTTTCAAAGAAATGTTATACTTGTACTTTGGTTTTCTTTATTACATATATATCATTTTTCACATGCTGTAAATATCATATGTGATAAATAGCTCATAGGAAAATAATGCATGAAGACCACAGCCAAGTGATATTTGCACATGAGTTAAAGATTGCATTTGCTTTTCAACTCCTGATCAAACGGGTTAATACATTATATTTCTTCTGGCATGGGGTAAATACCACTATGCCTACACATAATCTAAACCTATGAGAAGGAGACAAATTAACTAATTAGTTTATTCTAACGACAATTAATTTCCTGATTATGAGTGTGGAGAAAAATTTCAACTCTTGAGCATAACAATATATGTAGCATGTATGTGAATTTCAAGATTTGTGTTAAACATTGCACCTCCTCAATTTTGTCCTTTCGGTAGGTCAAATCTGCTGAAAATATTCTGGGGAAAGTGTGCTGGAAAAATCTGATACATGTGGAATTCAGTGAGGTAAAAAGTGACTCGATGAGAAATTCTCAATTTCCCCTTCAAAAATTGTAATAGAAGGTACTTACTGCACCATGCAAATACTTTACCGCTGGTAGTGGTATTCCCCAGCTGCAGTAAGTTCCACAGGTTTACAGAGATAATGATAATCAAGGCTTAAGTAGTTTCTTCCCAATCTTGAATCAGTAGTACATTTACTTTGTGCCATAGCCAGGTCTTGTTTCACAAATGAAAACTGTAAATATATGTTGTATTTCTACATTTTCCTACAGCTTCATAGGGAAACAGAGAAATCAGCATGGAAGATTAAATAAAACAATTGCAGAGAATCTGTTAGGGGAGCACCAAAGACATCAATAATAAAACTGAAAGTGTTGATCTTCTTAAGTTACACCAGCCAGTCAATGGCAGAAACAAATTGTACTGTTATTGACAGATGCTCGGTTGTGCTTTATAAATGTTTTTATAACTATGATGCTGATCACTGATGATTTTGATACTAGAGTTCACCCTTGTTATATTCAGGTTCGTATTCGGGCAGTGCAAATTTAACAATTGCTGATTTAGACAAATTAGCTTGTTGTCGCTAAAAGTGTTTTATCTAATATCTTAAACAGCAACATTGCTGATTCTGTGGTTGGTTTGCATCTAAAACACCATTTGTGCAATACAGAAATTCAGCCTAATTGTTTGTGTTGAAAATGGTTTTCTTGCCCTTCATTAGCTTTCATTTACTAACAAAAACCTCCATACATGGAGTAGAACTTAAAGGAATAAAGGATCATGTTCAGCATATGATTTCAAAACTGAGTTCGTATTTCACTAATTCTACATATTTTGTCCCGAGGTGCACAGGGTAGTAGGCTAATGCTAGAGATACATTTATTGTGAGGATGCATGTGTCTCAACAATCTCCAGAAGTTCCACCAAAACATTAAATGGACTCTGTCAAATGCTTTTTCTGCTTTAACTATCTTTAAATTCCAAAGCAGATCTAGCCCAGTCTAAAAGAGTAACTTATATACTGGTGTGTTCTGTGGAACCGCGCTCTGGGATAACACAACGTTCTTATTCTGTTATTATTAATAACTGCAGTTGTATTGGCATAATTAGGTTACAATTATTTATTTGGGCATAGATTTTGTGAGGTGATTTTATGAAGGCAATGAGTAAGGACTGATATATGTCTTAAATGTGTTATTCTTGAGGAAATCTCTGATGTTTTCTCTTGAGAGGGAGGGGGTGACCATTAAATAATATTTTTATTATATTTAATAGCTTTGCATAGATACTTAGTTAGATCAGGAAAAAAAAACTTATACACTTCTTTCAAGATCCCTCAGATCCTGTGGCTTTGCTATTTTTTAGAAAATGTATCACTACAGAAAATCTGTTGAGAATTACTGAAACCTACCCGTGCAACCTCTTTCAATGATCCAGGAAAGATATTTGTTTCTGAAAACCAGTTTGCCCCTCAGGTTATATACAATATCCACTATACATTTCTAGAGGTAAAATCAAGGTATTGTCCCTCATTGCTCTTCCTTTTGATTCACTGTTGGTGACCTCTTTTTTATTTGGAGTGAAGGGATGTCCCTTCTTATCTGTATGGTTACATATTTGAGCTTTATTTAAAATGTTTTAATGATTCATTAATAATAAGAAAGTGTTTGTCCTATTACATAGGGTTGCTTCCAAGATCACCTTTGCAGTGAATGGTGTAAATTAATTTCAGTTTGTGGGTTCTACTAGCTGTATTTACAAGAGCCTCTTTGTATTAGGTGTCAGTAGCTTTGTGAATAGAGCTACGCTTGTGTAAGGTGTGTAGAGCATCAGAAAAGTACTCCCAGGAATCTAAATACAGAGATTAAGGTCTCAGAATGAAGGAGGATTCCTAGTAGAACAAATTATGTCTTTTTTGCATTTTCCTGAAGTGTTTTTTGTTCCTGGAATATTTGAAAAGTGTTCTTCTACCGATTCTGTGGGTAAGAAGTTATTACTGTCAGATGGACTTTCAGGGCTGTCATATACAAAAGATCTTTGACTTCTTCATGAAATTGCAGAGGACCAAAGATCTTTTTTATGACACAGCTTGAAGGGTGTCTTCTACCAGTAAGAGTCCAACAAACCAGAAGAGTACTCATGCAGCCATTTAAATATATGTTCTCTCCAACAAATAATTCAGAGGTCTGAGTTGCAGATTTACAGTTGGTAAATTGTCACATGCAAAGTTTGTAGGTTTGACTGCCAGGAGCATCATCTGCAGTGAGATACAACAGAATGTTCAATATCAACGTATGTAATAACTCACCTATGTTACACATAGGTGGGCTAAGAGAATTCTGATTGATTCTGTATTGAGCAGAATGAAGACTATCATATGTAGCAAGGAAATTGGTGTAAAAACATAAATACACCTTTGGGCCAACATTCTGAATTGACTGTCTGGATGCGTAGTCTCAGCATTTGCTGTTTCCTGCTGTCATAGAAAAAAAACGTATATTTGGGGAGCCCCAGAAGTAAAACAAAAACACCAAAACTCCTCATGCTGCACCAACACCTCTAAAGATTATAAACTGAGATTATCTACTCACTATTTATGAAACATGTTACATTTCCTGAGGTTAATTTTATTTGTCACACCAAAATCCTTAAAGACTTGAACAACCTTCTTAATGCTGAACACCTTAATTCCCCTGTTTCCACAAGTAAACACTTGTTGGGATCATGTTCTTTCTGCGGATAAAAGCAAAAACTCTGATAAAGTAGGAGAGGAAATGCTAAAAGTGCTATCTTGAGTTCCTAAGGTTCATCACTTTTATCTCAAGAAGGAACATAGTGACTCACAGCCTTCTCAGTTAAAAGCTTCCAGGGGGAACGCATTGGTAGTCACAACATGACCTGCAAAAGTGCTTAAATAACCACTGTAAGGATTAGGTGAAATGCTGTGACAGCCTCATCAAGTATTGTTAATCTGTGTGTGCACACATGCTCAAATAAGCATTCAAAATTAGGCAAATCAATATTTCCATCAACCCAATCCTCATAATTATGGGCAACAAATCAAGATTTGATATGCAGGCAATTTTAGTTTCCAGGGTAGGAAATCTGTCCAGAGAAAGGTAAAGTCCAGTGGTTTTATAGAAAATTATGGAGAGGCTGAAGGATCATTGTAGCTTGTGCATGAGGTAGCCTGATGTGTGAATATGGTGTGATAAAATAATTGTTGAGACAAGGGAATGCTGACATGCTTTTCCTCCTTGGTTCTGCCAGACAATTCATTAACACTGTTACTGGTGATTCTAAGTCCAACAACATAACTCAAAACTGGTAATGACCTGAAAATATTATGAAGCTCATTCACTTTCAGTGAGACTTTAAAATTGGGGTATGAAAGTTTGCACCCTCTTCATCCATCCAAGAAAAAAAAAGACTTTGACAGTATATGTGTGGGCTGAAAGGCATCATATGTCACACTAATTCAAAAAGGTTATGCAATAGCTAAGGCTACTAACTTTGGTTAGCTTGGTTGAATAGTCACATTGTCAGTGACAACGAATTGACCATCATAACACGTCTTACAACGTTTTCTAAAACTAAGCATATGTAATTTGACATATTGCTTATAACTACTGTATTGGAGCAGCCTTACATTTACACCTTGTTTTAAGTGGAACTGGTAAATTGATCCATTGATAGTTTATGAGACAAGTGCAGAAATCAGATATCAGTCCAATGGTCTCACTGGCCCCTCTGAGCTAAGAAATAAGGGCATTTCTACATCAAATACTCCTCCAAACTGAACGTCAATTTTAAGCTTGTTAAATGAGTGGTCAGAACAAGGCAAGAGAATTTTCAGTTCATGAGAGCATGGGAGCATTTCACATTTGGGTTATCAGGAAACAAAATCAGGAACTGTTCTTCCAAACCTGACTATAGAGCCTCAGCCAGCAGCAGAAACACTTTGCCAGCGGACCAGTCGCCACAGAATTGCAATCTCCATTGTGTCCAAAGGATTACTCTACTTAGGGTGAGCCCTGTGATGTTAATTTCTCCTGCCCATGACCGCCTTACAAAGCCTGGGGGTTGTAGATAGGGAAAAATTCGACAATTTCCCTACACCCTGGGAGAAAACTCCATGTGCATCAGTGACACTGTATTTTGTTTTTCGAAAACAAATCCATGCTTAGGGCATTAGTTTCTGGCAAGCGAAACAATTCCAAACCAGGGGACATGATATGGCAACTTGGCTGGCATTGCATGTTTGACAAAAATTGCCATGTGTGTTGTGGCTGTGAATTTGGTAAATGCCCCATCACAGGCAAAAGTGGGTCAGGCAATTCACCAAATTGACCCTGATTAAAGAGATATTCCTAAGGTTGGCCACACAAGGGCTGCAGTGTTTAAAATGCCTATCAGCGAGGGTAATCGGTAGGGCCATGGAGAAGCTGCTTGGAATACAGCACACCAAATACATTTTATGAAGTTTTAGGAGCTTTCTTGGTTCAATTGTTTCTAAAATATGTAGAACGATTATGGAATCAGTTACGAAACAGAACCCACAACCTGCCTAAGGAAATGTGATGACTTAAGCGTGAGAAATACAGGTCCATGAATTATGAAGGTGCTTTTTCATTATTTTATGCTTTGCATAAACATTTCTATTAATCTGCACCACTCGCATATAGAATGTGACTTCCATGTTGAAAGTTGACCGTATTTAATGTACGCCTCAATTTCAAATGGCTCGTGTTAAGCTGAAATGCTTTCGTTTAAGGAGTCAAGCTGCATAAGTCCATGTTGAATAAATGTCAAAAAATATTTTGGTTTCTGTAGGAATGTTTGTCTGTGTATGTTACTAGGTGTGTTGAAGAATGAACCTTGCACCTGATGAGAGAGAAAACACTGACCAAATTGTCTCATGCCACTACAAGATATCCATGGAAGGTCATGCACCTAGAGACTCCATTGTGTAGTAGCTGGGAAGAAGGCTGAAACTGAGTTATTAAGAAATGTTCGTTCATTCAGTATTTCAAGCCTTGATCACTCACCTCATGTTTTCCTTTTTTAATAGTCTAAATAATATAGGGACACATATTTCACATAAAGGTATTTCACATATGTTCAGCAGGATAATACCATGGAACGCATCACAAAACATTATTGACTGCTGCTATTTCAAGTCCTTTGTGGTAAGTTAAGGGAGTGCTCGCTACCAAAATCTTTAACCGGCAAATTATAAAACAGAATTCTGGAGGCGGTAATGTGTGCTAAAGACATTTGTGCACAGTTGCTGTGTGGTATTTTGTTGTGGCGGTGATGCATTCCAGTGCTTTTAACCCCTTAGCTGCTGGGCCGTTCCCCCCCCCCCCCAGTGCTGAGCCCTTTTTTGGCTATTTGGGGTAGTTTGCGCTTAAGCCTTCATAACATTTTGTCCACATAAGCTATCTACGCCAAATTTGCGTCCTTTTTTTCCAACATCCTGGGGATTCTAATGGTACCCAGAGTTTGTGGTTTCCCCTGGAGGAGACCAAGAAATTAGCCAAAATACAGTGAAAATTTAGTTTTTTACAAAAAATGGGAAAAAAGGGCTGCCGAAAAAGGCTTGTGGTTTTTACCCTGAAAATGGCATCAACAAAGGGTTTCTGGTGCTAAAATCACCATCTTCCCACCTTTCAGGAATGGGCAGACTTGAATCAGAAAACCACATTTTTCAACACACATTTGGTATTTTACTGGGACATACCCCATTTTTACTATTTTTGGTGCTTTCTGCCTCCTTCCAGTTAGTGACAGGAATGGGTGTGAAACCAATGCTAAACATTTCTGAAAAGTAGACAAAATTCTGAATTCAGCAAGGGGTCATTTGTGTAGATCCTACAAGGTTTTCCTACAGAAAATAACAGCTGAAATAAAAAAAGATTGAAATTGAGCTGAAAACAACAGCCATTTTTCTTTGTTTTACTCTGTAACTTTTTCCAGCGATGTCAGATTTTTTAAAGCAATATACCGTTATGTCTGCTGGACTCTTCTGGTTGCGGAGATATATAGGGCTTGTAGGTTCATCAAGAACCCTAGGTACCCAGAGCCAATAAATGAGCTGCACCCTGCAGTTGGCTTTCATTCTATACTGGGTATACAGCAATTCATTGCTGAAATATGAAGAGTGAAAAATAGGTATCAAGAAAACCTTTGCATTTCCAAAATGGACTCAAGATAAGGTTTTGAGGAGCAGTGGTTATTTGCACATCTCTGAATTCCGGGGTGCCCATACTAGCATGTGAATTGCAGGGCATTTCTCAAATAGACGTCTTTTTTACACACTCTCTTATATTTGGAAGGAAAAAATGTAGAGAAAGATAAGGGGCAATAACACTTGTTTAGCTATTCTATGTTCCCCCAAGTCTCCCGATAAAAATGATACCTCACTTGTGTGGGTAGACCTAGTGCCCGCGACAGGAAATGCCCCAAAACACAACATGGACACATCCCATTTTTTGACAGAAAACAGAGTTGTTTTTTGCAAAGTGCCTACCTGTAGATTTTGGCCTCTAGCTCAGCCGGAACCTAGGGAAACCTACCAAACCTGTGCATTTTTTAAAACTAGAGACCTAGGGGAATCCAAGATGGGGTGACTTGTGGGGCTCTGGCCAGGTTCTGTTACCCAGAATCCTTTGCAAACCTCAAAATGTGGCTAAAAAAACACGTTTTCCTCACATTTCGGTGACAGAAAGTTCTGGAATCTGAGAGGAGCCACAAATTTCCTTCCACCCAGCGTTCCCCCAAGTCTCCCGATAAAAATGATACCTCACTTGTGTGGGTAGGCCTAGCGTCCGCAACAGGAAATGCCCCAAAACACAACGTGGGCACATCACATTTTTTCATAGAAAACAGTGCCTACCTTTGGATTTTGGTCTCTAGCTCAGCCGGCACCTGGCGAAACCTAGCAAACCAGCGCATTTTTAAAAACTAGAAACCCAGGGGAATCCAAGATGGGGTGACTTGTGGGGCTCTGACCAGGTTCTGTTAATCCTTTGCAAACATCAAAATTGGGGCAAAAAAACACTTTTTCCTCTCATTTCGGTGACAGAAAGTTCTGGAATCTGAGAGGAGCCACAAATTTCCTTCCACCCAGCGTTCCCCGAAGTCTCCCGATAAAAATGGTACCTCACTTGTGTGGGTAGGCCTGGTGCCCGCGACAGGAATAGATCACACAACGGTCAATGTTGGTCCTTACATGAGGCAGCTGTTGACCCTGGGGTGATCCATTTCTGACGCAGGAACTAGGTGTAGGCACTCAAGTGCAGTAGTGTTTTTATCAGGACAGGTGAGGAATCACTGGGTGGTAGGAATGTTGTGGATCCCAGCATATTCCTGTAGTTTGTGTGACAGAAATGCGAGAAAAATAGAGTTTTTATTCAACATTTCAGCTTTGCAGGGTATTCTGGGTAAGAAAACTTTGGGGAATCTACACAAGTCACACCTCTGTGGACTCCCCCGAATGTCTAGTTTCCAGAAATGTTTGGGTTTAGTGTGTTTCTCTATATGGCCGCCGAACCCAGGACCAAAAACACAGGTGCCTGCCTTACAAAACCAGTTTGTTTTGCGATAGATAATTTTGATGTCTCCACAATACGATTTGGGCGGTGGAATTTGGGCCTGAACTAAATTGGGGAGCTCCCAAGAGAGCACTCTCTCTCTCTCTGCTTGCCACCGCATTCACCTGCTCTCTGGGTTGGGCTAACCCACCATTACCCAGTTGCACAGACTGCTTGCGAAGGGACAGCAGGACTGTCCTCATCACCTCCCTCGTAATGTACTGGAAGAGGAGTTATCAAATGGGACTCCTCTGACTGAAAAATCACTCCCAGAGTCTGCACCATTGTCCTATCCCTCAGATGCTGTCTCAGTATCTGATGTCTCAGTCTCTGATCCTATGTCAGAGCTGTCCTCTATAACCCGAGTGACGCAGCAGTCATCCATCAAGATGCCATCTCTGCTATTGGCTAAACTGTTGCTCTAAAACACTAGCCTACGCAGACAGTTACAAAATCGATGGTGTGTGTGAGATACGTGCAACAGTAGAGGCCACCTTACCTGCGATTCTTCCCTAAATCAGCACGTTCTTTCAAGACACTCAAAAAACACCTTGTCACATACCATTCGTCACAGTCTTTAGCACCTCCTGCGCCCAGTCCAACAATCATTATTGGTGCTCCCACTCCCTCCTCCTCGGATTCCCTCATTACCACACAGCAAAAGTGCCCTTTATCTGTCCATAGCCGCCCTCCAGCCCGCACATACATTTCATCTGTATTATAGCGCAGGTAATGGCTGACTTTACTAATGTACTCAGCTATTTACATAAAATACAGATTTGCTCTTTGCAGTAGGCATATAAACCTTCTGCGCTTCTTTATGACACTAAAACTGCCACTAGACAAGTCTGACCCTTTTGTAGCAGAAACATAATCACAATACTTGAAATTTTTATTGCTGCCTAAAAGCTACAGTTGAAAAGCGTCAGTTGAACATGTGCATTGCTTTGAAGACGCAAGCTGCAACTGCAAGACAACTGGTGGCAAATATATATATCTATATATATATATATATATGTATGTATCACTTTTATATGTGGGTCTGGTTTTCCTGGGGGCCGATCGCAGCCCCCAGGGAAACCACACACATATTGACAAAAGTTATATATAAATATATATATATAGATCTATCTCTGTATATATATATCTATATACATAGATATATCTATAGATAGATCTATATATATATATATATATATATATATACAAATATCTATATATATCTATAGATCTATCTATAGATATATCCATGTACATAGATATATCTACATAGATATATCTATATGTATTGATCTATATATATATATATATATATTTATATATATATATATATATAGATCTATTTTTTTTTTTTAGTTGTTGTATGGTTTCTTCGGGGGCCAAAACAGCCCCCAGGGAAACCCTACAACAACTAAAAAAAATATTGCCCCCACAGGGGGTCGCCCTGCCCACGGGTGACCCCCTGTCCATTTATTTTTTATTCTTTTTTTTTTTTAAAGAAAAAAAAAATTAGCCCCTGGAGGGGCACCTACCTTTTTTAAAAAAAAAATATGCCCCCGGGTGGGGGTGGTCCGTTTTCCGAGGGGGCCGACCCCCACCAAGTGAAATCCCTGGTGTCTAGTGGTGTTTCCTGGCCTCCGATCGCAGCTGTGCAGGAAACACTTTCAGGAAGGCCTCGTAAGAAAGGGGAGACTCTCCCGAACGTGGGGAAGGCCGTTTGTGGCCGTTTTCCCCATTGGAGCAGGAAACGGCCGCAAGGCCGCTTCCTGCTCTGATGGGGAAATCCACAAAGTAACGTCAGCGCGCCTTGCGGCGTGCTGACGTCACAAAGGGCGAGGATTTATTAACCCCCTCCCTGGTGTCGGTCACTGGTTGTGACCCACACCAGGGAGGTAGTGTGGGCGTCAGCCAGTGGCCGACGCCCGCATTTAAGAGGTTAAGCTTTCTGTGTTGTCTTGTTCCAGTGCGATTTTGCTGTATTGATCTGTAGTAATTGGTTGCTTATTGTTTTGATTTGTTTTATGATGTGCCCTGTTCTGTTTTAAATGTGCTGTTCTGTTGCTTTGCTTTGTGTTTATTATTGTGTTATGTTCTCCTATTTACTTTAGATATCTCAATGAATGCTGCTATAGTTCCTACCAAAATCAGCACAGGTGGTAAAATAGTGCTGCTACTACTTTTCAGCTACTTAATCAATCAATCGGGGGATTTGTAAGCGCACTACTCACCTGTGAGGGTCTCAAGGCGCTGAGTAGGTGAGACGGGAGAAGGTAAGGGGGGTGCTACTACTGCTCGAACAGCCAGGTCTTGAAAAGTTTCCTGAAGGTAAGGAGGTCTTTGGTCTGCCGCAGGTGGGTGGGAAGAGTGTTCCACGTTTTGGCGGCGAGGTGCGAGAATGATCTACCGCCAGTTGTAGTTCTGCGGCTGCTTGAAACAGTTGCGAGGTCGGCAGAGCGGAGATGCCGGGTCAGGGTGTAGAAGGAGAGTCGTCTGTTGAGGTATTCTGGTCCGGTGTTGTGCAGTGTGCTTTTTGAGCGTGGGTGGCGAGTTTGAAGGTAACACCCAACCCAAAATGTTAGCACACACTGAAGCTAAACGTGCCACTTCTAATACTAGTTTTAAGCCCCTACGGCCTAGGTGGGGAAGGCAATGCCAGAGCTGCAGTGCCATTATTACACAGTTGAAAGAAAATATCTGAAGTCACTGCTTCTAACGAGGGATGATGATTTTGAACTTCATGACAGATGGGTATGGACCATTTGAATATTTAAATAATTTCAGCACTCCATTTTTAGACACAATGGTAAGATTTCAAATTAAGAATTGTTTTTTAATTTATCATAATGCTATTAAATGATTGGGTATTACCAGCACAGGAGGCTTGATTCCCCTGTAAAGCAATCCTAATATTACAAACAAAATCACAAGATATGAATGAAGGAATAAGATGTGCTTCAAGGACATAGATGTTCCCGGTTTTTTTTCGTTTTGAAACACACAAAAAAGGAGACCCGCTGCCGTGACTGGTTTATGAGCCCAGAGCTTTTTTCCCTACCTCGTTCCTCAGTGAAACATTGGAAGAAGACTTTTCAAATTTCAAAAGATGAAGCATCTATGTGTGGAAGTATTCATTAAAAGCATGATACAAACATCATAGAAATACAATGTATGTATATTTTCATTCATTTTGTACGTTACCGTGTCCATACGTTGCACAATTGTTGATTTAAGGAGTACATCATTAACTTCCGAATGCATCCTGTCTCTGTCTTAACACCGGTCCGTATCTTTCAATGTGGTGACTTTTCTCTAATGGCGATCCCTTTCTGTTCATAAAATTTGTCTACCAATGGTTTTGGTTTCTTTCTTTCCTTGTGCAACATACTATAAACTTTCTCATTCTAAATTTGGTCTTGAGTCAATAATGAAATTGGCCTTTCAGCCCTCTTACCATCAGATTCACGGTACAGCCCACCTTCTTGTTCTCGGTCTCATCACCTTTCATGCAGTCTCTGCAAAATAAGACAACAGTTAGGCATTCCCGTAAAATGACATAGGGATATATATATATTCCCCCAAATAGGAACCATCAAAGAGTGTCAGCTGTGTTGTGAAAGTTCTACATCTTCATAAGTATCCAACAAACATTATCTTTGAGGAAGTATATAACCTACGTTAGTAACATTTGTTCTGATGAATGCTAAGTGCTTGAAAAGTTTGCCAGATGGGTTACTCTGTCACAAATGTGACAGATATCGTGTGTGCCTTATTACAAGTGCCAGAGGGTATTATGCACTTGTAATATTGCAGATTCGAAATCTAAATCAGGCCTTCAGTTCCATCTTAGCGTATGATCATCAAAACGATGATGATAATGGTGACACATACCTGCATACCTTTGCTCCCAAGAACCTGTTGTTAAATGCCTACAGCCATACCTGGACACTTAGAAAGTCATGAAATGTGAGAAAATGAAAGGAGGCACAAAAGATTCTGTGAAGGGAATCATAACATCTTTAGAACCAACGTAACTTTTGACACTAATGAATATCCTTCCCTCTGAAGGCCTATTCAGTTTTGATAGTTTGCACCTGAAACAAGATTCCTGGTTGAGCGTTATTTACGAATGAGTCATTTGTGTAACTTGACTAGGAGCTTGTTGGCACATAGTATCAAATTCTCATCTGTCCACCCTGGAACATGTTTTTAGTGTGTGCAAATCTGTCTCACTGGAGTGGTAGGTGTGTCGGAGCAAGGAGGAAGTTGCAGGGTGTCATCGCCGAGAACATCAGACATGGAACTACGACCATTGCCACACTAGGGTAGCAGACCTTAACAAACAGCCCTTCTTGTTAGCTTTCTCCTGGCTCGATTCCGAGAGCTCCAGCTAAAAATGTACTAACTACATATGGTAAGACATAAAGCCAATTGGCAGAGGAAACATTTTTTATCATACCTGTAGTCCAGGAGACGCTCCATTAGCCGTGTGACAGAAGTGACAAAAGACACTCCTGTCTCTCTCCAGGTTTCTTGCTCAATCTTCTCCAGCAGGCTATTAAAAATAAGAAGTACGCGTGAAGTATCTAGCTACCAAAACCCAACCACAATCCTCTACTAGTACACACTCAAAGAAGGACAGACATCTCCACTCACCTAACACAAACTAGCAATACGAGAGATAGCTTAAGGGAAACATAACACAAGAAGACCTTCCAAGATATAACATGAAACAAGAATCTCTCTTCTACTCCTGATAGCAGTTGGATCTGTTGGATCTCTGAACAAATCAAAGACATCGTGAATTGATGTACAACAAAAAAAAACTAAAAGAGTGCTAGCCATGGTTATAATCAAATTAAAACATGCCAACATCACAACCTATCCATAACTGTAAATGTTACATTGTGTGTATTGCCTTCTCGTTTAAACTGATGTAAGACATTTACACTGAGATATCAATTACATAGGATATGCTTACAAATTACATAAGCAGAGGCACAGTGCCAACAAAGAGGACAATAAAACACGCATTTTTGCCTTCCTGTTTACAAAACAACATGCGGAGGGTAAAATCCTACTTAATTAACCGGCACTAATTAAAGCAGAGTGCACAAGGCAATACAACTGTGATATCTACATAGAAAATATAAATGATTTGACCCCCAGTTTAATAAAAAAACAATAGAAATGCATAAGCATTAACAAGCTCGTAAAAGCCTGGATAATCGAAATACAATTAGCTCTAATTGTTTAAAACTATGATTAGGCTGATGCTTAAAAGGCAGAGACCTAGAATCTCCAAAAAATGCACATCAATTGCAAGCAAACACTGGAGCGCTTGTCGCCCGGAAAAACACAGTCTGCTTAAAAACACAGGTTAATAGGGGCAGTTATATGTCCTACACCGCCCATTTACACTGTAAGCATTCACATGAGGACAATCACGGTCCAGTTCTAGAGTAAAAGTAAACAAAGCACAGACAACTGACATAAACTGTACAAAATCACAGAAGCACAAACACAGTCCACTTAAACATTGATCACTGACAGTGCTATGTCTTACCTCGGGTAGGGGCCAAACAGCTGGGTGCTACTCCAGAAAGCAGCAGGAGACAAAGATAAGTGTTTTTTTATATTTTAGAAACACACAGAGCATCCCTACTACCAAAGAACAATTCTGGCACCATTACCAGTCTGAGCTAAAAAGTGTGCCTTTAATAGGGCAAGCATTCCATTGATTACTTTTGGTATACTGTAGTATATCACCATAAGTGGGACGGTTATGGCCGGACGTGGGTCCTGTGCATCCAGTGTCACTGGAACCAAGCTATACCCAGCTGATGAGCCCATAACTAGTGTGAAACTGGCCCTGGTTTGCTTGTGTTCTGGGTGAAGGAGGAACTAGTTGGCAGTTCTGGCTGGACTGTTCCCATTGGAGTAGGGTCACACTAACTTGTATATAGCTTGGTCAAAAGTGAAGTGGAATTGTGTGCAAGATAATTATGGATTGGGATCTGACCCAAGTAATTACCAGTGGCTAAAGTAAATTCAAGCATTCCATCGATCACTTTTTGTATTTGCAGTTTTAATATGGGGAAGATATCACTTTTCTTTGTACTGCAAATAAATTTGTTATGGGAAACTACAGCACCTGCATGGGAAAAGTGGACTATATCCTACTTCCACACAGCTCAAACTGGAAAGCAGAGACTCCTAACCTGAGGTCCGCGGACCCCTGGGGTCTGTGAAGCCTATTCAGGGGGTTCTTGACTGTTTAACAAATAAAATATTAGTAGATCGATAAAGTATAAATCCATAATAAGGCAACATGTAAAAAGGTGCTTTTAAAATGCTATGCTAATATAAAGGAATTTGAAATTAGAGGCTGAAAATGAAGTTGACATTTTTAGCTCAATTTGTTGTAGCAGGAGAAGTACAGCAAACAGAATATAGTATAGACAATTGGGGGACTCAATTGAAACACTGGTATGGGCTGACAAAAAGAATGAATCCATTAGGAGCAAATAAGACAAAGTGATATGCTATAATCTAACAGATTGCTTCGTCTTTTAGAAATAAAATTACATTTTAAAAAGCTTTAACCTTTCTATTAAAATTAGAATGTCAATTTTCATATATTTTTTTGTTTGTGAAATTAATAAAATATTTCAGAATTTGTGCATTTTCCTTCCTGTATACTTGTTTCAGTATTTTTACATATTGCTTGGAGGTTCAAATCCTATAAATTGCTTGAGTGGGGGTCCCTGTCTTTCAATATAGATTTTGTAGGGGTCCACAAAAATCAAAATGTTAAGAACTGTGTTAGTAAAAAGGCAAGCTCTTCACTGAAAGCATTAGAAATATGAGCTATTCGAGTAAAAAACACTGGAAATAGGACATATAGGCCCTCATTACGACCCTGGCGGTATAGAACCGCCAGGGCCGCGGGACGCGGTGGCACCGCCGACAGGCCGGCGGTGCCCCGCGGGGCATTCTGACCGCGGCGGCTTAGCCGCGGTCAGTAAAGGGAAACCGGCGGTCTCCCGCCGGTTTCCCGCTGCCCCCAGGAATCCTCCAAGCCGGCGCAGCTTGCTGCGCCGGCTTGGGGATTCCGACTCCCCCTCCCGCCATCCAGTTCCTGGCGGTTCTCCCGCCGGGAACCGGATGGCGGGAGGGGGAGTCTCGGGGCCCCTGGGGGCCCCTGCAGTGCCCATGCCAATGGCATGGGCACTGCAGGGGCCCCCGTAAGAGGGCCCCTACAAGTATTTCACTGTCTGCTTGGCAGACAGTGAAATACGCGACGGGTGCAAATGCACCCGTCGCACCTTCCCACTCCGCCGGCTCGATTACGAGCCGGCATCCTCGTGGGAAGGTCGTTTTCCCCTGGGCTGGCGGGCGGCCTTTTGGCGGCCGCCCGCCAGCCCAGGGGAAAACTTGAAATACCCGCCGCGGTCTTTTGACCGCGGCGCGGTATTTTGGAGGGCGGAATTCTGGCGGGCGGCCTCCGCCGCCCGCCAGAATCAGAATGAGGGCCATAATCCCTTGCATTGTCTGCAGTCTCTGCATTAGAAACATGTAACAACCAATCATGGCCGTGCAGTGCCAGCAATTGAAGTACTCCCATGCAGTGCAAGTGCTGAGAGACTGGCACTGCTAGTGAACTAAGTCTAAGGTATCAAAAGTGGAGAGATAGTGTTTATTTTACACGGGAGTGGGATGTCCACACTTGGAAGATGTAACTTTCCTTGTATTACCATGCAGTGCCAGTGTCAGATCTAAAAAGATAGCACTGACCATATTATGAGTCTACGTTGCCAGCTTTGGGATGCAGTGTATACCAAGGCAGTTCTGTGATGTGTCTGCATTGAACATTTGTGACTATTCTGGTCAATTTCTTAAAAGATCAACAATAGGATTGTGAGATCTTTGATTACAACAACCTTACAGTACTAATCATTGCTATAAATGTATATAGTGAAAGCATTGCACTTCCCCATTAGAGAGGTCTGTCTATGTAAAGTACTGGGGGTCCAACGCAAGTAAGTCTAGAGTCTAGGGGAGGCAGATCTATGACAGTTTTCCAGGATAGCTGCATAAAAATGAATTACGTACAAACAATTTAAATGCTACCTACTTTCCAACTCAGTGGTTATGCTAAAAATCTGACATGGGTCCGACACATCTAGACTAACGTTGCACACCACTGCTATTGGGTAAACAATGTAAAGCTCGCACACAGCCTGGTGCTACTACCTGGTACATGCATTGAAGCATGGACACATATCATTTTGGAGCAGTAACTGTCCATGTGGAAAGAAAGTCGGCATCTGTGGTGCTGTCCAAAGCACCCACAACTGTAACATTAGTACTGCACAACAGAACCAGCTACAGTGCAGGCAAAGGAAGGACTGAAAGTTTCATGAATTTATTTGTGAATCATAACAGAACACCGCTGTGGGTACATCAATATGCTATCCATGGAATGGTGATGTGAAGCAATGAGCACTGACCCCAAAAAAGTGCGGGAAATCTTTTAGGCCAGAAAACCCATGCAGGTTGTATTATTCTCTCATTACCTAGCCACAGTACAAGTCAAGTTTCCTAAGTTCTCACAACAATTGAAAGGGTACCTGTGCATCATGATGCTTGGATGAAGATGATGAAAGGTATTAGCTTGATCTCTGGAAGCTTGCCATCTACGCAGAAGGAATGAAGCCTTCTATAGGTAAAATGGTGCACAACAGGTCAGTGGTAGTTGGGCAGGTACAGATTCCAATCACAAAATACTTATTGTGATCTCACTGTATCTGATGATTCTGTGTAGATAGTCACAATCAAATCAGATTATGATCAGAGCTATTTCAATGCAGTTGTACGAATAATTGTTGCTGTATAGTTTTTACGGGGCAGAGCCCTTCAAAAAATGAGCTTTCTCAGTACAGCTAAGAAACCACAAAGGCTGAAATGCACCTGCCTTTCAAAATAAAATTGGAAGGCTCATTCAACCTCTAAATATTCAATTTAGTCAATTTTTAATCAGTTACTACACAGTCTTGCCAAAAATATAGGAATATTTTACAGATGTATAAGAAAATCCAGCAAAATCTATAGATTGAAGACTACAGCTATAAAAACAACTTTATATTTGTGAAATCTTCCATGTTACCCTTGCGAGGGGCACAAATGCGAGAGAAAGGCCTACTTCCAGGAAGGATGGCAATCTTATAAGGTCCTGACTATTGTGTGATTGAAGCTAACACGACATTGCGATCATACTAGTGAAATGGACATTGCATAGATTGGAAGTTAAAGTGAAGTACTAGGGCTCGCACCTCATGATTTAACAAGTCCAAATAACTGCTAAGTGGGATAGAAAACAGACATTACTTATACAATGAGGGTACTAAATGCAGCATTTTTTGTACTATGCTCAATAGCAAAATCTCAGCAAATTGACCGCATTTTTGTATCACGCATTCTTAAAATTAGGTTTTAGGGATGCTCATTTATCAGCTAAGGTATCGTTTTGAAACAGATGCTCACAAGAGTTTAGCATAATCCATCTGTAAGCAAGAAGATTGTAATATGTGAAAATTATGTTTTTTTCACTGCTTGACCTTTAGTTTTGGAACTTTGTAGTGGTCTCGGACTCGCTGATGAATCATCATCTACTGTAAACTCTTATTAAAATGGTTGTGACCAGCAACCCAGTGTGCCTCTGTGAGCGCTGAAATTAGTACTAATAACTATCTAGCATTTGCTTTGAACATATAAGATGTATTAACGTTGAAATAACGAGTAACATAAAATGTGCTTTTCTTATTGGCCACCATCGGGTGCAAAAACGTGCACTTGCACTTTGAAAATAATGTACTAATGCTGTATTGAACAGTCTGTCACTTTCAGCAGTAAAATTAATAGCTGAAATAATATGAGTATTTCTTGTTTTCTGCTGGGCCTCAAGCAGATGAGGTTACAGCGAGAAGTTGTTTTTCTGCCAAAGTACTCATAAAAGAAATTTGTAGATGTTCTCATGTTCGATGTATAAACAAACCTCTTTTTGTTCAAGTCACAAACCTTGTCTTGTGCATTAATGAAATGTATTTCTCTCGATGAAATGGTGCAACACAACAATGTTTTCACATCTTTGTAACTACTTTCCAGCAACAGCGTATTTGGAATGTGCTGAACAAAAGGGTCTACTGACAGCAGTCGGAAGCAAGTCTAAGAAGCTACAATTAGTATTGTTTGGAGTTACGTAAATGGAGAAGCACCCAATTGCCGTTTTGCCAGTTCTTATTGTGTCTTTTCTAATGCATTGCCGATATCTAATGTTTTTGTAATTGGATGTTCTTTCTTCGCCTGATGCTTTTGACCAATAGAAAATATGTGTGTTTCAATTTAATGAACTACTCACTGACCGCAAGATTGTTGTTCTCTTTTGGTCTTTGATGCATGCTGACCGATTCTCATAGTGATTTGTCACTTTGACATTTCATGCTTTACCAGACAGTCTTCTGACTTCCTGGAATTTTATAATTTTCTGAGTTTATGCCTGTTCAATACTGAAGTAATGCTCTGATGGTCTAGTGATCTTATAGTCCAAATTCCAAACTGTCCCCCTTACCCCGATGCTGACACTGCTGTCCCCCTGATGAAGTTGAATATGTACTTAGGGATAGATAATTATAAACGATCTGTGCATTTGTCTTTTGGCTTTTCAGGTACCAACTGCTACTGTTTTAATACTGCTGATGTTTTGATAATGCCATAGTTAGATGTTTTCCAAATTAGTGTTACGAAAACCATTGCATGAAGCCCAACATGCTAATGCTAATCTGAGGCTTGTGAGGTGTTTCTTTTTGCCTATAAACTGATGGTAATTTGTTTCCTGAACAAATGTATTATATATCTCTTTCTCAAATATTGCTGCTATTAATGAGTATTTTCACTGTTGAGATTATCGTTCTTGTTGCTTTGTTCAAGTTAAGAGTCTTTAGGCGATATGGACAGCCTGAGATGTTTCTCTATCTTTATCATTTGATGCTGAGACTAGTTTTCGTGACTTAAGCGTTGTTAATATAGGGAAATAAACTTTCTAATTGATACCAATGGTGTGGTTATTTGTGGCCAAACTGGTCATGGTGGGTTTTTTAGTGACTTTCTACTATTATTGAATTGTTTATTGTTGATGCGAGTTCCAATACCTAACAATAATTATTTAAACGAGTCAAAAGGTTCATCGACCTTAAGCAAGGCCGAATGCTTACTATTTTAACACAAAATAGATATGCCAAGGCCACGCTCACACCTGCTTTTTAAATTAAAGCCAGGTGCTATGCATTTGCGGAAAGAGGGTCTGTGCATTTTGGGCCTCATTTACAAATAAATGACGCAGCATGGTGCTGCAAGCCAGCTTGCTGTGCCGCGCCGCATCATTTTAAAAGTGCAGGGATGCGTCATATTGCAGGACCTTTGTACCATGCTGCAAGGGTGCCTGCGTTGCAGACATGAATGTTTATGTGCAGAAAAGGGAAACCTCCCTGTACATAAACAATCATTAGTGGCAGTTTCCTCTTCCTATGTGTGCTGCACAATGCAGCACACATAGAAAGAGGAAACACAGGGAGAAATAATGTGATTTCTTCACATTGCACCACTTTAGTGCCACCCCTGAGGTGGCATAGAAATTTGACGCATTACCAGCCTTGTAAATCCGGGAATACATCAGAATCCATCAGGTTACATGGGTGTTGCGTGGGAACACCCACAGCAACACCCATGGAACACCTATTTCACGCAGAGTCATGTGTGAAAGGGGGCCATATTTACAAGGCCAAGAAAAGCCACGCAAGGTGACTTTGTGTGGCCTTGTAAATAAGGGCCAGCACACTGCGCCACCGGAACATCAAATAAAATATGGCTCAGGTGGCGCCGTGTGCCACTAGAGCCTTGTAAATGAGGTCCTTTGTGTTCGTACAGAAATGCGGACTGAGATAGGAAAGCTGTTGTCTTACTCAGTTTGACATCTGAACAATAAATTTAAATTAATTTGGTTACGGAGCTCAAGGGAATGAAGCATCCACTTTGCAGCATTGTGTAACATGTATAATGCTTTTTAGTGTGTACTCTTTATGTAAATTATGCTTTATCATTATCTCACAATTATATTAAGGTACAGGTCAAAGTTGCTGTCTTGTATCCAAATTAGTTGGCCCATTTGTGAGTCAGCAGAGATGTAAGCATGCCACTAGTTCCTGGAGCATTCTACCCAGTGAACAAAGAATCAAACTCTGATAAGGTTGTCCCAAAGTGCTAAATATCCTTAAACGAGCTAGAGATCTCAAGAATATCACATCACTCGTTCTTGTCTCTCGTGATGAGTGCCCTGAGGGCTGGGCACATCCAGCTGAGCAAAACAGCTTAATCACATTCCCTCATTTTCCTCAGAGGAGCCCGGAGGAGTTGAAACCCACAACAGACCTTGGAGCATGCCTATATTAATTTAAACAAGCATTGGGATAGCAAATTGGTCTGGATTTGACAATGCTGTGGTCGCTGCTATGGGCTTTGCAAGTGCTGAATGCTTTTAAAATGTTCTGGTACTACGAAAGCCAATTGAGGTGAACGGCCACCTTGAAAGCCTATTTCTTATACTTTTAAAATGGCTACTACAATGCTTGCTGGACAGTGGCATGAAGCTACATTGCAGAAATGTGGCATGACACAATGTGGAGGGGTGGAGAGAGCGAGCCTGAGGATCAGAGAGAGCCTTGAGGAGGGCAGAGAGTGAGTGTGACACTAAACCACAGCAATGCTCCATTTGGGATGCTCAGAGGATGGAAGGGTGGTATGAGAGTGAAACAGTGGCTTAACAATAGTGTCATGGGCCCTGATGCTTGAAAAAAAGGAAAAAATATTCTGTAACATCAGAGGTGGAAGGATACAAGTCAATCACTATCAAGGGTAAAAAGGAAATGCTCAGGAGGCAGGACAAACACAGGACTAGGGAGTAAAACCCTTCAATAAACAACAGGGAACTCCAATAGACAAGAAAGCCAGACAGTGGTATGGTTCCACAATATTGGGGCCAAAATATTGCCATACAAAAAGATAGTGTTCTAAATGTTGTTTACAAATATATACTCTAATTAGAGTAAATAACAGAAAATCTAAATCTAGTGGAGTGATAGTTTTGTAAATGATATTTAGGGCACAATAATTATTTGAGACACTACTCTTGTTAAAAATAGAACCCATCAATTCATGACCAAGGGGCTGAGACAAAGCCCACTCTATGTAGTATTGTATACGGTGCATTCTGTGACAGACAGCTGGAGCGGTCTTTCAAGACAGCAAAAAATAATTCCCCAATAACAGGTGTGGGACATGCTGGCACCATCTCCCATAGTCCCAGGGAGCTCCAGGCCCTTGTGCTGTGGGTCTATGAGGTGGAAGGTCTCCAAGACATCCTGAGCGCCATCCATGCTCTTCTCCTCATCTCCATGAGTGAGGGGTGAAAAGCAAGTGAGTGGGATACAGGTGAGGTCTTCCCTTGGCAATAAGAAGCAGAATTCTAATTTGGCAGGGAAGACTTTGGACCACACAGTCCTGGCACTGCTGGGTGGTGTTCAAGGTGCGGTGCCCTAGGTGAAGTAATGGAACCCACATAAGCACCATTGGATTCATGGGCACTTTAAAAAAAATCAGAAAAAAAATAAAGGCTTCCTATATCAGCTGTGACCATATTGAGTTAAGAAAAACTGTCTAGGGAGAAGGAACACCTCATAAACTTGTGGGGTATTAATATTTGTCTGTGGTGCTCCCATAGTGGCAGCGGAACCCACAAATTGTTGGGCCTGGTTTTGTAGGCTACCTGAAGGCATTGTGAGAACCCCCAAGCTCCCTTTGAGCATGAAGAAAAGTGATCCATAAGTGTCCCAGGAGGGAGATTCAGCAACCACACCTTTAGGTTGGCTTATCATCTGGGACTGAGCTGTTGTGTTACTATGAGCATGCTGAAATCTCTATATTATGGATATGAGTGGATGCTCAGCACCCTGGTATGAAAATATAAAACATGTGGCTTTGTACTTAACTGTTTATTTGTGGTGTTAAAAAAGTTGTTATAGCTAATAGGTCTAGTGTTTGGTAACAAATAGCAAATGTAATAATATTTGTAGTAAAGGCAATAGTCTTATGGCTCAACGTATCAAAATGACTGTCAGCAATTTTTATTGTGACTGCCTTGACAATCCAGTAGGCTTAGCTCTTAATAATTGCTTGTCTTTGAATAATTTTGCTGTATGCAAGTGTAATGTGATTTGTTGTTTAATGGATAATGTCTGATGGTGTACAGACAGTTCAGGGTGCCTTAGAAATATGATGAGATTCGGAGTTTAGTTGGCGAATATGACCATTCCTCAGTGTAAATGTTTTTCACCCAGGGTAGTTTGAGAGGCTTCTTCATTACGAGAGGAGCTCGTTGATTTTTCCACCTGCTTTGTTTGGAAAGATATGTGATACTGTAAATAGCCCAGAGTCTTAAGTAGTGTTTGCATTAAAGTACTTTTCTTTTCTAATAAAGTAAAAGCGCTGACTGGACAATGATTTATTAAGTGCTTTATTGAGTGCTATTTGATCTGTCAATGGGTTTCTAGTCCACCATGGGTCAGCCAAGGACTGTTCTGCTTCACTACCATGATAGCTAACTGTTAAAGTGGTACATGTCCCCAGTTTAAGGCAGGTGGGGTAGGAGGGCCAGTTTACCGGAACAGTAAGACCCCAGTAGACACAACTGGGGCTCAATAACTTCTGATGGCCTGGGACCCTCCAAATCGGATTTCTTACAGCATCCTTGTGGATGAGGTAGGATTCAATTCTCTGAACAGGTAACTGGTTTCAGAGCCAAAGAGGAGTCATCTGAATCACGTTGCCAATTATTTCGGCTTTGAACTTGTAGCATTAATTGGATTTCAATACAATTCATTATAGTCAATTAGCATGTTTGCTGAAGTCGAGAACATTTATCAGTGGAATCCTTGGTATCTTAAATATCTTTACAAATGGAACAGCATATTAACATTGGCTGGCAGAAAAGAAACCTAAGGCCAGCAGTGTAGGCCAACAATGGAAAAAATATTTATTTTAAAAGTGTACATGGTTGTGGGCCATGTGATATTCGATTGTTGGCTTTTTTTTAAAAACATTGTTCACAATTTTTATGCTATTATTTCCAAAATATAGCTGTTTTCATTTTCTTTTCCAATTGAGATGGCGAGCGAATTGAAATGTAGCAATGTGGCATTTTATATACCTAAATTTACTTGTGCTTTGAAATAATCCTTTTTATAAATGTATTTCCTGTGTCATTTTCTGTTTGAGTTTTCTCAATGAAAAAAATTAAATATTGTTATTATGTTTATTACTGAATCTTGGATATCAACTACAAGATATTTGTGAGTCATGAGATGAGTAACAGGCACATTCATTTCTCTGAACACCATCAGCTCTTGCAAGCAAAAAGGTATTGTTGGGAATAGCCACTTCCCACATATGCATGGCATGTAATGGGGAAAGGACTATGCTTCTCTTGGTGTAGCCAGATAAGACCTTGTGATAGTCTGTTTAGGTAGACCTGGAAAATCTTTATTCTGAATTTAATTAGAAATTTATTTGGAAGCAAATGAAACATTTTTACTCAAGGAGGGAGAGCACCCCGTGTTTCTCCTTATCAAAGCCACAACCCACAAACCTGAAGAGTCCAACAAAGAGCACCTTAGTTAACCTCTAAATTGGTTCGCTATGACAGAAATTTGTTTAAATGGATTTTGAAAGGGACACTTCAAGTAAGATGAGGTTGAGCCTGCCAAACAAAGGTAGTTTAAGGCTGAACAGATCTTCCAGTTCCTTTACCTGAGCTTTAACCCTTCAAAAACCACATCAATTTGTGCAAATCAGTAATCCTGCAGTTTTCTGTAGAAATAACATACTGCATGAGCACAAATTTTAGCGGATGCTGAATTGTATCCGGTAGTATCGATTGCATCTCCAATCATAATTCCCACATGGTATGAGGAAGTGGAAAATGTAAACGGAAAAGAGCCCAGAATTCAGAAAAAACTTAAATGATTGTGTATATCCGTGACTTGCTTGTTATTTCCCATTCTGTGATTTAAGCTCATAATGGATGATAAATATGGTGGATATACCACCTGGTATTGGGAGCACCAGAAGTGTTGAAAATGACTATCTGCGGTTTCTTCTGGAGGGCAGGGAAGTATGGCCTCCCCGCCCGCTGCGAGTTGCACAGACACAAATAAAATGGCAATGAACAGAGTCCATTGCCATTTTATTTTTATCGGTGCAGCGTTCACCTGCCCAGGGACTTTTTGGGTGTGTCCTCTGCTCCTGATTGGCAGCAGAGGACTGTAGCAGTAGCTTGACTGCTGCAGTGATTCCTAACCCCCAAAGTGGTGCCCCCTGGTCCTGGACCCTTGAAAGTGGTGTTGGTGGTACTATCTCTTCCAAGCTGAGACTTAAAATGTTTCACACCAAATACAACCTGGAGAACCAGAAGAAGATCGGGACCTACCTGCCAGTTGGTCTGCCCAAGGCACATCACAGTCTGCCTGACTTTGCGGTAGCTCCGCTATGTTCTTCTCTGCAGCAGCATGCCCTGTTCAGCGGGAGCTCCTGGTGAAGGTATCCAACCGCATGAAAACCTATTCACCTACAGCCTGCAGCTCTGGCCCACTGGAGCAATCAGATTTACAAAAAGTAGTTCAAGTATGAAGATAGAAATCTTCACCAGGCTTGATAATGACTGGTTCCCCATCAAAGATAACAACCTCCTCAGCCTGAAAATCCACCTTTTCCTGCCTGGAGCTTTGCCCTCAATTGTTAACAACTTCAAAAGACTTTGTCAAGGAGCCTTCCAGCACTGACGACTCCACTTCTGATACAAACTGCTGTCTGGCCCCGCTGAACTTTATCTCCTTCAAGAACTTTTTCAAAAAATGGTTCTATGTCCGAAATGTAAGCAGAGAATGGGACCAATCAAATCCACCAACTGTTTCTGACCCACGCTCTATTGTAGTTGGCCTTACCGTCCGACTTTGACCAGGTCTTGGTTAACCAGATACCGCGCCGCTGTAGCTTTGATCTTTTAGATGCTAGATTTCACACAAAAAATTAAGAATTCAAGACTTCAGTTGTATGAGTTGGATTTTATTAAGATTTTCTTTATTTTTCTAAATTGATTTGGGATTTTTCTGGTGTTGTGCTTTTACTGTTTGTGTGCTGCATAAATACTTTACACATTGCCTCTAGGTTAAGCCTTACTGCTTTTGTGCCAAGATACCAGAGGGTCAAGCACAGGTTAATTTAGTGGCTATTTGTGGTTCACTCTGACAAGGATTGTGGTTGTTGCGTGAGTGGGACTATCACAACCCTCAAGCAATAATCCAATGACTTGCAGACCTACTGTAAATATGCTTTCTAGGGTGAGGAACTAATTGAAAACAATAAGATCTATAATGAGTCTGAATGCCTAACAATGTTCTTCCTTTTGAGGAAATATTGACAATATAATCACTGACCTCCATAGGTTTCTAACTACCAACTCAACAGCACTCAAATAACGCACTTTTTACTTGTTAGGAGGTTGAGCAGCTTTCGGAACCAGAACCAGCAGCAATTGTGAGAAGAGCTCATAAATACATTTCATTTTATGGTAAAATGACATATGGTGACATACGTTTTTCCAGAAGATTTAATTGTAACCATATTTAATTACTTTTGTTGAGTTATTTTCATATTTGTAAACTAGATATCAATATCATGGTCCGCTGCCACTTTCTTCTTTCTCTTAGAAAAAGGAGATAAAAGAAGTGCAGCTATTCATGTTAAATTTAGAGTTTTGACATATAACGTAGTTACAACAATGTTTCCTTATCTACAGCTGTCTGATCTGATGACAATCAGAGGTTTATTCTTTTGAGATGAGTGAAGGAAAAGTTTGCCAGGGGAGATAATATAGAAGGCCATCTAGGAAAGTGGAAGCTGAGTTTAAAAAATACTTCTAGATAGGCATGCCCAAGAAATGGAGGTGAATGTCAGATATTGCATGTCTCTTTTTAGCCTTTCTGAATATCCTGAATATAAAATTGCATTAAGGGTCACCAGAGGTCGCAGCTGCGACCCCCTGATCATCAGCGTGCGAGCCCTGATCATCAGCTTGTGACACCTGGCATATTATCTGCCACCTCAGTATTTTTGATGATACGGAAAAATTACATCAGTCTCGAAAAAATGGTCTCCTCGTGATGCATGACATTACAGCGTGTAATGTGAGTGTGTATTCCTCTTGCATGTGCATTGGCCTTAGCTGCTAAAAATTGGCAGCTGAAGAGAGGCGGGGGCCAGAGCTCTGCTGTGCACACACCCTTTATCCAGACTCCTCATTCGCAGAGCACCGTTAAATCAAAAGAAGCCTCAGCTCACCAGTGGTGTAACAAAGGCCCCTACAGCTCCTGTGGTGCCAGGGGGTCCAAGCTCTGGGGGCCCCCTCAGCCCAACACATAGTGCACAGGCGGCAAGTATCTGATTGAATCTAGGGATGAATGGGTGAAGGGGTCCCCTCCTGGTTCTTTTATGGGGGGGGCTCAAGTTTCCTTGAGCCACTTCAGCTCACCTATTTTTTCCAGTCTGCTGTGTAGGATCATGGGGAAGAAGGGAACAGACAGGAGCAGAAGAATAAAACACTAGGCACAAAGCGGCAAACTTCCAGTCTATTTCGAAATGGCTAGTAAGATTGAAGGTGCATCATGAGGAGGGAGGGGGACCAGTGCTTAATTTGTAGATAAAAACATGCTGGTGCCCAAAGCTATCCTGTAAACACGCGGCTGCTGCAATCAAATGTATGAACACGGAATACTGAGGCAGGGTAATCCTGAAGCCATTTCGGGCCTCTTCAATCCATTTACAGATGCTCCCTGCCCTTTCAGCTCACTCTTGCAGCTTTTTGATTTCTCACATTGTGAAATTTTTTCTTTTTTTGTCTTCCTCCATCTTTCCTATATGTGTCTTTTGCTCGAAGTAATTGCTTGAGGCACACAAATAAGTGCCGGCTCTCAAAAGTAACTGCTGGTGACCTGCACCAGAAACAACAACCACAAATTAAGCACTGAGGGAGACAAAGGGGAAGTGTGCACGGACAGGATGCAACAAGCAGATCTTAGCACCTTCGAGCTAAACCATTTTCGAGGGTTGCACTTTTTAAGATACCCATGAATTCAGCAATCACATAACTATGAAAAAGAACATGCTGTCGAATTTGTATTTAACCTGTATATCTCACAAACTGCATACACATTGTTAGGATAAGATGGTTCAGACAGATACATGGCATCTCTGACAATAATTGAGAAACTGACTGATTGTATGAAAGCTGCATTTTGAGTCCTGTAGAATTAGATTGAAAAGTGCAAATGTGTGAAATAGTCTAAGTAAACACATTCACGTTTAGCATGTCAGTGCTCATGCCTGAGGAATGGTTGCAATCCCCATTGTCTCAGATAAAGGCATATTTACAAGCCCCTAGCGTCTCGGCATCAAGGTGGCCTTTTCCCTACAACAGATTTACAAAGTGGTGCAATGCTTGCATTTTGCCACTTTATAAGTTCTAGCGCCACATTATGCCTGTGCCTGGCATAATGTATTCAAGGGGGGCGTTTCCCCATTAAGAGGCCCAGAAAAATGGCGCAGTGAAATTTACGAGATTTCACTGCACCATTTTTTCCAGAATGTTTAATGCCTGCCCAAAGCAGCCATTAAAGTGACACTCCCAATGTTTCCAAAGGGCCTCCCCATGCATTGCTAGACTAGTGCCATCATTTTTGGCACTAGATGACCCATGCGCCACAATAGCATCAAAACATGTCATGCTATTGTGCTAACATGTGCCATAGTACACAGTGTTGTAAATATGGTGCCACCGTGGTGACGTTAGGGTGTGCGCAAATAAAGTGCTGCATCATAGCTAATGAGCCACCTTTTTGTAAATATGCCCCTAAGTTTCGCGTTGGCCGTGTATCATAGTGAGGTCACTTCACTTTAAAAAATGAATCCCTGTCTCAGTCTCACCCTAACCATTTCAGAACTAAAGATAGCTCTTTTGAGTAGTAATAAGGCATATTTATTGCTTTGTATCCCATGCAACCAGGCCCTTTCATTTCTGTGCAATGCTGAAGGGGTACGTTGTTGCTAATTAAATACGCAGGCTAATATTTCATGCTCCATGCTGAATTGTTACTCTACATAATGAATTGTTCCAGTTCTCAGAGTAGAGCACTGTGTGTTGTCCTGGCTGTGTAGTGCAGTCAAATAAAGTATTGCTCAGTGAGTCACTGTTAACCTCTGTCTGAGTTATAGGTGTCTAGTCAAAGTTGTAACAAGAACTCCTGAGTCTTCCTTTGGACAACCTGTTCCCTTTCCCTGCTGCATGTTATGATAGTTGGCAGCGGTCACCAGAGGCAACCCTGGCCATGTCCACATTTGTCTTATGTAATGAGTTGTCAAAGGTGATAGACGTTTTCAGTGACTACGCTACTGGACATTTCTGAGCGTCATTGTTATTTTTTTTATCAAAATCAGAACACCTTGTAACCCATGCAAAATTAAGAAGAGCTGTTTAACCCTGCAGCACATATCGTCAGCTACTTACTGCATTCATAAGAGCAGGTTATTATGTGTGTGTTTAAGTTTTTTTTATGGAGCCCTGCTACAGTGAGATGTTTTTCACTAATTTCCCATCCACTTACATGATGGTACTTGCTGTGATTCAGTTTTGCTAAAAGCTCCTATAATGCCCCTTCCAGTTACGTAATAGGCTTAAAGGTCCATATAATGTCACCTCCTTTTACGTCATTCAGGTGTCAAAGGTCACATGTCAGTTCCGCTACCCCTGGAATTTTGGTGAATCGACTTCCATGGTTTTACATTTTTTGCCTTTAACAATTAAATGACAGTCAGCGGCAGATGCCAGGAAGGATGTGTGTTCAACTATTCAGGCAGACTATGAGCTAAAGCCCTGCAAGACATGTCAGTGGGTTTTAGACACAGACTAACCAGAGATCTACCTCTACACAGTCATGTTGGGGTCTTAGAGCAACTAATTGTCATCGAAATTCCATGACAATCTTGTTAGTGATGAAATTTACATATTTACATATTTGCAACTTAATATTGTTTTTTTCCAGGTATTTGATAACATCTATAATAGGCACGTACTTTGCGTGGGTGGTAGGCTGAAAGTTATGAGACTGTGGCATCAGTCTGTTCTGAAATGTCCAGTAAAGGACTGTACCATGCCTTACTAACCAATATTCAAATCCTATCCTTTAAGGGTGAAATTCATAGTTAATTGAGACGCAGGCCTCCCCTCGTGGCTGGCATGTGAATAAATCCTTTCAGAAGAGATATCAGTGCCATTCAAGCACAGAAATGGCATACCACAACAGGATGCCAAATTTCAAGGCAGGTGACACAAAGCCTCTGAGTATTTGATGTAGCTATCTCTTGTGCATGTATTATGAATGACTGGAAACACCTGAAAACTGCAGCACACACTGACCACATGGAGAACAGAAATTCACATTTTTTACTGCATTTCGAATCTCTGTGGGTAGAAGGAAACCCTCCACTAGTAAAGTTAAATACAATACCGAAACTTTAAAAAAAATAGATTTTTTTTAAAAAAGGCAAGTTTTCAAATGGGAGGCAAAAGGAGGTAAAAGAGTTGCCGAAGATTCGACCGCCAATTAGGCAAAGATGGAGAGACTATTACAGGAGATATAGAGGTGCTCACACCATCATAAAATGTGACACAATAAAAACAGAGATGCTATATTTCAAAGAAGGGTGGCTTACAGCAGACTGAACAGCTCCCTGTAGTTTTCATCACCTTTACCATCTGATACTAGTGAGTCCAATTTATCAATCAGCTCTGCTTCAACCTGGAAAATGAAACAGAGAGAAGAGAGAATGTAGCAAAACATATGAACGACTGTCAAAGCTTTCGGGAATGAAAAGGGGGACGTGTGGTGGGGGGGAATAGAAAAACAATATAATAATTTTTTCTTAAACTTACCTTTCTTGCCGTGCAGTTCCGATCCGCTCCTCTGGCTGCCAGAAGTTGCAGGCACAGGCTCCAAGCCTGCCCTGCGGCCAATCCCAACATTCCTTTCATGCTACTGAAAGCAGTTTTAGGATTGGACTGAGCGCCTTAGCTGGGCTCTCCGAGGCAGAGTAGAAGTCTCTGCCTGCTGTCTCCAACCCAGCAACACAGTGCCGGGTTGGAGACAGCCTAGTGTGCATGTGTGTTTGTCCAGCCCAAGATGGCTGGCCAGACATACATTCTCACTGAGGGGAGTGCTGTGCACTCCCCCTTTGTGCCTGCCACCCTCCAGTGGCCTCGCCCCTTTTACAACAAAACCATAATAAACTTAATTTATTATGGTTTTGTTGTAAAAGTTTTGCAGCTGCTACTGCTGGCGGGGGAGCGACGTTCCTCCGCCATAGCGGAGGAGCCGCACCTGATGAACAGACAAATAAGTTGTTCGGCCCATACTGCAAGTAGTAGTAATTCAGGTTATGAACAGGTTGTATAACCAGGGGAGTAGGTTCAGGGGTGTGTTTTGGGTGTTACACCCCCACTAATAAATCTACTTTCTGGTAAATAGTTGGACACTGGTGCTTCTAGTAGGTTATGGCGATGTGTCTGTCGGATTTCACCAGGAATTTTTACATACAGACAAAAACACACACACACACACTCTCTTTTGAAAGTGTTAAAAAATGTTGGTCAGTTTACAAAATATTGTGTTTTCCATCACTTAGTACCCCTACCTATCTGAATTCCTCTCTCTTTCCACTGCCTCTTAAGCCCTTTTCAGTGCCGGCTTTAGCGCTGGTGGCACCCTGTGCAACAGACTTGCTTGGCGCCCCCCCCACCCACCTCCTCGGATTCCCTCACTACCCTCCGACAAATGTGTCCCTCATTTCTCTATGGGCCCCCTTTGACATGCATTCATTTGTTTTAAAGCGCTTGTAAAGGCTGGATTTACTAGTCCACTCAGTTATCCACATAAAATATTGTTCTGTTCTTTGCAGCAGGCATTTAACCCTCTATGCTACTTTATACTGAGTCAGAGCTGCCAGTAGATAAAACTCCCATCTTTCTCCCTAGCAGGAACATTAATCAAAAGAGGTATCTTGACATTTTAATTGCTTACTAAAGGATGGACGCAAAAGAAACTTTTCAGCAGGTGCTTTTAAATCGCAAGTTTCTAAGTTATTGCTAAACACAGCGCCCCTTGAGGACAGCGCCCCTTGAGGTCAGCGCCCCCTAATTCAGATCACCATCCCCTAATTCAGATCAGCACCCAGTGCAGCTGCATAGCTAGTACCGCCCTAAAGCCGGCCCTGGCCCCTCTGATACACCCTGCTTGTCGTATAACGTGTTTTAAAATGATATGCCTGTGTAATTGTTGGAAAAATTTAAGCTCCCCTCCCCCCAATCTTACTGACCAAGATACGCCTCTGTGTATAACAATCCAATTTCCTTTGTCTCCTTTTCACTGTAGACTGTGAAACTTGGTTATCAGTAGACAAAGAGGAAGGGGAAATAGTGAAAACGTGCAGAGGATGCAAAATTCATTTCATAGAATGGATGCAGAAGTAAACAATTTTATGTTCACCACTATGTACCATACATTCAGTTATTCAAGCAAAAAAAAACAAATAGAAGTTCCTCGCAACGTGGTGCTCCGTAGGTCATTTCTCACACACAAAAATCAACTATGCTTGAAGTTTTTTTGTCCCTGCAAAATGCCACAATGATTGCCCTCATCAGCTGCAGTCTTCAGAGACGCCACACCTGTTTGAAATTGCCATTCTTCCGCTGTTCCCAGTCCATCATGTCGTGGAAAATGGGGATCATAATGTTACGAACTTCGGGCTGCGGGACCAGTGTAACCCCTAGGAATGGGCCAATCATTCCCGGAATGAAGTGAAATTTTTGCTCTCCTGCAAAACAAAAGAAATAAACGTACCTATACTGTAAGGTCTCCACTCATATTTTTCATTTAAGAAACAACCATTTAAAATGTCATGAAAAGGTCGTAAATTCTTATACACCCAAATAAAACACTGATAAAGGAGTAATTTACAACACATTTTTGAAGAGATTGTTTTTGGTCATCTATGAACTATAACCTTTAAGAATGCTGCCATTTCCTTACCTACCTCTGCTGCAGACAGAGGGAACTGTGATACTTCTGTTTTATAATCTCCAAGCAGTATTTCCAAAGGTAAAGGTTTTCTTTTAACAATGAAATGTACAATTCAAACCAAAAAATATCATCCAATTACATTTAGGTTTACCAGGCATTTTTCCCAACCTTTCATTCAACATAGTACTCAGATCAGCATTTTAAAAATGATTTATATGTTTCAGTCGTCATATCTTTAAACATTACCAGGCTTTAACAAACATGAGGAGGTGGAACCATCTGTTGTGTGTGCTGCATTCCTCATGCCTGGGTAGTTGTAATGACCACAAATCACTAGTTCATGGCAACTCATCAAATATACAACTATCAGAACATTTCTAAAGTTTAGTTTAGTGGTTAGTGTGGAACTCCACAGTGAAAATAATGAATTCTTTTAAGAAAACAACTGGATGATCCAATCTTTGCAAGTTATAGGGCGATCAGCTCTGCCCATCAGATCTGTTAGAATTTGTCACTTTTAATCACCTGGTTTTTGACCTTTTGATTGTGGGTGAGCCTCGTAATCGGTGACTCTTCCACGGTAAACTCACAGTAAATGGACTGCGCATGTTTACCACCAGTGTCTGCCTTTTAAGATAAGTGTGCTGCGATGCAGCAAGGCTAAGGGGCACTTGGCTGGTTACACATGAGCATGTGTGCACAACTGTGTGTAGGTTGCACATAGGAGACTACTATCATGCATAGCCTGGTAACTGTGCCCAGGTAGCCTGGCACAGAGGGAACCCTGCAGGATTGGATATTGACCTTGGGCAGGCCTCATAATGCTAGTGTACACGCAGGGATGGTCAGTGTGGTTTACTGACTTGTGTGCAGGGACACTCAATTATACACCTATGGGGAAGATTACTTTAGAGTGCAACTTCGCTTCCCTTTGACCTACATAGACCATTGACGTATCAAGATAGGGCTGAGTCTGTATCCCAAACCCAAATATGAGAGCTCTAAGAAGGTATCTGTAGAGCTTATGGGTCATCCAGGTGTATCATATTTCTCTGTCGCAGCTCGGGATCAGAGCCCAGACCTTTCAGCACCCTACTGTGCCAAGTCAATTACATTTCTCTCCAGCAGTAGGAACCATAGCCTCTCCACCCAGAAGGAGAAATTAACAGTGCTTGTATCAGCTCTGAATGGAGAAAGGGGTGAGAATGAAGGATTTACATCAATTATTCAGCTGTCGCACTGTACCAGGGATGTGCCAGCCCAAGCCCACTGAATAAAGGAGGGAGCCCATACCTCTGGAGCCAACACAGGATATTTTACATTTTTGAGAAGAGGCCCTGACAATGGTATCAGTGAGGGGAGGAGCTGAGGCACCCAAAGCAGATGATGACTCCTTGATGATGCCATTTTGAAATGTTCCAGAAGGCTCTGCAGGAGGGTTGGGACCCAGAGCAGATGAGACTAGTGACTCCTCGTGACGCCATTTTGAAATGTTCCAGAAGGCTCTGCAGGAGGGTTGGGACAGGGGCAGAGAAGAGATGTGTCTCCCCCAGATAGGCCCGAAGTGCCTCACGTCTGGAACCTTCTGCCCCCACTTAAAAGGTTTTGTGCAATTGGGAGAGCTCCCTCTTGGGTGTGACTTTCTACTGGATACTGGGATTGGAAGCGTCAGGCATTGACAATTGAAAGGAGGAACCCCCCTGAAGCCCATCTGGACTAAGGACTTTAACTTCTGTTGACCCCAGGGCTAGTGGGGCTCTCCCCAGGACCACAGAAGCCAACCTCCCTTACACCTACTAAAGACTAATTGTGAGAAAGACTGGACTTTTGAGCCCAGAAGGAGAGGAGCTCCAGAGGGAACAAAGGCTGGTGCAGGGAGCCAGTGGAAACAGCTCCCTGAAAAGTCTCTCACTTTAGAGGGTAGTTAGCTTAAGAAAAAAACAGGAACAAAATGAGTTCAAGATGAAGCAAGGTGGCACAATGGTCCTGAGATATCTGCAGGAGAAAGATTATTACTTCTGACACCAACCAGCGCAATCAGAGTGCATGGAGCTCCACTGCAGCATTCCTCAATATACCCGGGATGGGCTAGGACCTGTGGTTTGCCACACAGAGCATCTTTCATTTACTTACTGACCCAGAGAGGGAGTAGGTGGGGAACTCTCCCCAAAGTATAGAGTGGGATTAGGCACCCCCCCAAAAAAGAGAAAAGTCACAGTGCACAAGCCTGTGTTCAAAGAAACACAAAGGAAAAGAAATGCAGTGGCTTTTCTTGGCGTAGCGGGAGAGCCACTCATTAAATATGCACTACTCTAGAGTAGTGCTATGTAATGTCCTGCGGAGCTCTTCAATTTGGCACATCTTCTTCCCCAACATGGCCCCACGTAGCCAGGGTGACCACCAACCATACAAAAAGAGAGTGGGGGGGGGCTGCAGGAGTGAAGCAGCCTCCCACTAAGGATGTAAAGAAAGTTCTGACCCTACGTTTACAGGCTCCCAAAAAGTCAGACCAACCAAGGATTTTCTTTAAGTTTCAAACACTTCCAGGCTGCAGCATGTGTTCCACAGCTGGGCATGCATCACCCTCTAGGCGCTAAATTTATGGCTGGAGTTATTGCAGCCTATAAGTGTATAAAGAAAGGAACATGCACAACACATACTAGGGGCCATAGTTACATACGGTGTGATCAAAATGGGATGCCTTCTAGAGGCAGTTTACTTAATTGCGTTTTCAAGGGTTGAAAGTATATAAACCCATGGGAAGTGGATGTGTAAAGGCTTTATTGCAATATTCATGTTGACAGTGACTACTGATCAAAGTGCTTTATTAACTTGCTGAGCAGACGGTGCCCATTCCAAGGGTGATAGGGAGGCCACCTGTGTGATGGCATTGGACTCAGCTCCATTTGGAGCCGAGTTCAATGCCGCCACACATTTTTCACTGGGCTGACCGGTGGAAACCTTGGTTTCTGCCAGTCAGACCAGTTGAAAACTCCTAATAGGGCAGGTCAGGTTTTCTGAGTGCCAAACTACAAATAATAATGCTTTGAAAAGACTCTAAAATCAACATCAGCAAGCCTAAAATAACTTTCAATAGTGAACCCTAATTTCAATAAAACCCACTCCATTATGCTAGATAATGACTGCAATTAGGTTTGAAGGTAACATGTTAAATTACACCTGATAACAGAAAGATTCAAAATGCCCAGAGGCTGATACAACACAAGATTAATCACTGTCATGCTTCTGTCTCTGCCTACCACCTTCGGGCAAACTAATTTGCGAGCCTATCTAGAATTTGGCTTAAGGACCTATGTCTGTGTGCATGTGTTCGTCTGTGTTTTAAAAATGGGACTTGCTTAAAGGTAAGAGACCACTGATGCCTTTATGGTCTTGGTAGGGACTTGGACACAGATATTCAATGGCCCTGATGTTGGAAGGCTCGAAATGTGCTGCAGCTAAGATTACAGCAATGGTAGCAGACAGTAAAGAGCAGACTGTAGCAGTAGTAGTAATGTGAGTAAAAAGTGTAATATATATCAGAGCAGCAGTATGTGTCCACCCAAAGCATTTCCCGGTTTGTTTCTCATTGATTTGAAGACTGGAGCAGCAGTGGAATAAGTGTTATGGAAAGCAGGGAGGGGCAGGCATTCACAGTGCAAAACTGTGGCAGAAATCCCACCACAAAATACGGACATATTGTTTTCGAAAGGCACAGTCTCCTAATGAGCATCTAGTGCCTAATGCACAGAGAGATCATGCAAGAGTGAAGGTGGTACTTGGAACGCCCCAAGTGTCAATTCAAGGGCTAGCTCAACTATGGGCACAGACTCTGGGTAGGCAAATAGTCTCACTTCTAGGAAATACTTTTTTATCAAGGTATAGCTCCAAAAGCATTGAGTCTTAATAATATACTTCAGGCAAGAGTTTCGGAAATGGATGCAAAGGCAAGTACAATAAACCACTTGCTTTTCTCCAGATAGGCCTAGAATTTGCTAAGACTCATCCTTTTGCTTACTACATTCGGCCCAGGCGTTCACTCGATTCTACAATATATATTTACTACTGGGGCACCCAAAGAGCATGCATTTTCATGTAATTGGAATGGCTCAATCATCTAAAAGTTCATTGCCTAGCTGTGTAAGCCTGTCAATTATTTTATTAAACCTAATGTAACCAGCTTATTTTATTTTTATTTTACGGAATAACAAAGTCTTTTAGATAGACATGGGCCTGTACAACTCTCTAAGGCAAAGAGTAAATAGAACAAATATTCATTCTAATCAAACTGGTTCAAACCTGTTAATGGGCTGGGACATTTACATCTTGTTTTAGTGCGTGAATGATATATTTTGCAATATGAAGACAAACTGTCATTAATGATGGTAAAAATCATATCATGACATTACATAATACTCTCAGAACATGTGCAGGCTCCTCTAAACCACAATCCAACATCAAAAAATATTCAACTTATTAGAAACCAAATGTGCAAAGGAAAAAGTTAAGTATTCAACCAGTACAAAATCTATATATTCTCATATTGTAGCATATCCACACTTCAATAAAATAGGTTAGTCTTTGTGGAAAGGGTGAGAGCCAAATTCACCTCACTCTATAACCACAGACTTACTGAGAAATAAGCAATATTTTGAAAGGAAAGTTCCTAAGATATTTCAGGCATATTATGGTGCTCTGTCAAGGAAAGACTCATGAGTCAGGTCCCCTGACCAGACCTACATTCCGAATCCATCCTTCCTTAAGGCCATTCTGTTTACTGCTTAAGTGTCAATTCCATTAAAGAATGTGACTACATTTTTACTGGAAGGTTTGGCAATGTTTTATTTTAATTTTCAAGTTCCTTATGTGCTTACATTATCTCACACTAACACTTGGAAGAACAAATATTGTCAAAATGACATTTCTGCAGAAATATATTTAGCTATTTAGATTATTACCCATATACATGTCAGAAACATTTTTTAGAAAATGCATGTAAAACTATTCTGTTTTTATCTAGTAGGACCAACAGACGTGGAGAGCTTGGCAATTTCTATGACTGCTTCTGGACAAGGAAGATTCAGAACTTCTAGCTTCCACTTGTACATTTGGTTAGACATGTTGAATGCGTTTAAAGTAGTTGGAATTCTCAATTATCAGTATGATGATGTAGGTCCTCGTAAGGAGATTGAGGATAGGAATATCTTGTAATACTCTGATACCCGTGATTCTAAAAAAAGTTAGGATTCAACTATGGTTATTTATCAGCTGGTTTCCCAAAATACCACTTGTTACATAATGGACATCACTCTGATATAATCCACATCTGCCTGATATATTTTCAGATTCAATAGTGGGTCCTCTAAATGAAATCTGATTGCAATTCCTTGGTTAACTACATGAAAGGAACTGTTGTGATGGAGGTTCATTTCAAGGTATAGAAATGATCATTTGGCTGGCGGTCATCCCTGTGTCTGACAAAGGTGGTAGCATTGGAATGGCAGAGGTTCTATTCTCTTCCACCCTAATAAACTCTACTCTGTATCTCAAACTCTTTATTGGCTTCAATATTTATATGTATTGTGACCTTCAATACCGTCTATTACATCACCAAAGCACCACAAATATGATGTTGTGCATTACTGTTTAGAACTATAACAATGTACCACTTGGTTTTCAAAGCCAAACTGCACCACCATATTGATAATACATCTGTTGGAACAAAATGATTTGTCAGATCTACAGTATATTTCACTATATTGTAAAATGATACTTCCTTAATTCACAGCCTCTACAATAGAAAAGTAGAAAGTAAGTATAAAAAGAAAGAGAGAGTAGAGAAGGTGACAGAAAGATAGAATTAAAAGTAACAGAATAAGCTGGCTCAAGAGATCCAAATGATTCCTATAAAGACTGTGTTAGAAATTATAAGAAAAAGACCAATGACAATGAGATCATCTTGCTATACTGTTCAAACAGTAAATGAGAAATAAAAGGAACACTTCAAGGTAGTGTCACACAATTAATGTAAAGAAAGCAGAATAAATAATGCTTTAAAATATTAATGTTGAAAATAGAGAAACAAAGAAATAAAAAGAGAATTGGGGCAGGTGCTATGTGGTTGATTACGTACCCAGGTTCTGCCACATGCTGAAAAGTTCATACGCCATCATGACTCTCATATCCCCGTACCTGGAAACAACAAAAAGACTGGGTCACAAGCTTAATATTGTCAGAACTCTGAATGTGAACTCCTGCCACCTAGCCATGACATTTCTTCTTTTTCGTCTCTGACTGAACCCTAATTTCCTTCATCATTCACTTATGCGTGTATTTTGTCAAGCGTGCCATATATCTCTTGTTCGAAACTCAACTACATACTCATTGTGTGGGGTGTCTGATTTACTGGTCGTGACCCTTCGAGGTGGGGGCGTACCTGGAGCAGTGTCGCATTCTACCTCATGCGGCACCACTGAACTTGCATCTGTCTGTGTGTGACCGGACTTTGTGCCTCATTCCACGGAGGTACGGGATTGGAACTCTTCATGTGTGTCCAGAATTGTCTCGTGGGACTCGAGTCGTCGTGCACCAGATATTGTGCCTCATTCCAGAGAGGTACACTATTAGCACCATTCCGTTGGCGTTTGGAATTGTCTGGTGCGACTCAAGTCATCAAGCACAAGACGTTGTGTCTCATTCCAGTAAGGTACGGTGTTGAGAACTCTTTGTGTGTGGTTGGAATTGTCTGGTGCGACTCAAGTCATTGTGCACCAGACGTTGTTCTCTCTTCCAGAGAGGTGCAGACTATTTTTGTACTGGAGTGCCTGGCTTGGCCCGGCGCCACTGTGAACAGTTTGTGTCCCAATGTGACCCTCCCCAGTGCTTTGCAGACAAGGGCCTGCGGCAGAAGGCATGGTGTGGAGACCCCCGAGTGAGCTTCCAGAAGGGTGACCAAACCTCCATTTGTCAACTATTATCAATAGTGAGGTAACAGAGCACTCAGATAATGATATATGAATAATCAAAAATCAAAATATAGAAAAATATTTTACTGTGCTTTAATTTGACGAATACATTGAATAAGAAGAATACACTCATGTAGTTCAATGGAAAAACATCAATTTACATCGAACCCAACTTTCTCCTACGTTAATTTTACACATAGTATTATTCTTGGGATGAATGAAGATTTATATCCATCATAGTATGAGTGAAAGTTGTAATCTGTGTAAGTGTTCTTAGTCGAGTTGGAGATTCAGCCGACACATGTTTCGTTCTGAATAAGAGACTTCTTCAGGGCCGATAATGAAAGACAACAATATATTTTCAAACTCAAATGTTCACAAGTTAAACCATCTCATAGTGTTCCGACCTCTTAATATTTCATATATTTTAATCACCAAATCACCATTAGTAGAATCCACAAAGTCAAGAATTATTAACCAGCTATTTCATATGTTTTAATTATCAAATCACGAATTAGTATAATCCACAGAGTTAAGAATCATTAACCAGTGATAAAAGTATTTTCACACCGAAGAAAGTTCTAAAAAGTGCTGAAAAAACAAAGGAAAAGGAGACAGAATAATATAGTTTGTAATATAAGTCTAGACCACCCTTCTTGACGTTAAGAAAGTATGTCACCTGCTCCCAAATATTGAACGCGAGCATACCATTAATGGGTCAATAGTCATGCAACCAGATGGAGATCGACATCAGGAGATGCAAAGAATTAAGAGAGTTGTAGTGACCCAAATGTCCTAAGGTGACTCAATATGAATAAAACACGAATCATACCAATATCCTCTACCACAAATGTGTTACTCAAAGGTGAAAAAAAGTAAATATGAATCCTGATAGCCTGTATGATAACATGAAAAAAAGGAAAGTATATGTTCTTTCCTCAAAAAGACCATAAATAATTTTGCCAATAAATGCAATAAGGCTAACCACCCAATTCTGAAATATGTAAGTCAAAGAGCCTTCATAGGAAAAAATTAGAAAGACCCTCTTTTATATTCGAAGAGCAAGTTGAGTCATGTTTCCAATCAGTACTTGTCAGTAAAGTCATATGCCTGAATGTCTATGTAGCAACCAATGAAGAACCTTGGTAAGCCTCCTGGTTAACATCTCTCTATAAAAGTGGAAGAAAAGACAAAGTCTAAATCGTTCCGAAATCTCTCAACCAGAAAAATCAAACCCAAGAGTAAAATAATGAAGTGTAAAATAAAAGAGGGAAATACTGACTAACGCTCCAAAAACTGATGTCAAAAGCTCCCAGCAACCTATCTTATTAGCAATACATTTTGGTTCTTTATGTGAAGAGTGTTACTCTACTGAATGCGTTCCTCGAATACAATCATTCAAGCAAGTTCACCATGTGTATAATAAGGAGGAAGCAAAAAAGAAGGTCTGTTTCTCATTCAACCTTTAATAATTTTACCACAACCATTTCCGAATTCACACACAACTTTATTAAATCATATATTATCAATTCCATTTCAAAACTATTACTTACACAAAGAGCCAGCATATCCCTCAGCCGGTGAACGGTGCCTACTGTGCGTTCTGTCCACAGAGTGCGCATGCCGCAAAATCTTAAGTGGCGTTCAGGTTGTATGTATATTCTGTACGTTAGGTACATCTGGCACCAACAAACTCCTAGGCAATGACCCGACGCATGCATACGGCAGGCCAATACATCAAACCACTAGGGATGGGGATTTGTTCCTATAAGGTGGCCTATCCACCATTAAAGAAAGATCAATGACTTCCCTAAGTAGCTAAACGATAACATCTATCCTCTTTCAAAAAAGGGACACATTGTATATGATCAAATGTAACTCTGCAAAATCTGGAAAACATAGTAATCAAAAGACCAATAAATAAAAGAAAGAAAAAAGGTCATTTAAAAAATTGAAAAAGATAAAAATAAAAAATAAATATTTAAAAAAACAAAAAGGTTTACCAGAAAAGCAGTGATAGAAAGTATGGGGTGAACAATTAAATATAGGGTGCCAACCCAAACCAAGAAACATATTATACATCATGAACAAATCTTCTTGAAATAATAAAAGTAATCGCTTATCGTAACAAGGTTCATATAAAAAAAATGGAAATAATTATTGTATTTAAAAAAAATAATCCTCACACACAATCCATAAATGACAGTTGTATAGGCATTTTGATAGCATTAATGCTCATAAAAAATGATGAAGTTCAATATCTTGGTTCATACCTCTATCTATCCCCCGTAATTTGATAATCCATCTGGCCTCATATTTTCTCAAATCCATCAGCGATTACATCCTCTCAGGTGGGGACTCACATGGTTTATTCCCAAGAATTTAACAGTGGGAAATTCTGATACAATATGTTTTTCATTCCTGTGTCTAACTAATGGAGATGTCTTATCATTATTGCGTAATGCTCTCAAATGTTCTTGTATTCTTTCCTTAAGCTCCTGGGTTGTGCTACCTACATAAATAGCCCCACATGCACATAAGAGTACATACACTACAAATTTTGAATTACAATTTATAAAAGAATCAATCAAATAAGATTTACTCTCATTAAAACTGAAATGATGTGTTTTGTGAATCGCCAGCCTGCACATGGCGCAATTTCAACATTTAAAGAATCCTTTGGGGATATCTGGTAACCATGTTTTTACAGTGGCATCATGTAGAAGAGACAAAAAGCTGTTGCATATCAGATCCCTAGTGGTTTTGCCCCTCTTATGTATAATTTTTTTTTTTTTTTTAACAATCCATCAAAGTGTAACATCTGTACTAAGTATATGCCAATGTTTACATAGTATTTTATAGATAGCATTACTGTCCCTACAAAATAAAATATTGGTTGAGCCTAGTTGTTGTTTTTTTCCGTATGTTTCTTCAGAAGAGATGAACTTGAAACCCTGGCAATCTGAGTACTTGCTTGATTAATGATTTCCCTTGAATAGCCTCTTTGTCGAAATCTTTCTGAAAGACGTTCCAATTCTAGTTTGCACACTTCTTGGCCACTACAGTTTCTTTTAATTCTTAACTTTTCACCATATGGTATTGAGGATATCTGGCAGGCCGAATAAGCACTATTTGCCAGAAATAAAGAGTTCCATGCTGCAGGTTTACGATATAGTCTGGTCTGTACTTTATTACCATGACTTGAAATTTCAATGTCCAAAAGCCACCTGTGTAGCCTCAGCCGGGGAGCTATATAAAAGTACTGCAGTTCTCTGTATGTACACATTGCTGTTATGATCTGGAGTGCACTCTATATCTGTGTGATACTGAATAGGGGTAATCGCTAGGGTGCGTCTCGGGCTGACAATCCTTTGGCACTGCAATGGGTTGCTGGGAGAGAAAGTATTATTTTTCTCACGTGTACATACTGCTAATATCGTTTTAACTCAGTTGGGCCTAGTACTGCTAGTGATATTTCTAAATGTGATTTATGCTCAGATTTACATGATGTTCATTTTGTGTTAACTAATGTGTGCGTTGAATACAAACCTTATTTACATACACCTTGTGTGAAGTCTCTTTTGTGATGCTCTGTGTATTTTTTGTGTGGTAGTGCTGTGCCAGTGCTTTACACATTGCCCCTTTGATAAGCCTCACTGCTTTGTGGCAAGCTACCAAAGGGTGACAGCAGGTTACACAGTGAGTGTAATCACCCACCAATGACAGGAGTGGTAGGTTCTGCCTAGCTAGGGTCTCGCCTCAGCCAACCAGCCAACCAGAACGTGCCGTATCTAACACTAGTGAATACCAAAAGAGAGCCACCATTCCTAACATGATGAAATATTGGTACCGCAACAAGCTACACCATACACCAATTGTAATTAAAACTATGTTAAGAAAACATTTTTAATGCTCTAATTTGTAAATTAAAAAAGGTAAATAGTGGTTTTATATGAATTGTCTTAATAGGCTTAAGGTTCCTTGTCAAGGATTTTTTACACTATTAATTTTAAGGCAGCAGTAGTGTACCATATTTTCATTCTTATCTCACTTTGACAGTCACAAGGGAGCAACCATCCTGCTCCCTCAGATGACAGTCACCGGTGTCTTGAAGACCGAGAGTCCTTTGAGTCTCCAGGGCTTGCGCGATTAAGGTGCTACATGCTGCGAGTACCGCAATGTAAATGGCCTATCACCACTCAGAAAGGGCATATGAAAGAATGCTAATGCCAGAGAACAGAAATAATGACCATTGGAATGTGGATTGTTGTTCCATTGTCATTACGGTTGTTAGGCACTGCACTATTCCAGTTCATCTCCCCAAATTCTGCCCTGTATGTGGCCCCCACTCAGGTAGCATGCCCTAAAGAACTGCTTTTATGGTTGATTGTCCTTAGCTCTGGTGACCGAGCCAAATGAAGATTGCCTAGTTTTGCAAGACTTTGGCTCTGAGTATCACTCAGCAGTGAGGCACCTTCTCTAACAGACGGATACCTAAAATGATTTATCAAGCCTGGTGGCATAGTACATAGGAACAAAAAGAAATGTCTGAAGATGGACAGTTAAATACTGAACAGACAGAAGATGAGAGAGCTTTGGTTTGCTCTATCAATGCACTCCATGCAGATTTCAAGATGAAGACTGAGGGGGTCATTCTGACCCTGGCGGTAAAATCCGCCAGGGCCAACGACCGCGGGAGCACCGCCAACAGGCTGGCGGTGCTCCCTTGGGCATTCTGACCGCGGCGGTACAGCCGCGGTCAGAAACGGAAAACCGGCGGTGTACCGCCGCTTTTCCGCTGCCCTGGGGAATCCTCCATGGCGGCGCAGCTTGGTGCGCCGCCACGGGGATTCCGACCCCCATACCGCCATCCTGTTCCTGGCGGTTTTGGCCGCCAGGCACAGGATGGCGGTATGGGGTGTCGTGGGGCCCCTGGGGGCCCCTGCAGTGCCCATGCCAATGGCATGGGCACTGCAGGGGCCCCCGTAACAGGGCCCCACCAAGATTTTCAGTGTCTGCCATGCAGACACTGAAAATCGCGACGGGTGCAACTGCACCCGTCGCACCCCTTCCACTCCGCCGGCTCCATTCGGAGCCGGCATCCTCATGGAAGGGTGTTTCCCGCTGGGCTGGCGGGCGGCCTTCTGGCGGTCGCCCGCCAGCCCAGCGGGAAACCCAGAATACCCGCGGCGGTCTTTTGACCGCGCAGCGGTATTCTGGCGGTCCCAGCCAGGCCGGCGGCTTCCGCCGCCGGCCGGGGTCAGAATGACCCCCTGAATGTTTTGAGAGCGCTGGAGATGTCCGTGGAAGCCGGTGAACTTGTGGTGAGGAGTAGGACAAGACCGTGTATTTGTCTGGGGCAAGCTCAACGCATAACACAATAAAGTACACCATTTTATAGATGGAGATTGACTGCTAGAAGTGTTTTTTATGATCTGCTGTCTCCAGACAATTATGTGAGAATCACAAGGAGAGTGGGTCTTTAGCTCCACCCATATGTGGGAAGCCAGGACTACATGTTTAGATTGGGCAGAAGTTGTGTGCTTCCACAAAAAAAAGTGGTTGCCCTCCACACAGTTGTGATCCTTCTGTTTGGTTGCCTGGGCTTGAACTTTCAGGGGTACACAGATAACATTGTAATTCTATTAAAGTGTCTTAGATAGCTAGGAGCCATATGTACAAAACTATTTTGTGGTTGCAAAGGGGCCGATTTACATAATCCGCCCAATTGCAAATGCAAGCAAACATTTTGGTACCATGAATCCCAAATTGTGACTCGGTAACATGTTAACGGATCGCAGTCTTAAATTGCGAATACATACCAATTCATGGTAACCATTCACAAATGGGAAAGGGTCCCAAGTGACCCCATTCTGGTTGAGAATTTAAATAAAAATATTTTTAGGAGCAAGCATTGGGCCACAGATCCCTGCCTACTCTTCAAAAATTACACTAAAAAGTTTAATTATCTATTTTTTAAATACAACCGCCTTTAAGGCTGTATTAACCCCTTCTGTGCCCAGGACGTAATGGTTACGTCCTGAGGCACAATGCTGCTGTGCCCAGGACGTAACCATTACGTCCTGTGCACAGAGCCCAGAGGGAGCGCTCTCGCTCCCTCTGTGGGGTTCCCCCCCCACCCCCCCAAGTCAGGGATGGAAGGGGAAGCCCTTCCCCTCCCACCCCTGACCCCCCCAACCCCCCCTGTGACGTCAGCGCGCGAGCGCGCGCTGATTAGTCACAGGGTCTCCTCCAGCGCGATTGAAAAATAAATGCTTTTGCATTTCTTTTTCAATCCCATGGGGGAGGCCCCGAGAGGCTTCAAAGGGAAGGAAATGTATTTCCTTCCCTTTGAAGTCTCTCACAGGTTTCAAAAGCCGGATTGCTTGCAATCCGGCTTTTGAAACCCCACTAGACACCAGGGATTTTTTTTTTTTTCTTGAAATAGGCAAAAGGGAGCGACCCCTTGGGCAAGGGTCGCTCCCAGGGGGGCATTTTTTTAGGAAGGCCTTTTCTGCCCCCCCTGGGGGCAGAAACCTCTAGGCACCAGGGACCTTTTTTTTTTTTTTTTTTTTTTTGTGATGAATTCTTTTTTTTTAGGTGGGGAGCGATCCCTTAGGCAAGGGTCGCTCCCCTACGGGGCAATATATATTTAGGCCATTTCTGCCCCCCTTGGGGGCAGATTGGCCTATTTTGATAAGGCCAATCTGCCCCCAAGGGGGGCAGAAACCATTAGACACCAGGGAGTTTGTTTTTGCGCGCGAATGTCACGCAACAAAGCGACCCCTTTGGCAAGGGTCGCTCCCAGGGGGGGCAATTTTTTGGGAAGGCCTTTTCTGCCCCCCCTGGGGGGGCAGAAACCTCTAGGCGCCAGGGCAAATTTTTTTTGGGCTATTATTAGGCCGATCTGCCCCCAGGGGGGGAAGAAACCTCTAGGCGCCAGGGCAAATTTTTTTTTTGTGTTTTTTTTTGTTGTTCTTTTTTTTTTTTCGAGATGGGGAGCGACCCATCAGGCAAGGGTCGCTCCCCTGGGGGGCAAATTGTATTTAGACCATTTCTGCCCCCCTGGGGGCAGATTGGCCGATTTTAGGCAGAAACCACTAGGCACCGGGGATTTGTTTTTTGGCGCCAATGTCACGCAGGGGGAGCGACCCCGTAGGCAAGGGTCGCTCCCGGGGGTGGGGGGGTGGGGGTTGGGGGGGCCAAATTTATTTTAGGCCATTTCGGCCCCCCCGGGGGACAGATCGGCCTATTATTAGGCCGAACTGCCCCCGGGGGGGGGGGGGGCAGAAACCTCTAGGCGCCAGGGGAATTTTTCTTTTTTTTCTTTTTTTTTTTCTTTGTTTTTTTTTTTTAGAGATGGGGAGCGACCCATCAGGCAAAAGTCGCTCCCCTGGGGGACAACTTGTATTTAGGCCATTTCTGCCCCCCTTGGGGGCAGATTGGCTGAGTTTAGGTCAACCTGCCCCCAAGGATTGGCCGATTTTAGGCAGAAACCACTAGGCACCGGGGATTTGTTTTTTGGTGCCAATGTCACGCAGGGGGAGCGACCCCGTAGGCAAGGGTCGCTCCCGGCGGGGGAGGGTGGGGGTTAGGGGGGCAAATTTATTTTAGGGCATTTCTGCCCCCCCCCCCCTGGGGCCGGCTGAGCTACAGGCCAAACACCACAGGTAGGCACCTTGCAAAAAACACCTCTGTTTTCTGTGAAAAAATATGTTGTGTCCACGTTGTGTTTTGGGCCATTTCCTTTTGTGGGCGCTAGGCCTACCCACAGAAGTGATGTACCATTTTTATCGAGAGACTTAGGGGAACGCTGGGTGGAAGGAAATTTGTGGCTCCTCTCAGATTCCAGAACTTTCTGTCACCGAAATGAGAGGAAAAAGTGTTTTTTGGGCCAAATTTTGATGTTTGCAAAGGATTCTGGGTAACATAACCTGGTCAGAGCCCCGCAAGTCACCCCATCTTGGATTCCCCTGGGTTTCTAGTTTTCAAAAATGCACTGGTTTGCTAGGTTTCCTCAGGTGTCGGCTGAGCTACAGGCCAAAATCCACAGGTAGGCACTTTGCTAAAAACAGCTCTGTTTTCTGTGATATGTCCACGTTGTGTTTTGGGGCATATCCTGTCGCGGGCGCTAGGCCTACCCACACAAGTGAGGTATCATTTTTATCGGGAGACGTGGGGGAACGCTGGGTGGAAGGAAATTTGTGGGTCCTCTCAGATTCCAGAACTTTCTGCCACAGAAATGTGAGGAACATGTGTTTTTTTAGCCAAATTTTGAGGTTTGCAAAGGATTCTGGGTAACAGAACCTGGTCCGAGCCCCGCAAGTCACCCCTCCTTGGATTCCCCTAGGTCTCTAGTTTTCAGAAATGCACAGGTGTGGTAGGTTTCCCTAGGTGGCGGCTGAGCTAGAGGCCAAAATCTACAGGTAGTCACTTTGCTAAAAACAGCTCTGTTTTCTGTGATATGTCCACGTTGTGTTTTGGGGCATATCCTGTCGCGGGCGCTAGGCCTACCCACACAAGTGAGGTATCATTTTTATCGGGAGACGTGGGGGAACGCTGGGTGGAAGGAAATTTGTGGCTCCACTCAGATTCCAGAACTTTCTGCCACAGAAATGTGAGGAACATGTGTTTTTTTAGCCAAATTTTGAGATTTGCAAAGGATTCTGGGTAACAGAACCTGGTCCGAGCCCCGCAAGTCACCCCTCCTTGGATTCCCCTAGGTCTCTAGTTTTCAGAAATGCACAGGTTTGGTAGGTTTCCCTAGGTGGCGGCTGAGCTAGAGGCCAAAATCTACAGGTAGTCACTTTGCTAAAAACAGCTCTGTTTTCTGTGATATGTCCACGTTGTGTTTTGGGGCATATCCTGTCGCGGGCGCTAGGCCTACCCACACAAGTGAGGTATCATTTTTATCGGGAGACGTGGGGGAACGCTGGGTGGAAGGAAATTTGTGGCTCCTCTCAGATTCCAGAACTTTCTGCCACAGAAATGTGAGGAACATGTGTTTTTTTAGCCAAATTTTGAGATTTGCAAAGGATTCTGGATAACAGAACCTGGTCCGAGCCCCGCAAGTCACCCCTCCTTGGATTCCCCTAGGTCTCTAGTTTTCAGAAATGCACAGGTTTGGTAGGTTTCCCTAGGTGGCGGCTGAGCTAGAGGCCAAAATCTACAGGTAGTCACTTTGCTAAAAACAGCTCTGTTTTCTGTGATATGTCCACGTTGTGTTTTGGGGCATATCCTGTCGCGGGCGCTAGGCCTACCCACACAAGTGAGGTATCATTTGTATCGGGAGACGTGGGGGAACGCTGGGTGGAAGGAAATTTGTGGCTCCTCTCAGATTCCAGAACTTTCTGCCACAGAAATGTGAGGAACATGTGTTTTTTTAGCCAAATTTTGAGGTTTGCAAAGGATTCTGGGTAACAGAACCTGGTCCGAGCCCCGCAAGTCACCCCTCCTTGGATTCCCCTAGGTCTCTAGTTTTCAGAAATGCACAGGTTTGGTAGGTTTCCCTAGGTGGCGGCTGAGCTAGAGGCCAAAATCTACAGGTAGTCACTTTGCTAAAAACAGCTCTGTTTTCTGTGATATGTCCACGTTGTGTTTTGGGGCATATCCTGTCGCGGGCGCTAGGCCTACCCACACAAGTGAGGTATCATTTTTATCGGGAGACGTGGGGGAACGCTGGGTGGAAGGAAATTTGTGGCTCCTCTCAGATTCCAGAACTTTCTGCCACAGAAATCTGAGGAACATGTGTTTTTTTAGCCAAATTTTGAGGTTTGCAAAGGATTCTGGGTAACAGAACCTGGTCCGAGCCACACAAGTCACCCCTCCTTGGATTCCCCTAGGTCTCTAGTTTTCAGAAATGCACAGGTTTGGTAGGTTTCCCTAGGTGACGGCTGAGCTAGAGGCCAAAATCTACAGGTAGTCACTTTGCTAAAAACAGCTCTGTTTTCTGTGATGTGTCCACGTTGTGTTTTGGGGCATATCCTGTCGCGGGTGCTAGGCCTACCCACACAAGTGAGGTATCATTTTTATCGGGAGACGTGGGGGAACGCTGAGTGGAAGGAAATTTGTGGCTCCTCTCAGATTCCAGAACTTTCTGCCACAGAAATCTGAGGAACATGTGTTTTTTTAGCCAAATTTTGAGGTTTGCAAAGGATTCTGGGTAACAGAACCTGGTCCGAGCCACACAAGTCACCCCTCCTTGGATTCCCCTAGGTCTCTAGTTTTCAGAAATGCACAGGTTTGGTAGGTTTCCCTAGGTGGCGGCTGAGCTAGAGGCCAAAATCTACAGGTAGTCACTTTGCTAAAAACAGCTCTGTTTTCTGTGATGTGTCCACGTTGTGTTTTGGGGCATATCCTGTCGCGGGTGCTAGGCCTACCCACACAAGTGAGGTACCATTTTTATCGGGAGACTTGGGGGAACATAGATTAGCAAAACAAGTACTATTGCCCCTTGTCTTTCTCTACATTTTTTCCTTCCAAATATAGGAGTGTGTGTAAAAAAGACATCTATTTGAGAAATTCCCTGTAATTCACGTGCTACTATGGTCACCCCGGAATTCAGAGATGTGCAAATAACCACTGCTCCTCAACACCTTATCTTGTGCCCTTTTTGGAAATGCAAAGGTTTTCTTGATAGCAATTTTTTACTCCTATTATTTCAGCAAATTAATTGCTGTATACCCGGTATAGAATGAAAACGCACTGCAGGGTGCAGCTCATTTATTGGCTCTGGGTTCCTCGGGTTCTTGATGAACCTACAAACCCTATATATCCCCGCAACCAGAGGAGTCCAGCAGACGTAACGGTATATTGCTTTCGATAATCTGACATTGCAGGGAAAAGTTACAGAGTAAAAAGTAGAGAAAAATTGACGTTTTTTTCACCTCAATTTCAATATTTTTCTTTTTCAGCTGTTATTTTCTGTAGGAAACCCTTGTAGGATCTACACAAATGACCCCTTGCTGAATTCAGAATTTTGTCTACTTTTCAGAAATGTTTAGGTTTCTGGGATCCAGCATTGGTTTCATGACCATTCCTGTCACTGACTGGAAGGAGGCTGAAAGCACAAAAAATTGCACAAATGGGGTATGCCCCAGTAAAATGCCAAAATTGTGTTGAAAAATTGGGTTTTCTGATTCAAGTCTGCCTGTTCCTGAAAGCTGGGAAGCTGCTGAGTTTAGCACCGCAAACCCTTTGTTGATGCCATTTTCAGGGGAAAAACCACAAGCCTTCTTCTGCAGCCACTTTTTCCAATTTTTTTGAAAAAAACGAAATTTTCACTGTATTTTGGCCAATTTCTTGGCCTCCTTCAGGGGAACCCACAAAGTCTGGGTACCTCTAGAATCCCTAGGATGTTGGAAAAAAAGGACGCAAATTTGGCTTGGTTAGCTTATGTGGACAAAAAGTTATGAGGGCCTAAGCGCGAACTGCCCCAAATAGGCAAAAAAAGGCCCGGCACAGGAGGGGGAAAAGGCCTGGCAGCGAAGGGGTTAAGAAAAAGATTGTTTATTAAAAAGCAATCACAGACATGGTGGTCTGCTAACCCCAGCAGGTCACCATCCCTGTGATGAATATTCATGGGGTATGTCGATTTGTGACCCACAAATAATTGCTATTTAATAGATGCAAGCTATCTCACATTACAAATTGCAATTTATTAATTGCAATTTGGTAAAAATCACAAGTCTAGATTTTTTTACATATGGCCCTCGGTAATTGATGATGTTTTTCTCTGGCAGTAGCACAGATGAGAAAAGGGCAGTCATTACTCTACTTGGAGTTTTAGGTATGGCTCGACAGTGCAACTGTCACCTGATCTTTTAACCTACACCAATATTATTCTTAAGTTATTTTTCACATAAGTATCTAGCCATTCCTATGCTATATAAATGTTATGCTCCACATTACCATACAATATTCCTTTAAATCCATAACTATTGGTATTACCATTGCCTGTCTGCTTTTCTTTTCTCACTCAATATGAGAATGAGGCTGCTTAGATCAGTTTTCAGTGTGCTGCTGACAGTTGTTAACAGTGACAAATCTGAGTAGAAGTGACTTCAGTATCTAACAGAAAATATAATTCTTGAACTTTGGCAGCCCAGCTCATGGGTACTGCAGTCGGGATGCCTAAAGTAAAATACCTAGCGCACCCCAGACCCGAAAGAAGCATATGGAGCAGTTGTGTGGGCTGGATTGTGGTAGTAGAACACAAGATATTTGAGCATAACAATCCTGTTAATGTTTGCACCACAGCCCAGATCTACCCGAGGATCTCCCATAAACAGCTGCATTGTGCATATCGCACCTTTCCACTGCATCCACTGACGGCAGCCTTCTACTGACTATGCAGTGGCCCAGACACCTTAGAAGCAGAAGGACTCTTTTACTTCTGCAGCCACCTAGTAGATAGAGGATAATGGGGAGGTAGGGTAAAGAGGGTGTAATAGTCAAAAAGTAAAAATGGGAACAGTGAGAGGGAGATTCAGAGGTAGGAGTAAATGGACACTGGTTGGATTGAGGTAGAGGCAAAGCAAATTGATATCCAGATTAACAAAGTCACCAAGAGAACTGCTAGACTAAACCGACAAGGCAGATGAGGGAGAAAATTGAGCAGTCAGGAGAAAGAATGAAGCAGAGAGGTTGAGAAAGTGTAAACAGAGAGACTAGGGAAGACCAAATGAAATAAGGTGAGAGACTCCATGAAGACTACAGACAGCTGATTCTAAAGAAACTTCAAAATGGAAAAAAGTGCTAGGGATAAGAGAGTGACAACAGGAGTGTAGGTGAGGGAGGCAGAGAAGGCACCAGAAGGGACAGAGAAGTAAACAAGAAGGAGATGGACTCAATGAATACATGAACATGACTGAGGTTGGCAGAGTGAGAACTGGTGTGTAAGACAGAAAATAAGACACTGGGAGAGCAAGGGTGGAGGTAGACAAAGGGGTACAAGTAGGGAGGGGTCAATTTGTGAGATTGCTTCCCAGAAGGGGTCCCATGTGGGAAATGGCACTAATGCAGAACTGCTTCAGTAAGAGAGACAATGAGAGTCACTCTAAGAAGAAAGATATCTTCCTCTGGAATTTCCTCTGTAAAGGGAAACCATAGATGCAGTATTACAAAGAGGCAGGTGAGGGGAGACTGCATCCCTAAAGGTGGGTCTTTCTACATGCTGGTGTCTTCCTGCCATTTTTGCTGGGTGAGCTAATGGAAAGTATGCCAACAGAAGAGCCGTTGAAGAGAGAGAGAGAGAGCCATTGTTGGTGATAAAATAATCAATGAAAACTGTTATGGTGGCAGAATGCCTTAAAGTTCACCTTACTGTGTGAATACAGGAGAGTGGGCACTCCTGAGTTCCATTTCAGGAGGGAGCGGAAATTAGAATGTTATTTTTATTGTGTATTGTATTCCACAGAATGCTTGCTTGCACTGTGCATTTCAAGGTGTAGTGAGTGGTCACATAAATCTTGACATGTACTGTTCACACACCTTGAAAACATAACTAAGGTGATGCACACTCATAATGGATAAATATAGGAGTCTAATGATAATGCTTGCATTGAGCTGGCAGGCAACCTGAACACACCTTTTTGAAACAAATGAGTGGGTAAAGAGACGATTCTGAAACTGTGTAACTTGTTTGGTAGGGGTTTGAAATTGAGGCTCGATGTCCGTTACTCTGGCTGACAAAGTAGTGAGACACCAGTTATGTGTTGTGTTCTTGCATAAATGTGCACACCCTTTTCTAGATAATGGCTACCTTTGCAAGAAATTTTAATCAAGACCAGTTCCTGTTCTTCAGGCAAGTGCTTGTAACTTCAGGTAATTCCATTTTGAATGTTTGCACAAAACCAGTGCTCCAGTTATCCAACACAGTGGTATATATGTGATCAATAGTGAGGAATAGACGGATGACCCAGCGCAGTCAAAATTCAACTCTGACCTGCCTTTTTAAGCATATCTCTGACCCAGAGCTCAACCCACCGAGTGACATTAAAAGATTACTAGATTCATGTGCCTCACAGCATTCCAATTCTCCAGGACATATGAGCAGCATCTGGGTGGTGTCTGGCACAAACTGCCTGAAAGCATGAGAGTTAGCACCCGGGCAATCAAGGCACAGAAGGACAGTACTCATACCAAGATCATACACTTTGTTCACGATCTTTCATGTTTGATCATCCTTCCCTGGCCTATTATAGGCCTGCCTCTCAGCCCCTCCGAAAAAGTAAACTTTAAACTTAAAGCTAGGCCCCTGGTACACACACACACACACAAAAAGACATAGGCCCTCATTGTTAGAAATGGGGTCTTTGGTTGACAGACAGGTTACCCCCGTTCAAGCAAGGACCCTAACTTTAGTCAGGGTAAAAGAGAATCACCCTCAGCTAACCCCTGCTTACCCCTTTGGTAGCTTAGCAGAGCAGTAGGCTTAACTTCAGAGTGCTAGGTGTAAAGTATTTGTACCAACACACACAGTAACTTAATGAAAACACTACAAAATGACACAACACAGGTTTAGAAAAATAGGAAATATTTAAACAAAACAAGACCAAAACAACAAAAATCCACAATATACAAGTCAACTTATCAATTAAAAAGCAAAAAGAGTCTTTATGTATTTTAAAACACACACTAACAATGTTAGTGTGAAAATGTACCTTGGGTGTGTCAAAAATAACCCTGCACGGGTGAGTATGCGTCAAAAAGGGCTTGCGATGCGTCCATTTCACTCACGAGCGAGACCTTCTGTTGTTTCTCCTTTCGTCAGGTCGGGCGTGTCATTTCTTCTTTCTGCAGGAGAGCAATGCGTCGATCCGTTCAGCACTCTTGGGTCCGGGCAGGCCTTGCGTTGTTTTTACATGCCCAGCGGTACTTGCGTCAGAAATCCAGCCACACGATGATCCGAAAACCACACAGTGCAGGTTGCGATCTCACCAGCCTCCGTCAGCGATGCTGTGCGTCGTTTCTCCAACTCAGTGCGTCGATTCTTCGGTCGCGTTGCAGGCAAGCATCGATTCTCACCTGCAAAGCTGGAGGCGTGTCGATTTTTCAGCCACAGATCGGAGTCGCGTCGATCTTTTCCCCGCACAGCGTTCTGTGTGTGGATTTCTTCCTCTTAGGCTGCCAGCTTCTCTCTTCAGGGTCCCAGGAACTGTGTGGGCACCACATGGCAGAGTAGGAGTCTCTCCAGAGACTACAGTTGCTGGCAGAGAGAAGTCTTTGCTGTCCCTGAGACTTCAAACAGGAGGCAAGCTCTAAATCAATCCCTTGGAGATCTTCACAAGATGGAAGGAACACAAAGTCCAGTTTTTGCCCTTTTACTCTGGCAGAAGCAGCAACTGCACAATAGTTCCACAAAGCACAGTCACAGGCAGGGCAGCTCTTCTTCCTCAGCTCTTCAGCTCTTCTCCAGGCAGAGGTTCCTCTTGGTTTCCAGAAGTGTTCTAAATTCTGTGGTTTTGGGTGCCCTTCTTATACCCAATTTCTCCTTTGAAGTAGGCCTACTTCAAAGCAAAGTCTCTCTTGATTGTAAAATCCTGCCTTGCCCAGGCCAGGCTCCAGACACTCACCAGGGGGTTGGAGACTGCACCTTTCAGGTGTGAGTGACCACTCCTCCCCTCCCTCCCTCCCTCCTAGCACAGATAGCTCATCAGTAAATGCAGACTACACCCCAGCTCCCTTTGTGTCACAGTCTAGTGTGAGGTGCAAGCAGCCCAACTGTCAAGCTGACCCAGGCAGGGAATCCAAAAACAGGCAGAGGCACAGAAATGGTATAAGAAAGAAAATGCTCACTTTCTAAAAGTGGCATTTTCAAACACACAATCTTAAAATCAACTTTACTAAAAGATGTATTTCTAAATTGTGAGCTCAGAGACACCAAACTCCAAGTCTATCCGCTCCCAAAGGGAATCTACACTTTGATCATATTTAATGTTAGGCCCCATGTTAACCTATGAGAGGGATAGGCCTTGCAACAGTGACAAACACATTTAGCAATATTTCACTGTCAGGACATGTAAAACACATTACTGGGGGCTACCTAGGGCCTACCTTAGGGGTGCCTTACATGTAAGAAAAGGGAAGGTTTAGGCCTGGCAAGTGGGTACACATGCCATGTCGAATTTACAGTTAAAACTGCACACACGGACACTGCAATGGCAGGTCTGAGACATGATTATAGAGCTACTAATGTGGGTGACACTACCAGTGCTGCAGGCCCACTAGTAGCATTTGATTTACAGGCCCTGGCACCTCTGGTGCACAGAAGGCTGACCTTCCCTCTCTCTCCTCCCTCTCACAGGCTCCGGTGTTACTTCACCACCCGGACCAATAAACCTGAGGTTGTGGTGTCTCTGGAGACAGTAGTAGGTCCATGGCTCTGGATAGCTTTTTGTCAGCCCCACCCTTTTGTCAGCTCATTACAGGGGAGGGGGACCAGTGAACCCTGGTGATCCCACCCTACCCAGTGACGATTTGGAAAAGGGGCAGTCCCGCTGATAAACATCAGTCTTGGGCAGCACAGGACTTAACCATAAAGCACCCATGCTGCATTCAATCAGTGAGGGTGCCCTGCAGGTCGGCCCTGGGTAACTTACAACACAGCACATGCTTGTCCGTCAAGTTTGCCCTGACTGCCTGACCTTCGCACAGAGTGTTGGTTCTAAAAGTAGAGAGTGATAATGAAATTGAAAACAATAGGAGGCAGGAAGGGGGTTTGGGCATAGAGCCCCACATCCCATACTAATTGTATCGACCTTGGGTGGCTCAGCAGCAGAAAAGTACAAAATCACACAAGTTGAGTTGGTGACAGCTCTTTATTGCCACAATATACAACAGTAGTACATGGTGTGCCGCGGACCTGAGATGTTCCCTGCTTCCTGCTTAATGCTCCTAGTATATATTGTCCCCTTCCTGCTCCACCCCATGACCAGAAGCGGTGTCCGCTTCCACAGCAGTGACCAGTGTGTGAGTAGGGTCCTAGTGCCCTGCCTCACTCTGGCACTGCAACACTAATGAGCCACCCAGGGTGAAGGTAGAGGAAAAAAATAGAAAGCTTGCTTTGTTGGATGGCTAGAGCACAGCAAGGAGTGGAGAAAACAGCCACCATGGATCAAGCCTCTCAGGATTCGACGTAGGAAGCCTGAGGTTTGAAAGAAACAGCACTCAGAAACAATTGAGTCACTAGAATACCTGAAAAACATGAAATGTCAGTATACCGAGGCCGGAGCTGTACAGAAGAAGGATCTTAAGGGGCAGGGTAAGAATCACACCAACTAGAATAGTGAAACAACGAGGGCAACCAATCCCAGGGCAGTTTAGTAAGTATCAGTACCTGAACCATGTGCCACACAAATTCTTGTCTGTATGGTTCCCACTGACGTTGTTTTTCTTCTTCCTGCTCTCTTTCATTTTCCTTGCTTCTGAACTTCTTTCCTCAGCATTGTTACATGTTTGCCTAAAAAAACTTTTTACCAGAATTCATCTAATCCAGAGTTCTGCTGTTCCTTGACTTTGAGGTCCTGGTTTTTCCAAAGCTGCCTCTTTTTTCTGGTACTACCTACAATTATTATGGGCTATCGTCATTGGAGTATCAAGTAAGACTTTAATAATGTGAAAGGGGATTGAGGCTTATATATGATCTATACCTACATTCACAGTGAAATCTGATAAGGTTCCAATACATAATTAAAAATGAAGAATCATAATACTAATCATTAACTTTAGAATGATTCACTAGGCCTAAAATTTGTCGTTGCTTCAACATTTAAAAACATGCTCTGATCTCTGTCTAACCCATGCTGCATGACTTGCGAAACTTGCCAGCTTGGCACAATTTTCTTTTGGGGGATGTTTCGTCTATAACCTCTTCTTGACTTATAAAATGATACAACTTTCTTTAAGATAATAGAACCATTATTACTTACACTCTTACCCACCCACTAAACCACTTTAGAATGCTCTGATGTGTATTTAGAAAATAACCTTTTTACTTAAGTTGAAACATTAACAGGACATGAATGATGTGAAACGAGTGGGTGTTATGCATGTAAGATTTTTCTTGATGATTGACCGATTGAGAGAGAGATAGACTGAGAGGTGATGACTGTGACTGACCACTAATTCTTGCCACTGCTGCTGTTTGAGCTGAGAGGATAGGCCACTAGATAACATTATCCGAACGATATAAAGGGTGTGAGGTGAAGTTTTGGAGAGGCCATACTAAGCTTATTAGTTTAAGGGAGTAGGATCAAACTTAGAAAAAGCTTGTGGGACCTGTCTAGTTGAAGAACTGTTAGATACAACTGAGTTAACTATTCTGCTGCAGAGATAGTGTTAAGTACCAGAGAGAGTATATAAATTGCTTCAGAATAGTATGGTAGCTGTAAGCACATGAGACAGATAACTGTGAGAACCTTGGTTAATGTAACAGACTAACTTTCCAAGCCTAAGAGACAGTATCATTCAGACATCTACAGTTGTGGGATGAATACAAATAGAGTAGGGACAGATTCAGGACACTCTTCATGTGTTTCTATAACTTGAGATTGTGATCAATGAAAACTATATTAATTCTTCAAAATAAATAATTTGAAAACTATTAAAACTCTCCTTATTGACTCTTAAAGAAGTCAATTGTCAATTAAGTGATTGTTATTGTAGCTGAAGAAATTCTTCAGCAACTCTCAGATAAAGATCCATACTGAGGGTCCAGTTAAAGTAAGTAAGGGGGACATTGCACCCAGCAAATATACTGTGTATTTCTCACAGACACACCATAACAAGAGTCTATATTACTCATGGAAATAGTCTATAGCTGAAGAAGGAGGCTGTGAGGATGAGCTGAGACCTCTCTTCTCTCTTCATCCTTGTACCCTATTCCCCATTTTCCTAGATAGATTACGTTATGGCGGCGGTTCACACTCTCCACCCTGTTCCTAGTCTCTTTTGTACGGAGGATTGGAGAATTATCATCTGAATTTTAACTCACATTCAAACCAAAAAGGAAATATCTTCCAATAATCCAAGATTATTCCAGGATGTGGGCCAGTTCAGGGTGCAGCCCCCAGAGTAGGCTGCTAGGCGAATTGAGGCAATGTTTCCCTGCAGGAAGGTTATTTTGGTGCAATACCCTATGTTTTTTGCAAGGTGGTTATTTTTTTCTGATTGTTTCACAAATTATAAAACACCAGCTTCTAGGAGACTTGGTGGGGGTGAGGGGAAGGGAACCAAGTGGGTGGTAAGTAGGGTAAAATGTTTTTGAGAAGAATGTATGAGAAACATACTGGCTATATGGGACACTGTATCCATATATTCCTTGTCTTCGTTATATACTGGTGCATTTAATAACATTTCTTCCTAGGGAGTTAGTGCTGGAGCAAAATACCAAAATTAACAAAATGCTGAAGGATATCAAAACTCCGGGCCTCAAGATCCTGCATCTGTGAGATTTGCTAAAAAATGAATTGACTGCCAGTGCATGAACAGCTTTATGTGAGACCCACCATAGCATGTTGTGAGTATACTCATGAATCTGAGACTGGAGCACGGTTTTTCCTAAAGAATCTGCAAGGACAAGCATCCAGTAGAAGTTTTTAGTAGGGTTTTTTATTTTATATTTTTCAAAGCACCATTCTACTTGATTGTCAGAAGAATGTTTGCTACTAAGTGCCATCAGAATTATAGCCCATGGACAAGTCTGTGCAACAGGCCAAAGAATAATTTGTTTTGAGAGATTGAGAGAGGCAACTTCTTGGTTCCTATAATGGGCATAAAGCTCTCGGACTTTCAGAACCTGGTCCATCAGACTTATAGATGACCATAATGCCAACTGAGTTGTCAATACAGTTACCAGGGCATGCAGAGAATACCAATAGTACCAGCATTGGACAGAAAGCTCTTACTTGTCTAGGATTTTCTTGCGCTTGTTCGCTGTGCAAGATTCCAGTTGCAGGCTGGGCTGGTTAATGAAGAGAACAGCCAGGCTGAAGTAGGAGTTCCACACCTGAAACAAATCACACAATTGTAAGGTTTCCTCTAAATATAGAACAAAATGTACGTCCAATTTTTAACAAGCAACCCTCACTTCACATTTTTTTTTTCAGAGTTTTGCATCTATTTCAAGGCCAGCGGAATTATGCCATTCACCTGCAACACTTTCCACATAATCCACCATCTGTTGAACAATTTGCCGATTTTACCAAGAACGTGTTGAAAAGTAAACGCAGAAAAGGATTTAACGGTAAACGGATCTAAAGCACCACTAGTGGGACCACACAGTTCACCTTTCATTTTGCTTATTGTTTTCTTAATATTAAGCTAGTACTACTGAGATAAAAAAAATTCAAACAGTATTAATTTGTATTAAAATGAAAACTAGGCAAATAAAACTGCAATTCAATGTGCCGCATTGAGAACTTTCTGCAGCATAATTTAGCCAATCCTGCTACATAATTTGGTCATTCAGTACTGCATAACTAGAATTGCATTGATGTATGCATGTATACATGAAGTATCTGTACGTTGTGTGACTAGTTGAAAGCCAGTGGAGTAATGTACATTGACAAATGCATAAATACTGTCAACTAGTGACTGGAAACATAGAATGAGCACAAGTGGACTGCTACTGAGTCGTAGTGTTCCCTAAAGCGATGCGTCTTCATCGCTTTTCTAAATTGGAGCAGAGTTTGAGAGGTCCTGATGGATCTTGGGTGTCATTCCAGATGCTGAGTGCAGAGGTGGGGAGGGCCTCCTGCCTTATTTCAACGCTTGTAATTCTCCCGAGAGAGAAAATTCAAGGTTTAGGTAACACTGGAGCACTTGGTTATATTATCCTCTGCATTTTCATTAAAACAATGTCAATTAATCTTGCTACAGTTAACAAAGGATGTTAATCTAAATAAATCCCAGTAGCCATTGAACAGTGACAGAAGACAACTTTTGCTGTCATTAAGACCATTTGGGCATGCAGCTGTGGTGCATATGGGACTAGTGAAAAACCCAATGAAATGCCAACGTCCTCCTTTTGTGGGTTTGACTCTCAGAGGTGGTGGGTTGAAGCGGTCAAGTCTTACTCTTGGCAAGTGATGTAAATTACGACACTCAGTTACCATCAACATTTAAATAGCATGCAATAAATAGATGGTCCAGTGAATTCAGCTCTAGATATTAGAAGAAAGGAGGACTTTTATTTAGACAAAGTCCTTATCACACTGAAAAAAGTAGACACCATCTAATGAATGGACCAAAGGTCTCTTCTCAGGTCCATTCTTTGCAAACAATAACAAATGATGGACGGAATGTGGAACCAATCAAACATTCACCCCCAGTCAGAGATCTGAGTTTAATCCATCAATTCCTATGCTCACCATGCCACCCCAGTATGGGCCCAGCCATATGCAAAACAATCTTGTCCTTGTTCCTAATGGGAATAGTCCAGCCCAACCTGCCAGGCCAGGTCCTTCCTGGACCAGAAACAAGCATCCTGTGATCGGTTTCAAGGTATCACCCTGCATCAGCCAGGCTAGCTTGAATCCAGTGGCAAAGTGAGCCTGGGACCCACGTCTGAGCATATCCGGCACACTTATGGCGACAAAAGCAAAAAAACGCAAATGATGGACGGAAGGCGGAACCAATCAAACATCCACCCCCAGTCACAGAGCATCAATCCTTTTGCTCATCATGCCACCCCAGTTTGGACCCAGCCATTTACAAATCAGTCTTGAACCTGTTTCCCATGGGAACAGTCCAGCCCGAACTTCCAGGCCAGGTCCTCCCTGGACCAGAAACAAGCATCCTGGGACCGGTTTCATGGTATCACCCTTCATCAGCCAGGGTAGCTTGAATCCAGTGGCACAATGAGCCCAGGACCCACGTCTGGGCATAACCGGTGCATTTATGGCAACAAAAGCAAACAAACACAAATGATGGATGGAATGGGAAACTAATCATACATTTACCCCCAGTCACAGATTTGGGTTTAATCCATCTATTCTTTTGCTCACCATGTCTCCCCAGTTTGGACCCAACCATATACAAATCAGTCTTATCCTATTCCTCATGGGAACAGCCAGCCCGAACTGCCTGGCCAGGTCCTTCCTGGACTGGAAACAAGCATTCTGGGACCGGTTACAGGGTATCACCCTTCATCAGCCAGGCTCGCTTGAATTCAGTGGCACAGTGAGCCTGGGTCCCACGTCTGGGCATACCTGGCACACTTATGGCAACAAAAGCAAACAAACACAAATGATGGATGGAATGCGGACCCAATCAAACATTTTCCCCACTCACAAATCTGGGTTTAATCAAACAATTCTTTTGCTCACCCTGCCACCCCAGTTTTGACCCAGCTGTATGCAAATCAGTCTTGACCATGTTCACCATGGGATGTTTGTTTCCAGTCCAGAGAGGACGTGGCTTGGAAGTTCGGGCTGAATTGTTCTCATGGGGAGCAGGGTCAAGACTGATTTGCCTATGGCTGGGTCCAAACTGGAATAGCATGGGTAGCAAAAAAATAATGGATTTAGGCCCAGATTTCTGTACTGGGGGTGAATGTTTGACATTATCCAGAATTCCGTCCATCGCTTGTTCTTTTTGCATTTGTTGCTCTAAGTGGGAAGGGTACGCCCAGACGGTGGGGTCCCTTGCTCCCCACATGCTACTGGAATCAAGCGAACCTGGCTGATACCTTGAAAGCGGTCCCAGAATGCTTGTTTCCAAGCTTGGCAGTTTGGGCTGGACTGCTCCCATAGGAAGCAGGGTCAAGACTGAATTGCATATGGATGGGTCAAACTGGGATGGCATGGGTAGCAAAAAAACTATGGATTTAGGACCAGATTGCTGTACTGGGGGTGAATGTTTGACATTGTTCTGCATTCTGTCCATCACTTGTTCTTTTTGTATTTGTTGCCCTAAGTGGGAAGGGCATGCCCAGACTTTGGTCACCTGCTCCCCATGCCACTGGATTCAAGCTAGCCTGGCTGATGAAGGGTGATACCATGAAACTGGTCCCAGAATGATTGTTTCCAGCCCAGGGAGGACCTGGCTTGGCAGTTCGGGCTGGACTGTTCTCATAGGGAGGAGGGTCAAGAGGGATTTGCATATGGTTGGATCTGAACTGGAATGACATGGGTAGCAGAAAAATTATAGATGCAGGCCCAGATCTCTGTACTGGGGGTGAATGTTTGCCATTGTTCACCATTCCGTCTATAACTTCTTCTTTTTGCAATCTTTGCATGCAGTCTTTAGATGTGGAAAAAATTACACAGTGTTTCTGGTGGAGTGTGGTCAGAATAATTCTTAAGTGGGTAGCACTTTTAGAGTTCAGTCTTACTTATTTATGCAAGCACACAATGGCTGTAATGCCAAATGCTTCTTTTTCTGGGGACGAAGGCAGTGACACTGTTGGGTGGGTGGTCATCAGTCACTTATGACTACTATGCTGGCGAGAGATCGATGTGAATATGGGTAGTTCAGACAGATCGGTCTGTTGCTGGTTTTTGGGTCTGGGCATGAGAAAAACTTTCAGCCCTTGGAGTATACATGGAAAACAACAGTCCTTCTCCAGCCGTAGTCAAAAGATCTGGTATCTGGTGTAATGCCGAGCCACAGGAGCTGATGAAAACCTCTTCAACCTGCAAAAAAAGCAGTGATTCACCAGAACTCATGCCTGAGTAGAAGCCTTTGGTGGAAAGCAGAAAGGAAGGTGGATTTTTCTACTTTTCTTGGTCTCCACATTGGTCCTTTTTATAGACAATACTCCTCGATGATAGGTTTAAAGAGCTGAGCCTCCTTTTTCTCAAGCCTGACTTTGAGCTCCCTCTTTGCACTAGTGGCAGTCTGCTACTTCTCCCCTGGGTCTCAGCTAAAGCATGTATGCTTTTGTTTGGGATAATGTGCTAATATTTCAAATGTATTTTATACAAAAATGTGTATTATCATGAGTCAAATTTTAGAGGCAAAGCGCTTTGTAAGGAAATTAAAAAGATTCTCTAAAGTGCGATTTTTTTTCGGTGGCACAGTGCCAATACAGAGTAGGTTTAACAATGCACATACAAAGAGAGAAAATAAAAGTGCAATATGTAAAAGTGTAACTTTTTGCTGACAGAATTCTGAGTTTACAATGTTTATTTTCACACCTGGGGCCGATTATTTGTAGATGCTCCATCGAGGCTGGGCCTGCAAGGGTAACCTTGGTAGGTGTGCTGAGTAATGAACAGCACCAAATGTCATTGTAAAAGTATTTTTACCATTTGAAATAAAGCCGAAATGCTGTATTTAAGCTTTTTTTCATTTACAGTGAAGCTAAATATCCAGCAAGTCAATTCAGAACTATGAATTGCGGGAAATAATTTAGAGTTAAAGCCCTTTTCTGTGAAATAATAGCTTTGAAGTCATGGGCACATATGTATGAGTGTGAGTGTGTGTGTGTGTGTGCGGTTGGAGGGGGTTGTTGTGTACATATGCCTCTGTGTGTGCATGTGTACACACACACACACACACATATGCAGATGGATGGACGGACTTCCAACAAAAACCAAAATACTAGTCATGTTATGCCTTGCTAATAGCCAATGTGGGTCAAGGAGAACTCCTAGACAGAGTCCCTCGAGAAGGTTAAATTCCAAAGTCACTTTTAAAAGTCCTATGAAATGTGGAGTACATGTGAAAATGTTCCTAGGGCTGATTCTATTAGTTCAGGCTTGAACTTTGAACTGGCCTTGTAGAAACAAAATCCATAAATAAGTGAGGTACATGATTATCCCAGAAAGGCACCTAAGTCATTCAATGTTCCAAGTGAGGGGCTCATCTCTTGATCAACTGTTCAAGCTTCCTACATTGTTTGACATGGTGGAGGATGATTTCCTAGTTATCTTCAACTTTTGTGAATCCCATAATTAGGGTTTTGGTAGTCTTGTGCTATTATGTTAAATGCGCAATACGTCTGTCTTGATCATTGTTTTAATGTGATTTTGGGATACGTTCACTTTGCAATAGTTATATCTGTGAAAGGATAGTTGGATACAGGACATAACGCAATTACCTTAAAGTCAAAGTCATTTTCTGTGAAGTTCTTGTGCAAGGCTGAAGACAAGTACTGGACCGTCGTTACAATGACACTGAAAATAGGAAAAACAAAAGAGATTGAGACTAGGAGCCAACATTTAGAGCAAGAACCTCTGCACTGTACATCAGTTTAGTCTTATTTATTCTGAAATGTGCAAAAAACGTAAACTGAATGGACTGGTTTCATAGGAGAAGAACAAGGAGTGCTTTCTCACTGGCTTGTCTACCTGGCTACATTTAACACATCACAAAGGCAATATTATCAGCATCCTGAATGAGAGGCCCAAACAGAAGGCAATAAGGCGTTTGTAAAGAGTTAAATGTGCTTGGTGGCTGTTAGCACTGTTGGAAACCCTTCCTTGTTTACTAAAATAAGAGTAGTGATGTGATCCAAATGTAACTACTTTTTTTATTTATTTATGAGACACAAGCACTGAGATTTCTGTCAACCCATCCCTAAGCCAACCCGCTAGGCTCTCAAACATTCATATTCCAGCCACTTGTCCAATAGTGGTATCCTGGCACGTCCGCATTGTGGTTGTTTGCCCTTCAACAAATTTAATAACAATTTCGTTCAAGTGTGCAATAGTCTGCATCAATTCATACAGCTAGCACATAATAAAGAGAAAATTATTTGTCAGCATAACATACTTTGTAAATGAGCAGTATACAGAAATAGACTTCTGAAAGAAAACCACAAGCAGCTGGCTCCTTAAAAGAAAGCAAATGCATGATTCAAATTAAAAAGTTAATCACAAATAGTTCTATGTATTGTTATTAGTTACTAAAAAACTCACAACTAGCATTTCTTTTTAATTAAACAGGTAAATTTAGGTAAAATGCATGAAGGAAAAATAACCTTCTAGGATCCTGGACATAGGCAAATCTATTCAGTCTGTCGTTTTATCAGTGACGATCACCTGATAGAGCATCTGTACTATGTGTCACTGTTATGACTTTTGCTTCCTTCCTAGCACGAACAGGAGTATAGTGTTCTGTTTAATGTTCTATGACGACCCTTTGACCCACACATGTAAGTCAGTCTGGTTTTATTTGGCGATAAGATGTCAACCTATTTTAATGCGTATGTTTTATGTTATTACTGTACTGTATTACTTAACCCACTGTACATTATTACTGTAGCAAAGTGGACACAGAAAACTGTAGAGGTAGAGAGAGACAGAGGGAGAGTCCCTGTTTTGAAAAAAGGCAGTCCCGCATGCATTTGCACTGCTAAGGCTCAATTTCTGTCACTAGAGCTGTGTGTTAGTTCCCAAGGATTTCAACTAAACACATAGGCCCTAATTATGATAATGGTGGTAAATGCCGCCTACCGCCGCGGCGATGGGCAGCAAAAGACTGTTGCCGTGGCTAAAATTCGTCTAGCAAATTATGACCACAGACGGATTTCTGCCACAAGAAGGGCGGAAATCCAGGTGTGGCCATCCTAACGGACGATGTTAAGTTGAAGCTGCTACCACCAGTAGCGCCACACCAGTATTCCACCGCCAGCCATATTATATCAAATAATACGGCCTGGCGGTGTTCTGCTGGCGGGCACTGCTGGGCGTAGCAGCGCCCCGTCCCCTGCCGGAAGACCCCCTGGATGCAGGTAAGTTGGGTTACCTACAGAGGAGGGGGCTGGGGGCTGTTGTGTGTGTGTGTGGGGGGTGTGCATGAAAGTGTGCGTGATTCCTATTGTGTGTGTAGTGTTGTTTGCGTGTGTGTGTGTGCATGTGTGAGAATGCGTGTATTAATGGAAATGTGAATGCGTGTCTATGTGTCAGGATGAATGTGTGTATGGATGTGTGCGTGAATGAATGGATGCATGCAGGTACAAATGCGTGTATGTCTGTGTGAGTGAGAGTGTGAATGCATGGTGTGTGACTGCCAGTGTGCATAGGCGGGATGGAAAGGGGGGGAGTGTGGATGGAGGGGGGGCTTGGGGTTGTCTGGGGAGTGTTAGGGGGGTGGGTGGGCGGTCGGCAGGGTCAAAATGTCACCGGGGTACAGTAGCACCCGCCAGGTTAGAGATTGTTTTTTCTCTCCCGGCGGCAGCTACTGACATGCCGGTCGGCGTGGTATATTGACGGGTTGGCTCCAGCCAACCCGCCAATGTCATAATGTGGCGGTATGTACCGCCAGACTGTTGGAGGTACTACTGCCACATTAACACCGACTTCCTGGGTCATAATGACCCCCATAATGGCTAGAAGGTGGCTTTGGATATAAGTTGCATTGGTATAATGGGATCAGTTCTTAATTTGTGAAAGAATATATGCCAGCGCCCCAAACGTTTTTCAGATACCCGCTCATGCCACTGCCCAGTATCGGGGTTGCCAAATACCAGAGCTATATAGTTTTGCTTTTAACCAATGCCTCTTTTTACCAGCAACATTCTCGCCCTGTCTTTTTATCTCACTCTTGCAAGTTCTTTTTCATCCCTGTTTTCTCCTTTAGTCACTGTTGCTCTGTCTTTCTTTTCCTCATCCTTTCCCTTTTTGTTGCCTTTCTTTCTCGTTCTGGGTCAAAGTCTGAGGATTAAAAATATTAAAAATAAGTCCTAGTCCCCAAAAACAAGTACTGGTGTGCCCCCCACCTGGAACTACTCGCTAAAATTAAGCACTGATTAGGATAATATGTCAACTGATGTCAGCACCATGAGAACACAACGGATGACCAATAAGAGAACATAATAAATATTAATGTATCAAGGTAAACAAGATATTTCCTCCATGAGCATAAATGATTAATTAGACTAACTTGCTGTTTAGAAGCCTCATCACCATCCAGTCCCGAGGGAAGACACTCAGCTTCATCAGGTTCCGAAAAACACAGAAGATCTTTAGCAGGAATTCCTAGTAACAAAAACAAATCAACTGGAGGTAAACTATGATATTTTTGACTTTAAGACATCATAGTCCTCAACAAATTCAGATATCACATTTAACTTCATGAGCACATATGAACAACTTTAATGAAAGCCATTAACCAGAATTCCCCAGTCAGAATATATCCTGACATAAATATCTGTGCCCTAAATATACTTTACAAAAATATAGCTCCATTAGACAAGGGCATAGTTATTTGTAGTGCAGTCATATTAGTGGAACCAGGGAACAAAGGGTAGGAGGATCCTGTCTGCCGTGCACTCACTACAGGTATTTCAGAGCAGCCTTAGATTTGTTCCTGCTGCCTGACTTTGAGTTTGCTTTTGGGAGATGGAAGGGGTAAGTGTGTCACAGAAAGGAGAGTCACAAAAACACCCCAGGCAGGCAGTAGAACACATCTGAAACAGAGAGGCTGAGTTCATTCCACACTGTGGGGGACTGTGCTCTCATGAGTTGAGCTGCTCTGTAATTGCAGTCATTCAGCCAGAGAACAAACCAGAAGACTGCAAAAGAACAAAGAGCGGAAGACCAGCACATGTGAGAGAGCATGCCGCTGGCTATATTGAGATTCCTTTCAATTTAAATGTCTGTGAATAACCGTAGTATTAGAAATGGGGCCTTTGGTTGGCAGTCAGGTTACCCCCTGTCCAAGCAAGGACCCTCACTCTAGTCAGGATAAAAGAGAGTCACCCTCAGCTAACCTCTGCTTACCCCCTTGGTAGATTGGCACGAGCAGTAGGCTTAACTTCATAGTGATAGGTGTAAAGTATTTGTACCAACAAACACAGTCACTTAATGAAAAAACTACAAAAGTACACAACACAGGTTTAGAAAAATAGGAAATATTTATCTAAACAAACCAAGACAAAAACAACAAAAATCCACAATACACAAGTCAAGTTATCACAAAAAATGCAAAGAGTCTTCATGTAATTTCAAACAGACACTAACGCTGTTAGCGTGAAAATGTACATTAGGTGCATCAAAAATAACCCTGCACAGGCGAGTGTGCGTCAAAAAGGGCTTGCAATGTGTCGATTTCACTCACAAGTGAGACCTTGCGTTGTTTCTCCTTTAGTCGGGTCGGCGTGCGTTGTTTCTTCTCTTCGCAGGACAGTGATGCGTCGATCAGGTCAGCACTCCCAGGTCTGGACAGGCCTTGTGTCATTTTTACACACCCAGTGGTGTTTGCCTCTGAAATCCAGCCTCACGATGATCCAAAAACCACGCAGCACGGGTTGCAATCTCACCAGACTATGTCAGCAATGCTGTGCATCGTTTCTCCAGCCCCGGGCATCGATCTTCGGGTTTCATTGCAGGCTAGCATCGATTTTCAGCCGCGAAGCAGACGGCGCATCGATTTTTCAGCTGCAGATCAGAGTTGCGTCGATCTCTTCCCCGCACGGCGGTCGGTGCATGGATTTCTCACTCTTAGGCTGCATCTTCTCCTTTCGGGGGCCCAGGAACTGGATGGGCACCACTTGGCAGGGTAGGAGTTCCTCCAGAGACTCCAGGTGCTGGCAGAGAGAAGTCTTTGCTGTCCCTGAGACTTCAAAAAACAGGAGGCAAGCTCTAAATCAAGCCCTTGGAGAGTTCTTCACAAGAAGGAAGGCAACATAAAGTCCAGTCTTTGTCCTTCAGCACAGGCAGAAGCAGCAACTGCAGGATAGCTCCACAAAGCACAGTCACAGGCAGGGCAGCTCTTCTTCCTCAGCTCTTCAGCTCTTCTCTAGGCAGAGGTTCCTCTTGGTTTCCAGAAGTGTACTCAATTCTGTGGTTTTGGGTATCCTTCTTATACCCATTTTGCCCTTTGAAGTAGGCTTACTTCAAAAGAAAGTCTCTCTTGATTGTGAAATCCTGCCTTACCCAGGCCAGGCCGCAGACACACACAAGGGGGTTGGAAACTGCATTGCGTGAGGGAAGCACAGCCCTTTCAGGTGTGAGTGACCACTCTTACCCTCCCTCCTAGCACAGATGGCTCATCAGGAAATGCAGACTACACCCCAGCTCCCTTTGTGTCACCGTCTAGTGAGAGGTGCAACCAGCCCAACTGTCAAACTGACCCAGACAGGGAATCCACAAACAGGCAAAGTCACAGAAATGGTTTAAGCAAGAAAATGCCCACTTTCTAAAAGTGGCATTTTCAAACACACAATCTTAAAATCAACTTTACTAAAAGATGTATTTTTAAATTGTGAGCACAGAGACCCCAAACTCCACATATCTATCCACTCCCAAATGGAATCTACACTTTAATCATATTTAAATGTAGCCCCCATGTTAACCTATGAGAGGGATAGGCCTTGCAACAGTGACAAACAAATTTAGCAATATTTCACTGTCAGGACATATAAAACACATTACTATATGTCCTACCTTAACCATACACTGCACCCTGCCCGTGGGACTACCTAGGGCCTACCTTAGGGGTGTCTGACATGTAAGAAAAGGTTTAGGCCTGGCAAGTGGGTACACTTGTCAAGTCGAATTTACAGTTAAAACTGCACACACAGACACTGCAGTGGCAGGTCTGAGATTACAGAGCTACTTAGGTGGGTGGCACAACCAGTGCTGCAGGCCCACTAGTAGCATTTGATTTACAGGCCCTGGGCACCTCTAGTGCACTTTACTAGGGACTTACTAGTAAATCAAATATGCCAATCATGGATAAACCAATCAACCATACAATTTACACAGAGAGCATATGCACTTTAGCACTGGTTAGTAGTGGTACATTTTTCTGAGTTCAAAAGCCAACAACAACAGGTCAGAAAAAATCGGAGGCAGGAGGAAAAAAGATTGGGAGTGACCCTGCATAAGCAAAATTTTCCAACACTTAGGAATGCATTCATCCCAAAATACAGACATCCAGTGCAAATCCACACCGAGGAAAACTGAACATGAAGAGAGGCATGGACTGCGAGCAGCGGAAAAGTCCAGTCCCACTCACCAGCATCTGCCGCACGGGGGAACAGATAATGCTTTCCTCAGTGAGGCCTCAGCCTCCCCTTATTCCCAGTGCGCTTCGCAGTCTCTGCTCAAACAGCCCTGAACCTCACCATCCACTCCCCCGTGACATTTAACACCTACTCAAAGCTGCTGGTAAGTAAATACCAGTGGAATTGTCTCCAGCATCAGAGAAAAATGCAGATCTGAGTACGCATACTTCTCCCCATTCTGGGGAATAAAACTCATAATGGCTGTATTTAGGTACAGGGAAACTGTCCAGAATCGGAGATCTCAACTAAGGGTGAAGAATTAGCATGATCTGTATTTTTTCTAATCATGCAAAATATCTGGGAAATTATATCAAATATATCAAATTTCGCATAGTTATGCAAAATACAAATCCAGTGTTTAGGTCTATATTTTAGTTAAAAATGAGTCACATACCTCGCTAAAAAATAGCACCAAAAAAACTGGTGTGGAAAAACAGCCATTCGCCTACTGCTCATTTTCGTTGTTCTTGTGCTGCCACGCTATAAATATACTATGAATGCGCCGCAATTACACAAGGTGGGATAATTTGGGGAATTTGGGGGAATTTAGCGTAAAGTGAATTTCCCAAAATTACACAAATGTCGTCAACGTAACTGAAGTAGTAAAGATATGCCTTGATGTGGAAATGTGGGTCAGGGAAGGGATGCAGGGGCTCTGTGGGGAGGAGGCAGAGACAAGACGCAGGACAGTGCCTGTGAAGAGAGGAAGCAGTGAAAATATAAATGAGGTGTTGTTGGACTTTTGCTTATGCAGGGTCATCCCCAGTCTTTTTGCCTCCTGCCTCCTATTTTTTTCTGACCTGTCGCTGTTGGCTTTTGAACTCTGAGCACTTTCCCACTGCTAATCAGTGCTAAAGTGCATATGCTCTCTGTGTGAAATTGTATGTGATTGGTTTATCCATGATTGGCATATTTGATTTACTAGTAAGTCCCTAGTAAGGTGCACTAGAGGTGCCAGGGCCTGTAAATCAAATGCTACTAGTGGGCCTGCAGCACTGGTTGTGCCACCCACATAAGTAGCTCTGTAATCATGTCTCAGACCTGCCACTGCAGTGTCTGTGTGTGTATTTTTACACTGTAAATTCGACTTGGCAAGTGTACCCACTTGCCAGGCCTAAACCTTCCCTTTTCTTACATGTAAGGCACCCCTAAGGTAGGCCCTAGGTAGCCCCAAGGGCAGGGTGCAGTGTATGGATAAGGTAGGACATATAGTAATGTGGTTTATATGTCCTGACAGTGAAATACTGCTAAATTCGTTTTTCACTGTTGCAAGGACTGTCTCTCTCATAGGATAATATGGGGGCTACCTTTAAATATAATTAAAGCGTAGATTCCCCTAGAGAGTAGATGGACATGTGGAGTTTGGGGTCCCTGAACTCACAATTTAAAAATACATCTTTTAGTAAAGTTGATTTTAAGATTGTGCGTTTGAAAATGCCACTTTTAGAAAGTGAGCATTTTCTTGCTTAAACCATTCTGTGACTCTGCCTTGTTTGTGGATTCCCTGTCTGGGTCAGTTTGACAGTTGGGTTGTTTTTCACCTCACACCAGACAGTGACACAAAGGGAGCTGGGGTGTAACCTGCATTTCCTGATTAGCCATCTCTGCTAGGAGGGAGGGGTGGAGTGGTCACTCTCATCTGAAAGGACTGTGCCTGGCTCTAACAATGCCGGCTCCAACCCCCTGGTGTGTGTCTGAGGCCTTGCCTGGGCAAGGCTGGATTTCACAAGTAGGTGTGAGTCCCCTTTGAGGAAAGGTGACTTCAAAGACTAAAATGGGTATAAGAAGGGCACCCAAATCTACAGAATTTAGAAACACTTCTGGAATCAAGAGGAACCTCTGCCTGGAGAAGAGCTGTTAGCTGAGGAGGAAGTGCTGCCCTGCCAGTGACTGTGCTTTGTGGAGCTTTCCTGCAGTGCTGCCTCTGCCAGAGTAAGAGGACAAAGACTGGACTTTGTGTGCCTTCCATCTTGAGAAGAAATCTCCAAGGGCTTGATCTAGAGCTTGCCTCCTGTTGTTTGAAGTCTCAGGGACAGCAAAGACTTCTCTCTGCCAGCACCTGGAGCCTCTGGAGAGACTCCTACTCTGCCCTGTGGTGCCCATCCAGTTCCTGGGACCCTGAAAGGAGAAGCTGGCAGCCTAAAGACAAGAAAATCCACGCATAGAGCGCCGTGCGGGGAAAAGATCGACGCGAATCCGATCGGCGGCTGAAAAACGACGCTCGCAGGAAACGCGACCGAAGAATCGACGCACGGAGCAGGAGAAACGACGCGCAGCATCGCTTTCGGAGGCTGGGAGATCGCAACCTGCGCGGCTGGATCGTCAACTCATCGTGCGGCTGGATTTTTGACTCGAGTACCGCCGTGCGGAGTTATTTTCGACGCACGCCCGCCCGTGCGGGGTTATTTTTTACACACACCAGGTACAATTTCACTCTAGCAGCGCTAGTGTGTTTTTAAAACTACTTAAAGATTCTTTTTGATTTTTTATTAATAACTTGACTTGTGTGTGGTGGATTTTTGTCGTTTTGGTCTTGTTTTGTTTAGATAAATATTTCCTATTTTTCTAAACCTGTGTTGTGTCATTTTGTAGTGTTTTCATTGAGTTACTGTGTGTGTTGGTACAAATACTTTACGCCTAGCACTCTGAGGTTAAGCCTACTGCTCTGCCAAGCTACCAAGGGGGTAAGCAGGGGTTAGCTGAGGGTGATTCTCTTTTACCCTGACTAGAGTGAGGGTCTTTGCTTGAACAGGGGGTAACCTGACTGTCAACCAAGGACCCCATTTCTAACAGGTGTGTATAGAAGAGACAGTGAAGCGATCCGGAGAGCTAGCGGGACTGTCTAAATATTTGAAAGTGAAGAGATGCAGGAGCCTTGGACAGAGGGGACAGTAAAGAGATACAGGAGATGTGGAGTTGTAACAGAGAAGAAATGCAGGACTGAGGAGAGAAGCGGAAGTTAAAGAACAAGAGGGTCATGGAGAAGTGGGGCAGTGAAGAGGTGCATGGCTTTTGATGAGATGGCACAGTGAAGATTTGACAGGACAGGAGGCAATGAAGAGATACAGGATTTGTGGAGAGTTGTGACAGAGAAGAGATACAGATGCTAAAGACAGATGGGGAATTGGGGAGAAGGTGGGGCTGAGTACAGCGAAGCGAGACAAAGACCGCGGAGAGACGTTTCTATAAGTGAGAAAACTACATCAATTTAGTGCATTTCATGTAAAGAAATGGCTTAAATCAGGTTAAACAGTGGAATCATTACTGTCTATGGATCCTACTGTAATTATAGAGGCACAAACAAGGTTCTGCCCTAAGCCAAATAATAAATGTGCTACTTAAGACATTTAATATACTGCAGCCTTTCTCCTGTCCGAGCAAAACTTCTTCTCACCTGACCAACCCCTCACCAGTGATCCCCTCTTTCGCATTCCGGGATTCTGCAGGGAGGGTCCTCTCATAAACCTTAGATCAGGTGATAAGAGCTGCCTAATTCCAGAGGGGTTAGATCATTACCTGCAAAAACTAACCATCGACCTCAGAGCCTCTCACAATTTACCCCACCCATGCCTTGTCCCAGCATAGAACCTCCTTTTTGACATGGTGGCCAGATATCACAATGACTGCTTTGGGAAGCATCTATATTTGCTGGTCCCCCAGAGCACAATGCAGGGCACAGGTCCCATTCGTAATACACCCATTTTCCAAAGACTGAACACCTCAGAAGAGTTCATGATGGTATTTCTGCCGAGGGGCAACAGTACCACTTAAAGTCCCCCGAAAGGTAATCTGAAAGACAGCAAAGAGCAGCTTCATTTAAAAAAGGTGCAGTAAGCCCCATCCTTTGTGGAAGCCAAAGTCTCCATTTTCCTGCTGTGTCCATGATCTAATACTTTTAAGCCTCAGATTAGAAGAGGGTGAGTAGGGACACCTGTGCCATATCTAAAACTCAAAACGTTTTTTTAAAAAAGATGTGTCCTCTCTCGAAAACGTGCCATCTTCATTGAATGGGGAGCAGTCTCCAACCTGGAAAGAGGCATGTTCTGTACATTAAAGCATGGTTTTCCCTTGGTACTGAACAGAGGTACTTTATGACATAAAAAGGAGCGTTGTGTGCATTAAAACGAGGTACTTAGTCAACTGACTGGGAGTTCCTTTCTTTGGGTCAACTGAGTTTTCAAGGGGCTTCCCTTTTTTGGGGCACACGAAGAAATCTTGTACATCACCCTTAATTTGCAGGATGTCTAAGTGGGTACCTTTTACTGTGCTACTTGCGTATACTGGTTACAAATAATATATTGTATGCTTCGGCCTGTGTGTAGGGGTCTAGCTATTATTTGTGCAGCATGGGCAGTAGCACCAGCTCCCTTCTGATTAACATGACATAGGTGGTCATTCTGACCTTGGCGGGCGGCGGAGGCCGCCCGCCAAAGTCCCGCCGTCAAGTTACCGTTCCGCGGTCGAAAGACCGCGGCGGTAATTCTGACTTTCCCGCTGGGCTGGCTGGCGGTCGCCTTCAGACCGCCAGCCAGCCCAGCGGGAAAGAGGCTTCCACGATGAAGCCGGCTCGGAATCGAGCCGGCGGAGTGGAAGCTGTGCGACGGGTGCAGTTGCACCCGTCGCGTATTTCACTGTCTGCGCAGCAGACAGTGAAATACATGTAGGGGCCCTCTTACGGGGGCCCCTGCAATGCCCATGCCAGTGGCATGGGCACTGCAGGGGCCCCAAGGGGCCCCGCGACCCCCCCTACCGCCATCCGGATCTCGGCGGTCCGACCGCCGGGATCTGGATGGCGGTAGGGGGGGTCGGAATCCCCGCGGCGGTGCAGCAAGCTGCGCCGCCGCGGAGGATTCAATGGGGCCGCGGTACACTGGCGGGACCCCGCCAGTGGTGCCGGTCCGACCGCGGCTTTACCGCCGCGGTCGGAATCCCCATTGGAGCACCGCCGGCCTGTCGGCGGTGCTCCCGCGGTCCTCCGCCCTGGCGGTCAAAGACCGCCAGGGTCAGAATGAGGGCCATAGTGTCTATTTATTAAAGGTACTTTCATCTCTTTGGGCTTCGTAGCACTGAAAAAAGGCTGTCCATTGTTACCGAACTCAAAGGCACTTATTATATCGACCTCAGTCGGCTGAAAGGCTAGAGGGATGCATCAGGATTTGAACCTGTGACCATGAAGTTAAAAGGAGATTCCTATTTGGATGGATTATTTCACTAAGCCACCAGACCCAAAATAAAAATGATATGGGAGTGGAAATCCAGCTGCTCCACCTAACAGGCCAATAGATCTCGCCTATACATGAGCTATTGGCTTTGGCAATGTGTTTTTGCCATGTTGTACATCGGCGTGGCTGCTGTTCAACATGGTTAAAAGTTAGTGGAGTCAAATGTCATAGAGTGGAGTGGGGGAGTAAAGTGTTGAAGAGTGGAGTAGGGGGAGTAGGGTGTCATAGAGTTGAGTGGAGGAGAATAGAGTTCAATGGATCGGAGAGTGTTGTTGTATGGAGTGGTGTGGGTGGAATAGGGTAGAGTGGTTACAGTGGACTGTGATAGTAGGGTGGATTGGATTGGAGTAGAGTGGGGTGGGACGGATTGAATGGAGTAGGGTGGACTGGAGTGGGGTGGATTGATATGGGGAGGTGGTTTAGACTGTGGGGTGGATTGAGTAGGATGGATTGGATTGGGGTGGTTTAGAGTGGGGTGGGATTGGAGTGGGGTGGATTAAACTAGAGTGGGATGGACTGGAGTGGGGTTGATTGGACTGGTGTGGATTGGACTGGAGTGGATGGATTGGAATGGGTTGTGGTGGATTTGAGTGGGGTGGGATGGATGGATTGGAGTGGGGTGGATTGAACTGGGGTGGGGTAGGCTGGATTAGGGTAGAGTTAGGTGGATTAGACTGGAGTGGGTGGCTTGGATTGGAGTGGGGTGGATTGGAGTGGGGCGGGTTGGAGTGGAGTGGGGTTGACTGGATTGAATTGGGGTGGGGTGGGGTGGACTGGAGTGGGTGGATAGGATTGGACTGGGTGGATTAGGGCAATGTGGGTTGAATTGGGGTGGGCTAGATTGCGGTGGGATGGCGTCCACTAAGGTGGAGTGGATTGGAGTGGCGTGGATTGCATTGAGGCAAGGAAGATTGGAGGGGGTTGAATTTGACTGGAGTAAGTTGAACTGGACTGGAAGGGGGTGGAATGGATTGGAAAGGGGTGGATTGGACTGTATTGCAGTGGACTGGACTGGAATGGACAGAAGCAGAGTGGAACTGAGTGGGGTGGATTGAATTGAGTGGAGTGGACTGGATTGGAGTGTATTGGATTGGGGTGGGGTGGGGTGGATTGGATAGAGGTGGATTCGGGTTGGGTGGATTGGAACGGAATGGGGTGGATGGGAGTGGGATGGTTGAATTTGAGAAGGTTGGGGTTGATTGGAGTGGAATGGATTTTTTGTAGTGTGATGGATTGGATTGGAGAGGAGTGGGAAGGACTGCATTGGGGTGGATTGGAATGGAGTAGGGTGGATTGGATTGAGTGGAGTGGATTGAATTGAGTAGTGGAGGTTTGGATTGGGGTGGATTTGATTGGTGTGGGTAGTTTGGATTGGTGTGGGCTGGATTTGATTGGTGTGGGTTGGGGTGGGTTCGAATAATGTGGTTTGGAGCGGGTCGATTGGGGTGGATTGGGCAGGAATGGGATGGATTAAGGTGGACTGTATTGGACTAGAGTGGGGTGGGTTAAGGTGAATTGGGGTGGTATGGATTGTAGTGGGGTGGATTGGATTGGAGTGGGGTGGACTGAATTGAGGTGGTGTGGATAGGATTGGTAGAGTGGGGTGAATTGGATTGGAGTGGAGTGGGCGGGGTGGAGTACAGTGGGGTGGGGTGGACTGGAGTAGAGTGGGTAGGATTGGATTATAGTGGGGAGGATTGGAGAAGAGTGTGGTGGATTGGAGTAGAGTGGGGTGGACTGAAATGGGGTAGGGTGGACTTGATGGGGTGGATTGAAGTTTGATGGATTGGACTGAGGTTGATTGTATTGGGGTGGAGTGGGTTGGATTGTATTTGGTGTGGTAGGGTGGACTGGATTGGGGTGGAATGTACTGAGATGGGGAGGGTTGGAGAAGAGTGAGTTGGTTTGAGTGGGGCAATTTGCATTGGAGTGGGGTGGACAGGATTTGAGTGAGGTGGATTGTATTGAATGGGGTAGATTGGATAGAGGTGGGTTGGATTGGACTGGAGTGGGATAAATTGGATTGGAGTGGGGTGGATTAGGTTGGTGTTGGGTGGATTAAGGTGGTGTGGGGTGAATTAAGATGAAATGGATTAAACTGGTGTAGATTAAGGTGGAAGGATTTGAGTGGGATGGACTGGAGTGAGATGGGTGAATTGAAGTGTGGTGAATTGGGTTAGATTGGATTGGGGTGGGATGGATATGAGTGGGGTGGTTTCGGGTGGAATAGGTTGGATTGGAGTGGGTACATTGGATTGGAATGTGGTTGATTGGAAAGGGATAGGTTGGTGTGAAGTGGGTGGGTTGGAATAGAGTGGGGTGGGCTGGACTGTGTGGAGTGGGTTGGACTTGAGTGGGCTGGATTGTGGTGTATTAGAGTGGAGTAGATTGGATTAGAGGGGGGCAGATGGTTATGGTTTAGTGCGGGGCAGATTGGCATTGGGCAGGATTGTTTTGATTTGCAGTGGGCCAGATTGGAGGGGGCAGATTTTTCTGTTTGGAGTGGGGTAGATATTTTTGAATGGAGTGGGACAGATAGTTGTGGATTAGAGTGGGACAGATTATTTTGGGTTGGAGTGGGACAGATTGTTTTGAAATGGAGCGTGGCAGGTTGTTTTAGATTGGAGTGGGCAGACTCTTTTGGATTTTATCAAGGCAGAGTGTTTTGGATAGGAGTGGGGCAGATTTGTTTAGATTGCAGTGGTTGGGGTGGTGCAAGTTGTTTTGGTTAGCAGTGGTGCCGACTGGAGTAGGGTAAATTGTTTTGGATTGAACTGGGGCATATTGTTTTTGTTTGGAGTGGAGCAGATTGTCTTGGATTGGAGTGGGGCATACTGGAGTGGTGTAGATTATTGTGGATTGAAGTGGGGCAGATTATTTTGGTTTAGAATTGGGCAGATTGTTTTGAATTGGAGTGGGGCAGATTGGTTTAAATTGAAGTGGGCCGATTGTTTTAGAACGAAGGGAGGAAGATGGTTTTGGATTGTAGTGGGGCAGATTAGAGTGTGACAGATTGTTTTGTACTGGAGTGTGGCAGATTGTTTTGGATTGGGGTGGGGCTGACTGTTTCGGAATGGGGTGAGGCAGATTGCTTTGCAACGGAGTGGGCAGATTGTTTTGGATTGGAGTGGGGCATATGGTTTTGGATTGTACTAGGACAGATTGGAGTGGGGCAGATTGTTTTGGATTGTAGTTGGCATATTTTGGGGATTGTATTGAGGCAAACTGGAGTGGGGCAGATTGTTTTGGAGTGGAGTGGGCCAGATTGTTTTCGATTGAAGTGAGACACACTGTTTTGGATTGGAGTAGGGCAGATTGTTTTGGAATGGAGTGGGACAGATTGTTTTAGATTAGAGTGGGGCAGACTGTTCTGAAATAGAGTAGGGCAGATTGGTTTCGATTGGAGTGGACAGAGTGGAGTGGGGCAGGTTGTTTTGGATTGGAGTGTGGCAGATTTGAGTGTGGCAGATCGTTTTGGATTTGAGTGCAGCATAAAGGAGTGGAGCAGAAAGGAATGGGGCAGATTGGAATGGGGCAGATTTGAGTGGGGTGGTTTGGGGCAGGGTGGAGTGGTGTGGATCTGGGTAAGGTGGAATGGATTAGAGTGGGGCGGATTGGACTTGATTGGAGTGGGGAAGACAGGTTTGGAGTGGGGCAGATTGGAATGGTGCAGATTGTTTTGGATTGTGTGGGGCAGACTGGAGTGCATCATTTAGAAAATTACACATTAGAAAGAAACAACATTGCTTTCCAATATATAGAACAAGATAACAGTCACCTTTTGAGTACAGCGTCCACGAGCAAAAACAAAACAATGCAGAGTGAGTAAAGTACACTTGGCAAAATAAAACAAAAAGTTAACTACAGAAAATACAACTTCGCAATTTTGTTTGGCCTGCTAAGCACGTTTTTGCCAGGCATGCGCCTTCTGTTTGCAGGGCACTACAAGTTAAGAAGAAAAACATTGTACCTCAATCACAATGGGAGCAGTGGACATGCACTGATTAAGTTGAATAAATCAGTGCTTGGTCCCTGCTCCACAGACCGGAATGGAAATTATGACATGCCAGCTGTGAACTACTGCAAGTCTGTAAAGAGTGCCATGCAATCAAACAAATGGTAAGCAACAGGTAGGCTCCAACTCCTTTTCTAAATACAACAGAGTCTCACAAGCGATATGCATGCGCTAGCACATGCTGTCGCAGGCTCAACCCTAAAAAAGTGATGTAAATTCACATGCCATGCTCAGACAGAGGCAGCCTTTAACTCAACAGTGTGTTCCAGCAAATCCAGACAGACAGGATGGAAGTGGTTTAGTTACCATGGAGAGGTACTTGGGGGTGGGGCAAAACAAAAAACAAAAAAGTAACTCTTTACAATTTTGCGACACATGAAGCTATGGAATGGGTGTTTAATTGTAAACTTGAAAACCACCACTGTTACACAACCTTCATTGAGCCTGCCTTCTGGCATCAAATTACGGCACTAAGGCAGTCACTGCTTCACAGGACGCCTCCCAGTGGCACTGTAGAGGTGACATCGGATGCTCTTTCTTGTCACATACATCTGCTTATTGGAGAAAAACAGGGCCGGACTAGGAACACAAAGCAGCCCTGGCAAATTTTGTCAGACCAGCCCCCAAAGGGTGCATACAGAGCAGGCCTGACCCCTACAATAGGGCTAGTGGATGGGTGTTCTCTCCCCCAAGAAAAGTTAAGAAAAATTGCGAAAGCAGTGCATTATACAACACATCTTTCATTTTGTACTTGTTTTTAAAGCATAGTAAATGATGACCTTACAGTGCAAAAGGTATACAGCAATCTTTATTGGGGCTCTTCAATGATTCCCTCACCATGGCCCTCAGACACCACCCCTCATCTCTCCATAGTCCCTATCTCACAAGTATTTCACTTGTTTTAAAGTGCCTCTCTTACCATCGTAGGGTTTTGGATCACTTTACATCACTCACACATACTGATACAATGAATCATACATGTGTAAATTAGTGTATAGAAAATGTTACGGAAGACAAAGGGGACTACAAGGTTTAGGATTTACATGTCATTCATAGTGATAAGTTTTTTTAAGAGTGCTAGGTCTGGGAAGCATAAACTCAGGATTCAGAACATAACAAAGTGGTTAGGGTGACTTTACTAATAACAATTTATTTTACCCAAACAAACCCTTTTTTGCTAAATTAGGATAATGAAAGCTTGGGAAAAAACATAACTTTCTAACCTGTACCATACAGCTTGCCTGCTGGATGGCAGTTCATAGCTCACTGTGCTAGAAAACGATTGTCACTTATGAAGTGCATAGTAACAAAAGGATATCTGTGACAAAAGCAGTATTTTACTGAGCATTGCATAAAAATATTGTTCTGTGGTCTGGATCGTATGCTTCATTACAGAAGGAATTTTAACTCTCTGTTGTACCTTAAATGAGTCAAAACTGCCACTAGACAAAACTATGGTCTCTCTACAGCAGGGACAATAATCACCAGAGTTATCTGTGCACTTTTATTGTTGTCCTGAAACCTGTTAGATATGCAAGGAACTCTGGAGCACTTTTAAAAACACTGCACTGCTACAAAACTGGTCCCCAGTAACAAAAACGGTACCACATCCTTCCAGCCTCCCAGGGAAATGCACAATGTCCGGTACGGCCAGTCCAGCTTTGGAGAAAACTATTGACTGTCGCAAATTCACACCTGATCTTCAACGCAGATAAGTGACAATGTGTCCTGGAGGACACACCGCTCTATCCAGAAGATGCCACTGCTGGGGTCCCCTGTTTTAGCTGATAATCAGCTGCTAATTCTATTAAAGAAGTGCTTGGCCAGTGTATGTTTCCAGTCTGTTTTCTGGATGGGTTATTAAGTATATACATAAGCCTTTAAAAGGAGGTTTAAGTGCCTACAATAAACAGGTTCTGCTAGAACTTGTTGAATTTTGAATTGTGAAATGTAATTCTCAGAGATCTGTAATCCTTGGGTACGAATAATCATTCCACACCACTAAAAATTGGGTAAATGCAATTCCTAGGTCTCAAAATATGTTTTTCAGGCTAAGAAGCCACATTATTGTCCAATGAAATCTACTTCAACCCTGCCTATTGTGTACAACTGAACATCTCTCTGTCCTTTTACTTCATAGATGGGTGCAGCTCGCCACACTTGACGTTGGGTGCTGTATCTTGGGCACTGTGCTGAGGCTCTCAGTCGTGCCAGTTTTGTAGTATCTGGAACTCGGTGTGGGGGCTGATTTTGCTCTGTGTATGCTGCAGCCTCCCAGGGATCAGAAGATTCATATGCTGTTGTGTAGAACCATATGTCATAAATATTGCAGTGAGTTTAGGATTTTCTCTCACTCCGGTGAGAGAAGGACCTTTATAGGGAGGTTCACACTCATAGTGCAATCATGAGACATTTCTGTGCTAGCTTTTCTGTGTAAAGTGTCAGACACCGACCAGATATGAAAATCTGGAAGACAGACGAAGGACGCCAGATGGTATGGCGGAGGCACGCATCAACAGCAGGCAGCCTCAAGGGAAATTCCTAGGCCCCCAGTGTAGTAGAGTCAGAGAGCAGTGATCAAGAAGGTACAGAAAGCAGGTCCAAAGCTGAATGCATCTGACGCTAGGCCTGAATCATATTGTACCATGTATGAGAGGTCGGCAAGCGGTAGGGTCCCATACTTGATATTTTCAAGTACTTGGTCAAATTTGGACAAAGTTCAGTTCACAAATGCGACAGATCATGCAGAGTTTTCTTACTTCTCATTGATAAATATGTGGGAGCTTTCTTCTAGTGCCAATGTCATATTAACTAAAAAAGATGAGAGCAGGAACCAGTGGACCACTTGTCATAAAAAGAGATCTCCACCAGCTTGGCAGTGATCATGTGCCTACAGTGTATCTGCCTGTGCGACAGAGACACAGTAAGCTCAACTGAACATTGAGAGGGTGCCTCATTTTGTTGAGCGCATGTGGCATTGTAATTTGTTTTTCACATACAAACTTCCAGAGAGTGTGTTTGCCAGAAAAAAAACAATGGTTCTGATGTGTAGCGCATTCCCAACAAGTGTGAACTATTAATGATTTACCCTTTCCTTTGAACTGACAAGCCTTTAGGGTGGCTTGGTTATTGGAAACTCAGTGGTTTGGGTGGAAGAGCTGCTAATTTATGGCAGAAATCCCTTTCCGCTGATCTCAAAATATCTCTATGAGGCACTTTCGAATATCTGGAGAGGTTATGTACATACAAATTGTGAGTATGCCATCAAACATGAGAAATGGCAATGTTTGGACAAGGTTCCAAGAGGTTGCTTTGGGTTCATTAGTAGAATGTGACAAACTACTGAGAGAAAACGTGCAGAAGACAGCACTGACATTTGACGTGGAACCTACCTACATGTTCCCTGTTGAGTCTAGAATGTTTACTGTGGAAAAGGGCTCATTCAGTGATAAAAAAAAACACTCCAGATACTGAATATCCTGGTAAGTGTTGGATGTCAAGCCAGGCACAAAGTGTCCTATCAGGGTAAACATTTGAATTCACCCAGTAATACTCAACTAGATTATTTCTCTGAGGGATAAAGAACACCAGGCATTGGGACTCGCTTGTATTGTTACTTTATTAAGCTTCACATGCATAATTTATTGATTGGTGGAGCACAGGCCTGAACAAGTGGAACACTTTACCTCCAGAGAGTTGGACTGGCAGGTTTAGATGGTATTTCCACTAAGGTTCTGGATAGCAAATTAATTGGTAATTAAGCACATCAGAAAGTAAATCTGACCTTTCTGATGCATCAAGAGGACAAGACAATGAAGTCACCACGTGTAGTGATGCTGCGAGCACTAGTTCCAGAGCAGATGAGAGCAAAAAGATTCAGAATGGGGAACAAAAGGACTTACACTTAACACACTACTCCAAAACCCCAAAGAGAACATGCAGGGGGAAAAGGAGGAATAGATTCAAGAGAAACTATGGGAATGCAAACCAGAGCCAGGTCCAAGAACCAGAGCAACTGAGTATTGTCTGCTCAGGAAGGAAGGGCAAACAGTGATACCATATTGTGTGGCAATATTTCCATTTTTAATCGGTCTAACCATATTTTGACACAAGGTGAAATAAATGTTTTGAGCAAAGGTTTGGGTTCCTGTCCATCTGGCAATTGTGACACAGCACAAATACATATTGACTTAGAAATATAAGTTACATTGTTCAAAAGATATTAACATACATGCCAGTGAATATACTATTGATGATGTACACAATATTCAAACATTGTTATCTTTGGAAGACTATATTACTGTACAATATGAAAACACATAGATACTAAAAGATCTATGTATATGTTAGGATGTAACTCTGGAAAGCGGGCTGAAACCGAAGTCTACATTTGCACCTTGCCTGCCAATAGATAATGCAATTGATGTGTTTGGTAGATTAGTAACAGAGATTTGTATAAACTTGAAGGCAAGCTTTGCCCAGGAAAGACACAACATATTCTCAATTTGACTCAGCAAGAACGGTTAGGGACTAAACAACTTAGTAACAACAAGTCCCTTATCATTAAAGAAGCTGACAAGGGGGGGGTCACATAGTTATGCTAGGTGTGGATGAAATTAATCGACAATTAGCTGACAGCATAGTTTATGTGAAAGTAAAGGATAATCCTATTACTAACATTGCCACACATTTGAATGTACAATTAATTAAGTGGCAAGAATTATGCCTGATTACTGATTTGGAGCACAAATACATCTGAAATCCTCATCCTAGAATTCCATGCATATACGTCGTACCTAAGATACATAAAAATAAATCTAAACCACCAGTCCGCCGGATCATATCGGGCATTGGATCACCAACTGAAAGGTTCTCAGAATATTTAGACATGTTTTTAAAGCCACTAGTTAGAAATCTCGCCTCTATTTTAGAAGACACTAAAGACATGTTGAATAAACTGGAAGAATTACAGTGGGCATCAGATATGACATGGGTTACTCTAGATGTCATGTCTCTTTATACTTGCATTCCACTGGATTCAAGCTAGCCTGGCTGATGAGGGATGAATCCCCCAAACCGGTCCCAGCATGCTTGTTTTCGATCCAGGGAGAAGCTGGCCTGGCCGTTCGCACTGTACTGTTCCCATAGGAAGCAGGGTCAATACTGATTTGCATATGGCTGAGTCCAAATGGACAGACATAGGGAGCTAAAAAACTGATGGATTAAACCCAGATCTGTGACTGGGGGTGAATATTTGATGTGTTCTACATTCTGTTCATTATCTGTTCTTTTTGCACATTAAAAGTATGGCACCATGTTGATTGGTGCTATTAGTGCCATATTCAAGCTATAGAAGTCAAGCTGAGAGGTGGTGGCACTGTCTAACGTAGTTGCTTACTCTGAAGAGCTAATGTTCATACATTAAAAACAACCTTATAGAAATGTTCCAATACTAAAACATGTCAACTAGGCACCATCTCACCAGGATCCTTTAGTTCAGTCTACCTTATACTCACAGATTACCAAATCGGCAAAGTAGGCACCGGCCTATAGGCCCTACTCCCTTTAGGGGACCCACAACAACGGATCAACATAATATTGATTTGATCTTGAAAGAAAATTACAATCAAGCTTTCTTCAATTGTTCCCAAAAGACAGAAAAAAAATAATCAACTCAAAGAAACAAAAACTTTACATTAAAGACTCTATAGAGAAAATACTGTATTAATGTAATGTACCCTTTAGCAACTTAAAGTACATAAACCATAGAGATCAGAGTCACATAACAGTTTGTCTCTTAAAAGCTCATCTTCTGTCAGCTTGCAAAAATATTTGGTGCAAACTATGTATGTGTAATGTAGAGTAGTTATGGTCATCTCTATCTAGCGGCCAACTTGCACACTGTTTAGTTCAATGTTATCCCACTAGAGCGCGTGCGCGCGAAGCCTCCAGTAGAGTCACTACATCTTACAGAGTACCATAAATGACTGCCATTTTGAGTCTGTTTTAAAGTGAGAAATTTGAATGTGTAGGTTGTAATGCATACACTGTTAATTTTTTACATCTTGAATAGTAGCTTCTCTAGTGTTAAAGTAAATTATCAACAAGTGCCAAAATAGTGAAAATAACCTTAGAAGAATAGAGCTTAATTAAATGAACAAAACAAGACCTACACGACAACAATCCAATAAGAAGTACTTGAGATATTATTTTTTAAAGAATAAACTAAAATGTAGTGCTTAAAAGCATAAAGCACCAACCGGGATTATCTGGTTGTTCTGGACTGGGTCAAATCTAAAAGTTCAAGCCGACCAAGATGGAGCGTAGGTCGGATACAGAGACTAGCTTTAGCCTGCTGTAAAAGTACCTTGTTTGCATCAACATAGAGGAATATGCAAGGAGCAGAGGAGGTGAGGTGTGGTCATCAATCCATGGGATTGAGGCGATGCATCGGGTCCAACCTGCACAAAGTTGGAGAAGCAATGGGAATGGAGGTGATGTGCCATGCAATCACGAGGTATTGCACTCGATCCTTGCAACAGCGGCTATGCGTTGATGAAGATGCCCCAGCTCTGAGCAGCACAACAGCGGCATTGATGCAGGGTTTCTTGTTGAAGCAGCACTTTATACCCACTTCCAAGGGCCTTGGACCAGATTTCCATCACTTAGCAGGGTAAGACTCACCGATGGTAGAGTCCAGGTGATGTAGCAAGTGAGTTGAAAGTCTTTTGTGTCACTGAGAATTCAGAAAACAGGAGACCAGTCTGGTGGCCCCTGTTGTCACTCTGGGTGTTGGGTTCAAGTGATGTGGGCCCAGTCCTTCTCACCCAAGCAAGGAGGGCAGCAGATCAGCACAGCAAGAAAGCAGTCCTTCCAGAGCAGTAGTCCAGCAGAGTGGCAGTCCTTATAGCAGCACAGCAGTCCTTCTTCCTGGCAGAGTATCCACAGATACAGAACTGTAGTCAGTTGGTAGGGTCAGAAGTCCAGTTCCTATACCCAGTGGTACCTTTTAAGTAGGGGAGACATCAAAAAAGGGCTTTGAGGTACATAGAGTTCCTGCCCTGGCTCAAGACTCTCTACAGGCAGTCACGCAGTTCTTTGTATGGGGACAGGACATAGCCTATTCAGATGTAATGTGAGGCTGTGTCCAGCCCTTCCTGCCATCCTTCCCAGGATGGCCCACCAGGATGTGAATGGTCCATCAGTCACCCAAAGCTTCCTTTGTGTGTGACTGTCTAGGGGGAATGCACAAAGCCCAGCTGTCACCCACCACAGATGTGCACTGGTGTTATGCCATTAATTGTGTTTGACCAATGACTTTGTGTTTCACCAGTGCACATCTTAGTTGTTCAGTGTTCATCAGGAGCACATTACATTTTGTATTCAGTTTAGCTGCCTATTGGCTTTTACGTGGAACGTGGAGTTCGACATTACAGTTGAGACATTTCAGATGAGCTGTGTTTTTCCACATGGTAGACCAAGCTGTGTTTTTCAAATTGAAGTCACACGAACCCTAACATGATAAGAGAGTGTATATTTGGTGTTTTCCTTTCTGCTCAGCCTTGGGAAGAGGAGAGGCTTAGGAGATCTGGCCAATCTCCAATGGCTTGTTTATTTCCCGAGTCTGAGAGGAAGGGGCAGGCTTTTTACAGTGGCCCTGGGCAGCAGCGAGGGGAGATTCTCCAGGACTTCAATAAGGAGCGGACGTCAGCTGCCTGCCCTCCCGTTTGGGTGGAAAATCTCCTTCTCGCAGTTGAACAGGAGTAATCAACTGGCAGACATGAGAAGGATGACAAGCAGTGATAGGCCCTACGGTGATGCAATTTTGACTTTTATTCTTTGCTTTGAAGTTATGCTAAAGTATAATCACATGTATTTGCTGTGTACATTGAAATTGACAAGTACTTTGATATATTTTGCTTTCATTGCTGTGACTACTTTTAAACGTGCGCTTCCAACCTACTAAGCTCGTCTTTCAGGAACCTCGTGGTGAAGTAATAATAATAAATTCTTCTTTAAACTAAGAAGTGCATTCCAGAGAAGTTTTGTAACCTCGGTCATAAGATAAGAGAAGGAAAGCAAAACATTTTGGCGCTAGTTGACAGTCTGGGAGTAGAGTTAGAGATTGGAGGTGCACGATTTGAAAGTGTAATTGTTTTTGTTGTTTAGAAAATTAAAGAAGCAGGGCAGACCATGTTTGAAAATGCATGTGAAGTTAAACTGCCTTATGGTGCTGTGAGAAACATGTTTTCTTGTTTATCAGGACTTCGTGAGTATTGGGATGAGTGCTTGGATAAAGAAAAAGTGTTTTCATATGTAGAAAATGTGCTTTTTGATAGAAATGATGTTCCTTTTGTTCTTGATAGAAGAGTTTGGATACTTTTGTCTGCTTACAGAAAAATGCATGAGAGATGTAGGCAGTTAGAACATGAAAATAAGAGTTCACGTGAGCAAATTAGCCAGAACAAATTATTGCAAGATAATGCTGTAAGAGAATCTGGCTTTTCACATTCCAGTAATGAGGAGGTTAAAAAAGGTGGGGGCCAGTGTGAGCCTCTTGAACAGAGCGTAGATCTCCGTGTGCAGAGGAGCCCACGGTTGTTGGCAGTTGAAGTGCATTCCTTAAAAGATTACACTGAGCACGAAGTTGAGAATGTTATTTTCAGACCACTTTTGCAAAGTACGATGTTTAAAATAATGAATTCAGACATGGCAGCAGTACTGTCGCAAAATGTGCAGTTTCTGGTAATTCAGTGGAGTCCAGAAAACAGACAGATGTTGTCACAGGTAAAACAAAAGATTTTAGAGTTTCTTCCTATTTGCACTAAGCAAGAGACACTGAGTTTCATTAGCTTGTTTGATTTTTGGAAACAGTATACCCCTCATCTGAGTAAAATCTTAACACTTTGGTACAAAGTAACCAGGAAAAAAACAGGAGTTTAAATGGCATGAAAAGCAGCTGCGCGCTTTGATTTAGCAAATTAAATAATTCAACAGACTTTAGATTTGTGTGCAGTGCAAGAGGGAAACACTGATTTACATGTAAATCAGGAACAGGGGAGGAAAAGAGTGCCCCTGGAACTTTGGATTAGAAAACTATCTGACTTTGTGGAGCACTGTATTCAAAAGTCTTTGTTCATAGGGTGGAGATGTTATGCCATTAATTGTGGTTGACCAATGACTTTGTGTTTCACCACTGCGCATATTAGTTGTTCAATGTTCATCAGGAGCACATTACATTTTATATTCAGTTTAGCTGCCTATTGACTTTAACGTGGAGTTCGACATTGCAGTTGAGACATTGCAGATGAGCTGTGTTTTTCCACATGGTGGACCAAGCTGTGTTTTTCAAATTGAATTCACAAGAACCATAACGTGATAAGAGAGCGTATATTTGGTGTTTTTTCTGCTCAGCCTTGGGAAGAGGAGAGGCTTATGAGATATGGGCAATCTCCAATGGCTTGTTTTATTTCCTGAGTCTGAGAGGAAGGGGCAGGCTTTTTACAGTGGCCCTGGGCAGCAGCGAGGGGAGATTCTCCAGGACTTCAGTAAGGAGCGGACGTCAGCTGCCTGGCCTCTCGTTTGGGTGGAAAATCTCCTTCTCGCAGTTGAACAGGAGTCATCAACTGGCAGGCATGAGAAGGATGACAAGCAGTGATAGGCCCTACGGTGATGCAATTTTGACTTTTATTCTTTGCTTTGAAGTTATGCTATAATATAATCACATGTATTTGCTGTGTACATTGCAATTGAGAAGTACTTTGATATATTTTGCTTTCATTGCTGTGACTACTTTTAAACGTGTGCTTCCAACCTACTAATCTCGTCTTTCAGTAACCTCGTGGTGAAGTAATAATAATAAAAGTCTTCTTTAAACTGAGAAGTGCATTCCAGAGAAGTTTTGTAAGCTCGGTCACAAGATAAGGAAAGCAAAACAACTGGAGACATGCTGCAGGCAGACAGGGCTAGGAGCAGTAAAATGCCAACTTTCTGAAAGTGGCATTTTTAAACTTTTAACAATAAATCTGACTTTACCATTAAAGCAGATTTATTGTTACAATTTCATAGATACTAAACATGAGAGATCTATCTCCTCTCAATCAGGGGTTACTGCTTAATAAATGTAATAAGGAATCCCTAATGTTATCTTATGAGAGGGGTAGGTCTCTCAGTAGTGAAAAATGAATTTGGGAGTTTTTCACTAACAGGACATGTAAAACTTAGAAGTACATGTCCTTCATTTGAATCACACAGCACCCTGCCCTATGGGTTACTTTAGGGGTGCCTCGTGTAATAAATAGGGGAGGGGTGAAGGCTTGGCAAAGGATTTTAAATGCCAATTCAACATGGCAGTGTGGCACTGCATTCAGGCTGCAATGTCAGGCCTGGAACATGTTTTAAAGTGCTACTTAAGTGGGCAGCACAAGCAGTGCTAGTAGCATTTAATTTACACAATCTGGGCATATGTACTGCAGTTTACTATGAACTTTTAAGTGAATGAAGTATACCAATTAGGTATATACCCATCAAACCATGTTTTATGGAGAGAGCACAAGCACTTTAGCACTGGCTAGCAGTGGTAAAGTGTGCAGAGTCCTAAGGCCAACAAATACAAATTTGGCAAAGCTGGAAACAAGCAGGCAAAAAGGTTTGGAGGGAAGACAGCCGTAAAGCTGTTAGGTCTGACATTCACCTAAACATGATATTAATAACATGACTTTTACGTAACGCTGAATACTAAATTTCTGCCATTTCTAAGTGCTCTACCGGATTTTTGCATTACTCAGTTTTGCAGCAATTTCAGCTTGGGCCTAACACTCTTTTAACCAGCTGATCAACTATTACTAAGAAACATACTTGACTTTGTGATGATGAATGGATTTGTCTTAAAAGTGATCAACTTTTTTGAGGGATGTGTATTACACTGACTAATATGTACCTCCATCATTGTATTGGTACTGGACTCCGGATACCAAAGTCCTCGAAAAGTATTAATCTTTTTCCTGGTATCACAGGTCAAGACTTTAGACCTTGAAGCTTGGGCCTTGAAAAGTACTAGTGAAGATAAATGCAGCAGATAAACAGTGGCTTGAAGGAGAACAGGTCCTGTCACTGTAGCATCTAGCATTTCTGACTAAAAAAGCATGCCTAACACTAGGTGTCTCTTGTTCAAGATGGTCTTTGATAGTAGAAAATCTTGTTGTCTTGAGGATTTGGACTGATATCATTCAGTTACTTGAACTCACCTTAAAATGCATGTCCACTCTGTATCACAGCTATTGAATAGAAGCTAATTGACTCATGGCATGTTATGTTAGCTTCCCTCAGCATGGGGCTGTCGCTCACAAATCAATTCTTGATGTTGGGAATACGCTACCAGAGACATTTACAAATTGGAAACATTTGGAAATAACCAAACAAATGCTCAAGCAACAATATTGAAAAGAAATGGTGTTAGATGCTAATGCAATTGAAGCTGGAATTAAAATAGATGTCTTATTCACCAATCATTGACAGAACCTTAGTAAGGGGCCATATATGTTTTCTCCATAACCTTGGAATATTGCAAATGTTCTATGCAAAGTTTCCGGCCCCCTTTTTAAGTAGGTGAAGTTCCTAACCACTTTGAGTGTAAAGTATCAAAATAACAGTATCTGTTTATTAACTCAATGCAACTATTAAAAATTGGCCTTGGAATGATCACAAGACTGTCAGCAGAAATATAGCCCACCATAAATGCACTCCTTCTTACCTTTAGTTCATCCTTGCTCTGGAAGTTTTCCAGTAAATGCTGGAAATGAGTGTCTTGCATCTGGCGGAGCAATGACAGGAGGCATGATACATACTCCCCCTGAAAATTAAAAAGGGAGAATAGTATTCAGACTGCTCAGACATAAAGAGAACACCAAATAACAATTGGTATTTGGGAATCTATGGGTCTGAAATGGATCAGTGTTTAATGAGGAGCCATTATCATGCAAAAACGAACAATTTCTTAATACTGTATGCTTAGCTTAACATATATTCTTCTTCAACCAGAAATACCTAAGGTCCTTCTTCACTCAACCACATTATATAACACACACCTGCACATGCACAGTTGTGTCCGACACACATGTAAGGATATATATTTTGTATTGTATTTTATTGCATCATTTATATAGTGCTTACTATTCCAATGTGAGGTACTGAAGAAGGCCAATGCAGAAATTGGCGGTCATTCTGACCGCGGCGGTCGGCGCTCCCACCGAAAGACCGCACCGCGGTCAAAAGACCGCGGCGGCCATTCCGGCTTTCCCGCTGGGCCGGCGGGTGACTGCCAGAAGACCGCCGGCCGGCCCAGCGGGAAAGCCCCTTCAACAATGATGCCGGCTCCGAATGGAGCCGGCGGAGTTGAAGGGGTGCGACGGGTGCAGTGGCACCCGTCGCGATTTTCAGTGTCTGCAAAGCAGACACTGAAAATCTTTATGGGGCCCTGTTAGGGGGCCCCTGCACTGCCCATGCCAGTGGCATGGGCAGTGCAGGGGCCCGCAGGGGCCCCACAGCACCCGTTCCCGCCATCCTGGTTCCGGCGGTGGACACCGCCAGAAACAGGCTGGCGGGAAGGGGGTCGGAATCCCCATGGCGGCGCTGCAAGCAGCGCCGCCATGGTGGATTCCCTGGGCCAGGGGAAAACCGGCGGGAAACCGCCAGTTCCCCTTTTCTGAGAATAGCCCAGGAAGCACCGCCAGCCTGTTGGCGGTGCTTCCGCCGACCTCCGCCATGGCGGTCATGGACCGCCAGGGTCAGAATGACCCCCATTATTTGTAAAAAGCATAGGGGCATATTTTTAGAAGCCCTATGTGCTGCGGCTGCATCACGTTTTGCGATTCACTGGCGGCGAATAGTGCAGACTTATATCTATAAGGCCATGCAAAGCCACTTTGCTTGGCTTTTCATGGCCTCACAGATACGGTGTAAGGCAAAGAAGTGCAAGTCACTGCGTTGCCTTACACTGCGTCAGGGAGACGTACCCTGACATTGCGTTGGGTGTTCCCACACAACACCCATGAGTTTTGACGCATTCCGAGAGTTACGAAAATGTGTAAACCTGAAAATGCATCAAAACCGTATGCCTCTTTTGGTGAGGAGCAACAATGAGACATATCTTTATTTCTCATTGTCGTTTCCTCTTTCTATCTGTGTTGCATTCTGCATCACACATAGAAAGAGGAATACCCCTCTGGATTGCTTTTGTGCAGGAAGGTGTCCCAAAACAACTCCTGTCAACAACGCAGACATACTTGAACTGTAGTGCAAGGGTGCCTGCATTGGCGCTAAGCAGCAATTTGTGAAACAGCGCAGCGGAAAGGTAAAAAATGCACTGTATCTTGTGAATACGGTGCTTTTCTGCCCTTTTGCATTGAGTTATGGCAGTGCAGCAGAAAGGCTTCACCCTTTGCCAAGTCCTAGTAAATATGCCCCTAACTTTGCAAGTACAACCACAGTAAAGGAATGGTTCAGTCACTGGAGAAAGAAGACCAAATAGCTGTAGGCATGTCAGCAAACAAAGGGATGAAGAGCAGGGGTTGAATAGTGAAGTGATGGTGAAATTTGTATTGGATCGATGGCTCTGGAAAGCTAAATTGTTCAGCTGTATTTGGCAAGAAGTCTCAATTCAAAATGATGATGCTTGGCAAAGGCTGCAAGATACAATAGCAAAACAGGACATTTCTAGAAGAACGTGTGCCAACAAGGAGGGAGTATGGTCGAAATGGGGAAAAGGGTAGATGAGAATTATTTTAGGTTATAAAAGGATATCAAACCTGTGTTGCCATTGTGCTGAGGGAGAATAAGGGATGGCACCGAGGGGACAGAGGCTGCATTAGTGGGTGGAAAGAACTTTTGGTATCCTTAAATGCTGAGCATGAATTGGTAAGGCACTTGAATATACAGTATACAGGCTGGGAGGCTGCCACGCACAGTTACTGCGGTATAGATCATGTGCACATAAGATGATGATATCTGTCATGCTATGCGTAATGCTGATATTGGTTGCAGAAAATATGTCTAATGTTTAAAGAAAGAAAACGTTATTAAAAGGAATTATTTAAAAAAAACTATGTTCCATTAAAAATAATAATCAAATTATTGAATATGCAAAGGGGGGTTTTCATACTATAAAGGCAGATGTAGACCTTCTCTTTTAAAGTTATGAGGGGAGTGAAAGCCATAAATTTAGGAGAGAGATGATTCTCCGATTAACATGCAAAGAAAAACTTGATTTCATTAAAGACAACAGATGCAAACATTATGAAATAATCTTTTATTGCTGCCCCAGCATGCAGCCCTTTAAAGAACTTCATAAAGAACTATATCCATTTTATAATGTTCAAACGGTATATATGTCCAAGATGCACAATCATCTTCCCCTTTCATTAGTTGCTCCTTACAGATAACTATATGCATGCTTTCTATTCACACTGAGACAATGCCATTACTTTATTGAAATGTAATACTGTATTGCATTTTTGCTAGGAATTAACCTTTCCAATTTATAGATTGGTCTTATTTATTAATATTTTTACGTTATAACCTCATTATATTGATAGATATAGTTTGCTAACGTGTGCATTTTTGTAAAATGTCTTTGTTTCTGGTTAGTATGGGCTCTGAAGTCCTCTTTTGGACAAAGTAGCATTATTCTGACTGTTAGCGGGTGTCCTTCATGTTTGAACAGAACCACAGTGAGGAGTGTGCCGAACGCAGGAGAGCGCTGGGGGACGTGTCACACTACTCCTTTCTGGTAGCGGGAACATAGCATCAGCATGTTCGAGTGAGCGGTCTGCTCTGCGATTGCTGCATTTTGTAAACAAAGAAAGGTGCCTGGAGAGAATGGCATAAGCTGGCTGCTCCGCGATCGTGAGTCCCTTTATTTGGAGGAGTGTGATCGCGCAAGGGGACTGCTCTGCAATCAAAATGCATTTTTTATTATTTAAAATTGCATGCATCTGGGCAGAACAGCAATAGAAAGAGGACTGAGAGAACATCCTCCATTTCCCTTGCAAAATGTTTGCTTGGTAACGTGTGAGAATTGAAATCCTCTGTTAAAGTGGTTGGTGAGACAGCTTTATCCAAAGGAAGATTATTTTTCTTTTACAATGAGGACGATTCTTCTACGTCTAACACCTGAAAGAGGGGAAAAAATTGAATAAGAAAAAGCCTCTAGGGAAAGCTGACTTAATGCTGTTGATTGTAAAGCCTAATACCTACAATAGAAGATGGCATCCACAGCAGCATTAAAGGAATGGGGCATTTGAAAGCTTGCCCACAGTGGCGCAATAAAAAGGAGTGACCTTGATGGTACAAAAGATAAAAGAGATGGTCAATGGTCCTCTATTAAAGAGGAAGCATATGAGTCTGAGAACATGGAACTTGATGAATATGTGTTTGATCCACAAGAGAGCTCAAACCTCTTTGAAAGCTTTGATGAGGATTTGGATCATGCATCAATATCAGAGGGATTAAAATATCCTTTTGGAAGCGATATGTTAGACCCTAACACAATTAAGCATCCTCAGAGCTTAGAGTGGTGGTCCATAAATCATGTGGCAAAGATTTTAAAATTCTGAGTCAGAAAATCCTTTAACAAGGCCCCACAGTTTGTTGAGGGCAGAGTGCCCATGACATCCGTGGGGGATAAGACCTGCACAACACCTAATCTCAGCCTAGAAGTTATTGCATTTTTATTTAAGATTGGAAATATCCCAGCAAAGGGATAGAATGATGGCTGAAGCAATGTCAGGATAAAGTTCTGGACATGTTGGGGCCCTTATATTGCATCCTCATTATGGCTGACGAAGCCAGATGCAATAATACAAGGGTCGATGTAGAGAGCTCCTGAGAGGTTAGACCCTGTATGCATGTTGGGAAAGGCAAGTGCAGGCTTAATAATGGAAGGAATGAAGACTGTCCTTATGAGGATGAACCCCAAGTTTTATGGTGACCAGATTAGCTTTTCTTTGGAGGAAGTTTTGTAAAGTCATTAGGGAAATTTATCTCCACATTCACCGTCTTTAGCAAAGAACAGTGTAACATGAGACAATGGTTTTTGGAAGAGCTGACAGGAGGGGACTGTCTGTTTGATGTGGATCCCAAAGGTACCAGAACTATTCCCAAGAGCCCAGAAACTATGGAAGGAATTCTCATTCCAACTCAGGTTTCTATCCCCAAAGAGGAAGGAATTCAAGATATTGTGCAGGAAGGTCAAGACCACAATGCTTAGGAATTCAAGGTGAGTCCGAACATCCCGGTTGGTTCTTCCCATTTAAGAGTTGGGGAAGATTGAGGTTTTTCATTCACAGCTGGGAAAAGATCACTAAATACAACTGGGTTTTGGAGACCGTAGGTGGTTTCAAAATACAGTTTTGGGGAGCACCCGTGCAAAAGAGACAACCAAAAGAGATAGTCTTGGATTTGGAAAAGATGGAACAGATAGATGCAGAAGCTGTCCAAATGTTAGCGAAAGGGGCATTAATCTGAGTTGAAGAATTAGAAACAGTAAAAGGTTTTTGCGAGTATGGTTTTTGTTGTAAAAAAAAAAGGACAAATGTTGGCGTCCCATAATAAATTTGAAAGAATTAAACAAATTCCTGGTAGACAGACATTTCAAGATTGTGGGGATCCATCTATTGAGGGACATATTGCAGGAAAATGATTGGTTAGTGAAATTAGATTAAAAGAATGCATATATTACAAGCCCTATAGAAAAGACTGTGAAATATTTACGGTTCAGATAAAGAGGTGTCATATATCTATGTCTTTGCCTACCTTTCGGGTGGTCCTCAGCTTCTTGAAGCTTCAACAAGCCGATGCGCACATTAGTTGTTTTCCAGAGAGAAAAAGGCGTCTGACTGATAATTTATTTGGATGATAATGTCTCAGAACAGGATGGATTTGGTGAAACAATTTGCATGGACAATGGACCTTTTAGAGAATATGGGGGTTATAATAAATGTGGAAATGTCTGGTATGGTCCCTACACAGAGGTGGTCATTCCGACCTAGGCGGGCGGCGGTTGCCGCCTGCCCGTCGGAATCCGCCTGAATACCGCCCCGCGGTCAATTGACCGCGAGGGGTATTCTGACTTTCCCGCTGGGCCGGCGGGCGATCTGATTCAGATCGCCCGCCGGCCCAGCGGGAAAGCGCCTTCCACAAGGAAGCCGGCTCGGAATCGAGCCGGCGGAGTGGAAGGCGTGCGACGGGTGCAGCAGCACCCGTCGCGCTTTTCAGTGTCTGCATCGCAGACACTGAAAAGCCTAGTTGGGCCCTGTTAGGGGGCCCCTGCCGTGCCCATGCCATGGGCATGGGCACGGCAGGGGCCCCCAGGGGCCCCGCGACCCCCCCTACCGCCATCCTGTTCATGGCGGCTTTCCCGCCATGAACAGGATGGCGGTAGGGGGGGTCAGAATCCCCTCGGCGGCGCAGCGAGCTGCGCCGCCTTGGAGGATTCTAAGGGTCAGTGGAAAACCGGCGGGAGACCGCCGGTTTTCCCGTTCTGACCGCGGCCAAAGCGCCGCGGTCAGAATGACCAAGGGAGCACCGCCGGCCTGTCGGCGGTGCTCCCGCCCCCGTTGGCCCTGGCGGTAGGGAACCGCCAGGGTCAGAATGAGGGCCAGAGTCTAGAATTTCTGATATTTAAGGGGGATATTCAATTACCTCAGTTTATTCTTCCACAGAAAAAGATAAAAAATATAAGGAAGGAGATAAAAGTTGTTTTGGAACGGAAACTGGTTATCTAGCAAGACCTAGCAAGAGTACATGGACTTCTACCATCGTCCATTCAAGCCATTTTCCCCAGGTCCACTGCATTAGAGCTCTTCAGAAACTGAAGTTTTGGGACCGAGGAAAGGTTTGTGGTATCCAGACCCAGTTTCATTATCAGTACATGCTCGGTAAGATCTAGAACAGTGGTTAGAAAATCTAGAGACTTGGAATGGCAAAACCATCTCTGTAAATGTTCCCAAGTTTATCTTATAATCGTATGCCAGAAACAGGGGTAAATGGCTGAAGGAAGAACAATTTCTACACATAAAATGTTTAGAGGTGTTAGCTAGTTTGAACGCATTGATGAGCTTTAAGGGTTTATTGACGAACAGTGTAGATTTGATTCGTTTAAACCATTTTGAAGTTCTTAAGCTGTTTCATACATAAATTAATTGGGTGGCTCGAAATCAAAAAGATTGTCAGAATTCGAAAAACAGATATGATATTTATGTTGGGGACGCAAAATCGTTTTGAGAGCATGATATATTCCAGGACAGGACAGTGTGAGAGCGGATTGGAAATCCAGATATATCAGGGATTTAAGCGACAGGAAGTTGAATCCAGTAATTTTCAATTTGATTCAGAGGTTATGGGGACCTATTCAGGTGGATTTGTTTGTGAGCAGATTAACATACCAATTACCTGATACTCCATTTGGAGAACGGATCCTGGGACAACAACAGAAGATGCTTTTCTCCAGGATTGGGGTGAAGAAGGAAGAAATGCCCCCCCCCCCAATGATCCATAGAGTGTTGATTAAGGTTCGGTCACAGAGATGTAGAATAATTCTAATAACTCTGTATTGGAATTATCGGGTTTGGTTCTCAAGTGTAATGGAACTTGCTATAGAGATACCCTGTTTAGTTCCAGTTACTTTAGGTCTTCTGATGCATTCAGAGTGAGAGGACACACTTAGGTTTTAGAAGGGAGTTTGAACCTTCTTGTTTGGAAGATTTCAGGAGTATCAGTAGATATTTAGGCCTTTCAGGAAAAGCTAAAGACTTATTGGATGAGTCTGGGCTCCAGGCACCAGAAAAAAGATCGAAGAGAATATGGAAACAATTGTGTATTTGGTGCATGGAGAGGGATTTGGATCCCGTGGAGGCTCCTGTAGCTGAAGTTGCAAACTATTTGGCAGACTTGATCAACTCTCATCTTTGTTATAGGTCAATTGACTGTTATAGATCACCAGTGTCAGCAGGACATGCTTTGATTAACAATTTTACATTAGGGAGTGCTCCTGTGATACAGAGAGTAATGAAAGGAATTATGCTAAGGAGACCCCCTAAGGCTTGTTACCATTCGTAGTGCGATGTTGGATTAGTATGTAGATTATTCACTTCATGGCCAAGCAATAATTATGCTTCCTTAGACAGATATCTCTGAAGCTAGCAAGATTCCTTTGTTTAATTTCCTTTACAAGGGTTTCTGATGTTAAGGCATTGGCTATTTCTAATAGATTATTCTCCAGAAGGGGGTTGTTTGGAAAAGAAGTAAGATCATGTCTGACACTATATTTTACTCATATTTTCGTGAATGTGTCAACTTGTGTGTAGTAAATTGTATGAAGACATATTTGTTAGAAATGGGGTTTTTGGTTGGCAGTCAGGTTACCTCCTGTCCAAGCAAAAGCCCTCACTCTAGTCAGGGTAAGTCACACACTATCCAAGATTATCCTGTGCCCACCCTCTGGTAGCTTGGCACGAGCAGTCAGGCTTAACTTAGAAGGCAATGTGTAAAGTATTTGTGCAATAAATCATACAATACCACCATATAGCACCACAAAACTACACCACACAGTGTTTAGAAAAATATATAATATTTATCAGGATAATTGTAGGTCAAAAAGAATAAAGTTGCAATGGAAAATTGTAGAAATATCACAGGGAAGTGATATAAAGTGTCTTAAGTCTTTAGAATGCAATACAGTGTCTTTCAAGCACAAAGTACCTGGTTTCTGGTGGAAAATCTCCTCAGAGGGCCACAGGAGAAGAGATGCGTGGAAAAAGGGGTGTGTGCGTCGATTTCTCCTCAGCACACACAGACTTGCGTCGGTCTTTTCCACGCGGGGAAGTCGGGCGTCGTTTTCCGGCGCGCAGACAGTCTCTTTTTGTGGATCGCGGGGATTACCAGATGTCCCGGGTCTGTGCGTGGATTCTCCTGCTTGTTTTCCGGCTGCGCGTCGTTCTGCGGGGCTGCGCGTCGAAGTTTCGATCTCACGGTAGGCGTCGCGTCGATTTCTCCTTGGAAGTCGGGCGGCGTTGTCCTTGCGAGGCCGTGCGTCGAAAGTTTGGTCTCACGGCAGGCGTCGCGTCGATTTCTCCTTGGAAGTCGGGCGGTGTTGTCCTTGCGAGGCCGTGCGTCAAAGTTTCGCACTCACGGTGGGCGTCGCGTCGATTTCTCCTGGAAAGTCGAGCGGCTTTTTATCCTTGCGAGGTTGTGCGTCGAAGTCTCGATCGTCCCGAGGGCGTCGCGTCGATCAGCGTCGGTGTGCGGCGTTTTTCTCGCCGCAACACAAGCTGTGCGTCGAAATTTTCGGCGCACGGAGCGTCCAAGTGAAAGGAAGAAGTCTTTTTGGTCCTGAGACTTCAAGGAACAGGAGGCAAGCTCTATCCAAGCCCTTGGAGAGCACTTTCACAGCCAGACAAGAGTTCAGCAAGGCAGCAGGGCAACAGCAAGACAGCAGTCCTTTGTAGAAAGCAGACAGGTGAGTCCTTTGAGCAGCCAGGCAGTTCTTCTTGGCAGGATGTAGTTTCTGGTTCCGGTTTCTTCTCCAGCAAGTGTCTGATGAGGTAGGGCAGAGGCCCTGTTTTATACCCAAATGTGCCTTTGAAGGGGGGGAGACTTCAAAGAGAGGCTAAGAAGTGCACCAGGTCCCCTTTCAGTTCAATCCTGTCTGCCAGGGTCCCAGTAGGGGGTGTGGCAGTCCTTTGCGTGAGGGCAGGCCCTCCAGCCCAGGAAGACCCATTCAAAATGCAGATGTATGCAAGTGAGGCTGAGTACCCTGTGTTTGGGGTGTGTCTGAGTGAATGCACAAGGAGCTGTCAACTAAACCTAGCCAGACGTGGATTGTAAGGCACAGAAGGATTTAAGTGCAAAGAAATGCTCACTTTCTAAAAGTGGCATTTCTAGAATAGTAATATTAAATCCGACTTCACCAGTCAGTAGGATTTTGTATTACCATTCTGGCCATACTAAATATGACCTCCCTGCTCCTTTCAGATCAGCAGCTGCCACTTCAACAGTGTATGAGGGCAGCCCCAATGTTAGCCTATGAAGGGAGCAGGTCTCCCAGTAGTGCAAAAACGAATTTAGGAGTTTTACACTACCAGGACATATAACTACACAGGTACATGTCCTGCCTTTTACCTACACAGCACCCTGCTCTAGGGGATACCCAGGGCACACATTAAGGGTGACTTATATGCAGAAAAAGGGGAGTTCTAGGCTTGGCAAGTACTTTTAAATGCCAAGTCGAGGTGGCAGTGAAACTGCACACCCAGGCCTAGCAATGGTAGGCCTGAGACAAGGGAAAGGGGCTACTTAAGTGGGTGGCACAATCCGTGCTGCAGGTCCACTAGTAGCATTTAACCTATATGCCCTAGGCACCTGGAGTGCACATGACTGGGGACTTATAAGTAGATTAAATAGTTCAATCAGGTATGATCCAAAGTTACCATGTTTACAGAGAGAGAGCATATACACTTTATCACTGGTTAGCAGTGGTAAAGTGCGCAGAGTCTAAAAACCAGCAAAACAGTATCCAAAACGAGGAGGGAGGCAGGCAAAAAGTTAGGGGTGACTACCCTAAGGCTGTCAGGTCTAACATGTGTCCCCCCCAGCTGAAAGTGGGGAGAGCTACCCGACCTCCTGGGAGCTCTCATCGCTAAGGCGGAAGTACCTGGAGAGACCATCAGCATTGGCGTGGTCAACCCCTGGGCGATGTTCCACCGTAAAGTCCATCCCCTGTAGGGAAATGGACCACCTCAGAAGTTTTGGATTCTCACCCCTCATCTGCATGAGCCATCTGAGGGGTCTGTGGTCTGTCTGAACTAGGAAGTGAGTCCCAAACAGGTAGGGCCTCAGCTTCTTCAGGGCCCAGACCACAGCAAAAGCTTCTCTTTCAATAGCACTCCACCTCTGTTCCCGTGGTAATAGCCTTCTGCTAATAAAGACTACCGGTTGATCTTGGCCCTCCTCATTTAGCTGTGCTAGGACTGCCCCTATGCCATGCTCTGAAGCGTCTGTCTGCACGATAAATTCCTGGGAGTAGTCAGGGGCCTTGAGCACGGGGGCCGTGCACATGGCTTCCTTTAGGGCGTCAAAGGCTTTCTGACAAGCCTCTGTCCAATTCACCAACCTAGGTTGCTTCTTGGACGTGAGTTCTGTCAAGGGGGACACAATGGTACCATAGCCCTTGACAAACCTGCGGTAGTATCCGGTGAGGCCTAAAAAGGCTCTCACCTCAGTCTGGGTTCGAGGTGGTTGCCAGGCCTTGATAGTTTCGATCTTGCCCTGGAGTGGCTGCACCTTGCCACCACCTACTAGGTGTCCCAAGTACACCACGGAACCCTGCCCAATCTGGCACTTACTAGCCTTGATGGTCAGGCCTGCCTGTTGCAGGGCCTGAAGCACCTCCTTGAGGTGGAGCAGGTGTTCCTCCCAGCTGGAACTGTAGACAGCTATGTCATCCAGGTAGGCTGCACAGAAGGCATCCTTGCCAGCCAGGACCCCGTTAACCAACCGTTGGAAGGTAGCGGGGGCATTTTTTAATCCAAACGGCATCACTCGGAACTGGTAATGGCCGTCAGGGGTGGAAAAGGCGGACCTTTCCTTAGCCCCCTCAGTCAGGGCGATCTGCCAGTACCCTGAAGTAAGATCAAATGTACTCAGGAACTTGGCAGCGCCTAGCCTGTCCACGAGCTCATCAGCTCGGGGGATGGGGTGAGCATCAGTCCGGGTGACTGAGTTGAGACCCCGGTAGTCCACACAGAACCGGAGCTCTGGCTTCGCACCTGGGGCAGTAGCCTTAGGGACCAATACCACTGGGCTGGCCCAGGGACTACTGGATTTCTCAATGACCCCTAGAGTCAACATCTTGGAGACCTCCTCCTTGATGCTGGCCTTCACCTTATCCGACAACCTGTAAATTTTGTTTTTCACAGGGAGACTGTCACCGGTGTCAATATCATGAACACAGAGGTGGGTCAGCCCAGGAGTAAGGGAGAACAGGGGGGAGAACTGCTCCAACAGCTCATAACAGTCTCCTTTCTGATTTAGAGTCAGGGTGCCAGACAGAATGACCCCGCTTACTGACCCATCACCTTCTTGGGCAGAGAGGAGGTCGGGGAGAGGTTCACTCTCCTCTTCCGTTCCTTCATCTGTGACCAGAAGCATGTTGATCTCCGACCTCTCACAATGAGCTTTTAGTCGGTTCACATGGAGCACCCTTAGGGGATTCCTAGGGGTTTTGAGGTCCACTAGGTAAGTGGCCTCCCCTTTCCGCTCCTTTATTTCAAATGGGCCAGACCAGCGGTCCTGGAGAGCTCTGGGCTCTACTGGCTCCATTACCCACACTTTGTCTCCAGGTTGAAACTCTACCAGGGTGGCCTTCTGGTCATACCATTGTTTCATCACCTCTTGACTGGCCTCAAGGTTATCTTGGGCTTCTTTCCAGAAGCGGGTCATCTGGTTGCGGAGGGCCAACATATAGCTGACCACATCCTGAGGGGGTGCCTTTGGAGCTTTCTCCAATCCCTCCTGGACAATGCTTAAGGGTCCCCTGACAGGGTACCCATAGAGAAGTTCAAAGGGACTGAACCCTACCCCTCTCTGGGGGACCTCTCTGTAAGCAAAGAGAAGGCATGGTAAGAGGACGTCCCACTTACGCCTCATGGCCTCAGGAAGGCCACCAATCATGCCTTTCAGGGTCTTGTTGAATCTCTCCACAAGACCGTTCGTCTGGGGGTGATAGGGTGTGGTGAACTTGTAAGTTACACCACACGCATCCCACAGCGACTTCATGTATGCGGACATGAAGTTAGTGCCTCTGTCAGACACTATTTCCTTGGGGAACCCCACACGGGTAAATATCCCCATCAGGGTTCTGGCCACCACCGGTGCAGTTACTGTCCTTAGAGGGATTGCCTCTGGGTAACGGGTGGCATGGTCCACCAAAACCAGGATGAACCTGTTGCCTAAGGCAGTTTTGGGGTCCAAGGGGCCAACAATGTCGATGCCCACCCTTTCAAAGGGGGTGCCAACGACAGGAAGTGGAATCAGGGGGGTTTTAACCCTTTTTCCTGCTTTACCACTGGCCTGGCAGGTAGGACAGGATCTGCAGAACTTGTCTGAGTGTGTCCTCATTTTGGGCCAATAAAAGTGGGTGACAAGCCTGTTAAAGGTCTTGCCCTGCCCCAAATGTCCTGCCAGGGGAATGTCGTGAGCCAGACCCAGTAGGAAGGTTCGGTAACATTGGGGGACCACCAGCACACGTGCTGCCCCAAAGCCCGGAACCTTAGGCTCACTGTAAAGGAGATCATTCTCCCAATATAGGTGGTGATCGCCAGAGGCGTCGCCGGCTGCCTGGTTTGAGGCTTGTTTCCTCAAACCTTCTAGAGTGGGACATTCTTTCTGCGCCTTGCAGAAGTCCTCCCTGGTGGGTCCACCCTCAACTTGCCAACCAGCAAGCTCAGGTAAGTCACCTAGGGCGGCGATGTCTTCCCCAGTTGGCTCGGAAGCCTCCTCCTCAGGAGCCCCGTCAGCCACTGTGGGAACAGCGGGGGCCGGTTTCCCGCACCCCTGGTCCCTCCTCCTGGCAGCTCTCTGGGCCATCGTTCCAGGCCCCAGATGCCCTTGACTTCCCTCTCGGTCAGCCATGGACCGTGTGGTCATGCAGACCCACTCAGGTAACCCTAACATCTCCAGGTGAGACCTGAGCTCCACTTCTTTCCAAGCAGTGTGCTCAAGGTCATTGCCTAACAGACAATCTACAGGCATGGCAGGACTCACAGCTACTTTCAGAGTACCAGAGACCCCCCCCCACTCAAAGGGAACCAGAGCCACCGGTAGGTGACTCTCGCGATTGTCAGCTACTCTGACCTGGTGGAATGTATTAGGCATTATCTGCTCTGCTGACACCAGCTGACTCTTGATAGTAGTCATACTGGCTCCTGTGTCACGCAGAGCCTCCACCCTCTGCCCATCAATGGTGACCCACTGCCGGTACTTGGAAGTATTTCTAGGCATGTGGGCCTTGGGCACCATTTCTCCTTCTCCCAGGGACACTAGGGAAATCTCTACCTGTTCCCCAAAGCTAGTTGGGTCCATCTCCCCCCCGAGTGCTACACTAGTCAACCCAGGTGCCTGTCCGGTAGTGGACGGTGCCCTCTTGGGGCACTGAGGATCGCCTTTGTAGTGACCATATTGGTAACATTCCATGCATTTGGGGCTAGATTTTCCTGACTTGTCAAATGTCCCTGGCTTTCTCCCAAATTTGGAAAAGGAAGGGTTGCCACCCCCTCCCTGGGAATTCTTTTGGGGGCCTTTAGAGAGTTCCTTATCTGTAAGTTTATCTCCCCCCTCTTTCTTCTGTTGGGAACCCTGACCACCTTTGTGGGAGTCCCCTCCAGGTACCTTTTTGGACACTCTGGTGCTAACCCAGAGGTCCGCCTCCTCAGCAAGCTTCCTGGGATCAGTCAGCTTACTATCCACTAGGTGCTGGCGCAAATCTGTATAAGTAACATTAAGCATATGCTCTCTCAGGATCAAATCATATAAACTTTTATAATCTGCTACTTTGTTGCCCCGCACCCATCCATTCAGTGCCTTACTAGAGAAATCAAAGAAATCTACCCATGTTTGTGTGGTTTGTTTGGTGCTGTCCCTGAACCTCTGACGGTATCCCTCAGGGGTCAGCCCAAACTTGGCAAGTAAAGTGGCTTTCTGGAGTGGGTATGTGTTTTGATCCGGTGGATCCAATGTGAGAAGTGTGTCCCTCCCCAATGGTGGCACATAACCCCACATAGCTACCCCCCATTGCCCTTCAGGAACCTCATGAGCCCTTAGTGCAACTTCATAAGCAGCTAACCATTTATCTATGTCATCTCCCACCACAAAACTGGGCACCACATTTTTGGGTATACGAACCTTCTTTTCTCCAGCAGGTCCTGTCTGTATGCTGCCACCATTATTGCTGGATTCAGACTGTCTTGCCTTGATCTCCAGCTCCTTGAGACTCAGTTCATGAGCCAACAATAGTTTCTTTTCAGCCAAAGCTCTTTCAGCTTCCACTTGTTTGGCTGCTCTTTCAGCTTCTGCTTGTTTGGCTGCCCTTTCAGCTTCTGCTTGAATCTGTTTGGCTGTCCTTTCAGCTTCAATCTGTTTGGCTGCTCTTTCAGCCTCAGCTTGTTTGGCTTCTCTTTCTGCCCTCCTCTCCTCCTGTTGCGCCTCAATTTTCAGTTTTGCCATTTGCAATTGGAACTCCCTTTCCTCTCTCCTTTCCTCTGCGGTCAGGCTTTGCATGGAGACACTGCTCCCTGGTCTGGAAGGGTGCACAATTGCAGTGGTAACACCATCCATAGATAGTGAAAATCCTTCTGAGGGGCCATTTTCTGGCTCCCCTTCCTCATCATCCTCTAAATGGGCTTCTGCCCAGGCCCTCAGCGCCACTTGAAAGTCCTCCTTTCTGGAGGCCCCTTGGGTGGGTACCCTCAATGCCCTGCAGAATCCTCTTAGTTGTTTGACCGTGTATGTATCCAACTGGACTAGGTCAAAGTCCCCTGTCTGAGACCCAGTCAGAGACATGTTGAGTGAGGATTTAGTTTTTGAAAATTGTCAGGAAAAAACGGATTTTCAAAAAGAGATAAAAACCAAGTTGACCTTCAACTGTGGGTAGGTAGTGAGATACTTAGCTACTGTATGTCACTGCACAAATACAAGTCCTATCCTCACCGCTGATCACCAATGTTAGAAATGGGGTTTTTGGTTGGCAGTCAGGTTACCTCCTGTCCAAGCAAAAGCCCTCACTCTAGTCAGGGTAAGTCACACACTATCCAAGATTATCCTGTGCCCACCCTCTGGTAGCTTGGCACGAGCAGTCAGGCTTAACTTAGAAGGCAATGTGTAAAGTATTTGTGCAATAAATCATACAATACCACCATATAGCACCACAAAACTACACCACACAGTGTTTAGAAAAATATATAATATTTATCAGGATAATTGTAGGTCAAAAAGAATAAAGTTGCAATGGAAAATTGTAGAAATATCACAGGGAAGTGATATAAAGTGTCTTAAGTCTTTAGAATGCAATACAGTGTCTTTCAAGCACAAAGTACCTGGTTTCTGGTGGAAAATCTCCTCAGAGGGCCACAGGAGAAGAGATGCGTGGAAAAAGGGGTGTGTGCGTCGATTTCTCCTCAGCACACACAGACTTGCGTCGGTCTTTTCCACGCGGGGAAGTCGGGCGTCGTTTTCCGGCGCGCAGACAGTCTCTTTTTGTGGATCGCGGGGATTACCAGATGTCCCGGGTCTGTGCGTGGATTCTCCTGCTTGTTTTCCGGCTGCGCGTCGTTCTGCGGGGCTGCGCGTCGAAGTTTCGATCTCACGGTAGGCGTCGCGTCGATTTCTCCTTGGAAGTCGGGCGGCGTTGTCCTTGCGAGGCCGTGCGTCGAAAGTTTGGTCTCACGGCAGGCGTCGCGTCGATTTCTCCTTGGAAGTCGGGCGGCGTTGTCCTTGCGATGCCGTGCGTCAAAGTTTCGCACTCACGGTGGGCGGCGCGTCGATTTCTCCTGGAAAGTCGAGCGGCTTTGTCCTTGCGAGGTTGTGCGTCGAAGTCTCGATCGTCCCGAGGGCGTCGCGTCGATCAGCGTCGGTGTGCGGCGTTTTTCTCGCCGCAACACAAGCTGTGCGTCGAAATTTTCGGCGCACGGAGCGTCCAAGTGAAAGGAAGAAGTCTTTTTGGTCCTGAGACTTCAAGGAACAGGAGGCAAGCTCTATCCAAGCCCTTGGAGAGCACTTTCACAGCCAGACAAGAGTTCAGCAAGGCAGCAGGGCAACAGCAAGACAGCAGTCCTTTGTAGAAAGCAGACAGGTGAGTCCTTTGAGCAGCCAGGCAGTTCTTCTTGGCAGGATGTAGTTTCTGGTTCCGGTTTCTTCTCCAACAAGTGTCTGATGAGGTAGGGCAGAGGCCCTGTTTTATACCCAAATGTGCCTTTGAAGTGGGGGAGACTTCAAAGAGAGGCTAAGAAGTGCACCAGGTCCCCTTTCAGTTCAATCCTGTCTGCCAGGGTCCCAGTAGGGGGTGTGGCAGTCCTTTGTGTGAGGGCAGGCCCTCCACCCTCCCAGCCCAGGAAGACCCATTCAAAATGCAGATGTATGCAAGTGAGGCTGAGTACCCTGTGTTTGGGGTGTGTCTGAGTGAATGCACAAGGAGCTGTCAACTAAACCTAGCCAGACGTGGATTGTAAGGCACAGAAGGATTTAAGTGCAAAGAAATGCTCACTTTCTAAAAGTGGCATTTCTAGAATAGTAATATTAAATCCGACTTCACCAGTCAGTAGGATTTTGTATTACCATTCTGGCCATACTAAATATGACCTCCCTGCTCCTTTCAGATCAGCAGCTGCCACTTCAACAGTGTATGAGGGCAGCCCCAATGTTAGCCTATGAAGGGAGCAGGTCTCCCAGTAGTGCAAAAACGAATTTAGGAGTTTTACACTACCAGGACATATAACTACACAGGTACATGTCCTGCCTTTTACCTACACAGCACCCTGCTCTAGGGGATACCCAGGGCACACATTAAGGGTGACTTATATGCAGAAAAAGGGGAGTTCTAGGCTTGGCAAGTACTTTTAAATGCCAAGTCGAGGTGGCAGTGAAACTGCACACCCAGGCCTAGCAATGGTAGGCCTGAGACAAGGGAAAGGGGCTACTTAAGTGGGTGGCACAATCCGTGCTGCAGGTCCACTAGTAGCATTTAACCTATATGCCCTAGGCACCTGGAGTGCACATGACTGGGGACTTATAAGTAGATTAAATAGTTCAATCAGGTATGATCCAAAGTTACCATGTTTACAGAGAGAGAGCATATACACTTTATCACTGGTTAGCAGTGGTAAAGTGCGCAGAGTCTAAAAACCAGCAAAACAGTATCCAAAACGAGGAGGGAGGCAGGCAAAAAGTTAGGGGTGACTACCCTAAGGCTGTCAGGTCTAACAATATTAAAACAAATTGTTAAAATTTAGGGCAGATGAAGCGGTACAGTTGTTCCTGTCATATGTAAAGCGATATATAGCAGTTTTAACAGCTACATTGTCTAGATGGGTAAGAACAGTTATGAAAGAAGTGGGAGTAGATCTTTCAAGATTTGGAGCTCACTCCTCTAGAGATGCAATGGCTAGCAAAGTCTTCTGAGCAGGTGGCTCTCTAACAGAGATTTTGAAGGCGACAGGCTGGTCAAATGCAAATACTTTTGCAACATTCTATTTAAGACCTGTGGTATATGGTGAGCAGTCTGGCACTAGATGGCTTTTAACATGCATAATGGCAGGTTCCGGTCTTGTAACGAAATGATGTTTCTCCAATTAACATGCAAAAAGAATCTTGATTTCATTAAAGACAATGGAAGGTAAAACTATCCCACCCTCCTCACCCTTGACTCAGATAAATTGAGTGTTTATTTTATTTTTAAATGGGGGAGGGATTTGTTAATATAATAATGTGGTACTTTAAAAAAAGAAAAGATGATTAGTTACCATGAACATTTTGTTATATAAGGTGATTTGTAGATCATTCCCGGATGCAGAGCCCAACTGAAGTATCTGGTTACGTGGCAAGTTGAACACAGAGAGGGACTAGGCATGCATGAAGAACCAACATGCAAGTTCCATAAGACACTATGTAGTAAAACAAGCATGTAGGATGGTAGAGAAGGGTTAGGTAAATGCTGAATCAGCGTCCCGGAAACCTTTTGTACTTCAGCTAGTGTGGTCTCTGTCATCACCTATGGGGTCAGTAGCTTACCAAACTTGAGACAGGTTTTAGACATCTCCAGGCATAAGTTACTGTGAGGATTTAGATTTGTGTGATTGGGGTACTTTTTGCTCAGATTGATAGAGACACTTGAGGCGAGAAATATGTCGGCCTTTACACACATGGATTTATGAGCTATTTGGGACCAGTACTTCCACACTCATCCACCCACTGCTTTTAACCATTACAAGAGAACCCACCCATCAAATTGAATTGGGTATCTCTTAGCTATTTCTAATCCGCTATTCAGACTACACCAATCTACATCTAGAGTAGCTCCAACCTACACCTCCCATCAGCATCTCATGCTCAAAAGACCTCTGGCAAAGAGCCCCCTTGAGGAGCCCTTTGTGCATTGCAACGCCAGCCAAAAGAGGAGCTGCCCTATGATGAAGCATGACACCCACCTGGGTGTGTGAGGGCTCTTGCTTATAAGCAATCAGATCTCCTGATCTTTTGCCTCAGTTCCACAGGTCTAGACTTTCTTCCTTTTTCCTCTTCCCTTTGTTCCTTCTTATGAACTGCATACCTATTGTACTGCCTGGCACATTAGTCTGCTCACAAACAGGTCTATCTGACCTCGACCCCATAACCTCTGAATTAAATTGAACTGAATTAAATTGAAAACCTCTGGATTAAGCTTCCAATCACTGAAATCACTGAGGCATCTGGAATCCCAATCCATTCTTAAATTTTCCTGCTCTGGAATGCATTCCGTTTTCAAAATGATCTTGTAATTCCAACGGAAATGCCATGTCCTTCTTGACAAATCTGCCATTATTTTCGATTTTGAGCTGCCCAAATGATTTATATATAAAACGGCTATAAAATTGTCTAAAGCAGTCGGCTCTCAGAGGTAAATGATTTATGTTAAAAGAAGAGGATTGTAACATATCGGGAAACCAGTGGATTACAGGATCAAGACATCATAGTTTCCTTGGGGTAACTGCCATACACGTTTAAGGATTCTTAAATGGTTGACTAAGAAATGATTAGCCTAAATGATTTCAGTACAACATTCAATATCCAAAAATAAAACTGACTTAAGTGAAGCTAAGTTACATTTGCAAAATGATTGTGTTGTAAACTGAATAGAAATTAGGTGAGTAGAAAGCAGCAGCAGATCTGGAAATGGATTTCAACAGAAGAAACAGATCGAGCAGGAACTGGTGGTACAATATGCATCAGGTATAACCTCAGATTATAAAGCGGTTAGAATATTCTGACCCTTGCACAAACCTGTTTGCTCAGGGGTTGGAGTTATGAATTGTGTGGTATTCATTCAACCGTTCTTTAAATTCTAGCAGGGCAAAACAGCATTTATCCACCAAAAACTCAAGATATGTGATATTAATTATTGCACATGATAGATTCAGAATACCTCAGTGTTGAATTTTTATTGGATGTGATAATTGTCACATCTGACCCGGATCACTCTTAGTCAGGCCCTTAGATTCTTCTATTTATATTGCATATGATATTCATGAACTGTGGAGGGAACACTGGCCAAGTGGTAGAAGACAAATGTTTTTTGGCATAGAGTCACACAATAGATGAGAGAAAAAGATGAGTGATATCAAAAGAATCGATATTGTCAATCACACTTTCATGAATTTAAGGAACAGAAGGCTAGATGTAGGAAAATCCGATTTTGCGACTCTCAAATTGCGAGTCAGAGCGACTCGCAATTTGAGAGTTGCAAAATCGGATGCTGGATGGTGTCCCTGACACCATCTGCGAATCGGAAGGGGGTCGCAAAGACCCACCTCAATAATAGTATTGAGGTGGGTTGCAATTTGCGACCCCCTTCCGATTCGCAGCACTCACAGGGATGGTGGCCTGCTGGAGACAGCAGACCACCATGTCTGTGACTGCTTTTTAATAAAGCAGTTTTTTTTTTGTATTGCAGCCCGTTTTCCTTAAAGGAAAACGAGTTGCAATACACACGAAAAAATGAAACTGGAAAATGTTCTCTGAGCCATTCACAAAGGGGAAGGGGTCCCATGGGGGCCCCTTCCCTTTTGCAAATGGGTGCTAACTGCGAATTGCTTTGCGACCGCTTTTGCGGTCACAAAGCAATTCTACATTGCGATGCGAATCGCCAATAGGAAGGGGAACACCCCTTCCTATTTGCAAGTCGCATTCCCATTTCGCGAGTTGGTAACCAGGCTACCAACTCACAAAATGGGAATGGGCATCGCGATGTGCGGTTTGCATGGTGCAAACAGCAAAATTCGCTGTTTGCACCATGGAAAACGCTTGCTACATCTGGCCCAGAATCCCTGAAAATAGGATATACTTCTAAATTATTAACTTTGTTTTTGGAGAGTCATTTGTTCATTATAACCCTCAGGAATTTATTGTGATCTTTTAACCAGCTGTCACATCTTTTTCCACTGAAGAGGACATGCAGGAACACTATCACAACAGCGGAACGCTAAGCTGTGATCCTGGCACTGCAGACGTTAAAATATAATTTACCTACATGCTGTAGATGTGGTGGCTGGTGATCTGAGTAGGGCCTTATCATAATCCAGGATAAACGTTAGGTTTTGGGGAAAAAAACTACTGCTCTCTGCAGATGGCAGAATAGTTCTCTCACAAATGGTACTTCTAACCACATGCTGTACTTGTTTAGGAATATACCAGTGACATTGACCAGGCTGTTTTTCCAAGACCTAAACACCGCATGATCAATTTCATATGGAGCCCAAAAGGTGCAAGGTAGCACTAGAAAAACTTTTGCTACCGACGGATTGGGGGCTCAAGAGGTACCTGATTCTGAAACCTACTACCTAGACACACAGCTGCAACAGATAGTGGAATTCCAGAGCCTATGGCAAGTTTAGAAAGGACATACTTAGAAACAATAGGGCAACATTTCAGTAGATTACTTTTTATTTGGTAGAATCAGTCAGACAAACCCACATTCAGTGCTAGTACAGACTGCCAAACATAGCTGGACTAGCTATTTATAAAACCCCAAAACTCCTCTGAGCTGCCTTTATGGAACATACTACGATCAAAAAGTGCTGAAACCCTCACCAATCGTAAAACACTGGCAACGGCCACTAGAGTTGGGCAGTTACATGAGTTGAGAACTCTGTGTTCACATGCATAACTCAGGAAAGAATATGAAATATAAAAAGGACCATTCTTGACACATACAGACCTGTACAATGCAGCAGGTCAAAAGTGTGGGAACACCAAGGATGAACCAGAGACAGTATGGGACACTTGGGAAGGTGCTGATGATAAGACTTACAAGGAGAAGGTGACTGTACAAGGCACTAGAGGAGGGGCTGAAGGTAACGCTCACATGGAGAAGGTGATTGTACAGAACACTTGGGGATGTGCTTAAGATAGTGCTTACATGGATAAGGCGACTGTACAGGACACTCGGGGAGGTGCTTCAGGTAATGCTTACATGGAGAAGGCGACTGTACAGGGAACTCAGGGAGGTGCCGAAGATAATACTTACATGGAGAAGGCGATCATACAGAACACTCAGGGAGGTGCTGAAGATAATGCTTACATGCAGAAGGTGACATCCTATAGTAACACAGCTGTAGATAATACTCAGGGAGGACCCAAAGGACCTTAAAACTAGTGGGAGAATGACCCAGCCGAGGCACTAACAGCAAGAGCATTACTCACAATCCTACAGCACATACCCAAAGTGCCAAGAAACCTTTTTTCATTATTCATTATTTCATTATTTTTCCGTGTGCCAAGTATATTTAACACCTAAACAAATGCATAACGTGTACCCAGCACTTTCCCACAAATGTCCCAAATACAAGATGGATGAAGCTGCTCTTTATGGTATGATCTTCTCATGCCTAGTAACACAAGGCAACCGGAGGTGTGTCATTATTCAGGTAACTCAACTGACAAGGAGACAGAACCTGCACCACATTTGCCTTTTGGGACTCATGCTTAGGCCAAAAAGAGACAAATCCAACTGTAGGCTCAGAGACCTTGGCAGGCTACCAGTTATGAGGGAAAAACCCATTAGCTGGAACTTGGCAAATGTCTCAGATGCAACAGTGTGGAGGTTAGAACTTTATTAATGGACACAAGCAGTCAAAGCCATAAACAGGAGACTTACAAGTGGCACAGGGAGGCAGACAGGGACAGTCAACCTAGAATCTCCCTCATAAAACTGGCTCCAAGATCAGATGACAAACTACCCTAAGAGAATTTACTCAGAATATCCAAAATAAGATGTCTTATCCCCATCCCCACTCCTAATCCTAATCCACAAAGCAGTATGCAGCAGCCTCAATGGAAGATTTGTAAAGACACTGACACTGAAAATAGGTTAGCACCTACATGAAAAATTGGTAATACCCTGGCTTGATGAATCTAATTATATTTCTTACATTGATTTATATGTCATGTTTTTATGAGATAAAAAGCTAATTTCAATGTATAACATATGTGCTACATAAATGACAAGATTCAAATTGCTTGAATACTCATACAAAATTTCAAAAAATCATTACAAAAAAAATAAATGAATGAAAAGTTTTATACTAGTGGAATGTCGCACACTGATGAAGAGACTGAAATATTAATGTAAATGTCTCATTTTTATTTTTTCCTTCCTCACCCACCTGTTTGGCTTTTTAGACCTACTACAAGCCAGCAATGTTTTTTGCTAACTCCACATTTTACTGGAAAGCAAGGAGAGAATACCCCCTAGCATCTGTTAACTTTGGGACCTAATCTTTTGTTGGCCTTTGTTGTAGCTTAAACCTCTATGATAGTCAGCCTAAATTGAATTGTTTCATTATTGTAGATAAAGCTGAAGACATGCTATTGAACATTAAGACAAGGTTACTTTTGTTAATATAAAAAAATCTGCCTTTTGTGATTTGCTTTTTCTCCTTCATGTGACAGAAGATGCTTTCCCCGTCATGGTTTCCTGCTGAAACCAATGGTTTCCTGCTGAAACCTAAGGTGCATTCAGAACATCTTATGTGAAATGTGTGTGCTTTCCTTTGTCCCTAGAACTGTTGCTTTGAATGTGACTTTATCTTCATTTTTTTGTATCTTATTGTCAGTGTGAGTGCCAACTTGAGAACTGAGTGTGGAATGAAGAATGTGTAAACTTGTTTGTCTTATCCAACCTGAAACGTTCAGTGACACTACATGGCAACAATCATGCTTAGAAGTCAGCTGCAGCACTTGTTACCTGACTGGGTATGAGCAACCATAATTTATTGTCACTGAGAACTTCTGTGTCTAGTCTCTTGGAAGATCTACAAATCTCTGTATAGATTTCCACAGAGACATAACATGAACTTATAAAAGTGCATATTTGCTTGCCACCATCAAGGTGTTATTACAGAAACAATGGTTGGCATGATTAAGGTTCAGCATCTCATTATATGGACAATGTCTGATTCAGTTAAGGAGAGATATCATGAAACAGACTATACAAACTAACTTAATCAAAATGAGTTCTCATACATTAAATGTATACACAGCCCCTACAATGTGATATACGTGTTAATGCATCTATTCAATTAAACATACAAATTGATAACAAGAAGTGGAAAGCACAGGAGTGTTGGATCCTCAAAGTGTTTCACACACTGTGATAGTAGTTCAAAAAAAGTGAAGACTTGTATAAAATCTTGGTTTGTTCAAGAGGTTTTGTTTCTAATTAGAAGCAGAGCAAAAATAAATTATTTATGATCCATATGAAAGGGTGTTGACGGTCTTTTGACATTAATAGATGAAAGGATCATTTTAAGGAGAGATAACTTATAAGACCCGAAGAATAGCAAAAACAGATAGAGGAAGAAAATCAATCTGTGGGTGAGAAGAGGGGAAAGAGGAGCAGTGACAGTAAAGGGGAAGCACTTACTCAGAGACTTTGCCAATTCCTAAAAGGGAACTGCAAAGAATACATGGGTTAATAAGCATTAAATAAGACAGCAAGGTTGATAAGTGTCACAAAAGAGAAGACAGGGGACAGGATAACTCTTGGGGGGGGAACAAGGTAGAGAAAAATACATTATAAAGTAGCAGGCACTTACCAGGTTTCAGAAGGGAAGAATATGGAGCATTGCATGGGAATTATTGGATGTGGTCATATAGGAGTGTAGCAGGTGCTGCTCGAATGAGTTAAGAGTTGTGACAAACTAGAAACCAGTGTAACAAAACGGAAGAGTAGAGCAGTTGTCTCCTTTCCATCGGGGGTAAATCCTGGAGAGAACTAGTACAGCTAGTATACTACAGAACTTGACTCCACGTGTAGCGTCAAACACTGCTACAGATGCAACAAGCTTCAGAAGATTACAGAGAACAGAGGGGTGGGGCTCCTTGACTTCAGTGCTTTATGGAGATCCAATACTGCAATGGGGCCATAAGACAAAAGGATTTATTTATGAGGTATCTGCTTGGGGTCATTTGCCCAGGCAGATTGTTCAATCTGGCAGACTCTCCAAGAGCCACTTAACATGTTCTATTTTGTCTAAGTTCTCTTAGCTTCTTTATGCAACTGTTTAACAAATGTGCTGATATGAGCAGTCATATTTACATCTATCTATTTAGTTTAACTAGATTTGCAAGTCAAGCAAGAGGTCTGATTTGGGATGCTGGATGATATAATTAGGGAAAAATATTATGCCCAATTCATTGATGTGGCTGGCGACAGCAAGGGTGGTGCCCAGAAAAATGCTATTCCCTTAATATATATATTTCTTTTAAAGTGAATTGTTTTAGGTTTGGACCTCAATACCTTAAAACAATTATACAAGTTCCTCCCATACTTCTGAAGGTCACTGTTGCAGGGTTATGATTGTGTTCATCTTCAACAACTCAAAATGTCAGACAAGTAGGCTCAACTTCCACAGCTTTAGTATGTTACAAACACCATACAATCAGGCTGCCTACTTTATCAATAACCAAAACTTTTATTGAGTTTTACAAATGTTCCTGCACCGGTGACCTACAACTGAGATTTAGTTGTTGGTACCTTTCTGCAGTGGACAAGCTAGCAATATTAATGAATTCCTAACAAAGATGACGTAGAAGATGAGGCAGGCTGCCCTACTTTGCATGCATAATATGGTGTATATGGTGATTGTGATGGAAATAGCGTTTAAGGGTTAGAAAGCAGGAAATAGAACCTGATGTTAGTTACTACTAACAGTGATTTCGGCTGTGCACTGGGGGCACCGCTGTCCTCTTACCGCCTCCTGCGATTGCGATTTACTCAGGATGGTGAGGAGGGTCTGCAGCAGCACATCAAGGAGGCTCTCCACCATCATCTCCACCTCCTCCCCAACATCCACCTCCTACAAAGAGACAGGAATCAGTCAATTATATACTACAAAAATCTCACTCAGGCAAAATACTTCTGTCTTTGAGCTTTGATAACTCACTGGTTTCTTCTTTTATTATCTTCTGTGTTCAGTGTCTCGTCAGCATTCTCTTCTACAACTATCTTCTGTGTTTATCTGCACTATTTCTGTCACTATCTTCGGTGCTCACCTCTGCTTTTGTCTACACCCTCTTCTAATCTCACTTGTGCTCATTTCTCTCATGCAATTCTGGGCATGAATTTGCTCTTTCCACTCACTTTGGTGTCTTCTCACCTTTATTAAGTTGAAGCTACTTTTCCATTTTTCATCATTGCTAAAAACCAGCTAGGCACTCTCTGGATATTCTTTCTTTAAATGTTAAGTATATTGAATATTAAGTCAGTGTTTCCAGAGAAAAACTATGGGTCTGATTTAAGAATTGACGGATGGAGTAGAATGCATCAATGAGGCGGAGGACACAACCTCAGCTACCCTGATGGACTACCATCACAGTGGTTTCTTTCAATGTGCAAACAATTTGGTGGACAACCACCATCGGTTTTGTCGGCTATCCACTGAACTATTTCAATTTGTTTTCCAAAACAAACCCCCAAATCTGGATCTTGCTTCTTAAAAACAAAAAACTAATTACCCAACACCATGGGAGTTCTCTCCCTCCATGTGCGGGTCATTGTTTGTTTTCACTGTCGCTCACTATCAGGTGTTTCTCGGTGGTGACAGACAGGAAAAGAAAACATTACACTGTCCACCCTAAATAGGGTGGGTGGTGTAATGTCCTTCCTCCTTACAAAATGTGCTCACCTACACAAAAACATGCATGCACTCTCCTTTCATAATCCTTTGAGAAGTCCTTGTGTCCTTTCTAAACTGAAAGAGTTGTTTATGCTTCCCTTAATTGCGAACAGCTGTTAAATGTTTTATTATTTTAAGAATACCCACCTTCTTCTTCTTCTGCAAACCCCTAAAAAGATACAAAAGTATATTATGGTAGCCAGCCTCTGCTGAAGGGTTTGGCCCAAGATATAAGAAATCTTTGTTGGAGAGTTCCAGTACAGTCAGAAAGCACAGTGCCCCAAATGTAACAACTGGGGTCTTTCACGTCTGCTGTCCTAGGGCACTGTACTGCTGAACTCCAAACTGGGAACCAAGTACTCCTGGTTAGTGTTTGACCCTCTGGGTAGTGAGGCAGAGAAGTCAAAGACATACTCATGGTAGATTTTGTTGGCAGAGGCTCAGAACTCGGCAGCACAAGAAACAGCACTCAATAAACTGGTGCCCAGTCTGCTCTTTCACTACGAACAAGAAAAATGACTTTCTTACAAAACTAAATACTATGTATAATATGCAGACAGGCATGTGAAAAGGCCTACATAGACACTCTGTAAAGGGCCTCACAAACTACAGGGGCACACAACCAAAAGATCACACATCAGGTAACTGCCTAACTGTACCCTGGTTCACTATACTGAAGGCGCCTTCAACGGTCCATGCGCCACCAAGACCAAAAACCCAGAAACACAATAAACACCCTGCATGTGACTGACAAACTCAAGGGGGTACACCAAAAGATTTTTCAGTGTCTCACCATATTATTAAACTGCAAAACAAGCCACTCATCTATACCACATTTCAACATTATGAAGTGTTTCTGATATTACTGACAATCTACACAGCATGTAACATTTATTTTGTGCCAAGAATGTGCATTGATTTTGATTTGCAGATGCTGCAAAATTGGAACATTAAACCACTGAACATGTTGTATCACAGCCTTATTTCCTCATTGAACACAGTTGCCAAACAACCTCAGAGAACAAAAAAGTCTCTAGGTAAAAGCCCTCCCAGGAGGGGATTCGACCCAAACACTTTGACTCCCAGGTTCACTTTTTCCTGAAGCCAGGAATCTTAGGCTGCCAGAATTTTGGTGCCAGAATCTTAGGCTGTCATATTTCCTGTAGTTCACCCTTCTCTCAAAACCCCTGACCAGGATGAACTGGAGAGTTCTAAGAGGTGGGTGTCTCTACGCACAGATGCCACATTGCTCCTTCACCCTAACTGGTATATCCTGGGAGAAGCCACCAAGATGTCCCCTCCAGCTCATAGTCCTGGCGTTAGAAACAACTTGTGATCTGTAAGATCTCTCTGTGTAGGGTAAGAATAAACAAAGTGAAGAACTACAGACTTAGGGGCATATTCGCAATCTGCATTTTATAGAAAATTTAGTAGTACTATAACAGCACTACTCACATAATACAAAAAGTTATGCACAAACCTACATGCGGAGATCTACGCCTCCTTATCTCCCATCTTTTCAATGTAGCTATCTCTGCCCTGCAGGTGGAGATATCTGCATACCTGCTTTCCTTTTTGCAATAAATATGGGAGGGAAGAGATGCTGAAAAATTAGGAATACTTATGACAAAATTAGAGGAGTTTAGGGAGGTGCAAGGAGGTCTTTAGGGAGGGTTTGGAGATGGACAGGCACCCAGCAACAAATGAGTTATCCTACTGCTATTAACAAACTCCACTTACTACTGCCAATAAAAGACCCAAAACAGTTGCAAATGCGCTCCAGCTCACACCTGGAGTAAGTTCAGCACCACACATGGCCAACCCGGGTACTGCCACACCCTTCAATAGAAAATAATGGAGGCAGACATCCATACGAAATTTGACTTTGAAAAAATATATTAGTTTAATGTTAAAAATGACATATAAACAAAAAATACATCTTTTTTTAATACAGAATAGTTTAATAACATTTCTAATTCAAAAATAAATACAACCAATTTTTTATTAATTAATAATTTTTTGAAAAAAATATTGACATTCATTTAAATCAAATCTGTACATAGCTTGTAGTATTTCTGTACATAATAAATAAATATAAACATTTACATTTAGTTGGGATTTTTTTAAATAAATCTTCAAACAATAATTCTCATTTATTTTAATATACTTAAATGTATAAAATGCTTATTTCAAAACTATTAGTGTTGTAGCATTTGTGTTAATACACATAAATTAAATATATAAAATAATTTAGATTATTAATATTTAACATAAAAAAACTTTTTACCAATTTTCTTGAAAATGTAATAAACTTAAAAAAATAATCTCTATATTTTACCATAGGGAGACCTCTGTGGCAGAGACCTTAGCCTATCAGTGAAAAGTTACTAGTTGTAACTTTAACCTTGTAAACATGGCTCCAGGCCCTGGTTTCAGGGGATGGGGGTATGCAAGTCTACACTTTGTAGTTAATTTTCACTCAGAAATGGTGACTAGCTAAAAGTATTACATTTACTACAAGTTTAAGAGTACATTTCAATGTGTAGATTTACTCTTGAGTAAACTTACCTTTGTGAATTGGCCTGTACATTCTAGTCAAAAAGAAATGCAGCTACTTCATTTGGCATTCCCAGCTGAAATATACAGGGTCCTGATTCACAAACAGACTTATGACTCGTAGGATCTCCACACTTGTGGTGGAATCTCCTCACTCAGGGCAGAATCTCAGCATTGCAGTGCTCAGTGTGAATCTTCCGCCCGAGTGTGAATACTCTGCACACGTAACTTTACGAGTCATACGTCCCTTTGTGAATCGGACCCAAGGCCTGCACAGGCCATAACTAATTAGGGTTCCAAGCAAATTACAGGCTGAGATAGACAACCATATTTTGCATAAACCAGCACAGGGCCTCTTACCCTAGCTGCAATGCATCAGATCTTGTTTTGAAAGGGAGCCACTGACTGGCATAGCTGAAGTCTATCTCACAGAAGCGTACAGTGGGTGAGATTTCATTCTCGGCTACCCTTCACAGCAGAGATCCAAAAACCATGTGGTTCAAAATCAACAAATATGGAGGGGATTAAGTGGGTCAAAACCCACTTCTTAGCACCACCTTCATTAACAAAACAATAGATATCTTCACCTGACTTAATCTAAGAAAATGTGTCATTTCATTTACTTGCCTTACTACGATTTCACCAAATAACATTACACATATTGAAAGTGTTCGACCTGGCAGCTCTAGGCATGGTTTCCCCCATCTTTTCTCTTCTGATATGTTTTTGATCCTGTGGTGAATTTAGTTTTTGCTGGTGTGAAGTCTCAGTGCACTCTACCACTGCTGACCAGTGCTAGAGTGCAAGTATTCGCTCTCTAAATTGTATTGATGATTGGTTTATCCGTGACTGACATATTTGATTTACTAGTAAGTCCCTAGTATAGTGCACCAGGTATGCCCAGGGCCTGTAGATCAAATGCTACCAGTGGGCCTGCAGCACTGATTGTGCCACCCACATGACAAGCCCTGCAAACATGTCTCGGGCCTGCTATTGCAGTGCCTGTGTTTGCAGGTTTTAAACTTCCATGTCAACCTGGCCAGTGCAGCCACTTGCCAGAACCAAACCAGCCCTTTTATGACCTGTAGTTCACCCCTAAGTTAGGCCCATGAAAGCCCCATTGGCAGGGTGCAGTGTATTTAAAAGGTAGGGCATGCGCTTGTGTGATTTACATGTCCTGATAGTGAAATACTGTTAATTTTGTTTTTTCACTATTGCAAGACCTATGTCTCCCATAGGGTAACATGGGGAGTGCCCTGAAATATCTTTTTAAGTGTAATTTCCCATTAGGAGCAGATAGAGATGTGGAGTTTGCGGTCTCTGAACTCATAATTTTAAAATACATATTTTGGAGAAGTTGTTTTTTGAATTGTAAGTTTGAAAATGACACTTTCAGAAAGTGGACATTTTCTTGCTTAACCATTTTGTGCCTCTGCCTGTCTGCTGAATGCACATCTGGGTCGGGATGACAGTTGTGCTGTTTGGGCATTCACTCTAGACAGTCACACAAAAGGAGTTGAGGTGTGCCCTGCATATCCTGATGGCCAATCACGAAGCTGATGGGTCTTTCTGGGGTAGAGTGTTTGGAGGAGCTGACAATTGCACCTGAATAGGGCTGTGTCTGTCTTCACACAATGCAGTCTTCAACCCCCTGGAAGGTGTCCAGGGCCAGGGCAGGGAAAGGCAGGGTCTTTTGCACTACAAGACTTCTCTTTGAACTTTGCCTACTTCAAACACAGAAATGGGTATAAGTACTCGACCTCTGACACTACATAGTTAGAACATTTCTTGACTGAGGACATTCTGCAAGGAAAAATAACTGGATGCTGTACAAAGAACTGCCATTCTGCTTGTTGCCTTGTTGTGCTGGCCTGCTGCTTTCTGCTTCTGTCCTGGAAGCAAAATTACTGGACTTTGCTTTCTACATCCTGCTTCCAAGATTCTCCAAGGGCTTGAGCTGAGCTTGCCACCTGTTAAGAAGTCTCAGGGTCATCAAATACTTCCCCTGCCAGTACCTGGGCTCTTTTGTTGAGAGTTCTGACTTGCCAAGTAGTGCCAAATCCAGTTCCTGGGTCCTTGGAAGTGAGTTCTAGTGAACTTAAAGAGAAAATCCACTCTTCGACTCCCAACAGAGCTGTAAATCAACGCATCACTGGAAGGATCTGACGCAGCACCTGCTTTGATACTGGGAATCAAAGCATCATTGTAAAGATCCCACACATTGCCTGCAATGCTGCTGCAGAATCGATGCAGCGCCTGCACTGCTGCTGCAGAATTGATGCAACGCCTTCTTCGCCACTGTAGATCAAAATAGAGCATCTGGATTTTCAAAGCCTCATACCTGGGTGCCAATTTCTTTATCAACACAACACCGCAGTAAGGAACCAAAGCAGGATGTCCGGAAGCTGATGCATCACCTCCCCTGACACTATGGAACCAACGCATTACCTACTTGCGACCGTAAGTAATGGATGCATCACCTCCTCTGGCAGTAAGGAACTGATGCATCGCCTGCTTTTCTGGCACCTCACCTCCCCTGTGCCTGTTCTCATCTTTGATTTTTTATGCCTATAAGGTACTTTGCCCTTAAACAAATGCATCCATTGATTTCAATGGACTAAACTTGTCTAGACTTTTAAAAGTGAAATCTTGACTTAAGTATGATTTTTGTCATTTTGGTCTTGTTTTAGTAAGATAAATATTGGCTATTTTTCTAAACTGGTGTGTAGTCCTTTTGTAGTGTTTTCACTGTATTATTGTGTGTGTGTGTATGTATGTGTACAAATACTTTACACATTGTCAACTGTGGAGTCCCCCAAGGATCCTCACTGAGTCCCACACTGTTCAACGTATACATGTCCCCTCTTGCAGCCATCGTCAGAAGCCACAGTATGAACATCATGTCATATGCCGATGACACACAACTCATCATTTCCCTCACCGATGACCCGGATACGTCCAAAAGGAAATTCCACTCAGAAATGGAAGCTGTCGCCACCTGGATGAGAGAGAACTTCCTCAAGCCCAACTCTGACAAGATTGAGCTCATCATCTTTGGAAATGCCACCTCAGTTTGGGATGACTCCTGGTGGTCCACATTCCACAGCCCCCCCCCCTCCTGCACTGACTGAGCACCCCCGCAATCCAGGCATCATTCTCGACTCCTCCCTATCAATGACCCACCAGGTAAACTCAGATGCCTCCTCCTGCAAGCACACACTACGCAAACTTTGAAAGATCTTCAGCTGGACCCCACAGACGTCACAGGACAGTCACCCATGTCTTAGCCACAAGCAAGCTAACTACAGAAAAGCCCTCTACGCCAGCACCTCGACTGGAAACATTAAAAAACTACAACTCATCCAGAACGCTGCCTCCAGACTCATTCTGGACCTCCCACGCCAAGAACACATGTCCCAACACCTGGGGACCCTCCACTGGCTCCCGTTTGAGAAACTAATCACCTGCAAGATACTCACCCACACGTACAAGGCCATACACAACGCAGGACCAGCCTACCTGAACCACCGCGTTTCCTTCCACATCCCGGCCAGATCCCACTGTTCTGCAGAGATGGTCCTGGCCACCATCCCTCGCATCCGCAAAACTACCGCCAGAGGATGATCCTTCACCTACATTGCAGCAAAGGGCTGGAATAACCTCCCCCTGCACCTCAGACAAAACCCATCGCTCACCATCTTCAGGAAGAACCTCAAGATGTGGCTCTTCGGATGAGGCCCCTCCTCTCACCCCCAGCGCCTTGAGACCCTCATGGGTGAGTAGCTGCGCTTTACAAAAACTGACTGATTGATTGGTTACTTCTGAGATAAACTAGACTGCTCATGCCAAGCTACCAAGGGGGTGAACAGGAGTTACCTTAACTGTGTGACTCCCTTACCCTGACTAGAGTGAGGGTCCCCACTTGGAAAAGGTGTAAACCACTGCCAGCTAGAGACCCCATTTCTAACAGAAAGGCAATAATTGTTTTCTACTGATGTTACCTGAATAATGAAAGGTTTGACCATTGGCAAGAGAAACAGGAAGACAGATTTTGCTAACTCTGGCTTGTCGATCTGAACTGTATACAGCAGTTGGCTGGAGATGTGAAAAGAGGCAGGTTGCTTCCATTAAGTTGCGGATGGTAATACTACAGGGAATTCATGGGAATATGACTGTGTGCTGTTATTGTAGAAATTGCTGAAAGTTAAACAACATACATATGAGTAATGTGAAAGGAAGAAAGGGTAGTGTGAGCTAGAAGATGAGATGCATGAATGCAGCAGAAGTTGTATGTTACAATTCTTTGTGAGCTGTCAAAAGAGATAGTGATGGCAGCAGGAACAGTGCAAGGATTTTCAGTGTTCCTGAAAAACAAAATTTTACCTTTAGAGCATCTCCATGTCACCTGTTTGAAAAACCCTATTTAAAAAAAAAAAATACACTACCTATTGTTGAACGTAAGCCAAAAGGGAAATGGCACACCGGCCCTGCCGAAAGTAGACTATACACAATAAATACTTAGGTTTTCAGTTTGACTCCAAGGTTTTGGAGCAAATTTATGTTATCTCAGAACAATTCTCTTGGGGCCATAAGCATTGCTCCTACGTATGTCAGTGCTATGGAAGACATTCTCAACATCAATTGGAAAAAGTTATATCAGGCTAGAACACTTGCCATCTAGCGTATGGGTACGCACTCTGGCAACCCAAATATCCGCAACATATTAATAAAATGGAAGCAAGATCTGTGAAAACTCTTTTCTTCTTACAGTCCACGACACAAGTTGACATTTTAATGCTGCAACTTGATGTTAGGTCTAGGGAATCGCATTGCTTTTGTTTCTATGCTGTGCCTATAAACTAAACATTTATACATTTGGAAGCTGTGCTGCTTCCATATGGTCACACTTCAACACTTAAAAGAGAAAAATATAACAAATATATACAAAACTGAAAAACCTGGGTAATGTGATTTCAATGATCTCTCTTCACTGTGGTTTAGATTCATGACAAATAAATAATATCAAAGATGGCACACCAAATACTGATGACAAAAAGTTAATTTAACTTGCAATGATCATCTAAAGTGCCCTAATATCTATAAGAAGCAAATGTGTTTAAGGTGGGGTGCTAAACACTTGATTCAACAGTGGGAGCTTGGTTGAAGGCACATGCATAAAACATTAATGCCAGTTCAGAATTTACTGACTTGAGACATTAAAGCACATTTTACTGAATGTTTTATTTTTATTCGGCCACAGGCAAACGTTTTTTTATTAATTATGTAAGCCTTCTACTGTGAGAGCAGGGATTTTACTGATACAATTTTGGATACAATTTTGAGTCTTTACGTAATTATACTTACAGATTAATGTGTGAATTAATTGGGTAATAATACTATGTTTACGAAAATGTGACCAATGGAATGGCCACTGTTTTATGTAAGGCCTATATTTTGTTTATGCTAACTTAAGCTGATAGAATTATTCTGTCTTTATAAGAGAGGGTGTTACTTAACTAAAATAAATGGTAGAAATAAAAAAAGTAGTTAGTGGCCTCTGTTGCACTGAAGTTGAAGATTATGCGAGGTCATTGTATAATGCAAGCTGTATAAAATGTTTCTAATGTGTTCCGTAGTTTGACTGACTTCATTGTTTAAAGATATCTTTCTAAGTTGTATGTTTTTCTTCAAGGGTAAAGAAATGGTGAAGTAACATATTTTGTAATCGTTCTTCCTGTGACTTAGTATTTTCGGTGGAGTGGAAACAAAGTATCCACAGATGAGTCGGAAGAAGAGTAAGTCTAGGATACTAAATGTATTAGTTCAGATATTGTAAATGGAATAATGGCAAATAGAAGAGCTTGGAGTAAACTAATTGTATAATTTTGATATCCGTTAATGTTCTGATCATACCTTTCTGACCTCATGCTTTATCCAACCATTTTCATTTAACAAGTTTAATTTAATATTCAGTCACCATTGTTTTATGGGTCATTCTTCTTTGGGATTCTCGTGTATCCTGAGACTTAGAGATTCTACTGCTTTATGAAGAACTTATGCTTAGATGGTTTAGGGCCTGATTCTAACTTTGGAGGACGGTGTTAAACCGTCCAAAAAGTGGCGGATATACCACCTACCGTATTACGAGTTCCATAGGATATAATGGACTCGTAATACGGTAGGTGGTATATCCGCCACCTTTGGGACGGTTTAACACCGTCCCCCAAAGTTAGAATCAGGCCCTTAGTGTATCTTATAGTCCAAAATTCTAAACCATTACCCCTGTCCTTATTCCTGTTCCTATCCTGATGTTGGTGTCTGATGTTGCTGTCCCTCTGACGAAGTAGACGTTGTTGCTGATTACTGTAGTATTTTGGTAATGTATAAATCGTGATTTGTTATTTGTCTTTTGTTTTTCAAGTACTAGCTGCAATTGCTTATTTACTCCTGCATATGTTTGATAGAACCCTAGCTAGATGTTTTTTAAATTTGGGTTACTAAAACGTTTACATGAAGCCCAACATGTCAATGCTAATTAGTGGATAGTGAGGTGTTACTCACATGCTCATGATTTGTCTTCTATATTTCTTTGGCTTATCATTATTCAGATGTGTTCAATTTCTCTTGTTCAGATTCTATTGCTATGGTTTTGTGTTATAACCATTGAGATAATTTGTCTTTTTGCGTTGATTAAACTCAGATATATATGGTTTTTTAATCAGCCTTTATTGTGTTTGAGAATTATTTTCGTGACTTTAGCGTTGCTAATATAGGGAAATAAATTATTAACTTCTTAATAAACTGGTGTGGTTATTGTGGTTGAATCAATTATTATCTATTTTATGTGATGTTTATGATGCATTTCAAATGACATTTTTCTCAAAACAGATTCGGTTAGGTTCTTCGACCTAGTGTGTGAAATCCACTATTCAGTCCTAGATGACTAAGAATATAGATAGGATTTTCTCTGTGTTAACACTATAATAGGCATGAATTACACTCAGCATAAACATATTTTCAAATTGATTATCAACTGTGGAAATTTTTTTTTTAAATTAAATACTTTTTAGGACTTGTTGGTACATAAAGTTACATAAAGGTGCAGCCTTACCTCGCATTATGAAAACACCGTCCCTGAGAGGCAGTTCTTGACAGAGACACACACAGAAGTGTGATAATTGTGAAAGGGGGTCAGCCTTTTGGCTGTGGGCTGTACAAGAGGACAAGGGTGTTGTGACAGAGATGTCTATCAAAGGAACAATATATTAGAACTGGTCACGATGATAACTGAGTGTCTGAGTGAGATATCATGGTCATGGAAAACCCTTCAGTTATTTTAGGAAAATTCTAAATCCAGGGAGCGAAAACACCAGCTGAATTTTCTCCCCACTACATTGCCGCTGGTGAACGGAATTCAGCTGGTGGATTCTCCTCGGTATTTAGTATTTTCCTCCAGAAATTCGAGGATTTTCCAACACCATGAGCTCGATACACAAAGCATATGTTTGGCACTTTTGACTGGGGATCGTAATGTGCATTTAATGACTGGAATGTGTGTGATTAGTTTAGAAACTTGTATGCTGGTGCAAGTTGTGTAACAACAATAATATATGTGTGATTTGTGCAAATAGGGCTGGAGTTGATGGGTTCTAGCAGCCAGGCAGTTGACCCTGACATCTGGAGCCATGGGCTCAAATCTGGGATTATGGCATTCAACCAAATAATAAAGTAAATCAGGAAAAGTCACTTCAGCTCCTTGTATCAGATTGGAACCATAGTTACTGTAAGAACTTGTGTAATTTATTGTAAATATGTAAAAGAAACACTGTGTACTGGCTAGTGCTTTCTCAATAAAATACTCTTGCCCATACTCCTTATCTCACACTGGTTTCTGTAATCCATCTTCACTAAAACCCCTATTTCACAGTGTCCTAAGTAAAGCACAACCAATTAGACGTGCACTAGGTGTCTACATTGCGGAGAGGGGGCATATATATAACGCATTGCATAAGCATGGCTGAACTGGCCAGGTGGGCAAGCGTCCAAACCCCGGGAGGCTGGAGCCAAAGGAGGCCCATTTTGACACTTGAGACTGGTTTCGGCCTTCAGGATTGGTGTGCACGTCACGTGATCCCAGTGGAAACTTGAAAGAGTTGCTCTGGTTCTAGTGCACAATAGCACATTGTTAGACTTTTAATCCTTGGCGTGGTCTCCCTTAACTTTTTGTCTCTGTTCCCTAGGTTGTTGATGTGTGCTGAACTCTGATTTTGCTGTTTTTTGTTACTCTGGGCACTTTACCACTGCTAACCAGTGCTAAAGTGCAAGTGCTCCTTTACAAGATGTGATTGGCATATTTGGTTTAATAGTAAGCCCCTAGTAAAGTGCACTAGAGGTGCCAGGGCCTGTAAATCAAATGCTACTAATGGGCCTGCAGCACTGGTTGTGCCACCCACCTTAGTAGCTCTGTAATCTCAGACCTGCCACTGCAGTGTCTGTGTGTGCAGCTTTAATTGTAAATTCGACTTGGCAAGTGTACCCACTTGCCAGGCCTAAACCTTCCCTTTTCTTACATGTCAGACACCCCTAAGGTAGGCCCTAGGTAGCCCCAAGGGCAGGGTGCAGTGTATGGTTAAGGTAGGACATATAGGGGGTCATTCTGACCCTGGCGGTAATTACCGCCATGGCGGAGGTTGGCGGTAGCACCGCCAACAGGCTGGCGGTGCTCCGCCGGGCATTCTGACCGCGGCGGTACAGCCGCGGCCAGAAGCGGAAAGCCGGCGGTGTACCGCCGACTTTCCGCTGCCCATGGGAATCCGCCATGGTGGCGCAGCTTGCTGCGCCGCCATGGGGATTCTGACAGCCCATACCGCCATCCTGTTCCTGGCGGTTCACCCGCCATGAACAGGATGGCGGTATGGGGTGTCGTGGGGCCCCTGGGGGCCCCACAAAGAATTGCAGTGTCTGCTTTGCAGACACTGAAATTCGCGACGGGTGCAACTGCACCCGTCGCACCTTCCCACTCCGCCGGCTCCATTCTGAGCCGGCCTCCTCGTGGGAAGGGTGTTTCCCGCTGGGCTGGAGGGCGGACTTTCGGCGGTCGCCCGCCAGCCCAGTGGGAAAGCCAGAATGACCGCCGCGGTCTTTCGGCGGGAACCGCTTGGCGGGTGGCGACTGCCGTCCGCCGCGGTCAGAATCACCCCCATAGTAATTTGTTTTATATGTCTTGACGGTTAAATATTGCTAAATTAGTTTTTCACTGTTGCAAGGCCTGTCCCTCTCATAGGTTAACATGGGGGCTAGCGTTAAAACTGATTACAGTGTAGATTCCCTTTGGGAGCGGTTGACATGTGGAGTTTGGGGTCGCTGAGCTCACAATTTAAAAATACATCTTTTAGTAAAGTTGATTTTAAGATTGTGTGTTTGAAAATGGCACTTTTAGAAAGTGGGCATTTTCTTGCTTATACCATTTCTGTGACTCTACCTGTTTGTGGATTCCCTGTCTGGGTCAGTTTGACAGTTGGGCTGGTTGCACCTAACACTAGACAGTGACACAAAGGGAGCTGGGTTGTAGCCTGCATATCCTGATGAGCCATCTGTGCTAGGAGGGAGGGGAGGAGTGGTCACTCACACCTGAAAGGGCTGTGCCTGCCCTCACACAATGCAGTCTCCAACCCCCTGGTGAGTGTCTGGGGCCTGGCCTGGGCAAGGTAGGATTTCACATTCGAAAGAGACTTTACTTTGAAGTAGGCCTACTATAAAGGATAAATTGGGTATAAGAAGCGCACCCAAAACCACAGACTTTAGAAATACTTCTGTAAACAAGAGGAACCTCTGCCTAGAGAAGAGCTGAGGAAGAAGAGCTGACGTGCCTGTGACTGTGCTTTGTGGAGCTATCCTGTAGTTGCTGCTTCTGCCAAGTAAGAGGGCAAAGACTGGACTTTGTGTGCCTTCCATCTTGTGAAGATCTCCAAGGGCTTGATTTAGAGCTTGTCTCCTGTTGTTTGAAGTCTCAGGGACAGCAAAGACTACTCTCTGCCAGCACCTGGATTCTCTGGAGAGGATCCTACTCTGCTCTGTGGTGCCCATCCGGTTCCTGGAGCCCTGAAAGGAGAAGCTGTCAGCCCAAGAGTGAGAAATCGGCGCGCAGAGCGCCGTGCAGGGAAAAGATCGACGCAATTCCGATCTGCGGCTGAAGAAACAACGCGCCGTCAGCTCTGCTGCTGAAAATCGACGCTCGCCGGAAACACGACCGATGCGCAGCATCACTGACGGAAACTCGGAGATTGAAACCCACGCTGCGTGGTTTTTGAATCATCGTGAGGCTGGATTTCCAACGCAAGTACCGCTGGGCATGTAAAAACAACGTAAGGCCTGCCTGGAGCCGAGAGTGCTGACCGGATCGATGCATCGCTCTCCTGCGGAGAGAAGAAACAACACACCCGACGAAAGGAGAAACAACACAAGGTCCCGCTCTCGAGTGGAGTCGATGCATCGCAAGCCCTTTTTGATGCACACTCGCCCGTGCAGGGTTATTTTTGACGCACCCAAGGTACTTTTTCACGCTAACAGTGTTAGTGTGTGTTTAAAATTACTTAAAGACTCTTTTTGCATTTTTATTAATAACATGACTTGTGTATTGTGAATTTTTGTCGATAAATATTTCCTATTTTCCTAAACCTGTGTTGTGTCATTTTGTAGTGTTTTCATTAAGTTACTGTGTGTGTTGGTACAAATATTTTACACCTAGCACTCTGAAGTTAAGCCTACTGCTCTGCCAAGCTACCAAGGGGTTACGCAGGGGTTATCTGAGGGTGATTCTATTTTACCCTGACTAAAGTGAGGGTCCTTGCTTGAACGGACGTAACCTGATTGTCAACCAAAAACCCCATTTCTAACACACATCTGTACATGGGGACTGAATTTATCAGTTTTGCCAGGGCTGTTTTAAGTTCCCATTCTGGACCTGTGTATGAGAGGATACGAAGATGTGTGAATAGAGCTGCCATATGGTCAGTATCCACCCACCAACCATACTTGTATGAAAAGGCTTTTAAAATGGGAAAGACTTGTATTTCTTCATATTTAAAACAACTAAAGAATTGATATACCATAGTATGGAGATCTGTAAACCACTTTTACATCTATTAATTGGAGATGAAGAAGAAAATACAGGTTAAGTCTTGGTTGTAAAATTGCACACACGTGTCATGGGGGTCTCAGGTGGGCCTATGCTCCAGATCCATTTGACCTGGGTCCCTTTTGTGCCCCACCACTACACTGAGGAATGTGCCAGGAGACGAAAAAGAAAAACCAAACAAAAATTACACTTTGCCACACACAATAGTTTGTTCAACTACCTTTCATTGCAAAGCAGGATTGTTTGCATGAAATATTTAAATCTGACTTCCTAAGTACGTGTAAATTCATCTACATCTATATACAAACACAGGACTTTCTAGAAAGTTTAAAAAGATCCTGACATTTGCACACACACACCCCTCCCCCGCCCATTTATATCTGTAGCTCAATGTATGCCACCCCTTAGGGCTTATTGAAAGTAGTTGTTTGAGCAGTCATTACTGTCTAGGCATACATGAGTAATGACAATTTCTGCTCAGTGCTTTAGAGATGATAGTGCTAAATGTCAATGTTTTCACTATTGTCCACGTCTAAACTAAAGGACCCTGTAAGTGACACTAAAGTCACACTGTAAGAAGTCTACATCCATAGTAAGTGTAGTAGAAGAATCAGAGCTATGCAGGTGTTGTATCAAAGGGTCACTTTGTGCGTTGTCCTTGAAGATGCACCAAACTGGTGGGAGGAGAGACAGTTGTACATGGGAGTGGTGAAGAATGGAGAGATATGTATGTGGTAAAGCTGCCAAAAATGACAAAAGCTGACAAGAGTTATGAAAGTAAACATGATAATGTAGAAGTTGTGGGTGCAATTGTGTGCAAGAAGTTGCAGAATCCTTGACCTCTAACGTGACTACTACTTTGAATCTTCCACTACGCTAGAAACAGCATTATTATCTGATGAAGTTAGCTTCTGTCCCCTTCCATCTATAAAAGCTAAATGTGTCCCATAAGACGAAGAATTTGTTCATCACAACCTTCCTTAAGCTTGGGTTCACCCTTGACTTTGCCTTGCAAAGTGTCTTACGCCTTGGAATGCTAAGCTAGCCTCTATTTTTACAATACTATTCAATATTTTGCTTGAACTGGCCTCAGTCCCCTAGTGTTGGAAGCCTCTGTGCTACTTCCCGTGATGAAAAAAAAATGACACTGACCCTAGGATTTTACAATTTATGAGCCAATTTCTCTAGTCATAAGACTAACTAAAATTATGTACGCCTGTTGTGAGAAAACAGGGCTGATTGCAGAGGCCCCATAACTTTTTGCCCCCATTTTCCACTTTTTGCTGCTGTTTTCCTGACTTTAAAGGTGCCCAGGGTACTGCTAACCAGTCCCAGGGCCTGTGCTCTGTGTAAAATGGATATGCAAATTAGGCTAATTATAAGTGGCTAAGTTAACCTACCTATAAGTCCCTAGTATATGGTAGGGCATGTAGGTTTAGGGACCACAGCATAGGTGGTGCACACCTAGGTGCATTGCTGAGGTGCCCAGTGTCATTTTAAAAGCAAGCCTGCCTTGCTGGCTGCTTTTAAATTAAAGTTATATGCAAATTCGACTTTGGAATTAAAGGTACTTCCAAAGTCTTAAACTACCTTATTTTTACATATAAGTCACCCCTAAGGTGTGCCCTATGTGCCCCTAGGGCTGGGTGCCATGTAACTATAAGCAGGGACTTTATAAAAATAGATTTATAAGCCCTGGTGAGGTAAAAACAGCCAAATTCGTTTTTCCCTCATTGAAGTAAATGGCCTTCATAGGCTAGAATGGGCAGACTTTATTTTAAATTTTAAAGTCTCCTTAAATGTTGCATACCAAGAATTTGGTATCAAATTAATTGTTGTAATAAATCCTACAACTTCCAGTTGTTGGTTTTAATATATCTAGTTCAGGTAAAAAGTTTAGACTTTACCTAAAAAGTTGCCAATTTCAGCTCTGCATTGTTTTTGCTGCTGTGCTCTGATTGGCCAGCCTGCAGCAGCTTCTGCCAGGCTGCCTTGATGAGGTGTGAAGTGGCCAGGCTTCACACAAAGGAATGTGCTTGGGGGAGAGAATCTCCCCTCAGCAGATGGTGAGGCAGGAAGGGGGAGGGCTGCCAAACTGGTCTTCAAAGGCAGAGAAGGACATTTGCAGCACCCAGCAACACCCCCACATCCTGCAACCCCAGACAGCTAGGTGCCCCCTTGATTAGATTAGGAGAGGGCAGGAGAGGGGTGTGTTTATGATTTTTAGCCACACCAGTGGGTGGGCTCAGCCAGATGTAACCTCCAAAAATCAGATTCATCCATGTTGGATTTTTAGAGACTGTTGCCTTCTAGGATGGATTTTTGCCACACTTCCCAGGAAGTGGTCATCACAGGGGGACGACCCTGTCCCTGATTGGAGAACCAGGGCCCCCCTGCTTTTCACCCAGGAGCAAGGATAAAACTGGCAGACCTGCACCCACACCTCAGATCCCCTCCAGAATTCAACAAGAAAGGAACTAAAGAAGAAGAAGGACTGCCCTGCTGGACCCCTGGCCTGCACCTGGACCCTGCACTCAGAAGGACTGCACCAGCTGCACACTTGGGCTTCACCACAAGAAGGACTTTGCCTGGCTTCAACTGGTTCAAGGAGGGACTCCCTGTTTGCTACAGGTGAAAAATTGCTAACCAGAGTCCCCTGCACCAACTCCTGAAGAAAACGACCAGCTGACCACTGTCCAGTGGCCAAAAAGGAGTTTGCGCCAGGTGCATTCTGGGAGTTGAAGTCCGCACCCCCCCAAGGACCATCACAGAACTTCTGGTCCCTTGGGGTGAGCTGTGGACCCCAAAAGAACCTTAAAAGAACATCTGGGTGAAGCCCCAGAAGTTTGGAAAAGATTTGAGAATTTTTGGAAAAAAGCTCCAGAGAGGGACCGACCCGCCGCGGAAATTCTAGCCGGCTTGCCTCAACCGTGACCCGGCCTGACTTCGTGGTTCGTCCCGGTAAAGAAAAACATCCAAAAAAGAGACTAAGTCCGAACGTATAAAGTTGACCGGGACCTCCCAGCCATCGTATCCGAGAAGGGCTCCATGGATGTCGGATCAAGATCCAGGTTTACCCCGGTCGAAGGATTTTCATCTCGAAAAAACGACTAAGTCCGAAGGTAAAAGTCTCCACTGAGGAAACCCACATCGCGTATCCGGACAAGGGCTCCAGGAGGTCGGATTCAACTGGCAGGTTCGTCCCGGTGAAGAAAAACTTCAAAATAAAGACTAAGTCAGAAGGTAACTTTTTAACCGAGGCCTCCCGCGACCTGTAGCCGAGCAGGGCTCCATCGCGGTCGGCCTGAAAGTTTGACTTTGCCCCGGTCGAGGTGCAACCAGATGACCCGATTGGCGCTTTTTGTTTCTAAGCGCTAGAAAAGTAATAATTCTTTAAAAATTCATATCTCCGGTTCCCCTGAACCGATTTTAATCGTTTTTGTGTCATTTTAAAGATAAAAATATAAACTATTTTTATAAATTGGTTTTGGATTTTTAAACTGTTTCCTGTGTTTTATTTAATTACTGTTTTGTGATATTTGAATGCTTTACACTTTGGCCCTCATTCTGACCTTGGCGGGCGGCGGAGGCCGCCCGCCAAAGTCCCGCCGTCAGCTTACCGTTCCGCGGTCGAAAGACCGCAGCGGTAATTCTGACTTTCCCGCTGGGCGGTCGCCTTCAGACCGCCCGCCAGCCCAGCGGGAAAGAGGCTTCCACGATGAAGCCGGCTCGGAATCGAGCCGGCGGAGTGGAAGCTGTGCGACGGGTGCAGTTGCACCCGTCGCGTATTTCACTGTCTGCGCAGCAGACAGTGAAATACATGTAGGGGCCCTCTTACGGGGGCCCCTGCAATGCCCATGCCAGTGGCATGGGCACTGCAGAGGCCCCCAGGGGCCCCGCGACCCCCCCTACCGCCATCCGGATCCCGGCGGTCGGACCGCCGGGATCTGGATGGCGGTAGGGGGGGTCGGAATCCCCGCGGCGGTGCAGCAAGCTGCGCCGCCGTGGAGGATTCAATGGGGCGGCGGTACACTGGCGGGAGCCCGCCAGTGGTGCCGGTCCGACCGCGGCTTTACCGCCGCGGTCGGAATCCCCATTGGAGCACCGCCGGCCTGTCGGCGGTGCTCCCGCGGTCCTCCGCCCTGGCGGTCAAAGACCGCCAGGGTCAGAATGACCGCCTTTGTCTCCTAAGTTAAGCCTTGACGCTCGTTGCCAAGCTACCAAGGGTTGAGCTGGGATTAATTTACTGAGACCTAACTGTACCTATGTGGATGTTAGTGGCTTGTTGCTAGGTGTAGGTACCTACCTGCCCTACCAATAACCCATTTTCCAACATAATTGGAAGCAGCGACGGGATACTGTACTTGTGTTCAATATCACTTTACAGTTTTAGGTAAAACAAATTAAAAATCCTTTAAATTGTCCTAGTGCAAAAATTGTTTTTAATTTTTAAGTTGGATTAATTTCAATTATTGAATTTTTGTAATTTTTCTAAATTCTTGTTTCCAATTTTTGCAAAAAGTTTTTGTTGACACAAAACTAGGGAACCATGGAGCTTGATCTGGCTAGCCTACCCACACTGACAGTAGTCCAGCTTAGGGGGTTGTGTATTGAAAGAGGGTTGCCTGCAACCACTGATCTCAGGAAGCAAATCCTGATCACATCCCTGACAGCATGGGCTGAGGCCCAAGAGGTAGAGTCAGAAGAAGCTCCAGAGGAGGGAGAAAGAAGGGAGGATGCAAGCTCTAACCACTCAGGGGACGGAAGGCATCTGAGCCTAAGTGAGGATGAGGAAGAACGGTCCTCAGTAAACACAGTCACTAGGGGCAGATCCAAAGCTAGTGGTGGGAAGGGGGTCCTTTCAGGAGGAGAGAACCCATCCATCAGAGAAAGAGAGTTGGAGGCCCAGCTAGCATACATAGCTTTGGAAGCAGAGAAGCTGGCCCTAGAAAAGAAAAAGTGGGCATACAAAGAAAAAAGAGATGGAAGCAGCGATAAAGAAGCTGAGGTGTCCATGGGTGGGGGAGTTTGCCCCAGATCACCCAAGGGGGTAGTTCCTGCTTATGTAGAGGGGGATGACATAGATAAGTGGCTAGGGCCTTTGAGAGGGCACTCCAAATGAGAAGGGCTATGCCTCAATACTGGGGTTCCCTTTTGTGGGAGTTGGTCCCCAACTCAGGGAGGGATAGGCTTCTGACCTTAAGGGGGGAGGAGGCAGATTCATACCCTAGTATGAAGAGGTGCTTAGCCAAGAAGTTTGGTCTGACCCCAGAGCAATATAGAATGAAGTTCAGGGACACCCAGAAGGTCAGTACCCAGTCTTGGGTTGACTTTGTGGACATTTCACTAAAGGCACTAGAGGGCTGGATTATTGGTAACAAAGTAGATACTTATGAGGGGTTATACAATCTGATCATGAGAGAGCACATCTTGACCAATTGTACCCAAGAAAGGTTACGCCAGCATCTAGTGGACTCTAAGCAGACCAACCCTAGAGAGCTAGGGGAGGCAACTGATGAGTGGTTGAGAACCAGGGTGGTTGTCAAGTCCCAGGGGGGAGACTCCAAGAAGGGGGGGATAGGTCCCCAAAAACCTAAGGAGGGAGGTGGTAAGCCCACCACAGAGACTCCCTCTGTACCCCAGAACCCTAAGAAGGAGGAGAGTAAATCCCACTCCCACTCTGACAAGCAGAGACAGGGAGACCCAGGGTTAAAAAAACTCTTGGACAGTAGGGCTTGCTTTGACTGTCAGCAGACAGGTCACTTCAGAGGAGATGCAGCCTGTCCAAGGAAGGTGGTTAGCACTGGGCTGTCCAGTGTAGCCATAGAGGAGGATTCCTCAGATGATGAAGTCCTCCTAGCATTGTGCTGGGAGACAGGACCAGATGGTAAGCTGGTGATCCCTGAGGGTGGGAGTAGGCACTTCCACCACATTCAAGTGAATGGGATCCCTACCACTGGCCTGAGGGACACCTGTGCCAGTCACACTATAGTGAGTGACCGGTTAGTGACGCCAGACATGTATGTCCCAGGAAAGACAAAGAAAGTCAGGATAGCCACAGGGGAGGTCACCTCCAAACCTGTAGCCATAGTGCCCCTAGAGAGGGAGGGTATCCTTGACTGGATTAGGGTGGTAGTCAGTGCTGACCTCCCCCTAGATTGTATCCTGGGCAATGACCTCTCAGAGGTGAGTCTGGTCACAGATGGGGTGGTCGCCCAGGGCGCCCCCCCAACCCAAAGTCCTGGGGAGTCAGTCCCTACAGTTAGGAGACAGGGGTCCCCAAGAAAAGGAAAGAAGAAAAGGAAGGGTAGGCCACTCTTAAAGAGTGTTCCAGGGAGCCAAAGGCCTTCTGCCCCAGTAGGGGGGGAGCCCAGAGTTGGCACTGGTGAGGCCTCACCTGACCCCAAGGAAGTCCTGAGTAGTCAGGCAGCTGTCCAGATGCAAGGTGTTGCCCCTGCACTGACAGAAGGGAGAGTGGAAGGAGGGTGTCTGCCACAGGAGGTGGTAGCCCCCCACTCTAGACAGCAAGAGGGGTGCCCGGACCCCAAAGATGCCCCTAAAGCAGCTCAGCCACCTGTCAGTGGAGAGCTTAGGGTGTGGTTCTGGGTACTGACAGCTGTCAGTAGCCTCTGCTGGGTGCTAGCCTTCCTGGCAGCACTGTACTTGGCCTGGGAGGCAGACCCCAGGGCCAATAGCAAAGTAGGCCCCCTGACCCTATTGGTCATGGTGGGGTTGCTCAAGTGTTGGGTGACCTCTTTGGATAAGCTAGGTGTTGCCCTAGCAAAGTTTGGAGTAGGGGAGGTGGGCACCTCACTACCCAAGTTGGCAGAGAGAAAGGAGGAAGACCCCCCTAGAGGAAAGTTTCAGTTTGTGTTGGGTCCTTTTACTGTTGGGATGGCTTCACTACCCATAGGGAGTGACCCTGACAGGAGGATATAAGGCAGAGTAGGCCCTGCAAAGGGACAGCCAGTTTTCTTCACTGTCTTCCTCGCCTAACAAGCCAGGAAGACTCCCCCAGGGTTGGGCTGAGTCTCCTGGGCGTGTGGGCTGGGGGGGGTTGTGTGAGAAAACAGGGCTGATTGCAGAGGCCCCATAACTTTTTGCCCCCATTTTCCACTTTTTGCTGGTGTTTTCCTGACTTTAAAAGTGCCCTGGGTACTGCTAACCAGTCCCAGGGCCTGTGCTCTGTGTAAAATGGATATGCAAATTAGGCTAATTATAAGTGGCTAAGTTAACCTACCTATAAGTCCCTAGTATATGGTAGGGCATGTAGGTTTAGGGACCACAGCATAGGTGGTGCACACCTAGGTGCATTGCTGAGGTGCCCAGTGTCATTTTAAAAGCAAGCCTGCCTTGCTGGCTGCTTTTAAATTAAAGTTATATGCAAATTCGACTTTGGAATTAAAGGTACTTCCAAAGTCTTAAACTACCTTATTTTTACATATAAGTCACCCCTAAGGTGTGCCCTATGTGCCCCTAGGGCTGGGTGCCATGTAACTATAAGCAGGGACTTTATAAAAATAGATTTATAAGCCCTGGTGAGGTAAAAACAGCCAAATTCGTTTTTCCCTCATTGAAGTAAATGGCCTTCATAGGCTAGAATGGGCAGACTTTATTTTAAATTTTAAAGTCTCCTTAAATGTTGCATACCAAGAATTTGGTATCAAATTAATTGTTGTAATAAATCCTACAACTTCCAGTTGTTGGATTTAATATAACTAGTTCAGGTAAAAAGTTTAGACTTTACCTAAAAAGTTGCCAATTTCAGCTCTGCATTGTTTTTGCTGCTGTGCTCTGATTGGCCAGCCTGCAGCAGCTTCTGCCAGGCTGCCTTGATGAGGTGTGAAGTGGCCAGGCTTCACACAAAGGAATGTGCTTGGGGGAGAGAATCTCCCCTCAGCCGATGGTGAGGCAGGAAGGGGGAGGGCTGCCAAACTGGTCTTCAAAGGCAGAGAAGGACATTTGCAGCACCCAGCAACACCCCACATCCTGCAACCCCAGACAGCTAGGTGCCCCCTTGATTAGATTAGGAGAGGGCAGGAGAGGGGTGTGTTTATGATTTTTAGCCACACCAGTGGGTGGGCTCAGCCAGATGTAACCTCCAAAAATCAGATTCATCCATGTTGGATTTTTAGAGACTGTTGCCTTCTGGGATGGATTTTTGCCACACTTCCCAAGAAGTGGTCATCACAGGGGGACGACCCTGTCCCTGATTGGAGAACCAGGGCCCCCCTGCTTTTCACCCAGGAGCAAGGATAACACTGGCAGACCTGCACCCACACCTCAGATCCCCTCCAGAATTCAACAAGAAAGGAACTAAAGAAGAAGAAGGACTGCCCTGCTGGACCCCTGGCCTGCACCTGGACCCTGCACTCAGAAGGACTGCACCAGCTGCACACTTGGGCTTCACCACAAGAAGGACTTTGCCTGGCTTCAACTGGTTCAAGGAGGGACTCCCTGTTTGCTACAGGTGAAAAATTGCTAACCAGAGTCCCCTGCACCAACTCCTGAAGAAAACGACCAGCTGACCACTGTCCAGTGGCCAAAAAGGAGTTTGCGCCAGGTGCATTCTGGGAGTTGAAGTCCGCACCCCCCCAAGGACCATCACAGAACTTCTGGTCCCTTGGGGTGAGCTGTGGACCCCAAAAGAACCTTAAAAGAACATCTGGGTGAAGCCCCAGAAGTTTGGAAAAGATTTGAGAATTTTTGGAAAAAAGCTCCAGAGAGGGACCGACCCGCCGCGGAAATTCTAGACGGCTTGCCTCAACCGTGACCCGGCCTGACTTCGTGGTTCGTCCCGGTAAAGAAAAACATCCAAAAAAGAGACTAAGTCCGAACGTAAAAAGTTGACCGGGACCTCCCAGCCATCGTATCCGAGAAGGGCTCCATGGACGTCGGATCAAGATCCAGGTTTACCCCGGTCGAAGGATTTTCATCTCGAAAAAACGACTAAGTCCGAAGGTAAAAGTCTCCACCGAGGAAACCCACATCGCGTATCCGGACAAGGGCTCCAGGAGGTCGGATTCAACTGGCAGGTTCGTCCCGGTGAAGAAAAACTTCAAAATAAATACTAAGGCCCTCATTCTGACCTTGGCGGGTGGCGGAGGCCGCCCGCCAAAGTCCCGCCGTCAGGTTACCGTTCCGCGGTCGAAAGACCGCGGCGGTAATTCTGACTTTCCCGCTGGGCTGGCGGGCGGTCGCCTTCAGACCGCCAGCCAGCCCAGCGGGAAAGAGGCTTCCACGATGAAGCCGGCTCGGAATCGAGCCGGCGGAGTGGAAGCTGTGCGACGGGTGCAGTTGCACCCGTCGCGTATTTCACTGTCTGCGCAGCAGACAGTGAAATACATGTAGGGGCCCTCTTACGGGGGCCCCTGCAATGCCCATGCCAGTGGCATGGGCACTGCAGGGGCCCCCAGGGGCCCCGCGACCCCCCCTACCGCCATCCGGATCCCGGCGGTCGGACCGCCGGGATCTGGATGGCGGTAGGGGGGGTCGGAATCCCCGCGGCAGTGCAGCAAGCTGCGCCGCCGTGGAGGATTCAATGGGGCGGCGGTACACTGGCGGGAGCCCGCCAGTGGTGCCGGTCCGACCGCGGCTTTACCGCCGCAGTCGGAATCCCCATTGGAGCACCGCCGGCCTGTCGGCGGTGCTCCCGCGGTCCTCCGCCCTGGCGGTCTTTGACCGCCAGGGTCAGAATGAGGGCCTAAGTCAGAAGGTAACTTTTTAACCGAGGCCTCCCGCGACCTGTAGCCGAGCAGGGCTTCATTGCGGTCGGCCTGAAAGTTTGACTTTGCCCCGGTCGAGGTGCAACCAGATGACCCGATTGGCGCTTTTTGTTTCTAAGCGCTAGAAAAGTAATAATTCTTTAAAAATTCATATCTCCGGTTCCCCTGAACCGATTTTAATCGTTTTTGTGTCATTTTAAAGATAAAAATATAAACTATTTTTATGAATTTGGTTTTGGATTTTTAAACTGTTTCCTGTGTTTTATTTAATTACTGTTTTGTGATATTTGAATGCTTTACACTTTGGCCCTCATTCTGACCCTGGCGGGCGGAGGACCGCGGGAGCACCGCCGACAGGCCGGCGGTGCTCCAATGGGGATTCCGACCGCGGCGGTAAAGCCGCGGTCGGACCGGCACCACTGGCGGGCTCCCGCCAGTGTACCGCCGCCCCATTGAATCCTCCACGGCGGCGCAGCTTGCTGCACCGCCGCGGGGATTCCGACCCCCCTACCGCCATCCAGATCCCGGCGGTCCGACCGCTGGGATCCGGATGGTGGTAGGGGGGGTCGCGGGGCCCCTGGGGGCCCCTGCAGTGCCCATGCCACTGGCATGGGCATTGCAGGGGCCCCCGTAAGAGGGCCCCTACATGTATTTCACTGTCTGCTGCGCAGACAGTGAAATACGCGACGGGTGCAACTGCACCCGTCGCACAGCTTCCACTCCGCCGGCTCAATTCCGAGCCGGCTTCATCGTGGAAGCCTCTTTCCCGCTGGGCTGGCGGGCGGTCTGAAGGCGACCGCCCGCCAGCCCAGCGGGAAAGTCAGAATTACCGCCGCGGTCTTTCGACCGCGGAACGGTAATCTGACGGCGGGACTTTGGCGGGCGGCCTCCGCCGCCCGCCAAGGTCAGAATGAGGGCCTTTGTCTCCTAAGTTAAGCCTTGACGCTCGTTGCCAAGCTACCAAGGGTTGAGCTGGGATTAATTTACTGAGACCTAACTGTACCTATGTTGAGGTTAGTGGCTTGTTGCTAGGTGTAGGTACCTACCTGCCCTACCAATAACCCATTTTCCAACACCTGTGTAATTGAGATCCTCTCCTTACATCTTCAAACCATATAATTCTTTGATCAATGCAGGGTTAGGCAAGGTTACAGTACCAAATAATCCATGTAGGAATCCTAAATATTCTAGCACGTGTTTTGGCAATGCTTTTGTCTTGATATTATTGGATTTTTGGGCAGTATTTGACACAGTCATTCTATATTCTACAGTTTCAACTAAAAATGGCCAGAGTGGGGTCTATGTCTTAGCCTGCTGTATATCTTTCCTGACTGATCTCTCTGAAGCAATCATTTTACCTCTGTTTCAATTCATTCTTTCAAGAAACATCTGTGGTGTCCCTTAGGGCTCTGCTCTCAGCCCAACACTCTTTATTCTATGTGTCTTTCCACTGGCTAGGAGTGCTCTTATGGCTTTACCTTCTGTTACACTGATGATGCCCATCTCCCTCTGAGACTAGATGGCACTCTTACCACAATAAGGTTGAAAATCTAGTGTTGCATGTTATCCATTGCCTAGTGAACGAAGGTGAAGGACCTTAGAATAAATACTTAATAAATTGTAATTCTAACATTTTGTAATCTCAGGATGAGGAATTCTATGTTGTGGCCAGCTGAACTGCCCACACCTCTTCCACCAATCTCATCTGCTAGAAATCATGGGGTCATCTTAATGCAAGCCTATTATTTCATGAGCATATCTCAAAAGCATAGTCTACATGTTTCTTTTGGTCATGACTCTTAGAAAGTTCTCTCCTTCTATCCCATGGGATGTTGGACTTCACATAACAGTTGTTTCACCTGTAGACCATTCAAAGTACTGCAGCCTGATTGTTAACTGGACTAAAAATGTCTGTCTTATATCTAAACACCTGCTTGCACTACTTTGGCTGACGAGTAAGATTAGGTTTCTCTTCAAAACTCCCTGTTTTTGTCACCAGGCTTTTAATGTGATGGGTCTGAGATACATCCAAAAATGATTTATACCATATCAGCCCGCTCGTTCCCTGTGAAACAATACAGCCACTCTTCTTTAGGAGGCAGTACCTCGCTGTACAAATGGAATTGAATACCACTTCATCTTTGTCAAACAGATTCTCACCCCCTATTCAGAAAAGTTAAAACCCTATCTTTTTACACAATAAATAAAAGTGATTGGGCTTTGGTCTATTTACAGATATTCATACTGTACCAGAGCAGAGACACCCTTTGTGGTTAACCATTGTACTTTATACAGTTTCAATCAAAAAATCTATCAAAAAAGTAAAAACAAAAGGGATGTATTAAGATGTTGTAAGAAGAAGGACTGAAGACAAGTGAGCTGTGAAAAGAGAATAGTTTGCAAACATGTGGTAGGAAATGGGAGGTGTGAAAGGACAAGATGAGAGGTTTGCAAGGAGATAAAGGCAAACTGCAACTGTGGAATATTATTCAGGGATATGCAACTGACTGCTTCTGCGGGTGAGACACTGAAATTTGTGGACAGACCGCTCACCAAAGAGCTTGTTTTCATAATGGAGAATATGCTGCTGAGGATTCCTGAGCAAATGAGGAGCTCCTTTTGCTGGCGTAGATGGAGATGAATGTGATGAAGCACCACAGGGAGCAGGATCCGTCGTGATTCTAGAGAAGAGAAACAAGTTGTTATTCAACTATCAAACTAAATAATTCAAGTGCCAGAGCTACAATCCAGAAAGATACCTACTAACAAATTATCGCTGGCACACATTTGAGAAACAGATTTTCAATACACAAACAAGCACAGCAACTCTGATTTTATACCATGTTCATGTGACTAGCTGTTTGGAGCAGCTGTTTAGGAAATTAATCTGGCTAAGTAGAATCATATATAAACGCATTTACTGTACAGCAGGTCCCAAACATCTTCTGTCTATTTTCTCTATCTTTCTATGTACTTGCAGAATCATACAAATGTTCTGCCTGGCATTGTTATACCACTAAGATGAAAATATCAACTTGCGCATACTTCGACATCAGAATAACCACAACCTCCATAACCCAAATTAACCATACATAGAACAGTGTAGATTTACTTTTCTTCTCAGTCTATATCTATTTACCTTGATGATATCAATATTGCGGAATCAATATTGTGGAATTGAAACAAGTGCAGGTTGATATAGGGCCAGATGTACAAAGCTATTTTGGTGGTCGCAAACAGCAAATTTAGGGGGTCATTCCAAGCTTGGCGGGTGGCGGGAGCCGCCCGCCAAGCGGGAACCGCCAGAAGACAGTACCGCGGTCTTTTTCGGCGGTCATTCTGGGTTTCCACTGGGCTGGCGGGCGACCGCCAAAAGGCCGCCAGCCAGCCCAGTGGGAAACACCCTTCTACGATGAAGCCGGCTCCGAATGGAGCCGGTGGAGTGGAAGGTGTGCGACGGGTGCAGTAGCACCCGTCGCGAATTTCAGTGTCTGCTAAGCAGACACTGAAATTCAAAGTGGGGCCCTCTTACGGGGGCCCCTGCAGTGCCAATGCCATTGGCATGGGCACTGCAGGGGCCCCCAGGGGCCCCACGACACCCCTCACCGCCATCCTGTTCCTCGCGGTCGAAACCGCCAGGAACAGGATGGCGGTGAGGGGGTCGGAATCCCCCATGGCGGCGCAGCAAGCTGCGCAGCCATGGAGGATTCCCCTGGGCAGCGGAAAGTCGGCGGTACACCGCGACTTTCCATTTCTGGCCGCGGCTGTACCGCCGCGGTCAGAATGCCCAAAGGAGCACCGCCAGCCTGTTGGCGGTGCTCCCGCGGACCCCGGCCCTGACGGTATTTACCGCCAGGGTCGGAATGACCCCCTTAGTCTTTTGCTAGAGCAAAATGGCCTTGTAGCATGTGTCATCCCTATTTTGCAAGTCAGTAACCTGTTACTGACTAGTAAAATAGGGATTGCGACTCCCTATTAGAAAGGGGTGTTCCAAAAGCATCCATTCCTAATAGCGACCCACAGGCCCATGTACGATTGTTTTGTGAGCGTGAATGCAGTTGCAAACCAATCACAGTTACCACCAATTTCAAATTGGCGGTAATCCATTTGCAAAAGTTGGCTGTGTGAATGGGGGTGTCAAAATATTAAATAATACAACAGGTTGCAAAAATAGGCTCTGTAGCAACACACCAGGGGACTTCAAAAGATTCTGACTCGCATGTGTTGAGCGGATGTGGATGGAGACAAACGCTAGCAGTCCCATACTTAAAAGATTTGTATACTTGGGCTTGTAGGTTGAAGTCCCCTGGTGTGTTGCTACAGAGCCTATTTTTGCAACTTGTTGTATTATTTAACAACACTGAGTCCTGATGATGGTCTGACAGACCACTGACTACCACTACAGGCCGAAACATCGATATTACCTTCTCATTTGACAAACTGAATTGAAAGTCCATGATATTGCTTGAACTAGGACTGTAAACCAGGCAATTATTGTGCAGAACTGTGTCATGAGGAGGGTTATAAACCCTTCCTGGATCCGCAGTTGGGATTCAATCTTATGATCTAGAGGGGTTATATACAGTGTTGTTGTTTATGAAATGGACATTTGTTGGAATTGTTGTAATTTTTTTTAAACTTCCTCAATCCTATTGAGTAATTGTTATATTTACTGACTTACAGTAGTGTCAGTGTCCTCGCGGTCTCCCTGAGAACACTGTGATCCGAAGGTTCTCGGGATCGCGAGGAAACGTGGAGTTCGGAATCGGTTGGGGAAAGTTGAATGGAGTGTGTGGCCTGTTTTGGTTGATGGCACCTGGAATAAATCTTAACATACTCTTGTTAATTGATCGTGCATCATTATAACACTGGCGACGAGAGCCTGGAGGAGACAAGCGTTACCATCAACCTCTCATGAACCCACGAATCTTACTGTTTAGTCACACCAGTTGACTGCTGGGCGTCGTTTTCAACAGGTCAAGCGTTCCTGATCTTCGTGACTGATGCTGTCCTAATTGGGACAGTGAAACTGCTGATATTTCAGGAGGCGCTGCGATACTCGACACAGTGTCCGGTGGGCTGCGTTCATGTGTGCGATGCGACTTTTGGATTTGCCGGTTGTTTTCTCTTGAGCATACGCACAAAACAATTGAACATTTTCAAAGGAGTTTGACTTGTCTGTGTACACGGATACATATTTGGTGTTATTTGGCGGCCATTTTAGGTGTATTATTTTTCTTCAAACTACGTGATTAGTTTATTGTATGCTTCAGCTGTAAAGCTATTAAGCTCCTTGCACCAATTCATGAACTAGTTGGAAATGTCGATTTTACAAGTATTATTATTGTCACAATGGCAAATACTACAATGTCACAGCCTCCTGCATTTTTATCAAACAAAGGTGACCCAATCTTGCCGTGGAAACGCTGGAAAAATCTATTTGATTCCTATTTAATAGGGATTGGAGGTGAAAAGTTTTCCCCTTTAAGGAAACAAAGTGTACTTCTGCACAATTTAGGAGTGGAAGGCAGGAATATATATGACAGTTTGGAAATATTGCAGATTGGTGGAGCTGAAGGTGAACCAAGAAATGTGTACGAGATGTCAACCAAAATGTTAGCACTACATTTTGAATCCAAGCTAAATATAGTCCTTGAAAGACATAAGTTCTTTGCCAGAACTCAAGGGAAAACAGAAAGTGTAGGAAATTTTGTTGCTTCCCTGCGAACTTTAGCGCGTACATGTGATTTTGGTGACCTTACTGACTCTCTTATCAGAGATCAGCTAGTGCGTTGTACCAACAATAGACGTGTGCAAGAAAAGTTGTTAACAAAAAACCCTGATCTGAGAGAGGCGATTGCAATAGTGGAAGGAATGGAAAGCACCAGCAACTGGATTAAAGAAATGCATGATCCTGGAACACACTCTGGTGGTCATTCCGACCTAGGCGGGCGGCGGTTGCCGCCCGCCCGTCGGAAGCCGTCTGAATACCGCCCCGCGGTCAATAGACCGCGAGGGGTATTCTGACTTTCCCGCTGGGCCGGCGGGCGATCTGATTCAGATCGCCCGCCGGCCCAGCGGGAAAGCGCCTTCCACAAGGAAGCCGGCTCGGAATCGAGCCGGCGGAGTGGAAGGCGTGCGACGGGTGCAGCAGCACCCGTCGCGCTTTTCAGTGTCTGCATCGCAGACACTGAAAAGCCTAGTTGGGCCCTGTTAGGGGGCCCCTGCCGTGCCCATGCCATGGGCATGGGCACGGCAGGGGCCCCCAGGGGCCCCGCGACCCCCCCACCGCCATCCTGTTCATGGCGGCTTTCCTGCCATGAACAGGATGGCGGTAGGGGGGGTCAGAATCCCCTCGGCGGCGCAGCGAGCTGCGCCGCCTTGGAGGATTCTAAGGGGCAGTGGAAAACCGGCGGGAGACCGCCGGTTTTCCCGTTCTGACCGCGGCCAAAGCGCCGCCGTCAGAATGACCAAGGGAGCACCGCCGGCCTGTCGGCGGTGCTCCCGCCCCCGTTGGCCCTGGCGGTAGAGAACCGCCAGGGTCAGAATGAGGGCCTCTGTCTCTGAATCTGATACTATAAAAGTGACTAGTGATCGTGATGAAGTGTTAAAAGTCAGTTTCGACAACAAAAAAGGAAAAGAAAATAAAGAAATGCGATGTTACCGTTGTGGCAACTCAGGACATACTGCTAACAGTTCAAATTGTTACGCTAAGAATTCTGTTTGTAGGAAGTGTGGAAAAAGTGGCCACTATGCAAGTGTTTGCAAAGCTGAAAAACAGTTGAATGTAGATTCTATTACGGACAATATGGGCAAAATGGTGTTCTGCGTGAAGTATGGTGATGGTTATGTTGTAAACAGTGTAGGAACTGTGGATGAGGGACCTATAGTTATGCCTGAATGTGCTGTTAGAATAGATGACAAAGTTGTTAAGGTGCTGGCAGACTCAGGATCTCCATACACCATGGTAGGGGACAAGAATTGGTACACAATATTTGGCAATATATATGGTCCTTTAGAAGAACCAGATATTAGTCCAGTGAGTTATGGTGGCACCAAGATTGACATAATAGGTTATAAGGTTATGACAATTCAATTTCAAGATAAAATGACTGTAGGAAAGGTTTATGTAGCCAAAAGAGGGGACAATTTGTTGGGCTGGCGACATCAGCGGGATATGGGTATTAAGTTAAATCCTAACGCTGCATGTCAAGTCTTGGTGGTGAATGAGCAAGATACCAATCTTGATATTTTTGAGGAATTTCCTTCTGTGTCAATGATAAGCTGGGGTGCCTTAATGGTTTTGAACACGATAATTCTCAAGAGTAATGCAACTCCTTTGGTGCAGAAAGTGAGAAAAGTCCCAAGATTAATGTTAGAACCTCTCAAGAAAGAACTTACAAGATTGTTGGATTTGGGCGTAATTGAAGAAATTGAATCTTCTGAGTGGTTAGCCCCAGTAGGTTTGGCACCGAAGGAAGGTGGGAAACAGATTTGCATGTGTGTGGACCTCAGGGAGCTCAACAAACACATTTGGGTGGATCGTCAACCTTTGCCGAATATTTCAGAAGAATTATCAGGGTTGAATGGCTCAAAGTTTTTCAGTGTTCTTGACCTATCGTCGGCTTACCACCAAATTGTCCTTCATCCTGATTCTAGACATTTGACGTCTTTTGTGACGCCGTTGGGAGCGCACCGATTCTTGAGGATGCCGTTTGGGCTAGCCTCGGCTGCCGCTTGTTTTCAACGAATTATGAAAAAGGTTTTAGAAAGTGTAACTGGCATTCTATTTTTCCAGGATGATATCTTGGTACATGGAAGAACGCTAGGTGAACATGACAAGATTTTAAGAAGAGTATTAGGGAAACTGTCTTCATCTGGTTTAACTGTAAAGATGCAAAAATGTAAGTTAAGGGTCACTTCTGTTTCTTATTTGGGTCATACCATTTCAGGTGAAGGCATAAAGCCCAAACTGGAGCTAGTTAATTCCATTATCCTAGCTCCTGAACCAAAAGATAAAGATAGTGTACGATCGTTCCTGGGCCTGGCAGAGTATTACTCCAAATTTATTATGAATTTTTCCAGTATAGTTCAACCTTTGAGGTCTCTTCTTAAAAAAGGTACTGAATTCAATTGGTCTGAAGAGTGTAAGGTGTCTTTTGAATTGGTGAAAAACAGTATTGGCAAGATGCCGACTTTAGGACATTTTAACAGTTTTGCTAAAACTATATTGTATACTGATGCAAGCATTAATGGATTGGGGGCTGTATTAACTCAGAAGGTGGAGGGAGAAGAAAAGGCTATTGCTTTTGCATCCCGTTCCCTTAAGGATGCAGAACAGAATTATTCGGTCATTGAGAGGGAAGCTCTTGTTTGTTCTTGGGCAATCAAGCATTTTAAGTTTTATTTATGGGGTTTGCCTTTTGTAGTGAGAACTGACCATAAGCCCCTTGTCCAAATTTTTTCCTCAAAGAAAAATGAAGACTTGTCACCCAGAATAAAAAGGTGGGTTGAAGGCCTATTAGACTACAATTTTCAAGTGGAATATATACCTGGTACAAGGAACTGTGTAGCGGATTTCTTGTTCCGAGCCTCCATTGACAGTGGAGATGAAAGGTTGGATGATGTTGGAGTAATAAATTGGGTGAGAGAAATAGCTATAGCTGAAGAGGTATGGAAGAGTGTGAGAGAAGAAGATCTTTCTAGGAAGATACTTGTTGAATTTATTGTAAAGGGGTGGCCAGAATTTAAAGATGTTCCTGATGACTTGAAGGGGTTTTGGAATGTACGAGATGAACTTTGTTGTAATGATGAGGAGTTGTTTAGAGGGAGTAAAACTATTCCTCCTATGGGCGTAAGGGATAAGATTGTCAATTTAGCCCATGAAGGCCACATGGGTAGAAATTTTACTAAATGTAGGCTTAGAGAAGTGTATTGGTGGCCAGGTTTAGACCGAGATGTTGAGGCTGTAGTTAAAGACTGTGTATCCTGTGCACACAGTGATAAATGCAAGTCTGTAGTCAAAACTCCACTTTCCCCTGTTAATGTACCAAAAAGACCTTGGATGAAGTTGGGGCTTGATTTCATGGGCCCATTTCACTTATTACCTGCAAATGAACGTTATGTGATGCTTCTGGTAGATTATACCTCGAAGTGGGTTGTAACAAAGTGTGTAGGCACTCTAGACACTAATGCTGTGATTGAATTTCTTAAAGAGGAGTTCTCGCGTGAAGGAGTGCCCAGTCAATTAGTGACGGATAATGGAGTGCAATTGACTTCTCAGGAAATGCAAGATTTCCCGAAGTTGTTGGCTATATTACATCTGAGAACAGCTCTGTACCTACCTCGAGCTAATGGTCTTGCTGAAAGGATGAACAGAATGGTGAAATATTGTGTTCAAGAGGCTGTTCGGACTAGAATGCCACTTCATGATTTGCTTAGAGAAATGTGGTGGGCACATCGCAACACCCCCAATATGGTCACTTCAATTTCTCCTTTTGTGTATTTAAGAGGAAGAGTGCGTTGTACTAAAATGAATCCTGCATGGATGGATGGAATGTTGCGACAATCAGATCAGCTAGGTGAGAAGTTGAATAAGGGTCCTGAATTGAGAAGGTCTTATCAGCAAAAGTATAAAAATAGATTTGATTTCAAACATAATGCATCTGAAGTAAAATGGTATGTAGGTGATAGGGTACAAGTGAAGAAACCTGGTTTTGGGAAGAAAGGGATGTCAGGATTCATGGGTCCATTCTGCATCAAGGAAGTTAGACGGAATGTTGTGATTTTAGACAATGGTGATGCATGGAGCATGTCCAGGATTGTGAAGTGGAGTAAACCATCTGGATCTCACAGTCAGGACTTGCGGAAATCTCATGTGCACAGTGGATCCAAGGACTTTCTAACTTCTGGTGAATCCAACAGACTTATGCATCAAGACAACATGCCTGAAATCTCTACTGAGTTAAAATGGAACTTCAGAGTTCATCGCAAGCCACGTTGGCTAAAGGATTTTGTGTCTTGAGACATATATGTTTTTTATATACTGTGTTTTTATATTTCTCTGTACTTCCTTTCATTGTTATTTTATAATTGTTCTGTATTCCTATTTAGTAGTTGTGAAAGTAAGGGGGATGTGTTATATTTACTGACTTACAGTAGTGTCAGTGTCCTCGCGGTCTCCCTGAGAACACTGTGATCCGAAGGTTCTCGGGATCGCGAGGAAACGTGGAGTTCGGAATCAGTTGGGCAAAGCTGAATGGAGTGTGTGGCCTGTTTTGGTTGATGGCACCTGGAATAAATCTTAACATACTCTTGTTAATTGATCGTGCATCATTATAACAGTAATATATTGGATTTTAACAGTACGGAGTTGTCATATTCATTAATTGAAGACTGGATAATATGTACGCATACTATATCGAAATAATTCCTCTAGGAGCATTTTTAAGTGAGACATTGTCTGTACCCAGTTCCTAGGGGAATACTGGGTTGCACCTAAGTGTGTTTATTTAAAAAGCAGTTACAAGCCTGGTGGTCTGCTAACCCCAACAGGCCACCATCCCTGTGAGTGCCAGGCATTCCCAAATGGGTCATAAATTGTGACCTGCCTCATGAATATTCATGAGGCATGTTCCTTGCGACCCACTTAGGAATTGCTAACAGTGTCTTAGACACTGTTGTACATTTTGTTTTGCGACTTGCAAAAAATTGCAAATTGTGAGTCGCAAAAATATGGTCGTACATCTGGCCACTAGACTTCTGGATTGTGGTAGAACACCTACACTTCTAAATCAAGACACGCATAGATTTGACTTTGCTGTGAGAACAATGAGTAAATGCCAGAGCTTCAGACAGTAGTGTAGTGGGACTTTCTATGCATGTTCGTAATCAACCAGGCTCTATCCTAAATGGTGGCTCTACATCTGAAAGTAGATCTCAGGGTTCTGCCTTCTGTCTAAAATTTAAACAGGGGCCCCCTCGGGAAAAATAACTTGAAACGAAAACCACGCTTTTTTTGGACAATGTATAACCAAAGTACACTGGTGACAAAAGGACAGGACTCTATGTCCAAGAGGATGTGCATCAGCCCTAACATCGATAGCTGGGGCTGGCAAGAAGCAGAAAAATTAGCGCTATAAAGGGCCATCCGCACTTGACCGTAACTGGAACAGGTGTTCGAAAACATTAAAAAAAATATTTCAAATGCTTTATACTTTGGTTTTTGTTTTGATAACATCAAGCAGAATTGTTCCAGGATCCCACGTGTCACAGTAATTACCCTAAATGTCACCCCACGATGAAGACCTCACGACAGAAAAGTAAACCTATTAATTTCAATGTTATTTACTTTACATCTGCCAATGTTTAAGAAAATAAATTACTTTTTAAATACACAGCAGTATTATTAAGTATACAGTGTAATCCAGTGCACAGGTCAGTAACCCTGGGTACAGTGGTCCCGTGTGGTGCTACACCCATTGATTCCCCTGGTGCTAATCTCTCCTGGAAGACCCCCTGATAGGTTTATCCCCTGCAGCAATTAAGGCAGAATGACTAAGTTGTAGTTTTCCACTGCCCTACAATTGAGCTGTGCACGTATTTTAAATCTTCTTACTCCTGGTGGTGTTGTTCATGCTCACCCAGCATGCATCTGGTGTCCTCACTGTCCATCCATTAGATGGGGGTTCACGTGGATTAAAGCCACTTCTAGATGCCACTAAGGAGGCCCATAACTGCCTTCACGTCTTTGCAGGTGGCTGCTCGGGCTTAGTTCAGCTTTGATGGGCGGCCATCTGGCCATAAATATGGAGTTCGTTCAGACTAGGCAATTTGATGGGCACCGAAGAAGGTAAATAACCCAGTGGTCGCAATCATTGCAGTAGCTGCAGTCCCAACTGGACCAACACAGTCACTACAGCAGTTGCAGCCATAAGCAGGCCAATGCACTCACCATAGCAGTTGCAGTCCTGATCTGGTCAGCCCAGTTACCACAGCAGCTGCAGTCCCAGGAACCTTTCTTAGAGAACAGAGGACCCCATGCAGCTGATCACACATGGTTTCGGTCTCAGGTAGCCTGCTTTTGTTAGGTGTTCCTCAGTCCATGGGACAATCTGAGCTTCACCAATCAGCCTCCTTGCCTCACTCAGCAGGCAGACAGACAGGCTTTTAGGCACTAGCCAGACCCTCAGCTCTTCCAGCAGAGAGTGCAGACTTCAAGTGAAGTCCCCTCACCTCGGTGAGAATGGCTATTAAACAGACACACCAGCCCTGGACCCATAGCAGTTGTTTCAAGGGCGTTGTGGAGCACTCTCCTCTGTGGTTATGAAGGAATTGGAACTGGAACAAAAAGGAGTGGTTTGGGTTTCGCTTCTCCACACATTTTCTTGAAAGTGGATTTGGAATCACTTTCTTAAACTTCAGAAAGTCTGGGGTGGCTCTTATTTCAGGTGCCCTTCTCAGGCTGCTCTCTAGGCACAGTCTTTGTGTAGTGTGATGCTTTACCCAGCAGGTAGCACTGGAGCGGTCTTCAAAGTGTAATACCCACAACACAGGCACAATTAACTGTGAGGTTTCTGCACTTGGCTGTATTCAGCCTCTCTGAAGCAGTAATGAGGGCAGGCCTGATTGAGAAAATTAATTACCTTGCAGAGCAGAAACTGCAGTTCTACCCCTTACAACTAAAATCATTTGACTGGCAGAGCCCAGGAAGAACTAGTCAGCTGACACTTGCTAGTAGAAATCCTCAAGGAATTTCTACAGGTAGCCCTGTCTCTGTGTTCCTCGCTTTAGCATCTGGATCGCCACCCTCCAGCCACAGGAACGCAGGTAATACACTTACAGTGTATGGTGAAGCTATTATCATTCCCCATATTGAACCATGCAAAATCAGAGGGATTGAAAAAAAATCTCACTGGCTAATGCTTGGATTCATTTATACACAGAGTGATATTACTGCACATGTGCTACACACACTTTACATTCTCATACACACTTAACATACACACAAGATGTCAGTTTGAGGTATTCACATAACAACAGAAATTTACCCAAAGAGGGTTTGTAGGCCATGGTTTCGGTGATTCAGATAAAAAGGTATGGTCACACTATAATTCCAAAAAATACAGAAGGCGGTTACAAATGTTAAATGTGCTATACCCAATACAGTGACAGTAGTCCTCTTTCCACTAAGAGGAAATGTATGGTATCCCCTTCTCGCCAAAGGTCCAGGACCTTATACAGTCAAGGACATCCCTGGGCCTCTGCACACATACCTAATTAGTGTGACATGAGGGCGGGTAAATGAAAGCAAGGATACAAGATACAGAATCAGACGGGCATTCAGAGAAGGGATACATACCTCCACACCATGAGGAAGACTGTCCTATCCCAAAAAACATGTTGCATTATCTGCTCAAAAACTTTAATTAGGTATTTTCAAAAATCTTCGAAATACTTCTACCCTTTCTTGCCACCACTCATCATTGACTGCATGGACTCTGTTCATCTCTTTTAACACAAGTAGTTTAGTTGCCACACAAATCTGTGGTCTGTGTGCAAACATGCCATACTTGCCTGGGAAGGAGAAAAGGCGACTGTCCACAGTGCGGGCAATGGACTGCAGCTTCACCACATCCATGGACTGCCCAATGTGCACTGTGCTTGGCATGCTCCCCAGAGTTCCACGAACAAACTCTGCCACCTCCTGTACAGTAAACATCTGCAACAACTCATCGAAGATGGCAGGAAATGAATTCAATAAAGCTGCCTGTAAAGGACAAAAAGCAAGCCTCAGGGAAGAAAACAGGTGATGTTGGCAATATCATCAATCTTAAACACTGATGCAGTAAATGCAGACTTCTCATACACATGTTGTCTCATGTTGTACAGAACAAGAAATGCAGAGACACACATACTTAAGACTTAAACACACACATACACCCAACCCCACCACACACACAGATTTTCACACCATATTGTTTCTCATACAGTTTTCAGAACGATGCAATTTCATTCATATATGGTTTAATTCAATGATTTATAGGGCTTCAGAATAGAGACTTGTCTATGTCCCCATGAAAACACTCTGTGACACCTGTACAGTTGGTCAGTGGCAAAAAAGAGCTGCACACATTCACACATGTATAGTCTTACACAAGCAGAGTTTAACATACGCATTGTGCCACACATACAGATCGATATGCAGCATCATGCAGGTGTAACAATACTGGGGTTGACAAAAGTATTAACATTGCTCAGTGAGAATGTTCGATTGCCAGAGTATCCCTACGGATGTTTCCGAGAGATCACTGAATGGTTCAGGTTAAATCAGGTGGTGGGATGAAATATCTGGAATAGCAGCCCTATGACCTCCATTCATTTTCACAATAGCTACCTTTCATACTTCCATTCTGCTTCAAGCCTTATATCAGACACTTTGCTTTAGACACTTCCAAGTATTTTCCTTTCTGTCTTGCACTTCTCCCTACTCAAGGACCCTATGTTCCCTAGACCTCAGATACTACTAATGCTGTTTCACGGTCTATGGTACTTTCATCCTCATCCAGTGCTCTATACTGCACAGATGCCCCTTATCCTTTCATCTCCCTCTGGTGGTGGGATCTCTGCCTCTTGAGCTTGAGATACAATTGTCGAAGGATTTCTATGCCCAGCGAGGTTTACATCCTCTGCCTGTACATGTATCTTTTGTATTACTTAAGTGATGGTGCAGATTCCAGGCCTGCATCCCTGCAATCATGTCACACCTTTTATGAGCATCAATGCACATGCAATGCAGTGCTTTGTGGCGCAACCACCAGTACCAATCTACTTTTTGTAATGACAGTACAAAGCCAGATTTACTTAGATTGTCCTGGCTTTACGTGAAATCCTAGCATCAAATAAAAGCAAACAAAATTAAGAAGGAAGAAGAATATCATATGATATTTCTCTTTGTTACCTGTATAATTTGAACATGTTTATACATTTTACTCACCCTTAGGGAAATGGCTTTGTGCCAAAATTTGTACTGGAGCAGGTACTGCTAGCCCATCTTTGCTCTTTATACACTTCTTGCTAAAGCACATTGTTTTCTCTCAGGATGTGTTATGTTACATTCTGTTTATTTGTAAAGTGCACTATCACTCACAAGGATGTCTTGGGGCTGAGCAAGTGTGTGTGCGTGGCCCTACGTATAACAGGTTGGGTAATTGAAAAGTCAGGTCTTCCAATTCTTGCAGAATTTAAAAGGCTCTGATGTGGACTGGGAGTTAGTTCAACACTTCATGAGTGATTTAAGAGAATGGCTGTCCTCCTGATCTGGTTCTGTGTATCTTTAGGATCTATAGTTAGAAGTCCTGCAGAGGTGTCTGGGTGGTTGGTGGAAGGAGATGCAACTGTTCAGGTAGGTGAGGCCTGAGTTGTGTATTGCCCAGAGTGTGTGAGTGAGGAGTTTTAATTGAGAGCATTTGTGTATTAGGAGTCAGTGCAGTTCCATGAGGTGTGGTGTGAAGTGAGCTCTGTGTGGGGTAGTTGAGGGTGAGTCTGGCTGCTGTGTACTGGATTATTTGTAGTCTTCTAGTGAGTTGCTCAGTGAACCTGGTGTAGAGGGTGTTCCCACAGTCTAACTACGGGGTTACTAGGGCATGTGTGACAGTTTTTCTAGTGCATCTAGGGAGCCATTTGAAGATCTTCTTCAGCATCTTCAAGATGTGGGAGCAGGATGGACTGACTGTGTTGATTTGTGCGGTCATGTCCAGTTTGTTGTTGATGATTATTCTGAGGTTCTTCAAGAGGGTTCTGGGTGTGGATCTGAGTTCAGTCAGTCACCAGTTGAAGTCCACTGGCAAGGTGTTCTTGCCAAAGTTCACTACTTCTATCTTGATAGAGTTAAGCTTGATGGAGTTGGTTTACATCCAGTTAGCAACTTCGGTCATGCAGGTTGTGAACTTGTTTCTTGTCTCGGGGGCCTTGTCCGAGAGAGAGAATAGGAGTTGCATTTCATCTGTGTAGGAGAGGATGTTGATGTCTTGTACGTGGATGACACTGGCCTGAAGGAACATGTATGCATTGAAGAGGATGGGGTTAAGAGATGAGACTTGAGGCACTCTGAGGATATGTTTGAGGGCTTCCCAGGAATAAAACTGTAGACTGCCTGCTTGTCCTTTATTTGTTGAGAAGGAGCAGATGTAGCAGAGTGTGGGTCCTTGGATGCGTAGAGGAAGTGGTGTGACACCACGTGAAATGTTGCAGAGAGGTCCAGGAGAATGAGGGCTGCCATGTCACCTGTGTCAAGGAATATGCAGATGTTGTCTGTGGTGATGATGAGTGCAGTTTCTGCACTGTGGTTAGGCCTCAATCCCAACTACGTGGAGTCGAGGAGCCAGTGGTTGCTGAGGTGGTCAAAAAGACATTGGTTGATTCTCTAAGTTTCTCTAAGATCTTTGCTGGATATGGTAGGAATGTGAAGAATCTGTTGCTGGAAAGCGTGTCTGGTTCAGTGGATGGTTTCATGAGCAGGGGCATGACAGTGGCATGTTTTCAAGTAGCCAGGGATGAGGCTGAGTCAACAGAGGCACTGAGGGTGGGTTTTAGTGCTTTATTGATCAGTAGGAGTTCTTTGGTGAAGGCATGGCGGGGGCAAGGTTCAGATGGAGCCCCCAAGTTGATGGTCTTCATGGTAGTAATTATTTCAAAAGTGGTGACAACAGGCCACAAAGTCAGGGTTCGTTCATTGGTCTTGTTAGGAAGTTGAGTTGCAATGGTGATGGGGTACGGTTAAGTGTTAAAGTTGCTGTATATGGAGGTGTTTTTTACAGAAGAAGCTTGTTGCAAATGTCTTGCGAGGGGTGCTGTTGCTGGAGAAATGCTGAAATATTTGATGATTATGAAGATTTTCTTGCTGCTGTTAGTTCTGGTGTCAAAGTGATCTGCAAGAGCTGTGCACTTTGTCTTTCGTATTTGCTGATGGTAGAGTCTTAGAGCTGCTTTGAAGATGTCTTTATCTGTGGTGGTCTTTGTTTGTGCTCCAGGTGCTTGCAGTGGCATTTTGTCAGCCTGAGTTCCACTCTATAACAGCTGGCCTGTGGTTGGGCTGTTAGGTTGCACTTGAGGAGAGCCACAGTGTCTGTGTGTGTAGTGATCCATCTGTTGAGGTTTTTGATGGCTTTCAGCAAGTTGCTTGTGTAGTTGGGTTAGTGCTTGGAGAGGCCAGAAGCACACTTCTCATATGAGATGCTTTTCCAGCTTCGGCGGGTGGTTATGTTGGTGTAAGGTTTCTGATGCTGAAGAATGGGTATGGTGAAACAGACAAAGGCATAGCCTGTCCAGGTCATAGTTACTGGTTTGTCGACACAACGGTTCCACGCAGGTAGAAGTTGGCTGTGATGCGTATCTTGATCATGAGGTGATCCATGTAGCTGTTGGGGGTGGCTGCGTCAGTGGTGCAGCAGATGGTATCTTCGCATATGATGGTGACTCCACATTCGGGCTTGTGCTGGCAGCCTTACCTAATGAGCTTGTAGCCAGTGAGGAAGGCATTAACAATGTGGGGTTCCGAGGTTGGGTTTAGCCGTGTTTCTATGAGAACGAGCAGGTCTGGATGGTTGTGCAGTAGGTCCTATATCTCAGTGGTATATTTGGTGAGTAAGCGGGTGTTGAGGACAATGCATGCACACATGGTATGTTGTTTGGTCTGTGTGAGCGTGAGCAGATGGCTGGTTTGTGTGAGTGAGAGGGGGGATGCGGGCTGTTCATGTGGGATTGGTTGGTGTAAGATGTGGGTGAAAGTATGAGAACTTGCAGGAGGTGCAAGTGAATGCTCGGCCTCTGTTGTGTGGTGTGGTAGCAGTGCCGTGAGCGCCAGCCGGGTTGAAAGTATGGAGGAGCGCAACAGGTTATCAGTGGGTAGGAGAGAACCAAGGTTCATGGCACTGGGCGCAGTCCAGGTACGGATGGGCACAGAGGGGCTTGGTTTGGAGTGACTTCGGCATGCCAGTGGCACATCTGCACAGCAGCCACAATTAAATAGATCTTAGGAGGAGCAAAGAGCGCAGAGAGCCATAGGTGGGAAACTAGTGATGTCACTTTCTGTGCAGATGAATAATGGGGAATCCAGCAATGTCACTCCAGTGCAGATAGATGATGGAGAATACCATGATATAAATTTCTGTGCTGTATTATTGTTAGTAAATTGGATTTCTAGGGTGAAATCACCTGCTGTATTTTATATTCATACCACCAATGCCTGCCCTTGGGAAGTGATATTACTGTATGTGTTTCTGAACTTTGCAGGCTCCCATGAAAGACACCATCCTTGATAGTGTTTCCAACTACTTCAGATTTCCCACAGAGGAAGTACTGCATATTCCAAGGAAGCAGATGACTTCAGAGGGGTTGTCTGGGTAATGAGTGTGGGTTGAGTTACAGGGTACAATCCATGGAAAGACACCTGGAAAGGGCAGGGGTGTGAGAAAAGTGGCACTACTTACAGGAGAGAATGCTGCTGGCCTTGATATGCCCTCGTTCTTTTGTGGGGCACATGTTTCAGTTCCGCTCACCTCACCTTCTGCCATAGTGGCCTATGATGTAAATTAGGGGCCACAGGGCAAAACAACAGCAAGGTGAGAAAGAAAAACAAAATACTTACAACTAGACATATTTACGATAGAACTGTCAAATTACTGAAGCAGGGGAAAAGAGGAACCAACAGACAGAAAGAAGAAAATAGTAGCTGGGTGAGAAATGATGGGGCATGAGGGGGCAGTGTTTTCGCGCATATCTTCCCTCCATACATCATATTTTTGACAATTTAGTATACACTTTTGATTATAACTGTTGCTGGGCAAGGGCCTCCAAACACTTCATTAAGGGAAACAAAAGAGATCAGCTATAACCAGGCTGCAAGTTTAATTCAAAATATGCACTTTAGGACATCACTGTGTTTCATGAATTCACAATTGAGCTAGTGGTAAGCAAATGGCTGGCACAGACACTCAGAATCAGACTGTCTCAGCAGGCACAGTCAGCAAAGACTGAACATATGCTATTGACTACCTCTGTTATCTCTTATTTGCAGCCTGGCTAGTCGCCACAGGATTTTGATTTTCCTTGGGACAAATGTCTAGATTATACACACATCCTTATCGCTAACAGACACAGGGCAATAGCCCATTTCATCAACAATTTTAAGAGAGTATCTACATGGATAGATTTCCCTTAGCTTACGTCTTGTGGATAGTTGCACCTGAAATAGGTGAGTATGGGCACACATGTGCATATTCAACACACACAAACACACTTTCATTTATTAAAGTGTTGAAAGAAATCCTTTTTTTTTTTTTATTCAACAAAACCTCTAAACATTACTTTTGCGTTTGCATGGTATCTATGTACACTTACACAAGTCTTATGATGTTTTTTTAACCTTAGATCATGGGTCTCACCTTAGTTATCATTCTGCAAAAGATTAACTCATTCTTACTTTGGAATATTTGAACTCTCATACTTTATAACTTCAAGACGTTTTCAGATTTGAACCTTCAAAGTGTCAGGTTACAACTCCCTAAATAAATACATTTGAATGTACCAATAAGTGAGATATCAAAGCCTGTCTCTGTGTTTCTCCCACTACAAATTAGAAGATTCCACCGGCAGTGTCAGTACATAATATGACCTAGTATGAAATCCCAAATGTTTTGCTTTTGTTACATCTTGCTAGACCTTCATTGAGGGCTGCGGTATGTGTAGCTCCGGAGAACCATCCATGCTTCTAATACAAATACAAATCCTTCCTTTTGCGTAGATCACCAAATTAAAAATTGAAAGGATTAAGGATTAACAAAAAACAGACCTACCTTGTTGTAGCTATCAATCCTGGTTATTTTACAAGTACCTCTCTTGTCTCTCCTAAAACTAAGTAGTAATCAAAGCTTTTTGAATCGCCACAAATCTCTCCACCTCCAGACCTATTTGAAGTTCTGTTTTTTCGCTCAGCAAAAGGCTGCCATCTCACTGCTTGAGCGAATACACTGCATTACCAATTGGTCACTGAGTAGCAATCTACATCCCCTAGCAACTTTTGTTTTTCTTTATCTAGATCTAGTTAATCACAATGACACATACAGATAATTCAAGCTTGTGGAGCCCTTAGGTAAGTAAACCTGAAATTAGGGGCAATGAAGGAGACTCTGGGGTTGTGTTAGTGTTTTGTGTTAAATGAAAACCAATTGATACATGGTGGAAGTACTAATCCCTTCATTGAAGGATTCTTCCTGATGCGAATTATACTGATCAATTGCTTCCAACACCCTACTCATGTTTCCCCTTGAGATTTCGCCACCATGAAAGACCACGAAAATAAAGGGTTCACCACTTTCACAATAATAACTTATTAACTTGCTATATTGTAGCATTTCATTTCACATTTTTAAGTGCTGTAACTAACATGTGTTACTGTTACCTAACTTAATAATGGTAAGCCAAGCTTCAACTCGCTCTGTATGCCTGAAGGTAGGTTTAAATACCTGTAAACCCTATTGGGCACGTAAGTCAGATGTCATTTAGTCCACGTTCCACTGAAAAGTTCCACATATATACTGACAGCTTTATTTTTGGGAGAGTGATAATGATAAATCTACCAAGTCTAGCAATGGTAGCTGATCGATCACCTAATCTAAAGTGGATGACCAGCCACCCTATCTTGTGGAGTTATCTCAATGCAAGACAGAGAGAGAAAGGTTAACACACTTACTTTGTAAGGTAAGTATAACGCCTCAAATATATGAGTAGCACACCCTTCCTAGCATGTTAAGGAGGCTATATGTGTGTGCACTGGTAGTGCGCCCCTGTTCTGAAATTTCACTGGCATTGATAGGCATTTGTGGAATTTGAATAAATGTTTTTGCTATCAATCAATTTAACTGGAAGCTGACTCAGCCAAATGCTGCTTAAACTTCTGTTGCTCTGCCTGGGACCTCTCTATGTATCAGTGTTTTCTCCACTGCTCCAGTGAAGAAGGACAAGGTTCTGCAACTGAGGATGGAAGTCAGGGTGTTGGTATTTTTTCAGATCCCTTACTTTGTTCATTTGACTCGCACTGATTTCCAAAGGAGACAATATAAATGGTGGAATTATTTGACCTTCTTTGGAACCCCCTTTTCTCCTCTTTGTGTTTATACCTTTTTGTGGCAACTAGACATTACATTATTATTCTTTTCTTACGGTATTGCTTATTTTATTTGTTTACTGTTGCAGTTTATCTTTGCCATCACAGTAAATCCTGAGCATGTCCCATGGTGTAAAACAATGATACATTGAAGTGGGCATTGGTTGATTATTTTGAGACACAAACCAAGACCACTGGGTTTTGAAAGATTTGCCAGGCAGTCTTTGGTCACTCTGTTTGTTGTGCCTACTTGATATTTCTTTACATTGATGATCTGAATAGTTTCCTCAAAGAGTATTGTAGTGTAATGTTCTAAAGGGACCGCTTACAAGTGCTGTGAAGAAGAAGCAGGGTGTCCTTAAGTTTAAAAGTCGTTTTTTTAAATCTCTATACAGATACACAGGCACCTCATTGGGAGGAAGCAGAAGCTGTCCTTGCTCACCGAACATAACATCAACAAAAAATATTCATGCACAATCACACTCCACACTGACATGGGGCCAAAGAGGCAGCCATTGGGAAGAACATACAACACCAAAATACTACAAACATCCAAGAAAGAATGGTGAACATTTTCAAGAACCACCAGAGAAGATTGCCTTAGTGTTACTGTCTTTCTTTCAGGATCTAAGAGGGATCAGCACTTTATGCACCTATGTACCTAACTTGTAACAGAACTTCGGCCAAAACTCCAACATTCTACAAATGACATCAATGCAACCATAACGAGTTCTTTTAAAAATAGATAAATACTAAATAGACATTACATTCATAGAAAACTATACACTATGAGGAAACATTGTTTAGTACTGTTCTGTCAAACTTGCCTCCACCTGGTAATGCTTTTGTTTTTAGAAAGCATGAATAGCTTTAGCACTTTCATGACCAATGATAAATCTCCAAGCCATTTAGTTGGTAAGGCCTTTGCTACTTTAAAAATATATCCATATTACACTGTACTAAAACAAAGTCCGACTACGACAGTAGTCATTAGACAAACCTCTTGCACTGTTGCCTGCATAACATGACTCCAAATCATTTAGTTTGCTCTGCCTTTTACTACCACAAAATACATCCACTCAATTTATTTTGACACATCTCCAGCATCGTAGCAACCGTTAACTTATCAACCATGTTAATAAAGTTAGATTACACATACTAGATCCACATACAGAATATTATCAAGGTCACCTAGTGGATCAAGATTCTCCGAAACACAAAAACCACCCGGAGCAGAGGAACTTAATGGTAGTGTCCTTCTGCACAACCATTCATGTTCACAATACACTCCCATAATTCTGTAACAGGATTAAGCTAACTACTATAGAGTATAATCTGTCACTAAGCAATATATTAGGCTGCTCCACCTCTACTGGCTAGCATCCAATATGGCCTACCTAACGGGAACCCAACAAAATATAACAGCAGACTGCCTTGAAGGAGAATCGTGCAGGCACCCAAACTCGGAGAGCTCTTCATATGATGGGAAAGCACTATACAAATGTATTTATTTTAACGTGAGAAGGTATGTGAGTTATGTCCATGTAGACTTGTAATGTGACAGAATTTGTAGACTATTTACTTATTACAATAGAATGTTAGCAAAGGATCCCTGTGCTTTGTATTTGCCCACGCTAAAATACAGCAGAAAATGGACAACAAAGCACAACTACAACTGCTAGATCCATGCATTTCTATGATACTGTAAAGCTACATAGTGGGAGGGAGCATAATGCTCTTGGGTATAAATATATGTAGTTTTGAAACATAGTACAGATTTTGTTGAAATACTCTGCATTCCTTTATATGAATCTATTAACAGAGAGGGATGGACGAAAGGGATAGTGACATTTCCTTCAGCTAAATGGAACTAGTGATGTTGTGATCCAAGAATGAACCAATCTCAGTAAGGTCATAAAAACAAGGTTCAGACTCACACACACAGCCTCTGAGTCACCGTTGAGAGGTCCAGTTTTCTCATATTACTTATTGTTGAATGATCCCTAATGTTGATCTCGGTATTGTTCTTTGTTCTCAAAGGTTGCTCATCCTTGTTTGAAAAGTTGTGTCATCACTGTTCGGCCTTTCTCAGAAAAACTGGTGGTTGGAATCAAAGGCAAAATGGAGTCCACAGAGCCTACTGCCTCCATTTCAAGGGAGGAAGGGTAGAATTAAGGCAGGAAAATATGGTGGAAAATTAAATGAAAAGATTCATTTAAGAGGAATCAAATCTCAAATGTTGAGAGACTGTAATTGGTACAGTGATGTAAATGGACAGACCTTTCTTAAGAGAAAGTACAGGTACTTTCCCTTAAGAATGGTATGTTCATTCTAATAGGAATTCAGACCAGAACACTGAGTTGGAGGATAGACAAAGTAGGCTGAAGAACAACAGGAAATTTTGAAGGGAGGCTCAGAGAAACAAAGACGATGACTGGAAGAGATAGAATGAGAAGAAGTGGGAAATAAAGAATGGAAGAAAGGGCAGCAATATGGAGAGAAGGAAGAAAGAGAGAAAAATGAAAATATAGAGAAAGAAAAAAGACAAAGAATGGAAAGAAGATGAAGAATTTTAAAAAAAAGCTCAAAAGGAAGATAGTATGGCACGGAAAATATCCGAGGGACCAATTAAATGGCATCTCTTTGGAAACCCCATAAATCTGATTGACCATACAGCTATAGTAGATGCAAACTTTACACACTTCTAAAAAGGAGTTCGTAAAGTGAGTAGTACCTAAGTTAAAATTGTTTTTGCACTACAATGAATCATGTTGCATTGCACCAGTACCACAAAAGATATTACAGAAGTCAAATCTGAAAAAAAAGATGAAACCTTTAACGCTGTGTTTCTGAAATCTCTATTTTATCAGAGATTTCACTTAAGCAGCTGTTTAAAGGACCTGCACAGATCACTTATAAGGCAACAATTTGATTTAAAATAAAGGTTTCTTAAACAAAAGGCTGTCACTGGCTTGCCTGACATCATGTTGAGCACTTAGGAAGCTAAAAGTTGGAGATAGAGGGGAAGTTCTGGAGAGAAGACACCCTATATTTGAGAGAAATGTTTCTCTTTATACCTGTGCTGATCACAAATAATTCACACCTGTGTGAAGATGAGAGTATCAGAGCTCCTGCTGTCCAGGCTAAGCACAAATCGGATGGATTGAAAGAGTTCCTGTATGCTTGCTCGGAACATCTCTTCCTCCATGCCACATGTCGCTCGTGCGTAAAGGATGCGCGACTGGACGATGAACTTGAAGAGGTACTCCAAGGCCTAACAGGAGAAAGTAAAGTGCACACTAGTATGAGATTAACACAGGAAAGAGGTAAAACAGGAAAAGCGAGACAATTGTATATATAGCAGGAAGACAAGGCAATATGCAGAAGAAACAAACATACAATGTAATGCCAAGTATACAATTCCATTTCAGTTAAACAGATCTCTTTGTAGCTATTAGTCTGTTACAAATATTTATTGGCCAGTTCCTAAAAGGCATAAAGGCATGAAAGGTAATTCCTGTATAGAAGCTGGACCTATGGCTATGATGTCAGTGTAAAGTGTAATGTCTTTTTCACTGTTCATATGATTTTATATGCTGGACCCCAGTATATGAAATACTACTGTTGAGTGACTTTGTTGTGTCACTATAAAATATAGGACACTCTTGCCCCCAGACAGGATTGTTGAGAACTGTGTGGGCAAAACAAGATTGAATTGCTTTCATGTAATCCCCACAGTTAGGCCTGGAGTAGCAAAGAGGCCAAAATGACTATTTTGCATATACCCATAAGAGTAACCTCTCTGCTTAAAACATAGTAGAATTTGTTCTAGGTTTTGCATTATGACAAAGTACAAAGATATTGGGGGTCATTATGACCCTGGCGGTCTCCGACCGCCAGGGGTAATGTGGCGTCGGGTAATGTGGCGTCCATACCGCCAACAGGCTGGCGGTACAGAGACCCGTATTATGACCGCGGCGGTAGCGCCGCGGTCGCACCGCCGGGGCCGGCGGTTTCCCGCCGTTTTAGCCCCGGCGGTGATAATCCGCCAGGGCAGTGCTGCTTGCAGCGATGCCCTGGGGATTATGACTCCCCTACCGCCAGCCTGTTTCTGGCGGTTTGCACCGCCAGGAAGAAGCTGGTGGTAAGGGGAGTCCTGGGGCCCCTGGAGGCCCCTGCACTGCCCATGCCACTGGCATGGGCAGTGCAGGGGCCCCCTAACAGGGCCCCGTGCAGCAGACAGTGAAAAGCGCGACAGGTGCTACTGCACCCGTCGCACAGCTGCAACACCGCGGCTCCATTAGGAGCCGGCTCCTATGTTGCGGCCCAGCGGGGATGTTGTAGTGGGGTCCGCTGGAGTGCGGCCGCATTGGCGGCCGCCGCCCGCCAAGCTTGTAATGACCCCCATTGTCTTGAAAAAGTGGCTTCTATTCTCTGATGGCAAGTATGTCAAGTGTTCCAATTAGGTCTAGGAGTAGCAATTATTTTCTTTGAAGGGAGAATAACCCCCTAGAAAAGTACAGAAACTGCTCTTCCTTGTTACTAAAGATAGCTGCTTGTTGTATTTAAATAAAAGTGAATAAAAGTGACTGATGTGATTTCATAAATTGAAAACTGAAACTGCACTATAAAAACGTGTGGCTAGTAACAATCACATAGAGTATTTAAAAAGTTTTTAAAAAACTGTTGTTAACTAAAATGTTTGATTGTTTTTAAGAAATAGTTTCTGTCTGCTTCAAAATTTAGAAAAAATTGCATTATGTAAGCTCTTAAGATATAGTAACAAAGTAAGCTTGCCAAAGGCGCCCCCATTTCCTCATCCAGGATATTTAAAGCTGATTAGGGAGGATAAATTAGCTCTAGCCAAAATCTGTTTTTTGTTCTGAGGAAATTGTTTACTTCCAGATTAAAGAGTCAGAGATACAGGCTTCATTTATCCTTAATACAGAAAACAATGTTGTTTTTGGTTTTGAAACTCACTTGATTTTAATAACTATTAATGGTTTAAAAATTATAGCAAAATGAGAACGATGTAAAACATTTTTTATAACCCTAAATTCTGGGTCAGTATATCCCAACAGTGCTTAGACATTAGTCAATACACACAGCAGTTTCTATGCTTGACAGCAAGAAAAAACTTCAGTGTAACATTTGGTTTGGAAAGGAATTGTAGGTAAGCCTCTATCCCCATGGACTTAAATGCTTGGATGAATCAATGTTTTGTTTTTTTTCCAGGGAACCATTTTTCTGCTAGATTGAAGTCTTTTATCAACTACCTTACAGGTCAGAAAATTAATCAAGATTTTAGAAGATTTAGCGGAATCCTTTCTGTTCATAAATGATGGTTTATGGTGTAGTCTTTGAATTGTATTTTTTGTTTGCTCCAATAGCAGCTTAAGATCCAAGATTTACAAGTTTATTTGAAAGATCATCCAATGGTCATGCCCTGAAGAGTTAGTGTTGCTTAGGGACAAAATGGTGCAAGATCCTTTAGGATGGGCATTGGTTGAAAAATGCATAGGTGTGGCGGGGATCCCAGAAAAAGGAATACTGATATTAATTTATTTGTACAATATTCAATATTGCTGATGAGCAGTTTATGGCTGGAGAGGTGGAAGGTGAATTATGTGAACAACACGTGAGTCAACACCTGGAATTTTAATGGTATGCTACAATACTGTTCACAAGTGAAGAGTAATGGCCATATAATTCAGTAATCAAAACATAAGTTGTACTTATGTGAGAGACTCATATTCTGGCTAGAAAGCATATTTTTGTTAAATGCACTTTGGGTGTTTGTAGATGTAACTTTTACCCAAGAAGTCATGACTTAAGGTGCTGTGGTGTTGAAACATTGTGAGAACAAATGCAGATCCCACTGGTAGACAGGTAACACTGGTTTTAAAATTGGGAGCACTACCAATTTCAGTAATAAGTGCATATGGGTCTAAAATAGATGATCTAAACCTTCTTAGAAAACTTGGACTCGCAGGGTCTTGCGTTAGCCAGCCCCCTCCACCAAAAATCCTAGCTGAAGATTGGAATACAGTGGAGACATATAAAGACCATCCAAGTTAAACATTGGGTTTTTCAAAACCAATAATGTTAGAAGCAGTAAAAGATTTCATCTGTGATTTTGACACATACATCTTTACACATATATTTGTTCCCCATCTTTAAGACATTTCTTCAAGATAAACTTCAAGTCAAAGTATATCTAAGACACATATCAGCCAGGCCATCCTATTGTTAGCTTTTATCAGACTACTATCAGGGAAATGCCACAATATGTACTGGACCTTGGATCATTTCCTGTTTTGATCAGGATATTCCTATGCATACTCTTGATTTTCTAAAACACAACCTAGTTCCACAAACATTTTCTTACTTTGGGACTCTTATATGGCCTTTATTAGGTTGAATGATAACCATCTGTGCATTACGAAAATGCACTGGAAAAGGAAACACAAGCAATTTCAGGGCAAAATTGAGTTTCTACTCACAGAGCTTCACTCACATTGAAAAAATATGGACACTCTGAAGGTAAAACAATTTTTTTTAAATTAATGCGTTGTAAATAAAGCATTTGAAAAATTAACAGAATGTGAAGATAAATTGTTTACATTCACTTATGTATGGCAGTGTAATGGTGGAACAAATGAATGCCAATGAGAAAAAGAACAATATCAGATTACAGTAGATGATAGGACTTACTAGGACTTATAAGGAAGATCTGGAAATAATACAGAAAATGGAGGATTGTTTTACAGAATCCCTTTAAAACTAAATTAGATTTGTAGAGTCAATTTGCAACAGGCCTCTAAATTCTGTTTGTTCTTAGTTTGATCACGAAGAAACTCTAGGAGAAATCTCTGTTGTAGAATTACAACTTACAACAGATTTAATGAATAGCAGCGAAGCTCCAGCCCAGATGGCCTTCAAGGCGGATTTTGGAACTTAGATGCTTGAACCATTTAAAAGCTTGCATGTGACATCTTTAACACTTGAAGGTTCAAATTCTTGACGGGAATTTAGTGTAATGTTAATTTGGAAACCAGGCAAAAATCTGCACTTATGCTCATCTTACCGTCGACTTATTTTCTTGATAGTGATTGGTAGATCTTTTACAAGCTTTTTGCGGCAAGACTTCATAAATGTAAGGGAAAATTATCCATATGGATCAGCAAGGATAGCTTTTAAATAATTCGTAACCAAACTTATGTATTTACAAACTGCACATTTACCCCAAAGTGTTTCTTAGTGCTGAATACCAGATGTTTATTGTAACCCAACTTAATGGTATTCATTTGATCAACCATGGAAGGATGAAGGACTGAGTCAAACTCCGGGGACTTGAACAAGTGACCATGAGATAAGTCACCAAACACTGCATCAGCAGTATTAGTCCTCTCAGTGACCATACCCAAGCCATTCACTAGACTATAAATTCACTACTTTCTTATAATGCATTTATGTATTGATTGCCTTCTCCCATCCATTCATTGCCACTTTGATGGAAGCAGAGAATGCCTCTGATTTAGGTCTTTTTGACTATCCATGGTGCTTCCCAATTGCTCTGACCATCTGATAAAAAAATGTTTTCATAATCCTGAAGCATCACTATTTATGAATAGTCCAGCAATCCATTTGTCAAGAGAAAGATGGGGTAGGGCTGCCTTCTCACCCCTCTACATGTAGTGTTATTCAAATAGCCTTTAACAAAAAGCCTGCATTCTAATAATACAATCCCAGGTTTGTTTATGGGCCACTTATGGTGAACTTTCAAATATATCCAGATGATAAGCTGATTATATCCAAGTACTCTGATTCACATTTGCAGAGTATGAATACCTAACAAATATTTGGCAATTTTTCCAGACACAATATAAACAACTGTAAAATTGAACCTATTGTTTGGAATATTCACCACAGAAACCAAAACTTGACTTCATATGTAAAAAGAAGAGTACAATATTCAGGTATGGTGATTACAAACAAAAATGGGGATGTGTTTCAAATTAATTGTCTGATCAGGTGATCAGAAATAAATCTCCCCCTATCATTTGTTAGGACACTTAATTATATTAGAATGTTCATGCACCCAAACATAGTGTTTGTATTTCAACACCTAGCAATTTATAATAATTCAACAGAAGCTTGAATCTATTCATTCATATCATCAAGTAATCTACCATGAGCCAAAACAAAAGTTGTATAGAGGAAGCAGTTTTGTTGAGTTTGGATATTTGACACTAGTATTGAGTTTCTAGATTAATTCCATACATCAGCTTGTTGGTACTGCAAGAAATCTGCTTCCCACCTGATGATGCAGATGCCAGTGACGGCTTGCACTTCATACTTAATTACAAATAATTCACCAGTAACCTATCAAGGCTACTGTGTAGCTGAAACGCGTCATTGTGCTTTTCGTGCTTATAAATTGGTGTAAGGATTTGGTGTGCTACTTCATCAATTGCTGGAGGTTACTGGAGAATTATTTACATTCCTTACAGCTTTTACTTGCCGCAGAGAGATGTGTATAACATAAATTAACATTTCTTAGACCTATGATTTCTCATATGAGATCAGATCTTGATTTCAGAAAAAAATTCAAACGTTTTAAAAAATAATTTAGATTAAAGACAATCTAAGATATAGCATACCTTTTGGGACTTTCAGCAGTGTGGTAGCTTTCCCGTATTTGCAAAGTGTACTCCTAGAACCTGATCAGAAACTAAGTGCAAGAAAAATGTATGATCCTTAGCTAACTAATCAATCAAAGACCCAGTTTTGTGTATTTATTAAGCACATTATCACCTGAGGTTGGTTAATTGAAAAGACACTTATTCGTCTTCCTTCAGAATTCAAGACAAGAGGATGAGGCTCTAATATGGAGTGGAAGGCCATTCCACGCTTTAGGAGCAATGTTAAAAAAACACCTGTCCTAGGAGTCCTAAAATGCGGAGGTGTCTGGGTGTGTAGTGGAAGGAGATGCAACTATTCACGTAGTGGGGCCTAAGTTGTGTAGTACCTTGAATTTGTGTATTAGTGTAAGGAGTTTAAAATGAGCAGGTCTGTGTATTGGGAACCAGTGGAGCTCTCTGAGGTGTGGTGTTACGTGAATTCTTTGTGGGAGGTTGAGGATAAGTCTGGCTGCCGAGTTGTGGATGGTTTCTAGTCTTCTGGTGAGTTAATTGGTAAACCCATCGTAGAGGGTGCTCTCATGTTCAAAGTTTCTGGTGACTAGGGCATGAGGATCACTTTTTCTAGTGACCGATTTTAAGATCTTGCTCATCTCCTCTGAGAGGAATATGAGAATAATATTTCCTCTATATGCAAATTCAAGATGTTTTTAGGACTTAAACTTAATTATGTGCTGCAAAAACCTTAATTGTTTTAAACAAGCTACTTATAATTCTGGTTACAAAACAAGGCATTATCCCAATCTAATGATACATTACATCCAATAATTTCAGAATGGAGTGAAGAGGTAAGTAAAAAGTGGGAATGCAAAGGTATTTATTTAACCTTAAGGTTTGTGAGGAAGAACTGATACTCAACTGAGATGAATTTGCTGGAGAAAATATTCAAAGTCTGGTTAAGCATTTAAAATGGAGCAAGACTTGAACACAAAACTAAAAAGAATAAACATGTGATAACATGACTTGTACGGTGAGCAAGTATTGGTTGACAATGCATGCAAAGATGATTCAAGCAATATACAAACTTTACTTCTCTCTTCACATATGATTTTTGTACTACATTTTTATATCCTCTTTCTTAGTCTTCTTTAGCCTTCTGGGCAAGCTGTGAAAGCCACTGACTAAATAATTACCTCCTACTGATTGAACTGGTTGTTATGGTAAGTGTCCATGTGGACAAAGTCCAGATTGGGTTAACTCTTTTCCCATTGAGACCTAGGATTATTACATCAACCTCTGGGAAGAGTCCCATGAAAGGTCCAGATATCCTCATGTTTGTTACCTATGTCTAATAAAAAGGTTCTAAAAATTCTGAAAGGCACATACGCAGATGATGTTTTCCTAATCTCAAGATGCCTTTAAATATTTGCTTGAGCAACCTAATGAAACATTGACTTGAAGTCAACAAGGAACTGAACATCATGCCGCAGGTTGTCCCTAACTCAAAATAAAGAATGAACCTGAACATGTCCATACCACAGCTATCCAAAATCGTACTGCAGAAAGTCTTACTTTTAATAGCCAGAGCCCTGGAAACCAAAGGAATAGTATATTTTCTGATCAGGTTTTAAGGATATGTTCCAATATCCAGAATTTAAAAAAAATCAACTTATAGACAGGGGATACTAAGAAAGTAGTAAACAAGACAAAGCAGTGGGCTAGATTTTGTAACAGGAAAACATTATTGTAGCCCAAAAAATAATGCCCAGGAACATGAAAAAATAATGTTCATAAATACTTTTAATCTACTTATCAGTTAAACAAAATGTGCAGCAAAACTGTCAAGCCTTGAACATCAACCTATTCATGCAGAAAATATATCTATCTAGCACAGACCCATCTAGCAAGAACATAAAAAGGAATTCCCAACCACAACACCACAAAGGGAATATGCTTTTTAATTCTGATAGCAAGACATTTAAAATTCAGTAAAATCTCTGTCTGTGCTTGACCTGGAAAAAAAGACCTGGAGTATGGAAAAACAGAATGAAGACTAATAGCCTCATTACAACATTGGGGGTCCCACCAGGACTGCCAATGTCGCAGGGATGATGCCATCGCCATGTCCGCGGCATTCCTCCCCCAGTCGTATAACAATGTTCCCATCTGGCTGACCGGTGGGAACATTGTATTATGACATTCCGGCTGGGCTAACCGGTGGGAATGATGTTACTGTATTAGCCTCAGCTCCCTTAAGGGAGCCAAGCCAATACCATAGCACACCAGCAACCTCTGACATGCGCATTGTCTGCTTTGCCCACAGTGTGCATTCCAGGGGTGCCAGGCAGGGGGCCCCTGCAATACTCATGCCATGGGTAGTGCAGGGACCCCCCTGTGGCTCCTGACACTGACTTTCCACCAGACTTTCCATGATCACGCTGAGTTCAGTGCCATTGTGGCTGACCACAACTCAGGCCACCATGTGACCATCGGGGACCACGTTCCTGGAGGTGATGGTAGTCTTTAGGCAGTCCCACGCACCAGGGTCGTAATGTGGCAATGGGACCACCTGGAGTGCGGCGGTCCCACTGCCACCACGAGTGTGGCAGTCTGAAGGCTGCCACACTTGTAATGAGGCCCTAAAACTTTACACCTAATTAAGGAAGGACTCTTGGAATTTTATACAACAAAATGTTCTTGTGCCGAGCTCTACAAAGACAAAAGAATTTGTCAGGTAGCACAAATCACAAGCTCTGCACATAGCTAAACATCATAGTTTTGAAAAAATGAATCAATAAAATAAACTATGCATGAATGTATTCATCAAACATGCTCTTCTGATTCATCCAAATTGAGCTTAATACTTTTATCAACCCATTATGAAATAAATATTGTTTTCTAGAATGAATTATCAGTGGGGACCACTGTAGTAATCGCGCATCCAATAAAATTAGGAGAATTATCTCTTTGAAGAAAGTAGAAGTTTATTCATGACAAGACCCACGACCTTCTTCTTCCAGCGCACCAGTCTGTTGTCAAATCAAACCCAAACATTCTCTCATGACCTAGTCAGAATTCTATACTCTACATTCCTTAAAGCAACAAACATTAAATAACACTTATGCCCCTACTTACATAAGAAATTCACTTCCACATATTACACATCCCCCTTTCCATAAATCAAATAAGAAATTGAAGCAATAACATAAAATATATATACAAATATACAATAAAAATGCACACAAAATACATCGACTCTAAAACTGAAAAAGGAAAATCAAACAGAGGAAATATACATATTTACAAATCATTATTAATATACAAAGTCCCTTGAATGAGTAGGAGCAGATCTCATTCTAGAACTACTCCTGATTGAAGCATCTCCACCACCTGAAGACTGGAAACTAGATGGCGGAGAAGGAACAACTGTATTGTCACTGCTTGAATGAGTAGGAGCAGATCTCATTCCACCTGTAGACTGGAAACTAGATGGCGGAGAAGGAACAACTGTATTGTCACTGCTCCCCATACCATCTCCTTGATTCAAATTATCATGCAACTCCCTACTGCGGCCCGCACATGTATGAGCATCTAAATCAAACCAATCCTGTCTTACCTTGCTACCATGTGCATTCACCCTTTCAAAAATTATGCCAGCTTGCTTAGGAGTAATTTTGACTAAAACATTACAATTCCACCACCCCCTATCTTGCAATAGAACTGCTGTCCTGTTCATCCTTACAACTTTTACAGGTTCAGAGAATTTAGACTGCCCCTTACTAACCCTATGCGGTTTTTTGATAAGGACCCAATCTCCCACACACAACGTTCCCTCCTTAACATGCATCCTGGAATCATAGTTTTTTTTATAACAATCTTTTTTTTCACGGACATGTTCTCTGAGACTTTGTAAGTCTACTTTTTGATAACGTTCCACTTTATCCAATAACCAATTTGGACTAATGGCCGTAATAGGTTTCCTACCTCTCAACAAAATGAAAGGAGCAACATCTGTTGTACTCTGTGGTGTAATATTATAATTCCACACCTTGAACTGTAAGTAATCTCTGACATCAAGGTTATTAGCAATTGCCGTTTGAACACCATCCTTAATTAATCTATTTGCCCTTTCAACTAAACCATTGGAAGAGGGACTATACAAAGGTACCCTTATGTGTTTTACATCATTTTTAACCAGAAAACTGGTGAACAACTCAGAAATAAAATGTGAGCCACTCTCCGTCACAATCTCCTTAACTCTCCCCTCTATGTAAAACAGATGTTTCAAAAATGTTATGACAGACGCAGAATCAGCAGACTTAACAAAAGAAAAGTACAACCATTTTGAAAAATAATCAATAGCCACAATCAAAAACTTTTTATCACAACCCAGCATGTTAATAGGGCCCGAAAAATCTAACCCAATTTTTTCCCAAGCATTGTTGGGCCAAGTAACCGGACATAAAGGAACCGTAGAAGTTTTCCAATGCTTGTCTGAACACAAGCATTCCGTGCAAGAATCAACAAACCTTCTAATTTGCCCATCAATACCTGGCCACCAATAGATTTGTTTTATTTTCTTTGACGTTGCCGAAATACATAAATGTCCCTCATGTGCCAAAGCAATAATTTTCGGACGTAAAACACTGGGAGGAACAAACAAATCTTGTCGAACCAAGATATCATTAACAATCGACATTTCTGAAGCCACCTGATGAAAACATCTCAACTCCATTGACATAGATCTTTCATTGGGCCAACCATCAATTAAAGATTTCTTCACTTGAGTCATACACTCATCTTTATCACAATTCTCAACCCATTCTTTCTCAGAAATCCGAAATTGTTCATTTACATCTCCAATAGTAAACACGTACTCCAATCCTTCCCATTTTTTATCCTTGACATCCACCACCTCATCACATTCAACAGGTAGGCGTGACAAACAGTCCGCTCTAACATTTTTCCCACCGGGAATGTATTTTATGTCAAAGTTGAATTCCTGTAACCTAGCCAACAATCTAATCAGTCTAGATGAAGCTTTATTCGAACAACTATCTCCCAACATGTATATTAAGGGTTTATGATCCGTATACAATTCAAATTTGTTCCCCCAAATGTACATTTTAAATTCTTCAGAGGCCCAACAGCACGCTAATGCTTCCCTTTCAATCGTACTATAGTTTTTCTCAGCCACATTCAAGGTACGTGAGGCAAATGCAATGGTACGTTCCTGACCATTAACCATTTGACTGAGGACTGCCCCTAAACCTCTTCCACTGGCATCAACTGTAATTATGCACTTCGCCCCATATATAAATGGCTTAATTGCAGAAGCAGACGTGATTAATTTTTTTACAGCCACAAACGCCTCCTGACAATCCTTGGACCATATGAATTTCTCATTTTTTTTCAAGAGATTCCTTAACGGCTGCACAACTACTGCATAACCTTGCACAAAACGTGCGTAGTACTTACTCAAGCCTAAAAACGCCCTAAGGGAATCTTTGTCACCCGGAACTGCCGCTTCATGTATACCTTTTAACAAAGATTCTTTGGGTCTGATACCATCACCTGAAATGTTGTGTCCTAAATAATTAACCTGTTGTGCAAAAAATTTACATTTTTCAAAATTTACTGTCATACCCCACGCACCCAATCTACCTAAGACCTCTTCTAAAAGTACAATGTGATCATCTAGGCTTTCCGTGTGAACTAAAATATCATCTTGGAAAGTTTGTACACCTCCAAGACCTCCAAACATTTGATCCATCAATCGTTGAAAAACGCTGGCAGCAGACGCCAAGCCAAATGGCATGCGCCTGTACATATATACACCAAAAGGTGTCACAAACGTAGTCAAATGTTGTGAATTTTTAGCCAATAGAATCTGATGGTACGCTGAGCGTAGATCAATTGTAGAAAAATATTTGCTACCACCTAATCTGGCAAGCATTTCATGAATACGTGGGAGGGGGTGACAATCAACAAGGATATTTCTATTAAGAACTCTTAGATCAGCACACAGGCGTATATCCCCGTTACCTTTTCGTGCGACAACTGCCGCAGAAACCCATTCTGATGCTTCCACACGTTTAATAATGCCTTGATTACACATATCATTAAGTAATTTCTTAAGATCATCTCTGGCTGACAAAGGAACAGGTCTTACTTTTTGTATCACTGGAACCGCATTACTCTTGAGTACAATCTCATGTTCAAAATTTTTAATAACTCCTATCTTGCTAGAAAACACTTGAGGAAATTTATCTTGTAGCATCTTAGTGAAATTGTCACAGATGTTTTTTTCTTGAATCATTAAAATGGGCATGTCACTTAAAGTACTGGCTCCTCATGACCTGGTCGTAACATAATGCCCAACTTAGCTTGGTCCTGCCAACCTAGAATATCCCGTCCGTTAACAGCTACATACATTTTAGTAAAAATGTTCCTCCCCTTAAACAAAACACTATCCTCAAAGTATCCCCTCATGATTATGTCATACTCCCCAAAAGCCTTGGGATTAATAGTTGTAGATTTCAGTAATTTTTCAGACCAAAATTTGTGAAATGTGTTCTCCGCCAAAATTGTAATTGGAGATCCAGAATCCGCCATCACATTTAAGTCAATTGCTCCAATTATAACGTCACACATAGGACCTTTACATCTTTTTCCACATTCACCTAATGCACTAATTTCTAGTGATGACACCGATACATTGTTAATCGCTTCAGCCAATATGTCATTCTCAACATCAAGTTGACTAACCTTGACTCTTGTTTTACTAGCATGACATACATTATAGAAATGTCCAATTTTCTTGCAATTATTGCATCTCTTGCCTTGAGCTGGACAATTTTGAAAATTCCCTAAATGGAATCTCGACCCACATCTGTAGCATGCTCCACTCACCCTCTTGTCAACATTCCTTCTCACACTACCCTTATGTGTAACCAAATGTATATTAGCCTCATTACTAACAGGTGTGACCTTGACAGCGGAAACTTTAGCAATGTCAGAGGACACACTGATACTAGACTCCGATAAAATTTTTGATGAAACCACCGAACGCTCTATACTTCTTGCTATATCCATAACCTCATCTAAAGATGGATTCTTACACGTTAAGATGCGTTCTTGAATCTTTTTGTTAAAGCAGTTAAAAACTAATTGATCGCGTAAGGCAGTGTCAAGATAATTCCCAAAAACACATTTAGATGCTAATACACGCAAAACAGCCAAATAATCTTCAATAGATTCATCCGCAGATTGTTTGCGTTTAAAAAATGTGTGTCTTTCCACCATTACTGAAGGTTCATCCACGTACTGCCTTCCCATACATGCCAGTGCTTCCTTATAAACATCCCAAGAATCATCTCGCGTAGGTGCAGAAACCACAGGTAAATTATCGTAGACATCTTGTCCCGCATTACCCAAAAGATTAAATAGAATGGCTTTTTTGCGAGCTGGTGAATATTTTAAACCATCAATGGCTTCCAGATAATTCTCAAAAATTCTTAGCCATTTATGCCACGGTTTCCTAGGTTTCCCAGGAAGTTCCTAAAAAGGAGGTGGTTGCATGGCATTTGAATTACTATTATTGGCCATCCTTTAATATTTCTTGAACAACTAATATGAAATTTTTTAAATCTCCTCCTCACTTGTGTGCTTTCTATCGTCTTGGATGCATGCGCGATGAAAAATCATGAAAACACAGTCACTTTCCGTGTACGATCTCCGTGTCTCACTCGCTTTAACTTGTTGCTAGGCAACCTGCACCAACACATCCAAAATGGAGACACGCAGCGTCAACCACCGTGATGACGTACCACGCTATGCACCAGATCCTCACGAAGAGCGTGTTACTGCCTGGAACTCTGCGCCCACTTCGAACAATGCTGCTCCCTTCGTTGATGGTGCAAACGTTGGAGGCCTTCAAGCCCTCACTGCAACACCACGGAGCAAACTGTAAGTCGAGATTCGCACAGAGTCACTGTACTCTCGAAGCAGTTCGCCCAAGCAATATTGCACACTTCCAAACTGAATTTGTCACCTTGACTCTTATATTATTCCGTTTCATCCCTATGTAGTTCCAGCACGAGTCCAACACGTATGCTGCCCCCCAGCTGAAAAAACAACACCACGCAGTGCTCAGTGTCTTCAACCCGACACGCAGGTCCCAAAACACATGCACGAACGGCGATCAGCACTCTTGACGAGGTTTAAATCTTCACTGTCGGTGGGTCTAAGTTTAAGATCGTCGCCATAAATTGTAGTAATCGCGCATCCAAAAAAATTAGGAGAATTATCTCTTTGAAGAAAGTAGAAGTTTATTCATGACAAGACCCACGACCTTCTTCTTCCAGCGCACCAGTCTGTCGTCAAATCAAACCCAAACATTCTCTCATGACTTAGTCAGAATTCTATACTCTACATTCCTTAAAGCAACAAACATTAAATAACACTTATGCCCCTACTTACATAAGAAATTCACTTCCACATATTACAACCACCCATGTATATGAGACAAATAATTCATATTGCAATATGTGACACCGCCCCCCAGTACGCTTGTTGAAATATCAATGAAACTGAACTATTTTGTTTTTGATATTTTTTTGCCCATTGGGAAAGCAGTATCTCTGTAGCGAAAGTGCTTCCAATAAACCTGCTTAAAATCTGGGGATGTGTCCGTGCCATCCCTGGTCATTTCCATGATGGAGAAGAATGACAGAAAATATTAAGGAAGGCCACAGATGTGTTTGTGGGTGTACAAAACTTACAGTGCTGAACATGCAGTGGTATATACTCCCCGTGTGATATTGCACTGTTGTGAAGAAATATTATGAGGTAGTAATAGGAATTAGAGGTGCAAAGTTCATTTGCAGCAGTAAAGCCTGTCATTAGGCCTCATCATTGTCTTTTCAAAGTGTGAATGATTTACCAGGGTATGTCATTATGAAAAACATTTAGACAGTGGTCTAGTTTGTAGAACTAATTTTGGCTTGGATAGCGTGGGCAGGGTCAGCAATCTTATTTTTGACACACTGACCAATTAGATTGCCCTGAACGCAGGGGCTAATATGGCTGATCAAAGGGAGATGATTCTGTTTCTCTGCAATACTGATGACATTTTTGGAGTTTCAGCTACTCTAAGCCTGCATGGCCACATGAACCCAATGAGATTGACCCCAATGTCCAGGATAATCTGATTAGTGGCGCATTAAACAAACTTCTAACTCCCTGCACAGGGTGCAGGGGGGTGAGGTTTCCATGTGTGGCAATTAATCCTCCTTATTCTGTACCAAATGAGGAATTTCAGAACAGGTACAATCAACCTAGACATCAGTCCTGGACTGGAAGCTTTTCTCCGTTCAGCAAAATCTTTTTATCCTGTCAGTCTATGTAATCAATTCAAATCAAGGTCATTAAAAAGCAGGGAGGACTGACCACATATCAATTGCTCAGGGAAGCAGTTCCCCTGTGTGCTTGTCAAGCAAAGATAATGTTCTCTGATGGGCGAAATAACATGTCATGCAGAAAGAAAAAGTATTTACACAGATCATCTAAGCCAGAAGGCTCACCTTGCACTTAACTGTGACATTAAGCAGTATTTGACCAACAGAAGTACTTGACTTCTAGAATGATGGGGAAATAATTGCTTGCATCTTGGAATTATCTTAAAACTTCCAAGATCTTGTGTACAGAACAGATTCCATCCCTGCAGCTTGTGTGAATCTAGACTTTTTCTAATGACATCTGTTAGAAGACCATTTGCAGGGTTTAAAGTGGATTAAATAGCTTTCTGTTTTAAACCTTCGAAATCAAAAGTAGGAGGGACCACAGAGATCTCATCTGTTCCCACTTCTCTTTAGAAGCTACCTGGCTGCATCACTGAGACAATCAGTTATCACTTATCACATGTATGAGAATAATATATAAAGCTTTATTATTTCTCAGTATGGTTCTAGAGACCAACATCAAGATGGAACATGCCTATTTCCAACACTTCAAGCATCAGAAATGATTCTGGGCTAACCATGCAAGAATGAACTTCTTTTCAAGGGTCTATTCCCATTCATGCTTTTAGACCTGCTCCTGCAGCTGAAGAAAGAACCTGAACCCAGTAAGTGTTGTTAGATGATGACTCCTAAATGAAGACTACAATTGTATGCTGAGAGTGAATGAATGAATGAATCAAAAATGACTGTCAGTCCTGTATTGAAACAAGGGGGTCTCATATTCCTACAAACATATCAGAAATCACCTTGAACCTTACATGGTTTTGATGACCGAATTATAGCAATTTCGCTCTGGCCTGCCTAACGCCAAGTTACCTCTTTCTTTACCATACACAAGCACATTGAAGCTTCGCAAAAACTGTAAATAACTAAACATGGCACACAAATTTCTGAGCTCCTTCAAAGTTAGTTTCAGATACAAAGGTGTCACAATTTAAAAGGTGGCCTACCTACACACAGATTTAGCTGAATTGACCACAGGTTTGACTCCAAAGATCAGAGTGAACCTGGGTCACTGGCATATACACTGAATTCTATGTTTGATATAGGTGACATGCGACTATTGAAAAAACAGTGTTACCTTTAGTCCTCTGTCTGAGCATACTCTGACTTACAAGCTCTTGTAGACGAGATGTTTTGGGAAATTGTTAGAAATTGGGTCTTTGGTTGACAGTCAGGTTACCCTCTGTTCAAGCAAGGACCCTCACTCTAGTCAGGGTAAAAGAGAATCACCCTCAGCTAACCCCTGCTCACCCCCTTGGTAGCTTCGCAGAGCAGTAGGCTTAACTTCAGAGTGCTAGGTATAAAATATTTGTACCAACACACACAGTAACTTAATGAAAACACTACAAATTGACACAACACCAGTTTAGAAAAAAAGGAAATATTTATCTAAACAAAACAACACCAAAACGACAAAAATCCACCATACACAAGTCAGGTTATCAATAAAAATGCAAAAAGAGTCTTTAAGTAGTTTTAAGCACACACTAGCGCTGCTAGAGTGAAAATGTACCTGGTGCGCGTCAAAAATTAACCCCGCACGGGCGGGTGTGCGTCAAAAATAACTCCGCACAGTGGTACGTGAGTCAAAAATCCAGCCACACGATGATCCGAAAATCCCGCAGCGCAGGTTGTGATCTCCCAGCCTCCGTCAGCGATGCTGTGCATCGTTTCTCCTGCGCCGTGAGTCGATTCTTCGGTCGCGTTTCCTGCGAGCATCGTTTCTCAGCTGCGGAGCCGGCGGCGCGTCGTTTTTTCAGCCGCAGATCGGATTCGTGTCAATCTTTTCCCTGCATGCCACTCTGTTCGTGGATGTTCTTGTCTTTAGGCTGCCAGCTTCTCCTTTCAGGGTCCCAGGAACTGGATGGGCACCACAGGGCAGAGTAGGAGTCTCTCCAAAGACTCCAGGTGCTGGCAGAGAGAAGTCTTTGCTGTCCCTGAGACTTCAAACAACAGGAGGCAAGCTCTAGATCAAGCCCTTGGAGATTTCTTCTCAAGATGGAAGGCACACAAAGTCCAGTCTTTGCCCTCTTACCCTGGCAGAAGTAGCAAATGCAGGATAGTTCCACAAAGCACAGTCACAGGCAGGGCAGCTCTTCTTGCTCAGCTATTCAGCTCTTCTCCAGGAAGAGGTTCCTCTTGGTTCCAGAAGTGTTTTTAAAGTCTGTGGTTTTGGGTGCCCTTTTTATACCCAATTTCCCCTTTGAAGTAGGCCTACTTCAAAGTAAATTCTCTTTGGAATGTGAAATCCTGCCTTGCCCAGGCCAGGCCCCAGACACTCACCAGAGGGTTGGAGACTGCATTGTGTGAGGGCAGGCATAGCCCTTTCAGGTGTGAGTGACCACTCCTCCCCTCACTCCTAGCACAGATGGCTCATCAGGATATGCAGGCTACAACCCAGCTCCCTTTGTGTCACTGTCTAGTGTTAGGTGCAACCAGCCCAACTGTCAAACTGACCCAGACAGGGAATCCACAAACAGGCAGAGTCACAGAAATGGTATAAGCAAGAAAATGCCCACTTTCTAAAAGTGCCATTTTCAAACACACAATCTTAAAATCAACTTTACTAAAAGATGTATTTTTCAATTGTGAGCTCAGCGACCCCAAACTCCACATGTCCATCTGCTCCCAAAGGGAATCTACACTGTAATCAGTTTTAACGCTAGCCCCCATGTTAACCTATGAGAGGGACAGGCCTTGCAACAGTGAAAAACTAATTTAGCAATATTTAACCGTCAAGACATATAAAACACATTACTATATGTCCTACCTTAACCATACACTGCGCCCTGCCCTTGGGGCTACCTAGGGCCTACCTTAGGGGTGTCTGGCATGTAAGAAAAGGGAAGGTTTAGGCCTGGCAAGTGGGTACACTTGCCAAGTGGAATTTACAGTTAAAACTGCACACATAGACACTGCAGTGGCAGGTCGGAGACGTGATTTCAGAGCTACTTATGTGGGTGGCACAACCAGTGCTGCAAGCACACTAGTAGCATTTGATTTACAGGCCCTGGGCACCTCTAGTGCACTATACTAGGGACTTACTAATAAATCAAATATGCCAATCATGGATAAGCTAATTACCAATAAAATTTACACAGAGAGCATATGCACTTTATCACTGGTTAGCAGTGGTAAAGTGCTCAGAGTTAAAAAAAAAACAACAGCAACAGGCCAGAAAAAATAGGAGGCAGGAAGCAAAAAGATTGGGAACATCTCTGCATAAACAAAAAAGTCCAACAGAAATGAAAAATAACAAATATTTTCCGAAAGGGGGGCTTAAAACACAGGGAGATCTATGAAGCACAACACAATTTTACAAATAGTTGGTAAAACACAGCTTCCTGGGAAGATACACTGATGTTGCTTTGTAGAACAGAATCATTAATCAACTTCTCTCAATTAAGAACAATAGTGACTTTCTTAACACATGATTCAAAATACATGTTTAACACTTTCCTCTGTTCCATAGTCTCCAGGAGGTGCAGGCTCTGAACATTGATTCTGAAATATAGACGGATCACAATATTGTGTCTACATTATGGAGGGACAAATTATTAAAAGCTAAGTTTGTATACATTTTCTTTACCTAACTATATATATATATATACATAACAAGCAGACCAGTTTGATCCAACCTTTGAAGTATTATCATATACTAAATAATTATGTCCCGAGGTATCTATTTAGCATTCAGGCAACAAATCCCCCTGTTCTTTAGCATGTGTCCTTCATATCGGCTACCAGGAAATTTAGTTGCACTAGTTGTTGAGCTTCTAAACAATTCAATAGATTTATTTGGATCGCTGAGCAGTACAAAGGCAGTACATTTTTTTAATTGACATTCTTCAAACTCATGTGTATACACCAAACTATTTAGTTCATGGGCAATATAATCAAATTTGTCGATATGCTTTTCTGCCTGTGTTTTGTGAATATTTTAATTGTATTGACTTATGGGGAACATTGTTGGTCTTGTGCGTGTGGGCAGAATACCATACCCCCCCGGGATTTTCAATTTCTTAAAGTGCAGTTAGGGTGGGGGGATATATATATATATATATATATATATATATATATATAGAGTCGGGTAGCCGTTATAGGGTGCAATTTTGTCTTTCCCACACTGGCTGTCAGGGTCAGAGTGGTTGACAAAATTGTCCTGCCCGCCCTCCCCTTTGTATTTTCATCAATGAGGCAGGTCATGGGGTTTTGAGCCCGAGTCTGAGAGTTGGGGATTTGTGGAGGAAAGTTTTATGCAATCTGTTGCAGTTTGGCACAACTGAGTTTTGGTTAACAGGTTCTTGTATTTGTCGCTAACAGTGAGCAGATTCTGGGGTGGGCAGGTTTTGGTAACTTTCAAGGACTTTTAGTTTGAGAGTTGGGTGGGGTGGAGAGAGGTAGGGGTTATGAAATCGAAGATAAAGTCAACCTTCGAGTCAGGAAGTTGGGGGAAGTAGTGAAATGAGTGGCAAGAGTGGTGTTTGAAAGTTGGATTTACATGATCGTGAAGGGTCAATTAGGGGAGGGGGTTTATCTGACAGTTATGGTCATGTACAGTGAGGCCGGGACAACGTTAGACCCAGGCATTGTGTTTGTTTTAGGGATGCGCCTGTCTCATTAAAGCCGCATTTTGCACATTAGTTGGGTGTCTATGGTTGTTTGAATGCGTTGCCCCACCCGATAGTCTGGGTAAATAAATGCTGAAGTAATTAACGTTATTATTGAATGACAACTTCACATGCCAACCACACAAAGCAGGAGCGTTTGCCCTAAAAATTCCTCCAACTAAAAACATTTATTGCAGCTAATTTTCAGAAGGATTTCATCTCCTGGGGTCCAAAGAGTTGTAAATGTTTGTTTAGATAAATTAATTAATATGAAAGTCAAACTTATTTAGGTACCGATAATATATTGTGCAGAAGAAATACATTCCATTACTTAATTCAAGCTAGATTTGTGAATTTCGTCCAGAAAATTGTAATGAGAAGTTGTTCCTGCTTAAAAATAGTTGCAAATGCCAAGCGTTCAGCTCCTGCATAACATCAGTACAGGACGAAACGCAAAAGTTCAAATTAAGCAGCATTATGTACACCAGAGAGAATTCTGTGCATTGACATTTAGACATGAAAATAGTGCCACACTGACCTCTTTCATTTGGTTGCCCTGTTTTCATTTAAAATGTTGAAACCAGGTCAGACAATATAATTCACAAAGTTCCTCAATTCCTCAAAAAGGTCATGTTTCCAATAAAATCTGGAAATCTGCATTGACCTTTTGCTTACATACAAAGCTTTCTTCAAGGCATTGATTAATAAAAAAGATTTGCACTTTGAACTGGTTCTCTTATAAAGGGAAAGATGAATGGCTACTAGACATCACTTATGGTAATTAGTGGACATTGTCAGGCTGACTGTTTGACCTGACAGCCTTAAGGTGGTCACCCCTAAGTTTTTGCCTGCCTCCCTCCACTTTTTAGACACTGTTTTTGCTGGCTCTTAGACTCTGCGCACTTTACCACTGCTAACCAGTGCTAAAGTGCATATGCTCTCTCCCTTTAAACATGGTAACCTTGGATCACACCCAATTGGACTATTTGATTTACTTGTAAGTCCCTAGTTGAGTGCACTATATGTGCCCAAGGCCTGTAGATTAAATGCTACTAGTGGTCCTGCAGCACTGGTTGTGCCACCCACTTTAGTAGCTCCTTTACCTTGTCTCAGGCCTGCCATTGCAAGGCCTGTGTAAGCGGTTTCACTGTCACTTCGACTTGGCATTTAAAAGTACTTGCCAAGCCTAAAACTCCCTTTTTCCTACATATAAGTCACCCCTAATGTGTGCCCTAGCTAACCCCTAGAGCAGGATGCTGTGTGGGTAAAAGGCAGGACATGTACCTGCGTAGTTTACATGTCCTGGTAGTGTAAAACTCCTAAATTCGTTGTTACACTACTGTGAGACCTGCTTCCTTCATAGGCTAACATTGGGACTGCCCTCATACATTGTTGAAGTGGTAGCTGCTGATCTGAAAGGAGTAGAAAGGTCATATTTAGTATGGCCAGAGTGGTAATACAAAATCTTGCTGACTGGTGAAGTTGGATTTAATATATTACTATTTTAGAAATGCCACTTTTAGAAAGTGAGCATTTCTCTGCACTTAAATCCTTCTGTGCCTTACAATCCACGTCTGGCTGGGTTTAGTTGACAGCTCCTTGTGCATTCACTCAGACACACCCCTAACACAGGGTACTCAGCCTCACTTGCATACATCTGCATTTTGAATGGGTCTTCCTGTGCTGGGAGGGTGGAGGGCCTTCTCTCACACAAAAGACTGCCACACCCCCTACTGGGACCCTGGCAGACAGGATTGAACTGAAAGGGGACCTGGTGCACTTCTAAGCCACACTTTGAAGTCCCCCCACTTCAAAGGCACATTTGGGTATAAAACAGAGCCTCTGCCCTACCACCTCAGACACTTACTGGAGAAAAACCTGAACCAGAACCTGCACCCTGACAAGAAGACCTGGCTGGCTGCCAAAAGGACTCACCTGACTGCTTTCTACAAAGGACTGCTGCCTTGCTGTTGCCCCGCTGTCTTGCTTCTCCCTTGCTTTGCTCCAGAAGTGCTCTCAAAGGGCTTGGATAGAGCTTGCCTCCTGTTCCCTGAAGTCTGAGGACCAAAAAGACTTCTCTCTTGCAACTGGACTCCCTGTGCTGCGAAAAATTTGACGCACAGCTTGTTCCGCGGTGAAAAATTCACCGCACGCCGGACCGGAAAGACGCCGCTCGACTTCGCGAGGAAAAGATCAACACGGCGCCTGCAGTGTGACTGGAACATTGACGCACGGCCCGCCTGGACAACGCCGCCCGACTTCCAGAGGGGAAATCGACGCCGCACCTGCCGTGAGGGAGAAAATTCCGCGCACAGCCCACCGGAACGACGTGCAGCCAGACAACAAGCCCAGGATTCCACGCACAGACCCCGGGGCATCTGAAAACCCCGCGACCCACAGAGGAGACCTATCCATGCGCCGGAAATCGACGCAACGTCTTCCCCGCGTGAAAAATAACAACGCAAGTCCGTGTGTGAAGGGGCGAAACTGACGTACACACCATTTTTCATGCATCTCCTCCTCTGTGGCCCTTTGCGGAGATTTTTTACTCCAAACCAGGTACTTGGTGCTTGAAAGAGACTTTGGGGGTCATTACGACCTTGGCGGTATAAGACGCTTACCGCCGTGCAGAAGACCGCCAATACACCGCCGCGGCCGCGGTAGACCGCCACAGCTATTATGACACACATCTCGGAATCCGCCGAAATTCAGACACAAACACAACACCACCACACCAAAGGTCAGCGATAAACATGCGGAAACAAATCCTCCATTTCCACACCAACAGAAACACGCCCATGCTATTATGACCCACGAATCCACACGGCGGTCTTTCAACCGCGGTATTCCATTGGCGGTACACACCGCCGCGCTCAAAATACACACACAGCTCCAAAACACCGCCACATTGGACAATTACAAATACACACACCTGACACACATACACACACCACTCCCACACACCCAATACAATATAAAACACACACCCACATCACACACAAACCCCTACGACCACAATTTCTGAGAGAAGGCCAGAGAGAGACAGCACAGAATAGAGAACCCCATCACACAGAGGCACACTACACCATCACCCACACAACACCCACGCACAAAACACCACATACCACTACACTCACCACACTCATCAACACATACACCACCCCACACATCACACACAACACCACATGGCACGCCAAAGACACCCCCGCTTCTCCGAGGAGGAGCTCAGGGTCATGGTCGAGAAAATCATCCGGGTAGAGCCACAGCTATTTGGATCACAGGTACAGCACACATCAATAGCCAGGAAGATAGAGCTATGGCAAAGAATAGTCGACAGGGTCAACGCTGTGGGACAGCACCCAAGAAATAGGGAGGACATCAGGAAGAGGTGGAACGACCAACGGGGGAAGGGGCGTTCCACGGTATCCAGGCACCACATCGCGGTACAGCGGACTGGCGGCGGACCCCCACCCCCTCCCCCACAACTAACAACATGGGAGGAGCAAGTCTTGTCCATCTTGCATCCTGAGGGCCTCGCAGAAGTCGTTGGAGGAACGGACACTGGTAAGTCAAATTTCAACTATCATATCCCCCACCCTACCTGCATGCTATCACACACCCCCTCCCTCAAACACTCCCCTATCACTCCAAATCCTCACCTATCTACCCATGACACCAACCACCCATCCCAACCCCAAAACCTGCATGACCTAACTAAGCTTGGATACCCATCACTAAAGCATGCCCACTGCACAGACCCACAACACCCCCCAACTATCACCACACAAGCCCCCACACAGGAATGCCTGCACTGGGGTACATGCACACCCAAACATTGCACATCATGAAACACACACATGCAATAATCATGTACTCATACCCCCGCAGGAACCCGAAGGAACGTCACCACACCAGAGGGTCCAGACTACACCACTCCACCCCCAGAAGAGGCCCACAGTGACGACAGCAGCTCTGCCCCACTGGATCTTGATGACCAGCCCGGACCATCGTGGGCCTCAGGACAGTCGATTCCCCTTGCCCAGCCACAGCCCAACACCGAACTGCCACCCTCTGGGAACACCAGCACAGCACCCACCCAGCGGGCCCAAACCTCCCTACCCAGGACAGGTCAATCAGCGGTGTGTACACTACTACAGGGCACCCAGGCGAACCCACCACCCCAACAACAACAGGGACATGGGGGCAGTGGTAGTGGGCACACGGTCCAGGGGACGGAGGCACAGGAACACAGGGGAACTAGGAGGGCTGCTGTGCGACAGAGGGAGGACAGGCCAAGGGAACCTACTCTCAACGAGGCCCTCTCCTCCATCATGGGAGCATACCACCACTCCCAGGAGACGATGGCAACGGTACTGGCCAAGTTGCAGGAGACCCTGCGTCTGCAGGAGGAACAGTATTTGGGGTTCAGGGAGGCGCTCAGGACCATCGGCTCCGCCCTGGGCACCATTGTAGGGGTGCTGACAGACATTCAAAAGACCTTGAGGGACACCGTGGCACTCCAAGGGGCACCAACACTAGCCAGGACGATGAAATGCCCACCACCTCCGCTGGCGCTAGTGGACAGGAGGCACCGCCACAGGACCAACACATCAGCACCCCATCCCCTGCAGACGGACCACCACTACGCAAGCGGGCCCTGAGATCCAGGAACAGGACAAAGCAAGATGGCAAGACCCCCGCCAGGAAATAAGACCACCCTGATCGTCCTCCCACTGTCCCACTTTGTTACCCTGTCCAAATCGGAACTGCCCCAGCTCCACTTCCAATGGCCAGATGTGCAATGTACCTGTGAGACTAATAGACTGGACTCTGCCATGGACATTCCTCCACCATCACCCATCCCCATTTCACAACCCCCCTTCATTGTTATGCACTTAAATAAACACCCTTGAAACACTAATAAAACTGGAGTCAGTCAATGATTGTGAACTTTGTATTGTCAATTACAGTGTTAAAAAAGGTTACCCATTGGAAGGCCAACATACCAATGTCACACATCACAAGCCTTTCAAGGGTGCAAGCTGTTGACACGTAGGTTACCACAATAGTGAAACTGAAATGGAAGGGGACAACTCAGTTAACAAATAGGGAGTGAAATGTAGGTACAGGATAGAGGTAGACGTGTGAAAGTTAATAATATGTGAAACATGAAAATGTACTCACCTGTGTCTCACTGAAAATATTGCTGTATGACTGACTCCCTGTTGTCGTTTTCATCTTCATCAGCTTCCTCCTCATCACTGTCCACAGGCTCCCCATGCTCCCCCGCTGCAACAACACCATCATCTGGATCATCCTCCTGCAGAAAAGGCACCTGCCGTCGCAATGCCAAGTTATGGAGCATGGAGCAGGCGATGATGATGTCGCACCCCTTCTTCGGTGAGTATAATAGGGATCCACCAGTCATATGGAGGCACCTGAACCTGGCCTTCAGGAGGCCGAAGGTCCGCTCGATCACCCTCCTAGTCTGCCCATGGGCCTCATTGTACGGTTCCTCTGTCCTGGTCCTGGGATTCCTCACTGGGGTCAATAGCCATGACAGGTTGGGGTAACCAGAGTTCCCCAATAGCCATACAGAGTGCCTCTGGAGTTGACCCATCATATCAGGGATGCTGCTATTCTGCAGGATGTAGGCGTCATGCACAGAGCCAGGGAACATAGCATTTACCTGCGAGATGTACTGGTCTGCCAAACAGACCATCTGGACATTCATGGAATGATAACTCTTCCTGTTCCTGTACACCTGTTCATTCCTGCGGGGGGACCAGAGCTACATGGGTCCCATCAATGGCACCTATGATGTTGGGGATATATCCAAGGGCATAGAAGTCACCTTTCACTGTAGGCAAATCCTCCACCTCAGGGAAAATGATGTATCTCCTTACGTGTTTCAGCAGTGCAGACAACACTCTGGACAAGACGTTGGAAAACATAGGCTGGGACATCCCTGATGCCATGGTCACTGTTGTCTAAAAAAAAGACCCACATGCAAGGAAATGCAGCACTGACAGCACCTGCATGTCAGGGGGGATTCCAGTCGGATGGAGGATTGGTGACATCAGGTCTGGCTCCAACTGGGTACATAGTTCCTGGATTGTGGCATGGCCAAACCGGTAGGTCACGATGACATGTCGCTCTTCCATTGTCAACAGGTCCACCAGCGGTCGGTACACCGGCAGATTCCGCCATCTTCCAATATGTCCCAACTGACGGTGCCTTAGAAGGACAACAGCGAAGAAACTGTCACCATTCCTCCAGGTATGTACCCACAGTCACACACAAGACTACAACAGACAATTAACCCATCCGGGAAAGGTTTTGAGTGTAGACCTCGGTATGTGTGACGCAGTAGTAATTGAAGCCATGTGGGCCCCTGAAATGGCGGCTGCCTGACCTCTAAACTGGGACAATGGGATTGTGGGGTAACTACGCTGGCGTTGGACACCATCGCGGTAGGCGGTCGTAGAGCGCGGCGCAAGGCTGCATTGGTTAACATTGGACCCTATGGGTCCAAGGAGCCAATGAACAGGTGCGCTGGCGGTGATGATGCGCCCCGCCGCGGACGTCACCACCATTTTCTATCTCTTCAATCACTAGATACCTGACCTTCGACAAGAGAGGACCTACACTGCTAGTGCTGCTGTGACCTCGGTCTGGAAGCGACGATGGCTGCTGTGTCTGGGGAAAGGGCCCCTGCCTTCACTGCACAGGAGTTGGAGAAACTTGTGGATGGGGTCCTCCCCCAGTACACGCTACTCTACGGTCCTCCAGACCAACAGGTTAGTACACAGGGAGCACGTTGTATGGGCTAGGCTTGGGTGGAGAGGGCTGGGTGGATGAGGGAAGGGGGCAGAGTACATAGAACAGTTATGCATGGGGATGAATGGGCCACAGGGATAGAGTTGGGAGGGGGACAATCACAACGACGGTGCAGTAGGTAATGACTGTCCTCTTTCCTTGTGCATGTCATGTAGGTCAGCGCCCACCAGAAGAGGGACCTTTGGCGTGCCATCGCCAAGGAAGTCCGGACCCTGGCCTGGGGGCCCACCAGAGACGGGGCACCCACAGCCGGAAGAGATGGGAGGACATTCGCCGCCGCAGTAAGAAGACGGCGGAGGCTCAGATGGGGATGGCCTCCCAACGTCGGAGGGGTGCCCGTCGCACCATGACCCCCCTGATGTTCCGGATCCTGGCGGTGGCCTACCCGGAGTTGGATGGGCGCTTAAGGACATCACAGCAGATACAAGGAGGTGAGTACTACCTCATCATATGGACTTTGCGTGCAGTGGAGGTGTTTGGGTGGGGGGGGTGGGTTGTGGGTGTCCCTAGGCCAGGGCGAGTTAGGTAGGCAAGGCCCCTCCATTATGTAGGCCATGTGGAACTCTACCCCAGCTCAAAACAGAGGGAAGTTGATGTATAGTTGCCCCTTTGCCATCCATGTGGGCAGATTACTACCATTGCCATGTAGGCCATATCCCAGAAATAGCATGTGCAGAGGTCAGGAGCACGGCGTAATGCATGGGGCTGCTGCGTCTGTCTTGTCCGCCAACGGTAGCGGTATGCCATGCACTAAAACTTTCTTTCTTCTGTCTCCCCCCTTTTCCTGCTCTCCCTGTCCTTTTGTACATCAGCATCAACAGGCGGAGGTACAGTGGCACCGGAGCACGAGGGAGCTGCATCCCACATGGCCATGGAGGGCCACACCACAGACTCTGAATTCACCAGTGGGACGGAGGGCGAGGGGAGCTTCACGTCGGCCACCAGATCACCAACCAGCGACACGGACTCGTCCGTTGATGGGAGCTCCCCTGTGGTGGCGGCACCATCTGTGCGCCCCACTTCTACAGGAACAGCCGCCACCTCCCCTACCAGCACGGCCCTCCTAGCAGCCCCTCAGCGTGTGTCCCGTGCCCGCTCACCCAGGAGGGTGGGCATCACCTCGCCCCAGGCACCTCAGGCCCCGCCCCTGCAATCTCTGGCTTCAGCACTGATGGCAGCCATTGTCCCTGTGTCCAGCCTCCCCCCTCCAACCTCCTCCACCCAGACCCAATCCCCTGTACCCCAGCCCATCCCAAGCACACCTTGAGATGCAGTTCTCAACTGGTACTGGGTGGGACTGGTGGCCAGACTGGATGAGTCTCTCCGTGAAAGTTCCTGTCCTGTCACTGTCCCAGCTGCACATGGGAGAAGGATGCCTGATGTGGCGGCCTATTCATACCCACACGGTGTTTGCCCTGTTCAGCGGTCTTCACCATGGCGGTCTTGGCCTTATTCAGTGGTGCTTTGACACGGCTGGCTATGGACTGTTCAGCGGTCTTCACCATGGCGGTCTTGGCCTTGTTCAGCGGTGCTTTGCCATGGCTGGCTATGGACTGTTCAGCGGTGCTTTGCCATGGCGGTCTTGCCCTTGTTCAGCGGTGCTTTGCCATGGCTGGCTATGGACTGTTCAGCGGTCTTCACCATGGCGGTCTTGGCCTTGTTCAGCGGTGCTTTGCCATGGCTGGCTATGGACTGTTCAGCGGTGCTTTGCCATGGCTGGCTATGGACTGTGAAGCGGTCTTCACCATGGCAGTCTTGCCCTTGTTCAGCGGTGCTTTGCCATGGGTGGCTATGGACTGTTCAGCGGTGCTTTGCCATGGATGGCTATGGACTGTTTAGCGGTCTTCACCATGGCGGTCTTGGCCTTGTTCGGCGGTGCTTTGACATGGCTGGCTATGGACTGTTCAGCGGTGCTTTGCCATGGCTGGCTATGGACTGTTCAGCGGTCTTCACCATGGCGGTCTTGCCCTTGTTCAGCAGTGCTTTGCCATGGCTGGCTATGGACTGTTCAGCGGTCTTCACCATGGCGGTTTTGGCCTTGTTCAGCGGTGCTTTGCCATGGCTGGCTATGGACTGTTCAGCAGTGCTTTGCCATGGCTGGCAATGGACTGTTCAGCGGTCTTCACCATGGCGGTCTTGGCCTTGTTCAGCGGTACTTTGCCATGGCTGGCTATGGACTGTTCTGCGGTAGCCTGAGATGGCGGTTCAGATACTGACATTGGGGTGTGGCATGACGAACTCCACACTGGACATTGGTGTGTGGCATGACGAACTCCACACTGGACATTGGGGTGTGGCATGACGTTCCATCATCGCCCACCGGGGCTTTGGGATCCTGGTCCCTCCTGGGCACTGACTCCGGCGGTGGTCTCCTGACCAGTGACGATACTCGGGCCCTCCTGGGCACTGATTCTGGCGGTGGTCTCCTGACCAGTAATGATACTTGGGCCCTCCTGGGCACTGACTCTGGCGGTGGTCTCCTGACCAGTGACGATACTCGGGCCCTCCTGGTCAATGACTCTGGCGGTTGTCTCCTGACCAGTAACGATACTTGGGCCCTCCTGGGCACTGACTCTGGCGGTGGTCTTCTGACCAGTGACGATACTTGGGCCCTCCTGGGCACTGACTCTGGCCGTGGTCTCCTGACCAGTGACAATACTCTGGCCCTCCTGGGCAATGACTCTGGCGGTGGTCTCCTGACCAGTAACGATACTTGGGCCCTCCTGGGCACTGGCTCTGGCGGTGGTCTCCTGACCAGTAACGATACTTGGGCCCTCCTGGGCCCTGACTCTGGCGGTGGTCTCCGGACCAGTAACGATACTTGGGCCCTCCTGGGCAATGACTCTGGCGGTGGTCTCTGGACCAGTAACGACGGTGCTGGCGGTTGTGTCTAGACCGCTGGAAATGATGGCGCACTTCTCCGCCGTGACACTCACAACAGGCTGGGCAGACTTCCTCGGAACCTTCCCACCTTCTTTGGAGTTACAGCTGACTCACCAATCGCTTTTGATCCCATTTCACTTGTTGTCCCACCAGGAGTCTTGACACGGTCCCGTCGTCCACTCTCCAATTTCGGTGTCTTTACAGGGGGTGGGCTGACAGTGCCTTGGCTCCTGATCCAACTGCCTGCCCTGCTGGACGGTGCACTCCAAAAACCTGGAACACGCACCACTGGTACTGGAGGCTTTTTGGCTGAGACGCTACGACGGGACTGATGAACTGGAGGGGGGGGTGGGGGCAAACAGGTCAATTTGACAGAGGGACAGTTTCTGATGGACACTGGGATGGGTAGTTGGAGGGGGTCTGGGAGTGGAGGTAGAGGAGGTGGTTGTAGGAGGTGTCACTTTAGGTGTTTTGGGTGCAGGTGCAGGTACTGGAGGCTGTCGTGAGGTGGATGGGTGTTGGGTGAGTGATTGCCGGCGTTTGTGTACTTTGGGAGGGGGCGTCACAGACACACTGGGAGAGGACACAGGGGACGTGTAAATGGCAGTGGAGGTGGTGAGTGCAGGTGAGCGGCTTGTGGTGCTGGGTGTTGTGGTGCGAGTCCTAGTGCCTGTAGATGTGGTGCATGCAGGTGTGTGTGTAGACGAGACTGGGAGGGAGGAGGGAGAAGAGGAGGAGGGGGACACAGTGGAGACAGTGGATGTTGGTGTGTCTGTATGGGTGTGATGCTTGTGTGAGTGCCTGTGGTGTGTGCGGTGCCTACGTTTGCTTGAGCTACTTTTGGGTGTTGACTTGTGTGCCTGCTGGCCCACTGTAAAGACTTGAGAGACTGTGGCTTTGCACTCCCAAGGATGGCACAGTGGGCAAGCCGCCCACTGTAAAGACTTGAGAGACTGTGGCTTTGCACTCCCCAGGATGGTCCAGTGGGCAACCCACCCACTGTAAAGACTTGAGAGACTGTGGCTTTGCACTCCCCAGGATGGCACAGTGGGCAAGCCGCCCACTGTATAGACTTGAGGGACTGTGGCTTTGCACTCCCCAGTATACATCAATGGGCATGGAGCCCCGTCGTGGACCTGGCTTTGCAGTCATCCGGCTGAGGTGCCCCCCCTTTCCTTCCCCCTGAGGTGCCTGTAGTGTTTCAATCTGATGCCCCGGAAGTGTTCTCTCGGATTTTGGTCAGGTATCTATTGTGGGCCTCGCCCATGCATTTTTGGACTGTTGGTGCACGGACATTGTTGTATACATATCTGCACTACTTCTTGTATTGTATATATAAATATGACAGATTTGGAGATATGATTCAGTGTATTTTTATATGACATGTATATTGGCACATTACAATATTTGAACGGATCTCGCTTTGTCTTTGCATTCTTCCGAAGGGATTGTGGGTTGTTAATGTGATATTTTTGACTGCATTGGTGTGTATGTTGTACTATGCGAGGGTGGGGGTGGGGGTGTTTGGTGGGTGTCCCCCTAACTTTTGCCTCCCCCCTCCCCGTGTCGTAGATGCAGTACTCACCGGTATGTTCTGCGCCTACGTCGCTGTTGTTCGTACAGGAGCAGAAAGACAAGGGCAGGGAGTATTTGGAGTTCCGGCTCCATGGAGTCGTCGTTCCTCGTGGAGTGTGTTGAGGTGAGGGTTTTCCCATAGCAAAGGCTGTTACCGCCGTGTTTTTATCCACGGTGAATCTGCCCTGAAAAAGGTGGCGGATTGGTGTGTTGTAATAGTGTGGGCGGTACTTTGTCTCCCGCCTGTCTGTTGGCGGTGACCGCCACGCTGTTTGTCTGTACCGCCGTGGCGGGCGAAGTGTTAAAGTGGCTGTCTTTGTTGGCGGTTACCGCCAGGGTCGTAATTCCCTTTTTTGGTCCGCCGGCCTGTTTGCGGTATTACCCCACCTTTTACACCGTCCACCAGGGTTGTAATGACCACCTTTGTTTGCTTTTTAAAGACTTAAGACACTTCATATCACTTTTCAGTGATATCTCTACAATTTCTTATTGCATCTTTTATCGTTTTGACCTGCAAATATCCAGATAAATATTATATATATTTTTCTAAACACTGTGTGGTGTATTTTTGTGGTGCTATATAGTGATATTGTATGACTTATTGCACAAATACTTTACACTTTGCCTTCTAAGTTAAGCCTGACTGCTCAGTGCCAAGCTACCAGAGGGTGGGCACAGGATAGTTTGGATTGTGTGTGACTTACCCTGACTAGAGTGAGGGTCCTTGCTTGGACGGGGGTAACCTGACTGCCAACCAAAGACCGCATTTCTAACACTGACTTTCCCAAACATGCTGACTTTCAAATTGAAATATTTGGTTTTGCTCAGCAGTGCACTTTCCTTTTCTTGTAAATATAAAAGAGATTACAAAGTTGAATCCCAGTAAAGGGACGTCGTAGCTTCACCATATAACGTTTAGGTCTGGGTTTAGCCAATGCCTTTGGATTTTACTACCATTATATATATATATATAAATATATATATATATATATATATATATAGTATACTTACTTAGCTGGGCTTACGGTCAGACCTCTTTGTCCACTGATCTGTTGTTGTGTCATTCACATTATTCTTCATTATTCTTCCACCTACAACAGGCTATAGAATGGTGCTCTTTCATAAGGAGCACGTCAGCACACAAAGTAGTCCCCTTTGGTTCCAAGGGGTTCTCTGGCAATGTGTGCTTTTTAAAGCATGCATAGACGAAGCCCAAAAAGCAGCCGGCCAATGACAGACTTATTGTCTGTGCTACTGTTTGCATTGATAGAGATTAAATACATTAACTCTCATTAACCCTCAATATCATTGTTTCAGAGTACACAGGTAAAGAATGTGACCACAGGAGGATGAAGCTAAAGGTTCAAGCATGATCTTGGGAACACGAATATTGAAAATGAATGCAAAGATCTCCAGTAGTATATTCAAGAAGTTGCATATTACCAACGGTCTCTCAAATGAACTATTTTGACTCTCAATGCATTGTTTTTTGTCAACAGTTTCCTCTTGGACAGAATAACTAAAGGAGAGGTGGAGTGGTTCAGAATTGTAGGTCTATGGGCCTGATTAGACTGAACATTCAACTGAAAACCCTCTCATTTCTAGGAAGTGCTAAATTAAGAGGACACTTCACTGGGGAATTAACTCCACCATGCTATCCTAAAGTGAGGAAAGTCTCCCAAATTAGCTTTCCTCTAGAAATGGACTATTTAGCATTATGAACCAGCTGTAACCCAGGGATACTGTGACTGAATGGTTCAGTGGGTTGACATATTTCCGAAGCACAAGTGCTGTCAAAAACCTAAAGCAGCAGCAGTCATGAGAGTAGACAATGTATCTGAAATGTGCGGATGGAGAGCAGTGAAACATGGCTGACAAATTCACAATACAGTATCTTTGCCAGAATGTGCACATGCAAACATTCTTACAAACTAAGGCATTTTTGTCAGGAATGTAAAAAAGGTACATTTCACACGTTATAATTTATAAAATACCACCTAACTTTACGTTAATAAGGGTACTACAAGTCACCTCAGAATTCTATGACCTTGTAAAGGCACTTGGCTTGTGGTCGAATGACGCCATGGATATAAGGACATATTATAGACTTGTAAAATCCTTATAATGCATAGCAGAGGGTATTTTATCACATATAAATTAATTCCACCTGGAGCCATTTATATCTTTGAGATGAAGACTGTCACTAAGGAAAACAAATATTCAAAATGATGATTCTCCTAAAGAGTCCACCACTCACTGCTCAATACAATGTATAGCACAAAAGGACGGGCTATTTACAAGGGCAAAGATGTATGAGGAATTGGCAAGGGTGCAGCTGACAAGAATTTATAAGGCCTTTAAATGGTAGCATCATATTTATTCTACCAAAACTCTTACCCTCATGGCCTCCTGGATATGGTCCTGACGCACAAGTTCAGCTGATCGGTCCATGTACCACTTCAAACACCGGATCAGTTCCCTGCGTGAAAGAGAAATCATCACCATTTGAATAACAATAGACAATACCACCACACAAGTGCGATGAGTAAGCTAAAAAGAAGAATGCTTTTGAAGATGTTAGTAATGGAGGATGGCTATAAAAAATGCACCTAATCGTGGCCAAAAATCTCTCAGATTCACCTGTATTGCGAGAGACACTTAGATTTGCTCATCTGACAACATCTAGACATACATCCATTTTCTATTTCATGTTACTGAGGTAACGATAGCACAATTGAGTCATGCCCTAATAGCCTCAAGATATTCTCAAACTTGGAACATTTCTCTCTTTTGGAAGTGATATAAATCCCCTAATTTTCTTTCACATTTACATATTCCTATGGCTTCTAATTTGAGTATGGGCTAGGAAGCTGCATTACACTTTTTTTTTGCTTTCAACCTAAAATTTAAGAGCAACTTTATTAAACATATATAACTTTGTATTCTCTGAATATTTTGGGCCTGATTTATAGTTGTGTAGTACTGCAGCACTGAAATTTGGATGGCATCTGATAAGTTTTCACGGTCCTGGGCTGACTTGACCTTAATTTTCCATTGGAGAGTCGGCATGTGCCAACAGGCATGCTCAACCAGGAAGATACAGGAGTGTAAGAGGCCAAGAAAACTCAGAACTACTATCACCAAGATCCAGGGCAGAGGCTGAACATTGGAATCATAGCCCAAATTACCTAGACACATTGCAAGTGGAGAGAGGATCTTGAACTGCATTGTATCCACAATAGCTCCAAAGAACAGCAACCTCTGTGAAGGAGTAAAGTGCAATGTGGGCTCAATGATTGAGACCCCCAATGATGTCAAGAGATTTGCCATCATCTGGAGGTGGGCTACGACCGAATGTGCAGGCACTCTTTCAACAGCTAGTCATTAAGGTAGGGAAAAACTGTTATCCTCAACCCCTGAAGGTGTGCTGCAACCACTGCCATCTTTTTGTGAACACACAAGGGGTGCTGGTAAGGCCAAAGGGAAGCATTGCAAAGTGAAAGTGCTCCTGGCTGACCTTTAACTAGCAGAAACATTTGTGGGACCACAGTACAAGTATATGAAAATAAGCATCATGCAGATCCAAGGACATCATTCAGTCCCCCAAGTCCACTACAGCCAAGATCTGTGCCAGCATGAGCATTGCAAATTTGTTTTCCTGCAAGACAACATTCAGGCGTCAAAGGTACATATAGGCTGAAGGCCTCTGTCCTCTGTCAGTACAAGAAAGTAACAAGAGTAACAGTCCTCTTCTCTTTCCAAGTCCGGAACTCTCACGGTAGCACCTTTAGACAGCAAAATTTGCACCTCCTGTACTAGAATGTAGAAGGGCTCTCCTGAAAGTTATTTTGATTTGGGGTTGGAGAAATGTGGTAGAGCAAAATGAAAGGGTCAGACATAGCCATGCTGATTATTGCATGACCCATCTGTGGCACAAGATGGATTGTGACTCTGGGCAGAAATATGGGGAAGGATGCATGCCGCTGAAGGTAAACTAAAGCATCTTTGTGGATGTTGTAGCAGCGGAAGGCAACTGAAAAGTCAGGTGATCATTCCGGCATGTGTGCTGTCTGCCAAACCCATGTCCCCTGTCTCAAAAAGACTGAGGTGACTGCTGCAGTCATTGGCAAGACTGGCCCTGTCTATATGCCCGGCCCCTGGTGGAGTCTGTGAATTTTCTGAACTGTTGTGTGAACTACTTGGCAGGGCTCAAGAGATTGAAAGATAGTGACATGGATCTATTTACCTTATAATGCTCTAGGGCAGAATCAGCTTTTTTTACCGAAAACACTGGAACAATCAAAGGGCATATCAATGAGAGAGGCTTGTACATTTCCAGAAAATCCTGTCGTCCACATTCATTTGCTGTGGTGAAGCACAATTCTAGAGCCAGCCACCCTTACCAGGCAATCACTAATAATGAGGCCACTACGAAAAACGCATTTGGCCGCATCTTGACCATCATCAGGCCCAAAGGTCTTTCAGAACTGCTGGCAAGATTCCGCTGGCCATGTCCCAAACAGCATGCATGTAGCAACCCAAAAGACAGACTGCACTGGCCTATCTCAAGGCCAAGCTGGTAGAGTAGTACTCTCACTTTCAAAATGCCTCAATCCATTTCAATTCCCTACCCAGAGAATTTGTGGGGAATGAATTGTGATCCATCTTGCTCGCTGAAGCTTTAATTTCCTGGTTCTCCGAGCTAGGGTTATAGCGAGAAAATCAGGATCACCAGACGCTTATTTGTGACGCCTGTCCATCTGCCTATTTACTGGTAGGAAAGAATAGGGCTTTGGCCAAGTGTCCAACAAGATGTCGTGAGTGACTTGTTAAAGGCTCAGATGTGGGTGGCGCACAATGCAAATTTTCCAAACGGTCATTATTCTTGGACTCAACTTAAAGACATCTGCAATTGAAGGACCCCAGCTGCCTGTCTGACTGCTACCAACAAGGAGACACTCTCTTCATTGGTGGTTGAAATGGCGAGTGCAATCATGCATTAGGGGAGTTATAAGGCCTACTGGCCTCTAAGTCCATGTAAAATTTGAGTCAGAAACTCAAATTTAATGGAGTCTCTGCTTGCACGTCTGAGCTTGTAGGGGCATTGGTACAGAATTCTGTTGTATGATGAACGGTTTAACTTTATTAAGTCAGTTTGAAGTCAGACAACAGAATCAGCACCGGATCCTCTTCTGGTACCGGTGGTGTTGGGGCCAGTGTGAATAAGGAACTACTCAGGGATTCCTTGTTACTCAAAGGTGAGTCAGCGGGAGCTGGAAGTGTGCCAAAATTCTACAGCAAGGTCTCTCTTTAAATACCTATGTGTCAGAGATGGCCTTGGAAACTCTGGGCACACCAGGATTAGTTGGGAAATTGATTGTATGGCAGGGGACCCTGAGTGAGACCAACTGCTATTTTTACACCTTTGTGCCTTAAATACTAAGTGGTGGGATGAGGTGAGGTCCTGCTTCACTTTCTGTGTTTGCATTTGAACTTCGACTTGGACTTACCAGAAGACTTCTACCATGAATTAAACCCCTCTTGGGAACAGTCAGGGAGGAGGATCGAGTCCGCACTCACCACCTGGAGCAGGAGTGGAGCATATATTAGGACCAAAAAATGTTCCTATGTTCGGCAATGTACAACACTCCAAGGTGATCCTGGATCACCTTGGTGTGGATGAGGGTATACTTATTGGACACTTCAAGTCGGGTCCTAAGCCCAAACACCAGGGACACACCTTGTGCAGATCCCTAACTGACATCTGTGTACTACAGTCTAAGTATAGTTTGAAACCTGTTGTTTTAGGAGGCAACATCATTGCCTAACACATTTGATTTCTTTTTAGGAGTCGTCTGTAGGTTGGATTTTGGAGCAAAGCTCCAGATTCATGTCAAAAGGCACAGAAAGAAAGTAACTGACTTCAGTGCGTAGAAGTGGTGTTTATATGCATCCCTCCCATGAGGGTATGGAGCCAGAAGAGAGCAGCATGGTGCCAAGTAGTGGTGCCCAAGAGCATTGCTGGAATAAGTTTTCAGATCTGATCTGGTCCCTGTGGAGTACTGTAAGACGAGAAATCTGCAGTTAGAAGTATGCATCACAAACAGGAGTTTGTGGATGGACCGCATATGTTTTTTTCCTCCAGTTAGAAGATTTACTTGGAAGTTCAGTATTGTTAATTCGAGAATTGTGTTTTACCCTTTGATTCAATGCAAGAGGCAGAACTAAAATGCATGACATGGAAGATAGAAATAGTTATCAGCCTTTATGCCTTTAAGGAGAGTTAGTAATTAATAAAGTACAGACTCTCTGTTTTTATGAATTGCAATATATTAACATTTTAATTTTTCCACTATATTATTAATATCCCTGTGATGGAGAGACCAAGAACTCACTCTATTATAGGTTAGGCAGACACTACTGCACTTCAAGGCAACATCCTAATTGCAGAGTTTTGCTATTCAACAGATTCTCAGGTGGAACAATCCGGACTCAGGAACCTATTTAAGTATTTGAAATACTCCTATGATGATAGTTTAACTTCTCCAATACACCCACCCCTTTGGCAACACAGGTTCATCTTGCTGGTCTTTTTATTGAGGTTATTAACGCCATGATGGACAGGGAATAACTTGTTTATCTCTATCATGGGTGTCTTTATCACATCGACGAATAACCTGACCTGCTCTGCCTTCCCTAGATACATCCTTCACTCTAATTAGAATTGAAATGCCTGCCCGGCTGCAGGTCATTAAGTGTTATCCATGCCTCCCATCCATTAAGAGGCTAGCTTCCCATTGTGAGTCTCTGCTTGTGTGTTTAGAAAACATAGGAAATATTTTTTTTGTATATGATTTTAAAATATGTTTATGGCCTACTAGTCCTGCAGATTTGATTCTATGAAGGAAGTAATATGACAAAGAATGGAAGGACCGTGTTGTCAAAACACTTGTCAGATTGAAAAGGATCAGTAGAAGACAGTTTCAGTAATCAAAATCTTCAGAAAAGTCATAGGTTTCATATCATAAGAGATCATCATAAACAAATCATTACTTGGCTTCAGGCATTTGTTATGTAGCAAAGTCAAAAAGAGCTATAAATTATGTTTACCAATGCCACCAAATCCTTGGAATTAATCACTCATCCTCTACAGCTATATTTGTCAACACTCACCTACCTCGTTAAAGCTTGATGGAGATTCAATCATTTGAGGCTTTGGAGTTTGCTTGGATACCTCTCCACTCATACTGGCACCAGCCACACAGATCATGTGTACTTACAATATCAATCTACTAACACTTAGGGCCTGATTATAACTTTGGAGGACGGTGTTAATCCGTCCCAAATGTGACGGATATACCACCTACGGTATTACGAGTCCATTATATCCTATGGAACTCGTAATACGGTAGGTGGTATATCCATCACATTTGGGACAGATTAACACCGTCCTCCAAAGTTGTAATCAGGCCCTAAATGTGTTGTTAAATCATACAGGTAAGGGCAGAGATTGGAACTTGAAAAGTTCAATGTGCCCTCTGTCAAGTGTTTTTATATTTTAAATACTGATGATTCCTTAATTTGGAGAACAATTTTATACCAGAGTTGGTGTAACATCTTTATAGCCACTGGTATGTTTGATTTCTTTCCAAATCTTTGAGACTATCCATACTCATCAGGAATAAAATGGGTTCCAAAAAAATGATTTTTAATATCAACCAAAAAGAACAGTACTATTGAGACACAACTCAACTGTTTGAGGATTTAGACTGTCATGCAACAGAGATATATCCATAAATAGGGAAGATGATGGAGACTAATCTCTTCATATAACAACATGGAACTTTTAAGTAACAAAATAGTGGAAATCTCCCAAAAAGGTTATTGACATTGTCTACAGTAACCACTGCAAGCATTTTAATGCCAAGTTAAAATTTCTATGGTGGAGAATCATTGTGAAATACTTTGAAATTGAAAGACTCTCTGAAAAGCAAGAAGGGTTAAAAGGGATTGTTTTTTCTGTGTTAATTGAAATCATTTTGTTCACATTTACACATGCATCAATGCTTCTTTATAATGCTTCAGTTTTGGCAGCAATACAGCAGACTGTGACTAATGAGAGGAAATTGAAGACCTAAAACATGCAATGCTATTCAAGATTTTTTACGTTGTCTGAACTACTGAATTAAAGAAAAGTTAAATACACTACACCAGCAAAGACAAGTTAAATCTTAAACCTTGTGGAATAACCAAACTGTGACAAAGTATTGACATACAATGGGAAACTATTGGACTTCCTGTTAAATGCCTATAACTGACTCATCAACTGTAAACCATGTAGGCTTTTTCATCACTGGAGACATTATTAATATTTCGCCTTACAGATAAGAATTATGTTAATTCTTGATCAATGTCACATCTCTACTGCAAGTTTGCTTACATGGCAGCTACGTGTCTCCAATTTTCTCCCCTCTCCCCTCCATGTACTCTGAAATGTCAATTTCTGATCTGAGAGCTTTAAAACATCTACAATGATATTACTAGCCTTACTGCATATCAAGTGCCTCAAAAAGTTGTTATGTACATAGGGCAAACACTTACTTGTAAGCCAGGGCTCCAGCAAAGTGCCTCTGAATGTATGTGTCCATCACTGGGCGAAAATGAAAATATTTGCTGTCCCGCAGGAGATTAATAATAAAGACCTACAGGAGACAACATAGGTTACACTTAGGAGAAATATATTGAATTAAATTGATTCTATTCCTAATATGAAGTTATATATTCTTAAAAATGTAAACATGTAAAAGGAATATTTCTGAATTAATTTAAAGTATATGATATAAAATATTTATGGTTGATTGCTCTAGTCATGTTCATACTATAACTACTTCACTCATAAATGTTATTCCCATTTGTTCAGAAAAAACGTTGTTCATGCAAAATAAAACAAAATCGGAAAGGAAAAATATGGGAAGAACGATGAACTAGACTTAAAGGACATATTTAATCTGTTCTGCAGATGCTTGAGGAACAATGGTAATCAAGCATCAGAAAGATATTTCAGCATCAAGAGGGTAAATGTTAAAATGTTCAATTCTAGGATTTTTGAAAACCTTGAATGTAAGCAAATTCAGAAAGAGAAGGCAGGGAAGATTAGGTAACGTAGGCATTATGCATGCAATAATCAAATGGGTAGGAGAGTGGAAGACTGCTTTTAGTGGGCACAGATATATTCAAACATGGCAAGGCTGGATATTTAGAGGGACCTTTACAGAAAAACACTTAGTTGTTCTGTACCATAATTAGGACAGGTAATGACAAACAAATCAAAGAAGCAAACTCTACTTTTCATTGAGCCATAATGCTACTGATAAGGAGACTAATCGAAGAGACAATGTACTGAAGCAAGTAAAGCTGCATCCAAAATCTCAAAATCTCAGAAAAAGAAAGTGAATTAAGAGACCCATTAAAAGCAATGTATGTTCATATTACTTTGAAGATTCTGAAAGCACTAAGCTTTGGATAGCATGAAAAAGAAGTAAAAGATCAGTCTCTTATGGCCAGAAGACCTTACCAAACCATCGATTTGCACCCATCTTGACAACTTCAGGAAGTGAGACTGAAGCCTCAGGTGCAGAGATAAAGGTTACTACAGGGTACAGCCTTCCACATACACTTATCTCCTACCTAACAAATAGTGCAGCCAGGTTGATAACTATTCGAATATGGAATTCCAGCCTTATGTGTATGTTCATTTGGTAGAGTTGAAAATTATAAGGAAAAGCACTAGGTCCCGATTCACAAAGTTTAAGCACATGTAAGTGGAGCTCATGTTGCTAAAAAACAATATTTGTGTGTACATTTAAGGAGCCCTCATCACTGAATTAGGATCAGTGGACCTTTGCAGCCTCAGATACGACTAATCAATAAGAAAAATCCATTGATAATCTGCCAGTATGGTACAGGGGCTGATGTTACTATAAGAGCAGGGGTAAAAAGGCAAGCATTACGGGAGTTCTGGCCATACAAAATAAAGCGAGCCCATGCTCATCGTTTGCAAGTAATAACCATGGTGGGCCAGATAAAATAGTCCTGTAAAAGGTAGGAGTAAATCTCTACAAAAGGTAGGAATGAAAGAATGCGCACTCCTGTTTAATGGGGCTCTGAGGAAGATTCTACACAGGAAAACTGTGTTGCCGATGGAGACATAAACATTTACAAATAACAGGATTTTACACTTAATAGATGAGCTCTCTTTTGAATATTCCACCAAGCAGCAAATCCACTTTACAATGTATTTGAAAACCACATGGATTGTCTTGGGGGATATGGAGTATGGCTACAAGAGTGATGAATTTCTCAAGTAAGAAGGCTGAAATATATTATCTGCATTAGAAATATCCATGTGAGAGTTTTCTCCTTATGGACAATTGAAGGCGAGGGTTCTGCAAACGAAGTGGAAGAAGTAACAATAATTGAATTGTCTCCACGCATACATAGAAATTAAAAAGAAAGTACAAGTTCCCATTCCCTCAAGGAGAAGAGCGCCTGCTAAGACTTCAAAGTTGCAAAACATCTATCACCTGAAACAGGACAGAGTGATCCACATTTCAGTAAGACTGAAGGTAAAGAAGTAGCGACTGCTCCAGCACAGGAGAGTCGTTGAATCATTGGCCACATAGTGTGCTCTGAATTCATCTATGGGCACATTATTAGTGCTAGGTATCATCGGTCAGTGGCATCTGTCACCGTGGATCCTTTGCTATGGTAAATATTGTCAGGCTAGACCAGCAAAGCACTGCTTCTACAGCACTTCCACCTGAACCATTCAGGTAGAAATTAAATGTGCTCAGATTTATTGGGTATTCACTACTAGGCACAGGCTGCGAGAGTATTCGTCACATTAGCATAAACCATCCCTGATAATTAATGACACACCATGGGAATCCCACTGGTATACAGTAAATTGAAAAATACATCTGTGTAGTTTATATATGGGTAAACAGTCTATGCAGCTGTATGCCTAAAGCATTTATATAAATATATGTAACACACTGTGAATAAGATGTCCACTGCAGGTACTGTAATTATCATGGTTAACTAGAATTTGTTTAACTTTTGAATTTTTCCAGGTATGAATAACAGATACACATGTAAAAATCAGATGTGAAACCAGTCCTGAGGTTACACGTTTTCAGCAGAAGGGTTTATCTCTTTCATACAAAAAAAACGTGCTTTTTGTTGGACTATTGTCATTTCTCATAGGAACAAACAGTGGCTGTGTACTACTAAGCAACTCACCTCCCACTGGCATACGGCAAATTGAATACTACGTCGGTGTAGTTTACGCAAGAATAACTAATGAATGCATTCGTAAGCCAAAAACATTTATATAAATATCTGTAACGCACTGTGAATAAGATGACCACTGCATGTACTGTAATTATCATTGTTAATTAGAATTTGTTACATTTTAAAATTTTGCCAGGCCCAGGTATGAATCACAAATACACATGGAAATGTAATTTGTGAACCCGTTCCTAAGGTTACCTGTTACAGTAGAGAGGAGGGTTTATCTCTTTCAGACAGAAACAAGTGACTTATTGTTGGACTTCGGTCATTTCTCATAGGTACAAACAGTGGCAGTGTATTACTAAGCAACTCACCTCCCTCAGGCAGCAATAAAAGTAAATATCATTAAGTAAAATGCATCGATCTTCAAATAGTTGCCCATATTCTGCGTTAGAACACTTACCAGAGACTGGAAAACCAGGAGTCCATACTTGTCTGTGTTGTCATCAAGAATAACAAAGAGTGTGTCTAAAATGTCCTGAAGGAACTGAGATGGAAAAAAGAAAGCAGAGGCGATTAATGAGAATGGAATAGCCAGCTTCGTACCCAGGCTGGTGTAGTTTGTGAAACACTGAATGCTTGGAGAAATATTTTTTTTTTAGGATGGCCACCATTAGTGAACATTGATATACAATGTCAGGAATTATAGTGTATTATCTATCAGCACTATATTTATGGTAATAATATACAGTTACTACTTACTACTCTCACAACTACTGATATTAATATTAATAGAAATATTCATAATAATTAGCAGCAGTAGAACTTCTACTTGTCTTTCATTTATACCTTTATGCCTGCCTTGAGGCTTCATAGCACTGTAATGTTAACCAGTTAACTAGCACTGAATTTATCAGTGTAGGATTGGTAAGTGGCTTTCTCAGCCCTGATAGATTTGCAAACTATGGCCTGCAGACAGTAAGCATATATTTCTGTAGCCGATACAATTATCCAGGAATTATTGCACCAATTTTGGAAATATAAAATTTGCTGAGTTGCAGCAATTCACTCCAGAATCGAGACTAGTCTAACTAACATTCATGCAGCTCAGCATTTCATGGCTCGAATTGGAAAAAATTGCATCGCACCAGATTAGCAAAAAAGTATTTTTAGTGTGACACTAGGTGGCAGGTTTTGGCCCAAACGCGACTCAATGGTGCATGATTGACTGCTGTATTTGAGGGTCAACACTCCAGCGCAAATGTTAATGTGAGGACAACAGCACAAGGGCAAGCCATGTCAATTGTGGAATTTCACTGTAATCAAATACATTACGTGTAAGAATATTAAGCGATAGTCCGTTTTCCCTTTTTTGTGCATTGTGTCATTTGGCGGTTAGGACTTCACACAAAAGAAAGTCATGCTGTTTTAATATATATAGCTATGCATGAAAACATGTTGAATTTGGGGATTTTCTCCCAGCGTTAGATTCCTATTGCATTATGCTTCTTTTGCTGCAGTTTGCACCTCAAACCGATTATTTCCAGTGCTAGAGTCAACTTGTATGTGCCAAAATACTTTTTGCAAACAAAGGTTAATTATCATTGTCCTTTGCATTGCAAAGCAGGGTAAAGCATGGCCATTCGTCATGCAAACACCCTCACAAACAATACAGTAAATTCTGGTCCAGGATATTCAAGAAAACAAAAAGGGCATCGGAAATTAATGCCATTCGCTTTGTTTTAATTACACAAAATTACAGGAAAATTAAGTGAAATTACACCTAATTACGTGAAGTCCAAATCTGGCATTTGGGGCCACATTTACGTACGTTAGGAATTGCGATTTCCTAATTGCGATTCAATGCATATCACAGTCAGGAAATCATAATTTCCAATGTGCAAAAGTCTATTGCATTCAATTTGAGATTCCCAGTGGGTCGTGAATGGATTAATATTCATGAAGTAGGCTGCACTTATTGCACCACTGGGAATCAGAAAAGACACAGGGATGGTTGCCTGCTGGGGACAGCAGACCACCATGTCCGTGTTTGCTTTTAAATAAGGAAAACATTTTTTTGAAAAGCAGCCCATTTTCCTTAAAGAGAAATTTAATGTTTCAGTTTCATTTTTTCTAAGTAGTCAGCCCTTAAAAAATATTTTTGCATGCATTCACGAAAGGGAAGGATTCCCTTGGGGATCCCTTCCCATTTCCGAATGGGTTACCACCAAATTGAATTTGGTGGTAAAACGCGAATGCAGAACATTCATACATACCACTGCGAGTCGCTATTAGGAAGGGACGCCCTTGATAAGCCCCTTCCTAATACAGAATTGGTAACCCATTTTGCGATTTGGTAATAAATTACAGATTCACAAAATAGGGTTTGGTACATCCAAAAGTGCGTTTTTTTCTGGTCGCAAATGGCCTGCTTCTGCAAATCGGTTCATTTGCGACCAGAAAAAAAGCTTCATACATATGGCCTTTATTCCTATACTTTAGCACAAAATGCGTTCTCATGTCTGCTTTTGGAAGCACGAGTGCCATTTGGGATAAACAAATAGAGCCAAAAACTCAAATGGCATGACTAACTGCCTCATGCACTACAATTTTGTGGTGTAGTTACGCAATGTTGTGTAAAGGAATAATTTCATATTAAGAAGCGTCTGCGTGAAATTTCCAAAATAGCGCAAATTACGCTGTTGGAACTGAACTTTCACCCGAGATCAGGATACCTATGGGAGACGTAGAATAGTATCACTATTGCAAAGAGTTTGATGTGCTGGTACAAGGACAATAGGCTGTGAGATGAATTTCTATCACTAGTTAACCTTTGCTCTTCTTGCTTTAAAAAGGACACAAACTGGATGTCATTAACCTAATTTTACTCTAATCCCGTTATCGGGTATTTTTTCCATACGACCGTCAAAAAGGGCACCGCCTGGAAAAAGAACTTCGATTTTTGTCAGTTTGCCCACCCTTCCAAAAACTAACTATTCCCCTTTGGGAAAGACTAATTTAGTGGAGAGTCTTAAAAATAATCAATACGAACAAACAGAGGTGGGAAGTGGCGGCTTCTCTACATACTGGTGTCTAGCAATTCCAAATACATTGTCATTGGAAGAAAGTGAGGACTTTTAAATGAGAAAAGTCCTTAACAATGCGTCCTTAAGGATGCAAACATTTCCCATGCAAGCCTAACCATGCTTGCCTGAACAACGCATGGCATTTTCTGTGCCCTAACCACCCATGGGCTTACAGAGGGTGTGGTGTGTCACGGTAGTTTAGTTTTATGGGGCAGAGGTGGGGGAGTAGGGCCTTTATTTTTTTAGGGTTCAGGGTGGGTGTGGGTCTCGAGGTACTTTAGTTTATAGGGGTGGGGTGCAGGGGTTAGGATAGGTTTTTTTTTAGGACTCAGAGTGGGGGGGCAGGTAGGTTAGGTATTAGGGGTGGGCGTAGTTTTCGGCCTCAGGGTGGGTGAAGGGGTTGCATGGCAGAACCATGCAAGCCGTTTTGCATGCGTTTCCACAAATTCCTTAACTAGACATGCTATTACAACAAAATTCGATGTAAAGGCCTGCGTGGTGAAGGCATGCAGGTAAACCATGCGGTCGTGGTTCCGACTGCATTGTTAAGGCATCCGTTGTTCCGGCATGCATGGTTCCATCATACAACCCTTGGAATGTATCTACTCTCCCGCCAACAAAACACAACACAAGTTGATTTTGTGAATCTCCTAAAAAAAACAATTTTGAAAGAAAATATGAATGATTTCAAGTTTTTCCAGGGAACGTGATCACGTAATAACAGCTCTGACTCCGATGTCCTGATGTATAGGGGTTTATAATTCCACAAATCCAATGCACTTATTGGCACCGGAAGGCACTACTGTGCATTTTGTAATCAAGCGTGCGCGTCAGAGGTGTTTGTAATCATGCAGCTGCTGCAGGGATGTAATCCCCAGACAGATGTTGTCATTCAATTTGCGAGTGTCTGTTTTTATGCTACTTGTTGTCAAATTGGCATTTCAATGCTGCTCGGGCGCTGCATGCCCTTCACTGTCAGATATTCTGTGGTGCTGTCATCAGAAATGTGTTTCCACGCTTTACATCATCAGATGAGTGTAGAAGTATTGTTTACCACAGTCAGGTCACAGGGTCATATGCGTTATCTAAAAGACGCACACGAGTCTTTTGTCATCAAACATGGATCAATGTATCTTATCATCAGTGAGCTCTTCATTTTATCAACAGCCTGAGGATGCTGTATTCTTAGACATCAAACAGGTGCTCCTTGGATGTTTCTCATCAAGCAGGTATTACCACTGTGCTTGTCAACAGTTGAGCATTACTGTGCTGTTTGTCTTTCGATAATTTGGGTCTATCGGTTCAGTTAATTTGTGTATGACCTTAATCTTACTGGTTCGAATCCTGGGGGATTTATTTAGCCTTTCATCCTGCTGAGGCTATTAAAATGAGTACCAGTGAGTAAGGTACCAATAAATACCTGCAACTCAGTGCCAAGCTGCCTTTCAGGGTGAACGTGTGCCTTGGAAATACTCGCTATTTTACATGTGCTTTTGTGCCATTAATCTTCAGATGGCTGCTCCCAACTTGTTTGTCTTTGATCTGGTGTGGTTGTGCTGCTTGACAACAGGACGTTTAGGTTTAAGATAAGAGCTGAATGTTACTAAACTTTTCAGGTGTGATCCCTTCCATCAGAAAAGTGTTGCTGCACTGTTTATCAGCAGACACATGCCACTCGTCACCATACTGGTATCTGTACCAGTATACTAATCAGACTGATGCTGTCAGCTGTTTGTCATCATTAAGATACTTGCACTCTGTTGATCACCAGACAAAGTACTGTCATACAGTTTAACAGAATGGGTGTCATCATGCTGTTAGACATCCAACAAACTCTACCATCCTAGAGGTGCTGCTGAGCTGTTTTTAATCAGACGTGTGCAGCCACGTTATCATTAATTTCAGATGCTTTCATACTGTTTGTCACCAAACTACAAGAGTTGTGAAGCTTACACACTTTAGATGGGTTAAACTGATGAAGGATGTACATAAGCACCATTGGTTTCTCATGGTCTCTCTCTTTTAACATGTTGACAGTGGAAATATTATTTTGATGTTGTCTTTAATATGCTGATGCATTCAAACACACACATGCGAAGTGTGTGTGCTTTACCTCAATAAAGCCAGACCTGTTGGCCTTGCTTGTTTCCACCTGTAACTAAAATAATGTACTGTTATAATTATGTTCAGTAACACCACTTCTGTTGGAAAGGCTTCCTTTCACCAAATACACATAAACAAGGGCTGTACGAAATTGGTGTAATTTGCTTTAGAGTAATTACACAAAATTTTGCAAAGTTATGCATAATTGTGTGAAATGCAAATCCATCATTTTATTCTGTAGTTTAGCACGAAGTGCATCATCGCATCAGTTTTTGACCCAAAGACAGTGCTTAATTTGTAAATAAAAACGTGCCGTGCCCAAAGCACACACCTTAAACATGCGCTGCTGCAATTAAAAGTGCGAACATGGAATAATGAGGCAGCGCAATCCGGAAGCCATTTGGGGCCTCTTCAATCCATGTACAGACACTCCCTGCCCCTTCTGCTTTCTCTTGCAGCTTTCTGCTTTCTCCCATTGTGACGCTTTTTCGTTTTTCTCTTCCAACAACTTTCCCATATGTGTCTTTTGTTCGCAGTAAGTGCTTGAGGCAGAAACATAAATGCCGGCCTTCAGAAATAAGTGCACCTGCCCGCTCCAGAAACAACAAGCACAAATTAAGTACTGACCAAGGGTGCATCTCATGCTAAAAAATACTACAAAAAACAAATGCACAGTGAACAGCTGCTCATGTTCTGTTGTTCTTGTCAGTTATGGGGTGTTCATGGTACATTTTTACTATGAATTATGCTTAATTACACAAGGTGGAGTAATGACATAAATTTTGGAATTTTATGTATTAAGCATCACACGAATTTACCAAAATTACATTAATTATGCAGCGTAGTTTAAATTTCACCCAGGCTTATTATATGCATGCGTGCCAAGTAATTGTTCATAAACCTCAAAGTGGATTGGTCAGTGGGGTTCGCAGCGTAAAGTGTTCTACTTATCTGCCTGGAAGGCTTCATACCTTGACTATCTCCTCTCCACTGACCAGTCGCAACCTCCCCAAAATATCCATGATCCGATCTGGATATGCTTTCCACTTCAGAAGAGCAAGAAGGTCCACTGTAAGACACCAAGAAACAGTTTGTTTTACACCAAGAGACAGTTTGTTTCAACAATGGAAAGAAGAGGGAGGAATCACCAGAAGGCATACAATAATAAGCAAAGGAAAGTGATGCAAGAGATGGGTCAAACTGAAGAAAGAAGTGGAGAAACCAAACACAGGAGAAGGAGGACAAGAAGCGGCAAATAGGAGGTAAGGAGCATACAGTAAAATAAAGGCACTAGTAGTAATATAGGAATAGAAGACAGTGAGATGGGAAAATGTATAAGAAGGAGAAGACACGGGAGTAAGTAATTATATAGGTTACATCGTTTTGTAGGCATTTATGGTGACAGGTGGCTAAAACAGGGAAAGGAACATAGGAAAGAGATGTAGATATATGATTTTATGATGGGGAGTAAATCTGTGGGAAACTTAACGAAGACAGAGGGCAGAAAAGCAAGAGGGTGGCAATAGACAACAGTATATAAACGAAAACATATGAAAAATCAAAAAGTAGAACGCCAATTGAAAAACTAAAGAAGGAGGAAAGATATGGAAAAAAACATATCTTCTTATAGGAAGTTGTTTACAAAATTTAATTTGTAAGGTATTCTTCTTATTTGGGCTCTAATGGGAATCAGCTGTCATACCGTTCTGTGTGAGCTTGGTAGAGGAGAGCTGCGTGGAAATCCAAAAGGATTCTTTGGTACTGCGCTGAAAAATGAGGCTGGAGGGGATGTTGGGACAACCGTTGAAGTCCTCTTTGCAGCAGGGCAGGCCCAGGTAAAGTGCATGGTTGTTGAAGGTGCTGTTCTCATCACACTGAGAATATAGGGAAAGGGTAGTAGGAAAACATAGTTTTATTGATGATTTATGTCTGCACATAACACATTCATGTTTTATTGTTGGCAGAAGAACATTGAAATAACTAAAAATGGATAAAGGCCCTCTAAGAGGCTGAATTTTTCTGAACAGAAATGAAAATGATTGGCCGAAAGCATCATTAAAATGTGAGAGGGCAGACATCTTCTTTGCCTCTCGGTCACAAACATCTAAAGGTTGGAACTACTAGGCCAGGGTTCTGCAAAGTCGGTCCTGGAGAGCCAGGTCCATGACAGATTTTTAGCATATCCACATTTAGAAAAATGTAGATTTCTGAAACATCTTTTTTCTAAATGTGGATATGCTAAAAATCTGGCATGAACCTGGCTCTCCAGGACCGACTTTGCAGAACCCTGTACTAGGCTGATAACTATTTCACCGTTTTTTGTTTCTTTTTCCTTTCTTCCCTTCACCATGCTCTTTTTTACTCCGTTGAGTCAAAAGGTCAAGTGAGAGAATGTAAATAAAATCCTGAAAAATCTGACTCTGACCATCAAGATATTCAAAGAGGAAATGAGAAAACACAAAGGAAATGTTTTTTATTTCCTCAATAAACATGCTAGATCAGTCAAAAATGATTCACATGGTGGGAGCCCATAAATGAGACTCCGGTCTTATTGCCAGGAAGCTTAAAAAGCTTAAAAGCAAGCACCAGGTCCAGTTATCAAAAGAAAATACTATGGACCAGTTTTGGAGTTTGGCAGATGGATTATTCCATCGCAAACATGACAGATTTCCCGTCAGCATTATTACAAGTGCATTATATCCTCTGTCACTTGGAATAAGGCAGACTGGATGTCCATCGCTTTTATGCCTGTGTAATTCATTTGCCAAACTCTAAATCAGGCCCTACATCGTGTTAATGAAGTTTACTGAAGAGTAAGGTGAGATACAGCATTTCTGTAGCTGGTGGCAACGAGTTTGCATATTATGCACACAATCTTGGGAAGGCACTTTCTAGTTAGAAAATTGGATAACACAGAAATATGAGTTTTCAGAAAGTGTTGGGAGGAAGGTTCTGAAGAACTGTGACAAATGGCCAAGTGCAGAACATTTAAAATACCTTGTAGACGTAAAGCTCATGAACATCATCCGATAAGGTTGTGCCATCATCTCTCATCAGTGGTGTGAAGGCAAAGCCAAATAGTTTCTTCTCCCCTTTGTCCTTTGCTGTGGTTAGATCATAGATATATGAGAATGTGTGTTTGCACACAACAAACATCCTTCAAAGTACATAACAAACATAAGGGCAAGACATAAGTAACATCCATATAAGACAACAAAAGTAATAAGTACACAGTTTCCAATATGCCTTCAGGATTTCCTTCACTGTGGGACCTGACAACATCTAAAAGGAACCTGCTCAAGGAACCTGCTCAAGGAACCTGCAAAAGGGGCTCACAGTTCCATAATCAGTCTGTGGGTAAAACATAAATAGCTCTTTACTTGATGCTTTTTGGATCAGCACCTAAATTCAAAGGTGCTGAACTGAATCACTGAATGCATCAGATGCAGCATTTTCACCTCCTTTGAAAATCAGGTCGCAAGCATGACCAAATTCCACCCACGATTTACTATCATAGATATCTGAATACGCCTTCTGATGTAATACTGGTTAAAATCCAGTTCCTGCCCCAGTCTTTTACAGCTCTGACCTCAAGTGTTTTATCACAAAAACAAGTTTATTTCAAGGTCAAGCAATCAGCCTGAAATAATGGAAGAGTGTATTGCTGCTCTGAGTAAAACCCGCTAGACTTATATCTTGAGAAAAAAACTAATGCCCATGACGGATAACGAACTAAGTACTGGTGTCACATGAAACATTTGTTTGCAGGGCCATCACAAGGTTGAAATCAGGGAAGGCGTGACAACTAGTTCTGTGCTTTTGAAGGCCCTGTGCTCATGCTGCAAGATCTATTTCTTCATTTTGAAGCAAGTCTGCCACGTTTATTCTAGGTACTTAACCATTAGATGGCACCTGATATTAACAGGTGAGCCTTGTGTGATGTTTTAATCCCAGGTCCTGGAAAAACGCCTTAACAGTTTGAGTAACACATTAGCAATAGGCATGGAAAGTTCAGAAGTTAATTTATTTCCTTTTTAGTGACTCCAATACTCAGGAGTAAGTCTTTCTCTCATTACTACATCATGAAAGCTTACATTATCAAGTAGGAGGACTGGAAAAGGCATCGTTTCAGATGCTATCACATTTCAATAAAGTCTGAGAACGTGTATGCACTTTCTTCTGCACAATTTTTCGGGTCCCTCTATGGCTCTACTTTGTTCCTGTCTCGGTCTGCATAGTTTGACTGGTACCATGGCATTCATATATGGGGCGCAGCCTGGCCCCGATGAGCATGGCCACATCTAGATAGAACGTCCCGTAACAAACGGCCCTACCAGGACCTAAGCTGTCCTCCTGCTGTGTATTCACCACAGAATAGCAGATAGGACTGTGGTGACAAATTTCTGAACCTGGGAGCACCAAACACCTGGTGCGACCAGACTGGCACTGTGACCCTAGCTGACTTTTCTCTGTTGGCAGCCATTGCTGGTGCGGTGTGGCCGATAGCACGCTTTGTGGAACCGGGGCCTCAATTACTAGATCTTGCTGCAGGAGAGGGAACCACACTCGGTGTCAGCCAAACTGCCTGTCAACCGCCATATTTTACTACGTGGGCTTCACTTCTGACCTAAGAGCATCCATCTCTCCCAGATAAGGGAGACCTGTAGATCCAGAGGTGAGAAGAATGGGTGTACATCTCGATTGGCTCTTAATCCTTACCTTCTGCATACCATACTTCTTCATTAGTGGACATGCAGTGATGAGCTCTGTACTTTTTGGCTGAATCAGTGTCTTTTCTTAAGTGCTCTATGGCTGGAAGGCTGGGGGTGGAGGAGCCCTATTCCCAATTTCTACTATAGATCCTCTTTCATTGTGAAGACGCTTCTTTCTGACTCAGGCGCTGTGTCCAGCAATTCTGTAACTGGTAGCATTGTCTTCATGGCAGACCTGCAGACCTCTTAGCCAGCAGCATCTGTCCTATTGGGTGTTTAGTAACTCAGGTTTTCTCTGCGGGCCACGTACGTCAAGCTCCAAAACTGGGACACCTGCCTCACTGCCCCCAGGTGAGGCGACAAACCCTTATCTTTGATTACTCGTTGCCACTTTGCACGTGTCACCCTCTGCTTGTTGGTGTGCTCACTCTACAACATCGGTAGAGGGTACACACTGGAGGGAACATTCTGGAGGGATTACCCACAGGGGTCCCATAGTTGTGCCTCCTGGAATCACTTTACTTAATGTTGAAATCAAAGAAGACCCAGCAATACTTTTTAAGGAAGCACTAGGTAACTCTATATCTACTTCTTCACAGTTACTGGATATGTGGGATGCTTTTTAACTCCCATCTCACGCACTTGATACCTTGGTGTGTTTATTGGCCACCATAAAATTGTCTATATCTGAGGCAATACTGCTGGGGTGAATACAACCACAGAGGTCCAATTCCTTACCCAAGTGGATGGATGTCAGTGATTCCAGACTCCAGGAAGTTGAGACTGACCTGGATGGTCTGCAGCACTTGGGCCCAGCCATATGGCACATAAAAACAAAAAAACTGATCGATCTTGAGGATAAGAGCCATAAGGACCAGGCCTTTATCAATGGACTTTGGGAAAAATCTGAGAAAGATGGGACATGTTTGTTTTTCTCTGCCAGCTTTTCCCCAATCTCCTTAACCCATACTTTGGAACTTCAGAACAATCACAAGGTTAAATGGAGCTCCTTGATAAACTCCAACCTGCCTCATCCTATTCTCACATGCTTGTTACGCTATCAGCAGGCCAAACTAGTCATCAAAATGGCAAAACAACATGGACTGTACGTGCATGAGGGCCACAAAATTTAGATATATGCAGACTTTACACTTGCCACTAAGAGTAAGACATTTTTGGCTTTACAACCGTAGTTCTATTAAAGAGGCATTCATGATGACCTCTGACACCGGCTATAATGGTCATCACTCTCAATGGTCAGATGACGGAGCTTGATGACTCCAATGTCCTGGAAATCTAGCTGAACTTGTTGGACACCTCACCTAATCATCCGTGGCCAGTCCTTTGGTGCTGTCAAGCCATGCCCCCTCGTTTTTTGCCCCTCCAGAACAGTGTCTGTGAGTCTGAGCAAAGCTCTTTGTTTTCAGGACAGGCACCCAGGATCTAGACATGCGCTATTTGCGCAAGCTCCTGGGCTGCCTGAGCTGAACTTTACTGGGCTGAGGAGATCATGGCGTCTGTGGGTGTGACCTCCTCAGCTCAGCAAAGGTACTTGTCACTCATTGCCTCGAACCTAGGTGCTTCAGCTTTAAGTCCTGAACCATCCAGTAAATCAGTGACACATCATCACAAAGTGGGGTGGGGTCAGCATCCTCACTGGCCAAATCCTACGGTCAACCAGTATGGGAATGCAGCAATCCCAACCCTCCTGGGACCTGCTAGGCTTAGGACTGCTGCCTTCCCTCACTGTCTGACCTAAGGTCAACCAATAAGGGAAGGCAGCAGTCCCAACACTTCTAAACCTCCGAGGCTGAGCTGCAGGTAAGTGTGTGTGTTTTTTTAGATAAATGTTTGGTATGTTTTAATGTTTGGTAATGAGCGTTTTGAATGGATGTTTGTGTGTGCGCATGTGTGTGTGAATGAAAGAGTGTAAGAGAGTGTGTATGTGTGCCTCGTCCACCCCCCTCCCTCCTAAAATTACTGGCGGCCACTGCACCTATGGACACAAGGGATGCTTGGGGTCTGGTATCTAAGGACCCCTTCCAGGCGTCCCTCACATCTAATGACCATGAGGAACAACAATGTCTTGAACAAGTGACTCCGAAATGGTCAGTAGGTGATAGGCACTCTCCCAGGACTCTCCTGCCACCAAGTGACAAGTCAAGACCCCCATTGAAATCCTGAACTCAAGGATGACCTGTGAACTCCATTTCCCATGCTGATATTCTATGATGTTTACAAGGGGGAGTGACTTCTCTTTATATTAGGTTGCAGTCCTAACCTTCTTGCTTTCCCGCTTCCTTCCTTTCATAGTGAAGTTCAAGAATGTTTTTGCATGTAGTCTGTTGTCAGGTATGTTACATGGATATGTTGTTCTAATGATATTACAGGTTCTGCATTCAAAGTGCTACCTTCCACCCGTTCATAGTGAAGTTCAAGAATTCTGTTTACATGTACTCCTCTATTGTCAGGTATGTGGCATGAATATGTTGTTCTAATGATATCATGGGTTCTGCACTGGCAGTGCTACTGTTTAATTTCCTCATCAGTGGCTTCTCCACTTGTCCCTCACATACATGGATATGTACATTACATGGATAGTTCATAGGTTGGGCCCAGGGCTTATGAAGTGTGTGGTTGTTGGTTTAAAGGAGTGGGCTGTTGGCACATTTCCCTTGGTTCCCCATTTACCTCACACAAAACCCTGGCTAGATTTCTTCTTCTTGCTGTAATTCTCTTTCAAGGGTCTCAGTCTTTCACCTTATACCTTGGATACTCCCATTCACTTACACACAACCTGCAACTGTATCAATGCACTCACATATGGTTTACCCAGTATGCAATGTTTCCCCTAATATTAACAGTCTGACCCATTTTATTAAATGAAATAAAGTTCTTACTTACATGCAGTCTCACAAACCTGATATAGCAATGCTACAGGAGACTCTTTTGAACACAAGAAACTAAAGCGGTGCACAGGAGGACTGTCCCCCAGGTAAATAGGAAAGGTGGATTGGTGAGCTTGCTGCATAAATCCCTTGACATGCAAATTATATAGACTTGGAGGGATAACAGTAGCAGGTACATGTTTGCAAAACTTAAAATCCAATCAGAGACATTGATTGTGGAATCAATTTATGCTCATGTCAGCTCTAAGACAATTATCTTGACTACGCTTGGCTGACTCCTCCATTCCTTTGGGAAATTCAAAATCTTTATTGTGGCATCTGCAATCTCCCACTTGACCCACACCTTGATAGATCGGTTGCTTCCACTAAAGTGCTACCACACAATCAGTTTGTCGTGCGTGATATAATATCCAATCCCACTTTGTGGAGCCATGGTGTTTGATGCACCCTTTCAGGAGGAACTATACTTTTACATTATGTATTCACTGCACTAAATTGTGGATTGACTATTTCCTTTGCACTGCCTCACTGGCTTGCCATTTACTGGGCTCCCCCATCATGCAGAATAGCACCCCTGACCATGATAGATCGGTTGCTTCCACTAATCACAAGACTCTTGCCTAAACACCTGGACACACTGGGAGGAGAGACCTCCCCAGGTGAGATAGGACAGGCGATAGATGGGATGGGCATGCTCAAGGCTCCTGGAGAGGGCAGGTTGCCAATTGAAATCTATAAGATAACAGCCCATTATAATCCGCATTCTTTCAAATTTATTTGAAGAAATATCAGATTTCCGAACCTACCTCTATCATTTCGACAGGTCTCATTGATGCCTAAGCCTGGAGAGATCCCTTGTCCTGTGATGATTATAAGCCCATAGCTTTAATTAACATGAAAATAAAGACCCTAGCTAAAATATTGGCCCACCGGCTTGAAACATGCATCCCCTCCTCAATCCATCCTTCTCAGGTGGGTTTTATGCCTGCATGCCTACTGCTACCTTTACCAGAGCTATGGGGTAACGCCAATTTTGCATCCAGGGTTTCTCTGGTATGGGCATTTTTGAAATGCCACCTACCCAAAGGCAATTACGGATTGTACAATAACTGCATAGTTCATGAAATAATACTATAATATTGCACTACGATATGGTTTAAGTTTGAGTGGGCAAAGCACTCGTTGCACAAGTGCCACAGGCAATCCACAATTTCAAAAGATATATTAGGATTTTGCATGCTTCCCATTTTAACTGAAACGCTCAACCATAGGCATAAGCTCTCTACAGATATCCTGAACTGATCCATGCCCATCACCCAAAATGGGTCTATTCACCTCTAGTTAATGCAGATCAAAGGATCCAAGTTTTGCTTTGGACACATATAGAGATCCTCTGCTTAAATAGCTAGAAGCATTATAATAGAGGAATTCAGATAGGATTTATTTGTTTTTCTCCACAATATCTACTAAATCCACCTCAAAACTTGATACCAATTTCAGAAGACAAGCTTGTGCTGTCTTCTATGAAAATTCACAAAACATGAGCATCCCTGCGATGTGTACTGAAGTCGGGTATATAGAGCTTATTTAAAGGATCTCATAGGATGTGGGGTCAGCTTCACATTACTTCTATATCTGGAACCATTATTGTACCAATATGTGCTCTACAGAGGCACTGGGATACAAGCATGACCTAAGTGATTGTTGCACTAAGTGAATACAACTGGACAATTAATTCATCCCCAGAGAGGGGGACGTTGAAGTCATCTCTGACTCCTGATTGTACAACGGGGCACTTACTGGAGCAATGTCTGAACTCAAAGCGCAGGTGGGACCCACGAAACCGGTCAATAGGAATAGGAAGCTTAATTATTTCTCCCCATCGAGGGCTGTTGCTGTGGTATAGCACGAAGGAGTGGAACTGGCTTCTGTTCGGTTCTCCGGAACCCATGCTGATGCATTCCTAAAAGAGAGAGAGAGAGAGAGAGAGAGAGACAGGGTATGACTGTTTTGTGGAATAATAAAACATGGCATACAGAAAAGGCTCTGCTCATCAACGAAATATAATATCACTGGAGAAATAGGTTTGTTCCCTAGCGAAATAAAAGACACAACTGAAAAATACCCAATGATCAGGAGTGGTACCACTATAATAAATATTTATGTGGAATAAACACAACGGTAACCTGAGGAAAGCTTAAAAAAATGTGTTATCATATATATGTCAATTATCTTATTATTATCATTATGGGAATTGGTTCCAGAGAGAGACACTCAATAGGATTGTGACCAAGAAATGGTAAATCGTCATTAACTGGTACAGGCTGAAGTACTGGAAGTTTGTAAAGATTGCTTTACACAGTGACATTCTTAAAGCATGGTTATCCCAGAGTCCCGGGAAATAACCCTGTCTTAATGCATGCTCTGCTACCTGCATTATTCTTTTATCCACTGTACCATGTTCTCTACCAGACATGTGTGGCTACAGTAGGCTGAGATACGGTTATTCCTCCCTACACGTGAGTGACTGGTAGGCATAGCCTTACTACTTCTTTTTGGGCATAAACATATGTATTACTTCTGGATGTCCTTCAATGCACTCCCATGCTCAAACTATTGTATGTGCACATGGGCCCAGTGTCCAAACTGATTTGATTTGGTTGGTTGTTGCAGAGTCTGTGATTCCAATAATCATATGATTGCAACTGAGTAGAAATGCGGTAAGGGTACTTTAAAAGATAGAAAATCTCTGCAGCCAAAAAAGTTCCTTTTGCAACCCATTCTGAATCATGAATAGGGAGAAAGTGTTCCCCCTCCATGGAATTTGAATGGCATGTATGAATGATTAAACTAAAGTAAATAGCCAATGAGGGATCATTTACAGAAATAAAGAAATACTGTAAATACCTATTTATGAGTTTAGAAACCTATAACATACTGAACGAAATTCACAAGAATTGATCACTTATCTGATATTACAGATTCAAGCAACAATAACACTAAATGAAGAAGCAGGTGTACCAGCAAGACAATCACTTGGTATATATTTGAACAAGAGGTTTCAATTGGTTCCTTTAACAGCAAAACAAAATAGACACATCTATCCAGCAAATTGGTTGAACATATTTCCATATAGCTTTTCACTGAGATAGAAGTGTACGATGCTCTCTTATACAAGGAACGTTCCTGGACAGCTTATCCATGTGGTGTAGTAAATTATCTAAACGATGATACATTTATGCAAAAGTAGTGGAAAGTACGTCGACGTTTTGGTCTCCTGTTATACAAATACAAAAGACTATCCTCAGGACTAAACACAGTAGATAGTTAATGAGGAGGAATCCCTAAAAACGACCCTCCAAAAGAGGCAAAGAAATAAGCCTAATTATTCTGCTAGGTATTTGACATGGTGAGATGTTGAAATAGAGAGAAAATGTAGATTACTTGGAGCCGCCACTGCTCGGCCAAACACTGTTCAAGTTCCATCTCAGTGTGAAACCACGAATGAAACATGGGACCACAGAGTTAAAATGGCATACTGCATGCTACCTCGATGTCTTTCCCCTCAGGTGAAATTAGTTTTGCAGTACCTAGCCATTTGAGGAGAAAGGCTATTTTTAAGAAAAAATGGTTTATATGAACGAAATTTAAGTTCAGATTTGGAATTCTGCTGTCCCTTTCAGGACTCCTAATCTGCATTCTCCTTCATAAATAAGGAGCTGCAAAATAGCTCCTGCCTCAAATATTATAATGGACCAGATTATGTGACCTTCTGAGAATGTGCATTTTGCAATTTAACTGATTAGTACATTTGTAGCATTGCAAAAAGTGCAGGTGGGAAATCAGCTGATGTACACAAAAACATGGGCCAATTACATCAGGCACTCTTTTCTATATTCGTGTATGACCTCTAATCTATAACCTTTAAGCTATAATCCATATTCTTTTGTATAATTGAATATATAGTATTTACAATGGTATGCTTAAACTGGGTTACTAGCTTATCGTTTTTACTAGAGTGTGCCTATGTGATATGTATAATGCATATGTTGAATATACTTTCGTATTATTAATGCATAACTCTGCCCTCTTCGTTCTAAGGTACATGCTAAATATGAACTAAGCCAGCAGACCCTTTACGTGAGTTAGCTTTAACCACAATTTCTCACACTACTATTCTCACGCACATCATGAGAACAAATATTGTTTCTCAAATACGTTTTCACTTTGGGAGAACTGCTACAAAATGGGATGATGCTCCATATAATGGGCAGAGATGACCGAGTCATCCACAAAGCTGTATTTGAAGGCCATATGGTATTTTCTTTAGGCTTGTCCAAGGGCTATCCATGGGTGAGTTAGCCTGCCTATATTCAGCCTTTAGCCCAAGTATGCAGCTCTCGTATCCACTTCTTATTAAGTCAGATCATTAGCTAATAATAACTATGGTGCTAGGCTATGTAGGTAATATATATAAATGTATGATGATTTTGTTTACTCTGCATACTTTCTTCATGTTTGCTGTTGTCATATACTGGAGACTTTGTTACCATTTTACTATCTATATTTTGTAATAGGCTGGAGTATAATAACCACCTCTAGTAGGTATATGTGTACATATTGTGTGTGAACTAACATTGTGGTTTGCTAAGGTGAGCTCAACAATAAACTGCTTGGTTTCTGGAAATACTGAGTTCAAGTTCCTTCTGATAAAGTTTTAGGGATAGCTATAAAGTGCCCATCCTGGGTGTCCCTTGCGGTCAAACGTATACTACTGTGTGTTAACAAAATCTTAGCGCACATCAAGGTCTTGCAAGATGGTGCCCCTTGTGTTTCACTGTCATTCTTTAACATGCTAGGAACATGGCTCTAATTAAGGGCAGAAGTTAGAACAACATCAGGTGCTTGATTGATGCTCCCAGAGGGAGAATAAAGAGTGCACGCTTCTATTGAACTAACACAACTTGAAGAATGTTTCTGTGAAGTTCAAGTTATCTACATTTGCAGATTTTCAATAGCTCGTACCGCTATGTTCTGCTAAGTAGGCATTTCTTCCTTAATAGTTTAATAATGCTATTAGCTAAAGCATGGAACTGATCAGAATCTATCTCTGCTGAAAAGCTTATCGGCCATTTTCTGGTTGATGGTCATCATTAATATATTTTTCAAATACCCCATGAATTAAGGAGGCAGCAGTGGAGACCACAAAATTGGCAGTGAAGCATGAATTAGGTAGGTGGAATTAGAACATGTATTAAGTAGGCAGCAGTAGAACATGGAGGGACGTGGTAGAATCACGGAATAATAAGAGTAGTTAGAGCATGGACTAGGGCATTGGACTGGATGGCATTCAATGAGTCAGGTGCACCTGTCCAAGAGACCACTAAGAGCTTTTGTTTTCTGATTCAAAGGGACTGATATCAAACAGTTCCTTTGTGACAAGGGAAGAGGGATAAATGATTGGTAAGCTCAAGAAAAAAAAAACGTTTTTTATGTGTATGCACTCCCTCCTGTAAATTCGCAGGCACGTCACACCTAAAGGTGCAATAAATCACAACTACTTAGAGTGAAAAGATTTGTGCATAAAGCATAGAAAAGCATTTGCAATTAGCACATGTGACAGGGATAAAAGAAAACTGTTGAAAGAAAATATTTGCACATTGGCCCTGCATATACACACCTATGTGCACTATCATAAAACACTTACTTGCATGGGAAATTGTAACTTTCCATTTAGAAATTAAAATGCGCATGTAACAGCAAACCACCCCAGAACACAATGGGCCCCACCTAGGGAGAATAAACGTCTTCTGGCAGAGGAACGGGGTGAAATTTCATTAGCTGTTAGCAGCTTCTCTGTGTCATGCAATTTGCAGGTTGTTCCAACATCAAACAAAGGGTCTGAGTGGACAGTAATCAGGCCTGAGTGGGCGGAGCTTGGCTCAGGGGAGAGATGTGCTATAATTTTGAAGGCAACTGCTGTTTGGATTGTTCCCAGAAGATTGTAAAAGGGATTGGACAGCAAGTGAACTGAGTCCTGGAAGTGGCAGTCCGGCATGGAGTTGGTGACTGTCATGTTCTAGAATATACACTTTCATTTTAACAAGAGACAAAAATAGTAATATGAGGAGGGAGATAGATCAGCGCTGCTCAGAAACTCATCTGGATTGTGGAGGCCCATCCCTGCATTTGCATTTATAGACTGTTGTGGACACTGTCCCTGTTCCTATTATAGGTGCCCAGGAATGGGCACTACAATCTCCTTTTGGACAGAGATACCCTGAAAGTGACTGAAGCCTGGGTGCTTAGGGAGTGCAGGCAGGGAGAGTGGTCAGCTGTAAAAGGATGTGGGGAGTTGCTGTCTGGAGGACCCCAGGTCAGGGGACTACTAGGGCTGGATAGGAGAGTAGGTTATGGCCACTACAGACAAGCTGCAGCTACTGAAGTGAATGCAGCACTGCCTGAGCCTGTAGAACGACATCAAGCATCCTAAACTCATTTCGGTGGCCAGGAGGGACCAGAACCATTCATTAGATGGCTGGAGGGTGCCACCAGCCACCAAGTGCCAAGCTTACTCTCAGGGCAGTTGGTGTGGAATGTCCCTCCAGGAGACAAGAGTGCAACCATGCTATTATTAAAAATTGCCCATTGTACAGTTAGGGTACATTGGTACCTCAAACCCTGACAGGGGAAATCTCAGCTTAAACTCTGTGGTCCATGAGGAGGCAATTACTGACACCTTGCTGCATTGTGTTGGGAATGGAGGACAACCACAGGTTCATGCAGCCTTAAGACTGATGTGTGAATCTGCAAAAAAGATGCATGGATGCCCCACAGGGCCTGGAGGTACTGAAGTTGAAGACCCACCAAAGTGATTGATTCTATAAACAGAAAAACAAAAGGAAAAGTAAAGACTTCCAAGGGGTAGCCACAGCCACCTAAAAGGCCTAGAAAGTGCAAAAGAGCACCCATTTGCCTCCTCAGCAAGGGCTCTGAAAATTGCACATTTTCTGTTCAGAGGAGATTTGAAATCAACCTTTCCAGAAACCGAGCAGTTTATTTTGGAGCTCACCTGAGCCAATCCCCAGTGTTAATTCACAAACAAGATATACACACATTCGTACTGGAAGTGTTAATTATACTCTAGCCCACCACAAACTATACATAAAAAAATGGTAGCAAAGTCACCAATATAAGGGAACATCAAACATGAAGGAAGTATATGGAATGGAAAAAAGTCATATGTGTATATATATCCCCTACATAGCCTTGCACCATAGTTAATATTAGTTAATGATCCATCATAATAAGAAGTGGGTACGAGAGCTGCATACATGTGCTAAAGGCTGAATATAGCCAAAGCTAGCTAACGCAAGGATGACCCTTAGGTCAGCCTAAGGAAGATACCATTAGACCGGTAAATACTCTGTGGATGGCTCAGACATCTCTGTCTATTACATTGAGAATCATTTTGTAGCAGTTCTCGAAAAGTGAAAAAATGTTTGAGAGGCAATATTTGCTGTCATAATGTGTAGGAGAATAGTAGTGGGAGGATATGTGGCCAAAGTGAACTCACATGAAGGGTCTTCTGGCTTAGTTTATATTTATGATGTCACTCATAATAAAGTTGCAGGTTCCCCCGAAGGAACAGAGCACCCACAAAGAGTTCCAGGAGTCACCTAGAGTAGAGTCTCCCCCGCCACCCCCCAAAACTTTCCAGACAGCAGCTGGCATGCATGGAAAAAGAATTTGGGGGAAAGTTTCATAAAGATTCGTCAGGTGGCGCCAAAGATATGGGCAAGTCAAAAAACGCTTGTTATATAGAAACTAGGCCCTAACGATAACTTCCTAGTGACGACCGGATGGAAGTAAAAACTCTGGGCTTCTGGATTGATCATGAATGTGAGAAAACTGGGATGATTTCCAAAGCCCCCTGACTTTTTGCCCCCATTTTTCACATTTTGCAGGTGTTTTCCTGACTCTGATGGTGCCCCGGGTACATCTAACCAATCCCGGGGTCTGTGCTCTGTGTAAAATGGCTATGCAAATTAGGCTAATTATGAGCCCCCACAAGACCCCTAGCAGAGAGAGAAAAGCAGGGGGAAGAATTAGTGACCTAAGAAAAGTGTACCTTATTTTCAGGGTTGAGATTGCATGTTGCTGTGGAAATGTTGAGTCCTTTGTGTTGTGGGTCCGAGTGGTTGCTTGGCAATCTAATGTAGAACAAGAAACATGCAATTTCTCTGAAATAGTCGTTGTTGGAATGTTCATTTTCAGTGATGTTGAAAGAATGTATAGCTTTTTGACAGCAAAGGCAAATGTTGCACAGATTGTCAAAGGCTAAATGACTGCCTTTAATATTGTTAATACTATTTCCGAAGTCAGTACACTTGACTTTTAACAACTGGATAGCTCAGTGCAGGTTTGATTTAGGCAATTATTTGAGTATTGTTGTTTAGGGGGTAGGGCCTGCTACAGTTCTTGATTTTTTAAAGAATAAGGCTGTGTACCCGAAGCTCTGCTCAGAAGTCAGTGACTGGTTCTACTACAGGTCAGTGAGCCACATATCAAGGCTACATAGTCTGGAATCCATCTCATGCTTCTTTAATCGATTATCAGACACCCCCTGCTGTTGTATCTCATTCTTGCAGATTACTGCTTTCCCCCTTTGTGACATTGTTTCCGTCTTTCTCTTTCTCCTTCTTTTCTCTGTTTGTTTTTCCCTTTCTTGCTCCTGGGAAATGTCAGATAAGTAAAACTAAGTGCCAGTACACAAAAATAGGTGCCTTTGGGCCCAACCAAATTAGTAACTGATCTGCTACTGCACTGACGGCTAAAGCTGTTTCACAACTATGGGTGTGAAAAATCATGTAACCACCCCCCAAATAAATTACCCAAAATATCAGGAAAATTATGAACAAATGTGAGTAAGTTATGAGAAATCAAGGTTAGGGAAGGAAAAGTCACTCAGGATACCAGGTAGGATAGTGGTTTGCAGGGAAATGTTTCTGTTAGAACCTGTTCTCTGCAGCAAAACAATGCAAAATTGTACACTGGCTTAATTTCCACCATCTGATTAAAACAAGATTTTAAAAATTACTCAATTTAAGTTGCTTTAATAGATTATCTTGCCTGGCCATCCTCAGAGCTACTGGATCGAGTCTGGGTTTAGAGAGTCAGTTGTCCACTGAGTCCTTTTCCTAAGTTAAATAATTTTACAATCAAAGTAGGTTGTGAGGTCCCTTTACGCTTAAACTGTGTGGAGGTGCTTTGTTGAAATGCATTTCTTGTGACAGTCACAAACAGACGAAGCATCAAATGTACTTGACGAATGGGTACAGTGCGAGTAAAGCAAGCAAAGCAGCGCATCTGTATTTTGGCAGAGCATCACTTCAACTTGCACTCATTGCTAGTGGTCAGTAAACCAGATACAATTAAATTTTCTCTGCATTTTGAATCTTCTGAGTATTATATATTTGTATAAAGAATTCATGGTGTGGTAAAATATAATTATGATGTAAGGAGTTGTAGTCTTGCATGAATGAAGCTTTCGGACAGAATTCTCTTTTTCATTATTTTCATATTGTTTGGAATTTTTGTAATGATTGCTTAGCCCTTGTGGCAACTGAGCACCATGCATCAAACAAAGAATTATGTGCTGAGACATGCAGTTTATGATGAATGTATGGACACACATAATGTATATGGACGTAGTAGGTGGCAACCAGTGAAGTACCAACTGAACAACATAAGCAAGAGGCAAATATCCAAATAAGACCCCAAACAGGTTCGAATGGTGAGTATGGTAAAGGCCTGCGGAGATAGGCACTGAAAGGATAAAAAAGGGGTTTTGAGTTTTTTCAGGCGGTTAGGAGTTAGGAGGTAGCTGAAAGCAAAGGGTGGAGGCAAAAGAGGAAAAAGTCTGTCTGCTACCATTTGCTTTTTTCCCCACTGTGAATCTACATTACCAATAGCTCTTTACTGTTGGTGATGTGTATGCAGAAGGGGGGGGTTGTGTTGCTACATAAGAAAGGGACCTGTCTAAAGTAGAGGGAAAGTCCACTCCAGAAAATGGGGTCAGAATATGGATCTTCTTGTTCTCCCTTTCCTTCCCTTGTGGCTCTCCAGTACCTTCAGTTTGTGACGCAGGTGACTGGTCTGTGGCCAGTTCTTCTGCCAGATAATCTAGGTGGTTGGTGTGGATGGCCTTTTGGGAGATACAGAATGGCTTGATTGTTATGCGTGTTTGGAAGCAGAGGTTGTGGGCCTCTTGAATGTAGGGTCAGGTGGCAGTATTTGAGTTAACTGGTGATGACTGATGTAACGAGAAATTAAACAGCAAATTTCAAGTTGTATGGTACACAAGTAATAAACCTTCAAAGAATAAATGGTGCAAAAAATAATGACTCCACGATGTGAAAGATTGTGCCATCATTTGTTTGCACTGCGATAGAGAAATCTTGAACTCTAGAAAGGTTTCTTGTAATTACGAGTTGGGAATATCAAATCTTCGTGTGACAGAATGAAGGAATTGCCATCAAAATGTAATGCAATGTAAGGATGGCATTAGTAAGAAGCAATAAAGTATTCAAGCACTGTGGCCTAATATTTTCTCAATCAGTTAATCAAGTATAGCTGTATAGGACAATATTCACCCAAATATGTTTCTTGGTGCTAGGAAGATACACTTGTAAGAGTTTGAGGGATTTCTTAATTGAATATAGAAGGTTGACTGGAAGGTCTATGTGAAATGATTCCAGCTAAGATACAGCAGGGCCCTTAATTCTTATGTCAGTCAGTGTGTTCAGTTACTTTTGTAAATATGTGTTCCTTTAAAACATGTCTAACTGTTCATCACTTTGATAATCAGCAGAATAAACAAGCCCTCACTACATAAAGCTGTTAATAACATCTTCTGAAGTTATTTGGTTGGGGAATGGACGTTGGTGCATGTGCTATCTACTCGGATGACTTTGTGTAGCACTGTGGTTTGAACACAAATATCAGAGAGTTGGAAAGGGACTGTTATTTTTGTCACAAACCCACACAATAATGTTTAGCTCTGTCCATAATTATGTCTCACAGACAAATAAGATTTTAAAAATTCACAAAGAGCAATAGAGATAATTAGTTTCTAGGGCCAGATGCACTAAAAGAATGGTTGCGAAAAAGTGGTTGCACCGCACAACTTCTTTTTGCAATAATGCAACCAGTCTTTAATTTTGCGATGCAACCTATTTAGTAATACATCCAAAAATGTCCCCACACGAAATATCCAGTCAAAGGGTGTCGAATGATCTTCTAATAATAATTAGACAGGTCCCTTTTTTGTAAACCACCCTGTGCTTGGCTCCAAAGAAAGGCAAAGACAACTACTCCTGATATTTGCATTTCTAAACAGGATTTTTGTTAAAGCAGCCCGTTTTCCGTAAAGGAACCAGTATGGCTTAAAAAGAGCTTCCTGTTTGGGAAAATATTTTGGGAGTTGGCAGTTGTCCCTAGCCATGGTCTACTAAGAGAAGGTGTCCACAAAGAACATCTTCATTCTCCCCCCTTGGGTTGGAGTGTTTAAAGTGCACATGTCAGGCTGGTCGTCGCAAGACAGACGGCCAGAGTGACATGTGTACTTAAAACTGAAGTGCACTGTACCCACTGTTCCTCCTGGCTGCCAGCCTCACCCTCTCTGGCTCAGCTGCATGCTAGAATGAAAAGTAAAATGATAATACATTTGATTTATCACCTCTTTATTTTTCATGATTCCCTTCACTTTCAGCGCCTCTGCCTTCATGGAGGCACCGCCGCTGTGAATCACAATTCAGAATGAACATCTCTTTCAAGCACCTTTCTAACTGTGATTCTGAATTAGTCTGTACATACATTTTGCGTGTCAAAAATGCAAAAGGGGTTGCATACATACAAAAAAAAACATTTTACAGTGAGAAACCCCGTGATTTTGCAAATCACAGAGTTTTCGATTGTAGAATGGCTTGAGTGATGTGGTTCATAATGTTATACTGTAAGAATGATGTCATGACCTTTTCCAGTAATATGCAAGACTATTCATAATTACATGCGTTAATGTGGTGGAGAAATTGGAAGCTTTCATAGCAATGAAAAGGAAGCATGTCTGCATCACAGGAGTCAATAATCTATATTAGTTATGACTTATCTCTTAGTGTAATAATGCCAGAAGTGGTGTTGAGTAAAAGTGAGGGGTAGGAGTGGTGATCTCTGAATAGCAGAACACATGAATGGCTTACATTTGCAGTTGTAAAGTGTGAGAGTGAAGATTTCAGGCTTCTAGTGATGTGGGAGAACGATCTCTTAGAGAAATTAGGTAAAAGAGTGATTTTTTGCTCTTAATTCATAACTGGAACTTGAGCACATGACTTGAGCAAATGATCCCTTGCAATATGGGGAAGAGTAATGATGTCTGTGTTCTCACCTTCAGGATCTCACCATCTGCATACAGAACATACATGGTGACCTCAATGTTCTTCTGGACACTTTTCCCTCCACGCTCAAAATCACCCCGCTCCAAGGTGAGGTACAAGTCGTTACGAATGTCACCTGAGGTGTGAGAGATAAAACAATTACACACTTACACATTTACACATGCACTTCTAGAGTTACATCATAATTAGTGTCAACTGTGCTCCAAAAAAACATTTGGTGATGGGTGCAAGTTATGAGTATAGGTTTGAGCACCAGAGATGGATAGCCGAAAGATACCAATATACTCCTTCGAGTGGAACCTCAGACACCATTTTTTATGGAGTCCATGTGCCCAACCACCCACTGCCAAGGGTAGAGTAAGTGAGATCAGCCAAGCCCTGATACAAAGACATCATAGAGCTAGCCACCTATCTCACCTTTTCACCCTCAGCAGCTTCTTCTTTGCTGCTGAGAGGCTAGGTAAAGGTCAGCAAACGGAAAACACAGAAAGAGTCTGTTCCTTCCTCTTCCACATCAAGGTTTTTGAGACTATTACTATGGGCATCAAAGCATAGGATAAGGGGTAGCATTATTATTCCTGGCTACTCCCAGTGGCTGTTCATGCAGCCACAATCAACTCATTAATTTCCGTTATAATCTGAGAGGAGGTATTTAGCTTTGAAAAAACTTCCAGCACATGGCAGGGAGCATAAATCACTGGGCATCTCACCCATGTATTTTTAAACAAGGACACTTTGCTTGACTTGATAGTGTCGGTTTATGCAGGATCATCATACCCACTCATTTTACTCTCACATAACATATAGACAGATGAAGGCTAAGCCTGTACTCTCGGATATGGCACCTTTGAAATGGGCATTCTAGTTCAATTGAAATAGAAGATCTTACATTTATGAATTAGGTATCTTTATCCTAGACCAGGACAGAAAAAGTAATGGTTTTGTAGGAGGAAAAGATGACAATTAAAGGAAAAAACAGGGGCATTTTCTATTTAAGAGAACATGAGGTAAAAAACTAAAAAAAGTTGGTGGTTTTCAGGACGTTCATTCAGTTGTTTTGACAACTTGGGTGATTGTGTAATTCCAAGATTTAGGTGACTGAAGCTCAATATTATTAACTTAACAATTTCTAATCATCTCCAGAGGATTCAAAAAGGTACAAGTAAGTCAAGGACTAGAAAATGAGGGCCAATGAATGATACCATAAAGCTCAGGCATCTAATCTTCCTGTCCTGCATTGTGGTGAGGCATGTGCTGGAGTGGGGACAGAAAAAATAAATAATCAATGAATGACCCAAAAATACTTGTGTGGTATACCTAAAAGCATAGGGGATCATTTATTGTCCAGTACAAAGACTATGGGCCATATTATGACTTGAGCGGAGGGGTTTCCTCCATCACAAATGTGACGGATATCCCGTCCGTCGTATTGCGATCTCCATTGAATATAATTGGATCATAATACGGCAGGTGGAATATCCGCCAAATTTGTGATGGAAGAACACCCCTCCATCAAGGTCATAATAAGGCCCAATGTGCCAAACTCTCTGGTGCAAATAACATTTGTGCTTAGTACTCTCTGATTTGTGCTCCCTATTTTAACACTTGTACAATAACAGAATTAAACACGTTTTTGCACTATTTTCCATGTATTTGACTACATTCTGTATTAAAGGTCTTGTTAACTGTGAGCGTGAACTGTTATGTTGTGCAGTTAGCGCTGGGGTCTAAGATGGGATAATGTTAAATAAGCATTGCCAAAAGCTGTAGATCTTGCTTTTACTGAAAAAAGTCAGTGTTCTGAGTTACTCAGCATCTTTGCACTCAGTCAATTATTCTTGAATTAATGTTCTATCAAACCCCCCCTTGACTCATTCTTGCATCACCCACTTGCCAATTAATGATACTACAAAAAAACTCAACATCCAATAAAGGTGCATTTTCTGCTATAAGCTAGACCTTCTAAATTTAAAAGTTGTTTATGAGGTGTGTGAGAGAGCTCTCGTAAAGTGTGACAGCTATTCCATTGTGGCCAGAATTGAGCTTCAAGGAGTGTGCGACATCTAGCCTTTATGAGGTGTAAGACTGCTATTATTAATGTTAAGACACCTAACCTTTGAGAGGTTTCAGAATGCTGGTGGTGGTCTGAATATTCATGTGTGGGGATTGAGAGCACTGTTGGTAGTGTGTGACTACTAATTTGTGATAGTGCTTTTAGTAGTGTGAGACCGCTACTCTGTGAAAGGTCTGACAGTGCTGTCAGTACTGGTGACTGCTAGTTACCAAATGGTGTGAGAGTGCTGTCTGTATTGTTACTGCCAGTCTTGGAGGCACCTGAGAGTGCTGTCATTAGAACCAGACTGCAACTTTGTGAGAAGTGTGAGTGTGCTACCAGGAGTGACAAACATCTGCCCTGTGAAGAATGTGAGAGTGCTGTTCATTGTAGAATACCAGGATATCTTTATTCATCAAACTCAAAAGTGTCAGGTGGCCCGCTCCGGAAGTGACGTCCTCATTGACTGAGAGCCCTCCCTGGGACTGACGCAGGTGTTGTTGGGTCCCGTGCGTTGTGACATCATCTCAACACATGTTGATCACGTGTCGGGCTCCTTGCCAGAGTGTTTAGGGCTATGGGATATGTAAAATTATAGCCCTACTTGTGTGTGCAATGTTTCTGAGTCTAAGAGGGCACGCAAGGGCATGTTCAGACAGTCATAACTCTGTGCCAGCTGTCTGGCTCATCAGAGCAAGGGTCTGTTTGAAGACACAACCAATCTCCCCATTGCTGTCTAACCCAAAGGACGCTGATCAAATGTGGCTTTTAAAAAAAAGAAGTATCTTTCGTTAGAATCAACTAGTCAGTTTTGAAATGAAACCCCTAAAACACAGATGCTTGCTCCAAACTTCCCACAAGAATGGCCAAACATGATAAGCAGATGTCAAAGTATAAAGTGAACACAAAGGCTTACACATACAAAGGTTGAAGCAGACAGAGGCTGTGAAATGAAACACTAAAACACAGATGCTAGCTCCAAACTTCACACAAGAGGGCTCAAACGTGATTAGCAGATGTCAAGGTATAACGTGACAACCCAGGGTGACACACTCTTTGGTAGAAGCATCCCAATACTATGAAATGAAAGCCAATAACACAAACACATATTTTTACGCCCACCCCCTCCACAAAGTGATGTCTGTGTATGAATAGTATGCTGTAAAAAGAATAAAAGTTCCCCTCAGGGATCATAAACACAGCCACATTCACAAGATGCTTTGAATTACTTATTTGAAGTTTGGGGACAGCAGGGCTACCCCCAGGACATTAACAAGAAAAGTATGGCTCAGAAGGGCAGGGCCCAAAGTATAGGTACAAGACATCATCTACGTAAGATAAATAACTATGGCATGTTTTATATTTACAATGTAGTTGTGGCACCCCGGCTTGTAACCTTATGGTTTTTACAGCTCCTTGAAGCCATTTTTTAGGGAGTGTGGCACTATAGGTTCAGAACCACCTTAATATACTAAACAATTTACACATAAAAACAATGCTTTCATGTACTCAACCAAAGGCTTCATTATTTGTAGGGTGACTGCCTGTGCCCTCAAGGGTAGTCTCTGGTTGTAGGTGTGGCAGTAGTGAGGCATCTGTTGAAGGTTGTATTTATTTTTAAAGGCCAATAGCTCTAATGCTTGCAAACGCAAGACCCATTGCATTGCGAATGTTTGTTTTTCTGTAGTAAATGCCCAATGTAGAAAAGTAAGTGTCAGGGCCCAAATCTCACCTCTGAAATACGCAGCAGCTGTAATTAAAATGTGCATGCACAGAGCCCTGAGATCTGGTAATCCTAAACTGTCTCGGATGCCCAATCCCAGCCCCCCACTTTAGATACCGCTTGTTGCTTTCTGCTTGTGCCCCCATACCGCCTTTTTATATTTTCATAGTCTTTTTAATATGTGTGTTGTGCACGCTGTAAGTCTATTAAACAGAAAAGTAAGTGTGGCACAGAGTGTAGCCATGATCATAATTTAAAACAGCCATTAAAAGAGACTTCTTGAGGTCTTGTGTTCATATGGTTAACTTTTCATGCAAAATACATTGTTGTATTTCTGAACAAATAGTGTAAAAATGTCATGGTAATCAGTGTCCTCTATGTTTTACCTAACGGAGCAGTCTCCTGGGAGTGGTTGCTTTTCCAGGCTGTTGTGTTATTGGTTTTAGCAGTATATTACTCTTGACTAGTACATAATTCAAAATGAGTCATTGTCAAGTATATATATAATGTGGCGGAAAATGAGTTATGGTCTAAAGCCACCTGTGAGTTTTTTTCAGAAGCCAAATTTGTCTCTTCTGTACGCAGGATCTCCCAGAACTAACAAGGGCCCCCGAGGATGCGGCTGCCTTTCAGCAAGGTACATCTATTTAGGGCTCTATAGTTCGAAGACAATTGTTAACCTACCAGTCTCAACAATGCTGTCTTATTTGTTAACTTTATTTTTTCTATAAAATTGTTTCCTGTTTATGTGTGTTTTTTTACAGTTTATGACAGCTAAGTAGAGATGGTGGTCCACGGGCCACAGCAAATCCCAGAGGCTCAATGCAGCAGGATGCGGCTCTTGCAGATAAATAAAATGGGCCCTGGTGCAAATGCTATGTAGGTACCAACCCTGACAGTCCAAAAACCCAATAGAGGCCCTATTGGGGGGGGACCTCAGAGAATGTGCCAAGTCCGTGTATTATCTTATAAATGTGACATGTATCCCTTTTTTTCTTTACAGATCCCCTTGAGGCATACAAGGACAGCATACCGCTGCAAAGGACAGAACCGCGAGAAAAAAATGGTGGTCCAAAAAAGAAAGTCTTCAGTGCCTATAGACGGTCCTCCTATAAAGAAAGTGACACCGCAAAGGAACTTTTCAGGTGTGTTTTTACAAAATGCAGAGTCAAAAGAATCCTGATGATTTTCTCTCTCATACAGCTTGTTCCACTAACATATAGTAAGGGGGTATAATAATTTTTTTTTTTTATAATATGTATTTTTTATGTTCACATCATAGAGCCATCACAAAAGATCTCTGGAGGAGTCCCACATAAGGCTAAGCGGATGTCTACGCCTCTAAAGGACATCACCAAGACCCTTCAAAACACCTAGCCGACAACAGCCGGTGAGAGCTGCACTGTGCGCCAGAACAAAACATGCAAGGCCTATACAAGTGTAGCCCTTAAAGACATTCTTTCCTATAACCACTACAGCACTTTACAAGTAAAGCCTATAACCAGTACAATGAACACTCCTATAGGAACTTCATTTGTGCTTAGGGCTGTAGACCCCAAAGGGTGTGCACTTCCACCTGCAGACACACAACAGCAGGAGCTGTGTAAGATCATTGAAGGGGATCTCAAGCCATGCAAAAACCCAAAAGCGAATTTCCTTTCCTGAAAGAATCGGAACAAAAAGCCGGTGGTCCCAGAGCTACAAGCTGTTCCTTTAGATCTATCCTTAAAAAATACTGTTACACCTCAGGCAGGTCTCCATAATCCACAGATCTCTAAATGTCCAACATTGGAGGTGTCTAATGTAGACGTGCTCCCCAGAGGACCATCCCCAAAACCATCTATAATTATCCTGCATAGTCTTTGGGACCCAAGGCTTGAAAATGATCACCCCATAGAGGAGCCTTATTCTGCATGTATAGGGCTTCTCAGGGCACTGACAGGGGTGATGGAGAGTTCTGAAACACCGGCCTTCCCCCGCACACAGTGTGCCTTCTAGTGTAGACCCCGAGGGGCTGCAATCATATGTTCTGCAATCACCTGTTCCCAGTCCCTGCGCTTCCCACACCTTTGCGACTCTGAGTGAATCCGACCAGCATTTAAATTCCCCATATCCGATGTCACCAATTACACCCCCTGGAGTCGATGCTCCCACCAGCCCCCAATCAAGTGTAAATCTACTATCACCCACTTCAACATACCCGACAGTAGTACAGGGTAGAGAGGGTTTCAAAATTAGAGTTTTGGAACAGCATCTGGCGGGGAACCATCCTCCGGAGCACCCGGGTACTCACAGTGCGACCCTGTTTTTTTGACCCACCCAAGTCCTGACCTTCAGAATGGGGCTATTGATGGTAACCAGAGAACTGTACTAGGTGCACTTCATGGTAATATAGACCCCACCCCAACTGCTGCCACTAATGACCCAGAATATGATGTTTTGGAAAAAACAATACTAGGGACATATATCAAAGACATACAACAGGCAGCTAAATTTCAAGTTGAACTCTAAGACCTTAAATCTAGAGAAGGCAGGAAGCAAGAACAGTCCCTTGAGGGATGCCCAGAAGGAGATAATTCAGAGGGTGGAAAGGTGTAGTGGAGAGGTGTTACAAGCTTGTGAATCAGCTGCTGTAGACATAGGTGTTATACCGGCATGACTACGCCTACGACACTCCCTAAAAAGTGATGGTTTCACACAGATTAATAAAGCTGTCCAGAGGTCAAAATATAATAGGAAAGTCCAGGATATACTTACTAAAGCCCTTCAGTTCTTACGAGTCCTCGAGAACAAAAAGCAGCTAGAACTCATCACCCACGGTCTAAAAGTTCCAAACACATTGGCAGCACCATATAAATCAGCCCCTGCTAGGACTCAAAACATAAATTTAGGAAAGAATATCACAAGCTCTAGACGTTTCAGACATTCACAGAGAAAAGTTGAGAGACTCGAATACCCTGAACACCTGGAAGGTCCTGCTGCTGGGTCTGTAGTAGAAGAAGCTGCGAGGACACAACTTGCAATTACAACCGCTACTATCAAATAGGTTGTGGGAGGTTACCTAAAAACGGGTGTTCCTGTAAAAAGCAAAAGTGGACTAATAGTGCTAAGCAGGGCAGGCTTTCAATAAGTAAATTAAAGAAAGCCGGGATATGTGCTGCATGGAGACTTAAAAATACACCTGTTCAGAACCAAAGTCAACCATCCTAAAATTATTCGCCTGAGAGCTCACCATCCAACATCAATCCCCAATCTGAGGATACAGAGCCTGTCTTTTTAGAGAGCGTTAGAAGGTAAGGGGTACTGTAGAGAGATTTAACACTACACAGCATTATGAAGAATTCAGGTTGGTTGACCTAGAACTCATAAACTCCACTGATCAAGAGGTTTTGGCTGTCCACCAGGCCATACAAACGCTCATAGAGTGGTTGTTACACACTGTGAGGCCTAATGATTTCTTCCAACTACGCTTCTAGGGGCAGAGCATTGTCAGTCCCTTGTTCACCAGATGAACACCCTGCGATGTGTTTGATGTTGTGAAATTTCTAGAAAAAGTCTCTAATCTTTTACAGAGTAAGGCAGAAATACTAGCATATGAGTAATCACCCTCATTGTTTGGGGCGTGAGGGTGATGTTTCCAGACCTTTAAAGAGTATCTTGTACAGTACAATCATTGGAAAGAAACAGCGTTGGTTGATAAACTTTAACCATGGAATGTCCAACACGTGTCTGGCAGCTAGCATCGCCGGGTTACTGCTGGATTGCAGCATCCCGATGCGGATATTATGTCTAGGGTGGCTGAAGCCCATGTGACGCTTAAAATACCACTCAACAGACTGGTCGGGTTTGGGGACCTAGGGCTTTTTAAGAACTAGTTTGCCGTTATGAAAAAAAGTTATTTACCACAATGGATCTTGGAAGTACTTCACAACCGTGGAGCTTGTAAAAAACAAGACGGTTTATGTTCTCTATCATGAAAATCACTTCTATAGCATCTTGAACCTGGAGGGTTTTCTAGGAGCCAAGTATATGTGCGCCCATTGCGACCACATCTACAACACTCAGTTAACTCACTATCGTGATATGCACTGTAAAATGTGTCAAAGGGACGGCTACGTCGTAATCGACGATCAGAAGGTGAGATGTCGCACATGAAATCTATTTTGTGCATGCTAAATTGTTTAAACATACACAACAGGTTTGTTTGGTGCATCCTTAAATCAGACTGTTTGGGGTGTGGACACTACGTAGCAGAAGCTCACAAATGCCAAGGCATGAAATGTCCGAGGTGTAAGGCATCTTTTCAGGTGGGAACAGAACACATGTGTTACATGATTAAAGGGCGGCCCCAGACCAAAACAGGAGACTACATAGTGTTCTATATGGAGTGTACAGAAGAGACAGGTGCACACCGACCTAACTATATTTATACTCATCATCTAACTTCCGATATCAACTGGGAGTTTGGAGGCCGTTCATGTGTGAACAATTTCCTCCACACTTTCATTCAACAAAAATTCAAAGGGTATACCTTGATGGCATATAACTCAAAAGCGTATGACTCATTTGTTACTTTCCAAAACATGATCAATGAAAAGATGCCCATAGAACCTATCACCATGGCTCCAAACTGTTGCTGTTAACAACTGTGCCTTTACAAATAAGGTTCATTGGTACCCTGAATTTTCTGACATGAAATTGAGCAAGTTGCCAAAAGCCTTTGTTTTTCCACGGTGTAAAGTTTATTTCCACCACTTTTTTTAGCACCTGGGTGAATCAAAATTATGAGGGTCCCATGCCTCCGCCCTACAGCTACGGTGTTCAGTATATGATGCCTGCAGAGAAAGAATGTTTTCTACAATGGTAAAGTGAAAACCATGAAAATAAATGTCATGTTCAAACAGAGTTGAAAGCTTACTGTCAGGCGGATGTGATGATCTCTCAAAAAGCTTGCAATCTCTTAAGAGACATTGTGGTGGAGATGATTAAATAGGAAATATTACGCTGGCTTTTGTGTGTATGTCCATCTACAAGCAGATGTTTTTAAAACCTGAAAGCATAGCTCTAGCACCGCCCAACCTCTATAACAGTAAACAGAAGCGTTGTTCAACCCCCTCTATCCAATTGCTCATGTACATCTCTGACAAGGAAAACATCTTCATTCAGCACACCTTACAGGGTGGTGAATAGCGTTAAGGGCCATATTACCCAGATGTGTATGCTGTAATTAATAGTGTGCCAATGGCATTTGAATACAACGGGTGCTTTTACCGCGGTTGTCCTTGTTGTTATAAACCCCACAAGTTTAACAGGCTGCTGGATACCATGTTTGAACACTCAAACCGTCGTACTCTGATGAAGAAGCAAAATGTTGAAATCTGCAGCTTTTTTTATGAGATCCCTTTGCAAGCATGAGTCGATAGATATGCGAACATCAGATGCAGAACTCAGCTCTTTCATTAAGAGTTGCGAGTTACCTGAACCTATGGAGCCCTGCGATGCCTTATTTCCGGGTTGTACAAACGATATAGAGCTGTACAGGGCTGTGGGCCAGGGAGAGAAAATACATTATTACGATTTCAAGAGTCTGTATCCGTTTATGAACAAACTGAAGTTATACCCCTTGGGCCATCCCACCATCATATATAGGGACTTTAAACCCATAGGCGAATACTTTGGGCTAGTTAAATGCCAACTCTGTCCACCCTAGAGGCTTTACTTCCCAGTGCTACGGTATAGAGTCGATGGTAAGCTAATGTTCCCACTATGTCGAACATGCTCTGAAAGCGAAGAGACTAACAAGTACAGATACAATGACGAGCAAAGGATGCTACCGGGGACCTGGTTTAGCATTGAGGCACAAGCGGCTCTAGAGAAAGGATACAGACTTGGTAAAATACTTTAAATATGGCACTTTGAAAGGACTACAACCGAGCTCTTTTCTGACTATATCAACTTATTTCTCAGAGACAATCAGGAGGCATCAGGGTTTCCCGAAGGGTGTATTAATGAGACCTCTAAGCAAAACTACATTGATGATTACTACACTCACAAGGGTATAAGCTTGAGACCTGAGTTCATTACGGTCAACCCAGCTAGGCATCAGTTAGCCAAACTCTCCCTCAACTCCTTATGGGGAAAATTCGCACAGCTTACAAACTTGCCAAACATAACCATAATAACAGATCCTGATGAACTGTTCAAGTACAGTTTTGCACCGTATTACTAGGTGTCCAGCTGCAAGTTTATCGATGATGAGACCTCATCTCTATGTTGGAAATACACAGAAGAGTACTCCCATAATGTATAACAATATAAACCTCTTCATAGCCTATTTCACAACCGTTCACAGTCATTTAGAGCTTTACAGGTTGTTTGATAAACTTCAAGACCCGTGTTTGTATCATGATACCGACTCTGTTATTTTTGTGAGCAAAGTAGAGGATGAAGACCCTCCACTAGCTGATTATCTAGGAGATTTGACCAGTGAGCTAGAAAAGGACGAGTACATAGTAGAGTTCACCTCATCCGGACCCAAGACTTATTCTTACAAAAGATCTAACAATGCAGTACGAATGAAAGTCAAAGGCATCACCTTAAATGTTAACAATACAGTCAAAATCTATTTTGACAGTCCAAAGGATCTGGTGAATGAATACGCTACATCTAGGGACCATGAAAATGATAAAACAATTGTTGTAAAACAGCCTAACATAGTCCGGTTAAAAAAACAGTGGGAAACCCAACCATTGCATAAAACCTTACGTGAAATGTTTCATAAAAGGACCCTGACTGAAGACTAAAAAACACTACCTTACGGTTATTAAAGGTGTATTAGAGTCTCGAATCCCCTCGACTATGAACACCAGATTGCAAAATCAGTTTGCTTGCATTTAGCAGGTCCCTCAAATTGCAGTAAAAGTCATTTTATAAAGAAGCTACTAGAAACTGTTCCCGGGGTTTTATCCCAAACCCCTAACAATATTGTGTGACTTTATTCATGCTGGCAAGCTCTTTATATGGAACTATCTCTAAGGTTCCCCCACATCAAATTTACAGAAGGCATACTAGTAGTCTCAATAACAATGCATTGTTACCTACACGACTTGTAAACATGTTGATTGTAGATGACCTTATGTAGAAGGTGGGGATGACTCTGAACCACCTCCACCAACACCGGCAACACCTCAAGATCAACAACCACCACTACCGTCACCACCACCATCCTCAAGCGTCTTTTTTGAAGAACTTTAAAAAAATGTAAGTCAAAGGTACAGAGGGGCAGCGCAAATGTTGCTAAGTAAAATGTCAGCTTCTAAAGACCTGACCTTGTGGAATTAGTGGGGCAAATTCCTCTACAAGGGTCAGCTGGTTGTTAGGGCCCACATGTACAACCTAGTCAAAGGTCTCACACACCCCAAAAGACTTGCACTCCAAAACGTTCCTAGAGGTTGGGACCAGTTTCTGCACGCCTCTGTAGAACTCAACATTCCTTCGACTATCGTCGGTAATGCTGAACACAGACATATGCCCCAGTCGCCGGCAGCATCTTTCGGCCCCCTGCCATACCCCTCCTGGAGCACACTTGCTCCATCTGTGGAACCTAAAAAAAAAGATCCTGTACAAAGCGCACTCGTGGCCTCACAGTCTGATGGTTTTTTTTTCTGACTTTTGATCTGACATACGTGTGTATAGTTTTGCAACGGATAACATATTGAAGGATTTTTCTTCCTTTATTTCTTTAGTAAGTTTATCAGTGTAATGTTAGTACTAAAAATTTATTGTAATAAACACTTTTAACTTTTCAACACACTTCTGTCATCTTTTAAAAGATCAAGGATGTATAGTCTGAATTCAAGTTTAAATTCTTTTATTGTAGACATTCATTGTTACACATACAGGTGTTACACGACCTTACACTTTTGACAAATACCATATTTTGTTTAAACAGAGCTTGACGTAGATCTGGTGTTTTCTTTTACATATTTCACAAAAATACTTTCATTGTTTACTAGATGGCGCAAGTATAGATTTAAAAGATTTCTAAACATCATACCCTCAGACATTTCTATAAAATATATACAATGTTCCCCACATGTGATGGCGAGAGCATCCTGTACCCACATCTTGTTATACCCTACCCTAGCAGCAGCTTTTTTTACATACTTGAATATAGGTTTTGTACTGATGCTATGTTTGGGGAATGCCGCTGAACTGTCAAACACTGTAAGCTTGTCAATATACACAGAGGGGTTGCCATAAGTTTTCGTAATCACCATGATGACTTCTTAATAGTAGCTGCTGCGTTGCAGCCTTAAATTAAGCTTAACAATACCTTTCCCATATTTAAAGGACACCTGGTCAGATTGGTCGTCGAAGATCATGATCAAATTAGTATCAAAATGTTTTTTTAGAAATTGCAACATAGTCAGGTTTGTTGTATTGAATATTAACCACTGTTATTTTCACCCTTCACTTGGACCCATCTTAGCAATGGTCAATAACTATCCCCGATCCTTTACGGCTCTACAATATCACTATACACATAGAGTGTATCGAAACCACTGTTAATATCGGGGCACAACGGGTCCAGTTTTACTTAGCTTTTTATATGTTACACTGTTCCTAAAACCCTTCATAATTTACTTGTACTGATAAACACGGTATCGCGATTTGAAGCTTTAATAAACACCTTCCTTCTAATGTTATCTAACACTAGCTGAATATTCGTATACCTTTTAATGTTGGTTATGGATTTGTTGATTGCTTCGACCTCCACAGCAATGGATGGGTATGAATGATTAAGGTGTCCTGAACACGCTTTATAGTAAATTTACCCTTGAGCATGGAAAATGTATTCCATTTTCTAGGATACTGGATTTCTGTTAGGGCTAACTTCCAATCCCCTTTCAGGGCCACAGGTTTAGCCAGTTTCATGGTATATTATTGAAATGTGATTGTCTGGGAACATGTCCTTTAAGGCGTTGGACAGCATAGTAATGTAAAATGGCGTTATCTCCATCTTGACTCCTATAGTGAGGCCTCCCTATACTCACACACCCTGCAGGGGAATGGCCAACACCCAACTGTTAAATTGCCTGGGCTATCCCCTCCATTTGGCAAAGGCCTGCCTGTTAGCCCCGTTACCTTTCCTTTTCAGGCTCTTTTCAACCCAGTACACCCTGTGCGGATCGTCAGGTACCTTTTGCATCTCCTCTGTGAAAAGGACACCCGCCACTGTTTCCCCGTCGTAATCCTTTAACCTGTAAATATATACATATTTAAGCTCCACACTTTCCCCAATAAGTATCTCATTGCTAAAAGTCTGTTGGTAACCCTTCGTAAAGTCCCCTTAAAACTTTGAAACCCTAACCTGGTCACCTTCTTTTAAAAGAGGCTTCTTTACACCTGCAGTGAACCAGCACCTGTATACCGTTCTCCAGACCTTTAATGAATTATCTGATGTTACCTCTATGGGAGACGTTTTGATGGTTCTGTGGTAACTCTATAACAGCTGCTTTTACCTTCGTGTGTGTTACAAAATGATGAACAGCATGCTGGCTTAATAATTTCTGAAGCAATTTTTTCAAAATAAGTTTCCATCTGTTTGTGGTTTTTGAGGGGTTCAACCTTTCCTGAAGATGGCTTTAAAGGCCTTGGTGATGCTAGTCCCGCTTTTACTGCCTAGTGCTTCTGACAAAGGTGTACTTGGACCATACATTTATGACCGTTAATATATATCGAGCTCCGTTATTGTGCTTTGCTAAATCTTAAAGACTGATTATGTCCTCCTGCCATTGATAATCTATTTGCGCATTAACGATGGTAGGTTTCCTCTTAAAATGCCTCCTGACTGGCTTGTGGAGTGAATACACCTCTTCACCAAATAACCGAGTCTTCACCAGAGGGTTTACCTGCTCATTTTCAACTAGAGCCAATCTAAAAAGTGCTTTGCTGCTCCCGAAGCTACCATCCCCTCTTATATCGCAATAAAACTTCCTTAACCTGCCCACCCACATTTATCAGCCGGTACAATCTATGAAATGAAAGATTCATTTTTTGTGTAAGGACATTTTATTATAAAGAGAGAATGCTAGCACAACATAAACACATCATACTTTACAGTTTCTCGGTACAAGTCTTATCATCGTTGTTTGACAGTTTGCTATCTTTTCACTACGTATAGATAGTATGATATATGCTACATACATTACTTGATGCCAGGCCGCAAATTTGCCTCAGCGTCACAAGTTTTGATATTTTTACATATAATCACTCAATGGCTCTAGACACGACTTCCCACTCACCCCTCCTATAACTTTGTACACTCGGGATACTGACGGCATTCAAAAGTTCATATAGTTCTAGGCCGGACAATACAAAAACTTTATTTCTGGAATAATCTTCGGTCAGAAGCTCCAAGGCGCTGCGTAACCTGGTCAACGATAGTCTAATCTCCAACGTACGACATTTGTACACGCTCCAGTATTCATTTGTTGTAGGTAGCCATGTGTTGATACACCATTTGGTGATATACTCAGGGCTGTCACACTGCATCGCCGTGGGCGGCTTCAGATAATGCAGAGTTACAAGGTGTCTTTCAGCTATTCTTTCTTTACCCAGCACATATATCAATCTGGCAATACATATGTATCCTGGGTGTAAGTCATTGACATCTTGCGCAGCGTCATTCTGATGTTTGTTCTAAATGTGAGCAAGTATTTAACGTCAAATAACACAGAGGTGACCTGCATCCGTTGGACTCAGCATTTTTTAAAACAGACTTTAGGGGGCTAAAGGCCAGTTTCTTCGATTTTTAAAATAAATATCACACATACGTCTTTCCATGACCCTTTCTGTCATCAGGTTAAAATATGTACACATCGCATGTGCGTTCGAGTATTGGATCTCTTTGAGCATTGTTGACAAGACCTTAATCATATCAGGGTGGTCCTATTTGTTTTTCTCGGACAGCCCGTACACCAACCTTAACAGCTCATATAACTTATACTGGTCTAGCCTGCTACGTATATGGTGATTTGTTCTTGATATGTATGAGTTGTATAGGCACTTATGAGCCTCCTGCTGTGGATCATTAATTTTAGGACCATAACAAAGGTTATAGTAGTGTTAACGCAAAATCACTTAATTAAAATGAATAATGAGTGTTTATGTGTTTAAATAAAGAGTTTGTTAGACAATGATTAAAGTAGGAAAATTAATGTGCACATTTGAAATTGTGACCTTGGAGATTGTCCACCAGGATTCACGATGTACTAATAAATGACTAGCATCATTAGAGTACCAGCCATACCCTAGCTAGGATACTCCATGCGAATCAAAAAGTTTATCGACCTATGCGCGTCCCCTTGTAAGTTTACTTATTAAGGACCAGGCGCGATCGCAGTAGTCACATTTCACACAAGTGTTCACAACCATCCCAGCAAAACCCTTAAGGCCATATGGCATCGTAGGGACGCCAGGAGTTTCCTTTTAAAAATCGGCACTAGTATAGGCACAAACATATTTCTTAAGCGACTCTTTGCTTTGGCTTGTGAAACTTTCAGACTGTTCTGAACAGCATAAGCAGTAAAAATGTATGTTGTTATCCTATGAAGGTGGGCCCTCTACCATGGCTCTCTTTGCTGATGCTTTCTATGGTTTAAAAAAAAGAAAGGCAAACTAATAGTTAAAAATATAATGTAGCCGTATATACGTTGTGTCGTTTTTGTTTATTAACCTCATTTTCTTGGCACTCGGCAGCGGCTCTGAAAACTTGAGAGTCGCATAGGTCTATCTGTGCATAACCAGCATCGGAGTATGCACGTGGCTCCTGCCCTGCCTCCGGAGCAGTTTCCTCCAGAAACCCTATATCTTCATAAATTGACGAGGTAGGAGGGCTATAGATTCTTCAACATCTTTCGTGTCGATGAAGTTGTTTCCAACATTTAATTTGACGCACAAGGCATCACTGCCGCTACTGTCACCTTTAATCGGGGATATCAGCTGAGGTAAATCCTTGAGGATGAGCTTTTCAAGCCGATGGCAGAGGTCCTCTTGAAAACCTACAACATCGTAACCCCCATCTTTAGAGGCCCCCTGCTGTGCATTCTCATCCAATACTAATAGTGTTAGGCTACAATAATATCTGTCGATATTGTTCAATCCACCATCAGAGGCCGCATTTTTGATGAGGTGTTTGCATCTCTTTATAATGACAGATCAATCTCTTTCAGGATGGGGCTCCTGGGTTTGGCATAGGCCACTTCGGAGACTCCCTATATGTATTCTACATTTCATAAAAGGTATTCTCCTCTACAACACATCACAGACACTGGCTCTTCAAGGGGGCTCCGATTTGTTGAGGGCTGATGCATAACCCTGACCACGTGGTAGAGCCCTGGCATGTGACTTACACATGTTCAGCTGATGTCACAATCCATGTGACCCCACCTACGTCAGTTTCGGGGAGGGCTTTCAGTCATTGAGGACGTAATTTTTGGGGCAGGACACCTGTCACTTTTGAGTAAAGGTATTCCGGTATTGTACTCATTGTGTGTGGCTCCTCTTCTGTGAAGAGTGAGTGCTGCAGATAGAGTGCTATCAGTACAGTGCAACAATGTAGGTTAAGATACCTTATCAGATGCATGAAAGACTGCTACAAAAGGCCATAAATTATGCATGTTTTGAGGAGTGCATATGACAACATAATTACTTAGCAGTAGAAGTGTAACTTAGACAAAGACCTGTATTTCTAATGCATCTGTAAGAAAGCCTATGTGCACCTGTGTCTTTACTTTCTGAACTCAGAGTTGTACAGCATCAAAATGTCCTCATAACGAGAAAGGTAAAGGAAACAAGAAAAAGTAGTGCTCCGGGAGCAAGACTGCTTGTGTTGTGCCAGGTAGCAGATAGGACTTGAAGTAATGGTGTTGATGTCAAAGTTCTTGAGTGACATTATCTTGGGAGTGGAGGAACACTGTGGAGGTGGTAAGGTCCACGAGCATGGTACTACTAGTTCCTAGGATGCTAGATTGTTTGCAGTGTGTTATTCATTTTAGAAAGAATACCCAGAGTCACCACAAAGAATGTGTTGCTCTGAGCTAAAACTGGAGCAGCTGCTGGTTCTCAGCAATGCTCCTATCCCTGTTAGAGTGACCAAATAATCTTGTAGCTTTTTAGGGACTGCTGCACCAGAAAGAGAACACAATGGTAAAGGTTTCTGGTTAAGTCCTACTCATTAGGAGTCAGTGGTGGCCAGCAGCTTTAGGAGGGACGGGGGCAGGCAGGAAACACACACACACACACTCATTCTTTCACACACAGACATGCATGCAAGCACATCCATTAACAACAATCATGCACCTACAGACCAAACATTCATTTTAAAACATCACACGCACACTCATTCTTTCATGCACGCACATAACATTCAAACATGCACGCAGGCACCAAACATTCATTTTAAAAGATCACACACACTCATTCTTTCACACACACAGCACGCATGCACATCCACTAACAACACTCATAACATTCAAACATGCACGCATGCACCAAACATTCATTTTAAAATATCACACACACACATTTACCTTCAGCCTCGAGGTCCCAGGAGGGTTGAGACTGCTACCTTTCCTCATTGGCTGACCTCAGCCTCGTCACAGAGTGGGATGGGGTCAGTGAGACTGCTGACCCCACCCCACTCTGTGACGAAATGTCACTGATTGACACTCGCCCTGGGCGCTTCAGGGCTTAAACCTGAAGCGCCCAGGTCAAAGTCAATGGGTGACGCTTTCCTCGTCACCCAGGGAAGGGCCTTGAGACACCTTTGCTGAGCCGAGGAGGTCACGCCCATTGGAGCTGTGACCTCCTCAGCCCAGCAAAGTTCAGCTCAGGCAGCCAGGAGTCTGAGCAAATCACTCATGTCTCACTCCTGGCTGTCTGAGCTGAAAATGAAGAGTGTCTGTCAGGCTGACCTGTGTTCAGCCTGACAGACACTGTTCATGAGGGGCAAAAGGTGGGGGGGCATGGCTCCTCCGCCCTAAAGGACGGGCCGCGCCTGTAAGGAGTCCAGATAAAGTTGTTGGCATGTGGAACAAAATAAAGTGAGGGAGTGCTCAGCTGTCAGTAAATATACATACTCAGTAAAGAAAGAGCTATTAATGGGAAAGGAAATCATTACATTGAAACAGAAGAACTATTCACAGGTGTGGTTTGGCAATATAGACTCAAGATCAGACAAGGAAGCTTCATTGAGGGTAAATATATTGGTTGTTATGCAGCATCGTGGTGAGACTGATGAGTTATCCTTTCACACTGATGAGCCGTGATTGGTTAGGCTGACCTTATAAATAACACTTAATAACACTTTAAGTATAGAGGGGGAAACAAGGGTAATTTAACCATAAGTATTCAACAAGCCGGAAGTTAGATGGGATATGGCCCAGGTCCCTAACAATGAATCCACATCAATATGTTCATGAGGTTTTTTACTAGCCATGACCTAACAACGCCATCCACAACCTTCACATTCAACATCACCTTCAAAGCTACCGACAACCTTCACATTGAGATGAAGATCCTACAGCACTTTTTTAATCACCATATGCTCTAATGTTTGTTCCCCATTACATCAGGTTAAGATCCTTACTACTGATACAGTTGATGAGGCGGGCACTGTTGATACCATGAAAAGGCTGCCACTACAACAGGAAGTGGTAGAATCCAAAAGGGGGAATTTTGCTCAGTGATTAAGCATAACATAATTAAAACCAGCATTGAGATGAGCCATTTGCAAAGAGTTTCCAACGTTAGAGCCAACTGAAAATCCAACATCAGAAACAAGGCAGTTCCCCAACATGGAAATGAGGCAGAAGAATCCAGAGACAGCTGCCACATTTTGCTGCATCTGAGAATTGTTTTATTGGCATGGAAAAAACTGATGATTATAACAAAACATTATTATTACCTTACACCATTATTTAAAAGTAATCTCTATTTTATTCTAACTGTGAGACATTACTAAGCATGTTCCTAACAGTTGCTAAATTATCTATTCTTATCATATGTAGAATTTCCTTTGTCTGGACCTGATGGTGTTCTCTGAACCTGACCTTTTTGAATAGGAGATTTCAGTGATAGGACGAAGATTCTTAATAATTCTCAGCTTACTGGTATGCTATCAGTGTTAGATGTTTTTATAAAACATCCCGCCAGCAGACCTCATTAAAATCACTTGCCTGATTTGATTTTTACTTTTGAGTGGCTGGTGAGGAACTGAAAATCTTTTCAGCACCACTGAAAACCAACTGTTGGCAGTAGATTGTGCACACAAAAAACCAAAATCCTAGTATATTGCCTAAATTTAATCGATCTCTACATATACGTTTAACTAAACCTTGGTATGTAAAAAATTGAAAATAAAATCCAAGCACCAGAGTATGCTGCTTAGCTTCCATAACCATGAATTTCAATGGTAAATTAGTTCAAGGATCCCTCAATAAATGACTCTTGGCACTAGGCTCTAAATTTCTTGGCTTGAATCTACTCTATCATTCATGCCAATTCCTAGAATATTCCATTTAGGATTAGACAGTGTCTTTGTGCTTTGCAATTCACTTTTGCTTTGAAACATCACATAGACTCACCGTGATTTAACTTGATGTATTCGAATACATGCTGTATAATTTCTGTTTTTGCTTTAAACCCTTGATGGAAAAAATACAAGCTAATAACAGTACACAGATCACCCACTTCCATCATATTAGTTCCTCTTAGGGGAAAGAAGGGCGTGTGGGGTATTTCTCAGTTTGTGAAACGTGAACATGCTCAGACCAGCTGTTAGCAGTGGATGCCAGTGCATACAGCCAGGCAAAGGCTCAAAAAGCACCCTACTCACATGTGAAGAGAATGTGGACATACGTCAGTTCACAGTGCAGTTAGAAGTGACTGAACACATTCTGAAGGTGCAAGCTGGTGCAGACAGCTAGCTCTTCCATCCACCACCCACTCTTCTCCCAACAAATGGTGCCCTCTGCCAAATCTCCTCTGTTCAGTCACACATAGAGATTGCCAAAGCATGCAGGCATGTCACTGATCAGTGGGGGAGAAGATCTCCCAAAGTATGTCCTGTGTCATGTAATTACAAGCAATGACATGAAAGGAAGAGAAGGCACAGTGGGATAAGGCAATGTGGGAATGAAGAGACAGAGAGAAAGCAAATGGTGAAGAATTATATGAAATAGAAAATAATGGAGCAATAGTGAGAGTGGAGGAATGAGAGAGTTTATGACATACCGTCTATATGTTTAGATATTAACAGTTTCTTCTACTGCAACATTGTCATTTTCTAGTATGTCACTGATCACTAAGGCATAACTTTTTTGTCACTGTTATTAGAGCTCTCTTACAATTCTGAATTCCCCTCTACCTCCTTATTCTCCATTTCCCCTTGTATGTGAATCCATTCCAAAACCTTCCTGCTTGTGAAACTTCTACCTCCTTCTTTCCTCCACTGTTCATATTGTTATCACACTTGTCATCTCCTGAGCAAATCCTTCTTGCTTCTTGGTTCTTTAACTTTGTTAACCAAATCCTTGTATGGTTTTGTCCATTCGATCTCACCTGCTCTATTTCCACTTAACACTAAGGGCCTGATTACGACTTTGGCGGATGGGATACTCCATCACAAATATGACAGATATCCCGTCCACCGTATTACAAGTTCCTTTTCTTCCCATAGAACTTGTAATATGGCGGGTAGGATATCCATCCACCAAGGATGTATTCAGGCCCAAATTTTGTTTGAAAGGTAGGAAGGAAGATTATGAACTCCTGGTGCCTACCATGGAGAAACACTCTTTTCCAGACGTAAGGTTTCCTGCCACTGCTCATCCTCCATCATTCCATCTAGATTTGGTTGGCTATGTATTTCCATAGAACTGGCTCCATTATCTCTTAAATATCTTGAGTGTGCCCCTTGTTAAATGTCATCACATATGCTCTTTCCAAAGCTTTACTATTAATGAAAGGCTGATGGGAATGGAAGGATATTAAACAGTGGTACTGATGGGATTAATTAATTTACTTTTGACTACTTATAACACACCTCCTAATCATGGTGGTTCCTGACAACCCTAGTTCTCATAATTGACAGGCTCCTTCCCATTACCAAGTTGATATGGTTCTTCCATCATGGCTAGGTTATTATATTCACATACTTGTTTCTCTTTAAAATTACTTTGCCCTCAAGGCTGACTGTACAGTTGCCCCCTATCCTATAAATCTTCTGGAGGTGAGCGGTGGGCCCTGAACCCTTATCACTTTCCAGTCAATGTACATTTTATGTAGATAGGCTAAATGTGTTAAACCTAATATAAAAAGAGAAGGCAGTGGCATAAAACTAATTTCAAGAAGTCTCTAGAGAGCATGATTGTAAATGTGGTAAAAAATCAGCTTTTTTATGCTGGGGTTTGCATTCTAAACTTGCTTGGAACAGGTAACAATGTAGAGGCATTTGCAGTGTAGACTTTCTTGCATGTATCATATACTATTGCTTGAAGAGGGAGACTGAATCCTATGAGTGGGTACGTGCATATACCATAGGGTGAATAGAAGCCCATTATTTCATTTTGGCACCCATTTAATTACTTTATCTTTATCTTGGGACACACCAGGAAAAAGTTGAAAATGTACACAAAATATAGTTTTTACTCATCCTTCCTAAGAACAATACTATGTCCCTGGTTTTTGTTTTCAAGTATGAGCAGAAGAATTTGTCATTTCCATTGTGTTGAATATTTTTGTGACCCAAGTTTGTATTACTAAATCTCATTTAGTACCCAACCTCCCTACACAAACTGTAATTCTATAAGCCTATTCGAAAAAGAAAATTTGCATCTGTGGCTTTTGTAATATCCAGTAAACCTAATCATAATCACAGTCACTTATCACCTCTAACATATTTTAAAGAAACTGCTTAATGCACTTTTTTTACCACTGTATCATGCTCATTTTCTCATTATTGATAAATGCATTCCTACCCAAGAATATCATTAACAGCACGCAAGCTGTTGATCTGATTCCAATAAAGGAATCTGGGTAATGAACATATTTTTAAATCATCAGATTTTACAATTAGGTTGGATATGGTATGTTATTTCCTCTGGAGTAGGTTCAATAAGCAGGTCTTGCTGGAGGGAATGCACATTGGAAGGATTCCAAACTACATAAATTGCAGTGGGCCCACTTCTTGCAGAGACATCGTTTTGTACTTTCAAGTCAGCCCGCCCTTACTGGAATGGACGCATTTTAGATTGATACAGCCAACCACGGTTTTCAATATGAGGTTAAGAAAAGGATGGTCTAACTTACGAGTGCATGTATGTCATAGACCTAAGCATGTGATCTTCATTTCTTAAACTTTCCTTTGGACAATGTATAAGTTCCTCTTAAGTAAAAGAAAGAAAACACTTCAAATCTGCTACTTAAAATTCAAAAAGTACTTAAAATCCTTCTTGCTGTACCATATTAATATATAATGTATGGTCAACAAAAAATATAAACACATGGAGCATGTGCGCACTAAGACCATGCTCAAGTGAGTCTCACAAAAGTGATAGGACCACTTTTAGAGCTGGTTCTTGATTTAGTTATCTGTGTCTTTGGTAATGGACACTCACCCCGTGGGCAAACTGTAGATCATTGTCTTGTCACAAAAACGCCTTAGAGCAATGTACTTTGAGACATTTGCCACATGAAGCAGGGCAGAATAACCTAGCCTCTTTATATGCACCACAATTCTACACCTTCAGTATGTTTTTGGAAACCTTTTTTAACCCTGCATTTTCTTCATTTTTATACGTAGAGGCCGAAGTCCACTTTGCAGTTTGAACTTGAGCACAATGTGAAATCAGAGCCCTTTCTGTTGGAAAAGGCAGAATGATGCCGAAAATTCCTATTAATCTAATTGGGCATTAAATCAGCAGCCTTCTAGGAACTGACTTTTCTGTATCTGTTAAAGGTGATTTTAATAGCATGAATATTGAACTGCAGATGATTCAATAAGTGATCCTTATTCATCTGAGATGAACCATTTAAGGGTGAACAGATGTGAATTGATGTTCACAGTCTATGAACCTCTGGTGTCAGGACAAGAAAGGAAAATCAGAAGACAAGTTTGAAAGATAAAATATGTGTCTATGGGTCTCTATGTCACTAATGAAATTGTAAAATAGAATCACTATGCAGCCTCTGGTCTTCTTTGTCATAGTAACAGAATGATGGAGAGAGGCACAACTAAGAAAGGTGCCAGAGTTTAATGAAGGGCTGCACACATTTGTGTTTTCTTTCCACTACAACAGGAGTTTAAAAATACATTTATTTTTTTCAAAATTCTCCGAATCGCTTAGATGAATGCCCACAGTTTGGGACTGTGAAGGATTTGATGTTGGCAAAGTAAAAGGAAAGTGAGTTGTAGCTTTAAACTTCAGAAAGTTAAACTGCTCGTCCTTCAAGTCTTCAGTAGTAAGATAGGAAAGTGAGAGATAATACCACAATAAGGTAGGAGGAAGGAAAATATCCAATATAGTTTGAATATAGAACAGGAAACAGATGAAGCAAAAGCAGAAAAAGCAAGCAAGCACTAAAACATAGGAACTTACATCCCACAATCTTCATTTCTTCAGTAACAAAAAAGTTGAGGATACGAGGAAGAGAGAGAAAGGGGAGGAAATAATAAGGAGTAATAAATGAAGGGATAGATCACGTATTGAAGAAACAGTAAAGGACAACATAGTGATGGATTTCAAAGAGTGAAAAAGAAAAATATCATTCACAGACAAAAGAGAACATTTATGCTTCATATACTAAGTGACATAACATTTAACATAGCACAGAAAAAATGTGGAAAACTGGAAAGGACTTAAAAATGCTAAAAAAGACATATGCCTTTCCTTATCATCTTCAAAATGTTGACTTGCTGTAAACTACAGTCGCAAAAAGCCCTAGTGACAAATCAAATAGAATGAAACTTCTAAACTGCTGCTCAAGAAGCATAAGCATAGAGGTTGCTTATTACCTTCAGGGTATATTACTCAAGCTTAAAAACATACAACAAAAATATTGAACGAGAATATTAACTACTAAAATACAAAGAAGATAAGTATACATACAGATCAGTATAGATTTACTATAAATATATGTGTGTGTGTTTAACTTAATGATATTGGATTATAGATTAGTTCTCACCATATTATTTAGGGAGTACATTATTTTAAAGACACAATCTCTAATAACGTGCAACCATTATTTTGTGTTCCTGGGCTAGAGATATAAAAGCTTAAATTATTGATGCTATTTGAGGCAATGTTTAGCTCCCGATTCATGTTCATATCTTTCAAACAGTACAAATCTAACCTTTTTCAATAACAAAATGCTGTAGAGCACGTACTAACTTCAGGTTATACTAAAGCGTCTCTCACCTAAGAATAAGATAACCTTCCTGCAGAAGTGTTTTCTATCATTAAAACAAAACAGTTTAGGGACTTTTCAATAATATTATCCAGATGCAATGGGGCATTCACTAAATACATTTTTACAAAAAGGAAAAAGCAGACATCAAAAATTACCTGGGAGGTACTAATTTATAATTGACTTCGGAAGGTATCCCAGATGCCACTTACCACAAGAGCAAAGCTAACACACAGTCCATCTGGCTCACTGTACGATTGATTATGGTCAAGAGTAATGTTTGGTTAAACAGTTTGATACCATAAAATGTTTCATCTTGAGACTGACAGGCTCAATCTGAATAACCTAGTGAGGTGGTTTTCACACAAAGGATTGTCTCTCTGACTCACTGACCATCTTGCTGGTAGTAGTTTAAATCATTGTTATAAACCTCAGGAAAGAGGGCATGGGATGAATTTCAGCAGAGAGAATAACGTATATGTTTTTGTATATTTAACGAAACCTTTCATGGTTCAGCTCTAGACCCTGAATACACTATACACAATGATTTTATTTATATTACCTAATATGAAATGTTCAACGTTTGTCCATTTTTCTTTATTCCAATTGCAATTGCCCATTTACTCTTTTACTCATCATGCCTGTTATTTAGATCCATGTTACATTAAACTTCAAAGTCCTTGAATAAAAGAATACTTAGAGCAGGTTAGAGAAGCTAGTACTACCACAGCCATTGCTACAGTTGCACATCTTGTATGTGTGTCAATAACCTGCATTTATTTTACCAAAGTGTAGCAACATATGTGCTAGAGGACTGCATTGCTACTACTATGAAGACCAAATCCATTTACAAAAGGAAGGCATCAGATTCTAGTACTCTTTTTTCAAAATTCATGAAAGAAAAATAGTTACTAAATTACACTAGCACCTTGTATGAAAAGCACCTTATCTTATCCATGGTTATGATCTAAAATGTTGTAGTGTACATTGCTTACCTATATCAGTGTGTATATTGAAAACAAAATGTACTAAATATTGCTTGTTGTTATTATAAAGGTCATTTTTCAATCACTCTACAAGTGACTATTAAATAAGCAGCATATGAGAAGAATCGGCTTTGTCCCCCAACCATCCTTGCATGACAAGTCCTCTTGCATCGCTGGAGGTCCAAGAATGAATAGATACTGACTCCTTATTCCCAGCATAGTACTTACAATCTAAAGCAGAAGAACTGTATTACAGCTGTCCTCCTCGATTCACTGTCAGGCTTCATTGAGTTCTGGGACAGCTTAAACAATTGGAGTTTTGAACAGCTTTGGCACGGCACAATCTGAGGATTTAGTGCTTCTTTTGAGGCAGCACATATACTTCATGACAAGTTGGACATGAACTTAGAAGCTATTTATGCTCACTCATTTGAGCAAGCCAGTGCTGAAAAAAGAAAACATGACTTCCCTGTACACACTGATACTTTTAAACATAGTTAACACATGTTTATAGATTCTGCAGTGTCAAAGAGTCCTTAAAGTGGAAAGTGTTTACAAGACAGCTTAGCTACATTTTAGACAAATAATTATGACATGCCTCTTCATTCACACAAGGCAAATCACAACCTGTCTATGTAAATGGAGCAAGCTAAATATGTATTAATTATCTAACTATAATGCTAACACTTTCTCTTTTCCAAATTGTATTTTATTGCGTAATCAACCTAACCCAAAAGCCAAAATCAACCCAAACTCTTAAATTAAATGAATATACCCTTTTATTTGTAAACATTAAGTTAATGTAAATTAAATTAAATTAAATAAGTAACCGTAACTCTAGCTTTTGATTGGTTTAATTTTAGTTATTATTTCATAATTCTATTAACACTTAACCCTAACTAATTTAAATTAAATTAATTATTAACTAATTAAATACTGTTAGAAATGGGGTCTCTAGTTGGCAGAGGTATACATCCTTGTCCAAGTAGGGACCACAATCCTAGTCAGGGTAAGTCACACACAATCCAAATTATCCTGTGGGCACCTTCTGGTAGCTTGGCACTGAGCAGTCAGGCTTAATTTAGAAGGCAATGTTTAAAGTATTTGTACAATAAATCATACAGTAACACAGCGAAAACACCACAAAAATACACCACACAGGTTTAGAAAAATATATGATATTTATCTAGTTAAATTAAGGTCAAAACGATAAAAAGGAGGAGATGTGTCAAAAATAGGGTGTGTGTCAGATTTTCCGATGCGGCACAGATGATGCGTCGTTTCCTTCCACTCTGCAAGGGGCTTTGTATTGATTTTCAGCGTGCATTCTTGGTTCCTCACTGCCATGGAGGATCTTTTTGACACCCAGGGACAATGTGGAGAAAATCCTGGGCATGCGGGAAGAAGTCACAGGCGTTGCATCAATCTGGTAGGCGATGTGTCGGATTTTCTGGCACATGGCAGGCGCTGCATCGATTCTCCACTCGGGAAGTTAGCTGTGTCATTCCGGTTTGGATGTGCGTCGAACCGGTAGGCCGGGCGTTGAATTTCCAGCTGCAAGGAAGGCGCTGCATCGATTCTTTACTTGGGAAGTCGGGCTGCGATGTTCCGGCTCTGCTGTGCAGCGATTTCTCAGCCGCAAAACGGCTGCGTTGTTTCCAGCAGGCCGTGCATCGATTTTCCGCACGCAAGGAGCTTCCTGAAGAGATGATATATTTTTGGCCATGAGACTTAAGAAAATAAGAGGCAAGCTCAATCCAAGCCCTTGGAGAGCACTTCTCAGCATAGTCAGAGGGCAGCAGAGCATCAGGGCAACAGCAGGGCAGCAGTCGTTCTCAGCAAAGCAGTCCAGATGAATCCTTTGGGCAGCCAGGTAGTTTCTCTTGACAGTTTACAGGTTCAGGTCCAGAGGTGTCTGAGTTGGTGGGGCCAGGGACCCAGTTTAAATACCCCAAAATGCCTTTGGAGTAGGGGAGACTTCAAAGGGTGGTTTTGATGTGCACAAGGTCCACTGTCAGTGCAGGTCCGTCTGCCAAGGTCCCAGTAGGGGGTTTGGCACTCTATTGTGTGAAGGCAGGCCACTAGCCTTTGAAATGTAAGTATCAGGCTCTCCACCCTTCCAGCCCAGGAAGACCCATTCTGTATGCAGATGAGGGCAGGTGTGACTCGGTATCCTGTGTTTGTAGTTGTCTGAGTGAAATGCATAAGGAAGCTATCAACCAGACCAACTGTTGATTGGAGACAGGCTGTAAGGCACAGATAGATTTTAAATGCAGAGAAATGTTCACTTTCTAAAAGTGGCATTTCTAAAATAATAATATAAAATCCACTCTCACCAATAGGCATGATTTTCTATTACCATTCTGGCCATACTAAATATGACATGAACCTAAATATGATTTCTGATCCGAATCTACCACTTATAAAGTAAATGAGGGTAGCTCTAATTCTATTCTATGAAAGGAGCAGGCCTCACAGTAGTGGAAAATTAATTTAGGAGTTTTCCACTACAAGGACATATGAACACACACACGTATATGTCCTGCCTTTTACTTACATAGCACCCTGCCCAATGGGTTACCTAGGGCCTACTCTAGAGGTGACTTATATGTAGATAAAAGGGGAGTTTAAGGCTTGGCAAGTACTTTTAAATGGCATGTCGAAGTGGCAGTGCAATGGCAGGCACTTATGTGGGTGGCACAACCAGTGCTGCGGGCCCACTCACTGGTAGCATTCAATTTACAGGCCCTGGGCACATGTAGTGCACTTTACTAGGGCATACAAGTAAATTAAATATGCCAATTGGGTATGAGCCAATGTTACAATGTTTTTATGGAGAGAGCACATGGACTTTAGCACTGGTTAGCAGTGGCAAAGTGCCCAAAGTGCTAGAGCTAGCAAAAATGAGGTCAGAAAAAGAAGAGGAGGAAGGCAAAAAGTTTAGGGGTGACCCTGCAGAGAGGCCATTTCCAACAAATAAATATCGCTTCCCATGGCCTTATCATTATTTACTGAACACCAAATTAAAGATTGTAAAATAAATAGACATATCTCTAACCATAAAATATGTATAATTATATGAAGTAACAATAATATATTCAGCATGAGATTAAAGTAAATACAGTTAAATTAAATAGTCTACTTTTACCCTTATTTAATTTTGAGTTGACTAGTTAAAATACGTAGAATAAGAAAACCCTTATCTTAATCTGTTTAATTTTAACAAAATTAACACACTTTGCTTTTTATTCATCTACCCCAACCCTTCATTTATTTGAGCAAATTTAGATAAAAGATTAAGGATTAGTAAATAATTTAAGATAATAATCTTTGTTGGTATGTTTATATTACATTAATTTAAATTATATTCCATATATATTCCCAATTTTGGCTTTTAATTTCTTCAAATTAGAGTAAATTAACTTACTGTAACTTCTTATACCCATTGTTTATGCAATACACATGTAGGCTTCAAAATAGTAGACGTTTTGGAATAATCAGATCCATTGTATTCTTCTAAATTCATCACTATAACAAATCTGAAATATCCTTGGCAAATTAATGAGTACATGATTCTATAGAATGTCCTTCCATTCAGGCTTGATTGAACATGATAATCCACATTATCCCTAAAAGCATGTCTTTTTTAGTTGTCCTCTTTTGGGATGTTGGATTAAAAGTTCTTGTGATGGATTCAGTGTAGACTCACAGGGTCAATGTGAATGCACAGGATATTCAGGTACTCCACTAGAAAGACAGCCCTAAACGTGTGCGGTTCCATTTCTGTAATCTATCTATAATCGGTCATACTGAAGCACTCTGTACCACATTATTTATGGTTAATCTTATCTATGAATCAATGTGCCAAGGTGTGCCTAAAAAGAATCCTTGCGAAGTGCCTAGGAGACATACCCTCTGAGTCTAGAATATTCCTATAGAAGAAGTAGGATAGCTTCTGTTATCATTCATGAACAAAGCCATCCACAACACTGAGGAAGGACAGACTGTAGAAGGTAAATGTCAAAACAACTATCATATGAGAGTACTCTAGAAAGATAGCTATACTCCAAAATAGTTAAAAGCTAGCATAGAGGGTAAGAATGAATATGTATTCAGACATCTGTCGTATCAGCCTCTTTTGGTGGGGCAGAGCTTGGCTTGCTTTAGAAGGACTGAGTGTAAGTACAGATGTAATGGATTTTACAAAAATCACATTCTATGCTGTAGCTGCTAATGAGAACATCTTGTGAGCTCTGTCTCTTCTTCCTTGTTGTAGGTAAGAGGTGTTAGAATGGAAAAGCTGGAAAGCTTCCAGTTTTAAAACCCTTTTGTACTTCATCATAGTTTATAATGTTCAAAATGGTACTGGGAAAGGTTCATATTGATCATAATGATGTACTCCTGTCAAAGGGCAGGTGAAAGAGCATTTCATAAATCATTGTAGGATTTCATGAAAGTCAAAGCGTGCAGAAAAAGTAAAAACAGAAAGTCATGCTGGCCTTCAAGTGCTGTGACATAACTTTTTGGCATAATGGCTTCTAGTGTGGTTTTGCTCTTGAAAATTGCTACTTGACTCCATATGTCCCTAAAAGGAATTGCATCGAGCAGTGAGTCATTTGAAGCTTGTGACTGTCCTGTTCCCATATTTAAGAGCTGGTTAGGGCAAAAACTGTTATGAAGCAGTAATTTCCCTATCGCAGGGACAGTCCCGCCAGAGTGGAAAGCCTACCTGGTATGATGACATCAGGAAACCCCAACTTCCTCGTCACAGCCACACCCCGGTTAAACAGCATAGGGTGCTCTCTCCTGACCTGCTCTATGTCCCCTCGGAGGAGCTGGAGAGAGATAATAAGTCCTAAAAGAAAATAAATGAACAGTTTTATTAGGAACAAGAAAGCGAGTAGTGGAAAAGCATATTTTTAATTAGGGACACTGGGGCTGATTCACAAAGGGAAATCTATGTGTGGAGATCACAACACATACAGATTTCCTCCTGCATCTAGTTGGATATCTCCTCTTGTATGTCATTTGTGAGTAAGTAAAGTAGTACTACTAGAATACTACTTCCCATATTCAAAACTGCATATGCAATAAGGCCCTAATATCTTTTAGACACATCAAGGATGTAAAGCACAAATGGTGCATTGAAAACAAAGATGCAGGCAAACAGAAAACCAATACCAGGATGCACTAATCATTGTATCTGTTAAAACCAGATATGCTAGAGATCAGAATTTAACAACCCATCTAGAGTTTGGAGGAAACTAAAGATCTTTCAGTTCCTGGTGGAAACACTTAGTACTAAGTACAGTCCACCACCTGAATGGCTTAAATCACAGGGATAGCAGTGAATGTCAGCCAGTGGATTGTACTCTATAGCTAGAGTTTCCTCAAGGAATTGGAGGCTTTTCTGTTCCCATCAATCTCTAAATAGGGCCCTAAACGCCATTGCTTTACCTGGTAACACACACCATCATGATTTTTCACTAAAGTTCAAAAATCAAAAACACTAGTGCTTATCATAAAGTATAAAAGATATTCAGCACCAAAGTTCATCAAGGTCTAGACACCATAAAATAGTAATATGTTATTGGTAATCCATCGTGCACCTAGCTGATGATTCACCAGAACAATCAGAAGAAAGTCACATTTCACAGCAGTCAAGGGATCCCAGGCACTGCAAACTGTGCATTGGACAGTAGAGTGCTGAAGAGAGCCAGCACTCTTTTACAAGTGGGCCAGCCAGCCAAGACTGCAATGATCTCTTGAATAAAAAAAACCTACCTCAACTTGGACATACAATCCCTGATTGAAATTAGTCTACAGGAGTTTTGCATGATGACTGTGCTCTTTGTGTTATTTCTAAAGTGTGTTGTGTCTTCTGTGTCAGTACTCAAGTAAGTGCATTACATGAAAATAAATAAAATATAAATACATGCTAAAATTCTAAAGAAAACATAAATCTCACTTTTAGTAATGTATTTAGCATGTGGCCAGATCACTCACAAACCCTGAAACCTGTGCCATATCAGTCATTGTGTTGAAGATATAACTCTACCCCTGTCATCCTGAGTAAATTGTATGGTAGTGCACAGATTCACAAATCATTCTCCTCGAGCATGGGTAATTTACTTTTCAATTTTCAAAAGTAAGTTATGAATACATCAAGAATAAATCATTATACTCACAGAAAATCTTTATGAATCAATACTTGAAAGCAGGAGCTGTTGTACAAATGTACAAGCACATGCAAAGCCACACATAAATAAAACAATGAACTATAAAACTGAAATTCACAGTAAATTAACACAGATAATGGGAAATTTGGAATATCAGTCAGCCAGGTAGGTGCTGCCATACCATAATTTGAGCTGGGAGCTGTATACTTGGTACTTGACTTCCGGATGATGTTCTCGTGCACCTGAAACCATTCATTCTCATTGTTACACCTAAAGAGAAAGGAGAAGGTGAAACTTGTCATGATAGTAACCTTTTCTCTACATGCCAATCCATTCTTCCGTAGAACTTCCTAGTTACTTTTAATCTTTCTTTCTTCCATTTTCCCTTCTGTTAGACTACTGTTTTAAAATGTTAGTTTTTGTCTGTGCTCACCATGCCCTTCAACTCCTTTTCTATCACTTCTTCTCAATTTCCTTTTTCCCACTCAGGTTGTTTTCCTTAACCCACCAGTCAACTAATACCAACCAACCACATTTAGAACATTAAATTGGAAATCTGTTTTAATCATCAATACCTAGATTGTTGTTAAGAGTATTTGTGGGATCTGATGAATGTATCGGAGCTGTATTATTTATGTAGATTTCTACAGTGCCTGCTACTCAAGAGAATACGAGTGTTGAACAATTCTACAATGAGGAATTACATATTAGAGCAACCATCAACCTTATTATAAAGATGGAAGTGGAAGCTTTTATAGGGTACATTTTATGTAGATGTAACCTAAGTTGGTGAGTTTTTAATTACCAAAAGAAATACAACAGGCTTAAGTTCAGTCTCAAGTCTTTTGGTAGAGAGTTCCATAATGTGGTGGTAGCATGAGAATAATTTATGCTGGACATGGGATGTTATAAACTGAGGGCAGTCTAGTAAGAGTGTATCCCTAATTCATAGGTCTCATTTGCCATGAGAGATTATATGTAGATTTATATGGTAAGATAGTGTGCTGAGATGTAGAGCATTGTGTGTGAAACATTTTAGTGAGTGTGAAGCAATAGGTAGGTAAAATATAGCAGCAGAGGATACTAGTCGTGTGGTGGCATAGAAGGCAGCCTTTAGTGGATTGACTGCGGATTGTGGTATGCCCACCAGAATTGTATTTCCAAAGTCTTGTCTAGACACAAAAAGTACATTTACTGCAAATTAGTAGTGGTCATTTGTCAGTAGATGCTGTATTTTCTTTAGAGGACTTTTTCTTTTTGAGGCCCTGTCTGCATGAAGTCTTATGAAGAGGGATGTATTAATCATAAAACTCCTTGAGATCACTTTTGGAGAAAGGGCAGGTAAGAAGTCTGTAAAATACACTTCCTTAATCTGTTCTGGGTCAAAGGTGCTATTTAATTTACGTGGGAAGAGAAAAAGTATGTTTTTTGGGTTGGTTTGAAGATAGTTACATGTCATCCACATTTGCAGCTTAATGAGCACTTGTCACAGAGTGATGACACCCTGGATAGAAGACGTCATACAAAGATCCCATTGGTTCAACATAAATATTAAAGAGTATGGTGCTGAGACTGCACTGTAAGATTATTGACAAAGAGATTGCACAGGAAAGCACTTTAAGCTTGACTTTAATCTCATCAGGCACGGTACACTTATTAAAAAATGAGATTGTCCGGCAATACATGAAAATATACAGAATACAGAAAAAAATACAGAATCGGGTACAGCCACACTACTGAACTCACCTGATAGGAGCACTCCATTGTACATTTAACTATCACCGGACCTCGCCGCACCAACCACAACAACCATAGCACCTTGTTCTGCAGCTTGACTAAGCTCACTCAGTACCAATGAAAAGACGCCCTCAACATCACCCAACCCAACATCACCACGGACCTGAACCAGGCAATAGAGAACTTCAACTCCTAGATCACCACCGCTGGTGACCTAGTCGCACCCATCAAACTTGCCAGAATGCACAGATCCAACAAACAAGCCAGCTGGTACACCTCGTAACATAGCATGGCAAAATGCAGAGGCAAGCAAGCAACTGGAAAGAAAGTGGCAGACCAGCAGGAACAACAAGGACCAAGCCACCTTCAAAGCAGCCCTTAATCACTATCACTGCCAGCTCAAAACCACGGAAAAGGAGACCCTAGCACACAGGATCGAGACCAGTGCAAACCAAACCAAGTAACTCTTCACCATCATCAAAGAGTTCACCTGCCAGTCAGCCACAAAAACCCCAATCCCCTCCTCACAAGAACTCTGCGATGCCCTCGCCGACCACTTCCACAACAAGACAGCAACCATCTACAGAAACTTTGATCCCCAACCAACCAACCTCCTCTGCATCATGTCCACCATGGCAACTGACCACCTGCTCACCACATGGAAACAGCTCAGTACATCAAACACAAATACTCTTATGAATTCCATCCACTCTGGAGCACCCACCGACCTATGCCCCAACCGACTTTTTAACCTCTGAAGAGACAAGATCAACCACCAGCTTACCACCAACCTCAACACAGATGTCAGACCCCTCCTCAAGAAACCATCGACTGACCCCATCAAACGTCAGAGCTACTGTCCGATCACTCTGCTCCCATTTCCTGCCAAAGTCCTGGAGAAGGCCATCAACCTCCAACTCACTGAACACCTGGAGAGAAAGAACCTACTGGACTCTTCACAATCAGGTTTCAGAGCCAACCACAGCATTGAGACAGCCCTTATCACTACAAGTGATGACATCTTCACCATACTTGACAGAGGAGAATCAGCACCCTGATCCTGCTTGACCTCTCCCCAGCCTTCAATTCTGTCTCCCACTGTACTGCCATCAACTGACTGCGAAGGATCAGAATCACAGACAACGCACTCAAATGGATGGCATCCTTTCTCTCTGGACGCACCCGGAGAATCCATCTCCCTCCCTTCACCTCTCAAGCCAAGCACAACCTCTGCGGGGTCCCTCAAGGTTCCTACCTAAGTCCTACCCTCTTCAATATCCACATGACACCACTCACAGACCTCTTCAGAACCCACTACATCAACAGTCTCCTATGCCGATGACACGCAGCTCATCCTTTCACTCTCAGTGGACCCCACCACGATCCAGACCAACTTCCACAACTGTATAAAGAACGTCTCAGCCTGGATGAAGAACAACTTCCTGAAGCTCAATACAGACAAAACTCAAGAACTGATCTTCTGCAGACACACCTCCCTCTGGAACGACTCCTGGTTGCCATTGAAACTCAGACCCACCCTCACTCTGAAAGACCCCACCCGCAACCTCAACATCATTCTGGACAGTGAATTCTCCATGAAACGCCAGGTCAACATTGTTGCCTCATTTGGCTTCCACACCCACCGCATGCTCTGCAAAGTCTTCAAGTGGCTCCCCTTCAACTCCAGGAAAACAGACTGGACTACTGCAACGCACTCTATGCCAGCCCCACCACCAAACTCATGAGAAGACTTGAGATGATCTAGAATGCAGCAACCAGACTTATCCTCAACCTGCCAAAGAGGACACACATCACTCATCAACTGAAAGACCTCAACTAGCTCCCCATTCAGAAAAGATGTAAATTCAAGCTCCTGACCCACGCCTTCAAAGCGCTCCACTACCAAGGACCCCCTATAAGAAAGACCACCTGAACTTCCACCTACCTTTCAGGAACCTCCACTCTGCTCATTAAGCCCTGGCTCAAATACCATGGAACTGACACGGCTGCACCAAAGGCTGCTCCTTCTGCTACCTTGCCGTCACGTCCTGGACCTCCCTGCCCCTCCACCTCCATACTTCACCCTCACTGACCCACTTCTGAAAGGGACCCAAAAAGTAGCTCTGCTTTTCATATACCCAAATTAAAAGTATCACTCATTTTCTATGTGTAAAATAAATTTATCATTGTCACCTACTGATCTATGTATTAACAATATAGTATTACATTTACTCTATTTTAGATATTGTGTACCCTTTGTTCTTCTATTCCGTGTCTCCTCTTCTCTTCTGAGCTAACTGCATTCACTATATTGTTACATTAAGATAATTGTATTACATTTTTAACTCTAATGTTGATTTTATTTATTTTCCATTATGCTAAATATTTATTACATTTTTTGAAAAGTTAAAAAGTAGGTCTTTTGGAAAGGTGTTTCATAATGTAAGGGGAATGGCTGACTTCTCTGCAGCCTTTCATTTGTATATGTAAAGGAGAGTACCTTTTCTGATTAACATCAAGAGAGTGGAGAAACAAGGGCTCTCTCAGGGGAGACAGACTTAAAGCTGTTCACACAGTTTTACACTTGCCAGAAAACAAACTTATCTTTTTAAGGGCCTAGAAGAAAGCTGTAACTGTTGTGAAAGATCTCTTGAAATTAATAGACAGTGATACAAAATAAATGAATACACAAGGAGACCCCCCTCTGCCACTTTTTTTGTTTCTTAAAGCAGACTAAATTCTTTGGATACAAAATATTGTGTGCACAAAATATTGTGTCAAGAATATCAAAAACAAAAAGTTGTGAAGATACGTTTTTATAGGTAAGCAATATTTTATTATACTTAACTCCACATACATGTACTTTGTCGATATATATATCATCAAGGTACATCTATGTGGAGGTAAGAACAGTAAATCTATACTTATCTCATTGCACTTACATTTTAAATATATTGGTCCTCTATATTTTTCAAACTATAGTCTGACAACATAATATTTGTGTCCTCAATATTCTGTCAGACAGTCGAGCTACAGAGCCTACAGTGGCTATTGAGCCCAAATGAGGTTGTTTGCCACTAGTGTTTTGGGTCTGTCCTACTATGGCTCTGCAAACTGGGCCAAGTACAACCCTTTCGCTTTTGACTCTCAGGGCAGCAAGGGCGAACAATCAAAGGCTTTTCAGCAAGGTAGTGTTTTGGCTGGGGGCAAGAACTTACAACTCAACATCCAATCAATAGACAACATGATGTAATGTCCAGTCCAGGGCTATCTTTTATGGAAAAAGAAATGCTGTAATCACACAGCAAAACATAAATTTGCTGCAACACAATAGGGGCCTACTTCTCTCTGCCCCCTCCCCCATCATGTTATGGCCAGCTTCTGTCTCTACAGGTCCCAATGATATAAGGAATAGCAAGAATTAGGCACAGTTCAGAGAACTCCAAGCATTCTTACTTAGTGTAGCAACTCAGTTTGAGGTGTTTTTCAACCCTTGGTTAAAAAATCTTAAGCAGAGCAGATATTTGCCGGCATGCAAAGCTTGTGGTTTTACGTGCTGTTGGCAGGCTTGATGGCAGGCATGGGAAGTGCCCCCACCCTTAAAGCAAAAGTTTATTCTTTGCAAGAATGGCAACAACAGCCTTATATGGGTAGAGTTCATGGAGCAGACTCACTGGGCATGTCTGTGCAGTCACACCAATCTTTGGCATTGGCGGATTTCATGGCTGGTTGCAGACCGGAGAGCAGATAAAGCAGCCTCCAAGCTGTTTCTTCATGATGATATCTCTGTAGCAGTTGTGCCTTCAGGCTGATCCTTTCCACTTGAATGGCAATAGGGGTTCTGTTTTCTAAGCTGGCAGCAGCAATTTCAATATCTGAAGCCTGAGTTGTACTACGGGGCAAGACAGGAATTTATTTTCGGTCTGGTACAAATGTGATACAGTTCACTCAGAAACTGTGAGGGTCATTCTGACCCTGGCGTGCGGCGGACGCCGCCCGCCTGGCGGGAACCGCCAAATGGCCGCTCCGCGGTCAGAAGACCGCGGAGGCCATTCTGACTTTCCCGCTGGGCTGGCGGGCGCCCGCCAAGGGAGCTCCCGCCGGCCCAGCGGGAAAGGCCCTGCAACACAGAGGCCGGCTCCGAATGCAGACAGTGAAAATCATGCTGGGGCCCTGTTAGGGGGCCCCTGCACTGCCCATCCCAGTGGCATGGGCAGTGCTGGGGCCCCCATGGGCCCCACGACACCCGTTCCCACCATCCTGTTCCAGGCGGTCAAAACCAGGAAGGGGGTCGGAATCCCCATGGCGGCGCTGCTTGCAGCACCGCCATGGAGGATTCTCCCAGCCGGACCCGGCTGGGCGACCGCGGCTTTACAGCCGCGGTCGGAATTCCACATGAAGCACCGCCAGCCTGTTGGCGGTGCTTCCGTGGACAGCGACCGCCAGGGTTGGAATGAGGCCCTGTATCTAGAATGAAGGAACTACTTTGCAGCACCAGCCACTCCTGGCTCGTTCTCTTTGTTCGGCAGCTTTCTCTGGATGCTCCAAATACTGGGGACTTGCTGGGCCTCTCCTCCAAGACAATCGCTTGACTGTAAGGTCAGGGACACTTCTACCTCGCCCAGGTATGCAGGCAGGCGTTTAAGCTCTCTAGGTGGATCCACAACTCTTCTAGAAGAAAGTGGTGACCTAAGATGAGTCTCTCTTATTATTGGGATACTGGGTGTCAGGTACGCACCCATCTATGTTACACAGCAGTACAGAGCACTCCCTCCATTACTCATGCAGAACCTCGGACTGGAGAAAAGTGGGTGGTTTAGATCCTACTTTAATACACATTTCCAAGATAGGGGATGTGGTTCAGTTGTCTGAGGCTTCACACCTCGCTCCCTGAGAATAATGTTCCTATCTTTCTAAATCAAGTTCCTCCTAATATTAAAATCATTAGAAAGGACATGTAAGTCAGAATCAGAGATAGTGTAGCAAATAATGTGCATGACTCAATAATGATGAAAATACTTCCTCGACAGCTAAATTCTAAACTAGATACCCTTATTTTTTATGTTTTGTAATTGTTTATTAATAAAATTCAACAGTTTAAAATTACATTGAGTAGTAGTCTTTCTTTTTCTTTTATCACAGTAAACATTTAGTATTAAAAGGACCTTCGTTACAGTTTTGCTAATCTTGATGGGAAGGGTAAGATTGGGTGGGGGTGGGAAGGCAGATGAGGGGAGAGAAACTGGAAATAAAGAGGGGTCAGGGCCTAGTTATCTATATATTCGATTAAAACTGAAAGTCATACATGAAATAGGTCAGTGCACCTCATCTAGAAGACTCCTGTGGGTGTTGTGTAAGCAACATCATATCCCATTATACTCCAGAATTTGGGAAATTCTGTGGTTATAGCAGTTTGTGACTGTCCGTTGTTGTATGCTTTACCATGGGACTTAGGGAATAATGACACGGTTATTTGCTTTGTTGACTCCCAGAATTTAAAGATAAAAGTGATGATGTGTCACACAGTCGTTCTGGAGTAGTCTTTGGGGGCGGGGGACGTGGTTGCCATTATGTTTATTATAGGTTGCTGGATCTTGTTTCAGGACCATCTAGTATGTTTCCTACTCCATACCCAAAACTTCTTTGGAAGGGGGCTGTGAGGGAGAGGAGGGACCCTGGCGGGACCGTGAATACATTCGTCCTGTAGGGTTAGTGGCTCGAGGTCACTCATTACAGTGACAGATGGATTATTTGAGAGCTGTAGCCAACAAGTCTACAGGGCATCGAGTAGGGAAGAATGTAAGGGTAAGTGGCCATCAAAGGTGACAAGGAATAAGACAAGGCAGGTTGCCACTGAGGTGATGGGGCGAAATTTAAAAGTAGAAAATAATTATTGGTATGTCATAATTGTGATGTCATGAGGTTGGAGAAGTAGATAGAGCTAGGCACTATGAGGAAGGGCAAGGAAAGAGAAAAAAGGGCGAGGGCAGTAGGGGACAGAGAAACAATGAGAAACTGCTCTGAGCCATGTAGGGTGTGGGGTTCAGTGAGGGGGGGGTAAGTAGTGAGATAAGAAGGGGGTGAACAGGTGAGGAAATGAGAAAGTGAGAAAATGAGAATGGGAATGGGTGTTAGGAGAAGGGGGGGCACCCAGCATCCCACTGAAGGTATTGATTAAGGAGGAAAGTTGACTACAGGTGGGGCGGGGATGTGGAGAGGGGAAGGGTGGGAGGAGTTAGGGCACGTGGAGGGTTTCCTGGGCAGTACTTGTTTGCTGCAGCTAGGAGCATTTGTATAACTTGGTTAGTAGACATGAAACCCACTATGAGGCGTCAGTGAGAAAATATGCCCACGTTTGCTGGAATAGGGCGGTTTGATCCTGCATATTATATATAGGGCGTTCAAAGGCTGCAATTCGAAACATTGATACCATCCATTCTTCTGGGGTAGGTGGTTTAGGAGACCTCCAGTGCCGGAGCACACATATCTTGGCTGTCGCCAGGGCTGTGTGCAAAAGCCGGCATTTCGGCCGATTTAGTTCAGGGACTTGTCCCATGTCCTGAATAATGATGAGAGATGGAGAGAGCGGGGTCTGTAATGGCATTGTGGCTGCAAAAGTGTCACCCATCGATAACCATAGGGGTCGGACCGATGGAGATTCACAGAGGATGTGTCGCAGATCGCACTGTGTCTCCGAGCAGCGCAAGCACTCCGCATGCTGTAGTAGGCCTACCCTCTGTAATTTCCTAGGGGTCCAGTACCAGTCATGGAGTATTTTGAATAGGCAGAACTTCAATCTGGCTTCTCTTATGTCTCTATCCAGAGCTAACAATGTCTCTCCCCAACTTTCTACCTCGAGTTCTGTTTGTAGGCATGTCTGCCATTTGAGGCGTAATGTTTTGAGAATAGGTTGTGAGTAGAGTTGGTGTGTGATGATGTCGTAAAGGCCTGCCATCACACCTTTGTGGTGGCCCCATGTTCTAAGATAAGAGACGATGGGAGATATCTGAAGTGTCCACTGGATATTCCCCAAACCACAGTGCAAACAGTGTTTCAGTTGAGGATACTGCCATGCTAGGTTGGGATGGAGGCCGTATTGTTCCTGTAGGTGTTCGAACGATTTTAGCTCACCGTACTCTATAATCTGGTCTAGGGTTACAAAGCCAGCCGTGCTCCAACGTGTCCAATGTAGGGGGTGTCGTCCAATTTGTATGCCTTTTTTATTCCATAGGGGGGCTTGAGAGTGGATAAGCAGGTTAACTCCTAGGAGTTGGTGCACTCTACGCCATGCTGCATGCATATTTTTCAGCATCAGGTTAGGTGGGTGCTTATGAGAGTGGGTTTGTAGGGTACCTGTGTGATAGAGGCCTTTAAGTCCACCTTGGTGGGACAGTAGTAGGCATTCTGTTGTGACCCACCGTGGTGGGTCATTTACTCTGGGTAGCATGTATGCCAATTGGGAGAGTTGTAGAGCAAGAGTGTAGTGTTCTACTGACGGGCCCCAGCACTCCACAGGAACGGCATGCTAGGAGTTTCGCTGATGAGAGGCGGGAGCAGGAAGTACTCCATACAAAGGCTCGGATTGCGGCATCTATTGATCTTAGAGTTGTTGGAAAGCATGCCTAACACGTAAGTGAAATGCTGTGAGGTAACCATCCGTACTGCCTGCACCCTGCCCCACATTGAAAGCCCCAATTGGGACCATTTCTCAAAGTCTAAGTTCATGCGAGCAATGAGAGGGTCGAGGTTATGAACCACCATGTTCTCTAGCCCTCGACTGACAAGGATTCCCAAGTATTCAAGATGGAGCAGCATCCATCGGAACGGGAATACGTGTAATGCCACTTTTGTGGTGACCAAGGTGAGGGGTAATGCCTCGCTTTTATCCCAGTTAACCCAATAACCAGAAAGGGCTGCAAAGTCTTCAATGATCTCCATTAATGCAGGAAGAGAACGGTCAAGGTCGGTCAGGGTAAGTAATATGTTGTCTGTGTATAGTTATAATTTGGATATTCCCCCTTGTATTGGTGAGCCAGTAATTAATGAAGAGCGATGTATAACGGCAGCTAATGGCTCCAGGGCTAATAAGAACAGCAATGGCGATGAGGGCATCCTTGTCGCATTCCTCTGCGTATGGAGAAAGGATTTAAGAGGAAGCCTCCGCAGTTAACCCGAGCCGTGGGACTATCATATAGGAGTTGTACTTTGGCGATAAATTGGTCACCCAATCCGAATTTTCATGGGGTCAGGTACAGGTATTCCCATTCTACCCGATCAAATGCTTTTTCGGCATCTAAAGATAAGTCTATGGCTTCCTCAGGCATGTTCCTGGCTTTCCATAGTGCATGGGAGAGAGTATGCAGGTGATTTCTAGAGGTGCGGCCTGGCATAAACCCTACCTGTGTTTGGTGTATTAGTGATGGGATAACTTTGCGCGGTCGGGCCACCAAGACACTGGCCAGTATTTTAATGTCCCCATTGAGGAGAGGGATTGGCTGATAATTACCACAATGGAGGGGGTCCCGTCCGGGCTTAGGTTTTACCGCAATTGTTGCCTGGTTCGATATTGCGTCCGGTCAAGCCTCCTTGAAGGCTTCATACAAAGAGTCGATCACTGCCTCGCCTGCCCATTTATAAAATTCTGTGGGAAACCCATCTTCTCCCGGTGATTTGTAATAGGGGAGGTTAGAGATGCTTGTGCTATTTCCTCCTTGCTGATCCCTCCTCCTAGCAGGGCCTGGCCCTCGCCTTGAGGCATGGGAGATGTGCTGTTTCCAAGAAGGTGTCGACTCTGTTGCGATCATCTACCTCCTGTGGGGTGTACAGTCGTTGGTAAAAATCTGCAAACTCGTTCACAATATCTTGTGGTCTGGTGAGGATGCCCTATTCACAGATGTGATAGCGGGAATGGCCTGAGCCGCCTCTCTCTAAGTTGTGCTGCCACGAGTCGACCAGCCTTTTCTCCTTGTTCATAGTGCCTTCCTTGCATACGTTGTATGCCATATTCTGCCTGTGAGGTGTAGGTCTCATTTAGGGCCATTGGGCGTCTTCTAAGTGGTGACAGGCTGTCACAGAGGGTCATGCCATGTATAGTGTGGTTATGTGTTTGATATAACGCTCTAGTTCTACTTGACATGCTGAATGCTGTTTGTTGACTTGTGCTGCATCTCACATCATTTGCCCGTGCAGGGTCACCTTTGCTGCTGCCCACATGATCCTCTGAGAGGCAACCGTGCCTTTGTTGTCCTGCATGTAAGTGGAAACATGTGCCTTAAGTTGAGTTTTGTCCTGGGGAGTGCGGTATCGATGTATTGCAAAGCGCCAGGGTTTACAGCCCAAAGAAGTAAGACCTGCTTCAACCAACAGCAGTATGTGACAGTGATCCAATAGACCGCCCTCCAATATACAGGAGTCCTGTATCTGGGCCACTATGCTATCCATCACTAGGAAGTAGTCCAATTGGAACGGAGTCCCATGAACTGGTGATAAGAATGTGTACTCCTTATCAGTTGGGTGTGTGAGCCTACAATGTTCTACTAACCCATGGTCTGAGGACACATCCGAGAGGATGGCTATCTCTTGGTTATTGCATTTGTCCATAGGTCCAGTTCTGTCTAGCCCTGCATCACAGGCCAAGTTCCATTCGCCTCCTATGATGTTTTGTGTGGCTCCTATCTCTGTTAGAAGTCGGTTAACATGAAGGAAGAACCTGGAAAGGCCATCTGCATTGGCATGGGCAGTCCCAGGTCTGTGTTCCACTACAAAGTCCATTCCCTGTAGGGAGATGGACCACCTCAACAGTTTTGGATTTTCACCTTTCATTTGCATCAGCCATCTGAGAGGTCTGTGGTCAGTCTGAACTAGGAAGTGAGTACCAAAGAGGTATGGTCTCAAATTCTTCAGGGACCAAACCACAGCAAAGGCCTCCCTCTCAATGGCACTCCAACGCTGCTCCCTGGGGAGTAACCTCCTGCTAATGAAAGCAACAGGCTGGTCAAGGCCATCATCATTTGTTTGGGACAAAACTGCCCCTATCCCATGTTCAGAGGCATCTGTTTGCACAATGAATTGCTTGGAGTAATCTGGAGCTTTTAGAACTGGTGCTGTGCACATAGCTTGCTTCAGGGTGTCAAAGGCCTGTTGGCATTCTACAGTCCAGTTTACTTTCTTGGGCATTTTCTTGGAGGTGAGTTCTGTGAGGGCTGTCACAATGGATCCATATCCCTTCACAAACCTCCTATAGTACCCAGTCAAGCCAAGGAATGCCCTGACTTGAGTCTGGGTTTTTGGAGCTGCCCAGTCCAGAATAGTCTGGATCTTAGGCTGGAGTGGCTGAACTTGGCCTCCACCTACAAGGTGTCCCAAGTAAACCACAGTTCCCTGCCCTATCTGGCATTTGGATGCCTTGATAGAGAGGCCTGCAGATTGCAGGGCCTTCAAAACCTTCTTCAGGTGGACCAGGTGATCCTGCCAGGTGGAGCTGAAGACAGCAATATCATCAAGATAGGCTGCACTAAAGGATTCCAGCCCAGCAAGGACTTGATTCACCAACCTTTGGAAGGTGGCAGGGGCATTCTTTAAACCAAAGGGCATAACAGTGAACTGATAATGCCCATCAGGTATGGAGAATGCTGTCTTTTCTTTTGCTCCAGGGGCCATTCTGATTTGCCAGTACCCTGCTGTTAAGTCAAAGGTACTTAAGAATTTGGCAGCCCCTAATTTGTCTATTAGCTCATCAGCTCTAGGAATGGGATGAGCATCTGTCTTGGTGACAGAGTTGAGACCTCTGTAGTCCACACAAAACCTCATCTCTCTCTTTCCTTCTTTGGTGTGAGGTTTGGGGACTAAGACCACTGGGCTAGCCCAGGGGCTGTCAGAGTACTCAATTACTCCCAATTCCAGCATCTTGTGGACTTCCACCTTGATGCTTTCCTTAACTTGGTCAGACTGTCTAAATATTTTGTTTTTGACAGGCATGCTGTCTCCTGTGTCCACATCATGGGTACACAGGTGTGTCTGACCAGGGGTTAGGGAAAAGAGTTCAGCAAACTGCTGCAGGACCTTCCTGCAGTCAGACTGCTGTTGGCTAGAGAGGGTGTCTGAGTAGATCACTCCATCTACTGAGCCATCTTTAGGGTCTGATGAGAGGAGATCAGGGAGAGGTTCACTCTCAGCTTCCTGGTCCTCATCTGTTACCATCAACAGATTTACATCAGCCCTGTCATGGAAGAGCTTAAGGCGGTTCACATGGATCACCCTCTTGGGGCTCCTGCTTGTGCCCAGGTCCACCAGGTAGGTGACCTGACTCTTCCTCTCTAGTACTGGGTAAGGGCCACTCCATTTGTCCTGAAGTGCCCTGGGAGCCACAGGCTCCAGAACCCAGACTTTCTGCCCTGGTTGAAATTCAACCAGTGCAGCCTTTTGGTCATACCACAACTTCTGGAGTTGTTGGCTGGCCTCAAGGTTTTTACTTGCCTTTTCCATGTACTCTGCCATCCTTGAGCGAAGGCCAAGTACATAGTCCACTATGTCTTGTTTAGGCTCATGAAGAGGTCTCTCCCAGCCTTCTTTAACAAGAGCAAGTGGTCCCCTTACAGGGTGGCCAAACAGAAGTTCAAAGGGTGAGAATCCTACTCCCTTCTGAGGCACCTCTCTGTAAGCGAAAAGCAGACATGGCAGGAGGACATCCCATCTCCTTTTGAGTTTTTCTGTGAGCCCCATGATCATGCCCTTTAATGTCTTGTTGAATCTCTCAACAAGGCCATTAGTTTGTGGATGATATGGTGTAGTGAATTTATAAGTCACTCCACACTCATTCCACATGTGTTTTAGGTAAGCTGACATGAAGTTGGTACCTCTGTCAGAAACCACCTCCTTAGGGAAACCCACTCTGGTAAAGATACCAATGAGGGCCTTGGCTACTGCAGGGGCAGTAGTCGACCTAAGGGGAATAGCTTCAGGATACCTAGTAGCATGATCCACTACTACTAGGATGTACATATTTCCTAAGGCTGTGGGAGGTTCTAGTGGACCAACTATGTCCACACCCACTCTTTCAAAGGGGACCCCCACCACTGGAAGTGGAATGAGGGGGGCCTTTGGGTGCCCACCTGTCTTACCACTGGCTTGACAGGTGGGACAGGAGAGGCAAAACTCCTTAACCTTCTGGGACATATTGGGCCAGTAGAAGTGGTTGACTAACCTCTCCCACGTCTTGGTTTGTCCCAAATGCCCAGCAAGGGGAATATCATGGGCTAAGGTCAGGATAAACTCTCTGAAACTCTGAGGCACTACCACTCTCCTAGTGGCACCAGGTTTGGGATCTCTTGCCTCAGTGTACAGGAGTCCATCTTCCCAATAGACCCTACGTGTTCCATTTTTCTTGCCTTTGGACTCTTCAGCAGCTTGCTGCCTAAGGCCTTCAAGAGAGGGACAGGTTTCTTGTCCCTTACACAACTCTTCCCTTGAGGGTCCCCCTGGGCCCAAGAGCTCAACCTGATAAGGTTCCAGCTCCATAGGCTCAGTTCCCTCAGAGGGCAGAACTTCTTCCTGAGAAGAGAGGTTCTCTTTTTGGTGTTGTGTTGCAGCTGGTTTCCCAGCTGACTTTCCTTTTCTCTTGGTAGGCTGGGCCATTTTTCCAGACTCCAGCTCTACTTTTTCACCCTGTGCCTTGCACTGTGCCCTAGTCTTGACACACACCAGTTCAGGGATACCCAGCATGGCTGCATGGGTTTTCAGTTCTACCTTAGCCCATGCTGAGGACTCCAGGTCATTTCCAAGCAAACAGTCTACTGGGATATTTGAGGAGACCACCACCTGTTTCAGGCCTTTGACCCCTCCCCACTCTAAAGTTACCATAGCCATGGGATGTACTTTAGTCTGATTGTCAGCGTTGGTGACTGGATAAGTTTGTCCAGCCAGGTATTGGCCAGGGGAAACCAGTTTCTCTGTCACCATGGTGACACTGGCACCTGTATCCCTCAGGCCCTCTACACTTGTCCCATTAATTAAGAGCTGCTGCCTGTATTTTTGCATGTTAGGGGGCCAGGCAGCCAGTGTGGCTAAATCCACCCCACCCTCAGAGACTAATGTAGCTTCAGTGTGACACCTGATTTGCTCTGGGCACACTGTTGATCCCACTTGGAGACTGGCCATTCCAGTTTTAGCTGGATGGGAGTTAGAAGTGGTATCTTTCTTGGGACAGGCCTTGTCTCCAGTTTGGTGTCCAGACTGACTACAGTTACGACACCAGGCCTTTTTGGGATCAAAGTTTTTACCCTTGTACCCAGAATTGTTTTGTGAAGAGGCTCTGGGCCCACCCTCCTGTGCAGGTTTTTGGGGGCCTGTAGAAGACTGTTTACTATCTTTGTTTTTGGCTGTCTCACCACCTTTCCCCTGGGGAGGTTTTGTGACCCCTTTCTTTTGGTCACCCCCTGTGGAAGTTTTGGACACCCTAGTCTTGACCCAATGGTCCGCCTTCTTTCCCAATTCTTGGGGAGAAATTGGTCCTAGGTCCACCAGATGCTGATGCAGTTTATCATTGAAACAATTACTTAATAGGTGTTCTTTCACAAATAAATTGTACAGCCCATCATAATCATTTACACCATTGCCTTGAATCCAACCATCTAGTGTTTTTACTGAGTAGTCTACAAAGTCAACCCAGGTCTGGCTCGAGGATTTTTGAGCCCCCCTGAATCTAATCCTATACTCCTCAGTGGAGAATCCAAAGCCCTCAATCAGGGTACCCTTCATGAGGTCATAAGATTCTGCATCTTTTTTAGAGAGTGTGAGGAGTCTATCCCTACACTTTCCTGTGAACATTTCCCAAAGGAGAGCACCCCAGTGAGATTTGTTCACTTTTCTGGTTTCACAAGCCCTCTCAAAAGCTGTGAACCATTTGGTGATGTCATCACCATCTTCATATTTTGTTACAATCCCTTTGGGGATTTTCAACATGTCAGGAGAATCTCTGACCTTATTTATGTTGCTGCCACCATTGATGGGTCCTAGGCCCATCTCTTGTCTTTCCCTTTCTATGGCTAGGATCTGTTTTTCCAAAGCCAATCTTTTGGCCATCCTGGCTAACTGGATGTCATCTTCACTGGAGTTATCCTCAGTGATTTCAGAGAGGCTGGATCCTCCTGTGAGGGAGCCAGCATCTCTGACTATTATTTTTGGAGTCAGGACTTGAGAAGCCCTGTTCTCCCTAGATAGGACTGGTGGAGGGGATTCTTCCTCCAGTTCACTATCATCCTCCTCTGTGTTATCCACGGAGGGGTTGGCTCTATCATACTCTGCCAACAGCTCCTGGAGCTGTACTTTGGTAGGTCTGGAGCCCATTGTTATTTTTCTTATGTTACAGAGTGACCTTAGCTCTTTCATCTGGAGATGGAGGTAAGGTGTGGTGTCGAGTTCCACCACATTCATCTCTGTACTAGACATTATTCTTCTAAAAGTTGGAATGCTTTTAAGAATCTAAAACTAGTTCTAGAATCTAATTCAAACTTTTACAAACTTTTAAACTCTAAAAGAAATGCTAACAGGGACTAACACAAGGCCCTAGCAGGACTTTAAAGAATTTAGAAAACTTTTCAAATTGCAAAAATCAATTTCTAATGACAATTTTGGAATTTGTCGTGTGATCAGGTATTGGCTGAGTAGTCCAGCAAATGCAAAGTTTTGTACCCCACCGCTGATTCAACAATGTAGGAAGTTGGCTCTGTATGTGCTATTTCAAAGTAAGGAATAGCATGCACAGAGTCCAAGGATTCCCCTTAGAGGTAAAATAGTGGTAAAAAGAGATAATACTAATGCTCTATTTTGTGGTAGTGTGGTCGAGCAGTAGGCTTATCAAAGTAGTAGTGTTAAGCATTTGTTGTACATACACATAGACAATAAATGAGGTACACACACTCAGAGACAAATCCAGCCAATAGGTTTTGTTATAGAAAAATATATTTTCTTAGTTTATTTTAAGAACCACAGGTTCAAATTTTACATGTAATATCTCATTTGAAAGGTATTGCAGGTAAGTACTCTAGGAACTTTGAATCATTACTTTAGCATGTATACTTTTTACATAAAACACAATAAGCTGTTTTAAAAGTGGACACAGTGCAATTTTCACAGTTCCTGGGGGAGGTAAGTTATTGTTAGTTTTCACAGGTAAGTAAGTCACTTACAGGTTTCAGTTTTTGGTCCAAGGTAGCCCACCGTTGGGGGTTCAGAGCAACCCCAAAGTTACCACACCAGCAGCTCAGGGCCGGTCAGGTGCAGAGGTCAAAGAGGTGCCCAAAACGCATAGGCTTCAATGGAGAGAAGGGGGTGCCCCGGTTCCAGTCTGCCAGCAGGTAAGTACCCGCGTCTTCGGAGGGCAGACCAGGGGGGTTTTGTAGGGCACCGGGGGGGACACAGGTCAGCACAAAAAGTACACCCTCAGCAGCGCGGGGGCGGCCGGGTGCAGTGTGCAAACACGCGTCGGGTTTCCTTCAGGTTTCAATGGGAGACCAAGGGGTCTATTCAGCGATGCAGGCAGGCAAGGGGGGGGCTCCTCGGGGTAGCCACCACCTGGGCAAGGGAGAGGGCCTCCTGGGGGTCACTCCTGCACAGAAGTTCCGTTTCTTTAGGGGCTGGGGGCTGCGGGTGCAGGGTCTTTTCCAGCCGTCGGGAAATGGAGGTCAGACAGTCGCGGTCAGGGGGAGCCTGGGGATTCCCTCTGCAGGCATCGCTGTGGGGGCTCAGGGGGGACAACTTTGGTTACTCACAGTTGTAGAGTCGCCGGAGGGTCCTCTCTGAGTTGGTTGTTCTCCACCAGTCGAGTCGGGGTCGCCGGGTGCAGTGTTGCAAGTCTCACGCTTCTTGCGGGGAGTTGCAGGGGTCTTTAAATCTGCTCCTTGTAACAAAGTTGCAGTTCTTTTGGAGCAGTGCCGCTGTCCTCGGGAGTTTCTTGTCTTTTTCGAAGCAGGGCAGTCCTCAGAGGATTCAGAGGTCGCTGGTCCCTTGGAAAGCGTCGCTGGAGCAGGTTTCTTTGGAAGGCAGGAGACAGGCCGGTAAGTCTGGGGCCAAGGCAGTTGGTGTCTTCTGTTCTTCCTCTGCAGGGGTTTGTCAGCTCGGCAGTCCTTCTTCTTGTAGTTGCAGGAATCTAAATTTTTAGGTTCAGGGAAGCCCTTAAATACTAAATTTAAGGGCGTGTTTAGGTCTGGGGGGTTAGTAGCCAATGGCTACTAGCCCTGAGGGTGGGTACACCCTCTTTGTGCCTCCTCCCAAGGGGAGGGGGTCACATCCCTAATCCTATTGGGGGAATCCTCCATCTGCAAGATGGAGGATTTCTAAAAGTTAGAGTCACCTCAGCTCAGGACACCTTAGGGGCTGTCCTGACTGGCCAGTGACTCCTCCTTGTTATTCTCCTTATTTTCTCCGGCCTTGCCGCCAAAAGTGGGGGCCGGGGCCGGAGGGGGCGGGCAACTCCACTAGCTGGAGTGTCATGCGGTGCTGTGACAAAGGGGTGAGCCTTTGAGGCTCACCGCCAGGTGTTACAGCTCCTGCCTGGGGGAGGTGTTAGCATCTCCACCCAGTGCAGGCTTTGTTACTGGCCTCAGAGTGACAAAGGCACTCTCCCCATGGGGCCAGCAACATGTCTCTAGTGTGGCAGGCTGCTGGAACCAGTCAGCCTACACAGATAGTCGGTTAAGTTTCAGGGGGCACCTCTAAGGTGCCCTCTGTGGTGTATTTTACAATAAAATGTACACTGGCATCAGTGTGCATTTATGGTGCTGAGAAGTTTGATACCAAACTTCCCAGTTTTCAGTGTAGCCATTATGGTGCTGTGGAGTTCGTGTAAAACAGACTCCCAGACCATATACTCTTATGGCTACCCTGCACTTACAATGTCTAAGGTTTTGCTTAGACACTGTAGGGGCACAGTGCTCATGCACTGGTACCCTCACCTATGGTATAGTGCACCCTGCCTTAGGGCTGTAAGGCCTGCTAGAGGGGTGTCTTACCTATACTGCATAGGCAGTGAGAGGCTGGCATGGCACCCTGAGGGGAGTGCCGTGTCGACTTACTCATGTTGTTCTCACTAGCACACACAAGCTGGTAAGCAGTGTGTCTGTGCTGAGTGAGGGGTCTCTAGGGTGGCATAATACATGCTGCAGCCCTTAGAGACCTTCCCTGGCATCAGGGCCCTTGGTACCAGAGGTACCAGTTACAAGGGACTTATCTGGATGCCAGGGTGTGCCAATTGTGGAATCAAAAGTACAGGTTAGGGAAAGAACACTGGTGCTGGGGCCTGGTTAGCAGGCCTCAGCACACTTTCAATTCAAAACATAGCATCAGCAAAGGCAAAAAGTCAGGGGGTAACCATGCCAAGGAGGCATTTCCTTACATATATGAGATCATATTGTAAATGAGAGAGTTGGTTTGGATCTGAGTGACCACGACTTCCCTGAGAAGTTCCAAAGATGTCATGCGCTCGGCTGCCCAATCATCTCTTCCCCGTGGGAGAAATGAGGCACTACTAGTTAGCCGGAGCAAAAACCGGATTTAGGGTGACAGAGTTCCTTACACGTGGGTCAGACTCAGTCCCCCACACCGTTATCGATCCTGCTGCCTAGAAATCCAGTAGTCTCATTTAGGATAATGAGAGCCCACGCGACATGGCGCCGCCAACGATTGGTCTGGCTCTAATATTTAGGTCCGACTGACTCTCTCGGTCTCATATATATTTTGACTCCTCGGTTCCATACGCGGAGACGTCTGTGGGGCTGAGGGTTTCCGCCACCACGGGATAGGTGAATCCTATTACTTAGTGGTTGGTTGTTCAAGCTTGAACTTTAAAAGGAAAACCCGGATATTGGTGTGCCTTCTCTGACCTAGAGCTATTTTTTACAAATGGCGAATCCTAATGTAGTGAATATAGCAATTAATATGCGTCACCCGCTCACAGGCCATCTGATAGCACATGGACTGACGGTCCAGGGGGGGTCCAGTCACTTTTGTGGTGGACGCCCATGCAGCCTATAGAACAGAACTTTTTTATTCTTGGGTCGTATTTCCAGCAGTTGATGGGGGTACAAATACTTTTCACAAATACACTGTTGCGAATGTCCCTGGACAGTACAGGGCTTACGCATACTTAGAGATACCTTTATCTTATCAAGAACACCATAATTGGCTTGATGGCGCCCTCCCACACACAGTAGCACAAGTTAGGTTAGGTGCGCTGAGTAATGATGGTCCTACCTGGCCTTTATTGGCTACATATACACCTCATCCTGCGGCTGCTCAATTGACAGTGGTTGAAGTTCGTCGTTTATATACAGACTTAACGTCTACATATAGACGGTTAGTTCAGTTTGTCATGCAGACACTAAATACAAACGCAGCGCGTGCTGCTCCGGCGCACCCACAGACAGTGGTTCCGGGTATCAATCCGGCCACTGTACACTCAGTTATGGGTAAGGTACCGGCTAAACGTGAGGAAACTCCATTTTGGCTGGCGCAGAAAATTAATACGCTGGAAGCGGTATTTCCCCATACGGGACCTCAGGATAAACATAGAATATTGACGATGTGTTTGCCGTATGGGATGGTTCCTCCGGTGGACCTTTGTAATACCTGGGGCACGGTGTTTGCCGCGCTCTACACTACGGCACACGGTACACCGACATTAGCTAATTTACCGGAAGTGCTTAAACAAATTCAAGATGAATATGGGGCTGCCCCTGCCTTAGATTTGGGCATGCAGTTGATGGGCAATTTTGCCGCAGTTTCTTCTATTATTTTGAGTAATCTCAAGGGAGAGGCAGTAGCACTAGCAGTGCGAATGCGTCTTCGGGACGTTCCGCAGATTGATCAAGAGCGGGAACTTCCGAGAATAATAGCAGAAACCTATTCTAGTATTGGTCGCAATAGCCTAGGGGCTAGACCACAAAAAACCCAATTACAGGGTAAAAATAATAAAGATAATGCTAAACAGCAGCAACCTGAGGGTACTAAAAAGCGCTGGGAAAAGAAACAGCAAACACCTAAAAAAGATGGGGGGCAGTCTCCGCAACCGGAGACCCCGCAGAATAGGTATAATCTCAGGAATAGGGATTCTTTGAAGACGCCTGATAGATATCAATATACTGATACACGCCAATCTCTTTCCTTTCAGGACTCCTCGGAGAAGAGAAGTGAGAGAGGTGGGTGGTCAGAGCGGAGGACGGAGTACGTGAAACCGAGACAGGATTCACAACGCTCAGCGGAGGTTTCTATTAAACAAGAAGAGAAACCGCTGCAACAAAAACAGCAATTTAAAAAGAAGAAAGTGGCAGCAGTCTCAGTTAGACATGCCGCTCAAGAAGAGAGTTCTCTTGACGAACAAGACATGGGCGTTAGCACTGTTAGACAGCGCGGCAGAGGTCACAATAGTTTGCCGGAGTCTTCTAGAGCATCTGGAGGTGAAAGCAACTGATGACTTCATACAAGTCGAAACGGCAGATATGCGAGTCTCTGATCCTGATAGAGTATATCAAGTGACTCTGCGATTAGAAGGGGACATTGACCGCATTGTACACGCCATCTTTTGGGACCATGTGGTAAAATCATATGATGTTCTGCTGGCCGAACAAGATTGGCCACCTGACTTTGTTCGTGACTGTCCGGTTGGGGAGGAGGTTATTACGCCTTCCTTCTCACCACTTGTTCCGAGAGAACTAGCGGAGTCCTATAGTAAAACATGGGCTCTAGCACAGACTCCCGCCCTATATAGAAATAATGTGGGGTGGGATAGACAGTCACCTTATCATGTAATTCCAATAAAGGGCGAACCTCAGCCACAGCCGCAGTATCCTATTAAATTTGAGGCAAGGGCATCAGTTAGGAAAATTCTTACACAGTTGGAGTACCAGGGTGTAATTGAGCCCTGTGTTTTGCCGATGAATAATCCCTTATTTCCGGTTGCTAAACCGGACCATTCATATAGGATAGTGGTGGATTACAGACATTTGAATAGTCATACACGCACATATGCAATACAGAATTCACATAGCGCAGCGCTTATGAATAATATCGTATGTAAGAAGTACAAAACAACATTAGATATCTCGAATGGATTTTTCTGCCAAAATATAGCACCTGAAAGTCGGGACTATACCAGTTTCAGTGCGTTTGGCTCTCAGAAAAAGTTTTGTTGTTTGCCTCAGGCGTATAAGAATAGCCCAGGACTGTTTTTGGCTCGTGTGACTGAAATGCTGCACGAGTTGGACTCTGAAGCGTTATCATATGTTGATGACATATATCTGACAGACGATGAGATTCTGCAACATCTAAGGCGTGTATCGCGCATTGTTGTGGGGTTTGCAGAAATTGGCTATAAATTTAATTTTACGAAATCAAAGATTGCCTTCCTCAGCGTCATTTTCCTGGGATATGAGTTGTCGAGTGAGGGCAAGAGCTTAGCGCCGCATTTTTGGGAGAAATGTGCTTTATTGCAGCCTCCTAATACGGTTCGGAAACTCCAGTAATTGTTGGGGTTTCTGAATTTTGGCAGAACTTACATTCCTGATTATGCTACGTGTATAAAGCCCTTATACGAATTGATTCGCCCGAATTTTTCGAGTAGATTTTGGACGATTGAGCATACACACATACTACGAGAGTTACAGACTGATCTCTTAGCAGTTAAACACTTACACACACGGGACAATAAGACACATTTAGTCATCAGGGTGATACCTGGGGCTGTTGGGTTTACGTATGTCACCTTTAATGAGGGTGAGACAGTCCCGATTGCATACAAGTCTCACTTGTATTCTGCTGCAGAACAACGGTTTGCACAGACTGAGAAGATACTCACTGCAGTACAGATGGCTGTGATTAAAGAAAGACCGCTTGCCCAGGGCCAACGCATCATTGTCGTTTCCCCGATTCCGGTCTTAGAGGCAGTAACAAAAGCGAGTGTTCCTAATTCGAAAGCTTTACACCCGCGATGGATACAATGGGCTACGTCTTTGACAGCCACTGATGTAGATTACATATTTGACCCTAAACTACAGACTCAAGAATTTCTTCAATATGAAATGGAGTACCCAGTTCCTGCTGGTACGTTGCCTATTGACCAATATCAGGTGGTCATGTATACCGATGGCTCTGCGCAACCAGCGGTTGGGACTAAACAACAGTATTCTGCTGCATGTGCAGTAGTGAGCGGCACTATGGAGGGGGACGTGTTCTGCCCCGACATACTTATACTAAAACCTTGGGAGATTGCACGGCACAGCTGGCTGAGCTCAAAGCTCTACTGTTAGCGTTGGAACACGCGGATCCGGCGATTTTGACCTTGCTGGTCTGTGACTCCTACTACTGTGTACAGTCTTTCAATGAATATCTACACTATTGGAAGATGAATGGGTTCAGAGATTCTAAAGGCAACACCATTAAACACAAATTGTTGTGGGGTAAGGTTGCGGATCTGAAGGAGACGCTTCCTAAGGTCCATGTTGTACATACACTTGGGCACCAGCGTGTTGGAATACACGTTGCTGGGAATACTTTGGCTGATGAAGCCGCGAAATCAGCAGTGGCTGTCGCCACTGTGGCCGCAGTGACTCGTTCGAGTTCCAAACCAGACACAGAGATTTCGGCTGCCATAAAGGCTATGGCTGATGGCCCGCCATTTCCTAAAGGATTTCCTTCTAAATATAGTTACTGCTTGAGTGGTGCGCTGAATGCTGCTGTTAATATTCCAGGCATTGGTGTACGTGAAATACCCAATAGAATTGAGAGACCTCGATAAATTTCTGCAGCACATGAGGGGGTGGCGTCTGCGCGTGCTGGTGTGGCTGCCACGATTTCACTTTTACAGGCTCGTTACTGGTGGCCTGGTCTCTATAAAGAGACAAAGCAATATGTCCTTTGTTGTGACGTTTGTCAACAGATTAAGGCTTCGTTGGCTAGACGCCCGCAGCAGACGCCCCTTCTGATTTCAAATAAACCTTTACAGTGTGTGTACTTGGATCATTGTGGTCCGCTGACACCAGATAGTGCATACAAATATATATTGGTTGCTGTAGATTCGTGCTCCAGATTTGTGTGGGTATTGCCACAATGCTCGGCTGACGCTCGAACTGTTATTAAAGATTTGCGCATCTTTGTCGATACATTTGCAGTTGCGGCTTTTCATTCGGACCAGGGCCCTGCTTTTGCCTCTAAGGCATTCAGGGACACCATGGCTTCATTGGGGGTCCAACTCCAATTCTCGTCTCCATTTCATCCCGAGGGAAATTCTGTTGTGGAGCGTTTAAATCGTGATTTAAAGCAATCCTTAACGGCCAGAGTTATAGGTACGAGTTGTGGTTGGCTAGCCCACCTGTATGGAGTACAGAGAGCACTTAATAACTTGCCTAGAAGGTCACTGGGGGGTCGTACTTCATATGAGTGCCTGTTTGGAACACAAATGTATGTTCCAGATCTAGATGGCCCTGGTGTGGAGGCGGCAGTTACGCCCTTTGACATAAATGATCGTGTCACTGTTTTGCAGGATTTACAACAATTCCGTGAAGATAACTCTTCTGCAAGTGCTGCCTCCTCAGGAATTAAGGATGAGCCAGTAACACCTACTGGTTGGATACCCAGGATTGGGGATCTAGTGCGTGAAAAGGTTGCAGTAAAGAAAGAATTTGGTCTTTCTTATCGAGCACCTGTCCCTGTGTTAGGGGGAAGCGGCACGAGAACTGTGATTTTGCCGCCGCTGCAAGGGGCCAAAGGGAATCGCTTTGTTTCCATTGATAATGTCAAGTTACAACATGTGGCCGATTCTGCGCAGCAGACCAAGAGGGACACCCAGTAGTTCCGGAATCCCTCTCACTACTGGGGAAGAAGTCCCGCTGCAGGTGATTTACACCGACACTGTTTCCTCTCCGAGCTTGGGGAGGGTGGATGATGATCTTGCGATTGTTCCACCGACGACGATTAATATGGAATCTTTTGATCAAGTTGCTGTACGTTCTACTGATGTTTCTGAACATGTGGTTTATAGCGTGCCAAGGCGAGAGCCTCCATCTGCTTCTTTGTTCATAGTTGCACCTTTTGCTAGAACTGCCTCTGGCTGTTTCAACGACACTGATGATTCTGTGTCCAGCTCCTCATCCTCGATGTCTTCTGTCCGAGGTCCACGTAAGCTGCTGGGTTGGCTTAAACGCACTTATTTTGTTTGTCCTTGGAACTATTTGTGGCTTTTTATGGCCGTGATGACTCTTTTATTATGGTTGGGATTTGTGGTTACTTTTTTTCTGGTAATACATGGTCATTTTCTTCCTGATCGATCTGACATTGAGCACGTGGAGACTGTGTTGAAACCACATTTTTCGTCTCATATGGTTCGAAGAGACTTGTCCAATGTAAACATTTCTGCGATACCGATTCCGGATGGGATTGTGTGGGATAAAGTAATGTTTGATATATATGGTCCCACTGAATTGATTCAAATACAGTATGTCCTCAAGTTATCAATGAATGATATTGTTATACCAGGCATTGTTTCTGATGATTGGGATGTGAAGACAGTAGATGCTATGCTGACAGATTTGCAATATTATACTGTCTATGACGATGAAGATGCTTACCAATTTAGAGATAATCATTGTGACATGTTTTGCTACAACTATTATGGACAACACTTTATTCATAGAGCTAGTAGCCCTAAGTCCATCTTTAATTATGTGCAATGGGAACATTGCTCGACTCCCCCACAAGGGAGTTCGAAAACGTATTATGATAAATTTGCATATTTTTCTGGGCATGATCAACGAAATGCTAAGTCTTACTATTTTAAAGTTGCACCGTATTCTAATAAGCAAATGTTATTGACTGATACTAAATTACTGTATTCAAATTTGTTTGTATCTAAACTTTCGGTCGAGGGGTATGAATACTGGTTTAAGACTGTTGACTTGAAAAGTGTTTGGGGTTCGAAAAATTGGCAGATGCGAGGCAGGGACACATTATTTCGAGCATGTATTACCCCTGTACAGATGATTTTCCTCAATGACACAGTACAACAGACTAGCTGTTTGGGCTTGGCGACAATTAGAGATTTAACTTTGCCTAGTATACCTGTCCCTTCCAAATTAAACAACTGGCAGCACTATGTGAATGCTACTTTTAGTGAATTTGCACATTGGGTCCAGAATGGTACGCTTAACACTTCATCGATACATCCAGGCGGGTGGTTATTATGGCCTGAAGACACTAATAAGTGTCATCAACGTTTTGTCACCTCTTCAGGGGGGTTCAGGACTAGTAGGGCAGACCCTCGTTACATTTCACCAGAACATGCTGATATTATAACTACATACAGCGTGGGGAAGCTTTGTCAGCAATGGTTGAAGTCATCCACGCTGGATGCAGTTAAGTCACATCTCACGTTACTGTCTAATGATACTGATTTGCAAGATTTTTTGTTAGGTCCCAAGATACCACGGAAGAAGAGATTTTTATATGAAGTTTATAATGAGATTTGGAAGCTTTCACAACAGGAGGCTGCAGCCCGGTTGAGGCAGATTGATCAGGAAAACCTGATGCAGACTTTGTCTGTTGTTGATAATGGCATGCATACCCTTTCTGACCGTGTTTACACGATTGACAGCATTGTTTCCTCTGCTATTGACATTATTAAATCGGACATGTCTTCTTTATATCATGGGCAGAGTCAGACGCGGTCCATCATGCAGCTGGGTTGGACTCTTCAGACCTTGAAGGCAGGTCGCGTTCCATGGCAGCACATTCGTGCCAGAGAGATCTTTGTCTCCTTTAATTTGACTCGTCAACAACAGCTGATGGCTAAAAAGGAAGCGACATATGTTATGTTGAATATTGAGAAATTGGAGAAACTGCCTTTCACAGTGGCTGAGATTCCGTCAGCTGAGTGGTTGATTCATGGGGTTATTAATCTGCCTATCTCCACTCTGCAATTTACTTCTTGTTTGAAGCACATTCCGGTGGGTAGATATGAACTATTGGGAGACAGTTACATACACGAGGTGTGGGAGCTTCCCTTTCAATACAGATGTGTTAATGGTTTGAGGGAGGTTTTTCTTAGCGGCAGCGAATGCGAAGCTTCTGTCAGCCATTCCATGGTTTGTAAACAGCTGTCCTTGCACGGAGCGTGTAACGCTTCGATTGCTAACTTAGCTTGTTATCTGAAGGGAGTTCCAGTCCCGGTTATTAAGAACACTTTCCAGGTGCTTTCTAACGGCAGTTACATTGTTCTTAACAGCGAACGCTGCTGTGGCATGCGTGCCGGAATAGTTTACGTTGTCGTTGTCAACAAGGCCGTTACGTGCTGCGGGAATGTGTTGTTTCCCCCCACTCAAATTAGGGAGGTAGCGGACATCTGGCCTCATATTGCTACTTCCAAGGTTAATTTCGACAAGTTGAGTCGGCTAAAAGCTTTATTGTTTCAAAAGCATGTGGCCCTTACATCTGCTAGCGAGACCTACGCACTTCAGGTGGCAAGGTCATCGGCGGAGATACAGTCCCTTTTGAATACTAACTTTCCGAGTCACTTCGGTGAACTTGTAGGACGTATATTTAATGCATCCAGCACTGCTGGTATTGCACATTTTTTCAAAGCCGTTGGTGTTGGTTTTGCTCACACCTTCTCTTCAATATTCGGTTTGATACCTTTGGCTATACACTCTATTTTCTGAAGCATTTTTGGGGGTTTCCGGATTACTTTGGCTTTATTGGCTGGAGTCTTGCTGTTGTTGCTATTTTTTCGCAATGGCTGTCCCGCCACGACGAGATCCTATATTGCTGCTCCCGTCAGCGCAGCTGTGTCGTGACCGCATGATGCAGCATTTTGGAGCGACACTCCTGGGCCATTTGGAGTGTGACTGGTCTCTGTCATTCAGACCGGTTTTGGATTGTGTGCAACACGTATTTCGGTGCCTTTGGTGCTCGTTTGAACATGCACTGGCTCTCTGTCTCTCACTGCGGCGCCCTCCAGTGGTCGATCCTGATCTGTTGATGTTCCCGATTAGGGCTCATTCCCAGACTTGTGCACTACGGTTGCGTTTGCTTCGTGAGGCAGTTTATGAGATTCCCTTCCTGGAGGAAGATGGTTTTGTCTCATTCATAGGCCCTGCACGGGGTGCCGCCCTGAATGGTTTTGGGGCTTTGGAACACACCTGCTCCATGGTACTTTGTGGCATGGATCTTCCGATATTGACATATATCGAAGTGGAGGAGCTCCTACTCTCTATTGCTTCTGTTTAACAATTGGATATTTTTCCTCTCCTGCAAAATTGACATTATATTGAATTTGGCTTCGTTGTCACATGTTTTCTAAATTTATGACTTTGTTGTCTTCTGACCTTGTCGAAATATGTATATAATTTTAGGTATTGTTTATATCTGGGGCATATTTTTATATTATTGGAACCACTTGCTACCGACAAGGGGAGGGTGTAGTGTGGTTGGTTTTACGTATCCTTTGCGCGTTAGCTTCAGGCTTTAGGCCTTTGTGCACTTTGCCCTGGATGTGTTTTATTCATTTTCTGGCAGCTTAGAGCCTCTGTGCACTTTGCCCTATATGCTTTTTATTAGGCTTCGTACTGTTATTTTTCAAATAGCCAGTTCTACGGTTTTGTTTTTTATTCATATCACTCTGTTTTGCCTACTTCAGCACTGGAGTTCTCCATAACACATTCACTCTGTGCTTCAGTCAAGGATACAGTCTGGTACATTGCCGATAGACGTGGTAGGAGTTTAGACTTGGCATTCCTGCGCAGGGACATTTTGTGATCACACTGACATGTTAGTTATAAAATCACTTCCTTGTCCCAATACACGCAAGAGGGAGATTCCGACCAGGGAACCACAACTAGACGCTGACTGCCTCGTTGCAGATGCTGAACCAAGATCACAGGCCTTTGCTCAGGTATGAGGGCTGATGTCTCCCCAGTGATTCTGAAAGGCAAGCTAGAAGCTTAACATGCTGTGCTCTAAATAGAACAAGCATTGGGAGAGTAGAACTGTTAGGCACTATGATAGCTTTGTTCTTATGTTTTACTCTCCTGGTGACTATTTCAATCCTACTGTGTTGTATTGTTCTGGTTATTGCGGCTCACGCCTTAATATCTAAAATACAGTCGTTTTATTAAAACATTATATAAAACTTATACTGTCTTTGTCATTTGTATATGAGATCATATTGTAAATGAGAGAGTTGGTTTGGATCTGAGTGACCACGACTTTCCTGAGAAGTTCCAAAGATGTCATGCGCTCGGCTGCCCAATCATCTCTTCCCCGTGGGAGAAATGAGGCACTGCTAGTTAGCCGGAGCAAAAACCGGATTTAGGGTGACAGAGTTCCTTACACGTGGGTCAGACTTAGTCCCCCACACCGTTATCGATCCTGCTGCCTTGAAATCCAGTAGTCTCATTTAGGATAATGAGAGCCCACGCGATAACCCCTCCTACTATGTCTAAAAGCTGCAGAAGGTCTCTACTCGTGACTTCTTCTCTCTTGGTCAAGTATTGAGTGTTCTGTAGGGGTGTAATAGCTGCGTGAGCCTCGAGTTGCCTCCTCCAGATAAGGTGATCAGGATGAGGATAGCTGATCCCCGTGTCAGCTTTCAGGTTAAGGACCACTGGGAAAAATCAGGTAATGGTGTGTCTCATGGGGGGCTGGCAGCGGAAAAGAATGGAGAGTCACTTTTACAATGGGATGGCATTAAGCTGTCCTAGGCCTGTCCCCTCTGAAAAGTTCCTTGCAGGCCTTTGCTTCACAAATATGCTAGTGCCCTCTTTCTAGGTGTGCTTCTTTCCGGTCATGGTGTAAGAGATATGCGGTCTCCCCGAGGGAAGGAGGATGAGGGCCACTGCTGCTGATGGTTCGTAGAGTCTGGGGGGGCAAAGAGGGGGCTTCAGATCGTAGGTGACTCTCTATATTCCCTCCTGATGGTCCCTGTCACAATGGCAACTTATTAACACCGCTTGGGTGTTTGAGCATTTCCGCAGTCGTGGTGCACTGTTCTCATGTGGTTTGTGGTTTGTTGGACCAGCGGTTAGAAGCCTCAATCATCAATTCAGCGTGGGGGGGGAGCGGCACTGTCTAAATTGGATGAGGGATGATGAAGAAAAGAGATGGGAGGACTCTGCCATTCGTGCCTCTTCACCTCCTCTCCAGTTATTGTCAAGGCACCGCTTCATCCGTTGCAAAACGTGTTGCAGCCATTCTCCTCACTTCGTTTCAGTGGGGGAGCTATGGGCTCTCTCCTATTCCATGGCAGCTACTGTCTAAAACGTGTGCTGCGTGGTATTTCAAGACAGCTATCCCTTCCATGGTTCTCAGGGGAGGAGCGGGTGGCTTCGGTGTTGCAGGGCGTACATCTCTGTCTTACCGCCCGATCCGTCCAACACTTTACATCGGTGCGTGCTTCAACTTCAAATTACCAAATCAGTAACCCACTCATAATGCAATGTGTTGGATTATATGTATGCCTTGGCCAATATAATTCAGTTCACAAAACCACCCCTTTACTCTATTCTGACTACTTTGGATTATTTCACATAAAGTTAGCAAAGACGTTGGTTGCCGTAAACTCTTTGTAACTATCAGCAGGTACACCTAGAAACTCTTCATTTTAAACTAAACTGCTGCAAAACTCATAAATCTGTAGGCCTGGTCAAGGTACACCACCCACCAATCTCAATGTTCTGCTTAATCATTTCACATGCTCAATCCTTGCTACCTTAGATGAAAGTCTGCCAATCTGGGAATGAAAATCTGCCTACACTCCAAGCAGAAATAATCTATGGTTTTCAGGTAGGCTCAAAAACCTTAAACTAGAAGTTCAGAGATCCAAAAAGATATGGAGAAGGCTACATTGCTCATGTAAAAAGTGGTATGCCACTCTATAATGTTCTCAAATAATAAAAAAATAAAAGCTGAGAAAATGAAATGTCTTACTTACCAGGGTGGCCGGTCACTGAGGGCTTTGGCCACTCCCCCACCCCCTGTTTACCAAAGCATAATGAGTGTCTGTCAGGCTGGGAAAGGGCAGCCTAAACAATACTCACCATATCAGGGTCAGGCAGCCAGGCACTTTGCATCTAGAGCAATTCCTTTAAGCAACAAGAGGCATACTTGTGATCATCATAAAAAGCTCCATACAGAATGGCTTTTTTCCCAGACGTATTGTAAAGTAGCTGTAGTAAGTCAGCTTCTAATGACATCTGCCCTGGAGTGCTGAGAGTCAATTACAGAAACCATCTTAAACCCTTTTTCTTGTTCCGATAGATGGGCAAAACATCTATAGCAAGTGGCCCTGCATCAGCTTAAGGACTTTGCATAAATTAATGACATGATAGAAAGGTAACAAGCAGGTTTTCCTCTACGTCACAGCATAAAGCTGGTGGCCCTATCAGCCACTGATGATCTTTACCACCTTTCTGATAAAGGGGCAACTGGCGAGCTAGACCTCTTACACTTTTCAGCCACATTTGAAATCATTGACCAAAACATCCTTCTTAAGACAATGGTAGCAGTGAGTATTAGTGGTACAGCCCTGAGATTTACATCTCTCATTTCAAAGAAATCACAATTAGTGATTCTTCCCCTGCACTCTTCAAAGTCATAGATCATTGACTGTGAGGTCCCACAAGGGTCAATCTTCCTGCCTTTCTGTATAACATGTGCATGCAGCTTCATGCCCAGTTGTTCACCCAAGCAGGATAAGCTTTTGTGTGTATGCTGATGACCCTTGGCTTATGTTTAATCTATCTTGTGTGCAAGAGTTTCCCAATCAAAAGATTAGTCCTTTAACAGAGGCTCTCACTCTCATCAAAAGGATGGATTGCCAACAATTTCTTCAAGATGAACTTGACCCCAAATATCTTAATTACCTACACTTTATTGGCTGTAGCTTGGCAAACTACCTTGTGGCCAGATATAAGGGACATATTCTCAAGATTCTTTGAAAAAGACTATAACTTAGGAGGGCTTTTCAGCAGCATGCCATCTCTGGAATCCAACTCCATTACAGTGATTCCCACCTATTTCACCCATCTTTGACTTCTAAATAAAGATTCTTCCATTCATCGATCCCTGTTTGCATATTCCAGCAGTGAGCTCTATCATTAAATCATATCCTGTCAAAACCAACTCAATTCTCTAGACAAAGTCATAGGTCAACTTGAACAAGCTCAGCGCTTAAGCATGAGTGCTTAAAAAAATAGTAGAATATCACATGTCAGTAGCAGTGCAATCTCTAAACTGGCTATCTATTCAATCTTGGGTTACCTTTAAGTCTATCAAAGTTATTGATAAAGCCCACCACCTCTGATAACCTTTCTTTGTGTCCAATAAATTTTCTTTCTAATAAGCACCATGCTCCTTCATGTCGGCAAAACAATTCTTGCGTGCCACCAATAGGACAAGTTGCAGTACTAAGGCCAGTGTATTGAGAATGTGTTTTTTTCCACAGCAGTGCCCAAACTCTGGAACTCTCTTGTATATGCAGAAAGAAACAAATGTACTTTATTTTAGACTTCATCTGAAAATCTGGCTTTTTAACAATTTAACATCATCTAGCGTGTGCATATGAGTGTTTGGAAGTAAACCATAACCTAATACAACATAACATGATGGCAGGGAGATCAATAATGGAAAAATCTGCAACATAAAACAGAACACATCTTCAGTTTGTAGACATCTGATTTGCTATGTTGTTTACCCTTTCCCCAAAGTTCTAAATGGTATGATTTAAGTCACTGGCCGTTCTGCACAAGAGCATAGAAGCCTTCTACAGATCTTTTATGATCCTCAGGGTTCATAAGAGCCCCAAAGAGATGTTAAAAGATTGCCAAAATACAGTTTTACTTTTGAATATCAAACAATTAAGATGTAGGAGAAGATTGGTATTATCCGTACTGAACATTTTTTTGACGTAAGCCCAAGTAAAATTGAGGGATGTATTCCAATGAATAAATATTGAGCATAAGAGACTGAACTCTTCTTCATACAGACACATATTTAACACCTCCAGACCACTGGGCCTTAGTACCTTCAGAACCCTGCCCCTAACCAAGATAAGTAGTACAGTGGGCCTGACTATGGACCTTCTTGTTCCAAGCCGCTGCAGAATAGATTAAGCAATCATATCAGTTTTTGGAAGTGCCTATTGCAGCATATTCTATGATATTTTGGTAAAATGAGACAGAGACGGTGGACTTGCTATTACCCAGCCAGTCTGGAAAGAAGCTTGTAAATTTTATTTAATGTGTATAAGAAGGACAAAACTGAGATGAATAAAGTTTTTTTTGTCAGGCAGATGTTATGTTTCACTCTCCAGTTTCTGGACATGATTCATGTCAATAATAATTCCCTCTATCCTATGTGACAGAATGATAAAGTAGAGGGGCTATTTGTATATGATGTGGGATTGTCCTAAACTGGCATCATACTGACAGACTGTGTTTTGATTTACAAGCTCCTGTATAAATTTTGTTATAGAGCACTGGCCTTTTACAAGCCTCTTTTGGAGTGTCCTCCATACAGAGGACCTGAACATGGGAGAAAGAAAATGTATAGTTATTGTTATGTTGATAGCATGATCAGTATTCATACAAATTTAGAAGTCTGGAAAGCTTGTAATTGATAAGATGTGGTATAATACATTCGTAAAAGTCACCAAGGATGAGTAGTTATAGGCATTAAGGTAAATGGTGGTAGGAAATTGGCTAATATGTGGTGAAATGTTACTATTTAATAGGGGAAGATATGGGAGAAAGATAATTTCTAGTAATTTCTATGTTGATAGAATGATCATTTATCATACAAATTTGGAAGACTGCAAAGTTTGTAATCTATAAAACATGGTTTAATACATCTTTAAAAGTCACAAAGCATGAGTAGTTATAGGCATTAAGGCAAAGGTTTGTAGGAAAATGCCTAGTATGTGGTGAAATGTTACTAATTTATGGGAGAAAGAAAGGATGGAGTATTAGATTCTAGCACGAGTTGGCACAAAATCTTTATTGCTATAGCATAATCATTGAAATTTTTAATAATGTGTAATGTATAATTTATTTCGAGTTTAAGATATACATTTAATACATTATGGCCCTCATCTTGGTGGTCTTCCCAGAAGACCGCCGAGGCTGCGGGTGCAAGAATACCGCCATTGCTGGCAGTATGTCTGGCTCCCTATTTCAACTTTTCCACTGGGCCAGCGGACGGTAACAGTGTTACTGTCCGCTGGCCCAGCGGAAAAGTCACATCAAAATTGCTTCTGGCTCGTAATACAGCTGGCGGCAATGCTGATGTGCAGCGGGTGCAGTAGCACCCGTCGCGCATTTCACTGCCCGAAGTTCGGGCAGTGAAATGCACGATGGGGCTCTGCCTGGGGGCCCCTGCCCTGCCCATGCCAAGTGCCTGGGCCCCCAGGGGCACCCTGAGTCCCCTTACCGCCAGCCTTTCCATGGCGGTGTCTACCATCATGGACAGGCTGGTGGTAAGGGGAGTCAAAATCCCCAGGGCAGTGCTGCTTGCAGCGCTGCCCTGGCAGATTACAACCACGGGACCGCCATGGCGGTATACCGACGGTCCCGGCGGTGTTACCGTGGCGGTACTGCCACGGTCAAAATGTGGTGTCCAGTACCGCAAGCCTGTTGGTGGTATGAATGCCACTATAGCCCTGGCGGTCACCAACCGCCAGGGTTATAATGAGGGCCTATATTTGATATTCCTTCATGCCATATAAAACCCATAGTAAAAATATTTATAAAAAACTTAAAACATATGTATTTCATAATTTGAAGGCTTTCTGACTCTAGTGATGACCTTCAGCCGTCCCAGAGTTAGATCTTCCAACTTTAACATCACCGTAGCTAAGACACCGGAACCAGTCAGGATCTCATTCTGGGTGAGGAGATCCTGAGGAAGTAGAAATATTATTCTGAGAACCAAGAAACATCTGCTGAGTTACATTTAGGAGGACCAAGTATGTCTGCCCCAGGAATAGTCTAAGTACATGACTCGTTCCCTGGTCTTTTTGGCAACTTTATTCATTAGAGGGACAATGTTAGACCTGACAGCCTTAGGGTATTCACCCCTAACTTTTTGCCTGCCTCACTCCACTTTTTAGATACTGTTTTTGCTGGTTTTAAGGCTCTACGCATGTTACCACTGCTAACCAGTGCTAAAGGGCATATGCTCTCTCCCTTTAAAGTAGCCCCTCAACCTTGTCTCAGGCCTGCCATTGCAAGGCCTGCATGTGCAGATTCACTGCCAATTCGACTTGGCATTTAAAAGTACTTACAAGCCTAAAACTCCCCTTTTTCTACATATAAGGCACCTCTAAGGTATGCCCTTGGTAACCCGTAGGGCAGGGTGCTGTGTAGACAAAAGGCAGGACATGTACCTATGTAGTTTACATGTCCTGGTAGTGTGAAACTCCTAAATTTGTTTTTACACTGCTGTGAGGCCTGCTCCCTTCATAGGCTAACATTGGGGCTGACCTCATACATTGTTTGAGTGGTAGATGCTGATTTGAAAGGGGCAGGAAGGTCATATTTAGTATGGTGAGAATGGTGATACAAAATCTTGCTGACTGGTGAAGTTGGATTTAATATTACTATTTTAGAAATGCCACTTTTAGAAAGTGAGCATTTCTCTGCACTTAAATCTTTCTGTGCCTTACAATCCACGTCTGGCTGGGTTTTGTTGACAGCTCTTTGTGAATTGACTCACACACACCCCAAACACAGGATACTCAGCCTCACTTGCATACATCTGCATTTTGAATGGGTCTTCCTGGGCTGGGAGGGTGGAGGGCCTGACACTTGCATGTCAAAGGACTGTAGCCTGCCCTCACACGAAGGACTGCCACACCCCCTACTGGGACCCTGCCAGACAGGATTGAACTGAAAGAGGACCTTGTGCACTTCTACGCCACTCTTTGAAGTCTCCCCCACTTCAAAGGCACATTTGGGTATTTGAACAGGGCATCTGCCCCTACCAACTCAGACACTTCCTGGAGAAGAATCTGGAACCAGAACCTGCATCCTGCCAAGAAGAACTGCCTGACGGCCCAAAGGACTCACCTGTCTGCTTTCTGTGAAGGACTGCTGCCTTGCTGTTGCCCTGCTGCCTTGCTGGTCTCTAGCAGTGGTGAAGAAGTGCTCTCCAAGGGCTTGCCTCTTGTTCCCTGAAGTCTGACGACCAAAAACACTTCATCTCTACAAGAAGGACTCCTTGTGTTGCGAAATTCAAAGCATAGTCTGCCAGAAACTACGCACAGCCTGCACCGCAGTGAAAATTTGATCCACCGGAACGACACACAGCCAAACCGGAACAACGCAGCCCGACTTCCAGAGAGGAATCGATGCAACGCCCACGAATTGACGAAGCTCCTGTGACTTTGTCCTGCCAGCGCAGAAATTCCACGCATCACCCCCAGGGTGTCTCAAAACCCCGCAACCCGAAGAGGATCCACGACCGAGTCCTGGAAATCGGCGCACAGCCATCCCTGAGTGAAAACTAAACGACGCATCGCATTATGCGGCCAGAGAAATCGCCGCACACCGCTTCGTTTCCACGCATCTCCTCCTCTGCGGTTCGTTGCAGAGATTTTTCATGCGAACCAGGTACTTTGTGCTTGAAAGAGACTTTGTTTGCTTCTAAAAGACTTAAGACACTTTATATCACATTTTTTTGTGATTTCTCAACATTTACTTATTGCATCTTTAATCGTTTTGACCTGCAGTTAGCCTGGAGCCAGGGCAGGGAAGGTAGGGCATCTGTGCACTTCAAAGGCATGCCTCTAGAATCTTATAACAACTTCAAAGGCACAACTGGGAATAAATATTTGACCTCAGACACTAACTCTTCAGTACACTTCTAGAGTTGTGCATACTCTGCAAGGATGTAGGGCTGCTGTGCTGTTGAAAGGGCTGCCACTCTGCTGGATTTCTGCCCTGCTGAACTACTGTCTTCATGGACTGCTGCCTTGCTGTGCTGACATGCTGTCTGCTGCCCTCTTGCCTGTGTGGGAAGGATTGCCCCAGGCTGAATCCAAGAGCTAGTGGGCTGGCCTCCTGATCAGAAGCCTCATGGACATAACAGGCTTCCTGCAACCTTGAACCCAGCACCTGGGCTCTGCTATCTGTGAGCTCTACACTCCCAACAGGTGGGACCTCAGTTCTAGACCCTCTAAAGTGGGTCTGGAGCAGCTCTGCCAAGCCCAATCGGAACTAATGTGGAGTCCCACAAGCATCTCTGCACAGCTGCCAGGCTCATCAGAACCAATGCAAAGCAACACAAAGTCCTTTTGATGTGCATTTTGGTGCTATTTTCACTTTTCAGGATTTACTGATTGGATTTTTGTCATTTTGGTCTTGTTTGATCTATTAAAAATATCTCTGCTTTACTATCTTGGCATGGGAGCCTTTTTTGTGTGATGTTTTCACTTTATTACTGTTTGAAGAGTTGCGTAAATTCTTTATTCATTGCCTCTAAGTTTAGCCTGTTTGCTCTGTGCCAAGCTACCAGTGAGTTGAGCACAGGTTAATTCCGGGTTGGCTTGTGCCTCACCCTGACAAGGATTGTTCTTACTGCTTGACCAGGGCTCACACGCAAGTTAATCAACAATCCAATTTCTTACAGTGCGACTTACATTTGGCTCTGTCACCTCTTTCTTATAAGGCTTATTCTCTGTCTAAAAGTCTCATCTTTCTCGCCACTTTCTTAAATACTCCTCTCTCTCTCTGTCTATTTTGGGCTTTTCCCCATTACGCTTCTTTGGTTCCAGTTCCCCATTCCAGTCTCGGTGAAGCTTTATCCTTCATTTTAAACCATTTATTAACCCCATTCCATCACACCATGAGAACTGTTCAGCATAATAAATGTATTTTACCTTTCGTTTGCTGAATTGTTCACTTATTGCGCATGACCTGGCAAAACACTTTTAGATGTAATGTGATTCGTGGTTTATCAGATGATGTGGTTTCCCCTTAGTGTCACAGATGATTTCTACTCAATTCTTTTCATCTTTCTAGATTATCACGTACGTGTAAACTTTCAGGACAAAGTCCTTCTCTTCTTTCAGCTCAGAGATGGTCTGTAGTGCATCCATGAGGCTCAGTACAGCACAGCCATATGGTCGACGGTAGTGAAGGTGTGGCGGTCCCTTCTTTGAATCATTCAGCAGCATGCGGCCTGTGATATAGAAAATTGAGAGAATGATGAATCTATGTGGAAGATGTATCTGTACATCACTGGCAAACTGAGGACTTGAATGTGGAACACATCTAACTGCAAAAAAGTATTATTCGCTCCCACTCTTCCATTGAGGTGTTTAAGAATACCAGGAAGATTTACATTAGTTCTTGCTCTGTGGATGAAATTATACAACATGAACAATGCTTTCCTTACCACTCCATGCCCATACCACATATCATCATGGAAGGTAAATATGATTCACCAAGACCCTTATTAGGTATAAACAATGGAACAATTTATAAAGGTTCCTTACAAATATATCTGTACTTAGCTAAGATTCTCAAAGGCGTTGCCTTTGCCACAGAAATTCAATGTTGGTATCTGTATTACAAAAGTAAAAATCAAAGATAAATCACAATGAAAACAATGCTTGCCAAAGCCCATGTCCGAGTGCACAGTAGCCATGCATGTATACATACAGCACAGATGGAATGGCTAAAAGCGTGCCTTTGCTTGTGTATCAAGGAATTTTGGTCACCATGAACGCCAAAATGTGCTTGTTTGTGCTAGTGTATGCTCCTTCTGCCTATGTTGGCATTCATATGCGAAACTGCAGTATTTTTAAGATTATGCTATGTTCGATTCTAGTACATAGCACAAACTGAACATTGAAATACAAAACATCACAGTGAGTGGCACATACTTTACCTATCCGGATGACGTGAGCTACAATGTATAGGTCTCTCTTCAGGTCTTTGCTGCTTAAATCCTAACGAATGAGAGATGAGAAAGCAGTAAGAATATTCATCGCACACAGTATCTCAAGGCATCGAGCAGAGGCACGCATACCTGGTCCATCATCAACTATTACCCCAGGCTCCACCCACACTTGCATGTGACTTTCAACACCTGATCAAAGTTAACTCATGTGCCAACTCTTTGATCACTTCAAACTGTGAGAATGAGCCTCTAGTCACCCACAATTCTTACATAAACTCATTGGACAGTTACTATTCTCATTCTAAACAACTGCCGATTTCTAAATGTGCCTCACCTAGAAATTATATGGTATTCCACTTTTTACTTCTATCATTTACCCACCTTAGATTTTGATAACTATGTTTTACCTATTTTGGCCCAGTGTAACCTACGATCTTCGCATTTCCACTGTGACTCAAACCTCAGCCTCCATATGATTCCCAAAATCGTCCCAAACTACTTTCATAACACTTTTCCTAATCACTGCTGACCACAACATTCATTGCCATCTTAATCCACTCATGGGATAAAGTATTATTAGGCGTCTTTTGGACTTAGACTTTGGATTAGCTATCCTGATACTAAGGGCTGGCTCAAATCACCTCAATGGGGATGGTCACAAAGCGTGGGGAATTGGCTGAAGAGGGGATATTGTAATGTGAGGGTGTTGTGGCCTACTTGGTTCTCCATTCTTGTAGCTCAATGCTCTTTTCTGCTGCCCTTGAGTAATGCTTCAGACTGTACCTCCTGCAAGTGTACACTGGCTCTTTTATATTTTGAAGAGGAAAAAGCCACAAAGGTATTTGCCTCCTTGTCTCCCCATAGTGTCCTAATGTCCTCAACAAGTTCTCTATCTGAAGAAATGGATATGGCTTTTGTACAAGACATTTTCAGCAGTGTTTTTATACGTTTGGAGCTGGATCCAATAAAGGTAGTTGAGAACCAAAATGCATTATTGATACGTGAATGTACACCAATAAATCAGGAGCACATCTCTCCCCATATAACCAGTCAGAGACCCCACAGAGACAGTGCCTACCGTGAAGAGAGCACAAAGTCGGTCGATCTTGTCTGGATTCCTGGGGCCACCATTCTTGTTAAGTCGCACCAAGAACCGCTCACTGGAAACACAAAGGAAAGAAGCACACGGTGAATGAAACCATGACGTGTGGGAGAGGGACAGGAAAACAGCAGCCAGAAGGACAAAACAAGCATTGGTAAAGCCAATAGGTCTGGCTTTAATGTGTAATCACTAGTGTAGGCTGTTACTCAAAGCCACAGTTGAGTTCACAACATAATTGCAGGCTCCCAGAGGCTGTTATTTAATGTCCCTACTAATCAGAAGCAGAAAGCTTCAGTTGCACAGACCGATATCACGCGTCCCATGTTGAGGTAGTAGAACAAGCGCACCCCTACCGAGCGTTATTGTCCCTGATGCGGCAGCAGCACAAGGGGTACATTCGTACAAGCTGGTATGAGATGTCCCCGTTGAATTAGCAGCACAAGATACAGAACCAGATGCAGTTACTGGATGTCTTTGCTGAGTCAGCAGCGCAAAGATACAGCTATATGCTGGTATTAGATACCCCTCTTGACAATAAACTCATTTAATTAACCAACAAAAAGGGAACACAGAGTGTCTTTATTAATATAAACGCTAATTGTAGTTTATGAAAATGTTAGTCAAAACGAAAACAACTGTGTAAGCATTTAAGTTTAGGCGCAACCTATCTGTTGTGGAGAGAGTGAATTTGACTAATAGGGAATTTTTTGCACAAGTCCAGACACTTTCTTTTTAATGTTCAGTGAAAAATGTGACTGGTCAGTAGAATCGAGAAGTGGCAAATGTTTCTGCGTTTGCTACTTTATTGTTTTTATAAAGAGTGGAGCAGAAAGACTCTTCTAATGCTCAAAGAGTCATAATTGTTCTTGTTAGTATCAGTTCTTTAAAACCTATGAAAAGTAAATTCTAGAGTTTTGGAATGTTTGTAATGCTGTGCATTTATTTCGATACCATAGAGAATTTTTATGAGCAACACATAAAATAGAAAATATGTATGCTTATTTTTTAAATCAAACTTCGAGTAAGGATTTGCTTAAAATGCAGAACATACCGCTTTTAGAGGACAAAACCCTCCTTTCCTGAACAAAACTGCCTGTCAGTCAAAACGAGCCGTAAATTGCTTTGGGTTGGTGAATAAACACTGAGGGCCCGATGTAGCAAAGTGTTTGCGCCTCGCAAACAGCGAAAAATGCCGTTTGCGAGGCGCAAAAGCCTCTTTGCTATGCAGACTTATCCGACTCGGAATCCGAATCGGATCCGACTCGCAAAATGCATTTCCGACTCGCAAATAGGAAGGGGTGTTCCCTTCCTATTTGCGACTCGCAATGCTATTCAATTCGCGGTCGCAAATGAAATCGCAGTTACCATCCACTTGGAGTGGATGGTAACCCAGTCGCAAACGGGAAGGGGTCCCCATGGGACCCCTTCCCCTTTGTGAATGGAAACAAATATAATTTTTCAGAGCAGGTAGTGGTTCTGTGGACCACTGCCTGCTCTGAAAAATACCGAAACTAAAGGTTTCAGTTTTTTTTCTAAGTGCAGCTCGTTTTACTTTAAGGAAAACGGGCTGCAGATAGAAAAAAAAAACTGCTTTATTAAAAAGCAGTCAAGGACATGGTGGTCTGCTGTCTCCAGCAGGCCACCATCCCCGTGAGTGCCCTTACTCGCAATGGGGTCGCAAACTGCAACCCACCTCATTAATATTAATAAGGTAGGTCTTTGCGACCCCATTGCGAGTTGCAGAAGCTGTCTGAGACACTTTTCTGCATACCAAATTGCGAGTTGCAATTTGCGAGTTGCAATTTGCGAATCGCACGGACTCGCAAATTGCAAGTCGCAATTTGGTTTCTTCCTACATCTGGCCCTGAATTTTGAACATCTTGAGTGGGAGCCTATTTTGGACTCTTGGGTTTATGATTGAAAAAACCGGTGTACTCCTCCCCCGTGGAGCAACATATAGAGAGAGAGCGAGAGAGAGAAATAGAAAGAGAGAATATAATAAAGGCACACGTGAAATCATAAGTGAGTGGAAGGGAAAAAAGGTTTGTATATTTACATATGTATCTGTTTATTCAGCTTTATCTGTTTTTAGATTTAGAGTATTATTGTGTATCTCCTATCTATGTGTTTTATGCTATTTTATATTTCCAGTTTTTGATGTTCTTGGGCCAGATGTATCAACTGATTTTGCGATTCGCAAAATCCAGGTCGCAAAGCAATTCTGCAAAAAATCGCAAATTGAGATTTTTCGCAGAATGGTATTTTGCACTTGCAAAATACCATGACCTGCAACCAGGTGGTAACCTGGTGCAAATTTTAAAAATGCAGTACAACTGCATTTTTTAATTAAATATGTAAAGCACACATGCCCTTTTGGCATGTGTGTACTGTACATGTGCAAAAAAAGAAAAATTGGGGTGCAGGAGAGGGGGCCTTAGGCCCCCAGCACCCTGGCCCTTTGCATTTCCCAAATTGCGATTTCTGTTTCAGAAATCGCAATTTAGGAAATGCAAAAAATTCGCAGCTATGGGCCAACAGGCCCATAGCTGTGAATGGGGCCAGTATCGCAATTTGCGATTCGGTAATTGCATTCGCGATTTTTAAGAAATCGCAATTACCGAATTGCAAATGTGATACATGGCCCTTTGCGAGTCGGTAATTGCGATTTCTTAAAAATCGCAATTACCGAATCGCAATGGGCCAGATTCATACATCTGGCCCTTCGTCTCTATATGTTATTTTACCATATTTATGTGTTACCGACTTTGACTTTTTTATCTACTCAGTGTGGTATATTTTATTTTATTGTGTTTATGTACCTTTTGTGGTCTTTAAGCAGAAAAAAAGGTTTTTGAATCGAATCAAATCGAAAAACAAAGAAGTATTTTGAAGTTGAAGCCAGGAATAAGGAAATAAAAGGAGAAAGTGTTATTAAAGAATACAGTCTCGGAGTTCTTTGGGTACCCCACCAATGCCAATAAACGAAAGAGTGTGTGTGTTCATAGGACAGTGAGTGGCAAAAACGGATAGAAGTAAGGAATAAAGGCATCTGTTATGAAAATATTTCCAAGACTATTTTTATAATATATTATTAATTTATTTGCCACACATTTAAGTTTAGGTGCCAAGTGCTCATAGGTGCCAAATACTCTTCAATGTCCCACTAGACCTGTATGGACTATTACAGTGGGGAATCTCCTGGGTTCCTTGTTTTTACACACTGTATGTCCATTAACGTTGTCACCCACTGTAGAAAAGACACATTCAAGAAAAACTACTGTAGGAATGCACGAGGGATGCCCGATGGAAAGGGATGAACCATAAATATCATGGAGTTTGAAGACCAATTTATAGGTGGTTCAGTTCTGTTCAAGTCTGACTCATGGAACTAAACATCATCATGCTCTCATAACATATCCAATTATGGCAATTGAATAGCATATCCCAATACTTTAAAAAAGATCATGAAACTACTCTAAAGCAACTAGATCAAGCCCTGTCTCTTTTAGCTACACTCTCAAGATGTTCCAGTTATGCATTCAGTCTAGGACACCGAGTCAGACTCTGTAGGATCTTAAGTGTGGAGACAACTCATCAAATCCTTAGGAATAAATCAGACCCTTGAAGTGTCCATCTATGGAACTCAGAGAACAGAGGGAGAGAATTAAAATCAATATGGATGAGTTCCAAGATGTGGAGGAAAAACAAAACAAATGTAAGCATGTTGATGAGACACACAAGAATTTCGTGGTGAATGTAGAACACAGTACTATAAATGCTGAATTCATGGGTCATACTTCAAAACAATTAAAAAATCATAATTTCTAAACTCACATTATGGATCGAACACAGTCCATTCCACAGCATTTGGTCATCCTTATGTGCAATAAACACAAAAAACGCTAAAAGGCTTTCAGATGCAAGAATTGCCTTTTTACTGCAAATATCATGATTCGGAGATGAATCTTGAGACTATTAACATATGGCAACGGCATGGTTAACCATGCGTCCACAGGTTTGACAAAAGCAGAGCACAGAATATTTATGAGCTGAAAGATTCAAAGAATTAGTATATATGAAACATGGACGTTAATATTAAGGGGGCTATTCACAACTTCAAGAACTCATAAAGGCCTTTGTCAATAGCCCACAGCTCAGAACATAAATATATATGAAAGACGAAGGCCCATATTTATATTTTTTGACGCAAACCAGTGCCGGCGCTGGTTTGCGTAAAAATAATTACCGCCGGCTAACGCCATTCCTACGCACCATGTGGCCACATTATTTAATGATTGACGTGAGCCAGCGCTGCGGGCTGGTTAGAGTAAAAACAAATGACTCAAACCAGGCAGCCCCGGCATAGGGGAAAATGGGGGTTGTGTGTTAAAAAATGGTGCAAGTCAGGTTTGAGTCAAAAATCATGGCTCAAACCGGACTTGCACCATTTTTTGATGCACAACCCCCATTGAAATGACTCCTGTCTTAGCAAAGACAGGAGTCAAGCCCCCTTGCCCAATGGCAATGCCCAGGGAACTTCTGTCCCCTGGGCATGGCCATTGGGCACAGTGGCATGCAGTGGGGGGGGGGGGGGCAAATTAGCCCCCAATGCCACTAAAAAAAAAAAAAAAAAATACTTACCTCAACTTAACTGTACTTACCTGGGATGGGTCCCCCATCCATGGGTGTCCTCCTGGGGTGGGTGAGGCAGGCAGGGGATGTCCCTGGGGGCGGGGAAGGGCACCTCTGGACTGCTTCCATGATCTGAGACCATGGAAGTGAGCCCACAGGTCCCTTAACTCCTGCCCTCACCCAGGCGTTAAAAAACTGCGCACATCAGGCTGTGAGCCGTTTTTTAAGGCCCATCCCCTCCTGTGCGTCAAAATGATGCATGATTATAAATAAGGCAGACAGGCCTTAAAGTCATTTTTTGGACGGGGTCACCTACCTTGCATGTCCTTAACGCGAGGCGGTTTCCCACATCCAAAAAATGAAACACAAGGAGGTTTTTTGAGATCCGCGGGGTCGGGCGTCATAGTTTAAATATGGGGCAAGGTTTGCGCTGAATGTGCGTCAAAATGTTTGACTCACATTCGGCGCAAACAGAGAATAAATATGCTCCGAAGTGTGGTAAAAGAGAATCCTTTTAAACAGTTGGTAGTCTGATATCTTAGCTATCCAATTTAGCAACTGATGGCTTATATCCCACCAACAAAAACCTCCAACATTCGCTGTGCCACGGTGCCGTTACTAAATAGACCATAGATGGCGGTAGTTCACCTGTACTGGCTACAATGGCCACCATATTTAGTGGACAATTAGTGGATATTTGGTAGATGAAAAACTACTTGGAAAGGGTGATGGCTTTCTATAAAGTTAACTTCAGTGTCCCTAACATGCATCTAGCATGCAAGGATGACTGGCTACGTTGGCACCCTGTAGGTACATTTACAATGCTAATATTTCATGGTGGAAATCGCACCATCCAAAATGGGCTTTCTCAGAGTTTTCACTGAGGCACCCCCTGCCTAAATAGGTTTCTCCCACAGCAGACGAAACTCTGTTGCTTCCACTACTTTTCAATTGCCATTGTGCGGTAAATAGGATCGCTTTAATCATCAGGTATGGTTCTAGGTTTACTATGGTGCTCCTGTGAGTGTAGGTAAATTTGAAGAGGTTCAATGTGTCCTTCTGTCTGTGATTTGCATAAGTTACAGGGTTTGCAAGTCAGGATACGATGTCTGTCGTTGGACATGTATCCATACTTGTATTTCTGTATCGATCAATCAATGAACAATTCAGTGGTCCTGAATTTTCTGTTATCTGTCCATTTTATAATGAAAAATCCCTGCCCCATGGTTCTACGCCTTGCATTGTGTATCTGTCACTGATACATTTCTTCAACCTACTGTCGTGGTATGATGACAATCGTGCATCTCTAACTTCAAATTCAGGCAAGAGAATATAGAATGCTATTGTCTTCACTTAGGCACCCTAAAGTATATTAATCCATGCAGCTTTGTTGGATGATAACATGGAACAGCATGAGCCTCAGGGCCAGGTCTGCCGACCACTTATCTCTCATTAGCAAGCTCTGCCAGTTTGTCAAAGCAAATCTCCATCTCTCATTTCACACCCTGTCGGGTTGCGGGGTTACAGAAGATAAAGAGGCTGTTGGCTAGTTTGCACAGCGAGACTGACACTATCGGACTCCACATGCCAGGAAGCATGCTTTGCCACCAGTCGATCCTTCAGCTTCCACCAACTAGACCTTCCAAAATTCTTCAGACAAAGCAGGGTGCCTCTGAGGTGACACTGCTCCTGGCTCTTTAGCATTAAGCCCGATGAAAATTCATAAACATTCTCTCTCTTACCGCCATTATTGGAAGGCATTATACACTTGATAGGTGTAACTGATTTGAGACATAAACTGCATATTGATGAAAGATAAATGCACAAATAAAAAGATGCACAGCCTTTTCAGTGATCAGCTGTATTTAGGATGATGGGTATTATGACTGCGAGGAGAATCAGGAATAAATCTTTTATTTTATCTTTTTCTTCTCGTTCATAAATAATGATGCCCTACGTTTGGGTCTGTCCTAAGGTAGTTGCTATACTACAACTCTAGAGCTTTCTTCATCGACCCATTCCTCTCTGCACTCGTATTTCTTGCCTGACACACTTGCTTTTTTCCATCAAATAACTACTCACAATGGCTCTACCTCATTTTTGAGAAATACTAAAATGAAGAACACCAGCCAAACGCTCGTGACACTATATTTTTTACGTTTTGGAGAGTACTCCAGAAAAAGACAAAAGAAAACTATCCAAGACAACTGGCATGTAAAAAAGGCCCTAAAGGTACTGGGGAGAGGTGAAGAGATAGTAACACCCCCTCCTAATATTTCCCATGATCTACATGTTATGGGTTGTCAACCTAAAGTCAATATATTTTCCCCAACAGAATCATCTACACCAGACCTCGTCCTGGGGAGAATCTCCAAACATCCATGTTCGAATTACATCGACTAATTTCCCCAAGGAAATCAGATCATACGCACTATGATTTAAAGTGATAATAGATTAGTGCATTTGGAGAAAAAAAATAACACATTGAAAATGACCAGTGCAGTTTGTACATTTGGACTTAGACTGTGGGTACACTAAATGGTGCATTGATCCATAGCAGAGTGTCTTCTTTCGCGTGTACTTACACCCCAAACCTACAGCTTCTCTCATATACCCTTTCCTCTCTCCATTCTAGTTTCTCGTCTGACACGATTACTTCTTTGAATCAAAAGTGCTCTAAAATGGCTCAAACTCATTTTTGAGAAAAATTAAAATGGGGCATACCATTCAAACACTTTTGACACTAGGGCCCTGATATATACTTTTTTTGCGCCGCATTTTTGCGTCAATAAATGACGGTAAAGTGACGCAAAGAAAGTATAAATCAGGGCCTAGGTTTATGTGAACTTTCAAAACGTGGAAATCCCTTTTGCTTCAAAAATCCGACCGTATAAGACAACTTGTATGCAGAAAAAGGTCCTAGAGAAAGAGAGAGGAAGAGATTCTAGGGTAAAGATAGAGATAGAGGTACCAGAAAATTAATACAGTAGGGTTACTAAGGCAGAGGGTGGGGTGTCTAGGGTTTGCATGGTGTAAAACTACATGTACTGCTAGAAATACTATGTAGAGGTAGGAGTAGAGGTGCTAGTTTACTGATAACAGTACCAGAGCAGATTTAGGAGTACAGGTGAAAATGCTGCTGTAGTGGTGTACAATTAGAAGTAGAGATATTAGTTTATAGGAAAAGCCTAGATATACAAGTATAAATTGGGCTACACATTCTAGGGTATAGGTAGAGCTGTCTTGGTACTGACAATAGCAGAAGAATGGTGATGGAAAATGGTCCTCTCTGAAGGGTCACTCCAAACTTTTTGCCTTCCACCTCCTCTGTTTCTGACGTCTTTTTTGTTGGCTTTTAGGATTTTGTGCAATTTATCACTGGTAACCAGTACTAAAGTGCATGTGCTCTCTCCCTAAAACATGGTAACATTGGCTAATATCCAACTGGCATATTTATTTACTTGTAAGTACCTAGTAAAGTGCACTACATGTGCCAAGGGGCTGTAAATTAAATGTTAATAGTAGGTCTGCAGCACTGATTGTGCCACCCATATAAGTAGCCCCTTAACTATGTCTCAAGCCTGCCACTGCAGAGCCTCCATGTGCAGTTTCACTGCCACTTCGAATTGACATTTAACACTACTTGCCCAGCCTTAATATCCCCTTTTACTACATATAAATCATACCCAAGTTAGCCCATAGTGCATGGTGTCATGTAAGTAAAACACAAAACATGTACTTGTAAGTTTTACATGTCCTGGTAGTGAAAAACGTCCAAGCTCATTTTTCACTATTGAGCAGCCTGCTCTTCTCATAGGCCAGCATTGGGAATTCCCTTATATACTTTTAAGTGGTCATTTTGGATCTGAAAGGAGTGGCATCGTCATGTTGGGTATGGTTGGAATGGTAGTGAGAAATCCTGCTTACTGGTAAAGTTGGATTTAACATTACTATTTTAGAAATACCACTTTTAGAAAGTAGTCATTTCTCTGCCCTCACTGCTCTCTATGCCTTGCAGCCTGTCTCCAATCCACGTTTGGTATGTGCTCAGTGACAGCTCCTTTTGTGCATTCCACCAGGCAGGCATAAACACAGGACACTCATCTGCATCTGCATTCATCTGCATACCAATGGATCTTCTTAGGCAGGAAGGATGGAGGGGCTCTCACTTACACCTCAAATGATAGTGACTTGACCCCACACAAAGGACTGATAACCCCCTTACAAATCTCCTGGCTGACAGGACTGGGATGAAAGGGGAACTGGTACACTTCAAAACCACTCTTTGAAATCTCCCCCACTTCAAAGGCCCATTTGGGTATAAGTACTGAGTCTTTGACCCCCTAAAATCAGACACTTCTGGACCTACAACTTGAATCTGTCAGAAGGACTGTGATGTTTCTCAAATGATTCAACTTGACTCCTTTTCCGGAAGGACTCCTTTTCTGCTTGTTGCCCTGCTGCTCACTGACTGGTGGAAAGACTCTCCCTTCCTACCACAAGTGATTTCCTACTGTGTGGTAGATTGTCTCCCGTTCCTAAGTCTCTGGGACATAAAAGACTTGAACCATCTGCACCTGGACTTTACAAGCTGGGCGTCTGCCCTGACTTGGAAGTGGGCCTAAGGTGCTCTTCCTTCTGTGGTGTTCATCAGAACTGCCACAAAGTAACGCAAAGCCTCACTGCGCAGCTGTCAACCTCACCAGACTCATCAGCAGGTGGCGCGAAGCCCCGCAAAGTCTCACTGCGTAGCTGACAGCACATCGAAACGAACGCACAGTGACGCAAAGTCCCGCCAAGCCTCACCGCACAGCTCCCTAGGATCAGCCCAAAGTGACGCTGAGCCCCACAAAGCCTCATCGTACAGCTCCCCAGGATAAACACAAAATGACAGCAATCCCTGCAAAGCTTCACTGCATAGCATCTCAGAACCAATGCCAGACGACACGAAGCCTTGCAAAGCAACACAGAGCAGACCGTGCACCAGGATTTAAAGTATCGTGTTCAGCGGGTCCAATTGGGTTCCAGTAGCCAGCCCATGCTCCATCACAGTCGGCCTGAAATTGTGACTTTGTACCGGTCCAGCATGACCAGAACACCACAGTTGGTGCTTTACACTTTTATGCGCTATTTTCCCTTAAATACTTACAAATTGAACCTGATGTGGAGTCTTTTTGTAGTGTTTTCTCTGTGCTACTATATGAGCTATGGCACACATATTTGACACATTGCCTTCTAAGTTAAGCCTGCCAACTCAGTGTCAAGCTACCGGAAGGTGAGCACTGGATAATTTAGGATGTGTTGTTACTTACCCCAACTAGGATTGTGGTCCCGACTTGGACATAGGGCATACCCCTGCCAACTACAGACCCTATTTCTAACACTGGTGTTCAGTGGTGATGATAGGACTTGTGTTTGTGCAGTGCCTTGCAGTGACTTGGTTTACACTACTATACACATTTAAAAAACATTGTAAGGTATTTTCTCCTTTTTCTGTCCATTGGTCATTTTTCCGAATTTTATTCCTACCTCATCTTCATAAAACTGGGACCCTTTGTGTTGTACCTGCGATATCTTAACTGATTGGAAATGGATTTCAACTTCCCAGCAGACTACAATGAGATGGATCTTGTCCCCATTGAAGCTCTCAGCAAGGCTAGGCTGAGGAAGTTCTGCAAGGATAGAGGGCTGGCTGTGACAAAGTGGTCCACCAAGCAGGACCTGCAGGGTGCCCTATATGCTTTTGAAGAAACATGTTGCCTTGAGGCTGCAGCAGAGGCCCAAAAAGGTGATGACCCTGAGAAGGATAACGAGGAGGAGGAGGATAATGACTTAGCAGTGGCTCCAGAGGAGACAGGGGAACATATACAGAGGGGGTTCACTGCTGGATCATTTGCAGGAAGCAGTTTCTCCTCCCACACCCTGCCCCCTGAGGAAGTCAGGGACAGACAGGCTGAGAGAGACATGAGGCTGCAACTGGTCCAACTGGGTGCAGAAGAGCTAAGATTGACAAAGGCCTGGTGGAGGAGAGGACAGCTGAGGCTAAAAGTGCCAAAAAATAACATAAAATCTTGTTGGGTTATGAACTGAGCCTGAAGGAACTGGACTAAAAAGCAAAGAAAGTAGAGTCCAGTGGTAAGAGCAAAACTGCTATGTCCAGATCTACGGAAAGGTCAGCATACCCAGAGATTTAGTGTTGGACTTCAGGGAGGGGGATGACATAGACAGGTGGTCTGAGGTGTTTGAGGTCACTCGAGCAGTGCACAGAATGCCTGAGGAGGATTTGGGGACTGCCCTATGGAGGTACATACCTGGTGATGGGAGGGATGCCCTACTGGACCTAGAGGGGAGAGGCAGGCTAAGCTATCCCACCAAGAGGGAGACAATTGTCAAGAGATATGGCTTCACCTCAGAAGAGTGCAGGTTGAGATTCAGGGGCAGTAGGAAACTGTCTCACAAGTCCTGGGGGGAATTTGTGGTCACTTTTACAGGGCACTGGATGGTTGGGTGAAGTGTATGTTAAACACTTTTGAGGGGCTGTACTATTTGAGTGCCACACAGTACATGTTCAATCATTGTGTTCCAGGGCTATGCCAACACCTGGTTGTATGTACGTTCTCTGACCCCAGGGAGCTTGCGAAGGAGGCAGACCTCTGGGTGAGTATCAGAGTGTCTGAAGAGGCCTTAGAGTGATCCTAAGGATGGTGGTTCAGGTTCCCCTCCACAGAGTGAAAGGGAGGGGCACAGTGGCCCTGACAGGCCCCAGTATGGTAAGGGGAGAAAAGGGTCACAAGCCCCTTCTAAAAGTAATAGAAGGAGAGGTGGGGAGTGGCCTGGTCAGAGACCCAGGCTGCCCTATTTCCATCTCAGAGCTTTGAGTGTTTCCACAGGGGAACCGAGCAGGGTAACCTAGTCTGAAACAAGAGATCATCCACTGATGCTAGCTACACAGTGTCAGGATTGTTGGGGGGAGCAGCTGCCAAAGGTGCCCTACCAGCTCCAAGTTTTGGGGGTACCACTCCCAAACGGAAGGTACAAGGTCCCAGATGGAGGGGCAGGGTGAGGGTGGACTCACCTGTGCTACCTCAGGGTACAGACCCTGGGTTCATTGGCCAGTGTCAAGATATCACCCTGAACTGGTGGGAGGTAGAATGGAAGTAGGGTGAAATACCCCTGTGGCTACCGCCCCCAACTCAGAGATGCCTCTGAGGGCAGGGAAACCCGAGGAGCCTATACAGAAGTCCCTGCCAGTCCCATTAATGGACGTTAAGCTTACCCAGTGGCCTCACTTAGGGCCTCTACTTATTAGTAGATGGCCTGGGGCCTGGCTCTTGACATTGACAGCTGTCAGTGGCCTCTATTTGTTACTGTACTAGTGGACAGGGTTTTCCCTGGGTTGGGGGCAGGAGTCAGACCCATGGATTTGAATGGGCCACATCACTTTGTTGGCCATGGTGGTTCTGTCTGCCTACTGGGATGCATCTGTGAACAAATTAAAGTTAGGTGCTTAACAGATGGGGTCCACAGGTGAGGAGAAGGGTCCGCCATGGGTCAGTTCAGTGGCCACAAAAAGTATAAGCAGAGGAATCCAACTGAGTTTTGAAAGGTATAGAACAAGCAAGTGCTCCTGCAGTAGTGGGCCAAGGTCCAGGCTCTGTCGCCCTAAGCAGGAAAGTCCTTCAAGGTATTGATTAGCCTACCCTGGCTTTAGGCTGGAAGGAGGAAGGTTGTGTTAGAAAATGTCTCTCTCTGAAGGATCACCCTAAACATTTTGTCTTCCTTCTCTCCTTTTTCTGACCTCGTTGTTGTTGGTTTTAGGACTCTGGGCGCTTTACCACTGCTAACCAGTAATAAAGTGCATGTGCTCTCTCCCTAAAGCATGGTAACATTGTCTCATACCTAATTACCATATTAAATGTACATGCAAGTCCCTAATAAAGTGCACTACATGTGCCCTGGGCCTGTAAATTAAATGCTACTAGTTGGTCTGCAGCACTGAATGTGCCACCCACATAAGTAGCCCCTCAACCATGTCTTAGGCTTGCTAGTGCAGAGACTTTGTGTGCAGGTTAACTGCCACTTTGATTTGGCATTTAAACTACTTGCTCAGCATTCCGTCAATCACTTGTTCTTTTCACAATTGTTGCCCTAAGTGGGACAGGTATTCCCAGACTTGGGTTCTGTGCTCCCCATGCCACTAGATTCAAGCTTGCCTGGATTAGGAGGGGTGATACCCAGAAACGGGTCCCAGGATGCTTGTTTCCAGTCTAGGGAAGACCTGGCCTGGCAGTTTGGGCTGGACTGTTCTCATGGGGAACAGGGTCTGACTGATTTGCATATGGAAGGGACCAAACTGGAATGGCATGGGTAGCAAAATAATGATGGATTTAGGCCGAGATCACTGTACTGGGGGTGAACGTTTGACATTGAACAGCATTTCGTCCATCACTTGATCTTTTTGCAACTTTTAGAAAGTCGGCATTTCTCTGCCCTTACTGCTCTGTTTGCCTTACAGCCTGTCTTCAATCCACGTCTGGTCTGTGCTGGGTGACAGCTACCCTTGTGCATTCCATCCAGACAGCCATAAACAAAGGACACTCATCTGCATCTGCATTCATCTGCATACTGATAGGTCTTCTTGGCAGGAAGGGTGGAGAGGCTCGACCCCGCATAAAGGACTAAAACCCCCTACAAATCTCCTGGAAGACAGGAATGGGCTGAAACGGGAACTGGTGCACTTCAAAACCACTCTTTGACATCTCCCCAACTTCAAAGGCACATTTGGGTATAAGTACGGGGTCTTTGACCTACTAAATTCAGACACTTCTTAACCTGCAACTGGACTTTGTCAGAAGGACTGTGGTGCTGCTCAAAGGACTCAACTGAACTGCTTTTCTGGAAGGACTGCTGTTTTCCTGTTGCCCTGCTACCTGCTGCTACCTGGCTCTGCAGGAAGGATTCTACTTTCCTTCCACAAGTGATCTCCAAGGGCTTGTTAGCTTGCCTCTTGTTCCCAAGTCTCAGCGACATCAAAGACTTGAACCATCTGCACCTGGAATCTACAAGCTGTGAGTCTGCCCTGCCTTGGAAGTTGGCCTAATGTGCTCTTGCTTCTGTGGTGTTCACCAGAACTACAGCAAAGCAACAGGAAGCCTTGCTGGGGCAGTGCGAAGTCCCGCAAAGACTCACCGAGAAACTGCCAGCCCATTGGAATCGATGCAAAGAGACGCTAAGCCCCACAAAGCATAGCTGCACAGCTTCTAGGAACCAATGGCGGACGACTCCAAGCCTTGCAAAGCACGCTGCTCAGAGCGCGCACCATAATTTAAGGTACTATGTTCAGCGGGCTCAAGTGGTCCCTGTAGCCAGCCCATGCTCCATCGTGGTCAGCTTGAAATTATGAATTTGTCCGGTCTAGCACGACCAGAAAACCACAGATGGTGCTTTGCGCTTCTAAGCGCTATTTTCCCTAAATCTTAAACATTTCATAGCTCAGGATCTACGTATTGGATTTTTGTCATCTTGGTCTTGTTTTATTTATATATTCATAATCTATTCTTCTAACCTGGTGCAGAGTCCTTTTTGTGGTGTTTTCACTGTGTTATTGTATGAGTTACTGCACAAATACTTTATACATTGCCTTCTTAGTTAAACCTGCCTGCTCAGTGCCAAGCTACTGGAGGGTGAGCACAGGATTATTTAGGTTGTGTTGTAACTTTCCCTGACTAGTTTTGTGGTCCCTACTTGGACAGGATGCACACCTCTGCCAACGAGAAACCCAATTTTTGACAAATGGCATAAAGAAAAAATAGCTAAGGAAAAAGAATGGAAATGCACTGGGGTATAGGTAGAGGATCAAAGAGAATGGGATAAAAGAACGGAAGGTTCTGAGGTTGTCTCCAACCCCTACAAACAAGATAGCATCCACAAGGAAGAGGAAGAAAGCATGTACCGGGTCCATAACCAGCTCATCACTGTTAAAAGTAAAACAAGGGATTTGTTCATCCTGGCTAAGAATGAACTGCAGAGAATATTTTCAATATCATAGGCATCCACAGTGATGGAGTCAACTTATTGGTAACTCCATTCATTTGTGAGCATTTAGGGAAACAGGTATGTAGGGAATGATTTTCAGAAGGAGTTTCCTCTAGTTTGTTTGTCTCCAGAATAAAATACAACCCTCTCTATATTTCATCTCTCAACTCTTTCCGATCTCTGCCTTCTGCTTTGGTTTTATGTGCCTAAACATCAGTAGAGTGCTTGTAAGTGCTGTTTTAATTTACACTATGCATATTTTAATAATTGCTAGATTCATGGGTTGTGAAGTGTGATGAGTGGACCACCGAGTCTTGCAAAAGTTTTTAGGTGCATTCTTAGTTATTTGACTTCTGCATTGCCAGGCATGTGTTTAGTTATGTGAGTTAATTAACCAGGGCTAATAGTGGTGTTGGGGAGCCAGGATGTTCATCAAACAGCCATTTAGGACTATGTTGGATTGGTCAAAGGAGTTTTATCAGATGTCATAGCAGTTAAGAATCTCAAAATTGCTCATAGATGAAAACAAGTTTGTATTTGCAAGAACCTGCAGACCTATTTATGGACAAATACAAGACAGCTGATATTGTTGAAATTAACACATTGTAGAACCTTAGTTTCACCCAGTGGCTACTGCTGAGACTTAAGAACCTGATCTCTCTCTTTGTTATTTGCCACTTTATAACTTTCTAATGGCAGCTATATTGCACTCTTTGTATTATTTGAGGTGGTACTCTGGTTCAAAACTGATAGGGAATACAGTTAGCCAAAAGAAAAAGAGAGCCCCTATTGACACAAACTGATCCATTTACATCCGGCGGCCGGTCAATTATCCTGCCCCGTGATTAGAGACCACTCAGTGGGGGACTAGCCACTGTATTTAGAGATCCATGCCTACCTGTCGCGGATCTAGAACTGTTGAGAGCAACCACCGTTGTGTCATTGGCTCTGAAAGAAGTAACTTTTGCCAAGTGGGCTTCATGATTGTTGCACATGTTTAGAAACCATTTTATTTTTTCAAGAATAAACTCCTAAAGTGAGTTTGTTCTTGACAATCAATAAATCAGTGGCATCCAAAACACAGTATGAAGAGGCCATTGAGTGATTTCACTTAGTCGAACCTGTTAGCTCTACAGTAGATGGGCCATCAGGTCATACCGTCTCCATGGTAGAGCCAGATCAGTCTTCACTGTCGGAACTCTTGTGGTACTCAAACATCTAAATAGGATAGGGGAACCACAAGTTTCAAGGCACAGGAGCAGCACTGACTACTCCTGCTCCACCAAACCGTAACTGTAAACGAATTAGGGCACCATAAGGCCACTTGGTGGCCCCGCCAATGTGATTTATGTTCCCTCTTTTATTGGTTGTGACACATTATAGCTGTCTGTCATTATCAGTCAGCAATAAAGGGTGTAGTGAAGCCCCTACTTTTCCAGCTACAACAGGCTCACAGGTTTCCAGACATTCTCCAATAAACACTAATGCAACAGAATAAAACACCGAAATGTGAAGTGGGGCAGAGGGCCGTGAATAAAGAAAATACAGACAAAAAGAGATGAATGAAAACAGAACAGAAAACGAAGTAATCATTGAGAATGAGAGAGGAAGAGCAAAATTGATAAGAGGGGAACGGAAGAATAAAGGGAGGAACCTACGGGGAAACAGAGGAAAGGTACACAGCTAGAAAGAGAAAATATTATAAGGAGGGGAAGGAAGAATGGAAAAGGAAATAAGCCAACTAAGGATGACGGAAGGAAAGAATGTAATTTGTTTGGTCAAAGAACGAAAGAGAAGAAGAATGGAACAAAAAAGAAGGAAGGAACGTGACAAAAATCAATGCAAAAAGGAGCAATGGGGGAACGAAAGTTATAAGGAACGAAGTAATGGAGGAATGGAAATGAAAAATAAATGTAGGATGAAAAGTAATGGAAGGAAGAAAAAAAAAACAGATGTTGCTAGAAAGGGTGACGCAGGGAAAGAAGGGACCGAGAGAGGGATATAAAAGGAAGAAGGAAGTGAAATAAGGAGCAAAGAAATAACATAAAGCTTAAAATCAAAATACACTAGGTGAAAAGGAAAGATTGAGAAAAGATTGCAAGAGTGAGGGAGTGGGTGAGGAGGAAAACAAAATAAAAAGGAAGGGGAGGAAGACTGATAGTGGAGAGTAGACTGATATGGAGGAACAATGAGAAGAATTCAAGGGAGGATGAGAAGTGTTACAACTATGTGGGTGCTAAAAAGGAAACCGAGATTGAGGTAGAAGAAAGATAGGTAGAGGGTTACTGAGAGAGAGGTGGGGAAAGGTAGGTGCTAGGTACTGAGAAACAGAGACAATCGATTAAAAGAGAGGTGAAGCTGAGAGGGAATCATAGAAATCAATGTGACAGTGAATATGGTACAGACAGTAGTAAGCAGGTTAAGAATTATGATGACCCTGGCATAGTGTGCCCGGTGGTAATATTGTGAGCATTTCAAGGATAATGATGGACTTTTAGGTGTACAATGGGCATTCATGTCGTTATGGTATCTTGGTGTCCATGATATAAGGTGTTTCTCTTGCTAGATCGTGGGCATACAAGACGTTATGATGGATCTTTTTGTCATTTTAAGACCTAACATAAAGGGACCATTTCTATGGAATCATTATGAGCCAGGTATAGCATTATTCCAGGGTGGAATATCGCTCTGCCTGATGACAAATTGCCCAGATTTAAAAATCTGGTTTCCTAACTGCTAATTGGTATTCTGCTGAAATTGGGGGAATTCTGATGATTATAACAGCCATGACACAAGATGGTTCTTACAGGGAATTGTGTGAATACTAGAGTCCTAGTCACGTTTGCAGTTCCTTGAACAATTGAGGCCAATTTATTTGGCAGCACCATTGTTGACATTAATGTTGCCATCCTGAACACATGGTGGCCACCTGTAGCTTTGGTTGACCATTGCTGCATTAGGTGGGACTCCCCGGCTTTTGGTGACTCAAGCTTCTCAGGGGTGCCCCGGAAATATAACTGTGATACACGTGAGTGTCACATGAGACTGTGACCAGGACTCTGTCCATGTGGGGGAGTAGTACATACCAGTACTTGATGGAAAGACAATCTGGTATTTAAGGCAAAAGCTAGAGATTTACTGAAAATAAAAATGATTTATTTTAAGGGTGGTGGTGTACGTGGCTTTATATATTCAAAAGGAAAACCTGGAATTTTGGAAAATGTATGATTGTTCGAATAATGGACAATTGATATATGTGACCAACTGATTGCATTGCATATTATATTGTAAACCATATTTAGAGAGGTTGAGCTAGCAACACCTATTAGTGAGGATTTCCGTGGTACAAAAGGACACTTGCTCGTGCAGTTCCTGTTTCATTATTGACATGGAGGTGTTTCAACCGCTATTGATATAAATTTTTCTTATGACATTAAGATCACTGTGGTTTTAGGACAGAACATGATTGGCAGAAACGTCTTCTGTCTGAACGTGTATTGCAGCCCCCGTGTCTGAGCATTTGAGATCCAACGAATAATCCTACTCTCTACTAGTTTCAAGCTCTTTGTAACATTAATTTCCCCACCTTGCCACCTCAAAGATTCCTATCTGGGTAAGGATGGTGCTCTCCTGTTCCTTGCACGCTACCGTCCTTGAGTTTACAGCCAATCACAGGGAGTCGGAAATTGTGACCTAATTAAAATGAATGTCCTTCTGAGACTCCATCTGACTGGAAATATTGTGACATCATCTATTACTATGTAAGTCACATCACAGAATCAGAGACGTTCGCAATTAGTTTGATGCGCAATTTGAGACCACTTTTTGTAACCTGTATCTTTGTACATCAGACCAAATGTGGGAGATGGAAGGTAGAATTTAAAAGAATGTGTAAACCAACTTGAAAAATGGCAGCTGCCTATGCCAAACTACATTACATAACCAAACTGTGAACTAGCTGCAAAATGTAAAACCTATCGAGTGTTCAAGAAAGTTGTACGGAAAAATGTTCTATTTTGACATCATTGTTCATTAGCTTGTCTTGAGGGATAAATCCCTCTTTACATCTAAGGAATGTCAGACTTGTCCTGCACACCATAAAAAACTGAAATATCTCATGAATGCATCTGCAGAACTGGGTGTAAACCCTATGACTTTTGCCGTCAATTTATTTGGCAACTGATATCTAATGGCACAGTGTGGCCCAAAATAATTTCTAAATTTTAATGGAAGAACGATGAAGAATATAATTTAGTTGTTGGTAGTTGAGACTCACAACCCCTCTAATGGCAGGCTAGGCTCAGTCACTTTGTTCACTCAATGTGTCGTTTAGGATATGGCTCAAACTAGTGGATTATTTTACGATTTTTAGCTATTTCTTTGCGGTACCTATGCATGCTTTAATCATAATTTACTGCCCATCGTTTTTCGAAGCAGGGTAACCCATGACGGTGAGCAATTTCCTAATTTATCTTTATTTTAAAGTATACTCTCTCTCTGTTTGACCCACCAAGTTTATTATTTTAACTTCTTGTGGTAATTTCGAATTATTATTCTGTTTATAGTTTAATTTTACTCGTACTTTTAAGTCGCTTTCCGATCCCAATAACTACATTTTGTGAAGAATTTCACAGATGCATGCAAGCATTGCTGGGTGGCACTTTGTGCCCACACTATTTGTCTTTCTTTTCCGTAAACTCTGCTTTGAGGACGAGCCCAGTCCTCCTCAAAAGGCCTATTTACCTGGGCAGGTTAGATAGATGTACACTGGTGTGCAAAAGCAAGCTCGTCTGTGCCTGTCCAAACCCCAGCTGCAGCACAGGGCACAAAGATGCTGCTGCCTGTGGCACCGGAAGTTCTGAAAACGTGATCAATTACAACAGAGACTTCCTTCTAGATTTTCGTTACTGACGCATTCCACCTCTACCTTCTTAAATGTCCCCACAAATTGTTTATATACCCCCACCTTGGCTCCTTAGAAATCTAGTCTGTCCTGCAACTCTGGTGTTACCATCCTAAACCTAAAGAAGGAGAAGTCAACAGTAATTGGGCCTGTATAAATGTCAGCGCTGTGGCAAAAGACATTCTAGATATTAATGATGATCTGCTAAACAATATTGAAGGCATGGCTTTTCTGTCAGAAACTTGAAAATTCTTGTCCCGATTTCGTTCTCACTATACCTTCCAGCTAAGACGCAACCACACTGAGCGTGAGGGCAGAGGACTCAATATGATTCACAGAGCTAATCTGAGAAAGCCCTGAAAACACCTTATTTTAATGAAGCTGAACAAGTTCCTGCTTGAATATGTGTTTCGACTATGAAAGTGACTAAAGCACCATGAATGTATCACCCCCTAACAAATATCGGCTTCACTACGTCCTAACTGCATTATTTGTCAATGTAAGTAACTTTGTTGGTACTAAGAGACTTCACCGTCCATGTGGACTCCCTATCCAATGACAGTGCTCACGTCTTTACTGAAGGCTATGCTAATTTTAATTTTACCCTGCTGGAAGAGTCCCCTACCCACGAGAAAGGGTACATGTTTGATTAAATCTTCTAGTCTTGCAATCTTGCTATGGTGGATTTCAGCCCCTCTTGGATGGATAGATCACTCAGCGATCACCTTCTCACCTTTTGGAACATTGATACAGTCTTCTGAGTCCCAGCTCCAGGGCGCCGCCTAAGTAGTCATTTGCTCATGTCTCCAATATAATTTCCATGGCCCTTGTCTGTACTTTCCCCTCGTACTCAAGGGATCTTAACAATAATGTTGAAGGCTTTAATATTTTGGTCTCATCAGCATTTGATTAATATATACCAAAACTCTAGCTACATGTAAGTGCACCAGGTTTCCAGCACCATGGTATGCTCTGCCCTAAAAAACTTAAAACAAGTGCCTCAAATGAAAATAGGGAACTCCATACCATGAAAATGATAAATTAATATATCTGAAGGCAGTTCATGAATATAAAAGTTATTCCATAGTTTTAGAATTCATTTTTAGAGAAACCACATTTTTGATACCATAATTAACATCAAAGAGGTCTTTTAAAACTTTAACAGTTTTAAAGCTTCAAATGCCTGCATGCCACCTGTGCGCCCTCACAATCACTCGGTTATGATCCGTACAATTTTTCCCATGGTAAAATTGTGGCGATTCAACAAATACTAATTTTTGCAACAAGTTCACCTATCGTTTCCATCTATTAAGCACTAGCCCAACCCCGCTACCCTTTCTGATTTTGTATCCAATAATGGAACCATTGTCATGGCTAAGGTTAAGTTCATTACCTCTGAGTCACCCTTGGATCAATGTCCCGCAAAGTACAGAAACTATGGGCACCTAGAACTGCTCCTTGTCGCACTTCTCTTCTCCATCACTCCCTGGCAGATTGTCTAGTTCCCAAGCAATGGAAACAAGCCCTAATTCTTCCCCTTCCTAAAAAAACACCTTTGCAGACTCTGGAATTCTATCCAATTACTGATCGATTTTCCTGCTACCTGTCCCCACTAAAATCCTTGAATCTCATGTGAACTCACACATTTCCACGACCTTTTTTGATACTCAGTCTGGGTTTTGTTTCAGCTTCTGCACTAAGTCAGTACTAGCTGCAGTTCTCTCAGCGAAATTCACATGTGCCTAGTTCAGCTATGATGATTCTTTTTGACGGTTCGGCCACCTTTGACACAGTCTCTCACTCTATTTTGGCTGATCATTTGCCAGGGTCCGGGGTGTAAGGTTGTGTCCTTGATTAGCTTACTTCCTTTCTTACAGAGTGTTTGCAGGCAGTTTTCATGCCTGCCTTTCCAATAAGAATATAATGTGCTGCGTCCTATCCTATTGAATAAGTATATTGTACATTTGCTTTCTTGATCCATTCCTTTGGTTTTTCGTACTTTTCATACTTTGTCCATACCCAATTCGTACTAAAGCTGTTATTTCGCTTATTCAAACAAGATTAAAACAATGCATGTCCCCCATAGCTGTCTGGATGACCTACAACCGGGAAAGACCAAATTCTGCAGAAGGGTTGACTAAACTAATTAAGTGCCAAGAAAGGTAAATTGTGTGAATTAACTCTGCACATTTAGTAATTTTTTTACATTAACACTGTCTTGGTAAAAGTTTCACCTCGTTACAACAAGTTTAACATCTAAGTAAAGTAATAGGCAACTGAAAAATGAAAAGTTAATGTTTATACAGGACCTTCCACTGCCAGGCAATATGGGTCACCACAATTTGAGTAGCTTTTGATCCATTTAAACTAGAAACTATTTTTTTTTATCTGCAGATTATACAGTAGATAATGGATTACGTGGCAAATGTGGTCAGTTTATATTGAGGTGGAAAATGCTGCAGCCACATAATTTCATAATTCCAGTATCTTTAGGTCTGCACTCGGGGCGGATCTCTGCCCCGAGAGCGGATCTAAAGATAGTACTCGCAAAAGCCCTTTGTGAATATCCAAAGTCGCAAACTAAGTTTACCTTTGTGAACGGGGCCCACAGTCCTTACCTTGTAAGCAACCCCATCTGCACAAGGTAAGGACTGGGTCGAGGAGGACTATGAATTGGCCTATTAAAGATAACTGGTAAGTAATCGACTCATTTTTCCTCATCTACATGGCCTTCATTGGCATCTTTTGGCAAAAGAAAGATGTTCTTATAAAGTTATCTGCTTCTGTAATCGAACCATACTTTCACATTACCCCACCTAGCTGCACGAAATCATTAAGAAATAAAACCAGGTTCACAGAATCCACTCTCCCTCTATATATGAACATTTCGTCCCTTGTACATAGAAATCCTGGTTGAAGGACCAAGCTTCAAGGCATAGGCTAGAACACGCTATCTTTTTCCTTTCACCGTATGGTGTCCCACTCGGTGAGCATAGGAAACAGCTCTTCCCCATCTCCCCTAACGCTGTGCAACCTCTAATCTTTCCGATCATTGTATACATATTGGGCTGCGATCCTAGCTCCCAGACACAAGATAGGTAACGGAGCATTGTACAAAAATGACCGTCGCTCAATCAATCTATTTAAGCAATTTCATAAAAATCATGGTAGAAACCTCACTACAATATTACTAAAAGGAGGCTATTAAAGTGAGGAAAAATAAACAGCTTACAGAAAAACGCAAAGAGTATCAAAAGCTATGTGAGTTTCCAAAAACTCTGGGGTGAAAGCGGAACAATCAGAGTGCACTAGCATCCGGTAATGCTATAGATGCAAGTCTCTTTCGCGTAGCAAGAACACTTGACGTGGGAACAGCCAGCTGACAGGAGGACCCTTAAAAATGTTCAGGGATTGCTGCTCTGAGCAAACATGAGAATTCAGCCAAGACACAGAGAAATGCACTTAAATATATTATTGTGGTGGAAAAAGATTTTACTGAGCAAGAGGACTACGAATCCCTCAGGCTACCTTGTATGTTTGTGTTTATCCATTGCAAAATAATAGATCATGGAAAATTCCCACGTGACTCAATTTTAAAGACTTTGGTTTTATCAAAGCTTTGCCTAACCATTCTATTGAATTATTCCATGTTTACATTTATCCTGCAGTTTTTGAAGCCTTTGCAGTGTCCCAAGAGCATCAGACTGATATAAATCAACCAATTCGAAATCACAATACATGGGAAATAACTTTTATTAAAAAAACATCTTTTATAAAAGCACCCTGAACAAACACATTTTGTTTAAAAAAGCATTGGCAATGACAATAGGTTGGGCTTCAAAGGAATGCTGTGTGGTAATGTGAAGTATTTAAATGAAATAGAATGGGAATACACATGTATTTGCGAGGCAGCAACGAACTGTACAATGGAATTGGGGTAGGTTAAAAGGTCATATAACAGTTTCCCTGTCAAGCCAGGCCTAAAAAATACTTGTAGGGGAATGACTGCTCTACTTTCTTCTGTGTTACTCCCAGAGAAAAAAAAAAAAAATGCTCGCAGCTGAGTGGATGGCTAGCACTTTTGTGGGGAGGCACCCAACTTCTGCCTAATCAAAACTCATACTTCTTGCTTCCATCATGTCCGCATAGCAAAGGCCCTTATCTAGTGATGCTCACATAAATGTCTGGCGACAGCTGTACTGTCAAACCAGACCATAAATACCATTCATAAAAACAAGAAAACAATATTTGTCATAAAAAAACAAGAAAAAAGTCAAAGTACAATGAAAATTGAAATACATGTTGTAAGTTTCTGTCTGAACTTGTAGAAAGTAGCTGCTGCTAAAAGACCTTCAGGGTTATTCCAATCAGAAGGCAATAGTCCTCACAGAGCTAGTCTTTGATCAAATGGCTCCCTAGGCAAAATCTATTTTTTTAGCTCTTTCTAATCCAATACCTCTCAATTTCTCTCTTAACCCTCCTTTACACTTATACCTTATCTAAGTGCTACACGTAATAACCGTTACTATGACACAATTAAATGGTGGTGCTTTTACGCGCTGGCTTCTCTGGGAATGAGAAACACTTGCTCTGTTTCCTTTCAATGTTGTATGTAGTATCTATTAGGTTTCCATATCCCCAGCACACCCTCCTGAGAGTAACTGTGTACTTTACAACCATCATTAGTTCATTCATTAGTAAAATATTTATTGATGCTGGTATAGCCACTAACTTTGTCAGAAGATCCCATCAGTGAAAGTAGTTGATTGAGCCTAGCGGGGAAAAGGGGAAATATTTGCTGGTTGGTGATGAGAGTTAAGGAAGATATGCACCTGCCTCATTCACTGCTACTGACCTTGTCTTTGCTTAGTTTTCCTCCTTGCTTCTGCTGATGATCCTAGCAAAGAGCCCATTGTCTTCACAGATTAGATCTTGGATGACTACCTCAGGAACAAACATCCTGTGAACACAAACTTTCCCATCATCCCCCACCACTGAATCACCTACTCAGATGCTAAATTAGAGGTGAGAATCCAAGGGATAGGGCAAGAGACAGAGGGAAAGGTGAGAAAGGGAAATGGAGGGAAACTAAGATTGACAGAGATGTTTAGGGAAAATGAACAGGTGTTGATGGCCTGAAATGAAAATATAAAACAGTCAGATAAGTCAGCTCGTTGTGGGGCTCTCTATATCCATGCACCCCGGGTCTGCGCCCAGCTTACCCAGGTTGAAGACAGGCCCAAGAAAGAGGTTTTTCTTCTACCTAATTTTGGAATTGCCAGGGAAAGAGGACTGATTTCAAGACAAACCTGTACTTCAAATGCTGCCATATGACCATCTTTTTTACTACAACAAGAAGGTGCAAAATAAATATCCCAATTGTGCATAACTATATCCAACTGAAGTACAATGGTGATTTATTAATGATTCATGGAAGGACACCACTTTAAGAATACACAGGATACCATCCTCTCATATTGGACAAATTAAGCCATTTTTGCTTCAGCCCAAAACCATTCATGAAAGTACCATTTTTTTCTGTTGGAAAAATATTCTGAGAGTAGAGACTGATATATGACCAGATAACTCTGGCATCAAGGTCAGCTGCAAAACGATTAGCAAATTTTGGGGCAAACAAAGCTTCCATGGCTACCTCTTCATTGTAAAAAGAATTGTGTTGTGAACATTAAGTGATTTTCTTGGAAAGCAATATCTGTTAATTCAACAATGAAATGGAGCACCTTCAATATCATTTCAGGATTAGTAATCCTTATATCAGTAGCCTTTTTGAGTACATTGTTCTCAAAGGGTTGTGTGTCGAAATATCAACAGCATACATTCTATGGTATCACAGTATTGTGTTGAAAATATAAAGGACAAGAATAATAAGTGCATGTAAGTAAATATAGATGTTCCATTTTGATTTCCATGTCTATGTATCTTGAAGATATATATGTTGTCAGGGTACATATATGTTGAGTTAAGTAAAGTAAATCTATACTTACCTAAATAAACCCATCATCTCAATACTTTTGTCCTCCATATTTTTTTACATGATATTCAAACACAGCACTATTCTTCCCTTATACTAAGATGGAAAACCTCTAAAAGGCTATGATCCCAGATAACATCAGGTGGGCAGGATGGTTGGAAGTGGAGGAAGACAGAGGCCAGTGAAATCTCTTTATCTCTTATCATCTTTGTTTCTAAATATGTACTATGGTCTTACTTTATAAAAACACTGACACATTTAAGTATGAGCAGCAAATCCTAAGACAATTTTTTATTACCAATCACAATTAAAATAATTTCCAGGAATCATTTTACAAACCTACAAATGAAAATCAGATTAGTCACAGACAAAATGTTAGTCATAACAGCATTAGTGAAAACAATATGAATTTCTTAATAAATCTCAAACCAGAACACCCGTTATTTACATACCAGGATAAGGGTCATAGTGATCTGTAGGACGTAACAGGCAAACTAACAGCCTCTGGGTGCAGGTAAGCTTTGGAGGTGTTATGCCAGTATTTGACTTCTTCATTAAGCCACTAGTGACTCTTACGCAGTAATATGTATCAGACATTACAAACTTTATTACAAGTGTGGGAGACTTTGCATTTAATAATGAAAAAGGTCTTGTGGTAACATTAGATAATGAGCCCCTCTTTATAAGCATTCCTCAGCCTGACAAGTCATTAGACCTGTAATGTGAGTCAAGTTGTTGCTCTTTTAGATTTAATTACAGAATTAACAGACATCACACACCAAGAAAACTACTTTATGTTCAATACAGAATTTGTTTTTTACGAGAGAAATGTGTAGCCTGAAAGTTCGATGTTCTCTAGAAATTGCTAATTGTATTGTAGCAGACTTTAAAGTCAGAGTTATTTGCGTCACATAGCAGTCCTTTCTGTCAGAAAACTCACATGGCATAAATACATGGAAGACAAATTTGCCAACTAGCATGGCACATTAGATACTTTAGTAGACTTTGCTGTTAGTCTAAATAAGTCCTGTCCTTATTGTTGATTTCACAGCTATGCATAAAAGAAGGTAGATGTTTGTACTTAATTGTATAGCATGTAGATAGTAACATATACACCACACTTCTTACAGTCTGAAAACCACCATTTTCAGGCCTTATGTGATAACCTCCTGTTTGGACAGTTACTGAGAATTAGATGAAATTGCAAAAACAGAACTGACTTTTTCACTGAAACCAATGTGGGGCTGAAAACATTTACCAGCACAGGCAATTGGTATTGCGTATGTGAGACCTTGTTTAAACCAAATGGCAAACCCCAAACCTCTGATCCACTGGTATGTGTTGTTTCCTGTAGACCCTGCCAGTAATGGGAGGCAGAAAATAATCAAACACAACTGTTAAGTTCTTTTGGATATTAGTAACTAGAACCCCTTTGCTTGCCTTTAAATGAAAAAGGTTTAATAAGGATTGTTTTTATGCAAGAGCTTATAGAGATTGCAAATTCGATGACTATAATTATTCAGTGGGCTACCTCCCATTAAAGGTCACCTCTGACATTGCAGATGCCAGACTTGTAAATTCACAATAAATGCCAAAACATCTGAATATGGATAACACCGGCCCTCATTCCGACTTCGGCGGTCTTTTGGAAAGACTGCTGTCGTCGCGGGTGCCCCGAAAACTGCCATATTGGGACTTACCCAAGGGTTTCTAGCCATTTAAGGGCGGAAATCTGACACCGTCGGCCTGACCAACAGTGGGTGAGAGGCATTTCCACCGCCAGCACCGCCACGCCAAAAGGATTCCACCCACCATATTACGAGATGTAACATGGCACGGCGGTTCCTGCACAGCGGTGCGGCTCTGGAGGTGGAAACGTCGACACCCATCCCCTCCTGACGAACACTTCACCCAGACAGGTAGGTGGAGAGACAGAAAGGGGGTGTGTGTGTGGTGTTTGCATGTGTGTGGTGTGTGCATGTATGTGTGTGTTAATCAGAATGGGTGTGCATGAGTGTGTGTGTGTATGTATGCGTGCATGGAGGGTTTGGGGGAGTATTTATGCATGCGTGGAGGGTGTGGGGGTGAATGTATGTGTGCGAGGAGGTATGGGGTGTATGTATGCATGCGTGGAGGGTGTGGGGCTGTATGTAAGCATATGTGAAGGGTGTGGGGTGTATGTATGTGTGCGTGGATGGTGTGGGTGTGTGTAAGTATGTGGAGGGGTGGGGTGGGGTTGTGTAAGTATATGGAGAGGGATGGGGTGTGAATGTATGCAAACGGGTAGGTGTGTGTGTCTGTGTGCGTGCAAGTGGGGGTGTTTTTGTGGGTGCATGTTGTCGGGTGGAGGTATGTGTCAGGAAGTGCGTGGGTGAGTGGGGGTGCATGTTTGTAAGTGTGTGGGCGTGTGGTGGTGCGTGTGCCGGTGACAGAAATGGGGATCACAGGATGTGTTTCTGCCAGGGTAATCGTGGCAGTGCGGCTTCTGCGAAAAGCCTGGTGGTTTGCTGAGTCGTAATGCCGTCGGAGTTCTTACGGCTGTCGTCAGGCAGGAGGTGCTCACCTTTGGCCCGGCGGTCTGACCGTCCTGGCGGTACTGGCGATGATGTGGTGGCTTGGCTTCGGACAAACTGCTGATGTCATAATACGGCGGTCTTTAGCGCTGGGTCCGCAGCAGTAAGACAGCCACAGCGAGTGTGGCGGTCTTCAGACTGCCACACTCATAATCAGGGCCTAAATGTGACATATGCTATAAAAATGGCCTAGTCCCAAGTTATAAAGATGGCATACTACACAGACGGTATAGTAAATATTCTGGCTGATAAGATTAGAATATGATGGTGGAACATTACACAGCATACAGAGAATGACTTGGAACTGCAGGTGATTGGAGTGATCTGACAAGACTCATGAGGTGACAGCCTGAGGAATCTACTAGCCAATCATTAGTCCAAATAGATTTACTGGTGATGTTCCAAAATGGATGGACTCAATGACAGCTGTGAACTCAGGAGTGTGACTACACACACCAAAAACCATTATGACAATGTGTTAGTCTCGTTTGCATTTTCAGAATTGGGAAGTTGGGTATCTGATCATCTGAAATAAATACATTGGGCTTAACATGGTTCTTCAGATAATGTAATGGCATCAAACGTTAATTATGTATATATATTTGATGTGTTATTCTAGAAGCCTTTGCATTCAGTATGGCTTGTAATTTCCGTTATGAACAGATGAGGGTCTTTTGTTTCATACACATTGCTCACAAGAACACAGTGATATGTAGTTTTTTTTATTATTATTTTTATTGTGCTTAACTTTTCAACTGACTGTATTCAGAATGCAACCTAGCTAAGGATTGATTTTGGGCTTCAAGGCATTTCCTTTGGTAGATGACTGCCTTGTAAGCAATGCAATTTCAAGCCTACTGCTTTTCATTCACCATTTTATGGTTTGGACTTGGACACCCATTTTTAAGTTTGTTATGTTTGGTCTTGGGTACATTTTTCCACTCCTACACAAACTGCATGCTTCAACTATTTATTGCTAGCAGTATATGTGAGTAGTTAAGTACTCCTATAACTTACTTTGTCTACCTAGTAAACACATTTGTCTAATAGGGATCCTACTTCCTCTTTCCGTTTAGGGCCTTTGAGATAGTAATTTATTGTCCTGATGAGACCAATGATCTATTCTATAAGGGTTAAAAAGTTGACAAATAAGAACTGACATTCTATAGAACACACAATAGAGATAAGCATTTGGGGATCAATTGGGATTTTATTTGCTTTTGTTTGAATGGGACAAATCACAGCTCAGTCATAGACCTCTTGCATTTTGGGTGATATTTATGTTGCTCCACTTGCCAGAGGACACTGTACTGTATGCTCTTTTTGCAGCCTTTTGTCGTCTATTCTAATATTTACTTTATATGACTACAATAGTGGGAACCTTTGTTGGTTCCATTCGATTTGCTTGATAAATATGGGGGCATTAAATGAGTAAATCTTAACAGATGTTTATGTCTAATTTACTTTTTGTGAACCAACTATCCAGCATTCGTAAGCATTTTAGCACATGCTCACTTATATTCAATTCTGGGATCTTAGCTGTATACCTTTTTCTAAGCACATCATCACTTTTCTGTAACTTATTCCAGTGATTATTCATCAGACAGGACATAATTCTGGCTATTCGTGAATAACATGGACAAGGGAAGGAGTAAATCCCATGAAAGCCATTGTGCACACCAATCCATGATTCTTGTAAATTATGATCTTAGTTTTATTGCTAATACCTGATCTGTTTGCCCTCTCGCAAGTCATACAGAGAAAAGAAGACATCAGTGTCTTCTCCAATGGTGTTGTAAGTGAAGCTCTTCAGATTGAGAAAGAAGTGATGTGGAACAGGCATGCGACATCCTTCTCCATGACGTTGGCGTAATGTGTCAACCTGAAAAAAAGGCACAAAAGAAAATAAATATTATAAGTTAACCAAAAATCGTTTTTTTTAACAAAGAAAATATTTAGAAAGAAAGTTAAACAAAAAGAGTTTAGTGAAAATAGACTTGATTTATGCGGAACTCTAAGAAGGTGAAGAGCGAGACATATCAAGGGACGTGTGGATGACCGTACGCTTTACACATACACCTTTCGTCACAAATCCACTCTGAGTACTCGTTTATTTTGCCTTCTTAAGTAAATAAATAACTTCCACAGTTTTCCATCCATTTGCCTTGATAGGTGGCTCAATTTCAAACACATTACTTAGTCCCTAATGCTACACAATTATTTCCTTACTCTCTTGAGATGAATGATTAATTTTCCAGTAGATTGAGCAATATCCCAGTATAATTAGTTAAACTCTCTAAAGATTCAAGATGATTCAGAAATAAAGCATGTATGTACCACTAGGTTACTATCACAAATGAAGGATTAATATACCATTAGATTGAATTATACCTTTAGGATGGAACCTTTTAGGCCCTATGAAATAAAATTTCACTCCAGATACAGAGGATTAATTTTTCATTATATGAATAGACTTTTCAGAATAAATGCATTAAATCCACCGGAAAGAACCATTTTAAATAGGATTGAAGGATTGAAATACATATAGAAATAAAACGTACAAAAATCCTCTTTTGCGTAATGTATATTATTCTGTCAAAGTGCCAGCTCGTTTACCACAGACCGTAAGATTGCTAGATGTCACCGTCTAATAAAGGGGAATCTATCATCCAGCATCCCAGGCCACATAGGGCTGAAAGGCGTTTAGAAGTGTCCCAAAAGAAAAGAAAGGGGTACGGATTGAAGACAATGTCACAAACCAAGGTGAATGCACTTTCATCAGTTAGTGGCTATGTGTCTCTCTCTACAGCACATCTGATCCAAAATGCGAGCCTCAGTAGATCATCAACTCTAAAGAAAATAACATTTTAGTGCCATTTGCCAGTGCAGCAACCCCGAGAGCAATGTATAGGAAGTCTCATTAGAAGGCTTAGCTCTAAGATATTTTGAGTAGTGAGACCCTGGAGAGACATAATACATTTCTATAACCTCACAGTTACAAAGTGTTGACCTCTCAGTATAACATATGTCTCCAGGACTGAAGGTATTAGATTTTTGTCAAAATAGATTCAATAATATCACTATTAAAATAATTGTCTTGCTTAGATCATAGCATTTTGCCAATTATTGCCTAGTATATTACATAATCTCCACATGTGAATGATCGACCTTTGCACTGCCCTATGGTCTAATTTCTATACCCTATGAAGAAGTTTCCTTATTACATTAAATAAAGTAATTCCTACGAAATGTAGATTATGTTGCGGTGTCGGGATTGTCACAGATTTATTTCTTCCTTTCAGCTAATTAGAATGGAAGCATGACAATGCATTTAAACGATGACAGTCCCCAAACCACTCTGCTAAGCGTTATCACTGCCTATTGCTTATTCATCATTCTATTGATGTTAGGTATACCACGCCTGGGCATTTTAAATGTAACCAGGGAGCATTGTGAGATTTTTACTGCAGGATAGAGCTTCGAAAAAGCTAGACTTCCAGAGATAAAATTACATTTGTTTAAGAAAGCAAGATGTGTTTTTGTAAAACCCTGCAGTACTAACTACACATAAAGTATCGTTCTCTTCCTTTTACTACAAAGAACAGTATAATCCAGCATTTCACTTACTTTTTAAATAAACATTTACCACTCTTGAGAAACCGCTGCTTTCATGTTTACCACACTAAAATCAACATGTAATATAAAATATATGTATTTGTTAAAACTCCTAATATGGTCATACTGCGTTCGTATACATTCTGGTAACATTTGCAAACCACTTCCATATATTTGGAAGCCTCATTTAGTCAGGGCAGTCTTACCTCCGAGAGATAATGAGATACATGCATTCTCTTAAACTCACTCACCTGTGAGGTGCTTTGTTGTACACTGTGCCTGCTGGACAGATGCTGTGGAAAAAAAAGTAAAAAGGGAGTCAAAATAGTTTTTCTTTAGCTTTAAATGTTGATCCAAGTAACTCTGCCCATTTCTGTGCAGTACTTCTTGCTACATTATAATGGTAGTTGAAAAGCATTTTCAAATGTGGTGCATTTCAATAATACTAGAGATTAGGGGCCAGATGTACGAGCATTTTGTTTTGCAACTCGCAATTTGTGATTTTTTGGGAATCGCAAATTGCCAGTCGCAAAACAAAATGTACAACAGTGTCAAGCACACTGTTTGCGATTCGCAAATGGGTTGCAAGGGACATGCCTCATCAATATTCACGAGGCAGGTCTCAAATTGCAACCCATTTGTGAATGGCCACACTCACAGGGATGGTGGCCTGCTGGGGTCAGCAGACCACCATGTCTGTGACTGCTTTTTAAATAAAGCAGTTTTTTTTTAATGGATCCCGTTTTCCTTTGAGGAAAACGGGATGAATTTCAGAAATAAAAATGAAACGTTTTGGTTTCATTTCTTAAGAGTAGGCAGTGGTCTGTGAGACCACTGCCTGCTCTGAAAACATTTTCGCACCCCCATTTACAAAGGACTTGGGGACCCCGTCTCGTTTGTGAATGAGTTACCATCAATTTGAAATTGGTGGTAACTGCAAATGTTTTGTGACCGCATTCACGGTCACAAAACAATCATACATGAGCCAGCAAGTCGCAATTTGGAACGGATGCCCTTGGAAATCCCCTTCCTAATTGAGGGTCATAATCCCTATTTTGTGATTCGGTAAGTGGATACCAACTCACAAAATAGGGATGGTACATCCTTCATGGCCTTTTTGCGTTCGCCAAAGGTGATTTTTGCATTTTGAGACCGCAAAATAGCTTTGTACATCTGGCCCTAGATCATTAGAATAAGATTACAACAGAGTGATACATTTGCTCTCTCATTATTGTGTTCACCCTCCACCCAACTTTTTCTGTTATTAACTATTTGGTTATCATATTCACAGTATTTTAAGTACTGCCTCTCAAATACATTAAATTCAGAACTTACAGTTCTATAGAGAGGAACATGTCCTCATTTTGCACATTAGGAAAGAGAAGCCACTTGCGATCCAGGACGGTCTGTGAGTGGTCGTGAGCAACACAGAATGTTGTGATTTTTATTTTGTCTGATGCCTTAGAATGAATCAGACAACCTGTTGGCGGCCTTTACATATAAATCCTCCTTTGTGAGGCTGATAATACTGCATGTTTGTGAAATATGAAGCACTCACAATATGCTGTTGATATTGGTAAGAGAGATATCTCTTCTATTGCACAAGGACGCAGCAGTCTTGACAACTTACAGCAATGATCAATGATGCCTGTGGGAGCTAGCGTGCTCTTTGCGGTGTGTGAAATGTGTGCAATTTGCTCTTGTGAAGTTATGGAAAATTCAGAAAAATTAAATGAAATTAGGTAAAATGCTAAACTGGCATTCAACACTGTATTTTAGATTAAAATGCTTCAAAAACAAAGACGATGTTTTAAATGAAAAAAAGCACACAAATCACAGGTGCCAAAAACAACAGCCGCTCGCTTTATGGTTGCTTGCGTTGTTACTGTGCTAAAATTTGGCAGAAATGGCGTCATTTTGGGATTCTTGCTTACCCAGCTGAATGCTTATTAATTCCATTGGCTGAAATGCTCCTACTAGATATGTTATACCACAGGCGGAGCTCACGGAGTTTCATTCCGTGGAGGTACATAAAAACTCCATGGAGTTCCGCTGATAGGCAGGAAATATGCCTGTTGTGCTGAACGAGATGCCATTTAGTGCCAGTAGCACCAGCAGCACTGAAAAATCAGCGCAAACAACACCATGCAGTGCACAAGAGCATGCACCAATTTTAGTTGATTTTGCTGCCATTCAAGTTGAAAATAGAGTAGAGTGGCAGCAAATCTACTCAATAAGCAGCCTCTGACCACAGCTGCCAGCGACTGCCTGCATTAGTAAATAGTGCTAGAGTATGCCATATATTGCTCACATTTCCGGAGCCTCACAGGAAAAAATTCTGCAATATAGCGATTGGCAGGATTTGTCTGATACTTTGTGTTACAAGAGTAACATGGAATCACCAAATTGTGCTAATTACACAGGAGGAATGAAACATTCCACCCAGCCCTAGTTAATCCCAGCAATACTTATCAACATGATGAATATCTAAAGCTGTATTCCCAAACTGACTAGGTTATACCACTGACTCCAAACCGTGTGCTTAGGTCCTTACCGTTGCTCAGTGCTTTAAATGGAAAAATAGAAGTGCAGGTACTCTGTGATAGAGTACCTGCTTGTTTCCGAGAAGTGCCGGTACTCTCCAATTAAAAGTATTACGTATATCTTGAGATATGCCGGTACTCTCCCTCTCAAAATAAAAAAGTGCCGGTACTCAGTACCGGTGAGTACCGGCCCATTTAAAGCACTGCCGTTGCTCTTATCAACAGATCACCATTGCTTTGTGTACCAAGGGAAAGGGTCACAGGAGAGAGGCAGCTCCTGGCAGGAAATAAAGGTCAGTGCTATTTTATAATTGGCAGGAAGTGTGATGTGTGATCCTATTCATCACAAGCCAATTGTCTCAGGTTTTGGGTTCTAGACTAGGAAAAGGCTACGTTCTATTAACTTGGTTGCTTAAAAATGACACCGACAACATTTGTACTTTGCTTTATAGAATGACACAGTTTTCCCACTGAGCACTACTGAAGTATTGGATTGAAATGATCTTTCTGACTCCAAGGACAAAGAAACAGAACAGATCTCTATTCTGCAGCAGTGTCATCTCCAGGGCTGATCACTAATCTGAGAATTGGGAATACCTGAATCCTGATGCAGCCCCAGGAATAAGTGTACCCTGGGGGACCTCAAAAGAACAAGGGAGTCAGAGAAACATGTACGGAAGGTTTATGAAAGCGAAGGGATGCCACACTCTAACCCATGTGTCTGTGTTTAGCAGGAGAAAGAGAATTGTTGTTATAAGACAAAGAGCCTGAGGTGCTCTGTCTGAATTGTGAGATTGCAAAGACCTTAAATGACTTCAGTGAGAGGAATGCAATGATCACTCGCCATCTCCAGAGCAAAAACTTTCCTAACCAAGACCATTCAGAACCCATAGAGAGAGAAAGAGAGAGTGGACAGATGAGGAAATACAGTTGGTAGATAGAGGAAGGGTAAACAGAAACAGGGGGAAAGAGTGAGAGAAAGAGAGAGAAGGGGAGGGAGGGAAAAATACTATGGGAAAAGAAATTGAGAAAGGCAGGGAGAGGGAGATCCACTAATTTCTGAAAAGGTAATTAGAAAAGACCTTCACATAGCACCTGACAGACCTTCAAAGAGAATGCTAGCGCATCTTCACACAACCTTCAAGAGATCCTCAAATATCACCAAACAGACTCACGTAATCCGGCAGACCCATTCATAAATGCAAAAAGATAGTCACAGAGTTCACAATCCTTGTTCACCTTTCGACAGCCTAGCATGGCCTGGTGTATGGGCTGTTTTTAGGCTGTTTGTGGGCCTGGTTTATGGTCTGGTGGGTCGGTTTTTTATGTTGACTTGTTTTTCAACATTGCCCGCAGCAAGATAAAATGCAGTCCCCTATATCTTGAAAAAAAACTGTACAGCTTGGCTTTACAATTTTAAAACTGCCCTGATTTGCAAATCTGGGCAACTTTTTATGTTCTGGCTTGACAGCGCAGCAGTCTCCAAACATTTATGTGAGAGTAACCAGGAAAGAGACTTTTGCTCCACCCACATATTGGGGGACAGGAGTATATGTTTTGATTGGGCTTAATTTGTGTGCTTCCACAAAAAGTCCTTGCCCTCCACACAGCTGGGACCATTTTGTTTATTTATCCGACGGCCTGAGCTTGAACTTTTAGAGACACACACATGACACTGTAATGCTATTAAAGCGTCTTAGATAACTAGATCATTTATGGTGTTTCACTGGCAGCAGCACAGATGGCAAGAAGGCAGCCATTAACCTACATGGATGCTTAGGTTTCACTTGACAGCGCAACTGTCATCTGCCCTTTTAACCTACACCACTATTATTGTAGAGTGCTTTGATTCCACATAAGTACATATCCATTCCTTTATAATAATTTGTAATACTTCTCACCACCATACAGTATTCTTTTAAACCCTGACCTGATTCACTAGTACCGGCCTCTTTTAATTTGGTGCCCAGGCCTAATGTCTGTGCAGTGTGACCCTGGCTCCTATTCCCTAAAACAGAACCTTGCACACTGCTCAAAAGACACTACAACATCCACCCATGAATGTCAATTCATCAAAATGCCACAGGTAGCGGAGGTGACATCATTTAACCTTTACTGTAACTCACACACGCATGCTCACAAATACACACACTTTTACACATAAAACACTCGTTTTCACATAACCTCATGATCACCCGCAAGCGTGCGCACAACATACATTTAAAACCATTTTTTACTTAGCTGCCACGGAGGGCCATATTATAGCAAATTGTAATTCATTCTTTATTACACTAATTGTGAATAATAAAATATTATTCACTTTTATTGTTAAAAGGATTGACAAAAACAAGGCTAGGGAGTTGCCCTTGTCTGCCTGTCACTGATTTTGCCATCTCCGAGGCCAGGGGTCGAAAGAGAGTGCCATGGGGTCACAAGGGGCAAGCCGGGGGTCATAGTTGCGACTCCTGGCGACCCCTAAACGCAGTCTATGCAGACCCCCCATCATTAACTCGCAGTTCTTAACTTGCCTTCATATAGCTTCCACCACTCTTTTAGACCCTCATGGCAGAACTACTGCAGCCTGACATCTACCCCAACAGACCCTCACAAAGACAACAGAACCAAATAGAGCTTGCAGAAGTTCACACAAACAGCAACCCATATACACTTTGTCTTAGCTCTAATCAGCCCCCTACTTCCCTCCCACAACCTTTGTGCCTCACCTCTCCTTTTCACAGATACCTCCAGGCTCCACTGTTCACGGGGCTGGATGCCACCTGGTGTTTGGACCTTTACACATGCGTATAACGTATTACATACCAGGTAAGGGAACTTAGCAGCTTTGCACTGACAGCCAGGCGTGTAGCTTGCCTGTGCTGGACATGTAAAGTGCTACTTAAGTGCAGAACGCTCACCGTCGAATAAACACTGATGCTGTCTGACCCTTTAAGCATCCTATTAGTGGACAAATAATGACTACAAATGCATGTATCCTTCACGTACCTTACTAAAACTGACTTGAAATGTATTTAGCTAGTATGACTGCTTTTGACCTGCTGCTGTCCTCTACTGTGTATACGATCACAGGCTACACTACTGTATCACTGCTGACCTCAAATGTATATACCTGGCTTACATTTTTTTTTAGCCCGTCATGCAAATAACGACCTCCCGCTGATGTTCCCCACATTTACCAATCATCCAAAGCAGCATTTGTTGAGCAACAGTTTGAAGCCCTCCAGGTTCCATCAGAGCTATATAAAAATAAATAAATAAAATAATAAATACATTGACATTGACGTAAACCACAGTCTGAGTAGCCCTTCGGCTATCACCACAGTCTCAGTGGAAGTCGTAATAGAGTGTGCGGCATGTCTGGTCACGGGCCAAAGGACATTGGAGCCAGCTCACATCCAATTTAAAATGTACTATATTATACAAAATCCAATTTACTTTTACTTCATCAACCCAGACTACCTTGCTGACAAACGTCCTATTCCCGAAAACACTGGAAACCTCATTGTTGTGTGTCTAGAGATCAAGAAATTAAGCAAAGAAAGAGCTAGACGTCACAAATGGTTAGTTTTTGCTAACAGATACTGGAACAGTCTATCTCACATTAATAATGACCTTAATCTTCTCTTAAAGGTGTACATAACAAGGTCTAATTAATCTTGCAATATCTGCAAAACGTGCTATCATTGCCTTCTGCACCTGGAGTCCTGGTCCTGTGTACCAGATATTCTATTTGTATGTATTTTGCACTACACCCTCATCACCTACCGCAAAACCTAAATCAATAAGTAACTCCTTGTTTCTGTGCCATGCACTGTGATTGTGCCCTTCTTGATAATGCATCAGTACGTAGCCACCTCTCACATGTGGCAGTCGGTTGTCCTTCTGGGTGCTGTCTTCTCTGTCCAATGCTGTCCAATAAACTGAAATATGGCTGTCTTTAAAAGCCCCAACAGTCCCCTCCTATTTGAATACCTGAGGGAATAGTTATTTTTCCTACGTGCGAAGGCTCTCAACCCCTTCAATCACACTGAACACCCATGAGGCTGTCTGTAGCATCACCTACAGTTCTGCGGCCTCATCTTCTCAAGAACAATGAGAAAAATGTGCATGTTGTTTTGCATTTATTTTATAAGTACTTGTATGATGGTGCTTATTTGGGAATAGCTGGGTGGTATAGTTTGAGCTTTGTTTATTTGCATTTTGCTTCTCATGAAGCAAAGGCCTAGTCAATGATTTTACAGACAAAGGATTTCCTGGCCAGCCAACTTCAAGACTCGCTCAAGGCGAACATGGAAAGTGAATGCCAAATTGAGGAACCCAGCAAACATTGCCGATTAGACAATAGAAACTGCATGATTTGGTTGCATATTTTTCCAGAGTTAATTCAGAATACATATCGAATAGTTATATTTATTTTGTTATTTTATATGAACTATCACTACCCAAAAGGGCCTCCTGTGGATGAAAGTAACACATGAAGGGTATCCCCATATATAATACACTCTATTCGTGTTATGTACCTTGAGTTCTGGCACTAGTAGGCAATCGATATAATAATATTTTCCTTTTATGCGAACACCCTTTTTCAAATAATGGGTGGACATATAATAGACATTGAGCTGTTAGTAGCTGCTGTGTTATCCTATAATTGTGTGCATTAGAGGCTACTAACATCAACAGTGTCAATTATTGTTATGTCAACAAGGTCATGGGATATCACACTCTAAAGGAATTAAGTGTCAAAAATCATATGATGTCACTTCTTATGCTGGGCTCGGGGCAAAGGTTGGGTGTGTGATGTCACTTCTTCTACCACTGGCATTTTGATGAAGCGACGTGTGCGAAGCTTTCTTCTGTAAATGACCACACTTCAACCATTCCTTCAGTAGAGTAGTTTGCAATCCATGCCCTTGAGCAAGTATGAAAATGACACCTTGAACTGTTCTTGTGGGAGTAAAATACAGAAAATATCAGGGTAATAGGCCCCTCAGGGTTCTGGGCCCAGCTGCCACTGAAACTGCTGCATCAATGGTTGCTACACCCCTGCATAGTTCTCCCACATTCCCACACTAAACACAACTCAGATCACCATTACAAGTTTCTTGTTATTCTCAGTTCAGGATTTGGAATTAGGAATTTCTCAGGAAAACCTGCAACTTCAGGATTTTTCATGAACATATTTAGACAGTGATAATGTGGTAGTCAAAAACCTGCTGAAAGCCAAACACAAATTCCTCCATATCCTATAGGTGAGAGCCTGTAAAGGCCTAGTAAAACTGCACCTGATAATTACTGCTTCACTGCAATATTGGTAATTGCAGAAACTGAATTGATGTAAGGTTTGCACTGTAGGACCCCTAGTGAGTACCAAGGACTTTACTGACTTCAATCACCTTTCGGGCTTCCCAAACCTCTTTCTCTATCTATATCAGGTATCGTAGAGATAATAATGGCCCTCAGTCCTCTAAGGGTCCCAAAAAGATACTCTATATCCAACTATCTCACCCTCAGCTTCGCCATCTAGTAGACAAACCAGTATTTCTCCAGACTAGAACTTTACCTTGATAGTTTTCAGAAGCTGTCTTTTATGCACTGTCTCCAGCACCACACAAGAATAATTGGATATTTTTCCCATTGTATGAAGAAAACACCTCTTTTTGCATAATCATCTCAATTTTTTTGTACTGATGCTGCTTTTTTTTTTTACTTGGTGCACTGGGACGCTGCTTGTGCTCTGACCTCCAAACACCTGTCAAAATTGGCTATACTCCTAATTGGCATATTTAACTAACTTGCAAGTCTATAGAACATGGTACAAAGTGTGCCCCGGAGTGTACATTAAATGCCACTAGTTGATTGCAGCTCACATTGAGTCACCACTAGAGTGAAAGTGCAAAACATGTCTGTAAGCCTACCGCTGCAGCCTGTCTGTGCAGCTTTATAACTGTTAATTCAAAGTGACACAATAAGCCCTTTTGAGAGACAGAAATCCCCTTTTTAAACATGAATAAGTCACTAAGCAGTCCTTAAATGCCTGTAAGGCAAGGTGCGTGATATTTAAAAGTAGAACATGTACAATTAAACATGACTTTACAGGGACAAGGCCATATAAGCTATTTTCACTGTGGCAGGGTTAGCTGTTTAATAGGAAAGCAGTGGGATATAATATTAAAATTAATAATATTTTCTCTGCCTAGGCAACAGCTACAAAGTTAATTCTTGGACTTTTCAAAATTGTTGTTACAAGCCCAATGCAATGATAAAGTTGGAGTTGTACTAAATATTTTACAAAAGGCACTTTAAAAGATCACCTTTTACCTGTCTAGAGCTTCTAAAAGCCCATTGGCCTGAGCTTCCAACTGTTACCCAGGAGCTGAATAGCCCCTTGATAAGTTGTGAACTTGATCCCAGAGCTGCGACAAAGGCATAGGTGTGGGGAGGTGTTCTGTCCCTCTGACAGGATGACCACCTGGGAAGTGTCCGGGAACTTCATTAACTTCAAGAGGCCTACTCAGGAGGCCTACTCAGTCAGAGGCAGCTAGGCCTGTCCCCTCATTTGTCCATATTTTCAGCCAGGCACCAATCTCATAGGAGAGGAGGTGTCCCCAGAACCAGTTTTGAGTGACTACAAGGGATTGGTTGTTCATTTCCCTGGCCACACTTCTAGGGTGGGCAAAGGAAGTCTGCACAGGGGAAGAAAGCTTCTGCCATGCTGTGTTTAAGTAGAGGGTGGCATCATAGGATTGCTGCACTAGTGCACAAAAGGAGGACTACAGAAACAAGCTGAGAGAAGCCCCTTTCCTAATGAGCCCAGCTGACAACCAGACTTGCCCTGGACCCTGCTGGTTGCTTCTGCTTGAATGTGACTCGAAATCCGAATGCTGTTCCTAAGTTGCTGGGACACTTGATTGTGTAAAGGTGTACCCTTAACTCCCTGACAAACCTGGGATTTAGAGACATTTTGACTCCAAAGACCATTGGGGGATTGGGACAAACCTACCAAGTCAAAATTTCAATGGTACGTTGCCACTGAGCCAAAGATTCAGGTTGCTCCCCTCTGAGCTTTTCTGCAGTAGCAAATCTGTTTCAGTGAGACATTGCAGAGAGGCTCCCTGGCCATATACTCTTAGGCTACAGCTTTCAGCCTTGCCATGCTGGAGGAATCCGAGGTAAAAAAAAAGTGACTATGTCCGAAGGTTGATATCTTCACCAGGTAAAGGCACCAAAAATATCTAGCTAGCAAGGGACCTTCCTGGGGCACAAATCGCATCAGATCTCGTGGACACCATTTTGGGAAGCTGAGGAATATGGACTTCCAGTTTAGAGACGTAAAACGTCTGACCAGGAGGAACCTTGCTTCTCTATCCAATCCATGTTTCATCCCGGTCAGCCTTAAATCATGCCTAGGTCCTGGTCAAGTGCAACTAGATCACTGCAGTGGCTGCTTAATGGTTTTTGGAGCTATTTTTATTTTAAACTTTAAAAATACACATCTCAGGTTCCCCTAATTTGATTTTTGTTGTTTGGTGTCATTTTATTAATTCAATTATGTTCTAATTTTATAAATTGGAGTTGGATTTTTATTGTGTTGTGTTTGCAACTTTTTAGTTTTTTTTGGTACATCCAAATTCTTTGTACATTTTCCTGGGTTAAGCCTGTCTACTCTGTGCCATAGCAACCAAGGGTTGAGCTCTGGTTTAAATGATTGAAACTTTAAGTGGACCTAACAACAACAGTGACACTAATATTTGTGGTGGGCATCCAAAACTAAAAATTGCTTTTTCTCACCAGTCATGAGTAAGGCCCACTACTTTTAATATCAGCTTGGAAGATTTACTTATATTTCCGGTTAGTGAGACCCATGATGATGGTTAGTCCTAAGCCTAAAACAACAGTTGTCTTCACCCTCTCATCTTCACAGAGAGCACGTGACAAAGCCTAGAAAGTCATTTTATGCATCTATCTCAAGTGAGTCCGTAAGCTAACTGACTATAAAGAAACATGATTCTCCATCCTCCATGTCTGGTGGGAGCTAATTATTCCCACTTGCTTTACTCTAATTTTGTTTTAGAACACATCAGCAATAGGAGCAGGTGACTTATTCTCCATAAGGACTGCCTGCATTTTGGCATTTGCCACAGAGAATTTGCTTTAAGTTTCTGCTGTTGCTTCTCAAGCTCCCTTTTCCTTCCCTCTATGGTTTATTTCACTCTCCGCAAAAACACTTCTTATTCAGTTTGTCCAGTTTGTTATTAATCTCGGAAACTGGCTGTTCAGTGTAGGTGATGTTTCTTACCCTGGTCATTCCCTTCACTTCACATACAGGATTAAAGAAAAGAGGAAGAACTCCCTTATCTTTCCTCCTGTTCTGTAGATGACCATCTCTTCCTCGCATTTTCACACTACCTCGCCTCAGATTTCTACTTCTCATTCCTCTCTCATTACAGCTCAATCCACATTCTTTCTATGGCATGTAGCACATTTCTGTGTTCCTGTAGGACTAATTTGCCCTTACTGGTAAAATATTCATTATGGCAGCTGTATTCACAATGTTATGTGCCATTAGTGCCAGTTTTATGTCAAAGGAGCCTGCTTTCTTCAGAACACACCGCTCGGCAGTGAATGGCTGTAAAATGGATGTTGTAAATGACATATTCATCCACTGCACTCATCCTAGGAGGTTCTGGATGGCAGCATTGCCTGTCACATTGATTTTTCTTTCTATAGGACACTGAAACTCATACAATTCTGATGAATCTAGAACTATTTAGTTTCCGGCTGACACATGCAGATCATGTATGGCACCCATGAAAAAGTACCTCATCACCCTCTGTAATGTCGAGTCAACCTTTAATTCCCCTTGCAACCCTCTCCCACACCACACTGAATTGATGCACCCCAAGGCACATCATTTGCACCAGAAAAGAAAGTCAGGTATTTGTGACACCCATCTGCCTCACCTGGAAATGAACATCATCAACTCACTGCCAGTGTTCATCTTAAGCAAGCCATCCTGCTCACCTACACCTCAATCCAATACTCTATCAACTTCATGCTGGAGGCTCACAGACTTGGCATCCTCCCTCTCCCTTGTATACTCCTTGACCTCCCTTTCATTGCAGACATCATGGTTGGAGGAATAAGTAACATAATGTGTATTTGTAAAGCGCACGTTCACCCACAAGGGTACCTTGGCGGTGAATAACAGATGTTTATTGTGACCCAACTCAGTGGTACTCATTTTATCAACCTCAAAAGGATGAAAGGCTGAGTGGTCCCACTGGGACTCACACCTATGACCATGAGGTCAAACACAGACCCCCTACAGTGGACGCATTAGTCTACTAAGCCACCAGACCCAGAAATGCTGTGGTAGAGTGCTAGCCTTGGGATGTGGAAATTCTACACAGAGAGAAAGAAAGAAACATCTGAGCTGCCTGGGGGGGGGGAGGGTTTACTCCAACAAATGTGACGGATAGTCTATCTGCCGTATTACAAGTGCCATTGGATATAATGCACTTATAATGCAGTGGGTGGGGTATCAATCATGTTTGTGACTGAGTAACCAGTCCAAATCAGGCCTTATGTTTCTTAATGTAGCAGTGGATAGGGACTTCTACAAGGAAGACATTGTGAGATAGACTTACTCACCATATGCCCCATTCACCAGGGTGGCTGATCGATCCCTATAGGGAAGAGATGTGCTGGCCATGCCTTACAAGTGTGCGTCAGTCCTAGCAATTCGTACAAATTGTTCTCTTGTTGAAGTCTCACCTTCTTCGCACTCCATCATGTCATTGCGTGGTTTTGGGGGGCTGCTATCTGGCATTATCTCTGTACCAAGCACCTTTTCACAGGGAGTTTCATTGTCAGTTGTATACAATGGGCTGTGCCACTGTGTAGCTGTGTTGTGCCTGGGCACATAAATTATTGAAGTTAGTTTGCTCTGTGTCTCTCTGGAAGGCATTTGTGCCTCAGTTGTAAAACATTTTCACATAGGGCATCATTCCTATGCAAGGATGGTGATGTAGTTAATTTTGGAAGCTGTCACCTGTCTTTTTTCCGGATCTTTGCGGCTGAAGTCAGCTGGTGTTCGCTGGTTATGAAGCTGAAGACATTGATGGTGTCTTCTGCGACAAACATTGTCACATGCTGCATCCCAAATAGTGTATTATTGCACTAGTTACGGAAGTGCATGTAGGGATCATTTGTGGAGTAAAGATCAGAAATTCCAATGGCTATTGCCTGCTGCTTGAATCAGGACTGGTGAAAGGGGTCCTGGTGGAGCTGATGGTTCTGAAGGATCTTGTCCCTGCACGGCAGCATGTCCTGGTACATAGCTTGGTTGTTCTGGTTTAAAAGAGTGAATTGCATTTGTCTAGTTTTGTGGGTAGACTGGAGTTTCAGTTCACTTGGCCTGGGATGGATGTGGAATCGATGCACATTCTAATTACATCACAAACTGTGTTGCAGCGTTTTACAGTGCATGAAAGAAGGCTGCTGCAGATGCTTGGATTGTACTGAAATGAAACATTCTGAGTGTACAAACGTTAAGTGTCCCTTCCCCACCTGGGCAGTAGGGTTTTATTTATATAGGTATGGGTAGATCAAGATCTTGGAGAATGCCAGATTGCATTTAGCTAGTACCTTCATAGTAGGCTTGGTGGGGGGGCCTTTGGTAATCTAGATGGAGAATAGTAACTGGATAGACAATGTGGCTTGGCTATTGGATTGATTTGATGTGTGGAGGACTTGGTAATAGATGAATCCCTGTGTAGTGCATCTTCATTAAACTGCAACTGGCCAAGCTGTGTGTCATGGTTTTCTTTGAGTCTTCTATCTTGCCTCCGCTTCTGTGCCTTTGTGTTGTTTATAAAGCATAAGGAGCATTATGTCAAGATTTTACTTTTTATTGTTTCTGTTTACTTGCTTGGGTGACAATGAGCATGTTGTGTGAATGAAATTGTATCTTGTCCTTGACTACTTAACCATGTCTTAGATGTTACTAACAGCTCATGTTCAATGACTTTTGTACATGCGTATGTCTGTGACTGCAGGGGTAAGGTGTTATTTTGGCGGGATTCTAAGACGTGGGGCTGTGCTGCCTTTTTATGTCAATATTCTATGTAATGAACAGTATTCCGCAAATAAACTGTGTTTTGTCCTTATGAGCTGGTCTGACAGGTCAGTGTGTGGACTGTATTCTGCTGTATGTGGGCCTGTTGTGTGGTCTGCTGGGCCAGAATTGACTATTAATTTCCATGATATTAAAACAAACATTGCCTTCAGCAAGCCTACATCCTTGAAGTCTTCCATATCTTGCAAAACACTTATGCAGCATGTCTTGACACGTTCATAACTACCCCAGTTTGCAAACATGGATCACTTTCTTTTTTTTGCTATCTGATTCAGAGTGGAGGACACTTTTATTTTGGTGCCCAGGACTATTTTCTGTCCCCTGACTGCTCCTGTCTAGAAGATCTCATGCTACAACAAACACACACATACACCCAAACACACACACACACACACACACCAGCACACAGACACCTGAGTCCCCACAAGGATAGTAACACAACGTCACCACACACAAACACACACAAACACACAAATGCGCGCACAGACACAGATAATAATGAGTGTTAATTTCCATATTAAAAAAAACATTGCCTGCAGCAAGCTCACATACATGAAGTCTTCCATATCTTGCAAAACACATATACTGCATGGCTTTACACTTTCATAACTACCCCAGTTTGCAAACATGGGCCATTTGTTTTGCTATCTGATTCAATAATAGAGGCCATTTTTATTTTGGTGCCCAGGACTATTTTCTGTCCCCTGACTGCTCCTGTCTCTAGAAGATCTCAGGCTACAAACACACACACACATCCACACACACAACCACTCATACACACCATCGCACATGTACACACACACACCTGAGTACCCAAAACGATTGTAACACAACTCTCAGACACACACCGCACACACACAGATAAGTAATTACATAAATGTACACATACAGTAAGAAGAGTGGGCTTTCGATAAACTTTTGGATAGTGGCTTTTTTTTCTGACTTGCCATTTGTTGTGTAGGCCGTTCCCAAAGCCAGGACATTTTTGTGGAAAGGAAGGTTAAATATGGTTTTAAGTAGACCCCCTCGTAACTCTTCATCTTTTCCAATCACACCAATCCGATATTTGTGCTCCTTGTGCATCACACCCATCATCCCAATGCAGGATGATGCCCTCTCTGCCAGCGCCACTTTCCCCCTCTCATCCCTTGGCCGCTGCTATTAGGGTTAGCTTGCTTTTAGTTTGGCTTTGGCAATGCTTGTTGAATTGCAATTAACAAGCACTGACAAAGCAGCCATACGAGCGAGGCGATGTCAGCTTAGTTGCCATGAATACATTAATAATATGTTGTCATTTCAACTACGAAAGATTTCTGAAGGTTGCTCTTGGACTCCTGGGTAGAAGAGCAACTGTATGTCCAATAAAGCTGAGCCTAACCACTTAATATTATTTTATTACCATGGAGAGGTACAGAATTCTGTTTAAATTCGGAAAACAGATTCACAGACATTAGGACTATGATTATCGAACGTTTATACTTTGTTTTATGCCGATTAAAATATGTTTTGCAGTGTATGACATTAATGAGTGCTTGGTTAGTTTCGGGGTTTGTAAAGTGAAGTATTTACGAAAGATTGAAAACGCTGTAATGGAGTAAATTCAGCTTGGAGACCTCATGTTTTTATGGCCTTGTAATTTATTAGGTATTGGGCATACAGATTACAAGTAGAAGTAAATAGAATTGGTTGTCTGGCTGCTTTTACCTGAGTAAAAAAAACAGCAATTCATTGACACAGTGGCTAAGTTTGAATTCCTATATTTTGAAGCACGATTTAGCTTTTTCAGGAGATATATTAGATAGGTCTGGAAATTACAACCTTATCTTTAAAGGTCCTATTGGGAAAAGTAAGATCGATTTTATATTATTACAGCAGAATATCCATCTTTCTTCCTTGATTATAAAATCATTCCCAGGTGCAACAGTGATCATAATCCCCTCCCTATTCAGCTAAACTGTCAACTCGGAAATAAGACAGAGAAGCTAGTCCAGGAGTTACACCTTTTCAAAAACATAATGGGTTACAATAGAAATGGGCAACAATAAACCCTGTTAGCATTTAATAATTTAATTTTAAAAGAGAGTTTGCAGTCAGTTCTAACTTGTCTGAGAGACGATTAGCACCTGTAGACCTATTAGCAGGGTTCAATAATGTATGTAGAACAGTGGCAAATCACGCATCAATTACTAAAGGGGGTGGTGTTTGCAAACTCCATGGCTGGTTTAAGAATGCCTGCACCGGCGCTCAAAACGTTTAAAAACAACCCTGAAGGCTGTCCCCCGTATTGAAGAACATGTACAAACAGTGAGAGCAGATTACTGCATGGTTTTAGAAGATAGGAAAAGAGAAATTAGAACTAAAGCCTGGGACGACATCATCTGTGTTGCAAACACGGGAGACTCTGTGAAACTCTGGACAGTAGTGAATCATAGTTTTTTCACTGACTCAGAGGCTCCCAGGGTAGAATGTTTAAATACAGCAAATGAATGGGTGTCTCACTACACACGTGCTTTCCAAGACACTATTACTTCACATTCCACAAACCCTATGAATAAAGCAACAATGCATGCCGAGGGTAGCAGTGGTGATATGCACCTTGAGCTGAGTGAAGTTAAGATGGCTATTGAACAGAGTACCTCAGAGAAAGCAGCAGGGCCGTACGGGGCTCCCATTGACTTTTTAAAAATCAAATATAGCACTTTTGGCACCCTGGTAACTAATGTCTCGAGGTGCGTAGTTGCTGGTTATTGTCCGTCTCATGGAGGACAGCAACAATTGTCTCCATTTTCAAGAAAAGTGATAGATCCTGACCATCCTGGTATAGACCTATCTCTTTCATAGACTCCAGTGCAAAAATACTGGGGAGAGTTATCTTTTCACGCCTTGAAACCTGGGCCACTGAAAACAACATTTTATTACAAGCACAATTTGGCTTCTGGGATGGCATTGGGACAGTTGAGCAGGCCTTAAACCTCTAGCTTATTGCTGGAAAGTACGTCCTAGCTTAAAAGGCATCTTACATATGACTTTTATAGATCTCACTAGGACCTTTGACTTGGTGAACAGGGCAGATTATGAAAAACATGGGTATGGACAAAGACCAGGACATTTTACACTTAACTAAGCCTTTTCACCAGGACCTTCGAATTTCGATCCGATACAGTCAACAGGATGAGACGACAACTAACATTAGCTCAAAGAGAGGAGTGAGAAAGGAGTGCATTTTGGCCCCTTTCTTATTTCTTTTTTTACATCAATGCAGCCAGTAAACACCTAATAGACAGAGGCATGCCTAAAATGGAGGATTATCATATTCCATATTATGCACACTGGGAACGTGTACAGACTTTATTGGATTCATTCCTATCTTTCATGCTTCCCTTGATCTAAAAATAAACCTGGCTAAAACACATACTATGACTTGCAGGAATTTGTGTACAAAAGCCAAGACATTCTTCATGGGGAGAAGATGCATAGAGAAGTTAAATTCCTTTAATTATTTGGGTATTACTGTTAGTACAACTCTTGGTTTGGAATACCCTCGTCTCAGCAAAAACTCAACTACAGGGAAGGAATACAGAGCCAATCTTTAGGTTTGCCAGGAAATTGAAAATAAACCCATTGCTGAGATGCTTAGTTTATATATGAGTTAGTGTGTATTTACTGGGCTCTACAGGGCAGGTGTCTGGGGTTATGGAGTTGCTCATTCCCTCCAGCATTCAGAAAACGTCTTTGTCTGCATATTACTGGGGGTACCCAAATGTACAGCTACCATCCTTGTTCATGAGGAACTTTGACTCCCCTACATTGAGGATCAAATAAAGCTAGTCTCGCTTTTGCTCTGGATTAGGTGCTGGGTAAATCCAGATGCAACTCTGGTTAGGTCATATCTACTTGACTAGATATCCTTAGACGGTGTCAATGACATCCCATAGATTGCCTACATATGGAAAACGTTTAAGGATATAGACATGGCGGACGATGCTACAAACCCTCAGGCATGCAATTCGAACACTAAAGAGCTGAAAAAGTCTGTGTTTTTAGAGAGATGTAGGGAGTCTAGGTTAGAAGGCAGTCTAGATAAGAAAACTTTAGTAAACTGTGTGTTGGTATGCACAACCAGTTCCCTAGAACCATCTCTAACCTAGATAGAAAAATCATATAATCTGTATCTTTTAACTCTGTTCAGATTGAACAGAATACATTATAAGGTAGCCTTCCCCCTGCAGGAAACATGTTAAGGCACACTTCCCTCATGTAGCTGTAACAATACCTCTAAGCAGAGTATGAGACATTTTATTTTATTCTGCCCATTATTTACCATCCCAAGACAGTCATTTTTAATTCCAATATGCGGTTGTTGTAGGGTGAGAACCCCTAACTTGGGCTTAGAGCTCTTGCAAAAACTGTCAACTCAGGAACTTTGTTTTATTGTTTTACACTTCCTCATAAAGGCTATGATATTAGAAAAATGTTATGAAGATATTTTGATGGAGCCAACGTACAGTGTCAGCTTTTTCTTCTTGGCCTATGTGTTGTTATTGAATATTTACTGTTTTTAATCCTTTTTGCAGCCTATATTGTGATGTTTTTTGTGTGTTTATGATATTTGTACGTATTTATTGCCTTGTTGCTTTTATGGCAAACCTTGTTGAATAAAGTATTTTAATTGATTGACTGATTGATAGCTAGTCATCTTTTGCGAAGGGCTTTCCACAACACGGGTACACATAGCATCACCTTTATAGTATCCTTTGATCAGTGTGAACTGGAAACAAAATACTTTTTTGAAAATTTTCAGATCATGCAGCAGACGATGTGGCAAATCCATAATTATGCAGGAAACCGCTATTGCCGCAGAATCACATAGTTCTAGTAGCCCTCACCATAACTTAACACAATATTGTGTTACTCTTGTCTTTGACAATCTTTCTTCTTCCTTGCTCCCTACTACTCTCTCGTCCTTTCTTTCACTACATTCCCATAACTGAATGAATGAATATTACTTATAGAGAGAAGCAAATACACTAAACAAGCATTGGCAGAGCCATTAGGTCTGGTTTATGAACAAAAGTGCCTTTTGTCTCATTGAAAGGTTAAGGCTCTCCAAAATGTCATCATAAATTCACTTGTCACTCATCTATCCACTCATGCATCCATTTATCAGTCCACTGACTCATTCTTGAATTGACCCTGCAACATAACCACAACAAACACAAAATACACTCAAACTCAACAACATGTGCAAGATAATTTTAAAAAAATACATGTAGAAAAAAGCAAACATGTTGCAACTTAAACATATGGGCCTATGTTTGCAATAATTAATATAAACATACCAGCGGGTGCTCGTTTTTCAAAGCTATTATAACTAGTCTATTGTTGTTTTACATTTCAAGCATGGCAGCCACATTTAGAATCAACATTTAGGTGATCTTGGAATGGTAAAACAACAATACACTATGGATAATAGCATTCCACAATGGGTTCTTGGATTAGAGGAAGTGGCCTTGCAGGATGCAGTGCACCACAGATGAAATGAGCGGCGGGCAAGCAAACCGCCACCACTGCATGGAGAGCAGTAGAGTTATCTTGGGAAACATTAAAATAAACAGAGGAGAAATGAAGAAATGGAAAAGGAACTATAAAAGGAGAAAGATCAACACTAAAGGACTTGCTAACCAGCCATGAAATTGAAGCACGCTCATTTTCAGGTGGATGTACACTGGTGATCCAAAAATGCCAACCATTCACATGTTAACAAGGCAATGACCGATGTGGACTGAACCATTACCCTATGCTATTTGTTGTCATGGGTGGAAGCAACGTATAAATGACACTCGGACAGGTCAATGGCAGAACAAAGCAAACCCAATGTCTGTCTGTCTGTCTATCTATCTATCTATCTATCTATCTATCTATCTATCTATCTATCTATCTATCTATCTATCTAGCTATCCATCTATCTATCTATGGATGTTTGTATTATTTGACTTTTTACATGACAAGTTTTTGGCAGACAGATTAGAAGAAATTGTAGCTAGATTTATTACAGTGCAAATATTCTCCCTCTAGGGTTTGTCAGAGGCAGTAACCACAGCCACATTATTTTCCTACAAACATAACCTATAATATGTTATACAACAAATTACCTATTTGTAGGCTTTAACCCAGAGAAAAAAAAAACATTGTTAACTGTCTTTTGATTATAATAAATGCTTTTCACAATCAATATGTCAAGTCTAATGCGTTTATCATAACTTTTAATAAAGAAATCAGACCTATGGAAGCACAAATATGTTTTCTTAGTCAACTAATCAGGTCTGTAGCCTTTATCAGTGACTTATAATTATAACCAACAGAAACCTCCTGTACTGAAGGGTAAGCTTTTCCACAAGGCAGCTATAGGCATACAATCGATAAATTGCATTATAAACAAAATTACAGTTGTCTAAGTACAATATTATCTCTCTTATGAGGACTTAGCAAGGATTCTGACAGCACAAATCTGCTATACCAAGGTTTGCCAGAGGGAGTAACCTGTACCAAAAGCCTTGCCTACTGCTGTAACCTGTGAGATTCCATGTTATACAATATCTATTTGCAGGCTTTGAAGCAGAGTAACAATCTACCCATAAATGTATTTTGAGTTTAAAATATGCTTTTCACAATCAGTATGTCAGGATTGCAATCAATTTTATAACTTCTTAACCTTTATTATGTGCTTATCACCATAACCAACTCCAACATGCAGTGCTGGTTCATAAGCCTTCCCACAATGCAACCATTTTAAAACTATATAAAAGCACTAATAGTAGAGCCTAATATGGATTACCATTGTACAAATCATCTGTTCGTATGGTTTGTTCAGGTGGGTTACCTACTCCAAAATCCTTGCCTACTAGGGTAATCTGCAAGACTCCATATAACAAAATACCTGCCTACAGGCTTTAGCACAGTTTAATAACAATGCATTTTATTGTCTCTAACACATTATTTCAAGTCAAGTCAAGTCAATCTCTTTATTCGGTCAAATAATTAATCAACCTTAAAAGTACAAATCACAAAACTGTATTAAGATAAAATGTTCATCTAATACATAAATAGCTATAATCAATACTAATTCCATTACCAATCTAGCTGACAATTTCTTATAATAAGTTGTTTAAAACATTTCACGCATACAAATAAAAATCTAAAATCAAAATATCACAACAAATCTACTGCTTATCATCCTTAAGTTATTATTAAAGTGCATAGTTTCTTCTTATAGATAAAGCAGTTAGTAGATAATTTAACACTGCTGCACAATTTTCAATAGTCAATAGACACTGCAAATGGAATAGCCCTTCTTTATATGAGGGAAAACCTTTGTTCAAAAGAATGGGCACAAAAATCTCCATCTTGGACAAACATACAGTGGACAGAACAACATAAAATGCACAGTAGATTGTTCTGTTACCCCATCACAGGGATAGGGTGGTAAAAATGTATGCCACGCCCTGGCCACAGTGAAGGAAAATAGATGGTGTATATTCAGGTTTAATTATCCATGTCAGGTATGGCTCTAAGGCAGACGTTGTACTTATTTGCATGTATTCTATTACTGACAACATATGTATAATGCTCACCAACCTTGACTCCTCAATATTCAACTGATATAACTCAATTACTTTTGCAGTAACTTGTTCAGGATTTTCAAAAAGGTGCCCACAACCCAAATTGTAAAAGACCAGGTTTATATATGAAAGCCAGGGGATTGATATCCTATTTTCTAGACTCACGCAATCAGCCAAAACTTGTCTAGAAAAGGAGCCTTGAGGGGTGCTCCATATTTTAACCCATAAGAGTAAGGGTGCCACTTAATGTGGTCTTCGATATAACCTACTCCCAGTTCAGTATGAGTAATAAAACTAGCAGTATTGCTAGAAGTGGCTAAGAGCGTACATAAAAAACTTTTTTCAGCAATCTGGAGTTTCCCTGCCCCTGTATAGTCCACCCAGTCCATCTCCGTACGTTCCTGTCATTAATCACTCACTCTTTTACAGCTGGACTAGGTCATGTACTGGCTTCTGCCCTAGTCTTTTAAAGAAACTAAATATAGCATCTCTCGCTACCCTCATTTTATGGGCTGTCAGCGATATTAACTTGTTCAATTTCCCATTTAAGTTAAATAAAATCCCTAAATAATTGAACGTTTGAATTTTGACAGTGGGTCTCCACCGCCCAGGCTAAAACCCTTATGCTTGTTATTTATCGTCCATAAGACATTACAAAGGACTTATGATGATTGACATTAAGCTTAAGATTAATAATAAAATTATTAAACCCTTTCAAGAATTTTTGCAGGCCAATAGATGTACGTGCCAATAAGACTGCATCATCCACGTACAAAAACATTGGCACTAGCTGGTTATTTATCTTTGGAACATCTTCAGAACACCAAATTAATGCTTTATCTAGGACATTTATATTTAAAAAAAAGGAAAGGGTGCTAAAATGCAGACCTGCCTAAACATCCTAGCTACTCTAAATGGGACGGTGCAATCTCCACTGCAGGAGTAGCACACTCTAGTAGTGAAGTCCTGATGGAGCCTCCGTATAAGGTCAAGTAACTTTGTGTCTATACCTGCTTGTTTCATCATGTCCCACAAAACTGCTCTGTCAACCATATCAAATACGCAGGAAAGGTCCACGAAGGCGGAATAAAGAACATCCCACTTAGGTGTCACGTATCTACCCAAGATGGGTGTGAGATTTAATGCCTGTTCTGTTGTATCTAAGCCAGGACAAAAACTGTATTGCACAAGACTAAAAAAGGAATTCTCCTCAGCCCAGGACTCTAATTTTCAGAGAATAACCCGGCGCAAGATCTTCATTGATGAGTCCATCAGTGAGATTTGATGATATCACAACGGCAGTTTCAATCACCTTTCTTAAATATAGGGACAAAAAATGATTCCTTCCAAGAAGAAATTGGACCTTCCTCAGCTGCAGCTCTCAAAACATTTGTGATCAAAGGGGCCCAGAGATCTATGTTAGTTTTAAACACATCAACTGGAACCCCATCAGGGCCAGGTGCCTTACCAGAGGTGGCGCTTCTTATTGCATTTGAAACTGAGGCTAAATCCACAAGATATGCCACCCAACTATCTTCACACTCCTGTCCAACTACCTTTACTGCCCCATTTCCCTTATTTCTTAAGTTGAATATTGCGGAAAAATGACTAACCAAGTCCAGTTCAGGAATATGGCACATAATCCCACAGTGCTGGCTATCTGCAATGAAAGGACGGTTTACTATAATCCAGAACAGCCTAGAATATTTTAGCTCAATATCTTTACATAGATCCCCCCATGCTCTCGTTCTAATTTCAGCCTTTCTCTTATTAAGAGCTTGCTTATAATTAGCTCTTGCTAATTAAAAACATTCAACATTACCTGAGATAGTATTTGTGGCCACCTTAAGTGCCTGGAGTGCAACTGAGCAGTTATGGGAATCCCAAGAGTGAACCGGACATTCCTTTGGGGGGGGTTACAGTTAGCCCAGTTGAGATCGACTTGCATAAGCCTACGACATTTTTTAAGATAAACACAGGGTCTTCTAAGGTAGAGAGACAAACAGGAAATTCTATATTATTTTTAGAAATCAAGTTTCCCAAGAATTCTTATGGGTCAATAGCCTCCCATCAGAGCCAAACACCCTTATTCACAGAATAGGAGATTGGAGCCATTTGCCACCCAGGTGTGCTATTAACAGTTTGAAAAGAAAACATTAGGGCAATAGGATAGTGGTCACTAAATGGAAAAGTAAGAACCTAAAAACATGAAAGCAACTCAGGAAATTCTCTGATAGTAATACAAAATCTATCGTTGACCCCCCTCCATCTACCTGTAAAGATGGGTAGATTTTGCTGATTATGCCCCTGAACTTCTGAAGAAAACATTAAATGCAAAGATATCATCAGATGATTGAGGTCTTCCTCATATCCTCTAAAACCTCTATCCTGGGCGTCCGTAACTCCACAGATACGTCCCCCATTCAATTGACATTTGGTGGACTGGGTTGGTAAATGAAGCTTTAAAATTTTGAAACAGGGCCTTGACTCAATAACTTTAACCTTTATTCTCTGAACAGAATTTGCTACAAAAACTGCTAAACCCCTCTTTCCTTTCCCAGTAGCCACTGGGGCATTGGACTAATAAGACCTAAGTCCATTCAAAGCTATCCATTCAGTTGTCAAGAGCCTATGTTTCCTGACAACAAAACATATTATAATTTCCAATAAGGGACAACCATTTCTCATCCTTTAACTTGCTCTGAATTCCTGAAACGTTCCTGGATAAAAAGACAAACCCTGGCCCATCATGTTAGATGCTAACACATTAGAGTTTTCTATCAGACAGACTTGACTCTGACTCATCATATTTGGTACTAACGTCCTTGGATTTTCTATAGAACAGGCTTGAGAGGGTATAAGAGAATCGTGTGTGCCCGTATCAATATCTAGCTTGCTAGGGAACAAATTAAGATTTTCTGTAAGACATGTTTGGCAAGATATAGGAGAATTGTGTGCGCCTGTATCATTGTCTAGCTTGCTGTGGGACCCAATGATTCGCTCTTGGCAAAGTCAATCATTGGTATCCAGGTCACTTAAAACAGAGAAACAGTTTACCAGTGGGAGCAGGGGAAATGGCTGTCTGCTTCTGGGAGTGAGGTGTAAACTAATTTTCTATCTTACGCTATATGGGACTGACTGCAGATGCCTGTAGAAATATCCTAGCGGCACAATCAACATGGGATCAGTTTGTATCATGCCCACCCGTACTTTTGACAAAATATCCCCTGTTGTCATGGGTCTATGGAAATTTACAATCATAGTTTCTCCTGTGTAAGATCTCTCTAAAAGGACCAATACTGCATACTTCCCTAACAAGTGAAATCTTGTTGGCAAGTTTCCATTGAAGGTCTAACCTTAGTTTTAGCCAAAGAGAACCTTTTTCTTAAGGAATGCAGTTGATTCCATATGACCTGCTGGTAGTTGCCATACGTTGGCCAGTATATTTACAAAGGGCATGAGGCTGGGGGAAGGCCAATAACAGCAAGATGTTTCAAACCGCTTGTATTGCACTTCCTTCAAGGCCTCTTATCAGATGCCAAAACTGATGCTCTTTTTTCTATTTATAAAGGCTGCAGGCAGTAGTAATGAGGGGTTGTGTATCCAAGGAGGAGGTTGAGTGAATTTCAGATCGCATGTGGAATTCAGATATAGGGACCACTTCCCAATAATTTCCTCCCCCTTCACAAATATAACTGTTTGAAATAATTGCTTTAGGTTAGCTTCAATTTTAGCTAAATAATCGCAGACTGTGCGGAGTTAGATGTCCAGAAGTTCACTTAACATACTTTCTCAGATTCCAAAAAGTCACAGGGGAGAGGAAAAGTGTGAGCTGGAGTTGACTGCCCACCCAACTCCTATGCCTGCTGCCCTTTGTTCATAGACACCATAAGGAGCCTTTTCCAATGTTTGGTTGGCCTCGTCTAGAAGCGGTACATCTACATGGTTACAATTCCTTTGTTGCGAAAGAGCAGATACTCCCACGCCCTCACCACTGTACCCACTGGGTACCTGCAGCTCAGCAGAAGAATTGGATCCAGGCATTAAAATTGAAAAATACTTGTTACATATTAAACTGCTTAAATCCCAGGTTGTTGACATTGATAGGGAAGACAATGAATAAGGAATCATTAGATTATCTGCTGTTAGGGAGAGGCATTGTTACGCCAGCTATGTCGACTGCCCACAGCAAGAAGTTGTCGATTGTTGAAGCTGAATGCTTTGGTTGTGTTTCTGCCTCCCCTCACATGGCCGCCTTTCTTTTCCCCATATCCTCAAAATGCCTAAACAGCTTAGCTCAGAAATGGTAAAAAACAGCATGAACAGAAATGGGGAGGGCTGGCTTAGTATGGTCTATTTGTTGACATGACAAACAAAGATGTAAAGAGGAGGGGCCTGGCATTTGCTGGGCTAAGATGAGCCCGTCTTGGCCTGGTCTTTGCCTGTGCGCAAGCCCAAGGGCAACTGCACTTTTGAAGCATGTCGGCTCGTCGGGCCGTCCAGATAGAATGGAAGGGTGGGGGATAAAGTCCCACCCCAGCTGCAATGGCCCAGAAAGCATCTCCTGCCAAGTCTGTGCACTTTGTGTCCCATGCTGCGGGAGGGCATCTGCAATTTTGAAGCACATCAGCACGATGGAGCTGCCCAGATAGAATGGAAGGCTGGGGGATGAAGTCCCTATCCCAGCTGCAATGGCCCAGAAAGTATCTCATGCCAAGTCAGTGCACTCTGTATCCCGAGCTCTTTTTTATTGATCACACAGGGTCAGCTGACATTTGCACTCTCAACCTAGAACTAAACATCCATATAGAATACAGTACCACTGGACTCTTAAGCACAAAACTACACTTGAAGTCTTTGGCGGCCTTCCCAGGGGGGCACCAATGCCTCAGTAAATACTTGTAAATCGACATGGCCTGGAGGTGCAACTTAGTTCATTTTTCGCGTTTCCGGGCCATATTCATTTACATGACAGTTGAAGTGCATAAAAAAACTAAGGCAGCTGTGTTTCCAAGACCTGTGGTGTCGAGGTCAATGGCTTGGCTAAAAAAAACAAAATATTCTATAAGTATTTTATTGTATTTTCATGTTCAAAGCACCTGCAATTAAAATAATGCACACAACTAAAAGTGTAAAATGAGGAGTAAAATAAATGTGCATTAAATGAATTGGAGGGAAATGCACTTGTTTGCATTATGAAACTTGATCACTGCAGATGTCTGTATGTGAGACCAGAGAGACACAGAACTTAATCCTGGGTGGCGCAGTGCATAGTAGTGACGTCTGTATTTATAGTGTTATAAGGTGCCACCATGTAACAGACAGGAATGTGAAATATAAGGTATTATTCTAAAATGGTATTACACATTGTTTAAGATAGGCTGCCAAATGATGTTGTATTTGTGATCAGGGTAGCTGGAATTATGCGGCAGGATTTACTAAATTATGTGGCAAGAAAAGGCACATTATGTGGTATAATATGGCACAGTTTTTACTAGTATTAATGTTTATGACATTTTTCCACATTGTAATACTGTCTGAGCAAAGATGTCATCTCATTAGTACCAATTTAACAACCAAATACAGAAATATGCAACTGAAAGATGACCATTACCCTTTGGAAAGAGCTTCCACTGAGCACAAACAGGTCATCACACTTTGGCTACTTTGATCCATTTGAGCAACAACAAAAAAAGCAAAATTGTTTTTGTTAAAATCTGCATATTTTGCTGCAGAAGATGGATTTGGTAAATGCAGCAAATCCATAATTATGCGAAAAAATGCTGTGGCTGCACAATTGCATAATTCCAGTGGCCCAGTGTAAGATAAAACAAGCGCTTTCAAATAACACCTATTAGTAATAGCTAACCAGACTCTTATCTAGAGCAGACATTTTTTTAATAAGTGCATTAAAAGAACACTTTCCAAAACTCAGCATCCTTACATTACCTATGAAAGTGTATTTTTGTCATGATGCATCCAGTGATTCCATTAATTAAATCACTTTAGACACCCTCCTTTAACTGACACTCTTTAGTCCTCACCCTCCCTACGTTGGCATCTGTTTACATGCTGATGCCCTTTCGGGCGAGTTGAGAGGGTGGAAGCCAAAAGGGACATATGCAGAGGCCTGATCGTCCGGACCCGTAAGGTTTCTGGGTAACGGCCCAGGAGAAAGCGTAAAAGAGTGAAATCTATGGATAGCATCAAAGAGTAAGCCCAGAGAAGGTGGCACTATGTGGAATTCAAGTTTTTCTTTTATAAATTACAGCCTCCCCCTTCCACAGAGAGATGCCCTGAAGAAGGTGCTGAGAAATGTGGGCTCATTTTTTTTAAAAGGCCATCACTACCATTAGCACAGCAGGTGCATTGGCACTGGTACAAGGGTGTGAGGGCCCACAGTACCGCAATAATGGGTGTGGCATTTGCACAAAGTGGTGGGAAGCATTTTTCCTTGTTAGCGCTAATGCTCAGATTACAAGAGACGGTGGGATATGGATATTTCCCCCCTTTCTTTTTTAAAGAAAGGGGCAAACAAATTTATTTGGGTCTCAGGCCAAGAAATAATGGCCAATAGAATGAGCAGTAGAGTAGGCATCATTGGTGCTGCAGGTGCAGTGGACCCAGGGGTCTTGAGGTCCAAACTAAAGCCCTATTATGTCTGCTTTACTTGTTATTTTCTTGCATTAGGATTCAGTGCCCCTTGCTGTGTCAGTGTTGTTTTTGGCATCGGATCAACGACCCAAGAGAGGGGATAATTGGAGTAGAGCAGATATCTTAGCATTAGGCTTCACGGAGATGGTAAAAAGGAGGATGGGAAAAGGACTTCTACAAGCAGCAAAGAAGACTTCCTGCTTTGCAAGGTAGTAGGTCTCATTGGTACAGCAAGCAAAGTGGCACTGGGGCTCAGGAGTGTTAAGGTCCCACTGATTCACAACTGAGACTGTCTTACTTTACAGTAAGACATGGGGAGAGCATTAGGGATGAAGTGGGCCATACATGGGGGATCATTTGTACTGAAAGGGACAGGCAAAATGTTTCATGAAGAAAGTGATGGGCAGATGTGGTAGGGAAGAGGTGAAAGAGACAGAGGGGATAGCCTACTATTCAGGGCCACTGCCATCTTTAGTGCAGATGGTGCCATTGCATTGGGACCTAAGAGTATGAGGACCTCAATTAATGGGAGTACTGTTTTTGTTCAGTTCAGTGTTTTATGTGTTTGCTCTTTTATATGTCTCACATTTAGTGTGGAGTATGATCTACTGATAAAGTGCCCCTGATATGTCATAAGCCCAAACTCTGCATTCAGCTCTACACCTCCTGCTCCCCCAAGACTTTCCATAAAGTTTTGAAGGGGATCCCAACTTCAAAATATTTTGGGTAAGGGCGGCTCAGAGCAGAAAAGTTTGAAGGCATCTGGCTTAGTATATTAAATAAAATTACTGGAGCTGTTCTTCACCTAAACGAGGAACTATCCAGAATGCTCTATTCTTTTTTGTATAATTTATGTGTCACTCCAACCCTGAAAGGTTTTTTTTTGCTTTGCAAAATGTAAAACTGAAGCATTGAAAAATTTGAAACGTTTTGGAAACGTGAATTAATTTGAAATTGGAGGCTGAAATTGTCAGATTAATTCACAGGAGCTGTGCAGGTGCATCAAAAAGAATATAGTGGATGATGAGCAGCCTCAATTGAATTTGGAAAAGCTCGATCCTTTCCATTAAATAAGTTATATAATATTTCAACATATGTGCATTTGCTTGAGGAATGCTTGTTTCTGTATTTCTTGTGTATTCTATTGCAGTTCACATCATCAAAATGCTTAGACTGGCATCTCTGGCTTTAAGTAGTGACTAACTGGGGGTCACCGGATTCCAATAATGATTCAGTGGGTGTTACCGGGTTCCAGTAATGATTAAGTGAAGATCCACAGAAGACAAAAGATTACAAACCACTGACCTAGTTAGCCAAGACACTTTGATAACATTACAAAGTCACATGTGTGCCACTGAAAGTTCAAGCTCAAGCTGTTAGATAAATAAGCAACATGATCAGATCAGATGTGTAGAGAGCAATCAGTTTAGCAGAAGTACACAACATCTGCACAATCAATACATGTAGTCCTGGCTAACAACATGTGTGCAGAGCCAAATCCCCTCTCCTTTAAGTGCTTCATATAGGGCTTTTTAGATTGATCACATAATGTTTGGCAACAGATGTATGTCCTGACGCCAGGGGTTAGACAGGTAATCAATATGGGTAAGCAAAAAGGTATGTTTTCAATTCCTTCCATGACTTCCGGTGATTGGATAGGCTCCTGATACTGCTAGGAAGAGTTATCTAAAGTTTGGCTATAGTAAAAGAGATGGACCAGCAGGTGAGACGCTATGCAGAAAGTGTGGAATTTTGACAATAATACCTGACAAGGAACACAGAGTGCATAAAGACAGTGCAGCTGAAAGTTGTGTCTAAAATAGGCAGGTCTGGTTTTGATTTGTGGCACCATGTGTAATACATGGCACCTTGAAATAAACATGTTTTTGAATGGGAAGCCAGTGAAGATCATTCATGTGTTTCTTGATGGAGGTGCGCCAGAGCAAATTAAGTAAGAGCCAGGCAGCCAAGCTTTGCACAGTTTGCAGTCTCTACAGAAGGTGACTAGAAAACTGAGAAAGAGAGATTTTCCATAGTCAAGATGAAAAATAATAAGTGCCTGGACCACATTCTTTCGAGCACATAATGGAAGGAAGGGGGTGATCTTACAATGCATCCTAAGCAAGGAGACAGACTTCCACACCTGGCTGACCTGCACAAGGCTCAGGCTGACTGAACCAGAGAAGGAAAGACGCAAAGTTAAGCAGACCGCTAGGATGAGGACTTAATAGAGGCATTGCCACCTTGTATGAAAACATCAATATTTTTCCTATTTAATGTGAGGCAGTTGTGTTGTATCCAGTTTGCGATTTCAGACAAATTAAAATGTGGCTGTTGTCTGGGTAAGACATGTGAAGTCCGTAGGAGTTGCCGAGATCCTGAAAGGAGAGATCCATTAGTTACAAATCGTAGAGCTAAGTAAGGATACTTGTTGGATACCACAGTTCATTACTGTAGGTAAAGAGCAAAACAGTGGTAGAGAGGCATCCTGGGATCTGGACATAAAAAAATAGAAGAAAAAAACATTTGAGGGTGAATTGACAAGTGCTTAAATGAAAAAGACTGAAATGAAAAAATGGATGAGCGATAGTAACAAATGCAGCAGAGAGATTCAAAAGAACTAAAACAGGAGGGCAGTCTTTGTCCATGAGTCCCCTCAGATCGTCTGCCACTGAAAGAAGAGCCTATTCCGTCCTAGGCCAGGGCAAAACCTGGATTGTATGGGCTAAAAAGTGAGTAAGATTCAAGATATCTAGAGAGTTGCTGGTTAACGACTTTTTCAAGAGGTTTGCTAGGGAAGTGAAGCAAACATATAGGCCTGTAGTTGGCGGGAATGGGGAAGGGATTTCTTACTACTATTTCCACAATCCTTGTACCTGTAGCTTCTCCGGTTTCTTAAACTTTCAATCAATCCCTCAGTCTTCTTCCCTGTAAAAATTGTTATCATTACGTTTACATCATTTTTGACACAATGTCGTTGCCTTTATCATATTTGCTGTACATTCTTGAACCCAAGGAGAAATCCACTAGGCTTGATTAAAAGAAAACTATAAATATTAATAATTATCTCACGAAACGTATGCTTATCCATTATGTGAATAGACAAAACTGCACTCAAAAGGTCCTGTGTATCTATGTCATCTTTAATCATTACTGACGTTTTAGCCAGCCAGAGGTTGCATTCTGGGATGTGTAGTTTCATGTTTCCTGCTATATTTATGGGAATGCAAATCCCAGAATGTAGCGTACTGCTGACTGAGTGCTGTGAACCGTACCGATTAAAAGTGTGGCACTTGAGACAGGACAGCTGGTAACTAAGCACAACATGTAAACATGGCTTGTAATTCATGCTAAATAAAACTCATCCCTGCCAAATGGACTCTAAACTATCTAAAATTTATAAAGCAAAAAAGAATTGTTCTAAGTTATAGTAGCTTTTTTTAGATTTGGTACATCATGGTACTTGCAACATATGGTATTCTATAAATACTCTATGTATAAGGGGATGTGGTTCAGCCTCTTCAAACATGGACTTCTTGGCTTGGCAACCTAAGCAAACCTCAGCCATTGGTGTTAGACATTGTCAATAATATCTAGGATCAGTCTACTGGTGTCACACCGTGGGTCGCAGAACGACCCGCATCTCACTCAACAGGTTCCATGGTATCCTGCGTTACACAGTGGGATGCCCTAAACACTTACCTGCAGCCTGGGGAATCCTGCAGAGGGCCATGGAGGGCGTTTCTTTGCCTCGCTTGTCGGGTCGGCATTCCTCTCCTTAGTTGCCATATTCTTGCTCTTTGTAGATTCTCATTCCCAGAATTCCTGGGAAGTGCCTACCATTTCTCCAGCAACCCCTCATATTTCTTGGGTTCCAAACAAATCAAAAGAATTTCTAGACTCCCTGACAGCTTGACAGTATTCTTTGCCTTTCGTCCATGCCAGTTTACTCTGGATAGAGACTAAGCGGGGTATCTGATCAGCACCTTATCAGGATTGGCTTTACTGTGGGCAACCCCACTGGTAGCCTTTCTGACTGGAGCCTTTCTGACTATTCTGCCTTTCTCTCAGCCTTCAAGCGGATGTTTGAAAGACCTGGTTTAGTGACATCAGCTGAAGAAGTTCTTTACAGCATTCAACAGGGTAATCAAGATGTTCTGTAATACATCACTCACTTCTGCCAGTTTTCAGCGGAGACCACACCGGTAGAAGTGACTCTGATTTCCCTTTTTCACTGGGGCCTTCGTAAGAAAATAAAAGATGAACTGGTGCATTCGCCCTGTGCAAAAACAATGGCAGCATTAATGGATCAGGCCCTGTCTACTAAACACCGGCTCAATGAACGCAGATATGAAAGCTGCGGGCCTGAGTTCAGCAAGGAACGGGTCCTCTCAGTGCTCAAAAGACAGACACTCCTGCTTCTTGGGAATACTTAATCTTCAGGAGAAGAGCCCATGCATATTGGGCCAGCTCGTAAAGCTTTGTTTGAGGAAGAAAGAGAACATAGAAGAAAGCAAGGATTATGTATGAACTGTGTCTCTTCTGGTCATTTAATCCACAATGGTCCCACACGTCCACAGAAAGTTCTGACAAACACCAGATCCCATCCTCTGTAACAGGTGAGAGGGATGGAAAGTCAGGAAACCCTTCTATTTATTTCTCCAGAGAACTGGTTTCTCCTGTGTTCATCTTGCTCATGATTCTGGAACTTCCTAATGGACAGAATGAAGAGGTGTTGGCCTTATTGGACAGTGGGGCAAGTGTATTGTACCTGAATGTTTAATGGACTCAAGAAGGGCAAATACACTGAGGTCCCAATGAATCCCCTATAGAGGTCCACTCAGTAGATGGAACACCATTGGTCTCAGGACAGGTTAAAGAGATTCTATCTTTTGACCATATTATCTCTTCTAGCTGCGTTATGATCTTAGGACTTCCTTGGCTGGTCAGACACAATACGAACATCAACTGGGAGATTCAAACCCTATCCTTACCTTCCCAATTTTGTCATCAATTGTGTTACACTACAGAATATTACTGGGCTTCTAAGAAAACTTTAATGACCAAGGAAAATGAATGTGGTGCCATTAGCATGTTACTGAGAGTCCAACTTCATTATCAGAAGTATGCAGATTTATTTCAGTAACCAAAGGAAGTCTTCCTGCCTTCTCACTGTGAATTCGACTACACTATACTCTCTAACATGGCTTAGGCTCATACTAACATTTTTGTCCTGGGAGACTTTAACCTTTGGGCAGAAGAGGAATTATCCCCTTCTGGGAACAAACTGTGTAATGTATGCAAATCTGTTGGACTTCAACAGCTTCTACGCTGCCCCACTCAGGGGGGCATACTCTAGTTCACATTTTTGCCAATGAGACCTTAATCTCAGTAAAAGAGGCAATTTTCTTAGGGGACAACATGCTCCATCTTACAAAAGGAATCTGCATTCACCGTTATGACTCGATTACCTCCAGAAGGGGGGTAAGGCTGAAATGAAATCAGTGGGCACCATATGCCAAGATGCAGGAGGATTCAGTAGGGGAGGCAACACTCCTAAAGCCCCGGCCTGAGACGACTTAGCTTGAGTACAGATTGGACAAGAAGTGACATATACTTCAGTATCGTCACGTATAGATACCCAACTGAAAGATCGAAGGATTAACTCTATGGTGAACTTGACACCACGATGACCAGCTATACGTGAGTCATGGTACATCTGAATGGCATCAAGCTGTATTTCATTGGTTGGAAGAAATAGGACCTTGTCCCTATATTAATGCTTTTCTTGTTTATGGACCTGGTTTGGTAAGGACTTTTAGTCTTTGCTTGTTAGATATGTACATCCAGCCTGGAGTCTATCTGTAAAAGACTGAGTAGTTCTGATTATGTGTGGTGAGTCCAGGATATTCTGCTGAAAAATTAGTTGGACTCTCAGGATACCTTCAGGAAAGAGCATCAGCAATTAAGTTCTGGCATCCTAAAATACAGGTTATAATGAAATCGCATTGATTGAAAAAATAGGCCCATCTTGCTTGGTGGCTGTTCCAGCACTACATACTGCAAAGATACTGTAGGTTCTGATAATAACTCCTGGTTTCAGAGGGTTCTTTGGTTCCCATTAGGAAATGTCTCCACATGCAACAGGCTAATTTCTTGGCCACAATTTCTGTTCTAGAACTGAGAAGTACTTCTCTGAATCAGATAAGACATGTAACAGGTAAAAAAATAGGGTGCTCTAGCCCCTCATCCTCTTGTTGTTGATGCAAGACTGCCTCAACAGCTCTATCGGAGGGGTCAGTCTTGAATATAAACATTTTGGAGTTATCTCCAAAGTCTTCCTCAAATCATTATCTCAGACCGTTTCTGTTCTAGAACTGAGAAGTACTTCTCTGAATCAGATAAGACATGTAACAGGTAAAAAATAGGGTGCTCTAGCCCCTCATCCTCTTGTTGTTGATGCAAGACTGCCTCAACAGCTCTATCGGAGGGGTCAGTCTTGAATATATACATTTTGGAGTTATCTCCAAAGTCTTCCTCAAATCATTATCTCAGACCGAGATCCTCAGTACATATCCTGCTTCTGGAAACATTTCTGTTAATCCTTACACATCGAGGCAGCTCTATGTTCTGGTTTCCATCCACAAACCAATGGTCAGGGTGAGTGCCTAAACGAAAGTCTAGAACAATACCTTTGTTTTTTTTGTAATTAAACCCAAAGTGAATGGTACACCTATCGGTCTGTGGCTAAATTTTCTTATAATGATGCAATCCATAGTGCCATAAAAACAACACCCTTTTTTGTTCTTTTTTGGCTTACAGGACTCTCCTTCAGTTCCAGCAGCTGCTTCTTCCTCAACACCTTTGAAAGTTAAGACAAAAAGCTTTCCTTAATTTAGAGGAGACCAAGCAGATGATGAAGGAATTCTCTGATGCTCTCCAGTGACAGTCCACATCCTATCAAGTGGGTGACAAGGTTTGGATATCTTCTAAATACTTGCTTACCATCTCGTTATACAAATTTAAACCATGATTTTACGTGCCATTCAAGATAATGTATAGCTTAAACCCAGTGGCCTGTGACTTCACCTGCCACGCATATGAAAGGGGTGCCCTGTATCTCATACCCCTCACTTGAAGTCCTACAATCATGATCCCTACCACTGTGTATTCTCTCATCCTCTTACAATCTTGGTGGAAAATATTCCTGAGTATGAGGTTCAAGACATTTGTGACTTTCACTTCTTACAAAATCATTCAGAATTTCTAATTCATTGGAAGGGTTATCCTCCTAGCAAGAGATCTTGGGAAGATGCTGCCTCTGTTCATGCTCCTATCCTGGTAGTAATGTCTCCTCATTACTACTGGTGTTTCTTGCTCCTGTTCCTTCCCTTCCTGAACCTTTCTATTCTTCTGGTTCTTGGCATTTCCACTTGCCTTATCTGTGCCTTGCTGCAGTCCTGATCTTCAAGCTTCAGTAACAGCCCTCATCAGCCTCCTGGAACTCTCCAATCACTTTCAGAGGACATACAAATATACACCCCTTCTGGTTTCCCATCACACCAAGGCTGTCCGCTGAGGAGTCTAACAACTGGGGTATTTTACATTTACCCTTGTTCTATTGGTTATTTGGTTTTATCCCTCCACCTTTATTGGAATGCACAGGCCTTCTGTGTACAATACAATAAAAATAGAAATAGTTTTGGGCCAGCCCCTCACTCATCACCGGATGGCTTTCTTGTCTATCTCAGTTCGCTGCTTCCTCTTCCAATAACTTTCTGCCCAATTCATGTGCTTTTCTCACCTCCTCTTTACCCTCAATTTGATTGGCTGACTTGTATCCTTCCACTGCTAATGTGAGAGGACTTGCTGCACTCTTTGGGGTGTATTGCCTTTCTTCCTTTGCTTTTCTTTGTATTTATGAACTAATTGTTTTTTTAGAGCCCGGTAAGTGCATGCTGCTAATGGATCATTCACTAGGCTCCCTCTCCCTATGCTAACATCATCCTCACAATAACGTGAGCAGTGTTTAGGTTTGATTGATACATGAAAGAACTAACGATTTCGGAATAGAATAAACTATTTTGTAAATATTTAAAACATAATTGCTAAATTTATCAGTGTCATTTGTTACACATTACAGCAGATGTGTCCTTTTAGACAACATCAATTGCATTGTGGGATTTGAAAGCAAGTAATGAAAGTGTTCAGATCAAACTACAATCCTTAGAATGCAACATGCAGTTGGCATTAAATCCAGGACTTGCATCATATATCATTAAACCACTTGCCAGCCTTGTTTAAATTAAAATATTTTTCAGTTTATGGTGTTCTGCCTTTTTAGGTCTTGTTTACAGACAGCTTTAGCTGTCAGTAATCCAGATCTATAGTTTCTAACATATATATAGAGTGGGCTTTGAGTCAGCCCCGTGCTCAGAACTAGATGGCTTTGTTGCTTACCTCAGTTATCTCTTTTGAGTTATTGCCTTTCCTACTTATTGTGTTTGTTCTATCCAGGAGCCTTTTGGTCTCACAGTGTTGTGATTTGTCGACTTGTATCCATCCAATGTGATGTTGTTTGCTATCAGGGAGCTACGTTTTTCTTTTACTTTGAGCACTCCATATAATTAGATGTGTCTTCTAACTCTCTCCACTGTGTGTTGCTTCCCCTTTCACTTTCCTTGTCTTTTCTGGTCCACCATACTGCTTCCACCCAAGTTCACCTATTGCTTCTCCTGCCATTTTCTATCCCGCTAATTAAAAAAAAATACCTGTTCCCACTCATAAAATGCACTCTGCTTCACTCCACCTTGCATTGCCATCTCGCACCCCCTGTACTTTTTTGTTTTATATTACTTTTTGGTGCCTGCCACTCTATTGGCAGGAGGCCATCTCAAAATGTTATTTACCCATTTCAAGATGGCCACCCATGTATGTGGGCACATCCACTGTGGCCATCTTTGAATGGGTTTGTTAATGTATTAAAATACACTCAAAGAAGGCCACTGTGAATGCATGCATCTGCTGCAACCATCTTTAAATGGGTTTGTTACAATTTTACAAATGCTTTCAAAGATGGTCACCCTGGATGCGCTTGCATCTGCGGTGGCCATCTTACAAACCGGAGGGGGTTGGGAAAACACTGCCTCACTTCCCAGCACAGTTCACCTCTTTGCATCCTGGTAAATGTAGTTCAGTGTCAGTGAGTGGTACTGTGATCCGGCATGACTTTGGCAGCATTTTCAGCAACCCCAGAGTAGAATTATACAGCCCTAGCTGCACCCACTAAGGTGAAAAACCACAGACTACAAATGAAGTAAGCACTAATTTGTACTACACTTACCATAATGCAATGGGGCAAACTGAATGCTGGAGTATGAGACAGTTTGCTCCCAATTGTGTCCTATCTTACAAACCCATTAAAAGATGACTGATACAAATACAGGCATATTCACAGTGTTCATCTATCCTAATGAAGCACTGACAAAGACAATAGGCTTCACTGCAGAGACCTAGTTGCTTTGCCAGTGCTTATTTCTTGTAGCAATCTAGGTTGAGACAATCCCGTGGGGCTGAAGATCAAGATTGCCTTTCAATTGAAGATGTGGGCATCCCACTGCTAATGGGCAAAAACTAACAATCCTCTAAAATCAAATGAGCACGCTAAAAGTGCCTTACTGCCCAGAACAATTAGGGTTTAAAAGGGCTTTGACCACTTGTTAGAAATGGGGTCTCTGGTTGACAGTCAGGTTACCCCCTGTTCAAGCAAGGACCCTCACTCTAGTCAGGGTAAAAGAGAATCACCCTCAGCTAACACCTGCTTACACCCTTGGTAGCTTGGCAGAGCATAGGCTTAACTTCAGAGTGCTAGGTGTAAAGTATTTGTACCAACACACACAGTAACTTAATGAAAACACTACAAAATGACACAACACAGGTTTAGTAAAATAGGAAATATTTATCTAAACAAAACAAGACCAAAATGACATAAAACACCATACTCAAGTCAAGTTATCAATTAAAATGCAATAAGAGTCTTTAAGTAGTTTTAAACACACGCTAGATGCTAGCGTGAAATTGTACCTGGTGCGCGTCACAAATAACCCCGCCTGGGAGGGTGTGCGTCAAAAATAACCCCGCACGGGAGGGTGTGAGTCAGAAATCCAGCCGCACGATGATCCGAAAACCGCACAGCGCAGGTTTTGATCTCCCAGCCTCCGTCAGCGATGCTGCACGTTGTTTCTACTGCTACTGCTACTGCTCTACTGCGTCGATTCTTTGGTCGTGTTTCCTGCGAGCGTCGTTTCTCAGCTGCGGAGCCGGCGGTGCGTCGTTTTTTCAGCCGCATATCGGAGTCGCGTCAATCTTTTCCCCGCACGGCGCTGTGTGCGTGGATTTCCTTGTCTTTAGGCTGCCAGCTTCTCCTTTCAGGGTCCCAGGAACTGGATGGGCACCACAGGGCAGAGTAGGAGTCTCTCCAGAGACTCCAGGTGCTGGCAAAGAGAAGTCTTAGCTGCCCCTGAGACTTCAAACAACAGGAGGCGAGCTCCAGATCAAGCCCTTGGAGATTTCTTCTCAAGATGGAAGGCACACAAAGTCCAGTCTTTGCCCTCTTACTCTGGCAGAAGCAGCAACTGCAGGATAGTGCCACAAAGCACAGGCAGGGCAGCTCTTCTTCCTCAGCTATTCAGCTCTTCTCCAGGCAGAGGTTCCTCTTGGCTCCAGAAGTGTTTCCGAAGTCTGTGGTTTTGGGTGCCCTTCTTATACCCAATTTCTCCTTTGAAGTAGGCCTGCTTCAAAGTAAAGTCTCTTTTGAATGTGAAATCCTGCCTTGCCCAGGCCAGGCCCCAGACACTCACCAGGGGGTTGAAGATTGCATTGTGTGAGGGTAGGCACAGCCCTTTCAGGTGTGAGTGACCACTCCTTCCCTCCCTCCTAGCACAGATGGCTCATCAGGATATGCAGGCTACACCCCAGCTCCCTTTGTGTCACTTCCTAGTGTGTGGTGCAACCAGCCCAACTGTCAAACTGACCCAGCCAGGGAATGCACAAACAGGCAGTCACAGAAATGGTATAGGCCAGTGGTTCCCAACCTGTGGTCCACGGACCCCCAAGGGGCCGTGACACATTCCCAAGGGGTCGGCAGGCCTGGACTGGGAGGAAGGCACTTCTCCAGCTGGGGCCTCTGACAAACACGTGCGTGTGTGTTTTCAAATGTATTACTTCCTTTGTTGAGCAGTTTTAAACGCAGCTCCGTGTACTGCAAAAGTAAAAGCATCAAGCTAATTCAAGTGATCAATGTATCTGGGGGAGATGGGAGTTTTGTGCAGTGGCAGTTTTGACTCAAAGGTAGCGCAGATGGTTAATGTGCCTGCTGCAAAGAATGTGTTTCATGCAAAGAAACATGCATGGCACAGTGGGTTACTGCTGTTGTCACAGAGATTAGTTTGATACTATGCAGTTCATATTCGTAATCTAGCACAGTGAGCTGTGAACTGCCATTTAAGAGCTGAGCACAAATTAGAAAGTTGTTTTTTTCCTAGTCTTTCATTTTCCATATGCTGCTTAAAAAAGATTTGCTTGTGTAGAAATACATTATTTTGCTAACGCAGTGCTCAATTGGTGCATGTTGTTTCTGGTGCTGAGCACCAGCACTTATTTTTGAGGGCCGGGGCTTATTCTTCTGCCTCAAGCATTTACTGCGAGCAAAAGACACATAATGGAAAGACGGAGGAAGGGAAAAATGAAAAAGCGTCACAAAGGGAGAAAGTAGAAAACCTGCTAGAGTGAGCTGAAGTGGCAGGGAGTGGCTTTATATGGATTGAAGAGTCCCGAAATGGCTTCAGGATTTTGCTGCCTCTGCATTCCGTGTACCCACATTTAATTGCAGCAGCCGCGTGTTTAAGAGGAGAGCTTTGGGCACCAGCACGTTTTTATTTACAAATTAAGCACTGTGCTAACTTCATCACTAATCACTGTGCTGTGTTCTGAATCCTAAGTTTGTGCTTCTCTGGACCAAGCACTCTTAGAAAATGCCTACCAGTGTGGATGACATGTGAATCCTACACCTTGCAGTCCCCTGTAAAGTGCCCTGACACCCTGCAGTGGTATGAGAGGTGCTATAAAACAAATTAAGTACATGTGACAGAGAGGCTAGGGAGAGATGAGAGGCCCTTATGGTTTACTTCCTTTCCCCTTCACGTATTTATGTGCAAAAGCTTTCTCAGTTCTTGCATACCTAAAAAATAAAAACAGAAATCGCTCCTGAAATGTAGAATCTGACCTGAGAATTCACCTTTCCTAAATAAAACCAAACATTGAAAAGGTAGTTGCCGAGATGAGGCACCAACCTTCCCAATAAAATGTTTCGATTTTTGCATATCTTTTCAATATAAAAGAATTTTAGCTTTAGTAATTTGAGTATTTGTTTGGTGTGTACTTGTTATATTTTTTGCAAATTACTGTTTTAATGTTTGAAAATTAAATCGTACCAATTGCTGGGGGTCCCCGGCTTCCAGTAATGATTCTTTGGGGGTCCTCAGGAGCCAAAAGGTTGGGAACCACTGGTATAGGCAAGAAAATGCCCACTTTCCAAAAGTGGCATTTTCAAAAACACAATCTTAAAATCAACCTTACTAAAAGATGTATTTTTAAATTGTGAGCTCAAAGACCCCAAACTGCACATGTCCATCCGCTCCCAAAGGGAATCTACACTTTAATCAGATTTAAAGGTAGCCCCCATGTTAACCTATGAGAGGGACAGGCCTTGCAACAGTGAAAAATGAATTTAGCAATATTTCACTGTCAGGACATATAAAACACATTACTATATGTCCTACCTTAACCATACACTGCACCCTGCCCTTGGGGTACCTAGGGCCTACCTTAGGGGTGTCTGACATGTAAGAAAGGGGTTAGGCCTGGCAAGTGGGTACACTTGCCAAGTCGAATTTAAGTTCAAACTGCACACACAGACACTGCAGTGGCAGGTCTGAGACATGATTACAGAGCTACTTATGTGGGTGGCACAACCAGTGCTGCAGGCCCGCTAGTAGCATTTGATTTACAGGCCCCGGCACCTCTAGTGCACTTTACTAGGGACTTACTAGTAAATCAAATATGCCAATCATGGATAAACCAATCACATATAATTTACACAGCGAGCATATGCACTTTAGCACTGCTTAGCAGTGGTAAAGTGCTCAGAGTTCAAAAGCGAACAGCAACAGGTCAGAAAAAATTAGGAGGCAGGAGGCATAAAGATTGGGGATGACCCTGCATATCTCTCCATATCTTTTTATGTGCAGTGTCTCTGTTACGAGTGTAAAGCCTCCATAATCGTAAATATACTACTTGTAAAGTTCCTTTGTGAATAGGAAAAAATCTGACCCTTTCTTAGTACTGTTCATGCAACTAGAGTGAAAGACTGTTCCATAAGGAAGGTGCTTACATTTAATATATACTACTTTAAAGTAAGTTGAATTTCGGCGCCACACCAAGCAGTTATTCATGAGTGTTAATCACTTAAGGCTTATTTTTAATGTGTATTTATATGTGTAGAGAAACAAAAAATTATGCTTTCCAGTGAATTTATTTAAGATAATTCTATAATTGTCACTTCAAGCTGGAAGCTAAACAATTTGACCATCGCACTGAATTATTCATAAACAAAGCTGTATTGGAACACAAAAATTCCTATTACTATCCTAATTGCACGCATACTGCATTATGCATGCATATACATAATTTCTAATATATTAGCTACCATGCAGCATACTGAGTTACTATTAAGTATTCAATATTATATAAGGAAATAAATTATATAGTATATAACATGTAGATAACGTATGATAGTGTACTATAATATTATTATAAGCATATTTATCTCTTTTTATAGGTTCACCTGTTACTGTTTGTATCTGGGCCACAGTTGAATGTGTGTGTGATGCTTCCAATAGAGTTGTTTCCTTTTATTGCTTATTAGGAATTTGATTGTTAAAATACTTAACCTGCAGCAGGGAGCTGCAAGGTTGAAATTCAAAATGATACACAAGATTTGACATTCTTTGAATCCTGTTATTTTGAGGGTTACAAAAGTACTTGAGGAGACCTTCATACAAATAGTCCTGGCCCCTTGACATACTTGCGTAAATAAATTGTTGTCCAGAGAGTTTAATTTTTGATTAGTGTTTTTGTATCATTTAGAGAAGGTATTTAGCTTAGGTAGACATTGCTAATCCGAGCCGATTTTGGTGGAAAACGAGTTCTGACTGTCACACATTTGACGATCTTCCGTACAGTGAGCTCAAGAGATCAGTCCCGCTAAGTGAAGATGTGTAAATGTTTTGGATCATGCATATGTAGAGAAAGATCCACGTGAATTTGGTTGGGAAGATATTGATGGGGTGCTAAAACCTACGAAATTTCTAAAGCCTCTACTGACAAAACTTGCACGTCCATGTACTTGCAAAATCTTTGCTACAAAATGATGTCCCTGTCAATAGGCTCTTCTCAAATGTTCAATATTCTGCAAATGTACCACAAGTGATTGCCAAAACAAATAAATAAAGTGAACCTCGAAAATGTGTCTAAAACAGGAGTGAGAAACATTTTTGTCATATTCAGATCATAAACATTGTTTGGTGTATACATAAAAGGATTAAAAACCATTACTATTTGTTTCATTTCTATGCATCTCTTCTTCCTCTAATATAGCCATTTCGGAAAATGATGGAAGGGTGGGTCTGAGGAGTTATTATCTGTCTCTATAAGACTACTTTACACCAAAATGAGGTTTATAGGTCTCATGGTTCCTGAAATATTTCATCCTCACTGCAACACATCCACCATTTTAAAAAATGTTGCCCAGAAATATTTGGCCCAGATCAGCAATGTCTACCCAAGCTAAATTACTTTTCTAACGATCCAAAAACACAAATCTAAAATGAAAGTCTCTGGACAACTTTTTTTTTTACCGAGGTATATCAGGGGGCCAGGATTAACAAGCAAGCATGCAAGTGACACCTCTTGTGGCCAAGAATTTCCCCCAAGTCAAGATTGCTTTTGTCTATTTTGGAACTTGGAAAGTACCAGTAAAACACTTTTACAGGAAATTCTTTACAACGCAGTGCCTTTAGAATGCAGCCATTACCATACAGGTAAGCATGTTTTAAATGACATATCATTATGTTATTGTTTTAGACAAAGGGTTTAGGTTCAGGTTATAGTAGAGGGAGGTAAGGGTAATTTTAGGGTTTAGGAGTGGAAAGTCGTAAACGGAAGTAAGGGTAATATTAGGGCCTTGGGGTGGGCAGTGGTATAGGGAGTTAGAGGTAAATTTAGGGTTTATGGGGAGGTTGTGGTAAAGGAAGATAAGAGTAATATTAGGGTTTATGGGTGGGCAGTGGTAAAGGGAGGTAATGGTAAATTTAGGGTTGGGTAGCAGTAAAGAGAGGTAACAGTATATTTAGGGTTTAGGGGTATGTAGAGGTAAAGGTATGGGTAATTTTAAAGTTTAGGAGTAGTGGTGAAGGGAGATTAGGAGTAAATTTTATATAAAGGGTTTCTCCACCAAAAGAACAAAATAAATACATATGAAAATATATGTAATTTATTATATAGCAAAGCATCTGTTTGGTTAAGCCTGTGTTAAAAAGGCATGTGTGGTAAAGGCATGTGTTCTAATGACATACATTCACACCATCATTACCCTATGCACAAAAAGGCAGAGTAAGAAACCTCACACTAACTGAAAGAAGGGATTCTAACTTTTCAAAATAGGCTACTCAATTCTTTGAAGCAGATTTCCCTTTCACAGTTCCTCTACCTTGAAGACGGACACAGGAACAAAACATTCAGAACTGCATATGGATCTAAGGACCTCGATCACTAAATAAATGCAGTTGTTAGTTGACGAGCAATTTTCCTATGGGGTTTCATGTGTTTCAGTGATTCTAGTAATGCTTATCACAGAATATAAACTATTGAAACATAATCAAGGGCAGTAGCAAATGACCTGTAAATCCACTGTGAACTAGAATCAAAGATGACTATCAGAGATAGACCCAAAATCAGCTATTGCCTTGATTTATGAGAAATGAAAGTGAGAAGGAACACTAACTACTTGTATAACTGAAATAGTATTACTTCAGATCTCTCTGCCCTGCACTGTGAGTGGCAAGGAAGTTCTATTCCTGCCAGTAACAATAGTTCCTGGGCAGATTAGGGGTCACATTTGGTATTCCTGGTTGTGACTATGCCATACTTTTTACTGGGAAAAATTAAGGGCTTGTTCTACAGTAAATTGGTGAGAAATGTGGTATTGACAACTCTAGAAAGAAGCTTAGGAGAGGAACTCCACATAAAATGGAAAACAAAGAAAAGTCTCACTAGGTCATAGCATGCGTCCCAATGAAAGACAGAATCTAAAAACATTATTAGAGGTTTCCAACACTTAGGTCACTAAAAATAACTTAATGTAACCTTAAATTGCCTTAAACCTACGAATGCCAATGCTGGTTATGTTTATTGATAATAGTGAAGCATTTGAAAGAAATAATTTATACATCATTGCAAGAAACTCAAAAGAGAATCAAGCAGCCCACAGATTAAGAGAACAGAAACATTCATGGTGGGAGTTCATTGATAAAGACTGGTAACACATAATTTTAGTTGCAACCTTGTGTTACAGAAGTGACATAATAATGTAATCAACAATTCATTTATTGTGTGCTTTAACGTTACTAGCGTAACGTGGAGCATCTAAATCCCATCTAAATCACATTTCTGAAGGTGCATTCACAGTAGAAAATTAGTAGCGCATGTATATTTGTGTTCTGTTTTGATTTTAACATGCTGAAATGCACATTAATATTCATGTATTCTGATTACATAATATGGTGTAACTGCACATAATCATGTTTCATTTATAATGCTTGTTTCCATTTATAATTGCAAGATTCACTTATAATCATGTATTTGAAATGTGCATTAATGCCTTACTAAGTTAGCATAACCAAAGGCCTAAAACATTCAATTTCTTGTGTTTAACTTTAAACGTGGAGTTTTGCTTGCATTACAATATTCTTTCTTTGCAGGTGCGTTCGTGAGAGTCTAGAGTTAATCAGAACACTGGAATGTTGAGCGCTTTATTGGAGCCAATGGAGTGCTTAGGGTTTCTAATGGCTGGTAAAAGCCTGGAACCTCAACATTCCAGTGTTCATTGTTCACAGTAATTGCTGTGAACAAAGGCCTCATGGAGCCCAAAGGGATTTCAACCCCCTTGAGCTCCATGAGGCCTTTGATTTACTAATTAGAACATTCTGCCCTCTCTGAGCGGAATGTTCAAATAGCCTTATAGCCCTCTGTATTGGGCTATACCGTCCATTAACGGCTCGCTCTCTTGTTAAAAGCACTTGCCTTCGGCTCGGGCTTTTAACGCTGGAACAGACTTTAATGGCTGGAGTATCCTTCTATGGTGGGCTATAAGGCTACATGAAAGGCATGTTGGGCCAGAAGTACTAAGCTTTTTTCTGTGCACAAATGGCCAGATTTGCAGAATCAGGCTGTTTGCGAACAGAAAAAAAGCATTTTGGGATCTACAAATGCTATTTTATAGTTCGGTAACCTACAACCAAATCACAAAGTAGGTGTGCGAGTCGGTATTAGGAAGGGGCGTCTCAAAGACGTCCCTTCCTAATAGCGGATAACAAGGGGATGTAGGATTGTTTTGCAACCGGGAATGCAGTTGCAAAACATTTGCAATTACTATCCTGGTAATGTATTCGTAAACGGGAAGAGGTCGCTAAGTGACACCTTCCACTTTGTGAATGGGGGTGCAAACATTTTTTTAAGAGCAGGTAGTAGTCCCACGGGCCACTGCCGACCCTTAAAAAATGAAAAGAAAACTTTTCAGTTTCTTTTTGTAATGCATCCTCTTTTCCTTTAAGGAAAACCAGCTGCATTACAAAAAATCGTTTATTTAAAAATGAATCACAGACATGGTTGTCTGCAGACCCCAGCAGGCCACCATCCCTGTGATTGTAGCCATTCACAGTGGGTTGCAAATTGCGACCTGCCTCATAAATATTGATGAGGCAGGTCCATTTGCGACTCACTGCGAACCACTGACAGTGTTACACACTGTTGTACATCGCATTTTGTGATTTACTACATCAAGCCCTTCGTTTGTTTTGGATATAGTGAGGTACAGGAGGATACTTTGGCAAGGACAAGACTCCTGTTTGTGTACCAGACAGCGAGAGACACTCAAGGTCGTCCTGATGTCCAATAGTGGGATGAGAGGCAAGATGGGAGTTGCCAACTTCAACACTACAAGGCAGTGGAAAACTACTGGTATTGATGACAGACATCTTGAAGGATCTGTAGGTTTAATTGGTTTTCACCTAGTTAGATGAGTGCAGATTCTCCTTGTCCTTTGACCAGAGCAGATTCCTAAGAGACTTGAAGGGGTACAGACCTCTCTATTCTTTATTCCGTTGTGTTGCTTTATGCCATACGCCACCTCTCCATCAGATCTTCTACTGAGGTTTCTGCGATGCTGACAGTTTCCTATATTTCCTGAGACCTGATTAGGATTTCCCTTGAGTTTAGTGTAGGGTATTTAGATTAACTTAGTTTCTCCAAAGTTTAGAGAAGAGGACCACAACTTATATACTGATCATCAGATTGTATTTCTCATCTTTTGAATTGCTTCAACTCAAATTCTCGTATGCCTTATGCTTGTACAATTTAATCTCAGTTGACATTTCACTTCGCCTTTGGTCATTCTGTATTTAAATAGCATTTTTCTGAAATTCATTAATGTAAGTCTGGCATTAAACTTGTAATTAATCTTTGAAATGTATCCTCCGTCTCCTGGATTTAATGTGCGGCCAAAAAGGTTATACTGTTAATCAATGTGAAGGGTTTGTTTGAACTCTCCTTTAGCTCTCAAGTACCCCAAAAAAGATCCATCAGAAGAAGACAAGTACGGATACAGGCCCAAGTGTCATCAAGACCAATCACACACAGCTACTTTAAGGCAACAACACGAGGCATTTGGTCACAAAAGAATGTCAGCAGGAGAAATAAATCTCCAGGTCAGACTGAAAGTTACAATATCATGACATCATATTCAATCAATCTATTTTATTCCCTGATAGGAAAATCATAACTCGTCCATTTTAACTTCTTCAAACTTCTTCCTAACCATGTAGCAGACTGTGATTATTGCAGGGCTGGACAGGTCAATCTTCCACTTTTCTGGTGTGTTGCAGGATATGGGGCTGCCTTGACCTATCCATGACCCTATGGCCCTATTAATGTCACCATCCAATGCAGTGTGGGACTTGTTTGAACATTTTTGCCAAGGCTGATTCTGATTTCCAGTCTGGCCCTGAATATCAGCCCTGATTTTCCGAACCTATAAAGGTTTGTCATTTTTATAGGAAGATACCAATAAACGTAAACTGAAGATGAGCTGATAAATTGTGAGACTTATGGTTCCATCAAATCTTCTCCACACGTATGGTCTATCAACCAATGGCATTCAAGTCCCTTTATCATGTTTTTTACTATAGTGCCATATGACTATACCAATGCGTAGCAATGTCTTGGTAAGTAACAGACAAAGAGGTTCACTACATTTTACGCCACCATCTTTTTCATGCTTTTGAGTGTAGAAATCAAGGGATCCTACTGCAAAGGCCTGCCCACTATTGCCAATATGTATTTTTGTACAGTGGTTCTTACGATTTTGACTTCTGTGGACACCCACTTAATCATTACTGGAACCCGTGAACACCCAACATAATCATTATTGGAATTAGGGGACTCTCACTGAGAATGGATAAATGTCCACCCTGATGAGAATATCTGCCTACATGGCAGGCAGCGCTGTGCTGTGAAGTGAGCTACCATCATGATGGCTCCCTTCACAGCAATCCTTTTTAGTGAGTGGATGCCTCCTCAAATGTTTTTTGTTTAGAGAAATTAACTCCCAAAGCTGAAGTTTGTTTTCTTTCAACAAAAAAAACAAATCCACACCCTAATGCTCTGAGAGTTGTATCCCTACATGTGGGGGCAGTTCTGCAAAATCAGTGACGTTTGTCCTGCCTCTAACAGAAATGGATGACAGACAGTGTGAGCTGGCAGCCTTCTGGTGGTGGACAGACTAGAAAATTAGAGGTTTATACTAGCAGAGCCAGTAAAGGCTTCACATGGATAAACCTGGTGCTTCTTCCAACTCACACAGAATGGAACATCCATGAGTGTAGTGAAGCGTAGCACTAAAGATTTCCAGCAGTGCTCCTACTCTGCCAAACTTTAAATAAGGCCCAAAATGTTTTACGGTGTTATTCCATGTATCAGACTTCCATTCTATCCACTGTATATTTGAATTACTGTTAGGTTGCCTCACACTGTAAGACACTCCCTACGCTCACTGCTGACATACAGTTATCTTTTTAACTTTCATTGCTTGACTAGCACAAACACAGGAAAAGCTTCATGGGTATATAAACCAAAAAAAAAAAATCTATAAATAATTATCATAATTATAAATAGCAAAAAAAATGCCAGATATTCATAGACATCATCTTTTGTCAACACCCCATAACCCTATGTTATTGTACAAAAGCAAGGGCATGACCGTTTGTTTGCTTACCATTTTGTAGAGATCTGAAACACTTATCTGGTCAGAATCAACCACTTCAAACTCTTTCCGTGGCACAAGATCAAGTCCCAAATGCCTAAGGGAAAAATGAGATAGACTATGTTTAAAGGGGCATATAGGGCAGCATGAAAAAGGTAGAAGGATAAAGATGATGGGAGATGGTGGTGCACGAGGAAAGGAATGAAGTAGAGAGACAGATATAGAAAGTAAGGAAGTGGAAGACAAGGTGAGTGGGAAAGGAGTATTTGAGTCAAAATAGGGAACATTAAAAGAATTATAAAGAAAAAGAGGGAAAAATAGTGAGTAAAGTGAGGGCTGGGAGAGGAAGCATAAGAAAAGGGGCGTGAGAGAGGACATATGGAGTGAAAAACTATTTACATTGTGAGCAACAGTCACTCTCAATAAATTCTCACTCTCTGTTGTAGAGCAGAGAAAGACTGGCAAAGTTGAGAAAATTACAAGTTTCTATAATGAGATGTAGGCTTAGGCAGCATTCTAGTGTGCTATTATGAACTATTCACACTACACCCTTTCAGATTTCATGGGATACCACTGAACCAAAAGACAGCAAATATTAACAATTACAAAGTCTCATTGTGATTTGTTTGCTGAAGCTGTTGTATACAGAAATAGTTCACGGATGTAGAAAACCATTCAAGACACTGGGGGAATGAACCGAAAAGCCCATTTTCCCTTTTCACTGTCTGTGGATTTTGTGAATCCCAAGAAGGAAAGAGGTCGTGAGAGTGAAGGTGGTGTTTTGAAAATCCTCAGGAGAGGTTGTCTGTCAGGAAGATGTCTATGAGTCGACATATATAATCTGATCAACACCATACAGAACTGTGACGTTCATCCATGTAGTTATGGTGGATGAGTGCATTAAATCAAACAATTGGAATTGTAGGTCTCATATTTGCATACCCACTGTCATGGCATACAACGGCATTTAGCAACGGCTGCAAACATTTTATTAAGTCTTTCCAGGTGCTGAATAGAGTGAGTTGCTGTAATAAAGTCTCGAGATCACCTTGGTTATGACAGCACAATTGCTCCCCTTTTAAATTAGGAAGGGCAGGATATAGTAAAGGTACTTAAATTAAAAATAGAATGCAGTGGATACTGCAGAGATCTGCACCTCCAGAGAAAGCTCTCTGTCAGACTTAAAAAATTGATTCCTCACCACGCATCACCACTAGCTCTCAGCTCCACAAAACCAGAAAGAGGGACTCATCAGGTCCTCACTATCTCCTATGACCATTGCTACTGACTACCTGTCAGAGTAGAGCCTAATTCAGTTCCTAGCCATTCCGTTATGGATCTTGGTGTATGCAGTGCTGGAATGTGGTGCGGTCAACTCCAGTTGCCTTTCCAAATGGAAGAGGACCTAGATATCTACAGCATACATGCAAATGCAGACTCAAATCCAAGAATCTGCACAAGCCCAAATAACGGCTTAATGTAGACATGGAATAGGCAAAGAGCCAGTGGGGATCCCTCAAAGAAGTCACAAAAGAAGAATTTACACTGGGAGATAAGGAAGCATTAAAACTTTTTTGCGCTGAACCAGACCATTTCTGGTCCACCCAAGCCAATATCCTGTAAATGATTCACCAGGATGGTGTAGTCAACAGTGTCAAATGTCCTAGATCAAAAAGGACTGGGATGCAGGCACTGTTTGTTTAACGCAATTTTTGTACACTGTTCTTTTTTACTTACCTTTTCTGTTACAAAGGTGCAGTGCCAAGCAGAGCTGTGCTTTAGAAACAATAAAACATGAGATTATTCAGATTTTTTGATGTAAAGTCCGTTGCCAGGTGTGAAGATCACCACCAGAAATACCTTGTGCAGTCAGCTATTTTGAAATAACCTACACAGCTTGTTTAGAAAGAGGAGGTGTGAAACAATTAAGCAAATGTTCTAAAACAACCATTTGCAATGCAATGTGTCTCGCGTTTGCTTGAGTTAGTGCTATTAGCATTGTAAACTCCTAACCGGACTTTTCTTGCCACATAAATTGAAAATGAAAAGTAAAACAGTTTCACATAACTAACCGGACCTCTCTTGCCATATAAACTGAAAAGGAAAAGTTTCACATAAGCGAGCCGATGGCCGCCATCAGCGCAAAGCAGACACACAAAGGGAAATAAAAATTTGCTTATCCATGTAAATGGCAAAAGTGCAATTATCTATGTAACCGGCAAAAATGCAATTACGTATGTAACAGGATCGATGTCATGCAAAGTGCTCGACTACTGCCCAGCAAGTTCGTGCTGTGAAAAAAAGGCAAAAAGTAGTCCAGAAACCAGACGGAAAACATTGAGCCTCGTATGTTTTCAGTAGTTGGTCGATGTGCTCGAGGAGGGCTAAACACCGGAAAAGGCATGACATATGCATGCCTTTCTCTAATGAAAGCAAGCAGATTTTAAAAGGCAAGCCCACAAACCAATGAGAGTGACTTACGTGACATGGGTGTGGTTAGAAGCCCAAGGAGAGATTACAACAAGGGACGGAGCGCTTTGCGCTCACCCCTAAAAAAGAAGGTTATCTTTGTTTATCAGCCACCTCTTACAGGTGACTCAAACCAGGAACTGTCAATGGCCTCAGAGAGTGATAGCAGACCAGTCTCAAATCCCCATGTAGTTTAGTTAATCCACAAAAAACGGTTGGATACTGTTTTATAATCAAATATGTGTCTGTGTTTTTTTCAGGGAGATTCCAAATCTATGCAATGGTCAACACTTCTCATATTTTCATGCAGCAACCACAATGTTGCCAACAAATCGCTGTCATGTCACAAAAAACATGAAATCTACTAAAAAACATAATGCATGCACACATACAACTCACTTCCTCTAAATGCAATTTCAACATATGCCATGTTATTTGTTGAGGAAGATTAGGCCTTTTTTGAGTGCAATATAAATATCCTCATCATCTTACGCCTAGTATAGGAAATGTCTGCCCTACTTCGTGGACCCGTGTCTGCCACATACCTACTTAATACATGGCTACCTGCCCTTTCATCCCTCTTTCCAAAGGACAAAAACAAATACACACACTGTGGTTCACTGTGCCTCAAGTCAACATGGCTACAGATTTGATCTCCTAAGATTTTTAGCTTGTATAAACAATCTACCTACTCTTACTGAGTGAAATGTTGAGTGAGTGAGAGTGAGTGGGAAAGCGAGTGAGTTACAGTGTCCTACACTTACACTGTATGCTTTAAAGGATAATACAAATGTAATGGTACTGATACTTACAAGAATACTGTTCTCTCTTGACCAACGCAACATAAAGTGGCACATTCCTGTCAGCAAAAAAGACTACTTAAAGCACAACACCTCCCTGTTCATCATATCTGTGGCAGCTAAGAGTGCGACAACATCTCCATAGCCATGCTGTCTCTATTTCAACTATACCTTGCCCACAAACCCTACAATGACTGTCTTAATTTTCTGCACAAGGGCGATCCCTCCCTACCTGCCATCAAGACATATTCAGAAAGACTACTGCCCCTCTACCAGCAAGGGTGCAAAGGGATGGGTTAGATATTACACTTCTGGTACTCTCTTCTGTTGCACATGTACAAGGATGCTGATTTAATAAAATTACAAACAGATTGAAGAGACAGCTATCCCGCTCTAACCACTGCATTTAGGCAACAACATTACCAGCTGGACTAAACAATGCATCTCTAATGTTCTTTAAATGCAGCAGGTAGCAGGAGGCTGTGATGATATGCAAAACACTAAAATAAGTATAAGAAAGATTCCCTAAAACTGGTATCTATTATAAATTTATTTCAGGTAGAAATAGTTCCTTCAGCATGAATTAAAAACTCTAGAACAATTTCACACAATTTTAAGTTTAGTGACCTTTCGGGATCAATATGGCCTATTGAGGTTGAAGGTGACAACAAGTTTGGCCTGATTGCAAGTATTCTAGTGAATTGTGATACAATCGATAGTTATCTCACCCAGGCTATTACCACGTGTGATAAAGTTCACACTCTGTTAAATTTCTGCAGATCAAACCTGCTGTAAGCTAATGGAGAAAGAGACCAGATATTTACAGAGATATGCGGGTTTTAGTATGATAAGCACCAAACTCTACATGCTATTCCCCTTTAAAGGTAAGCAATAGATGCTATTTATCATATGTGATTAATTCAAATACTTGGTGTGTCATATTTGATTGGGCTTGTTAGATACCCCCTATTGCTTCAGGACACCCTGAAGCAGACCCTTCATAGAGCACTGTGGAACAGAAAGCCTTAGAGTGAGGAGGCAAATTAGAGACAACACGTTACACAAGGAAGCTGGCAAAGAAAAAGAGCAGGTAAGGGAAATTATACGGAAAGAGTGATTTCTCTGAACCCAAGCGTATTATTTATTTATTTGTGCAGAACACTGGTTACTTCAGAAAAGAGCTTTAATTTAGGTACATAGCTTCCAAATTCCTCATTCGCTTTGCGTTCATCACAATAACAGATGCCTGCGTGACCAGACTACTTTCTCCTGCTATTAGTTTATGAGTCCAATGACAGTGAAAACTGAGCTCAGCTGCCTGGGGTTGGGGGAACTGTTTCCCTGTTCGGTCCCCCGGGGATGGTAATTCACATGAACTGCTAACTTTTCAAGAAAGTCTTTGCCAACCATCTACTGGGGTTTATGGCTAAACATCTGTCTGGTTTTGAGCAGGCTCCTTTAACGCTCTCTTGTTTATTAAAATGATTGTCTCTGTAGACAGTAATCTAGACATCGAGGATCCCAATATAAGGAGAGTCATCTTTTCCCGACAAGTCCAAGTACGTAATTTCCTTCAGATGCTCATTAGCCTTGCTGCTCAAGCATATCCGAAAGGGTCAGAGTTAATATTCATCTACCTGGAAACTTATAACTGTGACCCCCATGTGAGGCAGAAGCATGGAGTACATACCACCTCTATCACAAGACTGCTTGGTCGAGATCAAAGGTTCTTAGCATCTAACACCCTCCGAAACCAACCTTTTCAAAATGAGTGACTCAAAAAGTCCAGTGCTCGGTATGCAAATTACTGTGGAACTATGAGTCATAATCACAATTTGCATGAATTGCACCGTCGTCTCGAAAACAGTCACAGAAATGGATACTACACTAAACTCTCACTCTCTGAGGTAGTCCTGGGAAGCAATGGAGAATTTAAGGATCTAAGGGGCAGATTTATGGAAAGTGGCGCTGCACCGAGTGCATCGCCACTTTCCCTCGCACCTTTGTGCTCTCCTACTGCCACGATGTGTCGCATTTAAAATACGGCGCACCATGGCACAGGGTTGGGGGCAATAGCATAATTTTGCATGACGCTATTGATGTACTCTGCAGGATTGGCACCAAAATTTTGGCGCTACTCCTGCAGAGTATATAGAGGCCCATTCTAAATAATAGAAGCCTCAGAGCAGGCGTAAAAAGTGTAAAAAAAAATTGTGCAAGGAAATCTCAGAGATTTCCTTGCGCCATTTTTCCACTCCCCCAACAGGGGAACACCCCTTTGCATACATTATGCCTGGCGCAGGCATAAAGTAGTGCAAAGGGTCACAGAGTGGCGCAATGTATGCATTGCACCACTCTGCAAATACGGCACAGGGATCACGGCCTCGTGGGGCCAAATTATCATCAAAAATAATGACGCTAGTGTGGCGCAAAGTGGCATTATGGGATTATAAATATGCCCCTAAATCTAGCTTTCTTGAGAGAAACGTACATAAGTTTTTTGTTATGATGTTTTCAGTACTATGTATCCTACTCATATACGTTCCTTAAGATTTCATGGAGTGGTATGGAAAATAAGGGAACTGCTGAAGAATCCAATTTTACAGAAAACAAGAAAACAAAGCAGAGAGGTTAGTACTGAACTGCTTTTCCAAGCTTGCATAGTCAGACTTGGTGTGCAACACTAGAAGAAAGTCGTTCCAAGTGCTACGCAAAAGACCTGATCATGCCCAATACCCAAAAAAATAACAGCTGCAGACTGAAGTCTGCAAGTGTTGTTTGCTAAGCAGGGTGCAGCATTCTGCACCACCTGCAAGTTTTTCAACATGCTCTTAGCGAGTACCAGAACCAACAACGAAAGAAAGAAAGAAAGAAAGAAAGAAAGAAAGAAAGAAAGAAAGAAAGAAAGAAAGAAAGAAAGAAGAGGCAGGATGGAATTGAAAAGGCAAAAATGAAAAAAGACAAGAGAAAGAAAGAGAAATAAAGCAAAAGAGAAATAATGAACAAGAAAAGGAATGAAGGAAACACAGAAAGAAATGAAGGAAGGAGAGAAAGAAAGAAAAGAGGAAAATGAAACAAAGAAAGAAAGATTGAAAAGAGGATAACAGTGAAGAAAGGTTTCAAATGGACACAATCGGATCTGGCATGCAGTAAAATAGCTGCAGTCAAAAAAGCTAAATCATCCAAAAGAAATTTACAACAACATTGACAGGAGCTGAGATCTGATAATGATGGAATGTGCATCAGAAGCATTCTGCAATCACTCAGGCTCAACACAGAGGAAACACTAAAGTAACTATAAAAACAAAAAACATATTGGCCCTGAAGGGAAATAGCTTGTACGTGAATGTTCTCCTTCTAAGAGAGAAACATTCAGTTACTCATAGTGACGAAAACCAGTGGTTTAAGTAGGCGGGCCCACTGCCCCATTCTAGATGCTGTAGTGGGTGGAATTAAAATGTGAATTACACAACAAACAAATGGATGAGGAGAGGTGGCTGAAAGCCCCTATATGTAGGTATGTTGTACTTATCTTAGTAAAATCAAAGGTATTGGCTAGCGCTAGACCTAAAAATGGGACTGCTTCACCACTGCTTTATCTTATATTGATCCATACCAATCAAGGGGAAATTGAGTGAAAAGAAAAGAAACTTCTCTTCTTAAAAGCCTTACATCATCAATAACAACCAGCAATGTCCCTTTGATTGATGATGTCCGTTGGGTTTTAAAATCTAGTGTGACACCCTTCTATAGATGACCCCTTAAATTAATAATTCCACCATCATCATTTATGTACTCTAGAAAAACGCGGAATAGTTTTAAATTAAGTAACCGCTCAGTATTGTTTTTAAAACCCTAGTGCACTGCTTGGCGTATCAGATTTATTTTTGGCACAATTGAAGGGAGATGGACAAAAGTTCATGGAGAGCTGTGGAACAGCATGAAAATGAGGGGGCGAGGGAAAGAGAAAAAGTTAGATGAGGAACGAAGGCAAAGAACGGGGGAGGGTAGTGACAAAGGAGAAGAAGGGGGTGGATTCTCTGAATCAAAGCATGTAAAATATTAATTTGAAAAGGAAAATTGAATACATCACAAATCATCTCTTTCATATGGATACATTATCCTCTCTTTTGTCATTCGCTTTGCGTTCCTCACAGGAAAAAGCAGATTTCCGAACCACTTGGGGCTCCAAAGGTCTATGTCAGGAAACAACAAAGATGAGCCGTTGGCAGGGGGCAGTACCAAGACCATCACAGGCACTCAGGTGGTCATTATGACTTTGGCGGTCTTCCTTGAAGACCACCAAAGCCACGGACGCCAGAAGACCGCCAGTGCTGGTGGTCTTCCACCCACTATCTCACGAGTACCGCTGGATTTCCGCCACAATTTGGGTGGAAATCCAGCAGTAGTTGTGCTGGTGGGCGGAGGCGCTGGGGCAGATCCACCACCAGCCCTGCTAGAAGGACAATGTGCAATAATACGGCCTGCCAGTGTCCTGCTGGCTGGGTGCTGCCGGAGGTGGAAAAGCCCATTCCCTGCCAGACAACCTCCTCCCCAGACCAGGTAAATTGATATTCTGACAGGGGAGGAGGGTGGGAAGGTGGGGGTTGTGTGTGCGTTTGTGTGTTGTCTGCTTGTGTGCATGAATGTGTGTATGCATGTTTGTCTGCGTGTGAGTATGCATGCTTAGATGGGTGTGAGTATGCGTGCCTTGATGGGTGGGAGTATGCATGCTTGAATGCTTGTATGAGTGCTAGGTGATTGAGAGTATACGTGGTGCGTGTGGGTGTCTGTGTGCGTGTGCATGTATGTGGGGATGGGGCTAGGGGATGGGGTGCTGTATCTGGATGGGGTGGAGGGGGAGAGGTGCTGTGTTTGGAAGGAGGGTGGTGCTGTGTCTGGAGTGGCGTGGGGGGGTTTAGTGCTTGCTGGGTGAGGGAGTCGTCTACCGGTGAAAGGGAAGAAATTCCCTGTCACTGGTAGCCTTTCTGTCAAGGTTTTTGTGTCGATGCTACCGCTGCTGAAACCTTGGTGGAAAAGCGGCTCCTAATACTGCCAGTGCTCTTCTGTGGACCGCCGGGTCAGAGATGCACATCTACGGGCCAGTGGCTCTGAGTGCCATGGCGGTATGAGTGGAGATGTGGCTGGTTGGCAGAGGCCAAACTACCACAATCATAATGTGGCAGCCTGTTGGCGGTGAATCCGCCACCTTTGCCCTGGCAGTCAGGAAACCACCAGGGTCATAATGACCCCCTCAGCCTCCAAACAATATGCATGACAGTAAGATAGCTCAGTTGGTGAAATCACCATCTGCATAGGTCTGCATAGAATTGAATCCCCACTGTCTCTAGCTAGTCGTTTATCCTTCTGAAGTTGATAAAAATGTGTATTAGCAAGTTGGCCACTTACAGTACTTCAAAACATGAAGTTCAGAGGTTACAATGAGTGTATAGAAGGAGAAGCTATGAATGAATTTCCAGGCAGTGTGAATGCAAGAGACATGATATACTGGAATAGGCGTCCTGAGAATTACCTGATTTGCCTGCTTAAGAATCAGCACTAGAAACTGATTTACGTTATCTTGCTTGTTAAATGATTAGGCAGATTTTCACGCATATAGCTTTGTAAATCTCTGCTTGAGACATTCTTCCCTCTTATTGGGTGTCCTGTAAACATCATGCAAGAGAGCAGTTTTGGATATATTTTGGATATTAGATTCAGAGACGAGTCTTGGGTCCTGCAGCAGTTACAAGGGGAAGAGACAATTGTTTTCATTGCTTAAAATACTGCCTTTCTGTCTGATATTCGGTGCAGTACCAGAATACTTTTTTTGCCTCTGGGGGAATGAATAAACTGTACTGTTTTTTTAAAAAATAACATTTTAACGTGTTTTGAAAGAAAACATGTAAAGATGGGACAGGTTCACATTTTTGTTTAAATAAACACCTACAAAAATCTTGACAACAGATACAGAATGACCATTATTAAACTATTGCTAAATTTACTTGCAGATGGTAAAAAAAACATGTTACTTTCAAGGGAAAAATGCAAATTTACAACTAATGCATTATCCTGAAAAAAAAATGTTTTGCTGCACAAAGTGGTTCGGAGTAGGCCACTGTGCACGTCTACCAAAGGCACCACCCACATTCACCATTAGTGCCACAGCCTCTGTCCTAGGTCTCATTTATCAAACACCAAGGCCCTTATTACTAGTTTGGTGATCCTGGGACAGCCAGACTTGCGATATCGGTCAGACCACCTCCAAATCAGCAGTCCAGCGCACTGCCAGGTTGCCGCAGGTCAAAAGCCTGGAGGTGCCGGCAGTCTTAATCTGCCAGGGCAGCACTGCAAGCAGCACTGCCCTGGGGATTATGAGTCCACTCTCTGCCGGCTTTTGCATGGTGGTTCCGGAGTGGCGGTTTTCCGGCCCAAAGAGTTTGTCGGGCGATAATGAGGGCCCAAGTGTTACCACTCCCTGAGGAGTCATCTGCTTTTGTGGTCAAGTGAAAACACTACTTTACATCCATCACTGTAATTGTGGCCAGCGACAAATACAGATTATCAAACCCAGATGATACAGCAGTCAGTTTCCAGCTAATACATGTACAATCGGCATGTTGCATACTTGAATCTGGGTTACCTGAACAGCACCTCGTATCCTGGCATTTAATGAAACAAGCAAAACTATAATAAATCACCATCGGATTATTTATCCTGCATATAAAGGACACCAACATCTGTACGGCAAAGGGGCACAAGACTGCTGCAACAAGCATTCGCATAGTAATGGGTCTAGCATTTGATTGAGTTAGAGCTATTAGCGTTGAAATATCTTAACTAGACTTTTCTTGACACATAAATTGAAAATGAAAAGTAAAACAGTTGACATAAGCGAGCTGATTCAAAGCACCACTGGCACCTTGAGCATGAGCATGAAGGAGAGACACAAAAGGAAGATGTTCGCTCTCAGTCAAACGTATCGGCAAACGTGCAATTATCCATGTAACAGCATTGATGGCCAAGGCAGTAACAAAACTGCCCCAAGGTGGGACAAACATAATGTATTTACCAATGAAAACAAAGGATTTTTGAAAGGCAAGCCCATGACCAAGTGATAGTGATGGGCGTGCGGTGGGCGTGGTTAAAAGCCCACAAATAGATTACAACAGGACAGAGCACTTGCACGCTCGACCTAAAAAGAACCAGAATTTGATTCCAAAACACCATATCCAAAACAGTCTATCTGAAAATTGAGGTGGACTACAATCTTTGTTGTCTTTTTCAGGTGACAGTCCATCAAGCTAACACCATTCTTTCAACAAATTGAAAACTGAAACAAACCCTGTATCACTCCATTCATTCTATGCATCCCTGAACCTTATTATATGTAACTGCAAAGATGTATCTGCTTCTATGTGAACAACAGTCCCTGAACCCCATGCATATTTGGCCAAGGAAATGAGAACAAGAAGCACAAATCAGTTGGAATTGGCCAGAAGCAAGCCCAGCAGCCTCAGATGTTGGTATCCCTGAGATCAAGGCAAGGAGCAAGACCCATGAAAAAAATCTGTAACGCAAATCATTTCCAAATGCTTGAAGTTCCATCGCCGCATCACAAAGGGCTATGAGTCGGATTGTAGCCCCACCGTTGGCACTCCTGATGATAACTGAAGCTGAAACTACATACAAGGGCAGGGAACAGATTTCAGTATGGACACACACCAATACAAGGAGCAGTATGTCTGTATAAAGCATAAGGAAAAATCACAAACACACGTGATTGCACTTAAAATGCACTGACTTTGGTGAAAAGGATAACCAACAAAACATATAATCAATGTAATGTGCACAATCCATATACGGAACTTTAACGTATAATGTGGGTACCTCATTGATTCAGCAGTCTCCATATGAGCTTCACTGCTTCTACAAAATGACATGAAGCAACTGTTCAGAGCCCCTGCCCACCAGAAAGGGTCTATTTTGGATCTCACATTTACAGAGAAGGGTACCCTTAACACAAAGAGCCATATCTCTGTAGACTTGTCAGATAACCTCCTAATTGCATTCAAATGTACTTCCTCAAAAATCTCAGTCAAAGGTAGACCTGGTGTTGTTGCTGTTATGACAGCTACTGCTGAAGTGTGGTCACTGCTGTTATAGCTGAGGCTGCTGCTGCTCTTACTGTTCTAATCTGAGCTGTGGTTACTGCTGTGGTCCATATTGGTCGTTGCCGTTGTGGCTAGTGATGTGGCCTTTCTTGTTGATGTGGTCCCTACGATGGCTGGAGGTATTATGGCTGCTGATACTGCTGCCACTGTGGTTGCAGCGCCTTACTGTGGTCCTTACCGCAGTACAGCTGTGGTCACTACTTAGTTCCCTTCCTGGGAGGCAGTTTTTTAACTACTGTGGTCCCTATTGTCATTAGATCCGTGATCACTAGTGAGGTCCCTGCTTTGCTTGTACCTGTTGCTGCTACTGTGCTTGTAACTGCTGTTACCACTGTGGTTGTTTTATAGTGGCTGCTGTTGTTGCTGTAGTGAGTGGTGCTGTAGAATCGGCCATTGTCACTTCTAGGGTCCTGCTGAGATGATAGCTGATGATGTTGCTGTTGTCTTTACTGAGGTTACAACTGTGGTCACTGATTTTGCCTTTGCAGCTGCTTTTAATACCGCTTCCCATGCCATGGGGACAGTTGTAGTTGCTGCTGCGTCCCTGATGCAAGCACAAGAGTGGTTACTACTATTGTTTATGCTGTGCTGTCAGCTGTGGTTGCTCCTGTTCTCCCTGCCTTGGGGACAGTTGTGGTCACAGTTGTGGTCACTGGTGTTGCAGCAGCTGTGGTCACTGCTGTTACGACAGTTGGTATTGTTATTCCTGTAGTCACTGCTGTGAATGTGCCCGACATGGCTGTGCTCACCATACATCATTTGTGTTAGTGAAGCTTTGTACTGAGACTGAACAGAGGGACTACGTTTTACACCACTCACAAGTGCAAAACCACAAGGGAAGATATAATTGCTCAAGTCAATACTGAAAGACCCTCGCTGTATTCTCTTTTTCAGTCAGATCACTTCAGGTAAACAGCTAAAGCTCTCTAGCTAACTAGGACCAACAGGTGCACTCGCTATGTAAATAATTATTGCATATGGATATAACGCTTGGAAAACTAAATTGCACTTTTACACCGAAACATCACACTTACAAAATGACTTCTTATTTGAGAGCCAATTAAAATACTTTTAATATCAATCATTCTTAATTTTATTTCTCAAGTGCACTATAAAACGTCTAAACATTCAAAAATTATTAAGGTTGCTTAAATCCGTACATCATAATGAATCATCTTTAGCCATACATTATATACATTGCTAGAGAACGGAACCTAATTTGTCTTTACAGCTGCCACTGTCAACTGCTTATTTAATTTACTGTAGAAAATAAGAAAAACTACAATTTCATTTTTGCATATAATTAATTGAGAGCACATTGACTTTTACATCTTAAATTAACAAATGAAACATCAATCGGCTCGGAAGTGTCCAACGTATGTTTAGAATGGCTAAAGCTATATCAGAATTTCAAGATATCCACAAAGAAGTAAATTTCAATATCACAGTCTAAATGGAATTTGTGTATGTTGTATCCTAAAAAATCTAGCACCGATTCATGAAGAGCTTTGTGGGAGTCCCACGTTTAGATCATGAATACTACATCATGCTGCACATATTCTCAAGGTTTGTATTAGAATGTGCACTCCACATCCACTTTACTGGACTGGAGTCTGTCAAGATGTCAGTGCTTTTCCTTTAACGAGCCATTTGCTTAATTAAGCTTGTCAGCATTTACCAATATCTATAATTGTCTGTGTCAGATGGACACTCTATTATACTGTTGGTTAAAGCCTTTGGCTTCCACAATAGCTAGTAAACCTTCTTAATTTCCAAATAATAACGTGACACTATAATGGAGAAAAAAGCATGGACGTTCTTCTCATAGTGATGATATAACAGGAGGAGGATTTAGTGTACTTTCCAAAAAGCAAAATAAGAGTTAGTAGCTAGATGTACCACTTTGCATATGAGACTTTTTTGGGGTTTACCACTACATAATGATTTGATATTTGAAAGGAGTGTGTTTAGGAGGTACCATCCAAATACTGAATCTCAGTGGGATGTATTAATTTTTAGCAACCAAAATCCAGTCACAATACATTAATATTTTACAGACTACTGAAAGAAAGTGGTGAGGCATTTGCAAACAGGAAGGATCCCCTTAGGACCACTTCTCATTTGTGAATGTTGAAAAAAATATTTTTCAATAGTAGACATTGCTCCTATGGACCAATGCCTCCTCTCAGAAAATACTAATTAAGCTTTTTCATTTTTTTAAAAAAGGATCTAATTTTCCTTTACCGAAACCGGTCTGCATTTAAAAAGCAGACTATTTATTTAAAAGCAGTCACAACATGGTGGTCTGCTTGACGTCAGCAGATCATTATCTCTGTGATGGCAACAGTTCATACTGGATAACCACTACGAATTGTTGTTTTGTGGACCGACCGATCAGTACATAGATTGGTTCACAAAAACTGAATAGATTCAATAAAAGTCAGTGCACAGTCTGTGACAACTGTTATTGACTATTCTTTATACATTCTTTACTCTTCATTTCTTAGCAGGGCTTGGGACACTTTTTGGGATCAAAATGGGAGTCCTAGTTACATTTGTTCCCTGGGTCAATTCAGCATGTAAAGCTAGGATTGGAGGGAAGGGAGGAGATGTACTAGCTGACAATTTCACTTGCAGATCTTACAAACTAATCACAAAAGCTAAGGTTCGCTTTCTTGTTCAGAGGCAGAATATGTCTTTCATTTCTTGTAAATCTATCTCTAAGATCTTTTTCATACTTCACAAGATATTCTTAATCTTGGGGTTAGCATTGTAGGATTGATTCACAATGTCTTTTTTCACATGTATGCAAGACTTATGCTTGATAAGTCATAACGTACACACTCCTAATGTATACCTAAATCACAATGGGCAATAGACCACTAAGAGCATACGTAATTTGACAAGTCTGCACATGTGTGATTCTAAAATAGTTTGGAGGGGACTGGAAGCAATTCTTTGCTACTCAGAAAGGTTTGTTAATGCACTACATATCATGTAATCATCACAATGTCTGCTTATGTGCCCCCATAGAATTTCATAGTTTCCATATTTTCATTTGAGTGACCATTTCTCTATTATTTGCACTGTATAGCATTTGCTTTATCATAGTTTGACAGAGCACCATTAATCATATAGAAGTATCCACACAATGTACAATGCCTTACAGAATTAAGCAACAACATTAATATGTAAATTCATGTATTTGACATTTTCGATGTAAGGCCTTCCCTTCTCAAAAAGTAGAAAAGTGTAGTTAAGCTGGGTACAGACATGTACAAAACAGTAAGGAAGATCTTTGGCTTTTTTGTAGACCTGGATGGAGCAAGCATTGCTCTAAGCATGCTTCGTGAAGGTTGAAGACAGGAGCCATTATAGCCTTACTGGCTTGCTGGGTATGCCATAACGTACTGAGCACAGAGACCGAGAACGACCTTCTCAATACAGAACACACAGGTCTGCTGTTTTGCTATGGTAGTCAGGTAAAAAGCCACCTTTAAAACTCATAAAGGCCCTTTGGTGGCAAAAATCTTTAACTGGAGTCAAGAATAAAGGAATCTAAGAAACATAGACTGATTCAATTTTTCCAGGAAAGGAAATTCTGAAACACTGTTACAATAAACAGTCCGTAATGTGAGACAAAGTTCCATTTGGTTAGAATACTAACTATGTGTGCCCTCTTTGTATAGTATCACTCACAGAGGAGTGCACTACAATGGGGAACAATAATTTTGAGTACCTACACCATTATGCACGCCCTCATTAGCGGTGCTACACGAGGTGTTACAACAAATACAAAATGAGCATGGCGCTGCCCTGGCTGTTAACTTAAGGATGAAATGAAAAACTAATTTTGAAACGGTCTCTTTGATTGGTCTTAGAGTGGAAGAGTTGGTTCTGGCGCTACACAAGGGATTGGCTGTGGTTCCTGTTCAAGATTGTGAAAGGGAATGTCCTAATGTTATTTCAGAAGTATATACCTCCGTGGGCTGACATACTTTATGTTCTCGAGCTGCAAAACCACAACTGAAAACAAAAACATGTCTAGGGGTTTTGCTAAACTTTGAAAAAGCATCAAACTAAATAGAAAACCAGGACTAGATCTTCGCCACAACAGGATGGCAGCAGAGATGCATACAATTTAAGGGACCATGATGTAATTTAAAAGCCAGATTGATGTATTTTGTTTTTCCATTCTTTGTAACCATCTGGGAAGAGTTAAAAAACAGAAAGAAGTGAATGGATTGAGTATCGCAGAAAGAATGACCAAGTCAGTGAGATAAGTGAAAGAAAGTCTGCACACAAATTAGAGGTTAACGTGAAGAAAGAAGAGGAAGGTTCTGAGTTAAATGGTCCTAAATGGTCATTTTAGGAAAAAGAGAATAGCTGGATTACCAAAGAAGCATGCCCCAAAATTTGTTCATAATTCTCCGGGACACGACTTGGGCAGAATTGCTTCTGGACAAAGCAGCAGAAGTAACTATAGCTCACCCAACTTTTGAAAAGATTCTGATGGTGACTCCAACTTAAGTATACATACAGGTTAAAACACCAGCTGGACATGGAAACTCTACTAGTAGGGTTTATGATGTAGAAAAACAAATGAAGGGGGATATATTGCACACAAATGAAGTAGTTTTCTGGTCACATTTGACGGACACCCATGATATAAGTCTTGTAGAGGAAGACTGGCCTCCATCACTTATAAGGGACATTCCTCAAGGTCAAGAAATAATAATGCAAGAATTTTCCTCCTTAGTTCCTCAATAAATCAATGAAAAAATATGCACACAAGTAAACTTTAAAGCAGACCGCAGCATTTTATGGAAACCACGCAGTGTGGAACAAAGATCCTGTGCCAAATGCAATTCCCTTACACACAGAGAGTCCCAGGTTCGGGATCAATACCTTTTAAACCAGACGCAACACGTGGTGTGATTTCGATCCTGGATCAACAACTGTATCATGGTATCATAGTGCCTTGTTATTAAACCATGAACACTCCTCTTTTTTCCGGTATTGAAGCCAGGCAATTCCTACAGAATAATTTTAGATTATAGCAACATAAATACACCAAGCCTCATAATTGAATTAGACACAATGCATTTTGCCTAGCTTTTTCATTTATCACTGTGTCAAAGATACATATATATATATTCATTAAAATATCTTCACTATCATTCTGTGAATTAAGTATTCTTTGTGTTTTCTGCTTATGTAACCACCACTGCATTTTATACATCCATGTATTAATTTATTTGAGGACACATTTTTCAATTATAAAAAAATATTACATTGATTATTCCTTGTACATGTGAACTGTACAACATTTGATTTATTATAGTATGATAGTGCCCAGTTACACGTATTCATGTTATTCATGTGATCTAACATGCCTTATGGAATTAAGTGAAGATGCAACAATGTTAATATGTTAATTCTTGCATTGCCATCATGTGATGTGAAGCCTACTCTCCTCAAAATAATTAGGAAAGTGTATTAAAGCTTTGCACAGATAGGTACTTCTACCTCCAGGGAGGCTCAGTTTGAGCAAATATAGCTGTAAACATCCTTCATGAAGGCTACAAGGGGGGATCTCAAAGCCTGTTGACGTTTATCAGCTTGCTGGGTGTGCCATAATGTTCTGAGTAAAGAGACATAGAATGACCTTCTCAATACAGAACAAACATATCTGTTGCTCTGCTAAGGTATGTGGGTAAGAGGTCATTTTAGAAATTTGCACACGCTTTTTTAGTGCTAAAACAGCTTAGCTAGAAGCAAGAAAGGAGGAGATGGAGAAACAGAGGCTGGTTCCATCTTTCCATTGAAGAAAATTCTAAAATACTGCTACAAAGTTGCTAATCACTTTCATCGGCAGTGTTTTGTTTATCTTTATAGTTCAACTATAGACACGATTTGCACTAGGATAGGACACTGATTTTAATACAATCACAAAAATTATTCAAGTTGGTATTCTTGAGTGTAGCTTTGCCTGATGAAATGAGATTTGGAACCCGTTAACAGCAAACAATCCTCTTAGTCGTATAGGACTGAGTTTTGCTCAAAAACTGCCATTCTCATGTGATGGTCAGATGGTTTGTGGGTTGCCGTGCACTAGGTTTACGGTCTCACATTGGTAAGTTGTCACTGAAACTGCACTTTCACTAAATGGTCTAGACAACCTACTCTTAGACCCTATTTCGTAGGAAAACTACAAAAAACATTTTTTCATTAACTACAATGCCTACTTGTACAATTTTCAATATTCTGAAAGTGGTTGTACAAAACTGCTTTATCCCTAGCAATGAGGTGGGGAATTCCTCAGTTACATTTTCAAAATGTTGAAGAATCTTTCTTTGCCAAGTAGTATGTTGATGCTAATGCAGCTTTAGCAGAGGAAACAGGATGTCTATTTATAAAACAAATTGGGTAGTGTTATAGTTGGACCTGGCCCTTTTTGCAGGGCCATCCCCAAACTTTTTGCCTCCTTTCTCCTATTTTTTCCAAACTTGTGTTGTTGGCTTTAGGACTCTGGGCACTTTACCACTGCTAACCTGTGCTAAAGTGCATTTGTTCTCTGTCTAAATTGTATTGGTGATTGGTTTATCCATGATTGGCATATTTGATTTAACATTAGGTCTGTAGTAAAGTGCACTATGTGTGCCCAGGACCTGTAAAACGAATGCTACTAGTGGGCCTGCAGCACTGATTGTGCCACCCACATGAGTAGCCCTGTAACCGTGTCTCAGACCTGCCATTGTAGTGTCTGTGTGTACAGTTTCAAGCTGCTATGTCGACCTTGGAAGTGCACCCACTTGCCAGCCCCAAACCTTCCCTTTTACTACATGTAAGTCACCCCTGAGGTAGGACCAAGGCAGCCCCATGGGTAGGATGCAATGTATTTGAGAGGAAGGACTTGTACTATTGTCAATAACATGTCCTGGTAGTGAAATATTGCAAAATTTGTTTTTCACTATTGCAAGGCCTATCTCTCCGATAGGTTAACATGGGAATTGCTTTGAAATATCTTTTAAGGGTAATTTCCCATTGGAAGCAAATAGAGGTCTGGAGTTTGGGGTCTCTGAACTCACAATTGAAAAATACATCTTTTGGTGAAGGTGTTTTTTAGATTGTAAGTTTGAGAATGCCACTTTTAGAAAGTAGGCATGTTCTTGCTTAACCTTTCTGTGCCTCTGCCTGTCTGCTGGAATACAGATCTGTGTCAGGATGACAGTTGGGCTGGTTGTGAATTCACTCTAGACAGTTACACAAAGGAAGCTGAGGTGTGTCCTGCATATCCTGATGGGTCTTACTGGGCTAGAGTGGTTGGAGGAGCTGCCACTTGTACCTGAATGGGACTGTGCCTGCCCTCACACAAAGCAGTCTCCAACCCCCTAGATTGCATCTGGGACGAGGACAGGGAGAGGCAGGGTCTTGCACACTACAAAGACTCTCCTTTGAAGTTTGCCTGCTTCAAAGGCAGAAATGAGTATAAGTATTGGACTGCTGACCCCACAACTTTAGAACACTTCTGGATCAAGAGGAGACTCTGCCAAGGAGAAGAGCTGCAGAGCTATGAGGAGTAGCACTGCTGTTTGCTTTGTGTGCTTTGTTGGGTTGGCATGCAGTTGCTGCTTCTGCTATGGAGAGGCAAAGGCTGGACTTCGCAGTGTATCCTGCTTGTGAAGTATCTCCAAGGGCTTAGACTAAGCTTGTCTCCTGTTAAGAGGCCTCAGGGACATCAAAGTCTTCTCCTGCCAGCCTCTGGGCTCTCTTCCTGAGGACCCTGGCTCACCTGGTGGTGCCCACTCTTGTTCCTGGGCCTTTGGGATTGAAAGCTGGCCTAAAAACAAGAAGAACTAGGCACATCGACTCCTGATGACTCCAGAACTGGTCCAGCTGCTCGACTCTGTGCCGCTGCTTGCACCCAAAGCCTTGGTCCCTGCTGTAGTGCACGGTTGACACTGATGCCGCAGGCTTGGCGCTGCTGGCCTGAAGACGCCACAGTGCCTCTGAAGTGAGTCCGGGTGCTGTTTCACTGACATACAAGACACCCAACTCCGCTGCGGGGCCTTTGGCCCTATGGTGTGACTGCGACCCTGTGAAATCGCTGCATTGTGTCTCGACCCGCTGGACTCATCGACCCCGCCCGATCGTAGGGAACCAACGCCTCACCTCCTCTACCTTGCAGTAAGGAACCAAAGCTTACCTCCCCGGTAGCAGTAAGAACCAACACTGCATCAGCTCCAGCGACGTCTCAACTCCCCGACTCCAGGCAACGTCTTTGACTCTGCCTCGTTTCTAGGGTCACTCTGCCACTGTACCTAGGGTCCATGTGACTCCGGTGCCGCAGTCCCTCACGAGTGGGGCTGTTCGGAAGGACTCCCTCAACGACGTCGTGATAGCCCCAGTTGGAGCTATTGTGTTCGGAAGCACTTTATTGGGATTTAGGGGGTTATTACAACTTTGGAGGAGGTGTTAATCCATCCCAAAAGTGACGGTAAAGTGACGGATATACCACCAGCCGTATTACGAGTTACATAGGATATAATGGACTCGTAATACGGCTGGTGGTATATCCGTCACTTTACCGTCACTTTTGGGACGGATTAACACCTCCTCCAAAGTTGTAATAACCCCCATAATATTTAAAAATGCACATCTTTGCTTGTGCATGTTGGATTTTATTGGTTTTGGTATTGGTTTACTTAGATAAATATTGGCTGTTTGTCTAAACTGGTGTGCTGTTCATTTGTAATGTTTTCACTGTGTTACTGTGAGTCAGTAGAAATACTTAACACATTGCCTCTGAGATAAGCCTGATTGCACCTAGCTAGCAAGGGGGTGAGCAGGAGTGTGACTCCCTTACCCTGACTAGTGTGAGGGTCCCTACTTGGACAGGGTGTAAACTGATTGCCAACTAGAGACCCCATTTCTAACAGTTAATCTTCATAACAAATGCTTTATTGTCACTCCTGTGGGCACCACAAACTCTACTGTATTACAAGGATGTTTTTTTACTTCCAGAATTATTTGAATTGTAGCCAGTTGGGTGGGGAGTATTCAGAGGACATTAAGATTTTGGTGGCTCTGGAGAGTAAATCAGCAGTGCTCCCACCCTACCAGACTCACAGTTCCAATCTCTATTTAACATCAGGGGAAAGCACTGGGTTTCCAACAGTGAAGGCTCTGCCGACTTCTGACAGCGGGACATATGTTCATAGTGACAGTCGACTTGTCACTGAATTCTCTAGCCCAAAATCACCATGCAAACCATTGAGCCCCCACAGGGAAATCAGCATACCCAGAAGCACAGCATAACGGCCACTGAATTCTTTGTTTTTCTAAAATACACTGCCACTTTAGGGCTTACCCTGAGAACCGTCCGCCGTACCTTAAATCATTCCCTAGTCCTTGAATCGCTAATGACTCTTTGTTATAGACAATGTTGCAAGTAAGTTTGTTGTCTGAGTGGGAAAAGTGTCAGGTTGGTGTTGGTGTAACAAAGGAAACACCATTTAAACTTTATAGACTTAGCAAACAACATTCATAATGAAGACAGAAATTTAGATTTGATTGACAATAAAAACACTTTAACAAAAATGATGAAACAGAAGACAAAATCTTGTGCTCACTTCATGGACTTGATCTGAGTCTTACAGTACAAAACAAGGAGCAACTACAGCAAAACCCCACTGTGAGAGCAACTGCGCAAGAAGGTTCTAGATGAAAAGCGCATTTGTTGGCTTTCAGCTAGGACAGTAGGATAATGCTGGACGATTTTGCAGATTGCTCATCCATCTACAGAACTCATGTTTTACTGCCCAAAATACACAACAAAATGACAATCTTTATGCAAAATCTTTTTTGAAAAGTGTCATCTTTCCTGAAGCAGCTCCTGACTATCAGACAAAAATCTCAAACTAGTCCAAGAGAAAAAATGTAAAAGGTGAAATAAAATGATAAGAAAGTAAAATAGATGTTAGGATGTCTAACAAAAATACATTAGATAAAGAAAAAATATATAAAACTGTATTCAATGAAAAGTGTGTGTACCATTTCGAAAAAAGAGCTTTTAAAAAACAGTGGAAGTTGGGCTGCAAAATCTTCATAATTTTTTCAATGTGAATGACATTGGAAATATAGGAAACAACAAAAGAACCACTTTAGGAACAGAAAAAAAGAATTGGAGACTGAGGACCTCATTACAAGTCCCACTGTAACTGAGAAATGGGCAGAAATGGGGTAATGATTACAACTTGTGCGGAGGACCGTGTGAAAAGGAAGCAGGGAATTGGTACAAGATTTCGGGTTTTGCAACTTGGAAAGTGTTAAAACATTCAGGTTTACCATTTTACTTACTTCCCAATTAAGCTGCAAAATGTGGGATGTTGCAGGAAAGCCACTCTTAAGAAATACTGACCCTCGCGTAACTCTGGGACTTTTAGTGAGCTTCTTGGTTGGAAGGAGCCTGGCATTTTAATATCCTATTTGAGATCAAAATGGCATTTGAAAATGTTGCCCAGTGTGAGAAGTTACTAAATTGTCTACGTTGTAAATGCCAGGTGGTGCCTACAGGCACCTGTGGATGCAGGGCCGAACTTGGGAACCAAAGGCAGGTCTGGTGGAAATGCTGAAACCAGCCTGCTCCCTTTGTCTACTGGTGCAATCTCTTGATATACATCCCTAAATGCTGTATCTCTCCTTTTTTCCTCTCACTTTTATCCCTCTCACATTTCTTTCTCTCTGCCTCACCCTTCCCTTCCTCTTTTTATCTCCCTCTTGAACTCTCTCTTTGCCAGCTAAAATGAACCAGTTAACCTCGGGAGCTGGGGAAAATAACAGAGGCAATAGGAACAGCAATGGGCTTTTTTTAAAACCATCCTCCAAGGGCTCCAGCCTACTTGGTAAATGCCCAGTGGAACAAAAGACTTCTCTGGCCCTGGGGGAAGTGTCCCGTTTGCGCCCATGGACCCACAGAGTATCTTCAGGGACATTCTCAGCAGCTGTTACCCTGGTCACCAGGAGGCATTACATTCTATGGACTGATTATTTTGTTAATGTGAGGTTAGCTGAATCCATCCAGCCAATCCTCTTTTAAATGGTTTAGTAAGGACTTTGTGAGAGTTGTCATAAGGAAGTGGGCATTCATCTTAGTTAGGAAGTAGTAGCCATTAATGTCCCAGTCAACCAGCATTAAGCATTCGTTCATGGTTCTCAATGAACACCATTGATCTCCAGCTTGAAATCTAAGACAGACTTTCCAACTGACCACCGTGGGAGAAGTGGGGGTGCTAGGTATGTGACCTGCCTTTGAGCAGGCAGGCCTTGCTGCCAGCAACTTGTACTAACCTACGGGAATTTTCAATATATTACTTTTCTGTCTACAGCTTCTCTTAAATGTGGCCAGACGGAGACTGAGCTGTCCTCAACAAGGCTCAATCTCAAGATGATTGCATGTCATCTAAACTTTTGTCTTCTCCAAATATACTTTCCATTGATCTTACACTTTATTGTTCAGTGATGATTACATTAGCCTAAGGATGGTGCCCAATCACATGTCAACTAATTTTTGTGTTTTCTGTTATCAGATTCACATAGAATTGCTTGGTTGCGGAACATGTGATGTTAAGAAGTAAAATGAATTCAATTCCATCTCCTTTGCCATATTCTGAGGAACATATTGTACTTAGAGCTATGGGACTTGCAGTACAATAAATAGCTAACATTCCATAATCCATAACCTTACAAGCCAGGCAATCTCTTTTAAGAGCTCAATCCTAATTACAAGTGTATGATAACCTCTCACCTCTTTAACTGCTTAACTTTAGCTTTATAAATTAACGTCATTAGACTTTGCAAGAAGGAAATTACTCCACAGAAGTTTCAATCAGGCAGTGGATTCAGAAGGTCTGAGGTGGAGGCGAGTAGGCTAACCACAGACGTCTATAATACCTCCTGTGTTTAACAACTGCTTTGCATACTAATTCTATTGTAAAGCAGAACCTTGAACCTTTGATTGTAATTCAAAACATTCTTTAGCAGCTGTTGTGTTCTACATTCTACTATTTTAGCTGGACGATTGGCTGTAAGATACCTGAGCTGCATTGTGTTTGGTGATTAAATGGTCAACATTTTTCTTCTAGTTTCCTAGGCAAAATCCAAAATGAAATAATGATGCATCATAAACATTCTTCTGCATTAGCTTAGATCACTGCTTTTTAAGAGTTCAGGACATTAAGTTAGCAAATTTATGACTTAGAACAGAGGTAAAAAGGAATTCCAACACTACAAATCCTGTAGAATTTGGAGAGAAATGAAAATTCTCCAGTTTCTCGAGGATACTCTCAATATAGAATATATTCCACTGGATACTACCATCAAAGCACTCAATGTTTGGGCCTGTTGTGTTAGTCTTCGGGTTATTAATGCTCTTTACAGCTCAGAGTTTAAAGTTTGAATCTGCTATGTTATGTTTATGGATCACTAATGCACTTTATAGGTAGGGGCTCATGTGTGCTTCCTACACGCGCATCTGTCTAGCATTTGGAGTACTTGGAGTTTGGACTAGTTACAGTATGTGCTAGACTGCGTATGCACCTTATAGCATATATGCCCATTTTATAATATTTTAATTATTTTGAATAATATGAGCTTAATTGAGGTTGTGCTTTTTGTATTACAGAGGGGGGATAACAATTTATAGAAACACTATGTTAATGATGTTTTAAATCCTTTGAAACATATTGGCTAATCTATGTATCTCTCAGTGGTGTCAATGTGATTTACGCATGACTGTATAAAATCTGTTTTAATGTAGCTATAAATTTGGAAAGTTGTGGATTGTTTGTAGGTTAAGTGCTGAAAGGTCTGGAGAGAATAGTAAGTGAATCACTGTTGCTTCTTTTAAAATGAGTGCATGTATGCACATTATATGAGGATTATATGTATTATTTTTTTTTAAGTTTGTTTTGCAAAGTTGGCATATAATGAAACGCTATCAATTAAATGTGAAACTTTGAGTCTAAATATTGGTTTTATCAGTGTTTTGAGATGCCTCAGTTTTCAGCTATGGCTGATTCTGCCTGACTTAAGAGGCAAGTGCATAATTTTAGTATTGCACAGCAGTCTTATTTAGACTTTTCTATATCTTCTGTCTATCTCAGCATGATACTGTTAGACTTCTCTATATATTCTGTCTATCTCTGCATGATACTGGATTCTGCTTTCACTGGAACAACTTACAGTTTAAACATGAGTTAAAAACAAAACATCATTGTGGTGAGTGCATATTAATAAGAACATGCAGTACCATGATCTCATATTCTATGAGTCACCTCCCACAGATATTGCAGAATGAACATACATTCCTGTCACCACCACATCACATTAAAATCACCCCACAATAGTCAATATTTCCAGTATGATGGTGTGACATTCGAAAATTGAATTTTCACTTGACCTAATGCCCACCCACAGGATTATGTTACTACTTCATGTAATGCCATACCATCATGAAATAATTATCCTTTCATATACCACAAAACATACCCAACTATTAATTATTCATTGATGATTATTTCTGTACCACACATGCCACTTCAAAGTACTGTAAAAAACATTTTGGAACTGCAAGTAAAAACAACAAGCATTTTCAATGCAACAGGGCTTGCATTTGCTTGAGTTGGAGCTATTTCCGTTGTAAACTCCTAACCTAACTTTTCTTGCCACACAAATTTAAAGAAAAAAAACACAGCGCGATCGTGCTATGTATCGCTATGAAATTGAAAACGAAAAAATGGAGCGCGATCTCGCTATGTAAAGCCCAGCGCAATCGTGCTGTGGGGAAAATTAACAGATAAAGTAGTCCAGAAAACAGGCTCAAAACATCGAGCCTCGCATGTTTCTAGTAGTTTACTGGTGCTGTGTAGGCAGGCTAAACACTGGAAAAGGCATGACGTATGCATGCCTTTCACAAATGAAAGGAAGCAGATTTTAAAGAGCAAGCCCAGGAACCAATGAAAGAGACTGACGTGACCTGGGCATGGTTTGAAGCCAAAAGAGAGATTAGTTTATGGACGGAACGCTTTACGATCGCCCATAAAAAGGGTAGAACAATGGACAATTGCCCCCCATTAATAAATGTAATTGATCTGTGCCAGGTCTGCAGAGTATTTGGGTTGCTCTTGCATTGCAAGTCGGCAATGCCTAATTTGTAAGAAAGTAGGTGCCTAAGCTGAAAGCTCTTTATAGCTGAGTGTGGCCGGCTTCCCCTCTAGGCATTTTGCTTTTGAAGCTGATCACAGACAGACTGTTGAGGGACAGATTCTGAAGTTAAAGATTTCTTTAAAAAGGGCCCTATTGGAATATTTTGAAGGTGGAGTTCTCTTCTTAAAGAACAAAGGAAATTATATTGTGAAGTAGTCCCTGTGGGGATAGATCGATTAGTTTGTCCTTGGTCACCCTGAGTAGTAAATATTTATTGGAACACTTGTATAGTCCAATACAGGTTATCATCCTCACGTATTACGGTGTCAGGGTGAAAAATGCACCAACAGAGAGTGAAATAGATGATCTCCCATACATCCTCCACTGAGAAGCATATGATGGGTGGGGGATTATAACTGATTGACAATAACATTAGAAGTTGATTGGATGCTACAATAGTGGGGAAGTAATATTTTAATTGTTTTGGAGAAGGTGGTATTTATTGGTATTGTGCACTGAAACATGTTGATGAAGTACTGAAGACACCATCTGCAATGTACTGGGAATGCGTATATGTTTAATGAATTCATAGAAACCTGGTGACACAATTAGTATATGTGTCTATTTGTAAAGGCTGATTGTTCTGTATGAGATGATGTCCCCTATATGACAGATATTTGTTGTACTTTTAATTATATCATTTTTGTATACTAAATTTGAAATGTGTAGAATATTTTTATTGTGCTTAAAAGAAATAATTAAAGCCATGTATTGTTTTCTTAATATTCCATGGTATATGGTTACATTGGGTTAGGTTTGGTATGTATATGGAGTGTGAATATTGAGGCAATGAATGTTCCTAGGGAAATTTTATATTTTTCAGTTTACCTATGGCACCTCTAGTGTGCCGATGTGTTGTGCTTTCAAGTCTGGCTTGTAAATCATACCAGATTACATATATGCATGTTCTATTTGACTAAGAAAACAGTTATTTTAAAACTGAAGTGAAACAGGAGATATGATTTTAGTAAGTAATGTATCTTAAAGGTTTAAACGATGAACGTGTTTTACAAAGAAATACCCTCATATAGGCAGTCAGCCTCGTTTGTATTATCAAACAGCGACTTCCACTGTAATCCAATAGAGTAGCTTTAAGGATGAAAAATGAATCTGTTTTGTGTCCAAGGGAGTGAATACATCCTCCAACAGTCGTGATTTTTGTGGACATATCTCATCCCCTCATTCGGTCATTTCCTTTGCACATCAATGTAAATAAAGGCAAAAACTGAACATTGTTTTTTATTATGCATAAGTTGTAATAAATGTTAAATGTTCATAGAAAAATGTGAAAAAAATACATAAAGTCAAACAGTATGCAACGAAATGAATGTGCATGGACATGGGATTTCTTACATACAATCAGTAAAAATAGAAAGGACTGTGCCATCTTTGAACTTTTACTAATAGAGAGTTTATACATTTCGAAGTCAATTAACAAAGGATTCATGACTATGTGCTGCTGCAGTATCGCTTCATGTTCTCAAAACACTTTACTGGTCTTATTCACAAACTACATTTTCGTGTAAACTAACAAGTAATCAAGTAATACTACTAGCTTCCATAATGGAATTCACAGACCTATGAGTGAAGATATCTACTTCTGTCTCTCTTGTCTTTTCTGTGCATAGATCACCGCTCTCGTAGCAGATATTTCTTTGCACGTAAGTATACTATTTTATACTATATGTGGGAGGGCCAGATGTAGTAGTAAGAATATGGGGAATAACTACTACTAAGGGGTTTAGGGAATGATGGGCTAATACAAACGCACATCCACAAATGTGTAACACCATTTTAATCAACAAAGTTCACCTTTAAAGTTGCTACAGCATAAAATAGTAAAACCAGACTCAAATGTACTGCAATCCAGTAAGTCAAGCAACATACACAGATGCTCACAGGTACTGCAACATACTTCTATATAAAACAATAGAGGGAAATAAAATAACATCCCCTAGGACCTAATGTTAAATAATTAAAATTTGTTTGACATTTAAATTATACATATATAATATGTTTACTTTTTACTTCAAAATGTAAAAATACAGTTAAGGCCTGATTACAAGTTTGGCGGTCCCAAAGCAGGACCACCAAACTTGCACGGAGGACGCCACCACCATGGCGGTGGCATTCCCCCCCCTCCATCCTCACCCTATTACAATGTTTCCACCGGTCTGACTGGGCTGACCGGTGGGAAAATTGTAATAGAGCATTCCCGCCGGTCTGACCAGCAGACAGTGCGCATTCCCAGGGTGCATGGGCAGTGTGGGTGCCCCCTACAGCCCCCAACATTTGTTCTCTGCCAGCCTTTTCATGGTGCGGAAACCGCCATTAAAAAGCTGACAGAGGACAAGGTTGCAATCAACAGGGCTGTGCTGGGTTCAGCGCTGCCTTGGTGATTACAACCAAAACCGCCGTTAGCCCATCGGGATCTTGGATCCTGGTGGAGAGGGCAGTCTGTTGGTGGGTCTGCCCACCAAACTTGTAATGTGGTGGCGGTCTAACTGCCACCTCGAGTCTGGCAGTCTTGTGATCCCCAGACTCGTGATCAGGTCCATTGTCAAAAAAATAATTAAAGTTTTATTAAAAATTTTAAAAGTATTTACATTTAGTAAATACCTACCTTTTAACAAATGTAAAAAATGTATAAAACATTAAATGCAAATAAAAAGTGTGAGAATGTTTAATATTGTTTTTAAATGATTACTAATACATCATATTAATATACTGAATTAATGTATTATTTAACACACATTTCATTTTATTGTTAATGTGCTATAACATTTTATTAATTCTAGATATTTTTGTAATTAATTTACGTCTGTGGTATACATTAACATATTTTCAATATTAATCTTTTTGATATATAAGTCTCAACCTTGGGATAAATATACACTCAGAAATGGTGAACAGCAAAAACTATGGACTTACACCAAGGAGTAAGAGAAAATATACACATGAGTAAATCTACACATGTTTATTTACCTTTCTGAATTAGATCTTTTGTGGATTGTCCCCCAAAGATATGTTTTTCTTAATCACATCTCGCTCTTACCCCATTCTGGTTTCAAACTAATTGTGTTAAACATTATATAATAACTCCATGTTTTCCATATCACCTTACAGCAATTATACAGTCTTTTTCATTCCACGTTTCAGTGACCAGCTGCAGCAAAATACTTACTCATTTCCCCAGTCCAGCCGCACTGTGATGTGTCGCTTCACCTCACGGACCTGGTCGTGAGTCAGATGACCTGATAGGAGCTGCCGCCGCAGATCTATAAGTTCATTCATCACATGTCGAAGCTTGTAGAATAAATCCACCTTGTGTTTCTGAGGTAGGTAGGTACAGAGGGAATGAGAAGTAAAGTCGCACAGCAATTGTGTGAGGCGAGGGGGAAGAGTTAGAGAGAAATAGTGAGCAAATGATTAAAAAGTAATGAGGTTAAAGAATGGTGAGAGATAATGCGGGGAGAGGTATTGAGAGGAGGGCAATATTAAGTCAGGAGAAAGTAGAGTAAGGGGCCAGAAAGAAGATATAGAAAAGAATGGGGAAGGAAAGATAAGGAAGGAAAGGAAAGAAGGCAATAAATAGTATTATTATTATACCGTGCTTTCTAGTTTTAAAATCATCCTATACAGCCATATATCATTGAAATATTGAGCAAAAAAACATGGCCATTAAGCATGTGAGCGTAAATTCACAGAATACTGGTCAACATTGTCCTCATCATTCTTATTGCCCTAATAATATAGCTTCAGTACAAATAGCTGGAGAATGATCAGAACATTAGACCTATGAAAATAAATTCGGATTTTTTTTTTATTAGACCATTGTTTTGTAAGCTTCGCAAACTTTGTTTCGGGGAGCTGCAGCGACCTGTACTAAGAATATCATAACTTTTACATTTTGAAAGGAAGTGTTCTACATATGAGTGGCAAATGGGGCTTGGTTGCAGAAACCATGGTATGATGATGAGGATAGGAGGGAAGCGGAACCAAATATTACACCTACAGCTAAAAAACACAATCTCGCTAATGCTCTATCTCCCATAAAGACGTTCATTTCTCAAAAAATCTAAAAAAAAAAAAAAAATTGAGCAGGACAGCAAAGGCAAGGAATGCCACAATACTGGCACCATCACTCCCAGCACTTCCTTCACCTTCCCATATACATATGGATAAATCTTAACCTTATATCCACAAAGAGCCCAAGACATAAGACCAACAATACTCCACTTGAAAACCCTTGGTTCTCCACAAGAAAACTATGACATCTAAATTGTTTGCTTATGAATCCCGTTCAAAGAACGAAAATAAATACAACATACATGACCTACTGACAGATACAAAACCAGACATTCTATTCAACCCTAAAACCTGGTTGGGATAAGAAATGGTCTTAGTACGGCATGATGCAACCCTCTGGACATCCGCCATGAAGGGAAAAAAGGGAGTGGGACAACCATTGTATTGTAGAACACCATAACAATCACCAGGTTAGAAATGGTAACTGTACATAGGTAAGTCCACCTTGCTAAATGTCAACCCAGCCCCACTTGCAATTGCTACTTTCTCTCTCTATCTACAAACCTCTACTCCACAACAGAGCTTTTACTGATGCTTTCTTGAACACAGTCACAGATCTATTAACAAAATTGTCCAATATGTCTATACTTGGTGACCTAAACATCTGATTAGCTAGACCAAATATATCTAAACCAAATGCTATCATATGAGATCTAAACACACACAACTTACAACAAATGATCTCTGGACCCATCCACACGGCCGATCAAACATTGGGTGTGATTTTCTACAGTCTGTAATTGATCACTACACAACAAAACTCACCTGTTACAATGACCAATCATCACATTGTCACCCTCTCATTCAAGATCCCAATTAAAATATTAACCAAAGCCCACCAGTCCACAGTAGCCTATAGAGAGTGGAGCAAACTTAATATGTAGAAGTTGGAATCACACCAAACAATACATTTTCAAATGAAAACAATAAAGTCAGTGAAGAACTCAATGAATAGGTGATCTCAGCCTTTGACATTTTAATGTCACTCGATGAATGATAAACTGAAAGCATATTACAGGGCAACTCCTAATACTTCAGCACAGATGGCTCAAGTCTGAGAACTCACACGACAAAATGTGTCTACATTGGGAAAACACATTAAATTCATACAAAAAGAAGGCCAAAAAATCTACTACTCAAACAGGATCAACTGCTGAACGTCCAGCCACAGAAATCCACACCCTCCTATCAGAATTTTGAAACTCATTAAGTTGTCAAACATCCACCCACTTTCACAAGACTTATGCAATAAACTAGCAATGAAAAATCTAAACAAAGCAAACATTATGTATTTTTATCTAAAACCAAGACCAAAAAAATCCTCTCATTCAAAACAGCCAACAATAATCATAGCAGATAATCAACCTCAGTCTATCAGCCTTACAAGAAATTGCAGCCTCAGAATTTGAAGACCTACTGAAAGCTCCCACCCCAGGTGACTTCCCTTTGGACCCTGCCCTCCACATTTTTTAAAAAAGATCCTTCAGTCAATTTCAGCATCCATAACAACAACATATCAAACCAGATTAACACAACCTTTCTCCTCCAATCTTTATTGCTTAAAGACAGGATTTACGCAATAATCTATCACCTCACCTCTACGTTTTAACATATACATTCAATCACTACTAATTGTTATCAACAGTCTCAAACTCACCTGCTACAATTAGTTCTCAACACAAATAGTTCTCAAACAGGACAACAACTGCTACGTAGCTATAGAACAATGATGATGTGGAATTGCCTCAGTCCGAATGCTTCAAAAACTGAAACACTGGCCTGCTGTGATAAGAAAAAACTATGTCACTATATCTTTCTGACCAGAAGAATTGGAACCCCACCCAAAAAAACAACAAATGTAAAAAAAGAAGTGCAGAATTGCCTTTTAATCTACACTTTCCATGAACATTCAAGTGGACAAGTCAACCCAGTCAACCTTCTACACAATGAAAACAATTAGACACATTTTTCCAGGGCCTATATTTCCCTGCAAGGGTACTAGCAGCAGCATCATTCATCCTCTCAAAACCTGACTATGCTAAGAGACTATACCACAGCACTCCACTCTCAGTTATCAGAAGGTAGCAAAGAATCTAAAACTCAGCAGTAATATTAGTTCTAAATGTAGATGTATGTACCTGCATTTCTCTGGTCCTGAAAACTGTACACCCACTCCCAACAGCAAAACAGCAAAAAAATCTTCTTTCCAGCTACAGTACATTACTCGCAGTTATTAATGCCAAAAGACCGAAAGTCATTCACACAAAAATCCCAAAATAATTTCAAACCAGGAACATATTTTCCAGACTAGCACCAAGCCTAATAATTCCTGGAAGAAAAACATTGTTGGGACTACTTTCTTCGTTCAAGTGACAATATTGTAGAAGTCCCAACCTGCAAAGATCAAAGCCACTGAGAATAATTTAGAGTTCACACGGATCCTTAATATCTGGTCATAGCCAATGTAACTCAGCTACCAATGTGATACAATAAAGAATCCACACTTTGAGGTAACTACGGATCTGGTGGTCACTAGACTAGACTGGTCCAAGCGCCACATTACAACCCTGGTGGTCAGGCCGGCAGGGAACCGCCAGCTCAGCCAGGAAAAGGTGGTGGCGGTCCTAATCCGCCAGGGCAGAGCTGCCCTGGGGATTACCACCCCTTTCTCTCCCAGCGGTTTCATGGCGGTACCACCAGGCTGGCAGAGAATGGGCGGAGAGGGCCCCAGGGGAGCCCCTGCACTGCCAATGCACTTTGCCTTCCTGGCCAGCACCCTCGCAATGTTCACTCTCTGCTTTTCTAGACAGTGAACATTGCGAGGGTGCAGGTGCACCCTGCACGCTACAGCATTGCCGCCGGCTCGATTACAAGCCAGAGACAATGCTGTAGCTTGCTTCCCGATAGGCCAGCGCGGAAACTCAGGTTTCCGCCTGATGACCTAGTAGGAAACTCTTAATGGGGCCGGCGGGGAGGTAGCCTGTGTGGTGGCAACCTCCAGGTCGGAAGTTCGGTGGGCGGTAAAAACCATCTGCCGAACTCATAATGACCCCCTTTATCATTTCCTGCCTACAGACAGGTACCCGCCAAGACCATCTAAGACCAAGGAAGTGACAAATAAGCGGAATCCCTTAAATACAACTCTTAATAGCAAGACAAACCACAATACTGTAGGAACTCAGCCACCATGCATATTTCTCTAGCAAACACTCCTCAAAATTTCAACAGATAAACCTAATAACCCATGATCCAGACATACCACATAACTCAGTACCCCATATGAAAAACACATTCAAATAATTTCAATAATGTTCAATGCCTTTGTAAAAAAAGAACAGACTGTAGAGGGAACAATAGATATCACCTGCCAATAGGTAATCAACTGCCTGACTTTCTTTCTACTCTTCATACTTATTCAATTTGCATCCTGCTTCAACATTCAAAAGAACACCTGCATGAGGGTAACCAGATTTGCAGCTAGGGATGATTCTCTCTCATACATTTCTATTTGAATGATACTCTCCTTACTCTACATCCTCTGCTGGTCTCACTGCTTGAGATTACCCTACCCTTTTGCATGCCCCACCTTGCTCTCTACTAAAACCTAGTAAACTAAACATAACCTAATTTTACAAAGCATTACTTCTGTTTCTGAGTAACCAGTCCTGCAATACCATAACCTTTCTAACTTATTTATTCACCCTGTACCCCTAAACCACAGTTAATTATTGTATTTAACCTCTTCTTGCCAATATCTAACCTCCGTAACCATATTTACTCACTATAAACTTGAAAATGGAGGGAATTCTTCAGTTTCTTTAGAGCATAAAACTAATCCAATAATCGAAAAATCTAGAGCAATAATTAATAACCACTGTAATAATTAATAATGTTGGGATACAGAGTAGCAAGCTACCCACCATAAAGCACTTCAAAGTAGTAAGCATTACATAAATGCAATTATACAATAGAATGTAACCAGAATAGTATTAAGCACAAATACAGATTGAGGCGTAGGGAGATGGCGTGAATTGCATGGAATCACACACCACTTAATTAAGGGCCAGATGTATTATATAGAGTTCGGACCGTTTCTTCATTAAGGCAAAAGAGTAAATGACTCCATCGTCTTGACGAAGGTACCCGCCGCTAGATTTGGAAATTTTGAAATGACTGCCATGCAGGTGATTCCTGTAAAATAATAAATAACTGTAATAGTTCTTTACATCAGTGCCCATTCAAACAAATGCTGTTTGGTTCCTAAATGAAAAGTTATAACCTTCATTCAGGAGTAATACCATGCTTTTGATTATTAGGAGACATTTATGTTTGGGCTGAGATAATGCCACACATGGTATATTGCAAGCAGGGCATGCCAATTACAACAGCACCCAGTAAAACATCCCAGACAAGCAACAACACATATTTTAAATTCAAGAAAATTAGTATAAATATGAGTTATGCCAATAAACTAAATTATGATGCTGTATTCAGAAACAAAAATAGGATCACCTCACCCTCATTAAAAATGCAACCGGGGGTTAGGGATCTCAGCTCTGCAATATTTACAGGAGGAAAATACACACATTCATTAGTGATTCCTTTAGCTATCTGAGTGCAACCTTTTGATGGCCTCAAATGGACCATTTCAGACTTCTTTGTTTAGTAAGTCCTTGTCTATTTCTTTTGTAGTTGTTTGTGCACACCAGTGCACAAACAAGGACTGAAACTGCAGCTTTCGCTGCCTACGGCCCTTTCCTGAAATCAGGTCAGGGCCGTAGGCAGTGAAAGCTACCGTTTAAAGCCTGTTGTGCACCGGCCTGTCCTGTGTGCACTGCATACGGGGCAGGCCGGTGCACAACAGGCCTGGCAGCTTTTGCTGCCTACTGCCCTGGCCTGAATTCAGTCCAGGGCTGTAGGCAGCGAAAGAAAGCTGGCGCTTCAGGCCTCTTGTGCTCCAGCCTGTACTATGTGTGCTGCACACAGGACCGGCTGGTGCACAAGAGGCCTGAAAAGGCAGCTTTCACTGGCTATGGCCTCTCTTGAATGCACACGATCTTGGAAGGGCTATGCAGGGTCGGGCCTGGATAACCAGGCCCGACCCTGCTTAGCGCTTCTGAGATCTGGCGGATTGAGGACTCTGAGGCTCACGGAAATCCCCCTCTGCAAAATTCCACTTAGTTTTTATTCAACTCCACGGAATTCCATGTAGTCAGACTGTGAATTCCACCCAGGCTAATTGCTGACTCATATAGTATGGGTCTGGAGACCCCACAAGTAATGGGCTACACCTTCACAGCTAACAGATTACGTGTAGCATAAGAATACCCACACCATTACTATAACCAGACAATCCAACCAAATCCTGCAGAAGTTTAGACAATAGGTCACAAGATCTAATACACTACACCAGGGGTTTCATCAACAGGATAAACCCTACCAAGCTTTCTTGGTACCAGACATATCCAACAGCCAACCCACAGAGCCCCACACCTGAACGCAAACCCCCAATATTGGACAAACACTCTAAAAACACAAAAAGCCAGGTAATTAGTGATTGTGACTGAATTAAAAACTGCAAACACAATGTAACAGCGAGTCCTCTATTCAAACAATAATTTTGTTGTTCGACAATTTTTTATCCTGACTATTCAACATAAATTCAATATATTGCTTGATAGACCACATGCTAATACAGTGTATCTAGTCTGAAATGTTTCTGTGGGAACTAGACCCTTCTGGAAATTACTCAATCTTTGACGGCAATGTGAAGGTCTCACACACCTCTCCATTCCCTTAACAATACTGAGTTGCAGGTAAACTCTGCAGTGTCTGTTTGTCTCTTAAGTGTGTTCTATGCCTGGTTTTACTATTCAGCACATCACTGCTGCTGGGACTGAAACTTTGGAAGATCCCCTCCCCATTCTATTTACAAACAATGGTTCTATGCAGAGCACTTTTAGATGGAAGACTTTTAAAACAAAGAACATTTGGAACATTTCGAATTTATTAATGTTCTAATTTGACAGTTTGCAAGGCATTAACTGAGTTGATACAGTAAATATTTTCCTGGCTTCAAAGCCGACGTACAGAAACACTCTAGCAGAAAGAGAGACCTAGTTACAAACTGCATTTTGTAATGTGTTTTGTAGAACTACAACCATAGGAGCTGGGAGAAGTGGTGCCTGGGGAGCTGCAGCACCCCCAAAAATAATATTGTTAGAGTTCAGAAGGTCAACAAATATGCCTTTATATTTTGTGCTGTTCCTCACATTTGCTGTGTCTTCAAAGTCAGAGGTCAAATGTCATGTTATGTCTTGTGACAAAATTCTGCTTATCTGGAAACTGGTGTTTACTTTTATTTATTTGACAGCAGGATGTCAGTTTTTTTCTAAACAATTGTAAATTAACAATACACATAAATCACAATATATCAGCAATTAGGAAAGTGCAAATGGAGCAAGCACATTTTTTGTAATGCTGAATTGTGATGTAAACAAAGATTTTCAATGGATCAAACAAATCCAGACACTTTACTTGATAATGCACAAATAGTGAATATTCACTGAAACTCTTTTTCCACAAATTATTGTTTATATGCAATACAGTTTCAGTAATAAAACTGTATATCCATGCAAATTTAGTGACCATTTCAAAGCTAAATGTGGTGTCTGTAAATGACAGTGTGCAACCAAACAGTGCTTCATAAAGCACCACCGGCTACATACCATGGACTTACCACTCTCTGCTGAATCAGCACGATTCATCTGTTACACTTCTTTTGGTGTGCCCATGGATTTTTCACACTCGGTATGACTTTAGTTATATAATATTAATAATGTCAACACCTCGATTCTGAAAGGCGTTCCAGCCCCACTGCCTACAGGAGTAATACTAACATACCACAAAATGATATTCATAAATCTGCATACTGAGATTTTGCCTCTGCCTCGCCTGTCCTTTTCTGTTCGGAGATCTCTGCCTTGATTGTAGACTCTCCACACACATAAGTATACATTTTGGTGGTAAAATGAGGGATATGTACTAACATAGGGAAGGGTTAAAGGAGGAGGAAGAAGGGGTTAAGGGTGGGTTAAGGAAGGGTTTAAGGGGGGATGTGCACCCGTCTATAACAGAGTAAGCCCATTCCTGTTTATGAACTGCACTTCTAAAGCTACCACTGCCACAAAGGACCCACAACAGCTCATATCAGGAGTAAGTCCAGCATCAAACATAGCCAACCATTTGTATCATAGCACCATCTGAAAATAATGGAGACAGACTTAAAGTAAATCCCCATATGGAATAAGGTAAAATTAGATTAAATAATTTAAAATATTGAAAAATATAAATACATTTAATTGAATGTTAAAACATTATTATGCTTAGTCCTAGGTTAAACTGTGGTGATAGCGACATGGTGTGCTCAGTTGAGGAGTAGCAGTGAGGTTGAGCCAGGTAGCAGTGCAAGTTTGGTGGTGGCAGTACAGTGACTTGAAGTGTAATTTTATGTCTTAAAGAGCTAGTGTGGTGAAGGCTATGGTAGTGACGTACTGTAAGGTGATCATAAAGTGACGGTGAATTTTAAGGTGATTTGAGGCTTGGAGGTAGTCTACGTCCTGTGTGCTGACAAAGTTGGGGTCAGGCACCTAGAACTAGTCACAAGTTAGTTTCTGCATTGTTATTCATTGCTGTGCCAGACCACACCTGCCCACAGACCTGTCAACTCATGATGTCACTACGTGTAACATGATTTTGCCACTCTTCACATGGCAACCCAATGAAGAGACATCATTAGACAGTGTGTAAACTCTTATGCAGTTTTGGTAAAGTCTCTGCACTGTCATAATACATTGATGGGTTAGCAACTTGATAGGCCAAGGAAGCTGGCATCACATACATTTATTTCTATAATTTGGATCGGTAGACATGGCTTTTCAAACAGTGGCGGTGATCCGAAACTCCATCCCACTCTTCTGGCTCTAAGCCTCTTTAAAGACCCTCCTCCTTCTCCTCCTATGCTACAGGATCAAATGCTGGAAATTATTGCAAGGTAGGTAGGTATGTCAGTACATGTTAAATGGATTTTCTACTTTTTGATGAATGTACATAAGGCGAAGAATCCATTCTCACCAAGCAAAAACACATGATGAAGCAAACCAATGAAAATAGTTTATACGAAGTTATTTTTAAAGGTTTACCTTCAGCCATGAAAATGAGATACTGCAAAAAGAACTGGGAACAAAGGAGTAAAAGTAAAGTCTAAAGTAAAGACTAAGGGGGTCATTCTGACCTTGGCGGTCCATGACCGCCATGGCGGAGTGCGGCGGAAGCACCGCCAACAGGCTGGCGGTGCTTCCTGGGCGATTCTGACCGCGCCGGTTTCCCGCTGGCCCAGGGAACCCGCCATGGCGGCGCTGCTTGCAGCACCGCCATGGGGATTCCGACCCCCTTCCCGCCAGCCTGTTTCTGGCGGTGTCCACCGCCAGAACCAGGATGGCGGGAACGGGTGCCGTGGGGCCCCTGGGGGCCCCTGCACTGCCCACGCCATTGGCATGGGCAGTGCAGGGGCCCCCTAACAGGGCCCCACAAAGATTTTCACTGTCTGCTTTGCAGACAGTGAAAATCGCAACGGGTGCCACTGCACCCGTCGCACCCCTTCAACTCCGCCGGCTCCATTCCGAGCCGGCTTCATTGTTGAAGGGGCTGTCCCGCTGGGCCGGCCGGCGGTCTTCTGGCAGTCGCCCGCCGGCCCAGCGGGAAAGCCGGAATGGCCGCCGCAGTCTTTTGACCGTGGAGCGGTCTTTCGGCGGGAACCGCTTGGCGGGCGGCGACCGCCGACCGCCGCGGTCAGAATGACCGCCTAAATGCACATTCTGACAGTGTGTCTTCATTCATATATTTTGGTTCTTTGTCACTCAGGTGGAACCAGAATTAGAAAACGTACTAAGTGGCATAAGCACTAGTTATAGTGGTGGCTTTTGAAAGCAACTATTGCAATCAGTCCAAAACAAACTAAGTGATTCTTGTCAGGAAGGCAGAGAGCACATTCGGTACTGTGCATCTTGAAATAAGCTTATTCATAATGGTCCACCAAATATCACAATGTCTAGACAAACTAAATTGGCAACTGTTATTCTAGCTGTGTATTACGGGGAAGCTTACAGGCACACATACACCCAGCACATGCATTTAGTATACATGCATACAGAGCACTTTAGCGCCCTATGTATCTGGGTCTCAAACCCAAAAATGCAATTGAACTTCTCCATCTTTGTCATTAATTCAGAACTGCTACTATCGATTGACAGCTACTAGTCATAGTTACACACTTTTCATAATCACTTTTGAATAGCACCCAAATGACCATGAGCAGTCCTTTAAAAATGGAAGATGTGGTGACATTAAACTTACCGTGATGGACAAAAATGATCGCTGCTGAGATAAGTGACAGAGTGCTTGTATAATGTCTTAATGAATGCTAAACCAATCACTGACTGAGAAGGTACTTTCATTTAAAAAGCCAGACCTATAGGCATTGCCAATGCTTGTTTAATAAATTGTTCTGTTGTTTAGTACAGTGAAAGTGTGTTGCGCTGAGCAAGATCTGAAGAATTCATACGTTTTTAGGGCTTCTGTGGCTGGCCTTTCAACACCAAACACAGAAGTTTAGCTACTAATGGTGCAGCAGGTGCAGTTACACCAAGACTCATTGAACTCTGATCATTGTTGTATTTCATTACCGCAGCAGCAGTAGAAAAGGCACCTTTCCTTGCATCCAGCAAGGCTCATGACATCCTTGCAATGCTACTGATCATGCAATCAATCCGCAGCAGACGCATATAACATGCATAATCTAAGCGTGTTTGTCAGTTCATTTGTATGCAATAAGGGACTGATTAAGGCACACATTTTCTGTGCAATCAGTCTCCACCTCTATAAATTCATTAGTGAAAACAGAAAAGCAGAACTGCACTTATACCACAACCTCGTCAGCTTGGATTACCCAGAAATTCATTAAATGCAATAAATGTTAGCTCCTGGTCTTTTGCGCACATCATAGCAAAAAGCCTAAGGCTCTCTGTTCCACCTTCCTCATTGCTAAACAGTCTCCATCATGGTGACCTGGCTCTTGCATTCATTTAAAGTAAAATAACCCACCACCTCACATATATCAGAATGTTGGAAAAGTTTAAATTCATTATGGGTTAAATATGGGTTGGATTTGGAGCTTGGTGTGCTGTAGGTGGTTTACCTACTATTGGTGCCTTCTTTTGAGGCTGTGTGCATCTTCCACCTCTATTCTTCTTTGGTGGAGGTCTGGTGACAGACCTATGTTCCTGACTAGACTCAGCTAAAGGGCTGCTTGTTGCTTGCTTTAAGTTCTCTTGAGTTTTATAGCCTTATTGGGACTATGCCTTTGTCTTTTAGATGACCCTTACGGTCCATTCTGAATTTCTAATCCCAGGTCAATGTCTATGCATAATGGGTTCATTGACAGGCAGCTTTGCTTCCTTGGCTCTCCTATTGCCTCATGGGGCCTTACTCCTTTGGAGGCCTGCTCCTCTGGATGCAGTGGTTGTGCCTACTACTTTATAATGTTTGTTGTGCTACTTTGGCATTTGGCTAGTGTTGCCATCTTAGATGTGATCTGTCCTACTTTGTGACTGGTCTTTGTCTGTTCAGATTACCTTTCTTGGAGGTAAATTGTTATAATTGCACCTGCTCTCGGAAATTCACATAATGTAAGGAATGGAATGAAGAAATCATCAGGAAGTAATGCTTTGATTACTTACTTGTAATCTCATTACTCAGATTCTTCCTCCTCATCTTAGTCTTTATGACCCTCCCACCGTCTCTACAATGTGATTAGCATCTTAGGCTGCTATGAGATAGTTGACCCCGGACGATCCTCTGTATAGGGGGTCCAATATAGCCCTCCCTTACTCTTCCTGAGGCGGCAGTATGGACACCCTTTGTAAAATATTTTGTGGACAGGGTGTCTTAAGGAGTCTGAAGGATTTACATAGAAAAGGGTTTTCACAGAGGTTCTGGAGAGGCTGCCTGTTCAGAATCTCTTTCAGAAGAGTAAGATTTGGGATGCAGAAGGGATAATCGAAGTAATGAAGTTTACTGGTAAGTAATGCAACCATTACTGCAAACAAGACTTGACCGCCAGATGCATTTCATTTCCCCAACAGTGCATGATTCCTGTGCCTTACTCAAGCAGTGCATTCTATCTAAGAAACACATGTCTCCACGAAGATCTAGTGTGTTCCCACCCCCCCCCCCCGCCCCCAACTCTCTTGGGAATTGGCACCCCAAAGGAAACTGTCTGTTTCCATTGATGCATTTTCTGATATCGTTGAAAGGGATGTAGGAAGCGAGCTCCTCTTTCGTAGAAAAACGTAAAATTCAGGCTAAGTTCTATGTCTGCCAGTGAGAATGTGGAGATAGTTCTTTTTACATCTAGCAAATCTAACACAACTTGAGATAAAATATATTTTGTTTTTCAAAATGAGGCTTTATTTTGGTGACAGTGCAGCACTGCTGTCTATCTTGCATTCATGTTGAGTACATCAAATGATGAAAACACGGCCTATTTGTCTGCAGTTGTAAATGAATTTAGAAACACTAAGGTCAACCATGTGAAATAGCGGATGTATTGTACATAATAAGTATTCAGCTGTAGGCCATCAAGTTAAAAATCTGTCTGTGATTTTATGCACTCCATACCACTGTACATTTTTCACATAAATGAAAGTGCTGCCCTGCTGCAGAAGTGGCACGTTGGTACAAAAATGGACAGGGCTGTATTTTGTTTCTAAACAAAGTGGTGTCCTACTTTATCTGTGTTAGAAAGTCCGATACAGTCCTGGATAGTGCCAAATTGATCATTCTGAAAGTTTGAAATCTTTCACACTGTATTTTATTTATTCATCTAAAGAGTAACCAGAAACACAAGGACATTTTGCCCTTTAAGCATTCCAGTGAGGGCAGGGAAACGGCTGTAGGGGTTCCTAATCTCTTGAGAGACCGCCATGTGAAAGGAGCGACGCAGCAGTATAGCTACCCCTCTAGATTCCGGTTTAAAACCCACATGGAAGACTCTGTTGTATCCTTCGTGTGATAAGAAGGGCCAGCAATTACCCAGGAGATGAGTCTTTTGGAGTAGGAGGACCTTGGGAAGGCGTCAATGAGCAAAGCTAAGAACTGCAGTTCCAGGACAAGACATTTAAAGTTGCCATTGTGGGGGTCGAGAAGGGTATGAACGAGCATGGCGAGGAGAAACAGGCCTCTCGGGTCCAAGAGTCGAGCGGTGGGTCATCAGCTTTTGCTAATGTGGTAGGTAAAGGTCATGGTGCTTGAGCCGTTGTTAAGGTGTGTGCCTGTGAGTAAAGAAACTCAGGAAAAGGAACATTCAAATAAGTGCTGATCAACAACAAAGAGAAGTTTAAAAACATTAGTTTGGATAGTAAGGTTCAAGTACACATATATCTATACCTTCTGGACAACTTAAAGTTATAGTGTCATAATATAGGGCTTCATGAAAGGTAAGTGTGGCTGCAGACATCAATCGGAATTAATGGAGTCTCATCCAAGAGGACACACAATCCCACTGGGGGCCTCCAACGTCAGCGACCCTATTGGTGCATTGTACAGGAGGAGACTGACTTCAGAACCGGGGAGATGGTGAGATGGAAGTGAAGCATTGGTTGTGGTGCCACTTCGGCAAGCGAGTACGTTGTCGTTAGGTTTTAGGTCTTCGTGTTGCCCAGTCTGTTTCAGTCAGGTTAGGTCCTTGTGGATATTTTTGAAGATGTACATTGAGTGGACGTTCCTCCTTGATCATAGCCAGGCCAATTCAGGAGCTTCAAAGAAGTGCGTTTTGTGGGCATAAAAGACTCGAAGCCTGACAGGAAAAAGTAGGCGGTATTGTAGCCACAACGTTCTGGGTTTCAGTTTGACTCCCAAGTAGAAGTGTAGTTGTAGATGAACACAAGCATGAGAAGAGCTTTCGGTTCTCCACTGCAGAGCACTGGGTGGGTGCGGGCCTCACAAAGTATGGCGTCTCTATCCCTGAAGTTAAGGATGTAAGCCATCACCAGTCTAGGAGATGTACCTTGGGGGTGGTCTGGGAATCAAGCCCTGTAGGCCCACTCAATCACAAGCCAAGACAATAAGTGGCCCTGAGGCATCCAGGTTTGGAGGAAGTTCAACATTTGCTGTGGTTCGGTACCTTTGGGAATGGCAATCACACGCACATTTTAGCAATGAGAATGATTTTCACCATCTTCAGCACTGTGATGCAGCTATGCATTGAGTGTAAGGAGACCTGCTGCTTGGGATTTGAGAATTGTGACTTCATCTTCCACCGTAGATAGTCTAGATTTGACTTCAGCAATCCTGGTTTTAATAGCAGCCTGAGTGAACTGGATAGCTTAGTGAATTGTGGCAAGGTCCTTGTAGGTGGGGTAATTTTACTTGCCCAGCTATTTCCCATAAGACCGGTTGTAGGTCTAGTGGTGTATTGCTCCATGCGAGTTTGGGCAGTCGTCGAACTAGGGGGGTGGGGCGTGAATTGTCTTTACCCACGGTGCCAGGAGGTTCGCTGATTGGCGTTGTTCGACCGGGGAGCCCGGCCCGCTTGCTACCTCCCAGTAGCAGCACGAGCTGCCAAGTATTAGAGAGGTGTTATAATCCTATATGGAGAAACAGAGTTGATCAGGTAGGGGAGTCTTAGGTCAGTTCTGTAAACACCAGGTGACACCCCGCCAACCGACTGTTAGTTCAAGGTTTGTAGGTTTGGATAGGACGTTGAGAGGGCACCCTGTGTGATTAACAGTGTAAAGGTGGCGCTGGGAGAGAGAGCATGTGGACTATGAGCATGGAGCGCAAATGAGGTCCGCCACTGAGTGACAGCTCACCAGGTCTCAACTAAAACTGGAGCAGAGATAGGTCGTTGGTTGGTGTTTAGCGTAGGCCATGATTTCAGTGTGGCTGTGGAGAGCCTTAACGACCCAAGATCAAACAAGGAGGTAAGCCCAAGTCTACGAGAGAGAGTTTGCAGTGGCGATCAAGGAAAGGTCCTCCTAGATGGAATAGTGTTACAAGCCCCAAAGGGTGGATCAAAGCCACGGGGACAATGTGACCCAAGGAGGTTACCCGCTCCACACAGTAGCAAGGGTCAAGGCGCTACACCATCAGGGTCTACGAGGGAGCCTTCCTGTAGCCGCAGGCCCCCTTCACCATCAAACAACCAGTCAAGGCCCCAGAGCTGCCAAGCTTTACCGCTTCCTCAGATGTGTGACAGCTCCCAGGAAGCACATTGGTGATTGTTGAGGGTGGGGAGGTGGCAAAACGAGTCCAGGGATGCCACCACTTGACTCCCAGACCACTGCGCAGAGCACTGTAGCGGGGGCACGTAAGCGAGGGGGTCTCCACATGGGTCACCCTGGTGCCAAATTTGCCGCAACTCAGCCAGACTGGATGGTGTTCCAATGGCGATTTGAAGCAGGGTTGCAGAGTCCTTCAGGAGCCATATGAGCGTTGGTGCAGTCCAGCAGCAGGTGGGGGCACAGCAGAGATGGGGAAGTGATCGCTGGAATTAACGGCTAATGGCCAATGGGGATTCCACCAGAGCACCCTATCTTCTTAAGACAGCCTGCTCACCTCTTTCCCCCCCCCCCAAGTGAGCTGCGCTGCCTCGATGGTCTAAGCACCAGGGAGGTGGGTGGGGCGCAGGCCTGTGGTGCAAGACGAGGACTTATGTCTTGGGTCGCAGCTGTCAGCAGCAGTGGGAGGTAGGTCCCTGGTCCAATGGACCTCTAGGGCCTCCAAAAGAGAGTCAGTTCAGTCTGGCGGCCCCCCACAACAGCTGGAATCGCTACCCCCAGGTTTCAGAGGCAGCCGCAGCTATCACTCAGTGCTGGCCGCCATGTCGGACAAACATGAGGCTTCACCAGGTTGAGTGGCCATTGGGATCAGCTCCTCACTGCAGAGCCTTGTACCAATAGAGGGGGGGTCCTGTGCGTGAGATTGTGGGGAGAAATGCTTAAATCGATGGCTGTGAAGGAAGGAGGATGACGGAGGGATCCTGGGCACTCTTAGAGTGTGATTAGTATTTCGACGCCTTAAATCACTCCCTCTAGATTCTCTTTAATGACTGGTTTGTTTTCAGAAAAGGAGCTGCAGGTGTCCTGCTAAAGTGCCCACTGGAGTCAAGAGCAGGCGGCTCAGTGGTAGCTGATGAATAGAGCATCTTGGCAAGGGTAAACAAGAGTCTGAAAACCTCTACTTTGGCCTTCCAGGCTTCTGGCATGAGACCAGACCCTGCTGCTGTCCTACCAGTTCTGATACCTTCTTCTCTGCTATCTGATCAAGCAGTGGGATCCATTTGTTAGATGAACCACCAGCAGCAAAACAAAAAGACTGATCACAGTAAAGTCCCCTAACCCTGTGAACTCTGCCCCAAACTAGCCAGAGTCCAATTAATATCATGACTTGTGCAAACTAACCCAGTTCAAAGTCGTGTATTTAGTGGGTGCTTTATAGAAAATAGTGTTTTTGATGGAGCCTTATAGAAAAATGTGACAAAAGTGTGACAGTAGGACATAATGAAAAATGAAAAAGGGTACTTGCTATTTAATTATTGATGTTAAAGAGGCTAATCCGGACATCCTGAAATTGGCAGACACAATGTGTATATTGTTGGCATTATGGAAAGCTGCAAAATAAACTGGAGAAGTAAGGAAAAAAGGCAATGTAATAGGTTAAGCATTTTTGAAAACTGCAAAGTTCGTTAGCTGGATGTTACAGACAACTGAATAGTGTTAGCTGGATAAATACAGATATTTATGTGTGGTTATTGAGACGGAATAATATGTTTCAAAATGTTAACCGAGACAGCGGGTAATTCCAAATACATTGGGTTGTTCCTCATGTTTCTTTTTTGTTTTGGACCCTGCAATTTCGGCTTCTGCTAGGGACGGGGTTGAGGTGTCCAAAGTTGGCATGGCTGCTTGTCAGGCTCTGAGACTGTAGACTCATACAATATTTACAACTAGGCATTGAAAGAACAGTTCACTTTGCCAACTAGATCTTCACAATATGTGGAACTGTTGCGCAGTACATTTTATTGACCAATTGAGTGGATCTCATGTTCCAAAGCTTCACTCCCCCCTACAGCTCTGATAGAGAACATGTATTGAAAAATAAAACTAAATTTGGATCACACACCGGTTGAATTGGCCATTACATTGCCCAATAGAGCTATTATAGAACTAGCAAAGTTTGCACATTAGAAGAACTGTGGAAATTTTAAGAGGGCAGCATTCAAAAAATATACTGTGGAAACCTGCACGTGTAGTAAACAGGGCATTATAGAAAATAGCAAAGTATTCCAAGACCTAGGTTTAAAGTGGTCCAATACCCTACCAAGATTTTACAGTGTTGCTTCCTTAATGTGCTTCAGGCTGAAATATCTACTGTGCACCTACCCGAACTTTTGTGGAGACAATCCCAAATCCTGTGAAGTTTCATTATATGTTACCACATTTTGATTAATATTACTCAAATTTGGAAGCTTATATTCACTACGTTTATCAGATGTTACTTAAGAAGAACTACCAACCACCTCCGGGTTAAGTGACTTTCAATTCTACCAAAGCTTGACAAATACTGGCGCATAATGTGCTACCACTGGATTTCTCTACAGTTAGCTTGGAAAGAACCTACGAACGTCCTTGTTAAATGGTATTTAAATCTAAATAGGTTTCTACACAGATCTCCACCCTAATGTTCTCCGACTTCCACTATTTTTCACTAATTTCCCAAATGTGTTTAGGTGAGAAAACAACTCCCGTGTAGAATGATTTTTAAGTCTTCTCATAATATTTTAGGTCTTTCTGCATAAGCGGCCAGATGTACTAGCATTAGGAATACCGATTTCCTAATTGCGATTCTCTCTGAATTGCAATTAGGAAATCAGGATTCCTACTCATGAAACTTTTTTTAGTTTCATTTGCGATTCCTAGTGGGTCACAAATAGACATACCTCATGCATATTAATGAGGTAGGTTGCCTTTTGCGACCCGTTAGGAATCACAGCCATCACATGGATGGTGGCCTGCTGAGGTCAGCAGACCACAATGTCAGTGATTGTTTTTGATAGAACTTTTTTTAATTCAGCCCTTTTTTCCTTAAAAAAAATGGGATGTGTTTAAAAAGAAAAAATCAAACTTTGCAGTTTCATTGTTTAAGGGAGACCACTGCATGCTCTTAAAAAATATTTGTTTTCCATTGTCAAAGGGGAAGGAGTCCTTTGAGGACCCCTTCGTGTTGCAATCGAGTTACCAACCTCCTTCAACGTGTCCGCAAAATATGAATGCTTTGCAACCGTAATTCCATTGCAAAACATTCATACATCCCATTCAGATTCAGTATTTCGAGGGGACGTTCTAAACACTCCCCTTCCAAATAACAAATTGCAAACACAAATTGTGACTTAGTAATGTACTACGGCATCTCAATTTGTGTTTGGTACATACCTAAAGGCATTTTTGTGGTCAGAAACGCCCTGATTTGCCGTTCTCGACCACAAAAATGCTTTGTACATGTGGCACTAAAAGCTTTATTAAGTCGCAAACAGAAAAACAAATCAACCTGTCTTGCACTCCTGTCTGAATCCAATTTCCATGAGTAATTAAGATCACTGTGGTGTTCTTTGAATTCTGTTTTCCAGTACAGTGACACATGCAACTCCGTTTTTGGTAGAATTGCTCCCAAGAATATACATCCTTCCAATTTTGATCATTTTTTCTCACCAATACCTTGTAAAATTGACAATTTAGTATTTAAAAAATAATGCCTCAAGAGCTTACACCAACTCTACCTTGGTCTTTATATTTGTTAACATTATGGTTGCAGTCACTGGCCTATATTGGGCTCTGAAAAGTACAATTTGTTTCTACTCCCTCAAATATTGATAATTTATATGTGTTAATTTTGCATATTATGTTCAGAGATGTACCTGTTCCCATACCCATACCCATTGTTTTACTAACACATATATGCTCATATGTTCTGTTATTGTACAGATGATGCTCATCATTTCAGTTGACTCTTTCATGTTGCTCATTGGTTCCAAAATATTGGGGACCTCTTCAATAAAACCTCAATATACTCTGGGGAAACAGGCACACAGGGAGCCTTACACTTGAGGGTGCAGTGCAGCTGGGTTAACTTAGAGGAATACTAAAGCCAGTCAATCTTGTCTTGCAGCCCACCAGAAAACTTTCAAAAACCTATTTCCAACATGAAGTTCAGTAAGTTGAATATGGGCATTAAACAGGACAATAAGAGGACTAACAGACGTGTTATTCATACCCATTGCCCCAAGGTGATATCACACAAAGAGACTTTTGCTCTTAATGATATCACAAGAAGCGACATCAAGTGACATTTAATCCTGATTCCATGAAAGAAAGTGAAATCACCTAACCTTAAGTATGGTCTAGCAAGGGTTTCTTGAGTATTAGTCTATGTCTTTTGGATTACAAAATAAGTACATTCGTGGGTTTGATACAGATTCCTCTGAGAGAGTTGATTCAAGTTTTGATCACTTACTGCCTCTGTTAACCTGGTGCATGTATACACCTCCCTAGTGGCCTCCACACCTTTCTATGTGAGCTCTCCAAGATTCTACTAGACCTTCCGCAGGGCACAACCCTGATAAGAGGCTACTTCAATGCTGTCCCTGCACCCGAGTTTGACACATCTGGGCCCCCTCTGCATCCCGATCTGATTAGTTTGCCTCCCTTGGTCTATGTGATGTGTGGAGGACCTGGCACCTATAGCCCCAGCAATTCACTCACACCTCGGCGGTGCATCACATGCTCTCCCGCAATGATCTCATCTTTATGCCTACCTCTTATTGTTGCAAGTTTACTCACGTTGAGATTCGTCCCAAGGGAATATCCAACCATGCTCCTCTTATCCTTCACCTCAGTCCCCATAGAACAGGCATGCGACCCATGTGGCATCTTAATGCATGTTACCTGCAAGATAAATCTTGCGTTTGAACCCTACACACCGAGCTTCAGGCTTATTTATGTACCAATGAAGAATCAGTTTGTTCTGCAGACACCCTGTGGGCCACCAGTAAAAGACAATTCCGAGATCCGCTAAGGGATACACCTGAGCCCGAGAGCGGGCCTGTTAGCTCCATATTACCCAATTGGAGGCCTGGGCTCACTGCCTGGAAGGCATTTGTGTGCTAGATTAAAGCAGCCACATCTCGTTAACGGTCTCTCTTACGAAAGAAAATACATCTCCAATCTATGGAAGCTGCTAAACACTTATGGTGGGCCACCATGGCCAGGGTCTATGGGTGGGGAGATAAAAACAGAAAGCTGTAGTATTGGCTGGTCTCCCATCAACAGATGTCCAGAATTGTACCTGAAATCATTGATGATTGTGGTGCTAGGCTGCATATGCACTCTCGAACATGGCACAGGCCTTTGGCCAATACTATCAAAGACTTTGAGTGGCCTCCTCTGCGGTGGTCTCCGCCCAGTTCCTCTGTGATATATCTCTCCCTCAGTTATCCCAGACGGAGGTTCAGATGCTAGGCGAACCCATCACAACTGCAGAAATAGATACGGTTGTCCCCTCAGCTTCTGGCCCTCCACAACAAAGTCAGCCGGTTAGGTGCCTTTCCACCAGAGGTGGACCCAGCCACAATTGTGGTAATTCCAAAGACTCAGCCTCCTTCTACATCTTGCACTGCCTACTGCCAATCTCTGTATACTCAGTTTCAAAGGTTCTGGTACGCAGTGGTGGGTAAACTCTCTGAGGTGTTGGGATTGGAGGTCCCACAATCCCCCCTGGTGATTCTTTTGGGGGTCCTAGATAACCTTGGGGCACGAAGGCCAATCAAACTTTTCTGGGTACTGCTTCGTTGGTGGCCAAACGCGACATTGCAACACACTGGAAGGCATCCACATCCACATCTCCCACCCTCTCCTGCAGGTGCTTAGTTGTGGACTGGTGTGCACAGCAAAAGAGGCAAGTCTATGAGGCCCGAGGCTGTCCCCACAAGCACAGACAAGTATGGGAGAAATGACTTGGACAAATGCTTAAGGTCTCTGCTAGAGCCCAAAAAGTGTTGTTGTATGGTTATCCTGTGCTGTTTGAAATCTGTGATGTGCTTGATTGATCATGCTGCACAGTTCCTTCGAAGTGGTGCCTGTGGACCTTTTGAATGAAAACGTAATAAAGTTTGTATATAAAAAAAAAGAGAATCTATCTATAATGCCTCAGACCTGAGGAACAAATATCAGGGAAATAGCAGCAACAAGAACTACCAGTCAGCAAACACTCCTCATTCTCCCTTCAAAAGGAAAGAGGTGCTCATCCAGAGTAACAATGGCAAAAAAGATCGAGGTTTAGATCATCTAATGAGCAACATTTTAGGGTCCCTTGAGATACACATTGGGTACTACTATATATATATATATATATAAATATATATATATATATATATATATATATATATATATATATATATTTTTTTTTTTTAGAAAAAAGGGTAATCATTTTTAAATTCTATTTTGGATAACACTTGGGGTAAGATTTAAAGTTTGGCAAATGATACTCTGTGCATCAGGGTGGTTGAAAACATTATGGGCCTGATTCAGACCCTGGCGGCCGGTGACCGCCAGGGTCACCGGCCACGGGAGCACCGCCGACAGACCGGCGGTGCTCCAAAGGGCATTCTGACCGCGGCGGTTCTGCCGCGGCCAGAAAGGGTAAACCGGCGGTCTCCCGCCGGTTTACCGCTGCCCTTGGAATCCCCCATGGCGGCGCAGCTTGCTGCGCCGCCATGGGGGATTCTGACACCCCCTACCGCCATCCTGTTCCTGGCGGTTCGCCCGCCAGGAACAGGATGGCAGTAGGGGGTGCCGCGGGGCCCCTGGGGGCCCCTGCCGTGCCCATGCCAATGGCATGGGCACGGCAGGGGCCACCGTAAGAGGGCCTCACTGTGTATTTCAGTGTCTGCCTAGCAGACACTGAAATACGCGACGGGTGCAAACTGCACCCGTCGCACATGCCCACTCCGCCGGCTCCATTCGGAGCCGGCTTCCTCGTGGGGAGGGGTTTCCCGCTGGGCTGGCGGGCGGCCTTCTGGCGGTCACCCGCCAGCCCAGCGGGAAAGCCAGAATGGCCTCCGCGGTCTTTCGACCGCGGAGCGGCCATATGGCGGTTCCCTCCAGGCGGGCGGCGACTGCCGCCCGCCGGGGTCAAAATGACCCCCTATGTCTGCCACCGTGACAGATTATAGTCCATCAAATTTAGAGATGACCGTCATTTCCATACATTGTGAGGAACCGGTGTCATGGCTGTTCCTTCCAATGTACAAAATATTTTAGTGGATGGCTGGTGTCAATTTTGGCACCCATTCGCCAAACTTTTTAATTATTTTGGGATTTTCTTTGGGATTTTTTTCTTTTTTTCTGTCTCTCACAGCCAGGTTTTTACTGATTGTGGTGGACAGGAAAAAAAAGACTTTACACCATCTACCCTGAGTAGTGCGGATTATGTAAAGTCCTTCCTCAAGTGGTCTCTACTCCAGAGGTTTTTCATTGATGGGGTCAATGGGGGCTCCGTTGATGGAAAATCTAAGGTCAGCCAATCTCTAAATGAGGTGGTTGGACCATGGGTTTCGCAGGAAGAGTCCTCCATCATGTTTGTGAAAGAGTACAATGATGCCTAAGTGTAAATCAGGTCCCTAATTTGGACCTAGTAAATAAAAACAGAGAATAAACTTAAACAAGCATGCAAGTATTTTTTAATAGAACTGGTCACATTGTTGTAAAGGACACCTCAAAATAATCGAACATAAATTCATTTCAGGACTCCAATTTGGTACAACAAGCTAGGACACAATGCTTTGACTACAACACACACATTAACTTGAGTGCTTAAATTACACAGTAATACAGAGGCCAATTTGAGATAAAGAAATAACAAAGGCTGGACAGAAATTATCTGTTAAAGCAAAGACTTGGCTAGCTTAAATAGGGACATATTTGGACAGCACGGGCCTCCGTAGGCTTCTTTGCTGGCAGCTGCGGCACCATTTCCTGAGGTTTGAAATGAGATCATAGATTCTGTGCAGCATACGCCACCACGCTGATACAGTATGCTGTGGTGATCACAAAGCAGAGAAATAATTCAATCTCGTTTTCCGAGGGAGGGAGAGGCATGAAATGAGCAGCATGGTAAACAAGCACTCAGGGAGACGCTTTTTGTTTCTCAAATAGAACTCGGCATCTGTTCCACCTCTGCCTTGACTCCCATGAGAGGAAGAGGACGAGGGCGAGTGGATGAAGAGCGTAATGGAAAGGAGAGAAGCACAGCAAGGATATAAAGATAAAAAAGGGAAAAGACGGAGAAGGCTAGTAGGGGGTAAAATATGGACAAATGAGGGACACACATCCAGGGTAAAAGAGGAAATATTGATGGGAAAGATGGATGAAGGACAAAGAGAGAGGGAATACAACATCTAGGAAATTAAAAGAGTGTAGGGTGAAATTAAGATGAAAAGCAAAAAATGGGACATCAGAATTAGGCTTAGTAAGGGAAAGAGAGAGAGAAAGAGATTCCTCCCGCCCCAGAGTCTGGAGCTGGGAAACAGTGAAGAAAATTGAAAGATAGAAATGTAGAGAGTAAGGATAATGTTGGGCTAATGTAGGGGAGGCTCGAAGGTCTGAAAGAGGTGAAAATTAAGTATTAAAAGATAGAGACGAATGAGGGAATGAAAAAACAAACCATTTGAAAATGGAAAGAAGTCAAGTACATCCCCAAACTTCTTTGGCAAAAGAGCGAGGCTGTATAACATGGCTGGATATGGCGCATGGTGAGCAGAAAGAAGTGCGCACAGCACAGTATAGGATCTGGCCGCAGCTCAGAGAGCTGCTCTGTCGAGGCATTCACAGCATGCTCTTGATTCTTGAAACGTATTGCCTTCACCATCTCACTGCTTCCCAGAGGTTAGATAGTAGGCTTTTGACTCAAGCCATTTGGGCTTACGTCACTGATCGCGCCTCCACCATGTCTCCACCAAGTCTCTTGGCAGCTGTGCTCTTTATTATCTGTTCTACTTGGTACCACATATGTTACTGTTCTGTCTAGAACAGAATCAAAGTTATTACTGATTTCATTTTCACCACATCAATCACTCCATATTGATCTGGCCCCATTGTCTGCATATCTAAAATTCATTTAGATTTGACTGACATTACTTTCCCATAATAACATTTTAAAAAAATATGGGTCCTGTAAATCAACTCTCTTAATATGCATGACTATTCATTACACTAGGAATTATTCCATTAATTTCCGTTCCACTGATATCAGGCTGACTGGCCGGTACTGCGCATTTTAACCTGCTCTAACTTTTTATGTCTGACCTTTTTTGAGTAAACTAAAATTATATATATATATATATATATATATATATATATATATATATATATATATATATATATATATCACACAGCATGGAGTAACAGGTCAGCTCACTTCAATTCCCTAGCTGACTCTACTGTGTGGCAGCAATCTGCTCTTTAACACGGAGCACATCTGCACACAAAGTAGTTGTCTTCAGCACCAAAGTGTACTGTGACAATGTGTGCTTTTAGCAGTAAATGCATTTTTTACTTTTAGCAAAAACCAAGGTTACAGCTTATGATCTCTCATATTACATCACTCATTGCCCTGTGCCCAACACTCCAGGGGCAACAAACCCCAGCACTGCACACAGACTGTGGCCATTCTCAGCGGGTGGGCTGACCACACAGACTGGGACGAAATCACCCATGAAAGGCCATCCCCCTGCTGTTCACAGCTTTTGGCCCTGTGCAGTGGGGTGCTGACCACAGAGCCTGTGGCGTCTGGCCAGGCCCAGTGCCAACACCTTCCCCTATGGGCTGCCAACCGTTGGCTGCAAAGGCCTTCAACTACAGGGGAATTGGCTGCAGGGCCTGAACAAAACCCTCTGCTGGCACTCACCTCACCCCCCAGCCCGTAGGCACCCAACCTACCTACGTACTCTTTTATTTTTTGTTTTTTAACTGTATTTGAGTACTGTAGTAGTCCTGCAGCACCCACTATGCAAGCATCCATCCCCTGGTGCCATGACATTGTGGAAGCTTCCTTGAAAAAGCTTGGACTTTACCAGGGTCCTATGGGGTGAAAGCTGGTACAGTGGCTCTCATGGTACTTCATGGGAGGGCCTGACAGGGTCCAGAGAAACTACTGCGGTACTACCGCCTGAAAAAAAGATATTGCAATCTCTTAGAAAGTACCATTTGGTGTCCCTAGAGGTGCCTGGGGTTCAGAGCACCCTTCTCAGGCACCTTATACCTTTTATTAAAACTTTTTCAGGACACGGGGACTGAATTCCTAGGTCCTGCAATGGGGGCTGTAACATTTTCATCACATTTGCAGCCATTCAATCAGAATGCATGGTGTTGTGGTACTGCCATCCATGCTGCAGTGCTGAAAAGGCTTCTAGGAGAGGTTTAGACCAAATCACAAAAAGCATGCTTTTCGAGTAAGTTCCATGTTTTTGCCAAATTTGATATATATATACATATATATGTGTGTGTGGGTGGGTGTTTTTTGACTTGCCTATATCTTTGGCACCGTTTGACGAATCTTCTCAAACATTTCCAAACAAAGTGCTCTTTAGGATCTTGGTGTGCATGGAAAGTTTCAGGATGATCTGTCACGCTGGGGCCGAGAAAAAGGGGAAGTAAAAAAAGTTTGTTTCCCATGTTAATTACCCTAAAACCTAGATATTAAAGGGAAAATACATTTGTATATACAGAGCCGCAGGCTTAGGAGGATCTCTTTCTGAGATCTGATTGGCTGCCAACACTTTACAAAAGAAGAGATGGCAGCAATTTTGCGATACAGCGTCAGCTGAGTCACAAAAAAAGTTAAAAAAGACAAAGGAGCAAGGTATGTATGGGACCCCAACGGGGCTAAAAAGTATTTTTTTTAATTCATGGAGAAATCCACAGCTGAATCCACAGATTTCTCTGAGAATTAAAATAAAATGCAGTCTCCTGCTTCTATAACTGATTTTACCACCACTTCCCAGGGGCTACATTAGTAGAGTAGGTGGGGAGACCACATGGATCCTTCCAGGCCCTGTGGATCACCACCTCCCTGGGGCAAGAAAGAAAAATTAATAGAGGGGATCCCACGGACGCCACCTAGACACCAGGACCACCAGCTCCCAGAGGCTACAATATTGAATTATGCATGGGGGCGCACGGCCCCCCCGGGCTCTGGGGACCACCACCTCTGTGAGAAAAATGTAAAAAATGTTTTGGGGGGACATTGTGAACCTCCCAACCCCCGGGGACCACCTCCTCCCCAGGGCAACAATATCAAATAACGTGGGGGTCTGTGCAGACACCCGGCCCCGGATATCACCACCTCAACGGGGCAAAATGGAAATTAAAATAGAAGGAGGGGCACCTGGGCCTCCTCTTTGAGCCATACATGGCCCTGGGGACCGCAACACAACAAGGCCTGCTCCTGCTACCTCTCGAGGTGCCCACCCTAGGGAGGTAGCTGTTTGCTTTTGCTTGGCAGCAGATGACAACTCCCACCAACCAAAAGCAAACATAACTCAGCTCCTAGCAAGCAGGGGTGTAAAAACTGCTCCCACTTGCTGGGAGCGGAGTTTTCATCTCTTTCCCTGCCCGCTGTCATGCAGGCAGAGGAAGAGATGGAAACATTGCTCCCCCACACATGTTGAGCTGCTCCCTGCGTGCTGGAGCAGTTCCAGCTCCCACAGGAGACAGGAGCTGGTTGGGGTCATGGGGACCTTAAGGTCCCCCCATGGTTCCCATCAAGCACTACTGGGTGCCCTGGGTGGGGCCAGGGAACCCAGGACAGCGTGACCGGGACCTGGGGGATGGGGTTCCCTGGAGCGAAACTGGCCAAGAGAAGGGGGGCACGTAGCCCACCTCCTATTTCAAATAATGAAAATGGGCCTGTTGGAGGTGGTGGTCCCCGGGGCCCAGGGGGGGTGTCCATGCAACACCCCCTAACTATCTGAATTTTTTTGCCCTGAAGAGGTGGTGGTCCCCGGGGCTTGGGGGGATCCCGTAGCCCTCCAAAATATTTTTCGTAGGTAGCCCCGGAGAGATGGTGGTCCCCAGAGCCCGAGCAGCCCGCGCAGCCCCCTCATATACTTATTTAATATAGCCCCTGGGAGGTGGTGGTCCCCAGGACTCAGGGGGTCCACATGGCCCCCCCTAACAATTTTTATAATCTAGTCATGTGGAAGGTGGTGGTGCCAAGGGGGTCTGTACAGCCCCCTCATATATTTTTTTAATGTTCTTCCAGGGAGGTGTTGGTCCCTGGGACCCAGGAGTCTACGCGGCCCTACTTACTTTTTTAATTGTGTAATCCAAGGGAGTTGATGGGTCCCAGGGCCCGGAGGGGTCTGTGTGCCCCCCATAATATATTTATTTAATGTTGCCCTGGGGAAGTGGTGGTACCTGAGGCCTGCAGGGGCTCTGCGCGCCCCCCCTAACAAATTATGTTATGTGGGCCTGGAGAGGTGGTGGTCTCCTGGGCCAGTGGGAGTCTGCGCAGCCGCACCCTTAACTATTTTTAATTTGCTGTCCCAGGCAGGTGATGATCCCCAAGGTGTCCATGTGGTTCGTCAACAATTTGTGTTAGGTAGCCATGGGGAGGTGGTGGAACCAGGGTGGCCTGTGCAGCCCCCCTAAACCTATGTATAGATATAGATATAATGTTGCCCCCTTTAAGCTCCAAACCCCGCGTCACACATGGCATTCGCCCGTGAGAGATGTGGGGATGGTTGCTTATAGAGTGTCGGCTATGCATGGTGCGGGCTTTAGAGCTTAAAGTGGGTTGAATTTAGTCGCACAAAAGCATAGAAATTCAGCAGTTAAGTTATGGTTAGCTCAAGTAACTGTAACTCGTCCCCTAAGGTAACTATAACTCGTGCCCTCGCCAAGCACTGCTAATGCCACCACATATTACATCATTAATGACATCTTTGATAAAATCATTGATAATATCAATGTAACATTTGCAGTAAAATTATTGAGGAGAAAATTGGGCATGGCAGGGGCGCGAGTTATAGTTACCTTAGGGCACAAGTTAATTACTTGAGCTAATCATAAATATAACTGCTACATTTCTATGGTTTGTGCAAGTAAATTCAGAACCTAACATAACCTCCCTGTAACCTTTGTTTTTTTTTAATTAATTTGTATATTTCTTTTAATTCTATTTCCTAACTTCCAAACTATTACGTCCCTGTAACCTTTGTTTTTTCAGTGGAAAATATACACACACACATTTATGTGTGTGTGGATAGATAGATAGATAGATAGATAGATAGATAGATAGATAGATAGATAGATAGATAGATAGATAGATAGATAGATAGATTGATCATGACAAGACAAGCACTGGCAAAACCAAAGATCTGGCAGCAAATGCCGGACCTATTGGCTTTGCCATGACTTATTTAGAGTTGATTTGTATCACATGTTCTCCATTTGTTTGAAAACGTGTTCACCTCCCAACAGTACTGAAGCAGAGTTATTAAAGGCAATCTTACTACCTCTCAGAACTCCCTTAATATCCTGGGATCCATCTCACAAGAACCTTTTCTATCATGGATAGCGCTGCATTAAAGCCCTTGTATGCAGACCCCCCATGGTGTCACCACAAAAGGCAAGAAGAGGAATAAAGATTGCAACACAAGCCTAGAAAATGGACAGTACTGCATACGAACGAAGGAGCACCCAAATAGCAAACTACCCTTTTCCCTGGGGCTTTGAAACTTTGTGTCAGTGCTGTTAATAGGAGAGGAGTGAAATGCTTCTGGACACTTGAGTGAACCGGGCAGGATGTTGCTCAAACGTCCCTGCTTACTTTGAACATGAGCTCTGTCTAGGTGTCTGGCGGTGGTTAGCATTTGTTTACCTGATGACTGGAAGGAAAGAGCTGCATCATGCGCCTTTAGCGAAATACTAACTGAGAATGTGAACACTTTCCCTGAACTGACGTACGCCACCAGAGGCAGGCCCTAAAGTCGTTCAGTAATCCAGCTGATCGTGTATTCGCTTTTTACGACATCAGTCGGGTCGCTCATATCTACAACTGTTCCATGACTCCTCCAAATTTCTCTGTGAGGGGAATAAAAGTATTGGCTTTAGGTTCCAATATGTGTCTGGATTTCTACCTGTCTCTCTCCTTTCCCGGTTATCCATATAATTCCACTCTTGCACTGCTTCTTGCTTCCGGTCTTTGAATTTACATTTGGATATTTCTCCTTTGCTTCCATCTTTGCATTTCCGACTCCTTTACTTGATTCATTCTTTTTTAGATATACTTCTCTGGTCAGCTGCAGCTGTGGATAACTGAAGTGATGACTTGCTGACCTGGTCCTTTTAAGTAGGCAACTTTTCATAGGGCTCATTCTACCTTTTACAACTATTCACTTATTCAGATTGTAGAGTGTGCTGCAAAAATGAGGACGATGATTATTGTTATATTAGTAACATCATCAATAATAATAACGTTAAAAGTAATACGCATTTTACTAATGCGACTGTTGCTACTAAAAATAATGATGGCAATAGTAATAATAAGATGGTGCCATTTCTTTACACACTGAAAACAAAAGGGAGCTTATCAGCAATGGTGTGTCTGGATATCCCAAAATAGTGGAATTTTTTAACTCTTCCAGTGTCGTTGGCTGAACAAAACAAATGAACAAACCAGCAGGGCCCGTGTCTATTGCCCAAAGCGAAATGGCAGATAGACATGAACAGATACGTGTCATGTAAAGAATATTTTTTTAAATCATGCAATTTGGGATAAAGTTTGAAAAAACTGTTGTCCCTTGTCCTGCGTGCTCTAAAATTTAGATGAGAAAATAAGACCTAATAGTGATATGGGAGTAAGGGCAGGGAGGTGGGAACATGAGGAGAAGAAATACACTTAATGGAATGAGTATAACTGAATCCTTGTTTAAATGAAAGGAGAAATGTAGAATAAAGGGAATGCAAAGGAGTGAGCTTTACATTAGACGTAAATTATTTATTTCTGAAAATACCCCCTCAGGTTCTATATAAGTTTTATTACTTATATATGCGTGTTAGGCCTCGTGCACTTATCAAACAAGAAAAGGAAAAAATATTCTAAAATTCTGTTATTCTCTTCCCACGTCACGGCGTACCTCGAGCCCCAATGAATTGATAGCATCAGGGACTCATCGGTTGGTTGCAGGCTACCACATGAGAGAGGAACAAAAACAATGCCTTTTTCATAACAAACAAGTAAACAAAACAGGCACGCTGCTTCTGTTCAATTTCAATGTGGATAATCCATTAAGAACGTGAGTGACATTATTTAGAAACGCTTGCCAGCTATCACTGTGTGAATTAGCTTCTCAAATGAGCCAATTAACCACCACTGGCAACCTTGAAGTGAATTGGGTTTCAGAATGTCTGTCTCGGGGCTCCCATGGGTGGGACGCGAAGAATAAGAGCAGTGTTAGAGAGGTTGCGATGGATCCTCGCCAGGCACCGGTGTGAATTTAGGCATGAAGATACAGAGCGGGACACTTGGAGACCCTCTTTGCCATTAACGAGAAAGGAATCTGGCAGCCCTACCTGAGCAGCCAGGAGTCTCTGAACACAACCTAGAACGTGGCCAGGATAGATAGGATATACCACTACAAAGTGTGTGTGGGTCCCACAATACCACATTTTCAGATTTCCAGTCTTCTGTTGCTTGCACTGCTTCATACTGTACAGCACTCCCAGATGCCATAATCTTGGTCACCGGGGTTCCTTGGTCACCAGGAGTGCAGCAGGATCAGGATGGTGATGCAGGCTGGCAGTAGAGCCATTGGAGCTCCCCGAGGGTCGGAGATCCTGTGTGCTTTTGAATGTATTAAATAAGGTAGGCTACTACAGATAGATTTTTTCCGGATTAAGATGAGCCTCAGGGATGGAAAAGACCATTTTTGTGACAGGAGTTCTGAAGCCTGCTTTCTGTGGAAAGCATGTGAATCTGTGGATTACAGTTATGCCATTTATTTATTTATCCATTTAGTTATTTATTTATTATTTGTTTTATTTTCGGGGGCTATAGATATCAAAAACGTGGTCCAAGGGCATTAGAGCCCTTTACGAGGAGAAGAAGAAAAACAATATGGATAACAATCGTCGTAAAAATAACAGATAAATAACAAAGAAACATACAAAGGCAGCAGTTCGAATCAGGGGGAAATGGTCAGACAGGCTGCAACTGGACAGTATGGATATGTCAAAAATAGGGCTGCAGAGAAGTGATCATAGCTTCATCCAAAGTATCCCTCAAATAAGAGGATTTTTAGATCCTTCTTAAATATGGCAAGACTCGAGGTTTGGTCAAGGGCTGAAGGTAGGGAGTTCCAGATTCATGTTGCTCTGCCAGGGAATGCTTATTTCTTAAAGCATTCTGGCCTGAATGTTGGAGGTTCCAGCAGGCGGGCTTAAGTATTCCTTGATTCCTTTTGAGCGCCAGAGATTTTTTATATCCAAACAAGTAAAAGTGGTATTTTGGAGGTCTTTTCTGGGTGATGCATGCATTTTTAAATTGGGATCCTGCCTCAGCAGAAAGTCATGCAGGGCACATAGAATAGGAGAAATGTGAACATATTTTTTCAGAGAGGTGGATGAAACACTGTACTCAGGATAGCCAGATGTGCTTTGGAAAAAGATGGGGAGGAAGGTATTCTGATGTTCCAGTCTGGAAAGTAGCAACATCTGGACTATAGGTTTCAGCTCCTGCCCGGGAATGAACTGCCAGATGTTCAAGAGCTGTCTAAATTGGTGGTGGGTGTGCTTGTCCGTGGATGAGATTTCCTTCTGAATTTTAAAGTGATTGGTAAGGTTAAATCCCATTTAACATTTTCCACAATGGTTGCTAATCGAGTCACTCATTAGCAAAGCAATTGCATTTTTTGGTGAGATTAAAAGAAATTCAGTGGTTTTTGGTTTGACTTTTTAGTGGTGGTTGGCCGTCCACTTTAGAGCCCTGTTGAGGGTGTTGGAGAATAGGAGAATGTAATTTGAGCAAGAAATCTCCAGATGAATCAGGGTACCATCTGCATATTGGTGATAAAGAATTCAAGAAATACTCAAAATGTCTCCAAGTGGTTTAGATATACATTAAATAAGATTGGGGATAGGATCACGTCCTGTGGAATCCAGTGTTTTAGGTCAGTCTTGCTAAAAACAGAGCTTTCATTTTTAACTATTTGTGATAAATTAGACAAATAGGAATAGAACTAGTTTAGGACTGCACCATTCATGCCCAGTCTTTTCTCCAAGATGTTAATCCAAGTGTGATGGTTGTATATAATGAAGGCAGTCCAGAGGCCCAAAAGTACAAGTATGCAGGAGTTACCCGAATCAAAGAAATGGAAAGATTTTTCCACTATTTGCAGAAGAGCTGTTTCAGTGTTGTGGCCTTGTCTGGAACAGACTGGAATACATCAAGAAGGTTGTGTACCTGGATATGAAGGGATAGTTGTGAAACTTCACAACTGTGTAGCACCTTCCCAAAGAAAGAAAGTGTTGATATCAGTCAGACGTTTTTCAGGTCTTTCATGTTTACTGTGGTCTTATGTGAGATGGTGGAGTCCTGGCCAATTTTCCAACAGTCAGAAAAAACGCCTTCCTCCAGTGAGGGAATTCACTTGGAAGGTCCTGTGTGGTGGCAATAATTAACCATTTATTTCCTCAAGGTCTCAGGTAGTGCATCCCAAAGGTGGTAGGAATGTTTGACCTTTAACTTGTTTCAAAGTAGCCCTGCCTCAAAGATTGAATCAAAGTTAGACCATGTCAGGGGGCTTCCATACCATGAAAATGGAGGCTGATATACGTACTTCCAAGGGATAGCTGTGTATAACCCTGAGATGAGCAGACTGTTGTCACTTTCCGACATGGGGTGAGGGTGAAGACCGAGATCCTCAGGGGTGTGGTGATGGGGTGTCAGGGGCTTGGGACCAAAGCGCCTTGCTTTTGATGTTGTTATACTATTCTTCAGTTATGACAATGGAACCTGTCATTTAAACTCAATAAAAAGTGTCATAAAAAAAACCAAAAAGGTTGCCCATGTCCATTGGGCAGTATGGTTCGGTATGCAGTTGTCAGGATTGTCAGATTTTGGTGGAATTGAAAGATCAATAAAGTTTAGCTTCTCTGCAAAAAAGGTCACAAAATCTTCACATTTGGTGATGTGTAAACCGTACTAGGTAAAAACTGGCTGATCAATTGTTTAATGATGTCGGGCAGAAGCTTTGGACAATTTTTGGAGATGTCAAACAGATTTGTTAAGGCTATAGTTTGCTTTGAAGAGGTATGATTAGTTTTTTGCTTGGCAGCGTAGAGAATAGCCAGATTACATTGAGGGGTTATTTGACTCCATTTTTTTTCAAGATGCCTCAAGAGCTTTTTTTTCGGCATACAGTTCAATTAAGAACCAATGGAGAGAAGGTTCAGGGCTTTTACTCTTGCTTCTCAGCGAAGCAAATTCATTAATTAGGTTTTCCACGCACTTAGAGGATTTGTTTGTTGCAGTTTTAATATTTTGTTGGCAACCTTGAGTAGTAAGGTTTTCACTAGCAGTTTTAGCAAGGCAGCTGATGTCTGAGGTCATTTGAACTCTCCTGAAATTTCCTGGATGATAAAAGACAACATAAAAGACATTTGTAGGGAATTTCACTGGGAATTGGTCCTCTGAGGTCAAAGTGTATCCTCTGAGATAATCAGGCCAAGAATGGCTCCTTTGTACTGTGCGACTTTTTGGCACTCTTATAAGAGAACATTATCTCACAAAAGAAGAAGAGAACAGTTAAAAGGTTTGGTATTTTCTTCTCACCATTGTAGATTGACCTATCCGTTCATTCCACAACAAACTGGCTGTTTTCACCAAGATGTCTAGGACAAAAATTACATTATTATTTGAAAGATCCAAGGAATGGTTAACTGTGGATCATCAATTATGCAATAGACAGCACAACAATGAGGAAATAGAGTTGAAGATGGGAGCTTTAGGGTGCTCAATAGGGACAGACGTGAGATTGGACAAACGCTTGTTCCTGGGTGGTGGCTATAAATGAGGATGTCTGATGTCCACATGGTGAGTATCTGGAAGTTGTCTTGAGTAGGGTTATGGACAGTCGTGTTGATAAAATGTAATACTTCATAACGTTCAATAAGATCACTAACATCAGAACCATACTGGGAAGGGTTTACTTCTGTTGGGCCTGGATTTGCGGTTGTTCCCAGGTAGATTTCTACCCCAGGGGTTATTCTTCAGGACATGCCACCTAGGCTGTGAATTATGGGGTGGTCAGCAACTGAGCATAGACATTGAGAGTGAAAGCTTTAAACTACTTGTGATAAGATTCCAAATTCCACAAACAGAAGAGTCAGCAAGGACAAGTGATCAGGAGAGAGGGACAGGGATTGTTAGAGTGCTCTGGTTTTCAGAATTGGTTGGAAACAACTTGACTTATGAGGAAATAGGCAGATGTTGGCAAGAGATCCAGTTAGACATCACTCCAGCCAGCAAAAATATTAGGATGTGTGGCAGAAGGAGAGTAAAGGAGGGAAAAGATGGTTGAAGTAGGTGCTGAGACCTTACTCGTGGGAAGAAGAAAGAGACTAGAGACCCTGTCAGAGTAGTAGATGGTAAGAAGTCAGAATATGTGTCAGGAGAAGAAGAAAGAAAAGGCAGGGAAGGGCAACGTGTGCTGCGTCCGTGCTTGTGGGAAGGAGAGAAAGAGAGAGAGAGAGACACTACAGGATGGATTGCAAATTGGTGTATTCACACTGTGTAGAGAAGTGGCGAAATATAGAGGAGAATATTGTAGCTGTAGGTAGAATTGGAATGGGTGGGTGTTCTATTTATTGCAGTTGGTGGTAAGCTGTTACCTGTGGTTGGGCTATTAGGGATAGTAATATAGGGAACAGGGTGATTATGGGGGCTGAGGCCAGTTGGGGAATAGGAAAGAGGATAGGAGAATAGAGACTATGCAAGGGAGGGTGTACCTTTGAGATTAAGGTGACCAGGAGTGATTTGGAGAGGTGTAAGATGAGGGTAAAGAGACAGTAGAGAAAATGACATGATTGGAGGGTTCAGGTGACTGGGAAAAGAGGGTGACCTTAGAAAATTGGCAGAGTTTGGATTGAGAGATTTAAAAAAAAGTGATAAGTGAACACAAAGAAGCCGGATTTGCATCAGTTGATTTTAAAATAATATTTCCATTGCTGAATATGGTGACTGAAAGGCTGCCTTTGATGTGTGTTGAGGGTACGACCTTGAGCTTTGATAATAGGCAATCTTCACCTTGAGCTCGGTGTGATATTTGGGTCAATATGGAAGAGTAAGGACATAGTATTGTTGATGAGTCAAGGAGAGAAGCTGTTAAGATTTATCCCTTCGGAAAAATAAATCGTTGAGCTTTTCAGAAACAGGTCTGCTAACCTGTAGCAGCAAACGTTCTTTTTAAACAACATCTCGAAGAACAGTGTCCAGGTATTCAAGCTTGGTGCTCACATGCTGACCATACTTTCCATTTGAAGGAGACGCTACTTACAACTGGTTGCTGGGATTACTTTGCACCAGCTGCAGTTCAATGTATCTGCTGTACCATTTTCACTCTCCAGACACAAGGTAAACATTTTACTTGAACAAGCTGAATAAATGTCCTGTTTTAACAGTTCTACTGGGTCTCTCAATGTGGTCTCCAGGACCTAGAGCAAACTCCAGCTGCAGGACAGAAGTGCCACTCATAAGCAGATTCCACATACAAGAGCTGATCCCCTTTGTCCTTGTGGGAAAATGCTGAGTCCTCCTTTCATAGGGCGATGAGACAGGAGGGTGCATTTTCTATTCCCTTCCACATTGTCACAGCAGACATGTGTGGACATTTGGTACTGCAGCACAAGGGGGGTTTAGGATACGAAATGGAGCATTTAGGTTTGAGCCAAATGAGGTTCAGCTTCGGAAACAAAGAACATTGGGTAGCTCTTTGCTAATACTAAATGCTAAATTGCAAAATGTCAGTCAGGGAACAGAACAACATATTATACAAAGGCAGGAAAAGTAAATAATCAAAACCTAATGTTTCTTTTGATTTTTGGCATGCACGTTTACTTACAAATTTATGTCTGTAATATTTTCTAAGCAACAGTGACATTTTCACAAACTAAAATACAGCCCTCAAACTTGTGATTACTGAATTTGTAATGGGAAAATGATGAAATGTCTCCTTTAAAATTGTACCCAAGATTTGCATTTTGTGGAACCATGCACACTGTTGACCCCAGTTACTGCTGACCTACCAAAATGTAGAATATGGCAATTTAGGGCAATTACAAGTTTCCGGCGGTCCGACTGTCACTGTGAGTGGGGCGGTCCTCGGACCGCCGCAATCCACACGTTCCTTCTGCCACATTAAATCCCTGGTGGGCAGACCTGCCAGAGAACCGTCGTCCCGGCAGGAAGATCATTTACAACAGGCTGACTGCAGTCTGAGTTGTACCCAGCCACGGCGGCACTGAACTCAGCACCGCCATGCTGGTTACAACTCAGCTTTCCACCAGCCTTTCCATGACGGTCACCCCGCCATGGAAAGGCTGGTAGAAAGTCAGTGCCGGGCCGCAGGGGGCCCCTGCACAGCACCATCGGAATGCGCATTGTCGGCTCTGCAGACGGTGTGCATTCCGATGGTGCTGTTGTGCTATGGTATTGGCTCAGCTCCCTTAACGAAACCAAGGCCAATATTGTAGCACTGTTCCTGCCAGTCAGCCCAGCCAGAACATGTAGTGCAATGTTTCCGCTGGTCAGCCTGGCAGGAACATTGTAATACTCTTGGGGGAGGACACCACTGATATGTCATTGGCGTCCTCCCTGCGAGTTTCGTGGTCAGCTCTTCCGATACCAAACTCATAATGAGGCCCTGTATCACAAAAATAGTTTTCTGTTTTCTACGGAAGTGCACATTTAACCAGAACTGATCAGCCGGACTAGGCATTTCAGAAGTCAAAATAATCTGAAGTACTGTGCAAAAGAAAATGGGACAATAGAGCAAAAACCTGTATTGTATACACTCCTGGTGACCCAGTCCTCTATTTCTAGTCCTTTCCAGTCATAGGAGATGAGTACAAGCTCCCGGATGTATTCAGGTTGAGTGAAGTCTTAGTAATCTGCATGTGAATCATAGTAGGTTTGTTAATCAGGAAATTCATTATCAAGACTACATGTGAATTTCAGATAGAACTGACTGTTGTTAGTGTACTGGTGGAGTCTTTATCAGCCAGTATGACTTTAGAGGATTTAATTTACAAGTTCAACATCACCAGCATAAGAGTGGAGTTTTGGGGTACCCGAACTGAGGTAGTTGCGGGCTTAGCTATGCAGAGGTATATCTACACAATCTAGGTTCTGGTCTCCAGTTATGATTTTTGAACCCTTGTAGGATGATGGTATCAAATTCCATGTGAAACATGAGGGTGTCAAATAGAGGTTGATGGTTAACGGTGTTGAAGAATGGAATAACACCTTTTGCCATGTAATATATTATTAACCCATGATGAACTGTAGCCATTCTCATGCTCCTTTACAAGGTGCCCCTAAATCTCAGATGTCTATAACAAAGGTTAGAACACAGTGCTCAGCTATGCAACGTGATGCAACTTTTTACATTTCTTCCCGTTTTAGCGGAGTGTGAAGTTTAAGAAAGTAACGCTGGGATTAAATTAAAGTGCTTATAGTCTATTCTGAAAGATTTATTTTCACACACAAAAACTGTATTAAGGAGTGAGCAGAGATTTACATTCATGCATTTTTTTCTGATGCGGTTGAAGAAAGTTAAAACCCTGATGGATGCAGCAGCCTTATAGAGATAAGGAAAAGCCGCTTGAGAAATAGAGGAACATTTCCAAATCAATGTGAAGGCAGGAGGGTGATTCTTCACGTGGCACACTGCCTTGCTTTACTTACAGTCCGTTATTGTAATAGGATAATTCAAAATATACTCTGAAGCCGGATTTAAAAATAGAACACTAGTGTGACTATGAAAGCTTGACTTGGAGGCCAGTTCGAGTTTACCAAAGGGGTAAAGGGTGGTTTTGATCCGACATGGTTTAGAGAGAGAGAGAGCTTCTCAATTCAATCTGGGTTTACTGCTGTCTGGGACAGGGCCTAGCATGGTCTATGACAAACAGCTGCAATGCAGAACTGTTGCGGTGCATGCTGAACAAATAGTGTGCATGAACGAAGGTTGCACTGATACTGCCAGTGTTGCTGCTATGACGTTTTACACCGAAAATTCTGTTATCTGATGTTGGGTGATGCAATTTGTGCAATATCCATCTGTAGTTTGGTGTATGGATAAATTAATCAGTGTAACCTATTGTAATTTAAAGCAGGTGAAATCGGTCAAATCACTTTTTCCTAACTACAATAAAATTTTAAATGCTTGGAATAACCTCCTATAATCTAATGCAGGTAAATTATTCAGAGTACTCATCATTAATGTAATGGAGAGTAAATGAATCAGTGTCATCACTCTCTGCAATCCATGCAATAAAAAAATATTGATATTGGCAGAATCTAAATACATGATCAATACAGCATAGGGTAACGACAGTGTTCACAATTAGTGACAAAATTAATCTTATAACAGTGTAGGGTAATATAAAGTAACATGCAACGCAATAAAACATTTAGCTGAATTAGTTTATACAAAGCAAATTCGAGTCGTTCTAATAATGTCCCTTATTTTTTCATAATAATGTGATCACAGTACTCCTGTCCTGTAGTCACATGCAAACTAAGGCTGTTGAAGTAATCTACTATAAACCAGAGTAAATCAATTAGCATAATTTCCTGTAATTTCTTATAATCTAACCTGGACATGATGACTGGGGAGGGGCTGTACCCAGCCCCATTCACAATCGAAGGGCTTTGCCTCCTGCACACACAAAGGAATAGGACAGTTGTTTATCCTTGACAGGGGAAGGGGAACAACTTTCCAGAATCAGATGTGGCAGTAGGACAGGGAGTCCCCATACACAACTCCTGCCAGGAAATTTCCCTAACCCCAACCACCTTGTAGCTATGGCACAGAGCAGACAAGGTTAGCTTAGGACGAAGTGCAAAGTATTTATAAAGTATCAAAACGGTAATAAAGTTAAAATGCAAAAGAATAAAAATCACAGACTAAAAAATAAAACATTCTTAAACACAATTACACATAAATGGCAAGAATCCAGTAAGAGGAACCGTATATATGATTTTTTAAAGTTTTTAATAGAAATAGTACCAAAAAGCACAAATGGTCGTGGGAGACCCGTACCTAGGTGCAATTTCATGTTGGATATGGGGGTGTTAACAAGTCCATACAAAACACTGATGTTATTCTGAGTGGTCAACTGACATAAAGTTACACAAATACTGTAAAACGAGATCACTTGAAAAACAGACGAAAAAGATACCTGAATAGAGGATACAGGTCATAGGGTATTTGCTCAAGAAAAACTCAGACATCACAAGCAACACTTCTCTAGGTGTTACGGTTGAAGAGCATTCACTTCAACCGTGCTTTGGTAGTAATACAACAGGTAGTTGTGTCAATGTTTAGAGGGCAGCAAATGATAGCTGGCAGGAATGGCCAGACCTTCTATCCTCAGTAAACGACAGTAGATTGGGTAAAACGTTTGAGCTTATGCTTGCAAATGCTCCTTTAAAAAATGGGAACTCTGACAATTTTGTTGCTTACTCTGATGGTTTTTCTCTCATCACTTAAAATAAAATGTAATCAGAAGCAATGGACATCAAGCTTGTTTTTTTATAAACAATTTTTTATTGTTTTATAAACAAAACAGTGTGTCACAATTACAGACTAAGGGGACCCCAGCCCGCATAGCTGATGGCCCAGGCATATACAGTGTATCCTGGACACACCATAAAGTAAAATAAGAAGCACCACAACAATAATGCATACACATCCACTGCTAAAGTGACTCAACCTCCATTCCTGCCACATCAAAACATTTTTTTCCAAATCTTTGCATGTTTCTTGGGACAACCCTGTGCCTCATACACCACGTTTTCTTGCTGGCACACCGATCGACCCCCCCACCCCCGTCTCCATTGCAATACTGTCGGAGGGCCGGGGCCTTACAGTGCACCGCTATACCTCTTTTGCCACTATCAAGGTAGTGGCAAGCAATGTCTTGTCCACCTGAGAACTCCACACCCCCTCATCCACCTCCAATGAAAATAGAAGTAGAGAGCGGGCCATTGTAAGACCCAATCCCCATGGAGAGCTCGGCCAAGACCACCTCCCAATAGGACATCAAGCTTTTTAATGGTAGTTTTCAAATACTGTCAAACATGATGGAGCTTTTCATTACATTTAGGGCTGGAATCATCCACAGTCGGTCTGGAGCAAACAACGGTAAATAAAACTATATTCCCCTGCTCTGTAGTCACCTCCTGACATCCATAGTCTTTTTATATACAACCCATCCTCTCAACTCACCTTCATTTGAAGGGATACACTCGTTTTGCAATGTTTCACTTTCTAAACATACAAAATCAATCACTGGGATTACACTCCTTACAAACAGTACTCATCTTTCAGAAATTGTTCACCTCTAGTGATTGCAGTGGAATTACCAGCCACAAGCAGGTGAACGCACCCTTCCTGAGGACTTGATTGTTTGCAATGTATGGCAACTTTGGAACTTCAACAGTGATGAGAACCTCCACTATATGAGGGGGTGACCTGAAGCTATTAGTTGAAGCCAGGAACGCTGTAGGCTCACACACAAAGGAATCAGATCCAAGCGAGACAAAGCGATCCCATAGTGCAAAAGCTTCACTGAAGCATGTCAAATCTCATCTTCTCCAAACAACCTCTGACATCCCTGAGCTGTTTACACATGTCAACAGGGAAACGAAACCAAAAGTGACATAACTAAAAATCATAGCAGATTCAGGCGCCAAGAGAATCTTCTGTCATGGCAGACATGCTGACAAGTACGTTATTAAAGGAACAGTGTTTACTCTGGGCTGTTTTTTGCTGTTGCAGGCTACTGATGTTTTTATTAGGATTCAGTGGCTTCGGTGCTTTTCCAAACTAGTAGCAAGCTCAGTTTGTTTCTGTTTGCTTTCTGTTGTGGACTTTCATTCCATATTCCATTCTACTAATGGAATCTCTGATGATACGTGCAACATTCTGCTAAAGGCAATTCACTGCAAAAAGATGAGCTGGGACGATCATTCCTGGGTTGCTGTGGCCAGGGAACTTCAGACATTAAAGAAGCGGAATTTATATTGGATCTGCGTGTTATGCACATACAATTCGGAAATGAGCTCTGTATAGACTATAACCCAAGTTAATTGCTTTGATCATTCATTCTAGTGGTCTAGTTTCAGAAGTCAATGGTGTACAAACCCTGTAGTGCCAGAACTGGTAATCGGATGTGAGAACTGACAATAGCTGTGGAGAATTAACTATTACCCTACCTCTTATTTGGGTATGTGTATCTCAACGTTGTATGCTGCATAGGGTACGAAATCAAAAGGATGTTGTTTTCTTAAACTATTGCAGCCGTAACAAGGTGAGACTATACATTGTAGCAGTATTTGGATAGTTTATTTTTATTGTGGCAATATAACTTTCTACTGGAGCACAACTGCATACAGTTGATTAACCAGCCCTAAGGGTTCCACCCTACAACATTTAATAATATTTATGGTCCATGTTGAAGAGTGGACAGTGGATAAGCCCAGGTACGGTGACGAATGGACACTGAACAATTCCATGAGCACTGCTGTATAGTGATTTACTATTAGTCCACCTCAAACTTTCTAGTCTTCTGGTTCGGACCCTGCCTTAAGGTGAGTAGAGTGGAAGAAATACTTTGTGAATTACATAGCCGCTATTGATGATTTGGCAAAATTGCCTGCAGAACAAAAGAATAGGATTTTGCTTCATTACCTGGGAAAGTATATACTTGTATGCCAAAAACATCAATTATAGGAGATGGAAATGTCTTTGAAGCTACCTAATTAAACTTGGGCAAGTACTTTGTACCCAAAGTGTGCATTGGTATCACTAGATACACATTCTTCTAAAGTAAACAGGGTAAGAATGAATCTGGTGATGATTATGTTGCAAAATTAAAAACAATAGCATTGGTTTCTGAGTTTGCCACTTTTCATGATGATCTGATCACAGATCAGCTTGTCATGCATGCAAGTTATCCTGTCAGACAAGAGAGATTAGAGGTTAATGGTGATTTGGATTTAAAGGATGTATTTGGAAATTGTAAGTAAGGCAGAAATGTCTGGGAGGTGTGATGTTGCATTAAAGCAGAATGAAAAGGAGGTGGAATATGTGTGTAAGCTAACCAATAATGCAGAAAGAATTTTAGTCAGCTTAAGGAGAAATCTAGACCTAAGGAGAAGGGTACATGTTACCATTATGATAGCAAGGACAATCTTGCATATAGCAAAAATTGCCATGCTGTTAAATGAAAGTGCAGTAAGTGTGGTGTCCTTGGTCATTAATCTAAAGTGTGCAGAACAAAAACATCTTAGCTTAAGTGTGTGTATGAGGAAGTTGAAGATCAGGATGAGTCTGATGGGGATGATGCATCAAAGTCTAGTAGCTTAATGCGTTTGGATAACACATTTGTTTTGAACATGACTGATAACCAAGGCAGGAGTAAACCCGAGTGGATTCTGATTCCCCTTACAATATTGTGAATGAGGAAATTTAGAGAGAAGAATGTGTAAACATAATTGGGAGTAATTTACTTGAATTTGATGTACACCCAGAAAGGTATAGAGTGGAGACTACCTACATGCTAGGATTCAGATGGTTAACAATTAAATTAAAAAATAGGCTAACATGAGGGGAGATGAACATTGCTACGAATGGCCCTTCAGTTCTTGGGTGATGTGACAACAATAATTTACATATTGTGCTTGATCCTAATAGCATAGATTACAATTTGATTGTAGATAATGTTATAAGAGTTGGAGAGGCCATATTAAAGACGTTTCTAAAGGTTTTCAGCAAGACTGCATATTCTTAAGGTGTTTGAGCACAAGATTATTTTGAAAAGTGATGGTTCATCAAACGTTCATGAGGTCAGTAATGTTTCCTTCATGGTACAAGATGAAGTATCCAAGGAATTATAGAAATTGGTTTCTAGTAAGCTGATTGAGCCAAAAGAAGCATCAGAGTGGATTTCTGCATTGGTGGTGGGATGACCTAGCAATAGGAATTACGAGATGGTAACTTGTTTTAAGGGTACTAAATGGCTCTCTACAATATATCTGTCATCCTCTTACTAACACATTTCTTTAGCACCTAACTCTAAGAAGCTTACACCATTGGAGTGCTTTCAGTTCAGAAGGATGCCTTTTAGCCTAGCATCAGAGGCAGTAGTTTTCCAAAGATTGATGTTTAATTTGTTTAGAAAGGAGGATGAAATATTTGTTTTTCAAGATTATATTCTTATTTATGAGGCGAATAGGGCAATACATGATGCCATATTAGATAAGGTGTTGAGAATTTTCGATAACAAAGGTTTAACCATTGAGGTTAACAACAGTAAAGTTTTTTAGAACAGTGTGACTCACTTAGGACATGTCATAGCAGAGGATGGTATTAAACTCAAGCCATCTTTAGGTAACGCAATTCAGGGGGAACCCACATCTGTCAATTAGCATGACTTCAGGTCATTTTTAGGAATGTCAAAGGATTGTTCTAAGTTTATTTCTACCTTTGCAGAAAAGACATACAACATTAGGCAAATGTTGAAAAACAAGACGAAATTTGAATGGTTCCCACAATGTGAGAGTGATTTCCACGCAATCAAACTCGAGATGGATAATGTCTTTGCTTTAAGCAACTTTGACCCACATGCTAACAGTTTTATCTCCTTTGATGCCAGGAACAAAGGGCAGGGAGCGATTTTTACACAAAGGGACATCAGGAGTAAGGAAAATATGTTAGCATTTGTTTCTAGATCACTTCCCTCAACCAAAGAGAGGTATTCTGGTATTGAAAAGGAGGCATTGACTTTTGTGTGGGCTCTTGATCATCTAAGTACATTTGTGTGGTTTAAACCTCTTACCATTCCTTGAAACCATAAACCCCTTGTGAAACTACTTATGACTGAGGGAACTCTTCAAGGCCTCCACCAGGACTGCAAGATATCAAAGTTTATGCAGGATGACATATATAAGATTATATATGAGCTGGGTAAGGACCATTTAATGGCTGACTTTTTTTTAGAGAGCAAACACAGTTGGAGGAATGCAAAGACGATACTTGGAATGAATTTCAAATGGCTTATGTGAATGATTGTGGCAATCCTGCAGTTAAGGAAGCAAGAATGGGAGATAAAGGATGAAAAAGAGCAAACCTTGCAGGAAGTGTCTGAATTTGTTTGCAGTGGATGGCCAAGGAAGGAACATTTGGATGTGAGGATAAAATCGTATTGGGAAGTCTCGTCCAAACTTTCTGCAGGAATGCTTTAGTTTTAAAAGGTGACAGGACAACTCCTCCTTTTGAGTTTTGTGAGATGATACTCAAGTTGTGCCATGAAAGTCATTCTGGTGTTGTACAAGCAAAGTCTACTGTAAATAAATTATTCTGGAGCCCGGTGGTGGATATTGCTGTGGAGAGAATGTGGATACTGTTGTAGAAGAGATAAGTCACCATTATAAGAGGCAATGGTGTGCAGTTTACGTCCAATGCATCTAAGGAATATTTCGAAAAGATTGGTGTGAGACTTAACTGAGTGATTAAAGGTGTGATATAATCTGTAGTGGTGAGTAATACTGACAAAGTAATTCAGTTAAAGAAAGATGTGTGGTCTTATAGTGTTACGAACAATGAAGCCACAGGAGCGGCACTTTTTCTGCTTATGAGGTGAAGGAATACTAGAGCTACATATAATCCACGGTGGTTATTTAGTGCTGATACAGAGATGTTGTTACAAAAATATATCAAGAAGAGGATTTTGAATGCTAAAATAAGAAGTAAAACTTACTCTGATTTGAAACATCACACTAGGCCTCTGGGTGTCAAGGTTGGAGACTGCAATCATATTAAGAAACCTAATAAGGTGCTCAAAGGTGAAAGACAATTTTATGAACCAATGGACATCAGCAGGAGTTGCATAAAGCAATTAAAGTGAGAAATGTTAAAATGGTACCTATTGGTTCTAGGGATTTTTGGGATGTGTTTTTCAAAATTCCTCGAATACTAATTTTGAATGGTTAAAAGATTATGCTAAGATTACAGGTTCTACTGTTGATTCACTTTCTCAAGAATGGTGTCATGATACTTAACAAAATAGAGCTGATATGTTTACATCATCAGAATGTACACCACCTAATAGTGCAGAAGTTATACCTTCCATGCTTGAGTGTTTGAGAAATGGGACAATGACGTCTGCATCCAGTGAATGCGTGAATGGTTCTGTGGGTGCAGATGGCTGTGGAACTGGTGTGAAACTGGTGTCACATAAAAAGGAAAAGGAGACCACCCAAGTGGTTAAATGATTATGTGACTATGTGTATGGAGTAACTGACTTCTAGGAGGTCATTCAAATGGATATTGAGTATAATGCAGCAATAAAAAAATATCTTGTCATTGTATTTCTATTCCAGGCTCTGCCGGCCGAGCCTCCTCCCGGTTCCCTTCAGGCGTTGCACAGTGAAATCAATCACTTCGTATGAGGGGGTAAAAAACCCAGAATGGCTCACCTTCTGGCTTATAAACTCTGGCCTTGGAATCCCAGATGTCCAGCAATACTACAAGGCAACTAAACTTACGTACCTGGTGGAATGGTCCAGACTCGGACAAGAGTTGTCTGTTCAAGGACCACGCAATTGCGGACACCTTCCTTTGGAAGATCCCAATCCTATCGCGCCACCATAGGCCATGGGGCCTGTACACATCCCCAGTCACCAGAGCTACTATAAGGGTATGGGATCAAACAGCTCCATCAAGCAACAAAACCTCCTTTCCCCTCCTTGACACCTATTGTGGGGAACCTGGATTTCACACTGGGCTTGGATCACGGTGCCTATCACTTTTGGAGATCTCCCTCATGCCACTCCATTGGACATTTTTGTGGCACAGAGGGAATATTGCCTTTCGAATACTTTAGAAGGACTGACTCTCTCCTGGAGACAGAGAGAATGTGTTATCTTCAGATACACCACTGGGTGACACAACCCTCAATCAGGGAGAAGGCATATTGACCCCTCACACAATACGAAAGATGGTTGCTGACAAAGACGACAGACAAACACACCATTTCGGAGCTCTATGATCTGGGCAGTCCCGACTCCTAAACTCCTAAGTCAGGCACGTTGGGAGAGAGCTGGGAAGATCCATGACACTTGAATGGGAGGCGATCTACTATAGGCCACACCGCACAGTGTGCTGCTCAACCAGCACAGAGACTGAACTGAAGATAGCTACTGACTGGTATCTCACCCCAGCCTGGCTCCATAAAATGGACCGCTCACGATCACCCCTCTGTTGGAGGGGTTGCGGCAATCTTGGCACCCTGACTCATATCCTTTGAGAATGTCCGAAGCTTTCTTTGTATTGGGAGGGAATCTTAAATGTCATTGATCACCACATGAACACTCAACTGCTGCACTTCCTGCCATACATTTTATTAGGCATTCCAAGCCCCCTGACATTCCCACTAAAGTCTACACAGGGCTGACAGATCGGTCTAGTCCTGGGGGCAGCCTTTCAAAACATCCTGACACACTGGGGAACACCTCAGATTCCTACACAGTTATGATGGCTACACAGGGTTTGGTCGATCTTGGGGATGGAAAAGCTCACTCTTTCCCTCACATCACAGGGGAAATCCTATAGAGAGCTGTGGCATCCCTTCTTGTCCTTACTCTCTGAGGAATTTGGAGAATTGACCTGCCCTAGATAGCTGAGACTTCTCCGTCTACAATAAAGGGAGAGCCCCTAAAGCACGGACCAGAGGGTAGCTGTATCAGAGACCCCACTCCTAGTCCGGCGGACATCACCATATGTTGGCGTACCCAGAGGGGGTGGCAGGGAAGGTGGGGTGGCTCATTTCCCACTTGTCCTTCTAGGATTGTTGGGTGCTGCGACACCCCTTGAGTTTTTTCTCTTTCTTCTTTTTACACTGAAAACTAATAAAGAAATTTAAACCATAATCATAGATTCCTGGAACTGTCAGACTCAGGGTGCAGGCAACTGACAGCAATTGGGTCACTGGTAGACACTGGCCAGCCTGGTCCTTTGTATACCAACCAAGAGAAGTCCGTTCTGGTGACCTAAAAGTGTTTTAGTCAAGGTTGTGTGTCACCGTATGTGTAAAGATGTATGAAGAAAATCTTCACTGATAGTTCTTCACAATCCCACTGATGACAGGCAGCTACCCTCGCCTATTGAATTAATAAGTAAGACTACTCTTAATGGATCTTGGCTTCCACTTAGGAAACTGAGTTTTGTATTTCTTTACTGAAGAAGAGTCAAATCACATTAAGGTGCAGCATTCGGTCACTGGGATCAGAATCTAGCAATGCTGTCTAGCCATGAATATCCTTCTCAAACATTAACAAATCTCATGATGTCCAAAAGAGTTCCTATTCTCAAATAATCACCAAAGTGCCAGTACTAATGCAATGACACTCAAGGTGAAACTGATGCAAATCGATAGAGGCAAAGAAGACATAGAATAATAAGCAACGGTCAACATTGGCTCTAAAAAGTTACAAAGTACCTACAAGTAAACATATAAAAATGTTTTACTCCAACAAACACAGCCTAAATATTCACCACATACAGACAGAACAGACACAATATTCACAACATACCTTATTATAATTCTTTATTAGCTGCAAAACACTCCCACTTGGATCAGTGGACCACCTGCATAACAAATAACATGACAACCGTGTACTTGGGAAAAGAAGCTGAATGTCTGACTTTCTTAGGGCCAATTGCAAAAGCTGCTCCATCTTACATTAGGTTTCACCATTTCCATGTCCAGAAAAACAACTGCTAAAATAAATGAAAACTGAGGCTCAGCTAACATGTGCCCCTTCCTTCACTATTACAGGCTAATACCAATAGTCACCAATGAGATCTTGAATGACAAAATAAATAAATATTGTCTTACCCTTCTAACCTTAAGCTGATCCCTGCATCATTCCAATTACTGTTCCACTATGGTAAAATTCCTTTCCTCGAACATAATAAGACAACTTTCAATTCAAGTTTCAAAACCAGCTGAAAACAAACAAATGTTGATTGCTGGTGTCTTGTATGTAACAGAGACTGCACTAAAACATGTTCCTTTTCCTAAAAATAGTCATATGTGTGCAATCCATCCTAACAGGACATCCACTTTTCATACGTAAACCATTAGATCCTCCTTGTCAGGATTACTTCAGCCTTTAGGTTATCCAATTCTTCTGCAAAATGTCCTATCAAATACACAAAATGGAATGATACTTGTTCCCAGTCCTATCCCTCTATCATGGGTATTTTCTTGTAATTCATGTACATGTTTAGTGACATCAAATGCAAGAGAAAAACAATTTTCCACCAAGTTTTCTTCTCTCCGATGTCAACTACCAAAACACATTAAGAGGATTATCTTTTGACTTCACATTTCACAGCCTTGGTATTTTACTGATCGAGTGCTTTTCCAAGGGCTACACAAATGACTAGAGAGAATGTTAGATTTCCAGGGCGAGATATCAAGCATGCTCTTGCACCATAGCTTCCAACTGCTGATGTTGACCGCCTAGGTTCTGAATACAGTGGCATAAACATTTATACCTGCCTTACATTGTTTTGAAAGGGCATGTGACTTCACACAGAACAGATTCTGAATCGTGGGCTTTATTACTAGACATTTTTGATTGGCGCTATTTCTTGTCCTTTTTGGCAAAGTCAAGCAGTGCTTTCTCCAAACACCTTTTAACATTTTGTTATGAATACATGATTCTGGAGGTGGTAATGTGTGACAATTATGTTTTTGCATATTTGCTGTGTAGCATTTTGTTGTAGTGGGGATGTATTATGTTGTTTTTTCTGCTGCTGAGCATTTGTATTGCATTATTGCAATGTGATTCTGTTGTGATGCCTTACAGCTGCTATGTTGTGTTCTTTTTTGACTATTTCCTTGTGGTGTGTCATGTTAGGTTTTAATTATGTTGTTACATTGGTTTGTTATGCTATGGTGGAATGTTATATTGTTTACTTTAGATATATGAACAAGTTCCAGTGACAAGCAAACAACTATCTACCACAGTCTAGAGAGACAAAATTGCACAGCTCCAGCTCTTCAACTACTTAAGACACAGTCATCCCAAAATTGAGACACATACTGTGTGTTAACTTGGCATGCCCAGAGCTCACCTTATGTGATACTGACCCTGGTATCTAAAGGAGTAGACACCAACTCCAACCCCTCTAAATTTGGGGTGGGGTGGGCAGGGGGAACCCAAGTAGCTGTCTTGCAAATATATTTTATAAAAGCTCACTTTGTTGTGTAGCCATTTTAGTTATAGCTCCATGCATGTTAGTTTAGCACACTACGCCTGCCACTGTGCACTTTAACCTAAATCTATTTTATTCAGCTTTGTTTATTATTTTAACAATAGCCACATTTGCGGTATTGTTTTATTTCTCTCTATCTAGCTGTTCTTTGCCTTGGCCAGCACTGTGTTCTCAAACAAAACATTTCTTTCACTCTGTGCTTCTCTCAAGGCTACAGTAAGATGAGTTGCCAGTAAACGTGGTAAACATTTTGTCTCTGGTATTCATAGAAACACACACATTCTTACGTAGGGACATTTTCTCAGAACATCAGTTGTTTTATTATAAAAACACTTCCCTGTCCCATACACGTTAGAGGGAGATTCCAGCCAGATGACCACGACTGTATGCCGATTGCTGAACGCTTCGCTACAGCTGCTTATGCAGACTTCAGGCCTTTGCTCATATATGGGGGATGATGTCTTCCCAGGGGAACCTGAATGGCAGAACTAGAGCTTAACATGCTGTGCTCTAATATAGCCTAGGTAGGAATTAGTCTATTGACTCTAGTGACAATATGGTAGCCTTATTTCTATTGCTTTACTCTCCTTGTCACAATTTTAATCTTGTCAAGCTTTATCGTCCTGGTTATTGCAGTAGATGCTTTATTGTCTAAGATGAAGTTGCTTCATTAAAACTTTATTAAAACATATACTGCCTCTGCTTGTCCTTGTATATGTGAGACTAATGTAACTGAGAGAAACGGATGAGATCTGAGTGACCACGATTTTCCTGAGGAGTCAATTGTGTCATGTGCTCATCTGCCCAATCATCCCTGCTCTTGGGTAGGGATGAGGCACTGCTAGTTAGCCAGAGTACAACCCGTATTGGGGTGACAGGTGTCACCTGTAGTGGGTTAAGGCTCAGTCTCCCTCACTGCAGGCGATTCTGCCGCCCAGATCCAGTAGTCTCATTAGTACAATGAGAGCCAACACGACAACTTCAACATAGCCCAAGAACTTTCCATGTTTCTTGAAACCCTTTCTTGGACCAGGCCTGGCGATGCCATGTCAGAGTTTTAATATGCAAGGATAATCATTTGTTTCAACCATCTACCAAGCGTAGCTAAAGAAGCTTGCTAACCCTGGCAAGACTAACCAAACATGACAAAATAAGACTGCATTTTCTTAAAAGATGCTGCCCTTGTAACATAAACAGGTAATGCTCTGTGTAAATCAAGAGTATATAAGTTAACTTTTTCAGGTGTGGATAGGTTAGGAAAATAAGCAGGAAGAACCAGGTCTTGAGATACACAAAAGTCCATTGAAACCTTAGTCACAAAAGAAGGCTTTGGTCTCACATGAACCTTTTTTGCAAGGAGATGAAGAAAAGGGTCAAAACAAAGCAATGTTTCTACCTCATCTGAACAAATGGCCAGCAGGAAATGAACCTTAAAAGAGAGAAACCTGCATTACACTGAGTCACCAGCCAGGTGAAGTCTTTTTAGAGATGCTCTGTTGGGTTTCAGTGCTAACAAAGGTAACAGCTCCAGAGGAAGCAGCAAATGGTGTGCTTCTGACAACTATAAAAGAAAAGGGGACCATTTCTTCCTGGCCCAAAATAGAATCACTAACAAAATCTAAGCTCAATCTCCCATTACTCTCTGCATACTTTGAGAATCAGAGGGATGGGAGGAAAGGCATATGTGCAAGCAGTTTCTCCCTCCCTGGAAAATACACTGCTTGGAAAGAAAGAAGGTGCTACTCCCCCAGAGACAAAGGATCTGGGCCAACTGGGCTGGAGATAGTTTGTGACCACTTGATTGTGTGAATCAACACTTACTGACTAACAATCATTGGAATGAAATGAAGACATTAAATGAAGCAATGCTCAATGCATCGTCTTTAATTGCTTCCAGTTCAATGACATCTGATCCTGTTCCAGTTTGAGGGCCATCGCCCATGAACCTAGTAGTACTGTAGGGTTGCTCCCCACCACCACTAGCTGGCATATATAGTAATGACTATGGGAGCTGGAAGAAGAAAAGATAATCGCTGGCTCAATAACCCTTCCCAGAGGCACCATAGGAGATCCTGCATTACCTCCACCAGAATGCAATCTGAAGTGAGTAATCCTGATACAACAAACCCCAAATCCCCACAGGTGATCAACCAAAGTTTAAAGATGAAGATGAGCACGGGGAATAATAGACACATAGAGACCATATTCCTCTGAACCACCATTCATTCCCTGATTACAAATAACTCAGACACTTCTCTTTCCTATGTTTAGAAAGAAACATTTTCCCTTCCTATGTGTTGAAGGGGATCACAATGAACTGGATTATCTTTGATAATTGGATTGGACTTCTCCATGTTCACTAGGAATTAGAATCAGAAAAGGTTCTGGAAGGTGTTCTAGAATTCTTCCACAGCCTTGGAACGAGTATGAGAAGCAATCAGTCTGTCATCTAAGCAAAGTGGATAACCTGGTACCCCTGGCATACAAAGTACCTACCACCCAGTAACTATGTGAAGGCCCTTGGTGGGAGTTTTTAGTGAAGGTCCTTGGTGCTGACACTAGACCAAATAGCAGGAATTTAAATTCAAAGTGTCTTTCCCCTGCACAAATTGGAGGAATCTTTGATTCTGTGAATAGGAATGGGAATGTGTAAATAGGCCAAATAGGCATCTTTATAGGTATGTTAAAAAATTTACCTTTCTCAACAGAAGCAGACTTAAATCCAGATTCAACATTTTGAAACTCTAATGTGGAATGAAACCATTTACCAGAATGAGATCTAAATCTGGCCTGAATTATCCTAATAGCTTATGAACCAGGATAATGATGGAATAGTAACTTTTTTATCCTCTGCCCTGGGGATCGGTATTATAGCAAACTTGGAAAGAGAGTCCTGAATTATGTCTACAGAGCTGATTGCTGTAGTGGGTCTTTTGTAAGTGAATTACAGCAAAAGATTCTGGGGGCTGGGATGACAAAATTGAACACAAGTCCTTTTTCTACCACCTCCGCCGCCCATCTGTCCCTGATTTTCCTCTGCCACACATGCAAAAATATTACTCTTGCCCCTCCCCCCCACTTGAGCAGTATATCCCTGGCACAGACATGATTCATGTGGTGATCCTGACGGCTTGGTGAAGGTGGTCTAAATCTGGGACTGTTCTGGTCGAGGAGATCCCCATCTGCAGCCTCTGCCTTGAAAAGGCAAAGATGAAAGAAGTACAGGGGCCAAACACTGTTTTGTATCCAAAACCTCTAGTTATGCCAAGTGTCTTATGGGTGTTAACAACTTTCTGTCTTCAGTAGATTTTTCATCTACTCATCCAGTTACTGACCAAAAAGCTTGGATTCCAAAAAAGGGAGATGCATGAGAAGATTCTTCTGTGACATGTCAGCTTTCCACAACCTCATCCAAGGTTGCCTCCTCTCTAAGATTGCAGGATCAAAAGAAGCTGCAGCAGTACTCAATGAGTCAAAGGATAACTCTGTGAAAAAAACATCACTTGCTGCTCCAAGATGGGGAGTGTCTCAGAAAAAGCATTCTCTTGTTGAATATGATCAACCAAGGTCTGGAAGTCAAAGTCAAGAAAAACTTTATTTGACCAATTTACATGGCCATAAAAGCACAAGTACCAAACATAGGTCAAATGTTAAAAACAGATTAAAAGATCTGGTCTACACACCTTTGATACCAAAATAAAAAAATAAAAATGCATAAAATTCCATTTATACAATTGCAGCAAACGATAAGGCTAAAAACTGCATTTCATATCACAGCAATTCTAGGACAAATTATTTAATATTCATTTACAATGCATAAGTCCTTCTAAAGGCAATAGCAGCAACAATATAACTCAGAAAAGCAGTACATATTTGATAGAGGAATTACTTTGCAAGTGGATCAAAACCTGTTATTATGATGTAAACTGGTTGTTCATGAGGAAGGGGTGCAAAAAGTGCAATCTAAAAGTATCATCCAAGGTGCAAAAAAGCATAAAGTGTTGAGTGGATTGTGCAGTAACATCATCACAAGGGCAGCATGGGAGGGATAAATATGCAGCATCCTTTAAGGGAAAAGCCACTAGCAGACCTTAACCTGGTAAGGTGAAATCTATGCTGCAGGTTTGTTATCCACAACAATTAAGGATCAATGCCTGAGGTTGTGGAAATTTGCATGTACCTTACAACTGATGGCATCCCCAGCAGATTTTCTAATCTGGACTCCTCTCTCTGTGATAAGTAAGCTTAAGAGCTTAAGAGTCATTTTAGAATTACGGGTGATGTTGTTAAGGTTATCAAATAAATGCATAAGTCCCAGGTTGTATAAATAAATGTTAACATATGACAACCACGGGATTGCAGACATTGGGGGTTATTCTAACTTTGGAGGAGTGTTAATCCGTCCCAAAAGTGACGGAAAAGTGACGGATATACCACCAGCCGTATTACGAGTTCCATAGGATATAATGGACTCGTAATACGGCTGGTGGTAAATCCGTCACTTTTCCGTCACTTTTGGGACGGATTAACACCTCCTCCAAAGTTAGAATAACCCCCATATTATCCTAGCTTGCACAGTCCAACGTTCTTGAAAATTGTGCATTGGGAGTACTCCATACCTTCAGCCATGAAAGAGCTGGAGCTATGCTAATCTGTTCCCCTATAAATCCAAGGCCCAATTCTGTGTGTGAGATGAATCTCACTGTAATTTTAAGGATAGCCAAAGTTCTGCACAAAAAACAATTTTTTGCTACCCAGAGACAGGTGCCTGAGGCAGCCTATCCCCAAACTCCTGCTCCATATGTGCCTACCGCTAGACATTTACTTTTATAAAGCTGATTCAACTCCTGAATTGGCTTTTGGCCGAGCCTTTTAACAAATCTAAAAATAGCGTCACCCTCAGCCTCCATTTTTTGTGCTCTACTTGTCACCTGTCCCAATGCAAATTTGCGTCAAATAAAATACCATTGTAATTAAAAGTGAAGATTTTTTCAGTGGGTCGCCCCCATAAAAAAAAAAACGTTTTCTAATGTAATATTCTTTGCGCCACAAGACATAATAAAGGACATTTGTTGGTTCACTTCAAGTTTAAGTCTGGTCATAAAATAATTCAAGTTGTTCATAAGCTTTTGGAGGCCATTTGCTGTCTGGGCTAAAAGGAGCCCATCATCTGCATATAGCAGAATTGGGACTGCCTGGGAACCAATTCTAGGGGCATCTTCATTGCAGGAGCTTAAAGCTGTATCTAAGAAGTTGATATAGAATAGAAAAAAAAGAGCACCCCTATCTAACTCCTTAAAAAACCCTTATCGGGGCTGTACACTCCCCGGTCCACAAATAATGTACTCTGGTAGTTCAGCCCTGGTGTAGATGCCGTATAAGATCTGAAAAAAGGGGGAGCGATGCCTGCCTATTACATTAGTTCTCGGACCAAATCTCTGTCTACCAAGTCAAAGGCAAGGGAGAGGTCCATAAAAGTCATATGGATTACCTCCCTCTTGGCCTTGACATCTTTTCCCAAGATAAGCGTAAGGTAAAGGGCATGCTTTTTTGTCCCCAGCCATGGAGGAAAGCCATATTTAACTAGACTAAAGAAGTAGCTGGACCCTGCCCAGGACTCTAGTTTCCCTAAGATGACACGTCCTAATACTTTCACTGTTGATTCGATCAGCGAGATTGGGTGGTAAGATGCTGGTAAATTATCATTGCCTTTTTCAAATATAGGTACAATAATGGATTTTCTCTTAAAGAGGTGATCAGCCCCATTTACTGCAGCCCTCAGCATGTTAGTTATTAAAGGTGCCCAAAATTCAACATTTGATTTAAACAAATCGATAGGGATCCCATCAGACCAGTGGTTCTTTCCATTTGAAGCACCTATTATGGCCTCTGTTACTGACGCTAAATCAAGAAAATTCACAATCCATTGCTTATCAATGTAAAGGGGATCTAGCCCCTTTACTAAACCCTCAGCGTACTCCCTATTTTTGGGTTAAAAACAGATGAATAATGATCCACCCAGTCATTTGCAGAAATGTGGCACATGATCTCTGTAGGAGGTTTCTGGAAAAAAAAAGGACAATTGACTATGTCCCAAAATAATCTAGCATCTTTCAGCTGGGCTGCTCTATTTAGGTCCTCCCAGGCACCCACCATAATGTCATATTTCCTTTGTTGCAGCATTTTCTTATATCTGAGTCTTGCCACTCTGATATTTTCCATGTTATGTGGGGTAGTATTTGTAGCTACCTTAAGGGCTTTCAGTGCTGCTGTGCACTTATGGGTGAACCATCAACAGCCAATTCGCTCTTTATATGGTTTATCAGTAACCAACCCACTAGATATAGCACTACTAAGGCCCATAAAACTGTCCAAAACATCACCAAATTATTTGTGTTGAAGAGACAACCCAAAATCTCATTATAGTTTGCTGTAACCAATTTTTCAAAAAAACTTTTAGGGTCGAAGGAACACCATGTTAAACAGATGCCCCTATTTAAAGAGTAACTGACAGGTCTTAGAATCGTACTGGGTATACTATAATAAAGATGGATATAATATTTTAAAACTACAGGGTTATGATCACTAAGATGAAGTGAGGACACCTCATAACCCGAAAGGTGCTTCACCAAGTCCCTTGAGATCAAAACAAAATCAATCGTGAGCCCTTAACCATTCCTCCAAAAGTGGGCATATTATCCATACCACCACCCTGGATATCAGATTGAAAAGTTGCATTGAAAGATGAAATCAAATGATTTAGAGCTTCACCATAGATTGAATGTACAAAAGGACCCCTATCGATCCCTTTAGTTAGTGAACCAGCCTAAGCGATCCCCATCGTGAGTACATTTAGAGATATTAAAATCACCTGCCTAAATTATTGATGTGTACGTTTTCCTCTCATCAATACAATCAGCTACTATTTTACCCAATTCTTTAATAATACCTATGGAGGGCTCCGTAAAGAAGTTAAAATAAAAATTTATTTAAAGAATATTAAACTGGTTGGGCAAATAAAGTTTGAAAATTTGGTAACTGGGTCTTGTTACTATTGGTGTATTTATCAGGTTCCCAATGATACATGTAACAAAAACGGCTCTACTCCCTTTCCCCACACAGCAATAGACCCATTGAAAGCTATAGTGTCCGAAGGCCAGGTATATTGGCAGCAAATCAGGTCGAATTTCCCAACAATCGACAGCCAGTCCTCATTGTGGAGCTTGTTTTGAATTCCCCACAATATTCCAGGAAAGGAGATGCAACCCCCAACAAGTCCCATTGGTCTTTAACTGGCTGAAATGTTGCCCTGGCCCATTTTGAAAAGAGGAGTTTTGTTCATAAACGTTTGCTCCTGATCCTGTCAAAGTCTCCTTGACAAAGTCAATCATTTTCCTCCAAGCCAGACAAAACAGAGAACCAGTTTCCTAATGAAGGGGAGAAGCATAATTGCAAAACATTACGGATATGAGTTGTTCCATGAAGTGACTGCAGCTAAATGCCTATAAAAAACACAAGTGGCAGTATTTGCATTGGGCTGCAGTTTACAGCACCTCCTCTTATTTAGGACAAAATATCCCCCACAGTCTTAGGGATACGAACGTTTAAGATGACGGTATCACCAGGATAATTTCTTTCTAGGGGACCAATGCCACCCATTCAACGTACAAAAAGACTCTCACTGTTGAGGTCCCAATGATGATTAACAGTGTGCTTTAACCAGAACAGGACCTTATTTCTAAGGGACCCTGTTGATTCCACACTATTTTAGCAATTTCTTAGTTGTGGTCTGCGAATGCATTTCATGCATTGCAGACCACGGTTTTGCAGTTGCAAACGGCCGATTTGACCGTTTGCGAGTGCAAAATAATTTCATACATCTGACCCTTAGTCACCTTTTCTGCAGGTTTGTACATATTGTAATTGTAAATTGTATTTATGTAGCGCTTACAACTTAGGTTTGCAGCGACACCGGATTCGAAGATAAGAGGTTAATTGTTAGTGGGTTAGCATTTTTTATCTACGTGCATCAGTTTTGATAGGTTTGTGCTCTTGATTGCTTGTGTATTTAGTAGAGTTTATCATAGGGATAGAATGAAGGGAGGTGATTTAAAGGGAGAAGTGGTAAATCGTTTTTTGTAAGTAGAGGTGGTATGTGTCTGTTATCTGGGTGACATGGGTAACAAAGGATGGGAGAGTTTGCGAAGGATTTTTGGGGGTGGATAGTAGATTGAAAGTTTTGGGATGACTTAAAGGTAGGACGGATGGGTCAAAGTCTGAAAGGAGGATTATTTATAGTTGTTACTGCTAAAAGCACGCGTATTGAGCACATCAAAATGTGCGTTGCTTCAAATATGTACTTACCTCTGAGTCAACCTGGGAAAAAATAGTAAAATATACGGCTTGCGCCTTGTGCACCACAGTGCGTGAAATTTCACATTCAGTTTGCCAATGTGTGTACTTGTTTGCGTAGTGTGTCAGTGCATGTGGTTCGTGTATGTTTTACAAGTTATTGGCCGGGGAGAGATAAGGTGCCGAAAATACACTGCATAATAGTGCGTGTAGTAAAGAACTCCCGAGAGGTGCGTGGGAAGTAAGTGGGCCTCCCGTCCATAAACAACGTCGCTGCTCCTAAAGCGCAGCAGGCAGTTTCCATAGCAACGCACACAGCCTAAGTGACTCCTGCCAGAGCCACGGCACCCTCTCGCGCTCACCGGGCAGCTGGGTTACATGACAGGAGGGTACATCAATGGACGATGTCCGCCCTGATGCCGACAAGCTCAATAGATTGTGGGAGACCCTGTAAAACTGAAAAGTGTGATACCGCCACTGACCTACCTCCCCACAATTTTACACAATCAACATTTTGTCTTAAAAGGTGATGCGCCTCGGCCGTGGGCAAATGGTAGGCAGTGAACGACAAGTAAACGTTTCAAACAGAAAAAAATGCTTGTGGCAGAAACCAATTTTGTACTGCTTTTGGGTATGAGGAATGAACTTCACTCTCTCGCGAGCATATGCAGGCTATTCTTGCAAAGAGAGGGCAAGCGCTGATGGGCTTGGAGTCTGAAAAATAGCACCAGCTAAGTAGTTCCGGAGGGCAGTGAACTGGCTAAGCGGCACATCCCGTTTCACTAGAATTTGTACATTATCAGCGTACAGTTGATATATGAGAACTGCAACTGTGAATAACGAATAAACAAGCATCGACAAAGCCAATAGGTCTCGCATTTTGGAGCTATTGGCTTTGTGAATAGTTTGAAGCCACGCTTAAAAAAAAAAGTGCACTAGTGCTGGGCAGGTCATAACGCTTTTTCAAAACTATTTTTACCCTCCAAACCCTCTCGTCTGTCCTCTTCACTCACCAGAGCCCTTCTGTAGTGTTGGCCCGTGTTTGGGCCTGCCCACCCTGCAAGGGTTCGCAGGGGTTTAATAAAGGTTGACCCTCCTGTTGGGACCGGAATAACCGCAACCTGGCGTGACGTGACCGAGGGTTTATAGCTACGAGCGAGGGAGAGGTGATGATAATATATGATGACAATATAATAAAAACACCCACCCAAACTGACCGAGACGAGCGTCGCCATTGTCATCAATGACCTTACAACACCCTCCCTCCCTCTGTGTTGCCTTATCCCCTACTCTGAAAGACGAAGGGCGGGAAAGCGGGAGAGATGGACGTAGATATTGGACAATACAGGCACACGGGGATGGGGGAGAAAACGGACCACAAAGGGTGGATGGGAGGGGCTGAGTTAAGGGTGTGGACAGGAGAGTCTGGGGAAAGCACATGGAAAAAGGACAGAGGCATAATGAAACTTGACCCCCCTGCAAAGTACATGGAGGCTACCCCCCGCCTTTGAACTCAGGTGCTCTCAGGCCACTGTCCTGTGCTGGAGGGCCTCCCAGCATCGCAGGGGCTGCGGGGGTCTTTGTTACGCCTCTGACAAAGAAGCATATGTTGGAAGGGCTGGGACAAGCACACAGATAAGGAAGGAAGGGCATTAGGCAATGGCGAAGCATACGGACAACTGAGAGAGGATGGGAAGGTCCCTCAAGGTCAGTCAAGTGCTGGCAAGAGGAGAATTCGGGAGCAACACAGGTGGAGGAAAAAGTACAAGAAGAAGACAGCTGGAAAACACACGCACTCTTGTAGAGTGCTTAAACAAAAATAAGCAAGCATTTGTAATGCAACAGGTCTTGCATTTGCTCGAGTTAGAGCTATTAGCATTGTAAACTCCTAACTGGACTTTCCTTGCCACATAAATTGAAAGAAAAAAAAAGAGCGCGATTGCGCTATGGGAAGCCCAGCGCTATCGCGCTGAAATTAAAAACCAAGCGAAAGTGCGCTAAGTAAAACCTGGCGCAATCACACTGTTTGGGAAATAAAATGATCAAGTAGTGCAGAAACCAGGCTGAAAAAATGTAGCCTAGTATAATTTTCAGTAGTTGGCCGGTGCGCTCGAGGAGGACTTAACACCGGAAAAGGCATGACGTATGCATGTCTTTCACTAATGAAAGCAAGCGGATTCCAAAAGGCAAGCCCACGAACAAATTAAAGTGACAGGCGTGACATGGTTGTGGTTAAAAGCCCAAAGAGAGATTACAACAGGGACGGAGCGCTTGTGCGCTCGACCTTAAAAGGTAGCACCCACAAAAGCAAGCTGTGGAAGGACACAGTAATACGTCCAAACTTCAGGGGAGGGACATATACACCAAGAGGAGGGAAAGCTTACAAAAACTGATGAAGAAGAAGCAAGCAAATAAGAGTGAAAGTGAAGTAAATTAATGGTAAACAATGGCTGGCCACTGTGAGGTAACAAAAGAAGTCACAAGTGACAGCAAATGTGCTGTCTTAGATGAGATCTAAAAACAGGCCTCCAGCCATTCCAGGTTTTATAGAACAATTCTCTAAGTGAAGAGTGTGACCAAACACAAAGGTTTCTGAGAGTTGGCCCCCTCATAATGCACCTGTAAATTGGGTAACTAGCTACTTTCTAGAATTGACTTAAACATGGTTGTGTAATTTATGGCAAATTACTGCATACAACATACTAGAATGGGCAATGGTTTGGCCTGTAGAACTGGTTTACGAATGGTTGATACAGAGGTATGCAAGCGTCTTTGTTAATGAATGGTGTTGAACCTGGCCCTTTTTGCAGTTATCCCCATACTTTTTGCCTTCTTCCTCCTATTTCTTCTGACCTGTTTATTGTTGCCTTTAGGACTCTGGGCACTTTATCACTGCTAACCAGTTCTAAAGTGCATTTGCTCACTGTCTAAATTGTAATAGTGATTGATTTATCCATGGTTGGCATATTTGATTTACTAGTAAGTCCCTAGTATAGTGCACCAGGTGTGCCCAGGGCCTGTAAATCAAAAGCTATTAGTGTGCCTGCAGTACTGATTGTGCCACCCACATGAGTAGCCCTATAAACATGTTTCGGGCCTGCCATTGGAGTGTCTGTGTGTGTGCCATGTCAACCTGGCAAGTGAACCCACTTCCAGACCCAAACCGTCCCTTTATTACATGTAGGTCACCCCTAAGGTAGGCCTAATGCAGCCCCATGGGCAGGGTGCAGTGTATTTAAAAGGTTAGACATGTATTGTCGTGTTTTACCTATCCTGATAGTAAAATATTGCTAAATTCATTTTTCACTATTGCAAGGACTATAGCTCCCATAGGGTAATAAGCGGATTACCCTGAAATAGCTCTTAAGTGTAGTTTCCCATTAGGAGCAGATGGAGATTTGGAGTTTGGGGTCTCTGAACTCACAATTTGAGAATACGTCTTTTGGTGAAGTTGGATTTTGAACCGTGAGATTGAAAATTCCACTTTTAGAAAGTGGGCATTTTCTTGCTTAACCATTCTGTGCCTCTGTCTGTCTGCCGAATACACGTATGGTTCAGGATGACAGTTGTGCTGTTTGTGAATCACACAAAGGGATATGAGGTGTGCCCTGCATAACCTGATGCCCCCCCACCAGGCTGATGGGTTTTCCTGAGCTAGAGTGGTAGAGGAGCTGACACTTGCACCTGAATAGGGTTTGCCCATCCGCACATAAAGCAATTTTCAAACCCCTGTTGTGTGTCTGGGGCCAAGGTAGGGAAGGGCAGAGTCTTGTGCACTACAAAGCCTTCTTGTTGAAGTTTGCCTACTTCAAAGACAGAAATGGGTATATGTACTGAACCCTGGCCCACCACATAGTTAGAACACTTCTGGACTGAGGCCATTCTGCCAGGAAGAAGAGCTGGATGCTGTAGAAGGGACTGCCACCCTACCCTTTGCTTTGTTCTACTTGCCTATTGCTTGCTGCATGTGTCCTGGCAGTGAAAAGACTGGTATTTTCTTTCTACATCCTGCTTGCCAAGGTTCTCCAAGGGTTTGAACTGAGCTTACCTCCTGTTAAAATGTCTTGGGCCATCAAAGACTTCATTTGCCAGCACCTGGGCTCTCTTGCGGAGAGTCCTGACTTGCCAAGTGGTACCAAATCCAGTTTTTGGCCATTGGGAGTTGAGTTCTGGTGCAACAAGTAAGAAACTAGTGCATGGACTTACAGAACAATTTTGGAATCAGTGCTGTTCCCCGACCGAGCACCGTTGTCTGCACCGGAGCTATGGTCCCAGGTGAGTACAACAACCCCAACCTACAACGCAGGACTGGACGCTGGCCCCATGCCTATAAAGTCCTGCCAAAGCATGAGTTCATAGTGCTGTGTCACCGACTTCCGTGACACCCGACTCCAAGTCTGCTGCAGCACCTGTGGCCCCATGGTATAGTCACGACACTGCAAAGTCGACGCCTCGCGTCTTGACGTGCTGGATTCATCTACCTCACCCTGTTGTAAGAGACTGACGCCTTGCAGCCAATGCCGCATAACTTCCCTTGCAACCATAAGGAACCAATGCTTCACCTCCTCCGCCTAGCAGTAAGGAACCAACGTCTTACCTCCCCTGTGGCAGTAAGGAACCAACACCGAACCAGCTATAACAACGCCTCACCTCCCAACACCATGCTACGTCTTTACTTCCTCATCCTTTTCTAAGGTACTGTAACTGGGGTCTGTATGACTTTGTAACTGGCCCACGCTCCTTTGCGGTTGGCACCAGACTGGTGGAAGCGACTCCCTCAAGATGTTCTTGATAGCCCCAGTTGGAACTATTGTGTTACTAAGTGCCATACTACATTTAGGGTCACATGTACGAAGATCAGGTTTTGCGACTCGCAACCGCAATTTACGAGTTGCAAAACCGGACGTACAACAGTGTCAATGACACTGTTTGCGATTTGCAATGGGGTTGCAAATGACAATTTGTGACCCCATTGGGAATGGCAGCACTCACAGGGATGGTGGCCTGCTGGTGTCAGCAGACCACCATGTCTGTGACTGCTTTTAAATAAAGCATTTTTTTTTTTTAATGCAGCCCGTTTTCCTTAAAGGAAAATGGAATGCATTTTGAAAACAAAAATGAAAAGTTTTCTTTTCATTTTTTCAGAGAAGGCAGTGGTCCATGGGACCACTGCCTGCAATAAAATAATGTTTTCACATGCATTCACAAAGGGGAAAGGGTCCCCTGGGACCCCTTCCCTTTTGTGAATGGGTTAGCACCAATTTGAAATTGGTGCTAACTGCGATTGTTTTGCGACTCCATTCTCGGTCACAAAACAATCATACATACCATTTAGATTTGGTATTAGGAAGGGACGCCCTTGACACGCCCCTTCCTAATACCGAATCGTAAAACCCAAACTGCAATTTGGTAACGAGTTACCAAATTGCAGTTTGGGCTTTGTACATCCCAAAAAGCGTTTTTCTAGTCGCAAAGGGACCGATTCTGGGAATCTTCCCCTTTGCGGCTAAAATAATGCTTCGTACATCTGGCCTTTAAGCTTTAGAAATTTGTATCTTTACTTGTACATGTTGGAGTTTTGCCATTTTGGTCTTGTTTTATGCAGATAAATATTGGCTATTTTTCTAAACTGGTGTGGAGTCCATTTGTAGTGTTTTCACTGTGTTACTATGTGTGTCTACAAATACCTGCCTCTGAGATGAGCTCCACTGCTCATGCTAAGCTACCAAAGGAGTGAGCCAGGGTTATCTTAGCTGTGTGGCTCCCTTACCCTGACTAGAGTGAGGGTCCCTACTTGGACAGGGTGGAAATCATTCCAACTAGAGACCCTATTTCTAACAAATGGAGTTTGTCATACTAATTAGATATCTGTTATTTTCATTGATGGTCAACTGTATATTGTAGAAACAATGTGTTATTTGTAGTGAGAGCACTCCGAAGCAGGACCAGGAGATTTCTGGTTCATATGGACGCCCTTTGACTGATGGCTAAGTCCTCAGTTTCAGAGCAGGCACCTGTAGGTTACACCCCTCTTGTAATAGCTTGTTCATTGGATGGAAACAACTGGCAGCAAGAAAAAAACATAAAAGAAATATAATATATATACAGTGGTGGCTTTTCCTGTTTCCAAATGGTAAAAACTTTAATTATAGTGAAATCAGGAACAGAAAAAGATATCATTGTTATAAAATGTATGAAAAGTAGAGTACCAGTACGCAAATAATAGGCCTGATTCGCAAAAGTAAATTAACACTTTTGTATAAGGTTACTTTTTTCAGTATTCACAAACGATGAATTAATGCTATCTTTATGACTGTGGAGACTTCACAGTCGGGACGGGTAACTAGCTACTTTCTAGAATTGACTTAAACATGGTTGTGTAATTTATGGCAAATTACTGCATACAACATACTAGAATGGGCAATGGTTTGGCCTGTAGAACCGGTTTACGAATGGTTGATACAGAGGTATGCAAGCGTCTTTGTTAATGAATGGTGTTGAACCTGGCCCTTTTTGCAGGGTTATCCCCATACTTTTTGCCTTCTTCCTCCTATTTCTTCTGACCTGTTTATTGTTGCCTTTAGGACTCTGGGCACTTTATCACTGCTAACCAGTTCTAAAGTGCATTTGCTCACTGTCTACATTGTAATAGTGATTGATTTATCCATGGTTGGCATATTTGATTTACTAGTAAGTACCTAGTATAGTGCACCAGGTGTGCCCAGGGCCTGTAAATCAAAAGCTATTAGTGTGCCTGCAGTACTGATTGTGCCACCCACATGAGTAGCCCTATAAACATGTTTCAGGCCTGCCATTGGAGTGTCTGTGTGTGTGCCATGTCAACCTGGCAAGTGAACCCACTTCTAGACCCAAACCTTCCCTTTATTACATGTAGGTCACCCCTAAGGTAGGCCTAATGCAGCCCCATGGGCAGGGTGCAGTGTATTTAAAAGGTTAGACATGTATTGTCGTGTTTTACCTATCCTGATAGTAAAATATTGCTAAATTCATTTTTCACTATTGCAAGGACTATAGCTCCCATAGGGTAACAAGCGGATTACCCTGAAATAGCTCTTAAGTGTAGTTTCCCATTAGGAGCAGATGGAGATTTGGAGTTTGGGGTCTCTGAACTCACAATTTGAGAATACGTCTTTTGGTGAAGTTGGATTTTGAACCGTGAGATTGAAAATTCCACTTTTAGAAAGTGGGCATTTTCTTGCTTAACCATTCTGTGCCTCTGTCTGTCTGCCGAATACACGTATGGTTCAGGATGACAGTTGTGCTGTTTGTGAATCACACAAAGGGATATGAGGTGTGCCCTGCATAACCTGATGCCCCCCCACCAGGCTGATGGGTTTTCCTGAGCTAGAGTGGTAGAGGAGCTGACACTTGCACCTGAATAGGGTTTGCCCATCCGCACATAAAGCAATTTTCAAACCCCTGTTGTGTGTCTGGGGCCAAGGTAGGGAAGGGCAGAGTCTTGTGCACTACAAAGCCTTCTTGTTGAAGTTTGCCTACTTCAAAGACAGAAATGGGTATATGTACTGAACCCTGGCCCACCACATAGTTAGAACACTTCTGGACTGAGGCCATTCTGCCAGGAAGAAGAGCTGGATGCTGTAGAAGGGACTGCCACCCTACCATTTGCTTTGTTCTACTTGCCTATTGCTTGCTGCATGTGTCCTGGCAGTGAAAAGACTGGTATTTTCTTTCTACATCCTGCTTGCCAAGGTTCTCCAAGGGTTTGAACTGAGCTTACCTCCTGTTAAAATGTCTCGGGCCATCAAAGACTTCATTTGCCAGCACCTGGGCTCTCTTGCGGAGAGTCCTGACTTGCCAAGTGGTACCAAATCCAGTTTTTGGCCATTGGGAGTTGAGTTCTGGTGCAACAAGTAAGAAACTAGTGCATGGACTTACAGAACAATTTTGGAATCAGTGCTGTTCCCCGACCGAGCACCGTTGTCTGCACCGGAGCTATGGTCCCAGGTGAGTACAACAACCTACAACGCAGGACTGGACGCTGGCCCCATGCCTATAAAGTCCTGCCAAAGCATGAGTTCATAGTGCTCTGTCACCGACTTCCGTGACACCCGACTCCAAGTCTGCTGCAGCACCTGTGGCCCCATGGTATAGTCACAACACTGCAAAGTCGACGCCTCGCGTCTTGACGTGCTGGAGTCATCTACCTCACCCTGTTGTAAGAGACTGACGCCTTGCAGCCAATGCCGCATCACTTCCCTTGCAACCATAAGGAACCAATGCTTCACCTCCTCCGCCTAGCAGTAAGGAACCAACGTCTTACCTCCCCTGTGGCAGTAAGGAACCAACACCGAACCAGCTATAACAACGCCTCACCTCCCAACACCATGCTACGTCTTTACTTCCTCATCCTTTTCTAAGGTACTGTAACTGGGGTCTGTATGACTTTGTAACTGGCCCACGCTCCTTTGCGGTTGGCACCAGACTGGTGGAAGCGACTCCCTCAAGATGTTCTTGATAGCCCCAGTTGGAACTATTGTGTTTCTAAGTGCCATACTACATTTAGGGTCACATGTACGAAGATCAGGTTTTGCGACTCGCAACCGCAATTTACGAGTTGCAAAACCGGACGTACAACAGTGTCAATGACACTGTTTGCGATTTGCAATGGGGTTGCAAATGACAATTTGTGACCCAATTGGGAATGGCAGCACTCACAGGGATGGTGGCCTGCTGGTGTCAGCAGACCACCATGTCTGTGACTGCTTTTAAATAAAGCATTTTTTTTTTTAATGCAGCCTGTTTTCCTTAAAGGAAAATGGAATGCATTTTGAAAACAAAAATGAAAAGTTTTCTTTTCATTTTTTCAGAGAAGGCAGTGGTCCATGGGACCACTGCCTGCAATAAAATAATGTTTTCACATGCATTCACAAAGGGGAAAGGGTCCCCTGGGACCCCTTCCCTTTTGTGAATGGGTTAGCACCAATTTGAAATTGGTGCTAACTGCGATTGTTTTGCGACTCCATTCGCGGTCACAAAACAATCATACATACCATTTAGATTTGGTATTAGGAAGGGACGCCCTTGACACGCCACTTCCTAATACCGAATCGTAAAACCCAAACTGCAATTTGGTAACGAGTTACCAAATTGCAGTTTGGGCTTTGTACATCCCAAAAAGCGTTTTTCTAGTCGCAAAGGGACCGATTCTGGGAATCTTCCCCTTTGCGGCTAAAATAATGCTTCGTACATCTGGCCTTTAAGCTTTAGAAATTTGTATCTTTACTTGTACATGTTGGAGTTTTGCCATTTTGGTCTTGTTTTATGCAGATAAATATTGGCTATTTTTCTAAACTGGTGTGGAGTCCATTTGTAGTGTTTTCACTGTGTTACTATGTGTGTCTACAAATACCTGCCTCTGAGATGAGCTCCACTGCTCATGCTAAGCTACCAAAGGGGTGAGCCAGGGTTATCTTAGCTGTGTGGCTCCCTTACCCTGACTAGAGTGAGGGTCCCTACTTGGACAGGGTGGAAATCATTCCAACTAGAGACCCTATTTCTAACAAATGGAGTTTGTCATACTAATTAGATATCTGTTATTTTCATTGATGGTCAACTGTATATTGTAGAAACAATGTGTTATTTGTAGTGAGAGCACTCCGAAGCAGGACCAGGAGATTTCTGGTTCATATGGACGCCTTTTGACTGATGGCTAAGTCCTCAGTTTCAGAGCAGGCACCTGTAGGTTACACCCCTCTTGTAATAGCTTGTTCATTGGATGGAAACAACTGGCAGCAAGAAAAAAACATAAAAGAAATATAATATATATACAGTGGTGGCTTTTCCTGTTTCCAAATGGTAAAAACTTTAATTATAGTGAAATCAGGAACAGAAAAAGATATCATTGTTATAAAATGTATGAAAAGTAGAGTACCAGTACGCAAATAATAGGCCTGATTCGCAAAAGTAAATTAACACTTTTGTATAAGGTTACTTTTTTCAGTATTCACAAACGATGAATTAATGCTATCTTTATGACTGTGGAGACTTCACAGTCGGGACGGAGAACTCTGCACATAAAACGTTTTTGCTCTTAGCCCCCTAAGTAAAATGTTTTATAGCCAGGCCCCCCTCCAAAAATATATGGCAAGAATAGGGGGAGGGGCAGGACTGAGCGCAAGAGACAGAGCCTACAAGCTAATTTCAGGGATCTTTTTCTGTATCTCATACTCTACACTAAATGTGAGATTCATAAAAGTGCAGATATATCAAACAAAAACATGTTGACCAGAAAACACTAGCCCCCCCTAATTGGGGTGATTTGAGCATGGGTCCCAGTGTAACTGCATCTGCAGGACTAAAGGTAGCTGCAACCCTGAGAAGCAGGCTGTCTTCTCTGCCTTCTACACCCATTCCCCACATGCCTAGTGATCAACTCCAATCTTGAAACAGACTCAGGGGGTCATTAGGACCCCGGCGGTGGGCGTTAATGTGGCGGTAAGTACCGCCAACAGGCTGGCGGTACTTACCGCCATATTATGACATTAGCGGGTTGGCTTCAGCCAACCCGCCAATGTAACACTCCGACCACCACGCCAGTAACAGCCGCCGTGCTGGAGATATACATCTCCAGGCCTGCGGCCGCCATTGTTACACCTGCAGGATTACGACCCCGCCTACCGCCATGGTTTTAGTGGTGTTCATAATTCTTTCCCTGTCACTGATAGGGGTCTACCCCCTTCCTTTCCAGTAGCCCCCACTCCTCCATATTCACACCCCCCCTTCACACACACACACACACATAACCATTCCCACATGCTTACACGCATGCATACATCCATTCACACACACATCCACACACACTTTCAAACATACACGCAGACACACATTCACATAACACAACATTCATGCACTCACACCTCCATACATGCATACACGCATTCAACAAGCAACACACACCTGCATCCACGCACACACAAACATTCACACACCTCCACACACACACACACAACACGCCCCTCTCCCCTCCCCTGTCGGAGACCCGATTTACCTGGATCTAGAGGGTCCTCCGGCAGGGAACAGGATGGGGCGCTGCTACTGTCAGCTGATATCAAAATGAGGGCCTCAGTCTCTTTCAGTAAAAATGAGCTCCCATATGTTACACCCTCTTTGCAGCAAGGGTGTCCACTGCCCTAACACTAGCAACGAAAATGAGCCATCCATGCCCCTTTTGTAAATGTTTGATTTGTTCTGCATTCTGTCCTTCATCTGTTGTTTTTGCATTTGTCACCCCAAGTGGGAAGGGTATGCCCAGACGTGGGTGCTGTGCTTGCTATGCCACAAGATTCAAGCTAGCCTGGCTGGTGAAGGGTGATACCCTGAAACCGGTACCAGGATGCTTGTTTCTGGTCCAGGGAGGACCTGACGTGGTAGTTCGGGCTGGACTGTTCCGATGGGGAACAGGGTCAAGACTGATTTGCATATGGCTGGGTCCAAACTGGAATGGCATGGCAAGCAAAAAAACTGATGGATTAAACCCAGACCTGTGAATGGGGGTGAATGTTTGATTTGTTCTGCATTCTGTCCACCATCTGTTGTTTTTCCTTTTGTAAAAACAGACATTAATAATTGTGATACAGTGGACCATTGGCAATCCTGGGCCCAACTGCCACTGCTCCTGCTTCACTAATGATAGCTACTACCTTACGAAGCCAGCAGTTTCCTCTGCCCTTTATTAGGAACATGGGGCCCCATTTTGCTCCACCTCTGGTCTGCCGACTCTCTGAGACTCAGCTAAGGTATGCCACTGCGTCAATGTTTGCTTCCTTTGGGCCATGGGTACAAGGCCCAAGGAGACACTGGCACAACAACTGTGTACAGGGTAATGTAAACAAGGAAGCGTAGCATACCAGTCATAACTAGGGTTTAGTTGGCCCTTTTCACCCATGGGCCCTGGTGCCACTGCACCTGCAGCCCTGATGTTTCCTCCAGCCCTGGAAAGAGGCTGTGTCCTCTGCCCACTCAACTGGGCCATCAATCCAAGGTCTGAGGCCCAAAGCTGTCTCTCTACCACTTTCTATAAAAAATGAATGAAAAAAAAGTCACATCTCTCTTGGTACATGATCCTTGTGCACAAGAGTGACATTGCCAGTAATGCTAGCAAGGACAATGTCTTCCACCCCGTTTTTGCTAGTACAACAATCAAAATAGTGTTGTAGCCCCTCACAACCCTGGCCCCATGCCACTGCACCTACTGCACTAACTCCCGAGCTTCCTCAAGGCGTTTATCGGAGGAAGCTATATCTGACATTTGTAAACTAAAATATGACCACCCCATAAAGCGCACCTTCCTCTAAACTATCTCTTTGACGTGACTGAAGGATCTCACTACTTCCCTCTTTCTCCTCAGCCATTTCTCTAAAGCTTAAAGGGCCCAGACGGCAGAGCTCTCTAGCTCAACATGACACTGCTGGCCTCCTCCCTATCACTCCCTCGACTCACCTTGAAGGACAGGTGCATGTAAACAGAGGTAGAGGTGGATGGGATATATGGGGACTGACATGCCCATGCGTTTTTAATTTTACAAAAGCAATTTCCATACTTTTTGTTTAAAAAGAACAATACCTGAACAGTTAATGTGGCCCTTGAGGTGCCTCTGCATGAAAGTGAAGGAGGGGAAGGATGAGGGTCAGGAGGGGCTTTCCTGTGCTGTGAAGCATAGGGACGGACAGAGGGCTAAGAAAGAGACAGACCATTTTACCAGGGTGGCTCTACCTGAAAGAAATGTAAATGTCTGCAATTGGTTAATCATCAAATGTAAAGGCTGTTTGGGAGCCACTGCGGTCTTTAATTGATGGAGTCACTTTAAGCTTAATGGTGACAAGGAGTTATTATTTTTGACAGGTAATGTCAAGGTGTTGTAATCTGTATTGAAGAAAGTGTACTTTTATTAGACACATACAAATGTTGGCATAGGGTACTGTTTACCTATTACAAAGATATATAATTTGAAAGCACTTGTTTTATCTTACAATACTAAATCAATTTAATTCAATGAACTTTATTCAATAGCTTATTAGCAACCATAAAAGTTAAGCACAATTAAAACAAATAAGAGTATAAAAATTATTACAAATAAAATCTTGATAAAATAAAAGAATTCATTAATATTAGTACCCATTAGCACAACACTAACAGCAGCGGTAATTCATCACAAGACTCACAATACATAGTGCCAAGCACAGAAACAGTAAAACAGAGAACCAAAAATAAAAAGTTCATAACATTGTTCCCCGCAAGTGTACAGCGGCATTAAAAAATTAACCAACTTTACAAATTATCTCTTCATTTTCTGAGAGCAATAATAACCTACACGCTACCCTGCAAGATCTAAGATCATGGTGGCACTTCCTCAAAAGTGGCATTAAAAACACTTCAGTAAACCGCATATAATATTTACAAAAGAAAATAAAATGTAACATTGTCTGATCAGAATTGTTATCACATGGACATGGCATTGATTCAGAATAATTTGAATATCCCAAAGGGAAATAGAGCAAATATTTTATGTTGTCAGATCTGAAGCAAAAAAGCAGAGAACATTCCCTCAGTGGGAATGCACTATGAGTGATGAAAGTCCCTTAAATCAAAGTATATGGCTATCTTAGTTTTCCCGGCCACACTTCTGATCCGTGTGGATTCTGCAAATTCAGAAAACGCATCCACCACAGATTTTATTGAGATGAAAATACATGAAGAAGGATCTGAAAAACATCTCCCCGACCCCAGGTGTTTAAAGACTGATTTAATATAGCTAAGCCAGGGAATGTGCAAGCCTTTGTCCATGGAAAGACAGTCCAATATTATCTCCTTAATTAAAAATTCCTCAGGGTTTTTCCAAATCGACAGCCAAAGTACAACTGGATGGGCCTGAATAAAATCCTTGATGTATGGCATCTTGAGATCTTTATGACAAACATAAGTGGTAGTAGGTGTACTTAGACAGAAGTCTATTTCTTCCCTTTGAATGGCAGAACAGTTCAATGTGCCCCAGACCTCAGAACCATACATTGCAACTAAAACACACTTGGATTTGTATATATGAAGCAATGAAAATAAAGAGCCACTTCCCATCGGCTAAAGAAAGGCTACACAGAACCCCATTACCTTTTGAGAATTTATTTGTATGATGCATGATATTGGGTGACCAGGAGCCTTGAATTGAAAAAAGCACACTTAACTATGGAAAGGTGCTTTTACTGGTAAAAAAATCAGACCCGATCAACAGTGTAGACAAAGTTTTGCACTTTGGACTGAAAGACATGATATGCGATTTAGTAAAACTGGTCCTAAGATCAAGCAAATTCATAAAATTAACAAAAGCAAAAACAGGAGAGCGCAATGCATTTGGGGGTCCACGCCATAAGTACTGCATCATCTGCATACAAAAGTACAGGCATGGGCTTACTCCCAATTACTGAGACATCTCGGTTAGCGCTAGTAAGTACTAAGTGCAAATCATTAATATAGAGTATAAATGAATGAGGGGATAATATCAGTGCTTAATTTGTGCTGGTTGTTTCCAGTGAGGAGCACCGGCACTTATTTTTGAGGGCTGGCGCTTAATTTTCGCCCTCAAGCATTTACTGCAAGCAAAAGACACATATGGGAAAGATGGAGGAAGAGAAAAACGAAAATGCGTCACAAAGGGAGAAAGCAGAAACCTCAAGAGTGAGCTGAATGGCAGGGAGTGGCTGTAAATGGACTGAAGAATGGCTTCAGGATAACGCAGCCTCAGTATTCCGTGTTCGCCATTTAACTACAGCAGCCGCGTTTTTAACAGGAGGGCTTTGAGTACCGTCATGTTTTTATTTACAAATTAAGCAATGGCTAATACACAAACCTGTTGAACCCCCTGATAAGTATCAATATCTCTGGAAACCTCCCCCAGCCGATTAATACTGACCCTTGCCTTCATTCCCTCATGCAAAAAAGCTACAAAATACACCAAGAAAGCATAAAGCCCCAGCTTCAACAACATGCCCCATAATTTTCCTCTATGCAATTGAATGCTGAAAACAAATCCATAAATGCAAGGTAGATGGGTGAGCGTTTAGCCACAGTGTATTTACCTAGCACCAGATTGAAGTTGAGGGATTGCTCTGTTGTGCAAAGTTTGCATCTGAACCAAACCTGGCATCCACTTAAAATCGACCTCACATCCACCCACTCCATGATCCTTGTATAAATGATCCTTCCTAGTATTTTGGCTATCCTGTCAATCAGAGAGATCGGTCTATGAGAATACTATAAAGATTACTAAATCATTTTCAGAAGCCTATCTTGTGTTTAATACAATTTTAGAATAATGATTTGAATGTTCACAGTGTTTTCTGTTCCATGCTGTGACCTCTTAGCACTATAAATACCCAAATCATTATTCCACACATCTACAACGATCACATTCCTCAAATGAAATTTAAAAACATAAAATAATGTATTTCCATCCAAGTAGCTTAACTTGCATTTATTTTTCATTTAAGGTTTCTGAATTATTTTATATGCCATTCACTGAAATAAGTGTGGCTACAAAGAACAAAATATTCTGTAAGAGTCTTGTTTTTCATTTTCAGTGACTGCATAAAATATTCAGAAACCTTTAAAGAAAAGGAAATGCAAGTTGAGCTAATAGGGTGGAAATAGTTTCTTTTAAAAACGACATTTTCCATACATTGTTGAGCACTTCAAAGGCTGCATGTGCCAAATAAAGAAAGCCACATTTCCAGGCCATCTTCATTTATAAGTACTTGTTGAGGGATTTTCACCTTCCTCCCCTCCTGGGAATGCAGCCAGGGCACATTGCCCCACAGTTTGAAGACTTTTGGTGTAAGGTATTAGGGTAAATGAAGTAATGGGATCAAACAGCAGAATGATGTTAGCAAATAGGCCATGGATGGAATGGATGTGCTGTGAGAACTGCAGTGTTTCAGCTGATCATTCCAACAAGGACAATAATTACATGGGCACGCAGACAAAATAATTCAATTTCCCAATAGAAGTGGAAGTGATTTATTTAAAGAAAGGAATAGGATTAAGTAGGCAGTGAAACACGTTTTTCCCCCACCCGAAATGGCATTTAATCAGCAAAAGATCAAAAGATTAAGTGTAGATGAAACTTGTATACATACTTGTGTTCGTACCTTTTTCTACCGATCCATCCTACTGTACCTGTATGTGTGACTGCTCGCTAGGTGTATGCGTGTATCTGATTTGTGCAGGACTCTGTGTGTGCCTGTACGTTTGTGCTCCGCATGTGTTTACCTCTATGTGTGATTTGAACCTAGCTTTGCCTTTCTTAGTAGTTACCATTGCTAATTCGCTGCCAGACTTAATTACTCGAACTATCTGCCAACTCCACTTTATGCCTCCCAGACTCAGGTAGGCAGCTTCCAATGGTGCACAAGTTGCAGTGGCACTTGTGGCTAAAGGCTTGAGGGGCCCATTAAATCCTGATTAGTGCAGTATGTTGCAATTCAAACAGCGGCAGAGGAGCCCATTTCTTTCATTACACGAAGGCCCATGATACACTGGCTATCCTACTGCCTACACTCACCTTCTGTGTGTGAGGGGACTATTTCATTCTTCTGCTGTCTACGTGGCACCTAGATGCCGAAGGCAGTGATGAAGCAGAAAATGAAGGTTTTACATTTATTAACGTGTAAACGTAGTGTGAAATAATCATGTGTGACTTTAACCGAACTAATAAAGATTGTACGGGGACAAAGTGTGCCCTCAGAGTAGTTTGCCAACATTTATAAGCGTGCTTTATATAACGTGGTGTATTAGAATTGCACTAATCCGACATAATCGTGAATGTGTGCTATGATTTGCTTGTTTGAAATGTTTTAGCTTAGCATTACTTTAGTGCAGGCTTCGGCCTAGTGGCCTGGTCTCACGGTTTAGATGTTCGTATTTTTCCAATGTGCTATTAAACGTGTATTTTTGCTTGAAGCTGTACTTTTCCACTGAGATCGTTCACATGCTTATCTTAAGGTTTCGTGCCAGCCTGGCATATTTTCTCTTTACTCCAAGGTCGATTTGCAGGTGCGGACAATGGAGGCTCTGAAAGTGAGCTAATTGGTATACAATGTTGCAACTTGCGTACCCATCTCCAAGGATAATGTATGCTTAAGTAAAAGCTTGAGAACTGTCGTTTTTGATTGGACAATTTGAAGCTAACCTATGAACCCTCCAATGGAAGACCCTACTGGATTTGAACTATTGTCTATAAAAACCAGGTGCACGAGAAGAAGGTAGCCATTACGCGCTATGATTGCCATTACAGCCATTGCCAGCTCGATACCCGCCATTTTGCAGACTTCGTAGCTATTATGGCCCACTTTGCTGCGACGCCATTTTGAAAGAGACTTTGATGCTTTCTCTAATCGAGAGAAAGAGACCTTAATGATTCTTGCCCTAGAGACTTTAACTTTGATCCCTTGCATGAAGTAGTAGTTTTACCTTGCCGCCGTGAGGCAATTGCCCCGTCCACCCCTGCCCCTTTGCCCCGTCCCATGCTGATCGAGAAACGGTACCTGTGAGACGAAGACTTCCTTGAATGCTGATCGTAATTGGTAAATATGAAAGGAAATTGTAAAATTGCATTGTGTTTCTTTTAGGTAACCAACTGCTAATTTTGATAAGAGCCCTAGTTAGGAGTTTTTCTAAATTAATGTTGCTAAATTGTTTTTGCATGAAGTCCCACATGCCGATGCTAATTTGAGGTTAGATGAGGATTCCTTTTGTCGCACGATGCAATTTGAGATCTTGTTATGCTGACTAAATGTATGCAATTAGTTCCTTACAGATTATCGTATTAGTGATTTGCATTGCTATTATCGAATGCCTTGTGATTCAAATGCTACATAGATTGCACTTGTTTCGCCGTTATGGACAGCTATTAATGTTCATATATGTTTATCATTTAGTGTTGAGACACATCTACATTGTGCTAGCTTTGTTAATATAGGGAAATAAAATTCACTAACTTTGAATAAACTGGTGTGGTTATTCCTGACTGAAAGGTCAGGGTTTGCCGAAATGTATTCTGGATTAATTGTCAAGTGTTATGTTGATCAAGGTATTGCTTATGTTCGTTATTGATTATTGATTTGATGCAATTGATCGATTAAGAGTACGGAGAGTCCCACTTAGTCAAAAGATTCATCGGCCTAAAGAGCGTCCGAAAACAGGTAAAAATTATTAGTACGGACCGCTCTATCAGTAGATGGTAGCAGAGGACGGTTTCGTCTTTTGGGACCCTGTACTCATAGAGTACATGGTGTTGAATTAACGGTTATGCATTTTGAGACCCCACTTGAGAAGTTGAATTAGATTTTTTTTTTGGGTAAAACGATTGACAGAATGATGATGGGCTAGGTCCACCGCGACTTTCCCGGGATCTCGGAGCTTGCGAATGGAGAGAATGGAGGTGTGGAATCGGCGTTGGCGGTACTAGTGATGGTATGAGTGAAGTTAGGGTTTTGCGCTTGCACAGCTTATTGCCGCAGGGTGCGTGAAAAGGTTGCGAGGATTTTTCTTTTTAGAGGATAGCGGAGGTGCGACTCCGAGTGTAGAAGTAGTGAAGTCGTCGAACTTCATAGAGATAGCGGAGGTGCGACTCCGAGTGTGAGAGTAGGGAAGTCGTCGAACTTCATGTGCATGTGGCGCTTTGTGCATAAAAAGGTCCACGTGGTTGTTGTTGTTGAGACGGGCCCTGCGAGGTCAAGAGACTCCGGAGTATGTTGATTTATGTTGTGGTCTGGGCGGTTTAGTAGGTTGATCGGGTGTGGTCAACGAGTCGGTACGTGTGTTAGGGAGTGAAAGAAACTTCGACTTCGGGCTTTGACAAGATTCTAAGTGCACTAGAACAGATCATTGACAAGTTGAGAGTAGGTCTGCGGGTCAGATTTGCTTGCGAACGTGGGGACCGAGAAAGACGGAATAGCGGCCGAGGCTAGTGAAAAGTCCCTAAGGTCCTGAAGCGATTGTGTTACCCTTCCTGTAGTAAACCGACAGATCTGTTTTATTTTTTGGTAGCTCGCGATACATGCAAGAAGTTGTTACGAGAGGAGGTGAGTGAAGGAAGACTAGCCGCGAGGCTTTGTCAGCCGCAGGGTGTGTGAGTGTGACGTCACTAGGAGCCGCGCTGGGATAGGTTGGTTGCAGAGAAGGGTCGCGCACGGATTGGACGCAGTCCGTGGGACTCGATTGGAAGGGGAAAGGCAAGCGAAGAGTATTCCGGGAATTAAAGTCACCCATTGATTACAAACTTTGTGAAATAAAAGACGAGAAAATGAAATTCTTTAAAGCATTCAGGTGCGCGATGAAGGGGGAGTCTTACATTAAAGCGAGCGTAGGAGAGGAAACGCCGCCCGAGGTACACCAGCTTACATTGTAATGGAAGAGAAGGGGGTAGCTCCGTGTCTTTGGCTAAAGCAATGGCACAAACTGACAGAGAAACATGGGAGTGTAGCGTTCCCGATACATGGGACATTCAATATAAGGATTCTAGAGAATTTTAGATTCACGATGTACGACATGAAGGTGCCTCCAAGGCCAGCCCAGTTTGAGGCTCTAGCGATTTGGGAACTAATGGCCAGACAGCAACAGCAGAAGAAGTTTGAGACCAGGATGAGAAAGGTAGAAAAGACACTAGCGGATGCTAGGTGGGATAATGCACAGAAGGTGTGGAGGTCAGATGTATTGCAGGGGATAAAATTGTTTCCCGCAATTACTAAGGAAGAAGAAGAGACAGCTAAGAAAGAAACAGACAGGAAGTGTTCCAAGGATAGAGAGGACGAGGAAAAGTTGAGAAGAGAAGAGGAGTTAGAGGATGAGGAGTTAATAATGCAATTGCTGAACGACCGTCCACCACCTTATGCGGAGGATGGACAAGGTCCAAGTACCAGTTCTGCCCCTCCGGCACCGGTGCAGAACGGTGAAACCCAGAGTTCAGGAGCGTCATCGGGGTCTAAGGACCCGAGTTTATTGTTCACCCCGCAGATACCGCAGGTTAGGAGAATATATCCAGATGTGCCCATGTTGAAACCAGCAGAAAATTATCAGCCGCAGATGCCAGGGTACTACAGCAGTGACAATAGTGGAGGAATGATTCTAGAACAAACCGTAAGGGGAGTACAGAATGGTTACAACCCAACAATGGCACAAGCTGAATCAACTCAGTTTTTGATGCCCCAAAAGCAGATGCAGGGGGAAACAGCACCTGCTCAGATGACGGGGAGTCAGATGGGCATGCCGACAATGATGACCCATGGTGTGGGAATGAACATGCCTCAGAACATGGGAAATGGACAGAACCCAGACGCGATATCACTACCCATTACTGTAGGTCCACCGGTACCTCTGTATAGTCAGCCTAATTTAGGTATGAGCGGTCAGGGATCAATGCTGCAGAATGGGACAGAAAGAAGGTGCATAGAAAACACTCCAGGGATAACTCCGATAGCGGCTCAGCCAACTGGGTCTGGGTCCTTGATGGAGTTTAGTCCCATGTGTGCTCAGTCAACGCTGGTGAGGTCGAGCCCCCCCCTGATAATACCTCTAACATCGAACACTGAAAAGTTGCCGCAACCATCAATGGCAGTCGATGTGAACGCTACACTTATGGGGTTGAATGCGCAACAGCTGACGCAGTGGTTCAACAGTCTGAATTCCACACAAAGCTCAGCCAGTGGGAAGGGTGAAGATTATATGAATAGGATGAGGTTGAACATGGAAGCACAAGAATTGGTGGAAGGGACTATGGGTGTGAATAGATTAGAGTCCTACTCGGAAGAGGAGCTGAGGTATCTATGTCCAAAGATTACGAAAGAAGTGAACAAGGTACATAAAAGCTTGCAGGAAATAGCTGACAAAAACGGGGTTGACATAGACAAGACAAAACACTTGAGCAGAAGCTACAGGTTGGATATTGGGGCCACAGATTTTGAACACATGAGGTCAGCAGGCATGAAGGCGCACCTTAGAGAATTGTTGCAGAGTGCACAAGTGTGGAGGTGTTTAGACAAGTGGGAAAGCAGGTGGGTAAAGAGAAAGGAAAAGAGGAGGGACAGCGCTACAGAGCACAATGAGAAAAGACCACAAAGCAGCGAGACAGTAACCATGTTACCAATGAGGGAGACAGCAGGGGGAAAATTAATACATGTACCATGGCACAGAAGTGACATTCAGTCTTTCACAGACGATTTTCCCAAACTGAGGGAGAAACCGATTGAATGGTATCAGCAGACTGACAGGTTTGTGAAGCTTGCAAAATGCCTCTGGGAAGACCTGAATACTCTCTTTGAGATTGTGGTTCCGGCAGATTTGTGGGAGGATTGCAAAAGAGCTGTAGGTTGGCCGACAAGTGAACCAGAGAGAGACAGGGAGACGGGTGCACCATCACCTATGGTGATGAGCTTGTACTACAAGGTGATTGAGCATTTGAAGACGAAGGTTGCCGCGAAAAATGTGGATTGGCAGAAGATTGATCGAACTGCCCAAGAGACTAAAGAATCGATTCATAGTTACTATGAGAGGTTGTTGAAGGCGTTTAAGAACTACAGTGGCACGGAAACAATAGAGATGAAGGACATGCTCCATTTTGTCTTCAGATTTGTGGAAGGGCTGAGACCAGAGATAAGTCAGATGATAAAGTCGCATTTGATTTGCTGGCAGTCGAAACCGATTGATGAGGTGTTGAATTATGCGAAATACTGTAGCGACGAAATTGAAGTGAAACAGAAAAAGTTGAAAGAGAAGGTGATGATGATGCAGCTTAAGGCAGCTCAGACAGGTTTGCAGGGTCTGCAAGGGTTGCAAGGGTTCCAACAGCAGGTACCGCAACCGCAGCCGCAGTTACAGGGAAACATGGCGTTTCAGCCACAGGCCAGAGGCAGAGGCAGAGGAGGTTTTGCGAATAATGGTCCGGATTTGAACACTGTTGTGACGGGTGTGCAGGCAATGAAGAAGGTGATGCCGTGTCACGCGTGCGGAATCGTAGGTCATTGGAAACGCGGGTGCCCGATGGTGGTGCAGGAAGGTGCAGGTGTAGGTGTTGGTCAGCAAAACAATGATGTCAATGCATTTCAGACAATGAGGGGACCGAAAATGAGAGGTCCAAACCCAAATTTTCAGACCATAAATCAATTGCAGGGATTACAACCTATGCAGCCGCAGCAGATGCAGATGCCCCGTATGCAGATGACGCAAATGCAGCCAATGCAACAGCAGTTACCTATGGTACCTAATCAGCAAATGCAAATACCCTTGGCACCAATGAGTCAGCAGCAAGTGATGGTTCCTCCACAGGTCTCGGGTCAGGTAATGAGTACAAATGGCACCGTACAACAGTTCCCATTACACAGTGAGAGTGGAATAAACAATGTATGGGAGAGTGAAAGTTCAGAAGAAGAAGGAGATTGTGTGCTTGCAGCATCCTTGGAAGTTGATCAAAAGGGTCCGTACGTAGAGGGAAGAGTAATGGGTCATCGTGTCTCGTTCTTGGTTGACACGGGAGCCACACGTTCAACTGTTAAGAGCAGTGAAGTACCAAATTTGCCACTCTCAGGGAGGACAGTTCAAGTGGTGGGAGTAGCAAACAGGCACCTGACGAACCCAATAACAGATCCGGTACCAGTCAGCATCGGTAACTATCAAGGGGTACATCATGACTCCAGCCCGATAGCACTGTTAGGGAGAGACCTATTGTGCAAATTGGGTTGTTCGATTATGTGTTCGAACGAAGGAATAACAATCCAGACGAGCAGTGATGGGGAAGAAGAGGACAGTGTAGAGGGGGATGAGATGGAAACGGTAGATGAAGAGTACCCTCTGATTTGTTTGTTCCCGATGATAACTGAAGAAGATATTCCAGCTGAATTACGGGAAACAGTCGGAAAGGAAGTGTGGGATATGACAGGGAAAGAGGTGGGATTGATGAAAGGAGTGGAACCAGTGAAAGTGACTGTAAAGCCCAATGCAATCTTTCCCCAGACCCCACAATACCACATGGCACAAGACACCCTCATGAAAGTTGCCCAACTCATTGACGAATTTGTAAAACAGGGAGTACTGAAAGAAGTGTTAAGCAGTCCATGTAATTCACCAATAATGGGACTAATAAAGCCAAGTGGAAAGGTCCGACTAGTGCAGGACTTGAGGAAAATAAATGACATCATAGTCAAATGCTGCCCAGTAGTACCGAATCCAGCTGCGATAATGTTCCAGATCCCTTGCGATGCTGAGTGGTTCTCAGTCATCGATTTGTCACAAGCATTCTTCTCGGTGCCTCTTCATGAGGACAGCCAATTTCTCTTTTGTTTCAAATTCCTAGACAGAGTGTACAGTTGGTGTCGAATTCCTCAAGGGTTTTCTGAGTCACCGTCAATCTTCAATCAGATTCTAAAGAAAGACTTGGAAGAGTTAGAATTGCCATTCGAGTCAACCCTAGTACAGTACATTGATGACTTACTGGTTGCATCAAAGACAGAAAGTGGCTGCACAGCCGATACCATTGCTTTGTTGAATCATTTGGGAAGGAATGGACATAAGGTGTCTCCTTCCAAATTGCAGTTCTGTCAGAAGAAAGTGAAATACTTGGGTCACCAGATAGAGAAAGGGTCACAGAGAATAATGAAGGAAAGAATAACGAGTATACTCCAAATGAGTCCACCAAAGACAAGGAAGGAGGTGAGGAAGTTTTTGGGAATGGTGGGCTACTGTCGCCAGTGGATTCCCAACTTCTCGACTCTAGCAAAGCCTCTACTGAAATTGACCCAGAAGGATGCCTTGGATCAAATTGAGTTGAAAGGAGATGAGATGGATGCTTTTGTTGAACTGAAAGAATGCATGTGCAGGGCTCCAGCTTTAGGTATGCCTGATTACACAAAGCCTTTCACATTGTTTTGTCATGAACGTGATGCATGTTCTTTGTCTGTCTTGACTCAAGCCCATGGTGGCGTAAACAGACCAGTAGCGTATTTTTCAGCTACTTTGGATCCGGTCGCAGCAGCACTCCCAGGGTGTTTGCGCGCCGTAGCAGCAGTTGGTATCAGCCTCACTCAGAGTGAAGGAATAGTGATGGGACACCCAGTAACAGTCATGGTCCCTCACTCAGTTGAGATACTTTTGACCCGCTCCCGAACGCAGCACATGACTGGAGCTAGACTCACAAGGTATGAAATGATAATTCTGGGCTCACCGAATGTGCAGCTGAAAAGGTGCACTACGTTGAATCCAGCAACCTTGCTCCCTGGAGAAAATGCCGAAATTGAGAACGCTGAAGACGTCGAGCATGACTGCCTTCAGGTGACTGAATTTTGCACAAAACCTCGACCGGACATTAAGGATACTAAGCTTGATGAAAATGACCAAATTCTTTTTGTTGATGGTTCATGTCTAAGAGACGGGATGGGGATTTTGAAAGCAGGATATGCTGTATGTACTGTAACAGGGGTCTTGGAAGCGGGATGGCTTCAAGGAGTCTATTCTGCACAAGTAGCAGAACTTGTAGCCCTCACAAGAGCATGTCAACTGTCTGCATTGATGAAAGTCACCATTTACACTGATAGTCAGTACAGGTTTGGGATTGTGCATGACTTTGGACAACTATGGTCACAGAGAGGTTTCCTGACTTCTTCAGGATCCCCAGTGAAGAACGGGGAGAGGATAAGGGAATTGTTACACGCCATTCAAGTGCCAGCCGAAGTTGCAGTGGTAAAGTGCAGTGCTCATACAAAAGGACAGGACTATGTTTCTCTGGGAAATGCATATGCGGATCAAGTCGCAAGATTTTGTGCCTTGAATTGTATATTACTCAGAGATGAATGGAATTCGATAAGTGAACCAGAACTCGAACCAGCTGAAGCATTTGCCTTGAAGGTCGTAGATACAATAGGTGAATTAAAAGCATTACAAAATAATGTCAGGGAGGATGAAAGAGATTCCTGGATTAAATCACAATGTATAAAGAGGCCAGACGAGTTATGGGTTTCAAATGAGGGAAAATTTGTTTTGCCAAACAGTCTCTTATCACAGCTTGCGCGGTTCTATCATGGGCAAGCTCACCTAGGGAGAGATGCCATGATAAGATTGTTCAAAATTGATTGGTTTAACCCCAGGTTTCGTCAAGCTGCAGAAGCAGTTTGCCATCGATGTGTCACTTGCCAGCAGATGAACCCAGGAAAGGGAACAGTTGTGAATGCGAGCCACATTGGTAGGGCAAGCGGGCCTTTTAGTCGTATGCAGATGGACTTCATTGAGATGCCTGTGCATGGAGGTCTAAAGTATGTGTTGGTGATTGTGTGCATTTTTAGTCACTGGATTGAGGCATACCCCACCCGTAGAAATGACAGCCTTACAGTTGCAAAGCTATTGTTGAGAGAGTTAATACCACGTTTCGGATTCCCGATCTCTTTAGAATCAGATAGGGGAAGTCACTTCAATAATGAGGTGATAAAGTTACTTTGCGAAGCGCTGAACATTGAGCAAAAACTGCATTGTAGCTATCGCCCTGAAGCATCAGGATTGGTGGAGCAGATGAATGGTACACTGAAATCAAGAATGGCGAAAATATGTGCATCGACAAATTTGAAATGGCCTGACGCATTGCCCTTAGTGCTAATGTCAATGAGAAACACCCCGGATAGAAAGACTGGATTGTCTCCGCACAAAATTCTCATGGGCAGGGCTATGAGACTTCCTGCAGTTCCCGCAAACGCGCTTTTGAATATTACAGATGATATGGTGTTAGACTACTGCAAGGGTCTGGCTGACGTGGTTCGCTCTTTCTCTCACCAGGTGGAAGCGACCACTTTGCCACCAATCCAAGGTCCAGGACACGCACTGAAAGCAGGTGACTGGGTCGTGGTAAAGAAGCATGTGAGAAAGTCGTGTCTGGAACCCCGTTGGAAAGGCCCTTTCCAAGTGATCCTGACGACAACTACCGCTGTGAAGTGTGCGGGGGTTCCCAACTGGATTCACGCCAGTCACACAAAGAAGGTGTTGTGTCCCACAGATGAGGAAGTTGAAGCGCTGAAACTACCAGTGCCTGACAAAGCAGTGTTGAGTGCTGAGACAGAGCAAAACCGAACTGAAGGCGAACAGGCAGAAACGGGAGAGAGAGAGATATTCTCTGACGACGAAGAGACCAACTCGCTTGGGGGAGACCAAGGAGAAAGTTCAGACAGTGACGAAGCAGCTGAAGGTGACAAAGAACCTGAAGCAGCTGAGGGTAGCAAAGAGCCTGAAGCAGCTGAAGGTGACAAAGAACCTGAAGCAGCTGAAAGTGATAAAGAGCCTGACGAAAGTAACGGTGACGAAGGGCTCGAAAAAGGTGAAAAGGCAGGAGAGCCTGATCAGAGGAGGGCTTTCCCAGAAGCAGACGATACAGAAAAAGAAAAAGAGAACGTGATTGATTCCCCAGAAGGAGGGGACAAGGCAGAACAGAACGAAAAAGTTCAAGCTTCCACAGAAAAGATCACAGGTCCATCAAATGGACACGGTGCAAAGAGGAGACTAAGTATATCACCAATAAAAGAAAGGACTAAAGAAAGTTTGAACGACGGAGAAAGGCCAAAAGTGAAAGAGAAAAGAAAGGAAGTGACTGTTGTGGAACAATCCTCAAGTGAAGAAAAAGACTTGACAAAAGAGGAAAGTACCAGCGAAGCAGAATCAAAAAGAGAAGCAAAATTGAAAAGGAAAAGGATACCAAACAGGAGGTATTCCGGTCCTGAATGGGCATATGTAGCCAATGACGATTGGACTGACGAGTTTGTATCTCTAAGCATCGAGAACGAAGAAGAAGAAGAGATACCAATAGAAAAGAAAAGTTTTATGGACTCTGTCGATTGAGAGGGTGATAAATGATATTGCTTGCTACAATCTAACGTGAGAAAAAAAAAAAAAAAAACAACCAGCTGAGCCATTTCTAAACCGGATGAGACTTGCTGAACTGATAAAGACTGGGTTATTGCCGAATTGAGACAAATGCTGCTAACCAATAAGTGACTGGCCTCCTGAAGAAGACGGTGTGAACATTGTGCTCGCTCAGCTTTGTAACTGAATTGCTAAATAGTTTCTTTTACAGGTGCTTCCAGCTCTCTGATTCTATACAGATCGTGACGCAAAACAATAGAAAGAAATATTGTAAATATGTGTGTATAGGCTTGATAATTGCATGTGTACTAATAATAATGGCAATAGTGCTTGGAATGCATGGAAAGGGTGAGGATGAGAGAATTGATGCTTCTACTCTTGCTCCTGTTACTGTCACCGAACTAACCGCATTGAAAAGACTAGCATTGGATGAGAGACTCTTGCACGATAAGAAAGAGCTTTCGTATAACGTTTTCTATCGCTTGCTAACAGAATATGTTGAGACTATGGATGCGAAAGATTGTTATGTGTGTACACAGATACCGACATCAGTGAAGGAAGGGGTGACATATCACCACATGCCTCTTACATACGGGATTACATGTAGTATAGTAATGTCTAGGTTTTATGGTCAAACTAACATACAGTATTTTTACTCGAATTATGATGTTACCTTTGCATATGTTCCTATAATAGCGCAGCTAAGCCAGATTGCTAAAGATTGGGATGCTAAAATAATGAGGGAATTTTTCGAGCCAATGCAACCTTTTGAAACGGCTCACGCTCATAGGGAAAACCTTACCTGCTCGCTCTCTGCAATAGAAATAAGCTTTTTAGATCGCACAGATGATAGAAGGGCACAAATGAATGCGAAATTAGAAAAGGAGCTACATAAGAGGACTTCAGTAGATAATTATGATTTTGCTGCAATAAAGACACAAGGGAAAATAGCTTTAGATGCTTGGCATGTAGGGAAATTTTGTATATATCGAGGTGAATCTTATTATGACAACATTTTTGTAGGAGCGAGTGAGTGTAAACATACGTTTATCTTTAAGGCCAAATGGACATTCATGATGAACGGACTTGACCCTGTCATTCCAGGTGTATATTACATTTGTGGGTATAATGCCTATTATCGTCTTCCAAAGGGATGGTGGGGGAGATGTTATTTGGGTATAGTGTTCCCAAAGGTTTATCAACTGGATGACCTATCGATGATTCAAAAGACATCTGGATCCCATCGTATCCAGAAAAGAGAGACCGCAGCTGCTGTGGTAGGAGATATATTTGGAGCCATGATTCCTTCATTGGGAGTTGTGTTGAATTCCATCAAAATAAGAAAGTTGTCTACTATAGTGGATAACATGTTGACGAAGTTTTCAGGTGCTATAATCCTGATAGATGCTGAACTTGCAGCGGAAAGAGCTATGACTCTTCAAAATAGGCTTGCTTTAGACATTCTTTTAGCAAAGGATGGTGGCGTTTGCAAAATGCTTGGTGCACGACACTGTTGTACTTATATTCCAGACAATAGTGTGAAAATTAAAACTATGCTTGCTAATCTAACAAAAGAGAGTGCAGATTTGAAGGAACTGAAAGAACCAGGAGTGTGGGAGAAGGTTGGAAAAGGACTTGCTTCAGTGGGACATCGGATTGGGGGAATTTGGAATGGAATATTACTGAAAATAATAGAAGGAATATTAAAAGTGATAATTTGCATATTTGGAATTTGGGGAATAAAAAGGGGAATAATAATGATTATGGAAAGAATTAAAAGAAGAAAAGAAGAGAAAATTATGAAAAGAATGGCAGAAGAATACAAAGCGCAAACTAGGGGAATTAAAAGGAAAAGAGAACTGACAGAATTTTAATGGAATAAAATTTGTGGGCATGGTTTGGTGTGATGACTAGTAGTCATCAGAGGAGGGATTGATGAAGCAGAAAATGAAGGTTTTACATTTATTAACGCGTAAACGTAGTGTGAAATAATCATGTGTGACTTTAACCGAACGAATAAAGATTGTACGGGGACAAAGTGTGCCCTCAGAGTAGTTTGCCAACATTTATAAGCGTGCTTTATATAACGTGGTGTATTAGAATTGCACTAATCCGACATAATCGTGAACGTGTGCTATGATTTGCTTGTTTGAAATGTTTTAGCTTAGCATTACTTTAGTGCAGGCTTCGGCCTAGTGGCCTGGTCTCACGGTTTAGATGTTCGTATTTTTCCAATGTGCTATTTTTGCTTGAAGCTGTACTTTTCCACTGAGATCGTTCACATGCTTATCTTAAGGTTTCGTGCCAGCCTGGCATATTTTCTCTTTACTCCAAGGTCGATTTGCAGGTGCGGACAATGGAGGCTCTGAAAGTGAGCTAATTGGTATACAATGTTGCAACTTGCGTACCCATCTCCAAGGATAATGTATGCTTAAGTAAAAGCTTGAGAACTGTCGTTTTTGATTGGACAATTTGAAGCTAACCTATGAACCCTCCAATGGAAGACCCTACTGGATTTGAACTATTGTCTATAAAAACCAGGTGCACGAGAAGAAGGTAGCCATTACGCGCTATGATTGCCATTACAGCCATTGCCAGCTCGATACCCGCCATTTTGCAGACTTCGTAGCTATTATGGCCCACTTTGCTGCGACGCCATTTTGAAAGAGACTTTGATGCTTTCTCTAATCGAGAGAAAGAGACCTTAATGATTCTTGCCCTAGAGACTTTAACTTTGATCCCTTGCATGAAGTAGTAGTTTTACCTTGCCGCCGTGAGGCAATTGCCCCGTCCACCCCTGCCCCTTTGCCCCGTCCCATGCTGATCGAGAAACGGTACCTGTGAGACGAAGACTTCCTTGAATGCTGATCGTAATTGGTAAATATGAAAGGAAATTGTAAAATTGCATTGTGTTTCTTTTAGGTAACCAACTGCTGATTTTGATAAGAGCCCTAGTTAGGAGTTTTTCTAAATTAATGTTGCTAAATTGTTTTTGCATGAAGTCCCACATGCCGATGCTAATTTGAGGTTAGATGAGGATTCCTTTTGTCGCACGATGCAATTTGAGATCTTGTTATGCTGACTAAATGTATGCAATTAGTTCCTTACAGATTATCGTATTAGTGATTTGCATTGCTATTATCGAATGCCTTGTGATTCAAATGCTACATAGATTGCACTTGTTTCGCCGTTATGGACAGCTATTAATGTTCATATAAGTTTATCATTTAGTGTTGAGACACATCTACATTGTGCTAGCTTTGTTAATATAGGGAAATAAAATTCACTAACTTTGAATAAACTGGTGTGGTTATTCCTGACTGAAAGGTCAGGGTTTGCCGAAATGTATTCTGGATTAATTGTCAAGTGGTATGTTGATCAAGGTATTGCTTATGTTCGTTATTGATTATTGATTTGATGCAATTGATCGATTAAGAGTACGGAGAGTCCCACTTAGTCAAAAGATTCATCGGCCTAAAGAGCGTCCGAAAACAGGTAAAAATTATTAGTACGGACCGCTCTATCAGCAGTGCTGTATTTGTGGAAGGAACAGTGCTGATACCGAAGCGCTGGTCAGAAGCTGGCAGCCAGTGCAATTGAACATCGGCGTGCCGAATACCAAGGATGATAGTCTTTAATCCACTGTCAGATGCTCCCTGTCCCTTTTTTCACTCTTGCAGGTTGCTGCTTTCTCCCTCTGTGACAGTTTTGCTGTCTTTTTCTTACTCTGTCTTTCAGAACAGTGTGTTTTTCTCTTTCTTGCACTCAGTAAATATCTGATGAGGAAATAAGTACTGGTCCCTAAAAATAAGTGCTGATGGCCCACACTGGCACCCACTGGCTCAAAATAAGCACTACCCTAAGCTGGCTACCTACTCCGATATGTGGAAAACGAGTCTATTCACAGGACTCCTTTCTCAGCCCCTCTCTCTTGTTCCTCCTTCATAAGACCCTACTGCAGTGCACAAAGCCCTACATTCGACATAAGATCACTGATTTCTCGTGGTTTGCATGTTTGAGTGCTTTTCAGCTGATCTGTGCAGGGGGTGCGTATTTGCTAGTCTGAGTGCACAGGCAGCTATAGGAGAATTGGTCTTTGAATGAAATTAGGTCTGTAGATAGTTTTCTGCCTAGGTACGTACATGTACGCCTTATCCATTTCAATGTGTGAGTGAATGTTGTGAGTCTGTATGTATGGGTGTATTGCCAATGCTTGAACTTTCATGTGATGTATCAGCAGTGTCTTGAGTTGAGAGCCTACTTCCTTTGAAGAAGAACAAGACCAGGTAAAGGTTCCACGAGGTGATAGAGGTGCGATCCGGAACCAATACGACAAGCATAGATATCCCATGCTTGCCTACTGTAGGGAAGGTCAATATTAAAATGTGTGATTAAGTTTATCCGGACAAAGACTGGTACTACTGAATATCAAACAAAGAAATAAGACTAAATATCGAGGAACAAAATATCGAAAGGTAAGTGCATATAGAGGAAGCATAGATTTACTATTCCTAAAGTCACATCTACATACCTGGGAGATTTGTTCATGGGTGTGTGTGAGTGCTTGTGTGAGCATGCTTGCCTATGTGTGTGTATACTGTCATATATATGTGTATGTGTGTGTATTGTCAAGGTACATACATGTCGAGTTAAGAAGAGAAAATCTATATTTACCTTTTGCTTTTTTTGGTTTTGATATTTTGTTCTCGAGATTTTCATATCACAATATTCTGTCTCAGATATTTAGTAGGGGGCAGGAATTGACCAACCAGACATTCAGGAGCCTGGGCAAAAGGACTAACTACTAGATGTATGTTTGTACACAAATCTGAAAACAGCAAACTAGTATACTTGGGTACCACTCCTATCCACAGCATGCTAGATACAATAATAGCATTATTGACCACAAGATAATATTGAAATCAGTGCTTAATGTGTGCTTGTTGTGTCCGGTGCTGAGCACTGGCACTTATTTTTGAGGGCCGGGGCTTAGTCTTCTGCCTCAAGCATTTGCTGCGAGCAAAAGACACATATGGGGAAGACGGAGGACGGGAAAAAACGAAAAAGTGTCACAAAGGAAGAAAGTAGAAAGCTGCAAAAGTGAGCTAAATGGACAGGGAGTAACTTTATATGGATTGAAGAGGCCCGAGATGGCTTCAGGATTACGGTGCCTCAGTATTACGTGTTCACACATTTAATTGCAGAAGCCGCGTGTTTAAGAGGAGGGCTTTGGGCACCGGCACCTCTTTATTTACAAATTAAGCATTGTCTGAATTTAATAGGAAGTGAGTAGTAGACACACTGCTGTGAGCAAAGTGGAAAACTATGAATTGAACTTCCAAGGTACTGCTTCTACTGGACTAATGTGGCTACTTCATTAAGAAAAACTGGAAAACACATTGAACTGTACCTCATAAAATGAAGATTTGGTTATCGTGAGAACAAAGTCCTTCTTCACTATAGAATCTGATGGCGAAATGGCCAGTAAATTAAGTGCCTGCTACACCGTACATCAGTTGAGACTTTTAGGTCACAAACTCAAATCTAGCAAGGCCAGCTATGGACCTCATTCAGAGTTTGGAGGATGGGGTTACGTATTGGAAATCGTAATACGGTGGATGGGATATCCGTACGCCAAACTCTTAATCAGGCTCTACGTTTTTCACTCTCCCAAGGTCGATAAACGAGTGCCATTAATTGGAGTAACAAATTCCATTTACAGTACTAAAAACAGCATTATTTTTGACTTCACTGTTACATAAAAACAAGTTATTATTATTATAGCAAACAATAGTAATAAACGTATTCTACTACAGGCAATGCGTTTCTGTCAATATAGGCTGTTAATACTTCTAAACCAGGGGTGTCCAAAGTAAGCACTGGAGGGCTTGATCCATGCCACATTTTCAGGATAATCACAAACTATGGAAATGCTTTTAGAGTTACTGCATGTACATATATGTTATGTAGATATCCTGAAAATCTAGAATGGATCGGGTACTCATGGACCTACACTGAACACCCCAGTTCTAAAAGTTATTTGCTCCTTGCCAGCTTGACTATGACAGTTAAGTGTTGGTTCTTGTAGATTTCCAGTGTGGGGGGGGGTCACTAACTCTCTGCATACTAGCGCTCTTAGTAGCCACGTGTTTTTACCTCGTTCCAGTTTATGCAGTTAGTATCCATAGGTTAAGACCACAATGGAGGGCAAGTGACCAATCTAATATTTTAGAACTACTTCCTGGTTTTCCTTATGATCATTGTACAAATTCTAGTATTTCCACATCTCTCTCGCAGATGCAATATTTGAGATGAGCAGACGGACTTTGAGCATAGATACGGTGGCAAACAAACAAATCCTTATAAAGTGCAGTATCTCTGGTGGTAAAAGACAACATGGGCTTGTAAAGCTCTGGTACGTATAAGATATTCAAAGCTCCTGTGATCATTTTTCTTCTTTTGTAGTAATCAATATTCCCTGTGAGGGTTATCCTTCACTCAGGTGTGTTCTAAAAGAATTTCAGATAGGGCCAACTCAGACCCCAGATGAAGAGTCACATATACCGTTGATGACTTACACCAAAAAACACCAACTATGTTGAGAAGTGCTTTATTTGGTTCACTGATTATATTCTTAGCTTATCCACATGAACTCGGCTAAAGTACATTTATGAATCCAAGACAGTGCCCACATAAAATTCAGCTCCTCTTTCAAGCACATATCTATTGAAGAAATGACTGGAGGCGTTTCATGGACACCCAGTAGCGAGACATTCTGAGCCACAGAACATAGATTTGGCAGAGAATCAAAGATATTCCTATAAATCACACATATTCAGGGCTACTGGTGGTTATGCTACTGAATTTAGACCCCTAGATATAGTTGAATGAGAATATTGAGAGGCAATATACCGAAAGGTAAGTAAATTCAGAAAAGTACAGATTGATTATTCCTAACTTCACATCTCTCTCTCTCTCTCTCTCTCTCTCTGTATATATATATATATATATATATATATATATATATATATATATATACATATCGCCATAATACATATACGTAGCACTAGGTGTAGAAAATGTAGACTTAAATCCATGTCGATAATGTATATTTGATGTTTGGCCTCGACACTGCGAACAATCGATATTCAGGTGTCAATATTCAGGGTGCATACTCTGCAGACAAAGCTCTCTAACAATTAACTGGCACCATTCTTCAGGAGAAGACCTTCAAAAGTCTTCCACCTAGGTGTCCATTGAGGCTTAACCCCTACAGCCTCCAAGGCTTCTGAAAAGACATACGGCAGCTTACCGGACCAGCTCAAATATACCTTATAGAAATTCCAACACAACGTACTTCAATTAATCAATCAACCAGTCGATCAATCTTTATTCTGTCATCCAGTGACCATAAGTAAAACAATAAAATCATACAAAATACATTACACAGTATGCTCCAAATTGTTGTTTCATAGAAAAGTCATACAACTAGCATACCTCATAGAGAAAAATACATTTCACGATACAATTGTAGACCTTAGGAGTATAGCACACTGTATAAAAGTTGCAGTTAAAAATGATATCCTTGCTGTTGGCAATGTCTGTAAAAACTCCATGGCAGGCCTGCATTGTCTAAAATTAGCCTGTTTTACGAAACGTTAAAAGAGCAACTTCATAAGTGTGGAATAAAATGTACAAAAAAAAGAATAAAGTGAAGGGTGCTTTGCTCAGAGCATCCATCACATGCACAGACAGGTAGTTTGGCAACAAACATACCCTGCCTGGGGTATGCTACAAGCAGTGAACAGTGTTCAACCATAATCTAATTACCAGGAACATATGGTGTGTGGTATTAACCCATGTTAAATAAGGCTCAATACCAACACATGAACAGAATTAAGAGTGGGTCTTTCCTACGTTTTTGACATTCTCTATTCTATGCATTCAGCAAAGAACAATTCAGTCAGTGATCTAGAAAATCTAGCAGAGAAGGTATCTGGATTCTTAAACAGTTCAATTGGATCCAACCAAGTACAGATCTATTGTTTATATGAGACCCAAGGTATTTTTAGGCCCTTCTCCAGTTTAAAACTGATTAATTAAATTAAAACTGATTAATTCAGTGAGGTATCCCCCTTAGTCCATATTGCCAGTCATAGCAGAAGAGGTTGCAACTTCACAACATCATTTATATGCACTAGCTCAATTTCAGTGTGACATATATAATTATTAGTGGATTTATTTATGGCTAGCAGTCTTTATAATCCATTTACCACCTTCTCCAACTCGGGTTGGTCTCAAAATCCCCATACACCAGTCTGTATGTGGCACCTGGGCAGCACCTAGCCTTATAGATTGCTATTTGTTTTTAATTGTCTTGCTGCTCAATCTCGTAGTGAAACCTAGGACTGCCCCTGTACTCCTTGATAAAGCAGCTACCCTACTATTTTTTAAGGTACCCCAGGTTAGTCTATTGTCAAAGAGTATTCCCTGGTAAAGATATGAGACCTTGCTAATTTTCATTTTATTTACAATAAAGGCCTTGTTTTTCTTCTCTGAGTATTCAAAGACATTATATGAGTTTTTGTTTAGTTAACCATCATGTCCAAGCTTTTCATGAAAGCACAGAACTGATCTACTAGTGTCAGTGGCATGGATCAAATTGGGTATGCTACGATTACCTACCCTAGGACTGTCAGCATCGAAATTCAACAAATGATTCTCCAAACCGTTACCATACAATGAATAAAGAAAGGAGACCAACACATACCCTGGTGCAAACCTCTATGAAAGTAAAAAAAAGTTTGGTTGTTTTCCCATCTGGACCAAACCTCATACTGGTGGTTACATCTAAATGAAGCTCCATCTTAAAAGTTTACAATGCTGGACTCAACCGCTAAATCCATTATGATAGGTTAATGTTTTCACCTACTGATGGAGTCAAAGGCTAAGCTCAATGCCATACAGCCTAAATACATTTTGCCTACCTTTGCCACTATATACTTGTTAATTAGGAGGTACATATTAAGGCTCTGCTCAATGCTCCCAAGGCCCATGTGGAAACCAAACTGGAGGTCTGAAAGCACATTGTTATTAGTCACCCTGGTTTGAACACGTTATAACAAAATCGTGCCTTTTATTTTGGCAGTAGAATTTATTAAGGAAATGGAGCAATAACATTTCAGGTCCCCCTCCGATCCTTTTTTAAAAATAGGGACTTTTGTCACATGTGACCAAGTCTTAGTGGGGCCCAAAATTAAGAAAGCCTTGAAAACATTAGTCAGGAGATGGGCCAGACGGTAAATTTGCCCTGAAAAGATCTGCTGGAATACCATCTGGGCCTGGAGTTTCCCTGCAGGGCATCTATTCATGGCTTCTATTACATAATTCAGATCAATCTCAAGGACACAAATGGGCTGGGTGGAAATTGTGGAGGCTACAGGTGTTATTGTCTGGCTCTTGCTCGTAGCAGGACCCTCCTGTAACATCAGGTCTGAATATAATAGGGTAAAATGTCTGACCCTCACTCCAATCACTGAATGGAGCCAGCTTCATGAGATTTCTCTAAATAAATGCAGTTCACTATTTTCCAGTAAAGTTTACTGTCTTTAAGTTCACTGTCCAGTACTAAGCTATGATAGGCTTCTTCTCTTATCATCCTTTTCCGGGCCGGTAAGACCTTCTTGTACATCTTTCTACAAATATGCCCCCATTCCAGATCTTTTTGCACCGATTTGAGAGTTAACATTAGCTGATTGTGAGCCTTAGTACAGGTTGATTCGAACTGTCTCTCGTTTGCTGTTATGACTGCTATTTGTGACAGTGAGTATTTCCCAGGCACTTCCACAGATTCTGTTGAAACTGTTAGTTGTTTCACACACCCCATCCTTGATCTCCTCAAGCCATGTAAAAAAATCAGAATAGATCTGGTAGGTAAGTATCATAATCAACTCTATCCCAGCTCTTGGTAACCCCCTTATTATTTGATGTATGTGCCAGTGGTAATGGATGGATCATCACCTGTATCTTTGTAAAGAAGGCATTACTTATTGAAACAGTTATGAGCCTATGATCACTCAAATGGTAATCTAGTGCCACATAGTCTCCAACCCATGTTCTAATACTTTGTGAAAATAAAATAAAATAAATTCGAATCAGACATCCATGCCACAACAACTGGGCCGCTGCTTAAAGAGTTAAAAGCAAACAACAAGTTGTATCTCATTAGTAACAGATTGAGTTCATTTCCATACAGACAGCGGCCGAAATATGTAATAGGTCCTGCTTCAGTATTCAACAGGCCACAAGATATTGCTGGAGACACTTGGCAATATTTCACATTGAAGTCCCCCACAATCACAAAGCTACCTTTATATCTGCTCAAACTTTGCTCCATATCCTCATGCAATGCTTTCTTATGGCACAGTTTCTGGCATTCAAGACATTATTATTATACAAATTGACCAGTACCATATGTTCTTTTTCACATTTTATAAACAACATTTGATAATGGGGAGAAACCAAGTTAGCCCACACAGCCCTGTCCAGGAAAGTAAGGGCCACCAATGTAACTAAGCCTACTTTTGACCTGTGCATAGACCCTGCTATAGCGGAGTTAAATAAGTCCCAAAACCATTAATACAAATGTGTTCTAGATGCCAGGTTTCTTGTATACAAAGAACTGCAAAGATTTAATAAAATTTAACCAGTTCAAGTTCGCCAGGTTTGAGCCAAACCTCCCACAGTCCATGATGCGAATCTTAATACTCTGTCTCCATTGTTTCAAGAGCACATAGTAGCGGGGCATGGCTCAGTGGTGTTACAAAACCTGAGGGCACCCCCTGCAAAGAACCTTGAGTGGTCCTCCTCCACCCTGAACCAAGTCAGGTGCCTGCCACCCGTGCACAGTGTGCTGTGCTGAGGAAGGGCCTCCGGGGCTTGGGGGCCTCCCACACCACAGGGGCTGTAGGGGTCTTTCTTACGCCACCGGCTTGGCTTCAGAGGACTTACACCTTTAAGGACCAGTACAAAAGGAGTGGCCTGTGGGGGTAGCTGGAGAGTTGGGAGATCTTTCTTGCTGGGGAAGAGGAGCAGTATGGATTTTGTGCAGTGGGGGCAGCAAGTGGAGCCTCTAGAGTTACTATTTCATCAAGAACAACCACTACACATGGATTTCCCTCTCTTGTGCCTGACTGTCCTGTTGAAGGGCTGGGGCTACGGAGCACCCCTGATTAAACTCTAGGCTCTTTTCCACTGCCTTTCCCAGATGCAGACTTCATAGCAGAGACAACTGCTCTTCAACTGAGCCAATCTCCTGTTTAAGGACTCCCATAGCATTTGTGAGATAATATACCTTTGTGCCCACCCGCTGACTGTCCCTCATAGAGGAAGGTTTTCTTTTAACCGCACAACCAGCACTTTAGTAAATTATGATAAAGAAACATGTTGTCCACCAGTAGACTCACAGCACAATGATCTCAGGTCTTAGATCTCAAAGGGGTGGCCCAACCCAGCCTTTTTTGGCCACTGACGGGCACAGATGGGCCTGCTCTTGGCCCAGTCTAATGCACTGGCACACATTCGGGCACTGCAGGTCTCATGAAGTGCTTATAAGCATGAGTTCAGCAGAACACAAAATGCGGCAAGAAAAGCTGCTGCACCATGGGACTCACAAAGCGCATATAAGCCCGAGTTCAGCTGGGCACCCTCCTCCTTGCTGCTGGCTTCTAGAGACTGGTGGGGGATGTAGTATCGCCCCAGCAGTAGGACACAAAATGCAGCAAGAAAAGCTCCTGTGCCACGAGACTCACAAAGCATTTATAAGAGCGAGGTCAGTGGGGCCTCCTCCTTCTTGCTGTGTACTTCTAGAGGTACTGGAGGATGTAGTACCACCCCAGCAGAGGGACATCAAATGTACCAAGAAAAGCTCCCACCCCACAGGACTTACGAAACACACTTTCACAGCTCCAGTGGGCCAGCTTACTTTCTAAGTACCAAGCCCTAAATGAAGCCGAATGGTAATTATTAATATTTGTAAGGTAAAGTACAGAAAGAAGAGCTAAACAACATGAGAAAGAAAATAGTAGCAACATAGAGCGGTGAAGAGATGAAAGGAGATAGAAAAAGTAGAACAAAATGGAAGAGCCACACAAGTGGCATAGAAAATACAGGAGTAAATAAACGAAATGAAAATAGAGTCAAATCAGTACAAAATAAAACTGTAGCTGGAAATATATGAAAGGGGAGCTTTCAGGCAAAAAGAAAAGGAAGCCTGACAAGAAAGGCAGAAGAGTAAGACGAGGGAAATAATGAAAATATAATGGAGAAAAAATACCTACACATCATAAGTTTACATTTAAGGAAGGTGCCATATGGGAATTGCTCTAACACATGCTGAGTTCTCTGTTTAATGTGTACATATTGGCTCTAATCCTTGGAAGACAAGTGTGTGAGGTAATAGGTCCACTGTAGCTATGTAGCTACAGTCACGGGTTGTAAACCCACTGGCAAAACTCAATAGGTTAATGCTCTTAGCACATAGATTTTTGTTTGAAATACTGGTCAAAGGTTACAATCATAGGGTGACCGATGAGTGAGTTGATCGATCTGCTTCACAGATTTGTATGCAACATATGTTTTTGAAGATTGAGTCCAGAGAAATAGATCCTCAAAGAAGTGAGGTTACACTGTAAACTCTATATCATTAATGAACTATCGTTAAAAAAAGAAACTGGCTAGAATGTGCAGAACTGCAGCATTACATTTGAGAGAAACATAGAGAAACATATGTTCATGTCAGTGGCATAACGAAACCAGAGGGATCCCCCTGAAAAATTCATGCCAGATGGGGGTCCTCTGGAGCTCGCCCCCCCCATTCACCTCAGCGGCTGTGGGGACTCAGTGGCAGCTCCTCCACTATGGTAGAGGAGCATCGCTACCCCCACCCCCTCACCACCAGTAACAATCTCTGCAAATTTTTTAACAATGAAAGAATAACCCTAGATTGTTAAAGGGGCAAGGCATTGGGGGTGATAAGCAGTGAGGGGAGTGCACTGTGCACTCCCCTCAGTGCGCATGTGTGTTTGGCCGGCCGTCTCAGGATGGCCAAACACACATGCACACTGTGCTCTCTCCAGCCCGGCACTGTGTTGCCAGGCTGGAGAGAGCAGACACAGGCTCCCAGTCTACCTGGGAGAGCCCTAGCTGGGCGTTCTCAGCCAATCCTGACGCTGCTTTAAGCAGCATCAGGATTGGCAGCAGGGCAGGCTGGGAGCCTGTGCCTGCCTGATGCTGAGAAGATGAGCATCAGCGGCGCGGAGGTAAGTTTTTTCAAATTTATTCTTAAAATTGTATTCATCTTCCCTCCCCCACCCCCTTCTGTGCAGCCCTGCACTCTGCAACCCCCGCGAGCCGCGACTGGGAAGTCACTGACATCATCCTTTGTGAAAAGTAAGCCACTATGTCCATTACTGTAGCAGTATTAGATTTTGGACAGATGCCTCCAATACTGCATATTTGCAGGCAATGGGCAAATTTGATTCACTGTAGTAACGTGGAAACAGGGCAGTGTTGCAGAAATTGGAAGTATGTGCGTTACTGCCAATGTAGGATTCTTGTCAGGGTACTCGTGGCCGTTATCAGGCAAGTCTGGTATGGTATGGGAAGTTAATTCAAAGGGCAGCATTTTTGTGCACATGAATGTGTGCTTCTCAGCAGCATTTCACAATGCATTAGCATGTCTGTGGTATAAAAGAGAGGTACCAATGGTTAACCACACCAGGCTTATTGCCTTTTCATTGGTCGGTCTCCTGCAATGGCATTTCAATTAAAAAGTGCAAGAGAGCCACTCCATGCCTTCACCATTTCACTCACCTCCCCTATATCAGGTGTAGGAGGAGAGGATCAGTGATGTAACTGGTAGTTCCCCCATTCTTCCTACAAGCTTTTGTGATGGGTGGTGGGGTGCTGAATGGAGTTAAAGTAGAGCTAGTCCCTATGAGGAAAGTGAGAGACTCTGTAGATTAACCTAATTCTCTCATTTCCCCCACCTTGGTAATGTGAGTGGGGCAGTTGAAATTCCTGCCATAGAACAGTGCTAAAATATAGTTTATTTTTTGGCACATGGACATGCTTAAAAAACATTAAGGGCGTACTTACAATTTTTTTCAAGCAGCACAGAAACCAAAGTTGCTGTGCTGCGTTGCATGAGGAACAGAGGAAACAGAGGAAAGAAAGAACAGAGGAAAGAAGCAGCATATCTACTAAGATATGGGTCTGCTGTTCTCTTCCAAAGTGCTGCCACACAGCGCACTTGTAGGCTGCCTAGTACCACACACACACATCAAAGGAGTCTAATCTAAGTGAGTTTAGCATGGGCCAACTTTTGTAAACTGCATATGTGCAGTACAGTGCAGCACACATGCAAAAATATAAACATTTGAAGAAAAGAAAGCTTTTCTTCTTCTTTGCGCCTGTGTTGAGGAGGTGTATTTTTATCCCTAGTGCCCTGTCTACACATGTTGGTGAATTGGTCTTTGAATCAAAAACCATGGGTGTTGCATGGGACGACCTATGTACTACCCAAGTACTACCCATGGGAAGCCCCTGTTGTAGGAGGTTAGCTCTCTATATAGTGTACACAAATGATGCGCACTGTGCAGAGAGTCCAAACAACCCCACTTTGGTTTACAGAAATAAAAACTAGACCACCTAATGCTCTAATTTTCCTGGTAGCTTGGTCGAGAAGTTAGGCCAATCTTGGAGAAGTGCAAAGCATTTTTTGTACTCACAGTATCAATAAACGTGGACTCACAGTCAAAGGAAAAACTCAATACAAATTTACAAACATACTTTACATTTTAGAAGATCAGCAAAATCAAGTAAGTACTTTTAAAGTTATGATTTGTCCAAATATAGAAAATGTCTTGTTTTTGTGTATAACTACGCACCATGGCAATCAATGGGAGAAAATGTTTTAAATGCATATAAAATCAGGCAATGCGTTTACCAGTGTCTCCTTTTGTTTTTCGGTCGAGGTCGTCAAGAGGTCCTATGGACCAGGCGGAGAAGTTCGGGCAGGTCCCGGTTTTGGCGGATGCAGCTGCAGACGAGTGCTTGAAGTTGGTGCAGTACCACTGAGGGGGACCATTTGGAAAAACAATGCACAGGCAAACTACAAGGTAAGTCTTTTGGGTCCCCTTGGAGTGCAATGGTCCCAAGGGCTGGGGAACCGTTAGAGCAGAGCTGATTCTCTAGTGCAGGGCCCAGGGAGGCCGGGTGCACAGCAGGTAGGAGAGCCAAGAGCTGTGCGCAAAGCTACCCTTGGAAGCAGGAGGCATGTCACTTTGAGGGTGGATTGCAGGTCAACAGGGCCATTCTGGGGGGTTGTTCTTACATGCCCTGAAGTCCTTTGATTGAGGTTTGCTCCTGATCCTTTGGGAGTCTGGATTTGACTTTTCTTCTGGGTGTCTGATGTTGGTGGTCCAGTACCACTGACTATTGCATGGTTCAGCCACTGGAGGTTCCAGTGCCACCAAACTTGGCCCACTTGCAGGGTTTATCCTCGGGGGTCCATCGAGTGGAATTTGGTCCAGCTGCTGTATCTGGTTCCTTGGTCAGAGGCCAGTCAATGAACTGGACTTCACTGGTGTTTTGCTTCTTTGTTGCAGGGAGTGATGCCTTTACTCTGAATGGAGATCTTTGGTGATTTTCAGAAGTGTGGCGGTCCTCTGGTGTTTTCTGGAGACAAGCTGATGTCCATGTACCCCTCAGTGGCAATTGTCGAGTCATGGGTGCAGCAGGCAAGGTTTCACACCTTTTTCTTTGTGCAGCAGGAATGCAGTTCTCTAGCCTTGGGTTTTCTTTTTTGCTAGCCATCTTATGTCCTTGAAGTCTGTTCTGCAGGTTTAGGGGTGCCCACTAAATACTGCATTTCTACACGTTCCTTTTCTTTGCAGCTAGTTAGGGGAAGGAGTGACCTCCGCATCTGCTATGTTGGCTGGGGTGATGAGGTCTAGAGAAATGGAAGCAGAGTGGAGGTGTCTGGTGGGCTGATGGAAGTTCAGGTGGTGGCTCAAATAGGCATGTCTGCACTTCCATAGTGCCTTGTATTTGTGGGTCAAGAGCCTGAACTGCAATTTTTTCTGCACATGGAGCTAGTGGATTTCTCTGAGGCAGGGGGTGATGTGGATTTGTCTAGGGAGATCCAGGATGAGTCTGGCTGCAGCATTCTATATAGTATGTAGTCATCTGAGGAGATGAGCTGTGATCCCTGTGTAGACAGTGTTGCATAGTCCAGTTGGATGGAGATGAGCGCCTAGGTGAAGGTGCATCTTGAGCTTTGGGGTAGCTATTTGAATATCTTATGAACTGTGCGGTGGATGAAGAAGCAGGAATAGGGGACGGAGTTAACCTGAGTCGTCATGGTTAGCTTGTTGAATGATGCCTAGGTTTCTAGCGTGTTTAGTGGGAGAAGGAATAGGTCCAAGCTCTGAGACACACTAGAATGCGTCCCATGGGGAGCTTTTCTTTCCAAAAATCAGTACCTCTGTGTACTGCATGTTGAGCTTCAGGCAGTTGTCCTTTATCTAGTTGATGACTTTTGTCATGCAGCTGTGGAAGTTGGTTTTGGTGGTGTCTTCAGAGAGGGAGGGGATGAGTTGTGTGTTATAAGCATAAGATATGATGTTAAGTCTATGGGTTTTGACAATGCTGGCGAGTGATGGTATATAATTGTTAAAGAAGGTGGGGCTGAACGAGGATCCTTGGGGTACTCCATAGAGGATTTCCTTGGGTTTGGAGTTGAAGGGGGAAGCAGACTTTTTGCGATTTTACAGTGAGAAAAGAGGTGACCCATCTGAAAGCGGCTCCTTGGATGCCTATGTTGTGCATCGTGGCGATGAGTGTGTGGTGTGAGACTGTATTGAAGGATGTTGAGAGGTATAGGAGGATCACAGCTGCAGTCACTCCCCGGTTGATTATGGCTCAGATGGCATCAGTAGCCATGATTAAGGTTCTCTTGGTTTTGTGGTTGCTGGGAAATCCAGACAGGGAAAAGCTTAGTAGGAGGTTCTGTTCCACATATTAGGAGAGTTGTTGGCTTTTTCTAATACTTTGGCCGGGAACTGGAGCAAGGAGATCGGTCAGTAGTTGCTGAGATTGCTGGGGTCTCCAATGGTTCTCTGATGACTTCTCCATGGTTTTAGACCTCAGGGAAGGTGGTTGTGGCAACTGAGGTGTTGATCAACGTGGTGAATACATGTCTGATTCTAGCTTTGGCTAGGTTGAAGATGTGGTGACGGCATGGGTAGGCTCGGCCACCTGAGTGGACCGAGTTCATGATGGAGGCAGTGTCCGCTGGGGCGAGGTAATTCCATTCGGTTAGTCGGATGTCTGGGGTGGTAGCGGGGTTGGTGTGCTGCTTGAAGAAGTTGGTGGCCTTAGGCTGGGCTTTAAAGTTTCTGTAGATGTTGGTGAACTTGTCATGGAAGATGTTTGCAAGGTTGTCACCGAGTTCCTGTGTAGGGGTAATGTTGTTGGTTACAGATAAGGGATTGGAGAATTCTTTGACAATGTTGAAGAGTTATTTGCTATTATCGGTGCTTGATTTGATTTATGAGGTGAAGTCCTTTTTTCGACAAGTCTCTCAACTGTCTATCTATGGTAGAGGCTGAAGGCTGGCTTAAAGGCAGTCTTGTTGGTTGTGTCCTTGCTGGTGCACCATCTCCTTTCCAGTTATTTATAGTGTTGTGTAGCAATTCTAAGGTCTTCAGTGTACTAGCTCACTTGCTTGGTTGACATTCTGTACGTGTTGTTGCCAATGGGAGTGATGCTATCGGGTGCAGTTGGTAGTAATTTACCGCTCTCTACCTCTGAGAGTCCTTTCTCTCACCTGCCGCTACCTCTCACCTCTCTATTTCATTTCTTTTTATCTGCTTCACACTCCTTTCTGGCTACTTCTAGTTCTTTACTTTCACCCCTTTTACTTTATTTTCTACAAATCTCTCTGTCTCTCTTTCTTTCTTTTTCTTTCTTTCTCTGTCGCTCACTTTTTCACTTTCTGTCACACACACACAAACACATCTCTCTCTATCTGGACCTCTTTCTCCATTTCAACTCATAACTTGCAACTCAACTTTCTCTCAAGCTCTTTCTATATACATAACTCTACTTAACCATCTATTCTTCTTTCTCTATACCACAACATTCTACCTGTTAATAAACCTCATCTCTCTTTTTCCGCTTCATGTGTATCTCTTAACATTCTCTTTTCACCTACACCACATCTCTTTCTATCATACGCCCCTCTCTTTACCTTTCTCACTTTCCACTAGCCTCTTTATCTGACCTGTTTTTCTACACCCCTTCTCATTTTATTCTCTCTCTGCCTTGCACCTCTTTGTTTTTCCGTCTTTCAGTGTATATCTACCTCTTGCTTCCTTTACCTCTTTTCAATTGACCTCTTATTGAATATTAACTTTCTTTGTTTGTCACCCTATCCCTGGCTTTCTCAGCTCTCCTACAGAACTCTAAACCCTTAGCTCTTCCGAGACCTCCCTCTACCTACATTATCCTCTTTCTACTTATTTTTATCTTTCATTCTGGCTACCTCTCCTTTCTTTGCTTTACCTATCTTTCTACCTCACATATTCTATTTCGTCTCTATCTCTGACCCATTTTCCCTAAACCTTGTGTTTCTGTTTTTACTGTTCTCTTAATGCCTTTGCTGTTCTCCTGTCCTGTCTCGTCCAATTTATTTTACTCAGCAAGGTGACATGTAACAATCTAGCCAGAGAAGTGCGCACACGTTTGAAGCGAAGAAGATGGAGAAGATAGCGGAAGAGAAATTAGTATGCACTAGTCCAAAAAACATGCTAAGTCACTCTAATTATGTTTTCCTACAATGAGAGTAATACGCTGGGTAAACAATGAATTTCTCATGAAATGCTATTATTGCAAGTAAAAAAAAAAATGTAGATCCTTATTAAAAAAGAAACAGCTCTATCAACGATTCGTTTTGGTACTATTTCACTGGAGGGCACTGGGGAGCTCGATCTTTTTGTACTGCTATTTGTGCCCCTGATTCTGATGGTTTAATTCAGTGTTGCTTGACATCACCAGGGCCTTAATGAGCTGAAAAGGGGTAATCAATTTAAAGATGTTCCGGAAAGGGGCCCCCAAAATATATCTTGACTGGGCCCCACAACTCCGTAAGGTGTCACTTATTGTATCCTTTGCAATTACTTTTTTTTACATCTTGAACAGTTCTTTTACTGCTTATGGCTAAGCTAACTGGCATGGCTTCAGAATAACTTTTTGTCAACGAAACCAAATGTTGTCAATCCAAAACATTCAAGTACCAATGCAAATTTTGAGAAGACACTGATGTCAGATTAGCAGAAAAAATGCACAGATAGAACCAAAATAACTTTCTACATTTCAAAACAACGAACGTGTTGTGTTGAATTTGCACGTTTTTCTTCTTTTCTACCTTTTCTTTTTTCCTTCATTTTCCACTCTTTTCGTTTTCCCAATTCCTTATTATTTGTTTCTTTTCTTTTCTGTATCTTTCTCCTTTCTGCTCAGTTTTTATAATTTTATTTCTAAATCCATCACTTTAGCACTATTGCCAGACATCAATCGCTGCCTCTTAACTCTGGTTATGGCATTCTGGTGAAATTTTATTGAAGAGCTCCCACCTAAAAAAGAGACAAAAAGGGCCCCACAAAACTGTAATTATATATTCACTCTGACCCAGACGGCGCAGCCATCAAGCCCAGTAGAAGCTCGCTCTGTAGCTGTTTATGTTGGGTATCCCCACTCAGGCCATACTCCTGCTGTTGTAGCCTGCTGACTTGGGTCTCTTTAAATTCTGGGAGGGACTCCAGGATGGTAGTGTCTCTCAATAAAGCTAAAATGTGCGTGTGTCTGGAAAACGCAATAAGATGAGTATGAGTGAGACCCCTACTCTGCTATGAACAACTGTGCAAGATCACAAGAGTGTAAGATGGAGGTGCATAATGCTGGGGCCTCTTGTGTACAAATATACTGTCAGAGATCGCATATGGTACTGTACTGTGCATCAATTAGAAAGCAAGAACAACATAGGGCAGTGGTTCCCAACCTGTGGTTTGGGGACCCCTTGGGGTCCATGAAGCCTCATCAGGGGGTCTGCAACTTCTTAGAAAATTAAATAATATTAACAGAATAATAAAATATACATAAACAAAGTGGCCAAATGTACACTGAACATTTTAAAACATACTGTATATGTCAATGAATTTTAAAGTTGAGGCTCAAAATTAAATTAGTATCCTCAGATTGATTTGTGGGAGCAATGCAGGTGCATCAAACAGAATGTGGTATGAACGATGTGTGGCTTCAATTGAATTTGGAAAAGTGTCAACCTTCCTATTAAAAGTATTTTTTTTATTTATATTTGTTTGCAAATAAAGTGTGTTACTATTTTTGTGTATTGTTTTGCATTTCAAATCATCAACAGTGTTTAGGCCGGGTCCCTTGCTTCCAGCAATGACTCATGGGGGGTCCCCAGATTCCAATAATGATTCACTGTGGGTCCCGGGTTCCAGTAATGACAAAGTGGGGGGTCTACAGAAGTCAAAAGGTTGAGAACCACTGATGTAGGGCATTAAGGGGGTCATTCTGACCCCGGCGGGCGGCGGGAGCCGCCCGCCTGGAGGGAACCGCCAGAATACCGCTGCGCGGTCAAAAGACCGCCGCGGGTATTCTGGGTTTCCCACTGGGCTGGCGGGCGACCGCCAAAAGGCCGCCCGCCAGCCCAGTGGGAAACACCCCTCCATGAGGATGCCGGCTCCGAATGGAGCCGGCGGAGTGGAGGATGTGCGACGGGTGCAGTAGCACCCGTCGCGAATTTCAGTGTCTGCTGAGCAGACACTGAAATTCAAAGTGGGGCCCCCAGGGGCCCCACGACACCCCTCACCGCCATCCTGTTCCTGGCGGGCGGAACCGCCAGGAACAGGATGGCGATGAGGGGGGCGGAATCCCCATGGCATTCCCATGGGCAGCGGAAAGTCGGCGGTACACCGCCGACTTTCCGTTTCTGGCCGCGGCTGTACCGCCGCGGTCAGAATGCCCGGCGGAGCACCGCCAGCCTGTTGGCGGTGCTACCGCCGACCCCGGCCCCAGCGGTCCTTGACCGCCGGGGTCAGAATGACCCCCTAAGTACCTTAAAAATGTTTTTGTGTAACATGCCTATGTATGATTAGCCTAACGCCTTTGGAAGTGGGAGGAAGGGGCAATATTGATGTTTTGTTGTGCAACTTCGTTCATAGACACATACTCTGTTTTCATTAGCCTTTCCCTACTTCAGGTCTGTCTGAGAGGGGGCCTTATAGTCAAAACATAAAAGCACCAGGGAAAGTGAAAATATGTTTCATATGTACAACAGTAAACATTCTTCGCCAACCCTCTTTCTGAAATCCAAGATGGATGTCTTAGTTTTGGGGCGAGGGCCCAGATATTGCAAAATAAATGCATTTGTAAATGCTTGCTTATTAATGTTAATGGAACAATGTCTTTTAAAACTCCCCACTTCCCATACATTTTCATAAAATGAAGCAAAACAAGATACCTACAAACACAGAGCTACCACCACTTGTACAACCAAAACCCACTCATTCTAAGAATGGTTGAAGGATTCGAGAGGACAGCGTTACTTTTGCTTGCATTAGGCCCATGGCACCCTTGCTAGGATACTGCAATCTCCTTAATGTTTATTCACAAAATACTCTGTAATACATTACCCAGTAGCCACAGGACTATATAGTTCTCAGGAATTGGAAGAAAGAAGATTAGGCTACCCTAGTGGGTCAGCAGTCAGAGGCTGCAGACAAGCCAGGGGTCAATCTGCCTAACACTTGTTATTACCTTCAAGACCTCCCTTGCTAGGGGGGGAGAAGGTGGTCGCATCCCAGGCAGTGCCTTTCCCAGATGTGCACTCAGTATAATATTAACATCAGCCTCACTTGAAGCATTCTCTCAGCTCTGAAGCTCATCTTAGACAGTTTCAAATCACAAAACATTGTGGCTCAGGCAGGCTTCACTCACTCACACATGGAACATTGGCCATCAAGTCCTACCAAATTCAGATCATTATGACAAACTCCTTTTGCAAGAGCATATTTGCCATTGAACTCACCCATGTAAACTGCATAAGTATTGCCACAAAAAGTGATAAATAAGAGAATGTATCCAGCTCATATTTACCCTGTTAGACATGTCAGTTCTTGGAATGGTTTCCCTTGTCTTTTTGGCTTGTGAACTCATTTTATGATCCTGTGCTGATCATTGTTTTTGCTGGTTTTAGGACTCTGGGCACTTTACAACTGCTGACCAGTGATAAAGTGTAAGTGCTCTATGTCTAAATTGGGTTGGTGATTGATTTTATCCATAATTACCATATTTGATTTACTAGCAAGTCCCTAGTAGAGTGCACTATGTGTGCCCAGGTCCTGTTAATCAAATGTTACTAGTGTGCCTGCAGCACTGATTGTGCCACCCAAATGAGTAGCTCTGTAAAATATGTCTCAGACCTGTCACTGCAGTGTCTGCAGTATTAAAATGCCAGTTCACCCTGGCAAGTGCATCCTCTTGCCAGGCCCAAACCTTCCCTTTCACTACATGTAAGTCACCCCTAAGGTAGGCCCAAGGCATCCCCACGGACAGGGTGCAGTGTATTTAAAAGGTAGGACATGTACTAGTGTGTTTTAGATGGCCCGGTGGTGAGCTACTTCCAAATCTGTTTTTCTCCATTGCAAGGCCTATCTCTCCCACAGGTTAACATGTAGATTGCCTTGAAATATCTTTTAAGTGTAATTTCCCAATGAGAGCAGATAGAGATGTAGAGTCTGGGTCTCAGAACTCACAATTTAAAAATACATGTTTTGGTAAAGTTGTTTTTTAGATTGTAAGTTTGAAAATGCCACTTACAGAGTGCGGGCATTTTCTTGCTTAACCGTTCTGTGCCTCTGGCTGGCTGCTGAATACACGTTTGAGTCAGACTGACAGTTGGGCTGTTTGTTAATTCACTCTAGACAGTAACAAAAAGGGAGCCAAGGTGTGTCCTGCATTTCCTAATGGGTCTTTCTGGGCTAGAGGGGAGGGAAGAGCTGACACTTGCACACAAATAGGTCTGTGCCTGTCCTTACATCATACAGTCTCCAACCCCCCTAGAGCGTGTCTGGAGCCAGGACAGGGACAGGAAGGGTCCTGTACACTACAGAAACTTTCCCCTGAAGTTTGCCTACTTAAAAGGCAGAAATGAGTATAAGTATTGGACTGCTGACCCCACAACTTCAGGACACTTCTGGACTGAGTATAGTATAGTGAGTCAGTGTCCATGAGTTTATCTGGGTGCTTGAGGAGGACCTGCCACTCTGTCTGTTGCTTTGCTGTGCTGGCCTGCTGCTGCTACTTCTGTCCTGGGAGTAAAAAGACTGGACTTTGCTTTCTACATCCTTCTTTGCAAGGCTCTCAAAGGATTTGACCTGAGCTTGCCTACTGTTGTGAAGTCTCAGGGACATCAAAGACTTCATCTTCCAGTGCCCGGGCTCTTCTGCTGAGAGTCCTGACTTTGTAAGTGGTGCCAAATCCAGTCCCTGGGCCCTTAGAAGTGGAAGGTGGTAACCTGCAGGAGAAAATGCATGCATCACTGTTGACACATCAGAAAAATTGGCGCAGTGCCTGTCCTGTGGCTGAAAATTTGACACAGCGCCTTTCCCGTGGCTGGAAATTTGACGCAGAGCCTGTTCGCAATGTGGACTCTTCTTACAGCAATGTCGGAATTTTCTATGAATCAACCCTTAGCGTCAAATCTTCAACATCGTAGCAAGGGCCTGCCGATGTGTGTCTGCAAATCGATGCATCGTTGTCCTGCCGGGGGAAAGAATCAATGCATCGCCTAACCAGCGGGGCCTCACTTGCAAGTAAGGAATCCACGCATCGCTTGCTTTTCTGACGCATCACCTCTCCTGCAGCTTTATTTTGGACACATACCAGGTACTTTGTGCTAAAACATTGATTCCTATGGATTAAGACTCTTTTAACTTTAAAAATTGATATCTTTTCTTGTGTATGTCGGAGTCTTGTCTTGTTTTGTTCAGATAAATATTGGCTATTTTTCTAAACTGGTGTGGTGTCCATTTGTAGTGTTTTCACTGTGTTACTATGTGTGTGGGTACAAATACTTACATATTGCCTCTAAGACAAGCCTCGTGCCAAGCTACCAAGGTAGTGAGGAGGGGTTATCCTAAGTGTGACTCCCTTACCTTGACTAGAGTGAGGATCCCTACTTGGACAGGGTGTAAACTGACTGCCAACTAAATAGGCATGCAGATCAAGCAATTATTTACTTAATGCAAATATTCCCTCACTTGATGTGTGGAACCCATACACCTTCCATCTTTACTTTTTGCTGTACGCATCTCTTTCTCAGCAGCACAAGTAGAGCACAAGTGAAAGGTGGACTTGAAAAGAAAGATTACCATTCCAATTAAAGAGGAGGTACACTATGGGGGTCATTCTAACTTCGGCGGGCGGCGGAGGCCGCCCGCCAAAGTTCCCCCGCCAGAATACCGCAGCGCGGTCAAATGACCGCCGCGGTAATTCTGACTTTCCCGCTGGGCGGGCGGGCGACCGCCAAAAGGCCGCCCGCCCACCCAGCGGGAAAGCACCAGCAACGAGGATGCCGGCTCCGAATGGAGCCGGCGGAGTTGCTGGTGTGCAACGGGTGCAGTTGCACCCGTCGCGATTTTCAGTGTCTGCAATCAATGTGGGGCCCTGTTAGGGCCCATGCCATGCCCGTGCCTGTTCCCGCCAGCCAGGTTCTGGCGGTGAAAACCGCCAGAACCAGGCTGGCGTGAAGGGGGTCGGAATCCCCATGGCGGCGCTGCTTGCAGCGCCGCCGTGGAGGATTCCCTGGGGCAGCGGGAAGCCAGCGGGAAGCCGGCGGGAAACCGCCAGCTTCCCTTTTCTGACCGCGGCTTTACCGCCGCGGTCAGAATAGCCCCTGAAGCACCGCAGGCATGTTGGCGGTGCTTCCTCCGTCCCCTACCCTGGCGGTCTCGGACCGCCAGGGTAGGAATGACCCCCTATGTCCATTAACACAAGGACGAGCTTGCAGAGAAATGTGCCCTCTGTATGTTGAGCTAGGAAGCTTTGCCATCTGAATAATTAACCCTCTGGGATACCATCCAATAATTCACATAAAATTCCACCACATCATAATAGAGATCCTGACCTGTGAACAGTGGCCAAAAATACAAGCCTAACACCATATTAGCCAAGGAAGTCAAAGCTCCTCCAATGACAAGAAGAGAAGTCAGAATTCTCGGGGGACCCATGGATTTAGATCTATCCTTGCAACCTTACCTCAGCAAGAACACAAAGAGCCTCTACCACAAAATGCCAATAGTGTAACACATCTTCCCATACCTCAGAAACCAACAAAAGCTAAAAGCTACGCTCACACCTGTAATCTCCAAGTCTGGCTGTACCAACAGCCTATACCTTAGCACCCCCAGTTTCACCATAAGCAAAATACAATTAATCAAAATGCCACCACAAGACTCCTTCTCCACCTCCACACACAAATTGGTGTTTCTCCAGGTCTGCAATCTCTCCACTGGCCATCTGTGCTAGATGAGCAATGTTTTAGGCTTTTGCATTGTCCACAGGGTCTCCCAAGGAAAACGACCACTAGACCTACAAGTTAATTTTAATCAATACAAACAAAATCTATGCGCCAGGCTTTCAGCCGGGATCATAACTATAAGCAATCCTTAGGAGGCAGTGCTTTCTGAGAACAAGCTATCAAGATCTGGATCTCACTACCAGCCAATATTTAAAATATATAGAGGTGCATTTACACTTCAGAAGAGAGGTAAAAACATGCTATTATTTCCAAGATGGCAACATCATCCTGTAACCCTCTTATAAACTTAGAATAATAATCGCTCCTTCAAGTTCAATCTAAAGTCTACACAGACATGGGACAGCTCAACCTGCACACCACTTTTTATGTGCGGGTAAGTTATGAAGGGGTGGCCTATGTTTGGCCTGTCTATTATACAATAATGCCAATTCACATATAAGGTTCCCTGCCCTCACTAATACTAATACCACACACTCAGCAGTCAGGAAGCCGAGGGTGGTTTAAATAAGCTTCATAATAACTTGTTCATACTGTTTGGCCCTTTTACACTCACATAGGACAAACCCCATTTAGTTCATATCCATCACCCCTCACTGTACCAGTTCACGGCAATAAACCATCCATCACCAACAGAACAGGCATTGAGTAACTGAAGAGAGCTGTCACATGCCGCTGGCAAACAGAGGCCTCTAATTTAGTTCACCACTGAGGGTGCCAACTAGATGCTTACTATGACCGCTTCTTACCAGCAAATCTCCCCACCATCTCTCTCTCCAATTATATGGCTACTCAGGACCATAACATTTTAAATTCTCAGACTAGACAACCAAGTGCGGTAACCAGCTTAATGGAATATGATCGTAAGAAACACCAGAAGGGGAACGCAATGGTGTTCAAAGCTTCCTGAAAACCATAAACAGTAGGCTTTTCTCACACACTTCTTCATCCATCACACTGCTAAGCATCCCATTATGCAACAACCAAACCTCATGGGCCATCACACACGACATGGATACATTTGCAATACAGGATCAAAACAAAAACAACACCCTTCCAACCACATATCCTACATGTAGTAGCTTGCTACCTACAACGGCAAGTGCTTCAGGGTTGCACACCAGGGTACTAAGCGCTACATAAATTATACAATACTTTACAACAAAGTCAGTCAAGTACCTTTGTGGGCTAAGTAAATGCTGCTGACATCTGTGTGGGATCTGTATGTCCACCTTTGAATGAGGACAGGGCTAACTCAGCCTTTCTGTCTTTCAGAGATAACAAAAATGCTATCTTTAAGTTGTGGACTGGTAACTCCTATTGTTCATAGCTCTATGAAACGAAATTGCAGAGGAGGCAGAAATGAACTGTCAGGGGTAAAACACTGTCGATTCTTAAGTGTTATAGGTACCAGGAAGTACATTGTCCACGAAAAAAAATCAAATATCCCCCCAGCTGAAATGTGGGCTCTATATGGCTTGCTCTGAGTTTTCTTTTTACAAATCAGTGCTTTATAGTTCCAGTTTGCTTCGTTTTTCCGTTTTAACCATTTGCACTAACACACACGATTTGTCCATCTGCATGGTGCGGTATGGCTCCCTATCTGACACTCGGTGTGATAATGGGCATGTCACTGTTTTCTGTTCCGAAGCATCAGATGCTTTAGCTGCCAGTGGCTGGCGTTTGAAAGCTCCTTCTGTCACTTACAATAAGTTGACTGACTGGCTCGTTCGAGGGCTGAACCCTTTCAGGCAGGCTGCTGGCTGAATTCTCCAGACACCCAAACAGGCGTGGGTTTGCCGATGCTCTTTTCTCTAGCAAGGCTCCCTTAACAACAGGGCCTCTACCCATGTCTCTTCCGCTGTGCAGCTAAACAACTCGCAATGGTAACGCCCGCGGGCCTTCATTAGAGTTTGAAGGCCCGGTCACCGCTTCAATCACTTTTATATTATTTCCATCAGGCAACTCAACTGACCTGATTAATTCGGAAACTGCCTTTGATGTGCTGAGTTAATAAATGCCTTCTTTTAGGGACGAATGTAAGACGGAGGGACGGGTCCCTGGACGGTCATGCGGGAACCGAGAACATTTCCCTCTTGGCATTTAAAGTAATGATATCCAAGTGGCAAGCAATAAATGTGTGTGGAATGAGGCCTCCATTGCATTACCTATAATTTCAACCCGCTTCCCTCACAAAGCTGCAAACGCCCCGGTCCCCAGCTGCAGCGTTGCCTAGAAATTAGGTCATATTGAAAGATGCAAGGGATACGTCCAGGAACGTCAATTCACCAAGGAAGGGTAGCGGAGGTGACGTCACATTCCATTTAATAGGGTGCCCAGGCGTCCCGGATTTGCCGGGAGAGTCTCGTTTTTTCACCAGCTGTCCCGGCAGATTTCGGGAAATTTAATTCATGTCCCGGTTTTTAGTGAGGTCCGCCTGCATACGATGGGAGGTCATTTTTTATTCTTTTAGAAAGTAGAGATCTTATCAGGTGTTAGGAGAAAGTAATGTAATCAACACGAATTGTACTGACTTTAAAAAATGCATTTTATTTATGTTCTTAGTGCCTCTTCTGTAATGCTATGCTGATGCGCTCTGTCATTCTGTGCGCTTGGCTGAAGTGAAATTGTAGTCCTTCTTCTATTTTTCTGAAGTGGCCCGGTTTATGGCTTTAAAATTCTGGCCACCCTACACTGAATTTTTACTTTCACTCACACACACAAGCTTACCCATACACACACATTTTACACACACACTCGTTCTCATAACCACGCGCTCACCCGCAAGAATGTACACAACATACATTTATAATAATTTTTTACTTAACTCAGCTGCCAGGGAAGGCCATATTCCAGCAAACAGTAATTCATTCATTATTACACTAATGGTGAATAATAACATATTATTCACTATTAGTATAACAAAGATTTGCCAAAAAACAAGGAGAGTGGGGCTGCACTTGTGTGCCTGGGACTGATTTTGCCACAATTGAGGTCGCAAAGGCAGTGACAGGGGCACAAGGGGCAAGGCAGAAGTCACAGCTGCAACCCCTGGCGACGCCTAAATGACATCCATGGATACCTCATTCAGTAGTAGCAAACTCGACCACGATTTTTCAGCCGTGGAGGTCAGGTACTTGCGTGAGCATCTAATCCAGTCCAGGTTTTTTTTGCATCATTGGACTTTCAGTCCTGACTCTATAATAGGACCAAGAGGATCAAACAATTCTGAATTTATAATGGGCTACATGGAATGGATTAGCTACCCACACATAGACATAGCAACCTGTATGCAGTGCCATTGGTATTCTGTGGTAGGTGAGGAACAAATTATGAGATAGGGTTGACCAAATAATGCAGCAACAAAAAGGCAAATTATGCAGCATACTAGGACACACTTGTGACAGTATTACATCAGTATTTTGTCATTTTTAGATTTCTTAAAACTGTCTGGACATAGGTATCACATCATTAGTACAAGTTAAACACCTAAATATAGCAATAAGAAACAGAAATGTATCAAAGGTCAACTTTGGCAAAGGATCTTCCACTGAGTGACAACACTTGTTGCAGAGTTTTTAGTAAGTTTTGATCCATTTGAGCTAGACATTTTTTTCTGAAAAATACACAGATTATGCAGCAGATGATGGTTAATGTAGCAACTGTGGAAAATCCATAATTAGGTGCAAATCATTGTGTCTGCAAAATCATATAATTCCAGTGGCCCTGACTATAAAGCTCTGCTTACACTGACCAGTGTATGTATTGAGTGGCTCTACTTAGGTACTAATGTGTGGTATGCATGGAGACATATACAGTATGGAAACGTGGAGCTAAAGGTTATGAAGTTTTGTTAATATATTTCCACATTAGAACTTTTTTTTGTAGGATTGTTGGAGAATATTAAAAAATATCTTTACTGTTTTATCACACAAAAACAAATTTTTACATGCTATGACATCCAAGATGTTTTTTTTGTTTTTGTTTTTAAATTGACCACATTCTTGAAGTTGGTTAAGCTGATGGAGTTAAAAAAAAAAAGTCACCAAGTTTTCAAATACATGCATTAAAATGTTTGGACCCGGGCATATTGCATGACACATAAAATGGTACTTCCTTGAACACAGGAACTGCTTTTTCAACTTCCCTGCCGTTGGACTAACCACTCGGGTCATGCATCCTAGAGGACTTGTAACATTTCAATAATGTCTGTTTTCTGTGTGCAATCTACAGTAAGCACAGAGCACTTTCTAAAAGTAAAAGCTTAACTTAAACCCGTTTTTCTTGCTTGGACAGATCTGAACCACATACATCTGGCATAGCATGGATAACCTTCTCTCAGAGTGTATGAGCTGGGAAAGGCCAGCTAATATCCTTTGCTATGAGTTATAGCATCCCTTTGGAGCAGTGCGGCCTACCTCACATTTGTTAATGTGGTCCCTGACCTCTCTTTCCTCTTATGTTGAAAGGCCTGGGAAAGGGTTTATGGCACTGGGTGGCTAAAGTTTGATTTCTGACGACAGAACATCTTTGCATTGGCTCTTGGTTCCTGCTACTGTTTCATCGAATAGAACATAGGCTGGCCCTCCTTAGCCCTGTATTTACTCTGGTCTAGAAAGAGATCTCTAAGATCTAGCTCAGAAAAGGCATCTGATGAAAACAAGGATGCTCCATGTTGCTGTTTTCCCAAGGCTGGGACTAAGCCTGGGACATGTGCTTTATTGTTGAGCTCTGAAGTTGAAGAGCTGCTCAATTGTCTACCAAGTCAGTGGAAGTAAAGAATCCCATTCAGAAGAGAAATGTGCTGGTCCAGCTCACACCTGCACCAAGGAGGCCTCAAGTAGCTTCCCGGGAGCCACGACGATCTTTCAGACAAAACTGTCTCTGGATTGTTAGAAGGAGATCTGAAAACCTAGAGATCAGGGGCCACGTATCCCACTCCTCATTTTAAAACTATTACCCTGTGGAGAGGGAGTCCCCAGGGCCTCTTTCAGGCTCAGGAAGGTGGGGCAGTGCACCCTCCTCCACATTATACATTTAACAGCCCCTAGGGGTGGAGTTCCTGGGGCCTCATGAAGGCTTGTGTAAGGGGGGCACTCAACCCCTTCCCAAAAGTTTAAAAAGGACCCATCCCCCAGGCCCACGGATCCATAGGTCCCTCGCAAATCTGCGGTGCTGATTAAAGAACTTTTTTTCGGCCCCAGAGTTGGGGGAGAGGGTCCTCTGGCACCCATCAACCAGGCCTAGGGTGACAGGGTAGCTCTACACTTCCTCCGCTATATGTTTTTTTTTTTTTACTGTTTTGCAAGAGAGGGTACTGAGTCCCCGAATTCTAAGATGACTGTTGCCACATCTTTGTTGATGTGGTGACAGCCAATCAGATCTTATCTCAGGATCTGTTGACTCTGTGGCTCTTCCACAGTGTGAAATACACAAAGGGGGTCATTCCGACCCCGGCGGTCAAGGACCGCCGGGGCCGGGGTCGGCGGGAGCACCGCCAACAGGCTGGCGGTGCTCCCCAGGGTATTCTGACCGCGGCGGTTCAGCCGCGGCCAGAAAGGGAAAACCGGTGGTCTCCCGCCGGTTTTCCGCTGCCCTGTAGAATCCTCCATGGCGGCGCAGCTTGCTGCGCCGCCATGGGGATTCTGACCCCCATACCGCCGTCCTGTTCCTGGCGGCTTCGGCCGCCAGGAACAGGATGGCGGTATGGGGTGTCATGGGGCCCCTGGGGGACCCTGCAGTGCCCATGCCAATGGCATGGGCACTGCAGGGGCCCCCGTAAGAGGGCCCCACCCTGAATTTCAGTGTCTGCTTAGCAGACACTGAAATTCGCGACGGGTGCTACTGCACCCGTCGCACATCCTCCACTCCGCCGGCTCCATTCGGAGCCGGCATCCTCATGGAGGGGTGTTTCCCACTGGGCTGGCGGGCGGCCTTTTGGCGGTCGCCCGCCAGCCCAGTGGGAAACCTAGAATACCCGCGGCGGTCTTTTGACCGCGCAGCGGTATTCTGGCGGTTCCCTCCAGGCGGGCGGCTCCCGCCGCCCGCCGGGGTCAGAATGACCCCCAAAGTGTTTTGAATCTTAACATTTCATGAACTACTGAATGATTTTAAACCAAATCACAGAAACATACTTTCTAAACCAAGATTGTCCTTTCTGCCATATTTGGTGGAATTCTGTTCAGCAGTTTTTGTGATATTGCTCTTCAAATTTCCTATGGAAAAACGAATGTAGAAAACACATTTTGTAAGCCCCTTTTTTTTTCCCAGTCCCCACTAGACGGATCACCCTGAAACTTTCCAGGAGGTAGCTGAGGTACATGAGACTGTTTTTGGAAAGTTTCATAAAGATTTGTCAAATAGCATCAAAGTTATAAGCAAACCAAAATGTACGTGATACTCTTGCCTCATTCTTTCATTCTCTCACCTTTTATGTGCCACGGATGATTCTTCTGATGTATGTATTTAAGTGCCCATTTTGTTCATGCATTTTCAATAACACCTCATAAGGTACTCAGCCCTTTTGTTTGTGGAGTATCAATGCCTTAACTTTTCCTCAACCTTGTCTTTCTCTGTCCAGAGTATCCCCATCATCAGAGTTATGCAGAACATTGTATATCTTATTACTTGAACTGAGCATTTAACTATGCAGTGCTCCTGGGTGAGCTATACTGGAACCCCTTTGGGCACCACATTAAAAGAGTGCTTTAATGGCAATCAGTTCAATACAGGAAAGTAAGTAAGGAATGAATTTAATTTAAAAATGAACACTTGAACTGCCTACCTCTACTTAGATAATCTAGGTATTAAATCAGCTCTCAGGTTCCGGAGGCACCAGGGCATATGTGATCGTGACAAGGTTTGAGTAAAGACAGAGAATTGGCCAATATGACGATGAAGATAAAGCATATGGTAAAATCGTAGATCAGTAGACTCACATTGACTAATCACATGAGCTAACCTTTATACCTACCTATAAGGCAGAGAATAATATGAAGTTTAATGTGGTATTAGTTTATTGAGAGAATGATTTTGTTCAGATTTTTGGCTTTCGAAGTAGTCGGAAACAATGACCTCATCACCTTTGTGAAAGTATGTAAATGTCAAGCAGCAATAAGTAATAAAATCTAATTGTACATCTCTAAAAGTGAAAATGATAAAGAAGAACAATGAGAATGAGCGAAGAAACAGGTAAATTGGATAGTTAATTAGAGCTTATTATCTAAATAATATTGCTGTAAAACCTTGACCAGTGTATGAAACCCTTTTACCTTCAGGAACTCTCACATCTTTTGCCCAGTCCGAGGACACCTCTAAGTTTTTTTTGGTTTACCTAGACCATAATGTCACCTCAAAACACACACACCACACTGGTACTGCATGAGTGAGGCAAAAGGCAGGTCTAATCTGTCGGTATGAACACAAGGCGCCATTTTTTAAGTTAAAAGTGCATAAAGAAACTTGCTTTCGGTGCATGTGGGCAGAAGCTCCTGCAAAGAAATGCATTAGTTAATAAAGTGTTATGGAGGAAAGTACCAATTACTTTCTACCTTTGTGGCATGTCCTTGATGTGGAATTAAGCAACCATTTACCACAGAGGGGTCTGCAGGCAAGGGCTCCAGGAAATAACTATGAAAGGGAAAAGTATTTATTTTCCCATTTACTTGTTGACAGCTACTACACACACGGGTAGCCGACTAGATGCCTAAGATTTGCTTCCTACTTTACCCCTGCAGTGCTTCTGTAAATAGTGAGAGAAGCATACCAAATTCATAAGAGCTTTAAAACATATGTCCAGAGTTTCGCTGTTTATGCAATTTTAAAGGGGTTCTAGTAGCCATATCATAATGCCAGAAAGAAGAGGGAAAAAATCCTGACATTAAATATGTAAAGGGTCAAAAATCAGGGTATAAAAAGGTAAATACAAGTAGGACTGCACAGATAAAAAATGAGAGAAAATGAAAAAAACAAAAAATATTATTATTGCCAATTAAAACAACCTGCAGAGAACACAGAAGCCAGTGATAATTAAATAAAGTGCTACCACACATCACAGAGATGTCTGCTTTAACTTCAGCTCAGAGTTGAAGAAAAATATAGGGTTTGCCCTTTCTCTTAGCAATTGTAATTTCAAGTGTATCTTCTTTGCAGATCTGTGTCCACTACTTTCAATAGAGGGGTGGTTCATTGTCTTTCTATTTTTGGTGAAACTGGATATGAATCTCAATATAAAATACAATTTATAGGTCCTGTGTACATGGGACTATTCTTCTGACTCTGGTGCCTGTTCACTCTAATGCTCAGTTCAGTTCCGATGTAATGTCACAGCCAGCTGCGTGGTTGTTTTGAAAACTGAAGATAAGTGGATAAAAAAAGGAAAGAAAGAAAAAAGAAAAGAACATTAAATGGCCAGTGTAACTTTCTTTTAGGAAAGTTTTGAACCCGGAACCAGTTCGGTGAGAATTTGCTTTCAAATGTTACTTTACTTGAATTCAGCTAGTAAACCAGCTAGCCAGGTCTAATACAACCAGTCGCATACTAAGTTTCTGGACTCCAAACTTCCTGGCAGAGAAGTGAAATCGAGCAACGCCCCTCGATTTGTTAAATATCCCAAGTACGATGGATACTGATCTCTCAGCGATAAAAACAAATGGACCTCTGACTCGAACTGTGGATGTCAACAACTGGGCTCTGACTGGTGGATAACTTTCTCTTTGCCTTTAAAGAGGAGGGGGACAGAGAGAAGAGAGAAAACAGAGACCTGTGCCATCTTTAATGTAGGAGGACCTACAGTGTGTGACATTTGACGTTCTAAACCAAGTCTCTTAGAATTTGTTTGAATATCTCACTCTGCGGCAAAGGGCCAGCTCAGGGCAAAATGGGGATTGGTGCACTAAAATCACGAACCTTACACCAACTGGTACATTGTTTTGCTTGTAAAATCTTAAGCAGTGCCCATTGAACATTGCAGCAGTTTTACATTTAGAAGCAATCTCTGTACCCTTGGATGGAGAAGCATAGAAGATCTGCTATCTCTTAACAAATGTCTTCTCCTTGCATTAACTTGCTTATGTGAACTGAGACAGTTTTTTATCCCCTGCAATGGGAGGTAACCCCGCCTCCCTGCTATTGAAGTTACACGTGCTGTGCCAATGCACAGGATGGGGTTTGCTTCTCTGGAGTTCAGAACAACAGAGGAGCTAGATACCTGATCTTTTTTACAGCAAATAGGTTTTCGCTGCGCAGGTTCAGAATGCCTTTGTACAAGAGAAGTAACAGAGATCGTGAAGCTCAACTGTCCAAGGGAATGGGCTTTGAGTCATTGATTTACTTCTCTGTTACTTCTGCAACCTACATCTACAGACAGCCGACATCCACATTGAGACAGAAGAGATGTGATCTGCATAACTTCTTGTAACTAGCAAGTCCTCTCCACCATGAGCTTCTGTGCTGCCTACGAGAAGCCACGGAGCCCTCTTCAGATACAGCTTCAAAATAACCACTGCTGGAGACGTTACGTTTGTTCAGGAGGAAAAACTGACAATACCCATCCAACTGCTAGCTCTTGTCAGCCAAACTAATGTTTACCTTACTCCAGAAAAACAGACCCAGTAAGATACTTATAAACCTCTAATCATTTTTCCTAGAAAAACACTGGTTTTCATAGTCCATTCTTAAAGGTCACTCACGTAACTGTCACTAACACTTCTAAGGGTATTTTCATCTAGTTTTCTATGTTTTACTGTATGACTCCTAACATATTATGGCAGTGAACAGCTACCCTTTTCTGGAGCTTTGTTTGGACCCAGAACTATGTTGTTAACTGTACACATGCCACCTGCCCCCGCCCGCCAGTGCCTCTGTGAGGCCTGAGCATCTTTCACAGGACCCAAAGGTGAAAGGGTGAAAGATATTTGACCAAGTTGCTATGGGAGCTGAGCCATGACATTTAATTAAGAACCCCACTACTCCCAGGAGGGTTTCTTGCAACCAGCATGTGGTATGACAGTGATAGAGGAGCTTGATATCTTTATTCTCTGAAGACAACTTAGTGCAGGTTATCAAGTATATTGCCGAGCTGAAAAAAAAAGTGTCCCTCTTACGAAATGACAGGGACACTTGTAAAGCAGACAGATTCCATTTCATGAAGTATGTGCTCATGAAACTGTTATCCCAATATCAAGGAAACGTGTTTAGGTCCTGGCATTCGACATACTGACAAACATTAATAGCTAATGGTCATGGCAGAGTACAGCTGTAAGTAGTGAGAAGATCGACTTGAAAGATGCTCATGGAAAGATATTTTCTGAACCGTATTTCACTATTCTTCTCAAATAGGAAAACGAGTAAAGCACAGTCAAATAGCATAAATATTTCCAACATGGGTTACTATTGAGTATCTGAAATGGAAAACAGTTCTAAATATCACCAGAGTGACTTACCCTACCCACCACTTGACCTAGGGGTGTGTGACGAAATTAGCCAAAGGGCACTGCAACGGAGGTAAAGATGAGGGCATTCGGCAAGAACAGTACAATACAAAAATTGCTTTCAAAGTCTTTGTATGACGTCTATGATACCTGATAAAAATAAAAAGTTAACCACGAACACTGACTGAGTGTAAAGCAGAAACCCTCAGACAACGGGCCAGCTGACTGAGTGGCAACGATAAAAATTACAGGAAGCAGCAAAAGCAGGGTGACTAAGAGGAAGCTTATAATGCTAGCCAAAGGCATGGGTCCTGTGAAGTGGCTATGATAGTACCAATTCCTGCCTGAAAAGAAATATAGGCACAAATTCACCAAATACGGGTGGGTTTTGCCAAATGCCTTGAAATCTCCCAGCACTCCATCACGGGGGCATTCTTGCCGGGCAGAAGGAGTCCTGGCAATGCTCCAAGGTGGGAAAATAACTGCAGAAGAAACTGCCCCAAGAGGAGATGCAGGCAAAACTGTACTAGTTCTTTAAATTATTTATGAACATCACCTGGGATACACTGGAAAAAGGAGAATGACTGTCAATGTCTGAAAGGCAAAGATTGGTCTTTAGTTGAAAAAGTGCAGTGATGTTGTGAGCATCAACTTCTTTAAAGCCAATTAGGTTAGTTTTAAAATGAGGCCATGACTCGCATTAGTTGTAGATTGGTTTATATAGTCCACTGCAACAACTTCTAAACACGTCCTCACAAGCCCAGTCTACTTAGTAACTGCCTGCTTTTACTCCTGTATTCCACAATCTAGAATCCAGTAAATTACAGCGTGCATTATAAGTTTCTAAGATACAACAGTTGGAGCTCAGGAAAGGCTAATACAAAGGGATGATCCTTTTATAGCAATGGCGAAACCGGACAACAGACTGTCAATTCATTAATAATGTTTGGAGATTCTGAAACTCATGGATTGTGATGTGCATTAAGACAAGGGCCATCCAACAGGGAGACATGTTTATCTGAACATAGGCATTTGAAAGCTTATTCGCTTCAATGTATAGTTATCTATGGTTGAAGATGAATAATATGCTTGGCTAGCATCTGATACTTAAGTGGCGTCGTAGACAGCTCAGTTTGCACTCTCATTTGCTGTGATGTAACTTGGAAACACAATTTAAAAAAAACAGCCCCATTATTGAAACCTACCCATCTACAATGCAATGTTGCATATTGTGTGTCCAATGTCAACCACGCCCATAAACTAAATATTTGCCATCAGCTGGAATGAAAAGAAAGTTATAGAGACATACAACCGGCTTCCTCATGCTCCTCATCTCTCCAGATCATATATTTAAAACAATGGATATTTATTTTTATAGAGAAAATACATATGGGTAACCATGTATATACGCGTTGATAATTTAAAGCATGAGGCCTAAGAAAGAGCAGTTTATAGACGTCACCTAAACCCCTAGATGGCAATATAGAAGCATATTACAAATATTACCCATAATGTATTTTTAATATTTGCCTATTTTAGTGCAGTTAGCATATACTCTGCGCCTCTTTCAAATATGGAAATGCTAATTGAAAACAGCAAGTGAAATAGTAGAGTGATTTAAGTTATTGGCTGTCGCTGGGTCCTTCACAGTTTGGGTCTCTCAACCCTCCACCTAACCCGTATCAGCTTCCCCAGGCTTTATTGCTGGTGAATATTAAAGCAATGACATGACAATTATCCATTATAGGGTTTTAGATGGTGTGTATTAGGCTGATCCCGATGGTGTGTGCATGTCTGGAGACTCACTTCTATTCGCCGGTTCTGTTTTCTTGAATGCAGGATTGATCTGTGGTCTGTAATTTGCTCGTGGCTTGTGGTTGGTGCAGCCTAATCCTCAGAACAGGAAAGTATACTGACAACCACTACAGAACAAATCCACTTTAATGAAATAAGCATCTTGTTTAAAGATGTTTTGTTGTTTTGTATTCAAAGTGATGAAACATTAAAGTTATTTATTACTGTGGATAATGCCATACGCATCATAAAAATGACATAAAAACAAAAACAAAAAATAAAAAAGGCCAGGAAGAAATATTCACAACTGTCTGTGCTCTTCTTGCACCTCCTCCTGTGTGCAAAATTGCTTTCAATTTGTATTGTATTTCAATGTATCCTTCTCACAGCGCTCTCCTGTGCACTCATGTAGCCGCCCCAACTGCACACCTCATTTGAAATAAAAAACAAAATGCATCTTACAGAAAGTGCTGTGATGAAATGAAAACAAAATATAAATTCAAAGGCCAAACGGTTTCACCACATAAACCTATCAACTGAAAATCATTTAATGGCTAGATGGTCTTTTTCCCGCGTTTCTTCATTGTTTGTGACAAAGTAGCTTGATTTCCACACTGAAAGGGCAGCTCCTTCCAGTGATTTGTGTTATGTTAACAGAGATTCATAATATTGTACTGCCAATACTATGGACCCTGGAACTCACTTGGGGGTATGAGCAAAGGCCAGGCAAAAGCCTTTCGATATTTACATATCTTCCCTAGGTTGACTAGAGAAGCTGTTTCATTAAACAATGTTGAATGAACTTTAATTTCTGCAATTATCCAATAACTGGTCTTGTATTATCAACCTCACTTTTCTTGGCATGGATGTTAGAGGCTCTCTGAAGCATGTGTTGTTAGGGCTACTGGCAAAATAATAGCTTCCGCCAATGAGTGAACACAGAGTCCAAGAACTGTGTCATGTTCTTTGCTTGTAGTTGGAACATTCCCCATGCTATCTGGAATGTTTGAGGGGAATGTTGGAGAAGTGGTTGGTAGATGGAGGAGATTCTGGGAAGTGCAGGGTGTCATTTGGTGTTGCTCTTCTGTTTTACTACTACACCAGGTAAACCAGGTAAACCAGGTATATTCCTGAAGAAACCTGGTTTTTCCACTGTTTTTAGAAGCGGGAACATAGCAAAGTGCACATGCTTTCAAATCTTGGTCAGGCTGTTAAAACTCTTATGTGAATAGTATACAATAAAAAGGCCTATCAGTAACACAATCCCAAATGCACATAGGCAGACATTTATAAACTGTACCTAAGTGGACTGTGCCAGTCAACCACCGAACCTGGGCATCAATTCAGTTGTGACCAACCGTAGGTTCTATTGCTCCAACTATTCTTGCACATAGGGTTGCCATGCAAAGGTCCTAGTAGTGTCCCCCACTCAGGGAAAGCATACAAGCTTGTGAGTAAAACTCCCAATGACAGAGAGCAAATCCTCAGAAGCAGAGTTGCTATAAGTGTGCTGGAATCCAGTATAAAGAGCTCAGTTAACCTAAGGACCGAATCACAGGTGAGCCATAAAATGTACATCCTTGCACAAACCCCCGTTTGTATAAAGATCGAAATTCCAAGTAGTGCAACGTTTCCCACACATTGTTATTATCAGATGTGATAAACTAGGGCATAAGTGTCAATGGCTACTTCTTTATGGCCAGCAATGTCTGGAAAGGCTTGCATGCTTCTCAGGCGCCCTACTGGCACGGGTGGCAGTTTTTTAAATTGTTTTCCAAAGTCCTAAGTCCGTAAGAAAATTTGTGGGACACAAGCTACCAAAAATGAGGTGCGACGAGTGTAAAAGCTGTTGACATGAGATTACAGAAGTCACATATTTCAGGTATATTATTTCCTTCTAGTGAAACTATGGACTTCTCATGAATGGTGGCTCTCGTGCCAAATTCCGAATTGTATCAAAATCGCACTCTGACATCGAAAAAGGACCACGAGTCAGCTTCGTAAGGCTTTTCTGTAGCTCGAGGCCCTGCTTGCTTGTTGTTGAAATGCAGGAGGCATTCCTATGGAAACGCCAGAGGAGTTTCCATACACCACTAAGCAAAAGACGTAAAACAGCCCTGGCAGAGATGTTGGCTGTCAGAGGCTGTGATTAGCTTGAAAAATACACAGAGGAAGTGTCAGGCTCCTCTGGCAGCCACAATGGCAGTCAGAAATCACAGTGCGGGGTGAAGCGCTCTTTCTTGGCAGGTGATGCTATTGCCTGCTGGGCTCCATTTACAACACTCTAACTCTGCTGACACAGGCGGCATTGCATGGGGGCTTATTGGCAACTAACTAATTGGCATCAACATAAAAAATCTAAATCTTTCTAAAATTCTATTTGTTCCAATGAGTGTGTTGTCACAAAAAGAAAAAAGGCCTCCACTCACCCTAGTCCCATCTCAAATCAAACTGCAGGAAAAACGTATTTTCTGTAGTCTCATACTAGATGCAGGTACGTGACATTCTTTGACCTTGGCAGCAGGTACACATCTCCTGTGTTCAAGCTTCAGACAGCAGCAGAATAAATAATAGGTTTAGAAGCTCTATCACTGCAGCTTTCTGGGGCTAAGACACTGCTTCTTCGTATAGGCTAGTTGTTCCTCTTGATACATAGTCTGGCACATCCTTGCAGGATCTCTCTCTTTTTCCATGAACCAGAACGTTGAGGTGGAATGGGTGATTGAGGGCAATGCTGCACACCACAAGACAGCTCCATTTATTGGAAGAACACACTACGGTGCACAACAAGTGGGGTCATTGTAAATCGGCTACCACGAACAGTCAGATCACCGTCAAAGGTTAACATCTGCATTAAGTGGAAGAAGACAATGGTGTCTAGTGTTGCCGCAAACACTGACATAGTTATAGGTAAAACAGCAGCCTTCTGTGCACTACACAGATGATCCAGGCCTCTTTCCTGCTTTCACTATGACATCTGCAGTAACATGTGCCGCGCCGCAAAGGATCGCACATCCTTAGTGTGTGGGCATCCTCACACCAATTTTCATGTTCACTTCAATCAATAATATAGTGTATCAGTTCAGATAAAAGCGCTCTAAAAATTAAAAATAAATGTTTGCTTCACTCTCATTTACTATTTTAACAGGCTAAGAGAAACATGTCTACAATTTTCAGACGGGCTTGCATTTATATTGCGCAGCCAGAGTGTGAGAGCCTATGGTGCCTTTTTTTGTCTTTGTTTTAGACTTGTCCCAGTCTTTATCAATTGAGGAATAGGCTGACACAGTGTTGCAGCTTGACATTGCACAGCACTATGCAAGGTGTGAGCTGAAATCCCTGTAGTTTAATCAAATTCCAGGGAAATTACTTTCATGTCCTCCTCTAGGTCACTGCAGACAAGGATGGAGGAACCAGCCTCGGAAACACAAAGACCTTGATTAAGAATGCCCTGGCATTGGGGCTTTATTTATCACACCCAATACATAATTATTCTATCGGCAATAGTCATTTATAGGATGTGAAAAATAATGGCAATTAGGAGTTTTCTTGTGATAATGTGTAATAATATGCAGAATGTGGTTCTTGCTGCAGTAAAATCGACGCGTTCACTATTTTCGTGGTGCGGTTTCTGGTGCTTGCAGTAACAAAACCAGCATGTCCTAGTTTCATCTGCTGATTGTTACCAGCGGAAAACTCCGAGGGGATGGAAAACTCTGACCCACTCAAAACTGAGATACCAGTGAAAACCAGAGCTAGTACTGTTGATGGAATTTAACACAGCACTGGTACTCAAGGCCAAGGAAGAACCACCCATCAACCCTCAGCCCACAGTGAACTGATACTGGTACGTGTAAACACCAGGTGAAAACACTTTCTAAATGGAATCAAGAGCTGGTTTGTGCCTTCTGTCCTTTAATAGCGATCTTGTCTCATGACTGCAGGCACCAAGCCAAGCACAACTTTTTGGAATCCACAAAACCCAAATAAGAAATGGAAGATGACATTGTCTTAGCGCAATATAGCAGAAGACCGCAGACACCTTTGTGGCAACAGGATGTCCAAAGGCGTTTGTAAGGAAACCAAGTGCAGAAACATAGCAAACTTAGGAGGAGAAAGGGTCTATCTAAGACAGTAGGTTATTTTTTGGGTCAGGCAACCACAAAGGAAATTCCACAGGCAATGGTAGTTCACCTGATAAGGTGCCTGATTAGACGTCAAACGAAAATTTCTGTCCTTTGGAAAGGTAATGACTAGGCAGTGAATTACTCAGACAAGAAGATGGAAGAGGTCAGTCAAATGGTAATCCATGCCTTTGTGAATTAAAGCTTCCAGGAAGTTGTCTTGGCATGTCCAAGCAATGCTTGCCTCTGGTGCTTCCTCTTTGCAATTATTGGCACTAGCACTTTTGTAGTGTACATTGGTGCCCAAGTATACGCAGCCAATCAATCATTTCTAATGAGGTCACATTGTTCTGTTTGTCATGTGCAAACATGCAGGATCTTATGTGGTGCAGAAGCCAAAATGATTCTTGCATCAAACAAAAGGCCTACATTACTCCTCTATTACTTGGACACAACAGGGAGGAGCTTAACCATGCTTGCTTGTGAATTGCATGAGTTATAAAAACTTTTTTTGCGGCCATACATACGTGGCAGAAGGAGCTGCTGCTGAGGAATGCCACAGTGGTCCCACCTCAGCCATAGCCTCAGTGTGGTGCTTGTAGATATCGTTATAACACCCCAATGATTGTAACATTTAGAAGGACGTTTTTAGTTCAACTCAGTTTCCCACATTTAGGGCCATATGTATGAACACATTTTCCCATAGACACAGAATGGGTAAAACCCTTTGGTACATCTAGCCCTTAGACATTCTAGTGTGAAAGAAAAAGACTGGCATTACCATACCTATCTGATAATGGTGATCTCTGCTTTCTTATATACTGATATCACGAGCGCCATGCATCAGGAGCCAGGTCACAGAACTTACTTTTACAGTTCCTTGCCACATGCTAACATGGACCCCTTGTCAACAACGTGGTCACCACGAGTCGTTTTTTAAAAACAAGTTTTCCTTTTGTGTGCACCCTCTCCTTGCCCTAGGACTTTAGGACTGTGTTGCCTTGCATTGGTCAACCTATGCTCACCACGCCTCTGGATCTTTGACTATCATGCCACTGTTCATTAAGGGGGGGTGTTTTACATACCTGATCAAACCATTCTCGAAGTGGGGCACAAGGATTCACCCAAGATGAAAAGCAACCTTTCACCTCCGAAAATTTCAAGAGCTGGGGATTCCATAGTCAAAGGACCATTTGACCTTAGACTGTGGCCAAAGTGGCATTTCACTAAAAGCTGAAGCCTTAGAAAATAGGGCATGCAGTGGTAAAATGAACAATCATTGCAAAGCCAAAAGATCTCCCCTATACAACAGCTATGGCAATGTGTTTTTCTCTATGTTGTACAGCAGTGTCGCCGCAGATCAGCATGCCCAAACGTTTTTGACATGGAGTGTCCTGCAGTGGAGTAGGCTGGATTTGTTGGAGTAGAGTGTCGTAGAGTGGAGAATGGAGAGTAGAGTGTCATAGAGTTGAGTAGAGGGGAGTATAATTGAGTGGTTTGGTGTCAGAAAGTGTCATAGAGTGCAGTGTTGTAGAGTGGAATTGAGTGGATTGGACTAGTGGAGTGGATTGAGGTAGTGGGATGGATTGATTGGGGTGGATTGGGATAGAGTGGGGTGGATTGAAGTGGTATGAGGTGGATTGAATTGGGGTGGACTGGAGAGGGGTGGATTAGATTGGTTGGCGGTGGATGGATTGGGGTGGGGTGAACTGGATTGGGTGGGGTCAATTTACTGAGGTGGATTGGATTAGGGTGAGGTTGACTGGTGTGGGATAGGGTGGATTGAGTGGAGTAGATTTCATTTGGCTGGACTGGGGTGGATTGGATTGAAGTGGGGTGGGTCAGGGTGGAGTGGGGTAGATTGACTTGGGGCAGACTATTTTGGATTGGAGTGGGGCAGATTAGAGTGGGCCTGATTGTTCTGCAGAGTGGGGCAGATTGTTTTGGATTAGAGTGGGGAAAATTGGAGGTGTTCAGATTAGAGTGGGCAGATTGTTTAGGATTGGAATGGGACAGATTGGAGTGGGGTGGATTAGAGTGGGGCAAATTGGGTGGGGCAGAATATTTTGGATTGAAGTGGGGCAGATTGAAGTGTGGCAGATTGGTGGGGGAAGATTGTTTTGCATGGAAGGGGCAGATTGTTTTGGACTGGAGTAGGGCAGATTGTTTTAGATGAGAGTGGGCAGATAGGAGTGGAGCAGATTCTTTTTAATCGGAGTGGGGTATACTGGAGTGGAGCAGACTATTTTAGATTGGACTGGGGGCAGATTAGAGTGTGCCAGGTTGTTTTAGATTGCAGTGGGGCAGATTGAAGTGTGGCAGATTGTTTTGGATTGGAGGGGAGGCAGATTGTTTTAGATTGGAGTTGGCAGACTGTTTTGGTTTGGAATGGGTCACACTGTTTTAGATTGGAGTGGGGCAGATTGTTTTGGATACCTGGTGCACCAGAAATCAGGCAGGTTTTGTATGGAACACACTTCCACACATATGCACACAGCATGTTAATGTGGTGCAACTAATATCCAGCAGGTCAATTAAGAGCACAATGTAGAGCCCAGGGGCCCAAGCCCTCCTACACCTCCAGCTCACCCCATCTACCTTACACCCACGCCTCAGAGAGAAATTACCCTTCCCCCTTACACTAGGCCCATCGTAGACAGAGCCACACTTAGGCCCTCATTACAACATTGGCGGTAAATGCCACTTACCGGGGTGCAGAAGACCGCCAACACACCGCTGCAGCCGCGGAATTCGGCTGCAGCTATTACGACACCGTCACGCCAACAGGGATACGCCCACACTATCACGACACACAAATCCACGGGGCGGTCTTTCAACCACGGTATTCCATTGGCGGTACACACCGCCGCGCTCAAAATACACACACACTTACAAAACACAACCACATTTGACAAATCGAAATACACACACCTGATACACATACACACACCACTCCCACACACCCAATACAATATAAAACACACACCCACATCACCCACAAACCCTTACGACCAGAATTGCGACAGAAGGCCAGAGAGAGACACCACCATCAACAAACTAGCATCCACAGGCACTCAACACCATCACTCACACAACATCCACGCACCTCACACAACACACACAAACACATCTCCTCACACATCATAACACACACCACCTCACACATCACCCAAACCACCCCACGGCACCGCAAAGACACCCCAGGTTTTCTGAGGAGGAGCTCAGGGTCATGGTGGAGGAAATCATGCGGGTAGAGCCACAGCTATTCGTATCACAGGTCCAGCACACCTCCATAGCTAGGAAGATGGAGCTATGGCGCACAATTGTGGACAGGGTCAACGCAGTGGGACAGCATCTAAGAACACGGGATGACATCAGGAGGAGGTGGAACAACCTACGGGGGAAGGTGCGTTCCCTGGTCTCAAGACACCAGATTGCAGTTCAGAGGACTGGGGGCAGACCTCCACCTCCTCCCCCACAACTAACAACATGGGAGGAGCAGGTCTTGGCTATACTGCATCCTGAGGGCCTCTCTGGAGTAGCTGGAGGAATGGACTCTGGTAAGTCAAATCTTAACTACCATATCCCCCACCCCACCTTCACCCTCACCCCATCACTCCAACACCTCACATATATCCCACTATCACAAACCACCCATCCCAACACCAAGCCCTGCATGCAACAACAAAGCATGGACACCCATCACCAAAGCATGTCCACTACAGATACCCACACAGACCCCAAAACAATTATCACACAAGGGCCTACACAAGAATGTAAGACTGGGGTACAGGGTCACCCACCCATTGCACACCATGGCATACACAGATGCAATAATCATACCTTTACACCCCTGCAGGACCCCTACCCAAAATCACTGGACAGGACGTTCCAGACATGTCCACCCCCCCACAGAAGAGGCCCACAGTGATGACAGCAGCTCTGTCCAACTGCATCTAGATGACCAGCCCGGACCATCTGGGACCTCGGGACAGTCGGTTCCCCTGGCACAGTCACAAGCCACCACAGAGCCTCCCCCCTCAGGAAACACCAGCACAACACCCACCCAGCGGGCCCTTACCTCTGTCCCCAGGACACGCCAAGCAGCAGTGTGTCCACCACTACAGGGAACCCAGGCAAACCCACCAACCCAAGAACAGCAGGGACCTGGGGGCAGTGGCAGTGGGCACACGGTTCAGGGGACAGAGACACAGGAAAACCGGGGAACTGGGAGGTATGCTATGTGACAGAGGGAGGACAGGCCCAGGGAACCCACTCTCCATGAGGCCCTCTCCAACATCATGGGAGCGTACCATCATTCCCAGGAGATGATGGCAATGGCACTGGCCAAGTTTCAGGAGACCTAGAGGCTGCAGGAGGAACAGTATGTGGGGATCAGGGAAGAACTCAAGTCCATCAACACCACCCTTGTCACCATTGTAGGGGTGCTGAAGGACCTTGTAAACACCAGGAGGGTCACTATGGCACAACAAGGGGTCCCTGACACTAGCCTGGATGATGAACTGCCCACCACCTCCGCCAGCGCTAGTGGACAGGAGGCACCGCCACAGTACCACAACACCAGCACCCCACCCCCTGCAGATGGAGAACCACCCCGCAAACGGTCCCTGAGATCCAGGAAAAAGACAGAGAACAATGCCAAGACCCCCGCCAAGAAATGAGACCACCCTGAATGTCAGCCTTCTGTCCCACTTTGTCACCCTGTCCATCCTTAAACTGCCCTAGCTCCACTTCCTATGCCCCTTTGGACCATGCACCTGTGAGACAAATAACTGGACTCTGCCATAGACATTCCTCCATCATCACCCCTGACCATTTTACAACCCCCTCCACTATTTTGCACTTAAATAAACACCCTTGAATCACAAAACAATCTGGAGCCAGTCTGTGCTTTCACGAATGTGTATTTGCAATAACTGAGGACAATAGCAATGTCCATTGTATTGTCAACATACCTATGTCACACAGCTCTAGTCCATGTGGTAACATAGCAGAGGTCACACAGTGGGACCCACATCTGTGAAATGGAAAGGCAAAGTGACAAGTCAGGGTCCATACACTGGGTGAAAGTGACAAACATATGATAGGTCTAACAATTTTATCAGATGTAGGAGGCAGTGATGTCTTCTTACCTGTGTCTCACTGGAAGTATTGCTGGATCACCCTTTTTCTGTTGTCGATATCCTCTTCTTCTGCCTCCTCTTCCTCACTGTCCACAGGCTCCACAGCTGCCACAAGACCTCTGTCTGGACCATCCTCCTGCAGAAAAGGCACCTGTCCTCGCGAAGCCAAGTTGTGCAGCATACAGCAGGCCACGATGATCTGGCACACCTTCTTTGGTGAGTAGTACAGAGAACCTGGCCTTCAGGAGGACGAAGGTCCTTTTTATCACTCTCCTAGTTTGCCCATGTGCCTCGTAGCGTTCCTCTGCCCTTGTCCTGGGATTTCTCACTGGGGTCAGTAGCCATGACAGGTTTGGGTAACCAGAGTCGCCTGCAAATGTCGAGGGACAACTGTTAGACACACACCAACCCTTAGGGACAACCCCAGACCCAGACAACTATTCACAGGGTATAGGGTCCTTGTCCTCACCTATTAGATACATACGGTGCCTCTGGACATGCCCCATCACATAAGGGATGCTGCTATTCCTCAGAATGTAAGCGTCATGCACTGAGCCAGGAAACTTGGCGTTCGCATGGGAAATGTACTGGTCAGCCAAACACACCATCTGCACATTCATTGAATGGTAGCTCTTCCGGTTTCTGTACACCTGTTCACTCCTGCGGGGGGGACAAGACCACATGTGTCCCATCAATGGCACCTATGATGTTGGGGATATGTCCCAGGGCATAGAAGTCACCTTTCACTGTAGGCAAATCCTCCACTGGAGGGAACACGATGTAGCTGCGCATGTGTTTCAGCAGGGCAGACAACGCTCTGGCCAACACGTTTGAGAACATAGGCTGGGACATCCCTGATTCTATGGCCACTGTTGTTTGAAAAGACCCACTTGCCAGGAAATGGAGTACTGACAGGACCTGCACTAGAGGGGGGATTCCTGTGGGATGGGGGATAGCTGACATCAGGTCTGGCTCCAACTGGGCACACAGTTCCTGGATTGTGGCACGATCAAGTCTGTACACTGGAGGATGCCACCATCTCCTCACCTGCCCCAGCGGACATGCCCTATGGATGACAACAGCGAGCACAGAGTCAGACAACACTGAGGTAGTAAAAAATAAATTTTATTGCACACATTTGTCAATCCGCTATGTGCCTGTCTTTGTGTGTATGCAAGGCCTAGATATGTGTGCCGCATTTAAAAGTAATGCCATGTGGCCCCCTGAAATGGCGGCTGCCTGACCTGTAATGTGGGACAAGGGGATATGAGGGAACTGCTCTGGCGTTGTACACCGTCGCGGTAGGTGGTCGAAGACTGCGGCGCAATCCTGCATTGGTTAATATTGGGCCCTATGGGTCCCAGGAGCCAATGACGATGTACAGCGGCGGTGACGGTACACACCGCCGTGGACGTGACTGACATTTTCACTCACTTGATACCTGATCTTCGACAGGAGAGGACCTACACTGCAAGTGCTGCTGTGACTTCAGTCTGGAAGCTACGATGGCTCATGTGTCTGGGGAAAGGGCCCCTGCCTTCACATCGGAGGAGTTGGATAAAATAGTGGATGGGGTCCTCCCCCAGTACACGCTACTCTACGGTCCTCCAGACAAACAGATGAGTACACTGTGAGCATGCTGTATGGGCAATGCCTGTTTGGAGTGGAGTGGATGGAAGATACGGGGGGTGATGAGGCCTGCATGATCGGACGGTGAGTGTATGTGCGTCAGGGCAAGGGTGGGAGCGTGGGACAATGACTGTGATGGTCCGAACGGTTAAATTTTTTCCTTTTCCCCTGTACTATTCCTGTAGGTCAGCACCCACCAGAAGAAGGATATTTGGCGTGCCATCGCCAAGGACGGCCGGACCCTGGGGGTCCACCACAGACGGAGCACCCACTGCCGTAAAAGATGGGAGGACATTCGCCGCTGGAGCAAGAAGACGGCGGAAGCCCAGCTGGGGATGGCCTCCCAACGTGGGAAGGGTGCTTGTCGCACCATGACCCCCTGATGTTCCGGATCCTGGTGGTGGCGTATCTGGACTTAGATGGGCGCTTGAGGGCATCACAGCAGCCACAAGGGGGTGAGTACCGTCACATCCATCTGACTCTGCGCGCATTGGAGGTGTCTGTGTGGGGGAGGTGGGCAGTGGGTTCCCCTAGGCTAGGGCGAGCTCTGTAGGCAAGGACCCTTTGAGAGGTAGGCTAAGTGGCACCCCAACCCCACCAGTGGTAAGAGCCATCTACACCTAGTCAGGCTCCTGTGACTTCCATGTGTGCAGCAATCGGGAATAGGTCATGTACCCCATGTCCCTGTGATTAATTAGGGAACTCTAAGTGCATGGCGTAGTGTAGAGGGCTGCTGTGTCTGTAGTGTCCGCCAACAGTAGCGGTATTGGATGCACTGAACATGTCTTTCTTCTTTCTCCCCCCCCCCTTTTAGTGGTCTCCCTGTTCATGTGTGCATTAGCATCATCAGGCGGAGGAGCTGTGCCACCGGAGCAGGAGGGAGCTGCATCCCACATGGCTCTGGAGGGTGAGACAACGGAGTCTGAAGTCACCAGTGGGACGGAGGGCGAGGGGAGCTCCACAGCGGGGACAGGAGCAGAGACCAGCAACACTGACTCCTCCTCTGATGGGAGCTCCCTTGCGGTGGCAGGCCCCTCTGTGCCCACCACATCTACAGGTACAGCTGCCACCCCCCTACCAGCACCGCCCTCCCAGCAGCCCCTCAGCATGTGTCCCGTGGCAGCTCACCCAGGAGGGTGGGCATCTCCTTCGCCCCAGGCACCTCAGGCCCTGCCCCAGTCAGCCCTGCTGCCCTCAGTGAGGAGGCCATTGACCTCCTGAGATCCCTCACTGTTGGGTTGTCTACCATTCTGAATGCCATCCAGGGTGTAGAGAGGCAGTTGCAACAGACAAATGCATACCTGGAGGGCATTCATTCTGGCCAGGCAGCCCAACAGAGAGCATTTCAGGCTCTGGCCTCTGCACTGATGGCAGCCATTGTCTCTGTGTCCAGCCTTCCCCCTCCAACTTCCTCCACCCAGACCCAATCCCCAGTACCTCAGCCTATCTCAAGCACACCATCAGACCAGCATGCACACACCTCAAAACACAAGGGTGGCTCTGGCAAACATAAGCACCACACATCCTACAGGCACTCACACAAGCATTATACCCATGCACACATGCCAACATCCACTGCCTCCACTGTGTCGCCCTCCTCCACGTCTTCCTCCTCCCTCCCTGTCACATCTCCACTCACACCTGCATGCACTACATCTTCAGCCACTACCTTCATCACCAGCACGCCCATCACCACAAACCGCTCATGTGCACTCACCACCCCCACTACCATTCACACATCCCCTGTGTCCTCTCCCATTGTGTCTGTGAGCCCTCCTCCCAGAGTACACAAACGCAGTCACACACCCACCCAACAGCCATCCACCTCACAACAGCCTCCATCCCATGCACCTTCACCCAAAGTCAGCAAACGAACATCTCCTACAATCACTATCTCTTCCTCCACTCCCAAACCCCCTCCATCTACCCGTCCCAGTGTGTCTAAAAAGCTTTTCCTATCAAATGTTGACCTCTTCCCTACACATCCACCACCCCGTCCGTACCCTAGGGCCCGCCTTTCCAGGTCCCAAACCAGCACCTCAGCCACCACATCACTGGGCACAGTGGTGCCAGCAATAGCCGGATTTTGGAGTGCGCAAAGCAACAGGGCTGCCAGTGTCCCAAGGAGTGAGGCCAAGGACATTTCCCCACCTCCAAAACAGAAAAAGTTGCCCACATCCCAGAGGGAGAAGGCCAAAACATCTGCTACCAAGGGCTCAGGCAAGACAATTGTTGGAAGTGGCAAGACAGCTGCGCCACCATCCAAGGTGGGGAAGGGCCTGAAAATGAAAGGCAAGTCAATGTCGCCGCCAACCTGCACAGCGGACAAGACCACCACCGGCACCGCCACATGCACCGCCGCCATGGACACCGCCGCCAGCACCCCAGATACTGAGCCCTTCACCAGCACCGCAGAACCTGTGCCCTTCAGCAGCACCGCAGTCAGTGAGCCGGCCACCAGCACCGCCGCTACTGACACCGCCGCCAGCACTGCAGTCAGTGAGCCGGCCACCAGCACCGCCGCTACTGACACCGCCGCCAGCACTGCAGTCAGTGAGCCCGCCACCAGCACCGCCTCTACTGACACTGCCGTCAGCACAGCAGTCAGTGAGCCAGCCACCAGCACGGCAGTCAGTGAGCCAGCCAACTGCACCACAGTCAGTGAGGCCGCCACCAGCACCGCCACCACAATGACTGCCGCAAGCACCGCCGCTACTGACCCCACCGCCAGCAACGCCAGCGGCCCGCAACATCCTGAGCCAGTGGCACCACCGCAGACATGGCTGCCATCCCCAGTGTCCATTCTTACGTGTTCAGTTCCAGGGGCCTGGGCAGCTTGCATGTTGAACCACCTTCAGTGGAGTGTCAAATCCACTACCTCAGTCCTTGGCAGGATGAAGCACTCTGGGCACAAAGCCCCCTCCAGAACCAGTGGAGAATCACTACCTCTGTCCTTGGCAGGATGAAGCACTCTGGGCACAAAGCCCCCTCCAGAACCAGTGGAGACTGTTATCCACTTGAGAGACTGTGGCTTTGCACTCCCCAGGTTAAAGCAGTGGGCAACCCACCCACTGGAGAGACTTGAGAGACTGTGGCTTTGCACTCCCCAGGATAAAGCAGTGGGCAACCCATCCACTGGAGAGACTTGAGAGACTGCGGCTTTGCACTCCCCAGGATACATCAATTGGCTTGGAGCCTCCTTGTGGAGCTGGCGTTGTGCACTAATCCGGCTGAGGTACCCCCCTTCCCTTCCCCCTGAGGTGCCTGTTTTATTTCGATCTGATGCCCCTGCAGTGTTCTCTCCGGTTCGATCGGATATCGAGTGTGGGCCTCGCCCATGCATTTCGGGCCCAGTGGTCCACAGACTATATAGGTGCAGTACCTGGACTTGAATTCTTGGTGTAAATAATTGTTTATAGTGTATATACATTTTTGACTAATGGATTTTTATTGATTACAATGGTTACAATCATTTCCTTTTGTCATTGCGTTCTTCCAGGAGGGGTTGGGGGGTGTAAATATAATGTTGCAGCATGTATTTGTGTGTATGTTGTTGTGGGTGGGGGTGGGTGTTGGGTGTTGCGTGTGTATGTCACTCTCTTTTCCCTCCCCCCTCCCCTGCGTTGTAGGTGCAGTACTCACCGTGGTCATCTCCGCCGTCGTTTGTGCTCCTGGTAGAGGAGCAGGAAGACTATCGCAGGGAGGATTTGGAGTTCAGGCTCCATGGCGTCCTAGTTCCTCGTGGGGTATGCAGAGGTGAGTGTTTTCCCTTCCGTCTGTTTCCGCGTTTTTTTTGTTCGTGTTGAGTCCGCCCCAGAAAAGGTGGCGGATTGGCCTGTCATAATAGTGTGGGCGGTACACTGTCGTCCGCCTGTCTGTTGGCGGTGACCGCCATGCTGCTTGTTTGTACCGCTGTGGCGGTCGGAGTGTTAAAGTGGCTGTCTATGTTGGCGGTTTCCGCCATGGTCATAATTCCATTTTTTTACCTCTGGCCTGTTGGTGGCTTTACCGCCGCTTTACCACTGACCGCCAGGGTTGTAATGAGGGCCTTAGTCTGGATCCCTGGGGAGAAGGTGGGGAGTAGGTAGCAGAACTAATCAGGAGGCAGTTGGCAAATGGGGGGATTGCTCACCACTCGGGAAGTTCACCCCTAGTATGCGAAGCAGAAGTGGCTTAGGGAAAAATTTTGTTCAACCCAAGGATTCCGTAATGTGCCTTCTGGCACCAGCCTAGTTCTGCGAAGCACCGGGAGAGGAGGTTGTGCAGACTCTTGACATGCTTCTGTTATTACTCAGAAGTGTTCCTTCAGCCCAGTCAATTACTCTCACTACCCAGGCCGGGTCCAGGCAATACTACCAGGCAGCACAGTGTGGTTGGGGGCCGGGTGAGAAGAGGGCACGTAGATTGCCCAAAGCAACAAATAATGAAGAGCAATGTAGCAGGTGAGTCTCTTGGAAGAGAGAGGCACCCCGCCAGTTACACATCAAGCCAAGTAGTACTTGGTCAATCTGGGCACAACACCTGTTGCACATTGAACCAGGCTGCACCAGACAGTTCCCGTTACACACAACAAAGAGTTATAAATTATGTGCCTCCCCGGAAATGAGTCAAAACTACTGCTTCTTCATTGATACAGGTCACACCAGACAGTTCTGATCACACACAACAAAGAGTTATAAATTCTCTGCCTACCAGTAAATGAGGCACAATGCCTGGTCTGTGTTGAAATGGGTCACACCAGACAGTTCTGATAACACACAATGAAGAGATGAAAATTCCTTGCCTTCCTTTAAATGAGGCACAAAGCTGGGTGCTGGTTGCTATGGGTCATATGAAAAATTTTCAGCCACATTCACAGGTGTAAGGTCAGCAGTGCCTCATGAGGTAGAATGAGACACTACTACCTCCGAGGGTCACTCACTGTGAATCGGACACAGCACATAATGAGTGTGCAGTTGGCATGTTGCAGAAGAGAGATGTAGCACGATCGATGAAGCAGGCCACGCGGGGGTCCCCCAACTTGTGAATCCGCTCACCACCAATAAGAAGCTTATGCATTCTGAGGCTCCCCAGTGCGTGGGCCATACTCCTTAGACGTGGGTAATGCTCTTGGGGATCCGCTCCAGGCAATCCGGTCTCCAGCCACAATTCATAGTGCTGCGCTACCAGTTGGGATTCAGCAGATGACGTGGGCACTTATGAAGGCCCTGGCCCAGGTCCAGGTGTCACAAGTAGTTGGTGAGAGTCCCTGGTGGGAGGGCTTTGATGTCCCTGAGTCCTCCACAAGAGAACAGGAGGCAAGCCAACGAGCCCTTGAAGAGCACATTTCAGGGTGCCCAGCAGGAGGTAGTCAGCCCAGGCCAGTCACTTTTCAGGAAGAGTGCACCGTCCCTTCCAATAGCAGTAATCCTCTTTGTGAACAACAGATTCTTCTGCCAGTGTACACCACGTGGACCAGGTTCTCCGGTCCCACATCCCCACAAATTTATCTCTGCCCTGCTGAAGTATGGTAGCAGTAGTTATACTGTAGCGTGCCTTTGAAGTTTCGGGTGATTCAGGTATTTTCCATTTGAACCATAGATGTCTCCTCTAAATTTCAGTCTTGTCTGCCATTTGGCCAATGAATGTAGATCTTAATCTTTAGTGGGGCCATGATCTGGCTCCCAGAGGTCAAGTGTCAAAACCTCTCCATCTAATGTATCCAGCCAAGATATAAATGGCAGAGGTCTGTCGTTCCAGTTGCATGCCCATTATTTAGAGCTATTGTTGAGGAATGCACAGATGTGCTCCCCCAGCGTCAAGTGTGGATTAGAGACAAGTACAAAGGCACACATCAAATTTTAGAGCAGAGAAATACCCACTTTCTAGAAGTAGTATTTCTAAGCTAGTAATGAGAAAACCACATTTATGATAGTAAGGGGGTTGTCATTGTGAATCCAGTGATATCAAACATCATGAGGCTGCTCCACTGCAATTCACTGTTGCAGTTTGGATTGAGTTCAATCAGTTCCCCAATGTTAGTCTTATAGGAAGAGCAAACGTCAGAGTAGGGAAAACACAGATGGGTATTCTTCACTACCTGGGCAGAGAACACCTCTGTATACCTGCCCTGCCTTTCACCTACCATTTGCTTCACCCCTTCAGGACTTACCTTAGGGGTGCCCTATTCGTAGTGGAAGGTCTTATCAGGGTTGGCTGCAGATTTCGAAAGGCCAACTCAGGCATATGTGCAATGTCGCTCACAAAGGTCGGTAATGGCAGGCTGGACACATGTTTAAAACCACCTTGATGCAAGTGCACACACACTGGCCTGCAAAGGCAAGCAGGACACATCTTTACAACAACATGGTGTAAGTGTACACACTCAGGCCTGCAATGGCAGGCTTAGCACACATTTGAAAACACTGTTGGTGCAAATGTGAACACACTGGTAAGCGCCACATTCTACCATGTATCGGAAGGGTGCACGCACTTTCACACTGTACTTACAGAGGGAAACTGCCCAGAGCCATATGGCCATTCAAAGAGAATCAACTAAACCTAGGAGAAGAGCCGATCCCCTAGGTAGAGAAAACCCATGTGAGGGTTCTTCACTACCGGGGTAAGGAACACCCATGTGTACCTGCCCAACCTTTCATCTACCACCTGCTATGCCCTTCAGTGGGTGCCCTAGGGGTAATGGAAGGCCCACCAAGGTTGGCTAAGGAGTGAGCCATGCCAACCTAAGTGCAAGTGTAACTGCACCTCCAAAGGGCTGCAATGGCCAGCTTGATACATGTTTGACAGGCTATTCTGGTAGTGGGCACACTCAGAACCGCGTCCCACCACTAGCCAGGGCCGTAGCCACCCCGGGTATGTGGATACTTTTTCACAGGGCACACCTGGGTACAGCACCTAAACCAATCCTTGGTTAAATGCCCCTTCTTGGCATGCGCAGGAAGGGTGCATGCACTTTCCCACTGCAGTACAGAGTGAAAGATCCCAGAGTTCTAAGGCCAGGGAAATAGAGTCAGCAAAAAAAACAGGAGGAAAAAGCAAAACGTTTTAGGAAAATCCCCTAAGAGGGCCAGGTCCAACAACACATAAGAAAGAAACAATGTCGCTTTGCAATATTTAGAACAAGATCATCCTTATCTTTAGAGAACAGCACCCACAAGCAACAACAAAAGAAAACAAGAGTCCAGCATGAGAAAAGAAGGTTAGCAAAATAAAAGAAAGCTAGCTACAGAAAATAAATCTTTGCAATTTTGTGTCATGCGAGGCATATTTTTGCCAGTCACAACCCTTCTGTTTCCATGATACTAAAAGTTAAAAATAGAACCATAATGATGTCGGGAGTAGTGGAGGGGCACTGATTACATTGGATCAATCAGTGCTTGGTCCCTGCTCCACAGAGAGGAATGGAAATGATGCATGACCCTCCAACCTCAACTTGATAGATTCCACAGGGATGTCGCCCATTGGAGGACATTACCTCTTTCTCACATGGGTAGAGCAGCCCTCTGCAAAATTATGACACTGCCCCATCTTCTATATGTCTTTCAGAACACTCTCTATAAGATACCTACAGAGGTGTTCCGGAGTTTGGACCTGGATATCAGCCTACTGTTGTGGGATGGTGGCTGTTCCCGTGTAGCATTGTCAAAACTGAAGCTTGGGGCGTTTGAGGGTGAGGTGGCAATCCTGGATCCCCTTTGCTATTACTGGGTGACTCAATTGGTCAATATTAATGATTGGGCCTTTGCGGACCAGGAGGACCTGGCATTTTGGGTTGACAGACAGATATTGGACAGGGGGAATATGAGCCTGCCCTGTATGCCCGCATGAGTTCGTGATCACTGCCGGTGAACACTGCAACAATGGTGAAGGCTTGGCATGATGCCACCCATTATCTGGGGTGGGGATCAACCTTGACAGCTTGGACTCCACTGTGGAGTAGTGACCTGCTGGGGGACCTAAAGACCTTGGATGGATTCCGCAGGTGGTCTCTTCTGGGGATCGAACACCTGGGGGATGTCTGGAGGGGTCAGGCACTCGTGATGTTCAAAGTCCTACAACAAGAATGTGCTATGGCAGGAACAGAACAGTTGAGGCACCTGCAGCTGCGGCATGCATTGAGTTAGTATGTCCCGGAGCGTGAGCAGTTGCCGGAAGCAGCTCCTCTGGAGGACTGCTTCATGACGGAACCTCTGGAAATGAAGGCCCTATCTCTATTATACAAGAAACTTTTGAATAATTCCCCAGTCCCAATGACAGCCTTACAGGCCAAATGGGAGGCGGATCTGGGTGCATCTGGGTGCATTAAATGATGAGAACTTGGGGGTGGCGAGACAGGCTCCAAGAGTCATGGCGATCAAAGCATGGTTTAGATTGATCCAGCTCCAGATTCTACATAGGGCATACTATTCTGGGGTGGTGCTGCTTAAGGTGGGTAGGGCACAGACCGCTCAGTGCTTGCGACGATGTGGGTCAGAGGGCACCTTCTACCAAATTCTATGGACATGCCCTGCGTTGCAGACCTACTGGCAGGGGGTGACTGGGAAGGCAACCCAGGTGCTTCGAAGGGCAGTCCCGCTGGATCCCAGGCTGCTCCTACTGAATATAGTGGGGGGGGGGACACTGGCCGAGACAGCAGGCAATATGGTTGGACATAGCAATAGTAGCTAAAAGTAATATAGTGCGGTCGTGGGGTACAGTGTCTCTGCCTAGTCTTCAGGGATGGCCGACAGACCTAGACTGGTGTCATAGTGCAGAAAAAGTAATCTATGAGATAGGGGTTGCCCCGGGAAATGGAAGAAAATTTGGGAAGGGTGAGGGCCTTACAGGAGCAGGGAATAATCCTCTGTTAGCAATGCCCTGGTGGGCGGAATGACAATTAGCCGGGTATACCACTGCATGCTGCCTGGGGGATGTTTCCTTGTGATGTTCTATTTCGACACATGATTAGTACTGTACTCCTACTCTGAGTTGTTGATAAATGATGGGTCTTTTATGGTTGTATGATACGTGGTGCAATGTCTGTTTTGTTGTTCAATTAAAAGATTTAAAAAAAAGAAATGATGCATGACCTGCAGTGATGAATTATGAGGCTGTAAAGAAGGCTAGGCCAGGCAATCCAACAAATAGAAAGCAACAGGCAGGCTCCAAGCCCTTACTGTTAACAACTGAGTCTCGCAAGTGAGGCACATGTACTACTGCATGCTCTCGTAGGCTCAACCCTAAAAATGAGTCAGGCGAGTGGGTGGTAGCTTACCATTTTACAGTTACCTCCAAAGTCGAGGGTTGTAGAATGCAACCAAGTCCCCAAAGAAGCTACACAAGGGCAGTGACCCTCACAGACAAGACACAGGTATCAAGTGCATCCCAGAGTCAAGAGATAGGTGGACAGGCCAGGCAGGTAGCATGTGTAACAGCAAACCACATAGTTGAATTTCTTGAGTAATATCTATTACATTTTTGCCGGAGCACTATTGTCCCTGACTGTGTATCTAAAATATTTCCCCTATTTCAGTATTTTTATTGCAGATAATAATGGCTTAAAGCCCTGCTGCCTGCTGCGGAATGAGAGAGTGCAAGGAAAGGCACGCAACCCCTAACAGCAGGATGAGATCCTGAATCAGCTCTCTGTATGTGGGGGCGGTATGCTGGCTGTACTCTGAAACTAAAAAAAGAGAAAGTTACATTTCTACAGCAACTGACACATCACATGGTTTAAGATCTCCTTAGTTCTTATCAGATGCCCTCCCTCTTACTCATCAAAGCGGTCCGGTAAGCTGGAACTCATTCTCCATCAGTCATTTATTTTCTGCTTTGCATCACACATCACGACTGGGGATGAGAGCATGGATGTCAGCTCTTCAGTGTGTCCTCACGCTATCACATTGATGCATGAAGCATGTTCCAGGCTTCTCAACAGTCAGGGCACAGCTGGATGGTGTTTGGGTAGGGAGGGGCAGAATTAACTAATGGGACACATGGACTGGGTGGGCTGGTGGCACAGTCAAACTGAAATATGTTCACCAGAAGGTGGGCTGGTGGCACAGTCAAACCGAAATATGTTCACCAGAAGGTGAATCAATGGGTGGATATACAGGCCTTCTGATGAACATAGGAACTGTACAATTTGATGTCGGCAACAATGTCTTCTCCTGCTCTCTGCAGACCCAAGGATAAGGCTGAAGCACCAGGAAGCTGAGGCCAAAGAATAGTGGTCTTGTAGATAGAGCAGTGGTTGATCTTAGGAAAGTCATTTTACTTTCCTGTGCACCTGCGCTAGTTGGTTGGTGCTATAGTTGGTTGGTTGGTTGTCGGTTTAAAGACCCATACAAAGCATGAACAGACTATGAATCTAAAAACGAGCTAAATAGAGGCAGGTGTGCTCTAGCTATTGCATCTGAGACCATGGTGAGAAGTTGGTAGAAAGACCCAAACAGTGTAACAAACAGATGTGATAATTTAGGCACTCAAGGCACCATTCTTTGTTGTATTTACCTTTTCATTTTAATGAAAGTGCAAACACAATTATTTTAAACAGGCGGAAGGAGTAAATATAGGACAAAGGGCACAGTGCTAAATTAACCCATTGCTGGAATCCTGAAGTTTCCAACTATGACTATTTAGGAAAACAATGTTCTGTTTCCTGCCCATAACTGTCCTCAAACCTCATTTGTGCCCGTACTTCACTATGCCAATGCCTATATTTAGAGTTTTACGCCATGCTCTTAGCGAACTTTTAAGATTCAAGAAGACGATTGTATGTGGAGCTTGCAGCATGATTGTGCTGGATTTTGTTGCCCACTTTTGGCACGTGTGTAATAGTTGTTTGCAGCTTCAAGTGCCTGGAATAATTTGCACTCATTCAACTCCACTTGTTACCAATCCAAAAATGTGGGACCTTCAAAGTCATCTATCATGATAGATCCTTCCTCAAAAAAGAACACCACTCCCTACTAACATTTATGGTCTCTCCACCTGGAAACTCAACATATTGCTATTCCTACATTTATGTGCTTCCACACTGGTGGCCACTATTTTTATGTTCTCACCCCACAAGTGTGGAATTACTGGTGCTTCTGTATCTTCTTGAGGTACAGTCACCTTGCCTTTGTAATTCCTCTGCCAATAAGACCAAGCCTTTCAATAAGGCCTAGATAGTTGCTGCCACCTTTCATCATCACAATGGTAAATGTGCATCTAATAACAATCTTTTCAGTCATTAACTTGTGATCATTTAGACCCCGGCGGTGAGTGGAAATGTGGCAGTAGTACCGCCAACAGGCTGGCGGTGTATACGCCACATTATGAGATTGGAAGGTTGGCTGCAGCATGTTCTATACAAATTTTAATGTATAGGTGAAATGAATTATGCAAATGGAAAAAAAAATGCTTTGCTTTATGTCAGAGGAATGTCTGTACTATCTATTATTCAGGCGCCACCCATCCTTTAGGGTGGAGGGGCTACCCCCCCCCCCACCTTTTGCCCCTCATGAAGAGTGTCTATCAGGCTGAACAAAGGTCAGCCTGACAGACACTCTACATTTTCAGCTCAGACAGCCAGGAGTGAGACATGCGCAACTTGCGCAGACTCCTGGCTGCCTGAGCTGAACTTTGCTGGGCTGAGAAGGTCACAGCTCCTATGGGCCTGACCTCCTCGGCTCAACAAAGGTGCCTCGAGGCCCTCCCCTGGGTGACGAGGAAAGCAACAGCCATTGAATTTGACTTGGGCGCTTCAGGATTAAGCCCTGAAGCGCCCAGGGCGAGTGTCAATCAGTGACACTTCGTCACAGAGTGGGGTGGGGTCAGCAGTCTCACTGACCCCATGCCACTCTGTGACGAGGCTAGGACTGCTGCCTTCCATATGTCAGCTAATGAGGGAAGGCAGCAGTCCCAACCCTCCTGGGACCTCGAGGCTGAAGGTAAGTGTGTGTTTGTGTAATGTTTTAAAATGAATGTTTGGTGCACGCATGCATGTTTGAATGTTATGAGTGTTAATAGATGTGCGTGCGGGCGTGTGTTGAAGAATGAGTGTGTGTGTGATGTTTCAAAATGAATGTTTGGTGCATGCGTGCATGTTTGAATGGTATGAGTGTTAATGGATGTGCGTGCATGCGTGCGTGCATGTATGTGTGAAACAATGAGTGTGTGTGTGTGAGCTTTTAAAATGAATGTTTGGTGCGTGCATGCATGTTTGAATGTTATGAGTGTTGTTAATGGATGTGCGTGCATGTCTGTGTGTGAAAGAATGAGTGTGTGTGTGGTTCCCGCCTGCCCCCCTCATCCTAAAGCTGCCAGCCTCCACTGCTATTATTGAACTTGTAGGGGTACATAGGGATAAGGTCCTTCAAATACTGTACCTCATAGATTAGCCCTACAAAGCAGTCATTGGTTTGGTGAAAACAGCTGATTGGTCTGAACATGTGATATGACCATAGTTAAACATTGTGCGGGACGAGTGTAGTGCAAAGGAGACAGGAAGCATGACTGTTGGGAAAACTGTAATTTTGATCTATTAAGAAGATGGGAGCACTGGCCCCACATGATGTATGGTATGTGAAAATTAGTTGCAGGAAATCAGACGGCATCAACTTAGATGAAGTCCAGAAACGATGCCCACCTTCATAAAGAAAATAAAGAAAAGTTTTAGTGAACCTTTGGGCAAAGAATTAAGCTTTGACCAATCCTACTGTGTTTAGCATGTATGTTGTCTATACTATTTACAGACGATGTAGCCACTGTATTTTAGTGAAGAAGTGTGTGCTATAAATATCGTTGTCACAATAATAAACGTAAAACATATTTACATTTACTAATGTGACAAGAAAATATATAGCACAGTTTCTTCATTAAAATACAGTGGCTACATCATTACCTAAGCTGAAAGGTAAGAAGTGTTTGTGATTTCAAAGTTTTGTGGAACAATATTGTGTTTCTGAAGGCGATAATTTAATGTTTTAACAACAATATCAACATTACTATACAACACACAAATGTATAGAGTGTGCATTTTATATGTTTTGATTGACTTTAGCTAAAGTAGGTAGCATTTTAAAAATGGTTAAAGTCTGGTTGCCATCTTGCTTTCCTGACGTCTTTGTATTTTAGGAGAAGTTGACTTCATGTGTATTATCTCGATGTGCCCTTGGTGGTCTGTTCTCATGTGAAATGTTTTCATTTACGGAATTCTTGTAAAATGTCCTAATGAGCTGATGTGATGCAGAGCTTGGTCCATCTTCGCATCAGAGGTGGTTACTCCATTAAGGCAGAGGAGTGTCCCCGCCCCCCACCAGCAGCAGAAGCTGCAAAACCTTTCACAATCAAAGGATAATAAACTACAATAAATGCAGTTTATTATCCTTTCACTATGAAAGGGGTGGGGCATTGGGGGATGACGTGAATGAGGGGAGTGCACTGTGCACTCCTCTCAGAGCGCATGTGTGTTTGGCCGGCCGGCTGGGGCCAGCCATACAACCATGCGCAGTGTGCTCTCTCCAGCCCAGCACTGTGTTGCCCAGCTGGAGAGAGCAGGCACAGACTTCCAGTCTGCCTGGGAGCACCCTGGCTGGGCACTCCCAGCCAATCCTGATGCTGCTCTGAGCAGCTCAGGATTGGCGCAGGGCAGGCTGGGAATCTGTGCCTGCAGAAACGGGAGAAAAAGGAGTGGCGGGGCAGCAGATTAGGTACGTTTTTCTTTTAATTTTTTAATTTTTTATTAAATGTTACCCCACCCCCATGGGCCCGATCCACCCCGCCTGTTGTGAGCGCAGCGAGCCACGACTGCTTGGCATATCTGTGAGATATTGGAGACTCAGCAGCCCTCTCATCACGTTCTGTGGGGGGGCCTCAAAATTGTGCATTATGCCACTGCCACAAGGAAGGGCTGGAGAATTTCTGTAAGGTGTCCCCCAAAGGAAGGTAAAGAGCATCTGTATACATATATCATTTAGTTATTTGGTAATAATTCATAACACAGAACGAGGTTTTCTAGGTGCTGACCAGAGGATAAAGGGGGAATGAGGACATCTCTTGTACTGTACTATTTACCCTGCTTCTAAAATAGCACAATTGGCAAGAAGCCAACAGGTTGATATTATTCAGATAATAAAACAACTGGTGGCACCAGCACCAAATGTCTGCAGTTGCTATATTATCGACCATATATTGCTCTGGACATACATTGCAACCTTGATACTGCCTCCCAACATATCATAAAGTCAAGTTTATATTTACTATTATCAACTTTACTGTGACGATATTTTGGACACAATATATGAGGACTTGTTATTTTGACCGCAGTAATGTGTTACAATTACATATTTGTTTCCACAAAAAATATTACTGTGTGATATTTTCTAACATCTATTAATGTTAGAAGTAATATTTGCACGGTTTTTAAAAATATTTTCAAGTGTTCTATCCCAGAGGGTCCTCATTTTTCATAGTCTTCTCCTCACCATCATATAATATTTATAACATGAATTGCTAATTTTAAGCATATTGGGACAGTAGCATTGGATATGACTTGATATGATTAAACACGGAATTTAAATGAGCAGGTGGGGGGTGTTCTCCCTTTAGGGATTTCAGTGATATCTAGAGTTACCTTTTCTAACATCATCCTCATTTTACAATATGCCCAATTAACACACCAATGCTAGTTTCCATCATTTTCAGCTATTTGGTTATGGCCTATTTCTATTAAGCAGGGTGAAAACCAGCTTGCCAGTTTCCATTACATCCTGGAAGCACAACTGCCCAGTACATATTTGCAGCTCTCTATTTACCCACAGACATTTGTTTCCTTAAGGTTCATGTTAAATGTCAACTGATATGGGGAGAATGTATGCATTTATTTTGAAAAATAGACCAATATGAATGTACATCTTTTAAAATTTTCTTTGAGAAAGGAGAATTGAAAGAAGAGTTCGGGGATAAATTAGGGGCCTGATTCACAAAGCCAATTTATACTCTTTAGTATTTCTACACTTTATAGTAAGTTCACTCCTTTCATTATTCATAAACCTCCAGTGTAAACTTGCTACAAAAGTGTAGGTTACATGTCTCCACCCCCAGAGTAATGCAACTGGATTACTCTTGTGTGGGTGGGTGAGTCACTCCCTAACCCTCTCCACCCTACCTCAACCCCTCTTAGCCTTTCCCTTTTCATACCCATTCCCTACAGTTACTCCCCACATTTACTATTGAAACGTATATTTTCATGTGCAGAGGCTCAGCAGTCGGGGCAGAGAACTCTGCACACATAAGTATAGGCCAGTGGTTCTCAAAGTACGGCCCGCGGGCCACTGGCACCCCGGCACAACTTCTCTTGCAGCCCATAGCTCTTCCTTCGAGCCCCTGGAAAGCAGAAAGCTGTTCGAGTGCCGTTTTCTTTGTTGCTGGTATGAACCAAGCAACATCATTTTGCAATTCTGGCCTTGTTCCGTTAGTTAGTGAAGCTTCTTTTATGAACAGGGCTGACTTGCTCATACAACAAGCTGAAATGACTGTAGAAACAAAGCCCAGAAACAAAAAATACGATGTTGTAATGGTATGTTTGTGCTATTTTACCAATGGGCTTTGTTTTTATTGCCTGTCTAGTGTGTAGTTTCTGCAAAGTAGTCCTACTTAGGCCTGAAAAGTGCAAAAGAAAGTATTAGATTTTTGATTGTAAGTACGATGGGCCAGGGTCAGTGAGTGAGGGGTGGGAGAGAGTCAGTTAGGTAGTTAAAAAGAACAAAATAATCTGTAGCTAAAATGGGGGTCTTTAACCTACATGTAATGGTGTATAAAATGAATACAGACACCTTACCCGAACAGCCACTGAAAAACCCAATAGGTCTCATTTATGAGACCTATTGGTATTGGCAAAGACTTTTAGCCATGGTGTATATGAAGCATGGCTGAAAATAATGTAAAAAAGGTATCATGACACAGCAGTCTTGCCATTTTTTGGGCACACGCTAAAATGAACGCTTGTACCTACAAAATGAGGTGAACATTTTTTTCTTTAACCCTACCAACCCCAAACCTATTAGTATATAAAAGTTGCATGAAATGCACTTTTTGGTATTGCACTAATGTGCTTTCTTGAAACAGTGTCAATATGGCTTTTAAAAAAAATAAATAAATAAGTAAACGGGGGAATGAGTTGGAGGGTGGGGGTGTCATTTCATAGATGCGGCTGTCAGGCACAACCCAAACTGTACTTCTTGGCCCCTGAGAAAATGTGAGTAAGTACCCATGTTATAGGCAGTGTGGAGTCATAAAACACTGCACACTGTTTGTGAATTGCAATTTGTAGTATGTTTTGCAGTAGTACAAACCGTACTAAAAGTTCAGTTTGTGAATCAGGACCAACATGTTTTGTTACATCCTCATTTAAGAACACCTGAGTGGTTGTCATGTTTTAGTAAGAATAAGTTGTATGGGGGGACTGCGACTGAGGCGCCAATGAGTCACACATTTTTGCTGTTTGCTAGAATGACTCTGTGAAAAGGAAGATAGCTGTTTATTAAGCAAGAGCGCCTCACTAAATGTAACGACCTTCCCTTTTACGGGTTCTGTCAGGGGTGGCTCCTCCATAAGGGCGGAGGAGCATCGCCCCCCCCCAGCAGCAACTGCTGCAAATCCTTTCACAAGGAAGGGATAATAAACTTTCCTTTCTTGTGAAAGGGGCAGGGCATTGGGGGTGACGAGTAGAGGGGAGTGCACTGTGCATTCCCCTCAGAGCGCATGCGTCTTTGGCTGGCCGTCCCGGGCCAGCCAAGCACACATGCACACAGGGCTCTCTGCAGCCCAGCAACGCAGTTGCTGGGCTGGAGAGAGCCTGCACAGACTCCCAGTCTGCCTGGGAGCGCCCTGGCTGGGTGCTCCCAGCCAATCCTGATGCTGCTTTGAGCAGCGTCAGGATTGGCCAGCAAAGCAGGCTGGGAGCCTGTGCCTGCGTGCAGCAGAGGAGCAGCATGGCGCGGGAGCAGAGATAAGTTATTTTATTGTATTTTATGTAATTAATTCCCCCCCACGAGTGCCATCCTGTCACCAGGAATCCCCGCAAGCCACGTTCCGTGGCCATTTCCAACTAGGAGCAAATAGCTTTCCGTCATGTTTTAATTTCAGCGGCAATAGGACAGCTGATGAGTTACAGAGTGATATGTGGTTCAGGATTCCTTGTTGCAGGAACCATGTTAATTCATTTGCAAATTTCTTGTGTGTGAATATAATGACCGCTCTAATTCCAGCCAAGCATGAGACGCAGAAAGGTACATACATGTTAGCAAAATTAATTTTGAAGCATCACCCATGTCATGAAGACTCACAAGGTCATGTCCGGTAAATGTGTGCACACATGGATAAATTGCAGAATTGCCGATCTCAGGTTCCTGATCAAAGCTGTAGGAGTTACCTTTCTTCAAGTAAAATTGTCTCAGATCCCTGTTGGATTCGACTCCCTAGCAGGTAAGGAACACAAGTTCGATGCAGGTCCCGACCCAGGTGAAAACAGACTCGTAAATAAATCATAATCACTGAAATTCCCCTTCATTTCATTTGAGCCTTGATGGAATGTTTGTTTAACATCCTATTTTGTAGATCTAATTTACAAGTGACACATTTGAGACATCGTCCAAAGATCGGTGCCCTCCCAACCGCGCAAGCTTTTCCCACCCCATTTAGTGGCTGAACCCTTGGTATCTGACAGTGGAATCTCATTTGACTCTGTCATCGGAAACACCTTGCCAGTGCCCCTTATGCCAGAGGACCACAGGCTCTACAGCATCAGGAAGACTCTCCTTTTAGAGCACATTTACAACATTGTTTTTCCTGCATGCGATGGATATTAAAGGCATGGAAGGCACAGGGAAGAAAATAACAAAAACTCCCAGTTCATGAAGGTCAACTAGATAAATGACTGATGCAGCATATGTTGGGAGTTGAACAACAACAATCAGTAGATGAATGGGTTGATGCCAGCACAGTAACAGAGCATGTTATTAAAAAATCTAGATAATCTCAGGGGAGAGAAGAATTAGATAATCCGATGGGTGCTTTATTTTCAGTTAATCTAATTGGAAAATAGAACTCGGTGGAGTGGCATGAATAGGATAATTTCTGCTGGTGGCATGAGAAGTACACACGTACTTTTCTAGTTTTCTATACAGTTAGTTATCTTCATGCAATTAACCACCCCCAACTCAAGACACACCACACAACCACCCACTTGGTACATAAAAGTCAGACCTCATCACAATCACCCAACACTATTCACCACATCATACTTCAATGCTACCTTCTGATAGTGGACAGTAGATTACATTAAAAAAAAAACACCAGACAACAACCTTTCCAATTACTCTTGTAGTTCACCTTTGCCCAACAGGACATGGTAAACTGACTCCGGCATGCTCATGTAGACAACAAAATCCATGCAGCTGGCAAGGCTCTGCCAGATCTACAGCACTTCCTTACACCATGCCAACATACATCCTAAAACCACTAAGATAAAAATAGCTTGAAGCATGTCACAGACTCCCTCATACACAAATTTCTATCATAGATAATTAGCAAATTAAGAATGCCGACAAACAAAATTGCATTGGGCAGGCCATTGACTAGCTACTACCCAGGTAAATGAAAAATGGCAAAATCCTTCGACACACCTATCCACACACACACTACACATATCTTCAGCAGGATAAAACTGACTTTATGGGCAGATTATCCAAAACAAACCGTTGTCAAACAAGCATTTTAACAAGCTTCTATTAACCATATACAACAAAACAACCATACAATATCGGTCAAAGGAAGCCCGGGAGCTATATGAAAAGGGAACTGAGATTAAAAAAGCATTGGCAAAGCAATGTGTGTCACCTATGCAAGAGCCATTGACTATGCCAATGTGTTTTAGCAAGGTTTTACACCAGTATGACTGCTGTTCAACATGGCTAAAGGTTTGTAGTGTAGAGGAGAGTTGTGTGGACTGTTGTAGAGTGTCATAGAGTGGCAAAGAGTGTTGTGGACTGAAATGTCGTAGAGTGGAGTGCTGCGGATTAGAGTATGTTAGAGTGGACTAGAGAGGAGTGGAGTGTTGTACTGTAGAGTAGTGTAGAGGGGAGTGATGTAGTGTCATAACGTGGAGTAGAGGTGCATATGGTGTTGTGGCATAGAGTGGAGTAGAGTGTTGTAGAGGGGATTATATTGGAGTAGAACGTCATAGAGTGGAGGGGTGAAGAGTGGTGTAGCATGGAGAGGTAACGAGTGTTGGAGAGTGGAGTAAAGTGTCATAGATGAAGAGTAGAGTGTTGTAGAGCAGTGACGTAGAGTGGAGTGGCGTAAAATGGAGTGGCGTAGAGTGGTGTGGCATACAGTGGAGAGTCGGAGAGAGTAAAGTGTTGTTGAGGGTCACAGAGTGGTATGGCAGGTCGGAGGGTTGAGAGTCATAGAGTGGAGAGTCCTACAGTGTTGTGAAGTGGAGTGCACTAGAATGAAGCAGAGTGGCATAGAGAGGAGTAGAGTGTCACAGAGTGGAGTGGAGTAGAAAGTTGTGTAGTAGAGTAGGGAAGAACGGAGTAGAGCGGAGTACATTAGAGAGGCATAGAGTGGAGGGGCATAGAGCAGAGTGATGTGGAGTTAAGTGTCAGAGTCTTTTAGTGTGGAGTGGTGTGACACAGAGTGGCACGGAATGGAGTGATGTAGAGCAGAGGGGCTTAGAGTGGTGTAGCATAGAGTGTAGTAAAGTCTCGTAAAATACAGTGGAGTGCCATAGAGTGGAGTAGAATGCAGCAGAGTAGAGTGTAGTGGTGTAGCGTAGAGTGGAGTTAGGTATCATAGAGTGGAGTGCTGTAGCGTGGAGTGGCTTAGTGTGGAGTAAAGTGGCATAGAGTGTCGTAGACTGGAGTGAAATAGAGTGGCATAGATTGTCATAGAGTAGGCTGTCGTAGACTGGTGTAAAGTGTTGTAGAGTCACATGGAGGGTCACTGAGTGTCATAGATCGGAGTGGCATAGAGTAGAGTAGAGTGACCTAGAGTGAAGTGACTTACAGTATTGTAGACTGGAGTGCCGTTTAGTGGCATAAAGTGGAATGTCATAGAGTGGAGTAGAGTGGCTTAGAGTGAAGTGGCATAGAGAGGCATAAACTTTCATAGAGTAGTGTAGAGTGGAGTGGCATAGATTGGAGTGGAGTAGAATGTTGTAGAGCGGAGTGCAGTAGAGTGTAGAATCTTAGAGTGGAGTGGCAAAGAGTGGAGTAGTGTAGAGTGGACTGACATATAGTATTGTAGAGTGTTGTGTCATAGACTTGGGGGGAATAGAGTGTAGGGGCATTTATGTGTAGAGTGGATAAGAGTGGAGTAGTGTGTCATTGAATGGAGTACCATATAATAGAGTGGCACAGAGTGGAGTGGTGTAGAGTGGAATAGCAGAGAGTGGACTGGAGTAGAGCATCATAGAGTGTTGTGTCATAGATATGGGGTCATAGGGTGGAGAGGTATTGAGTGCCATGGTGTGCAGTGAAGTAGAGACGTGAAGAGTGGAGAGGTGTAGAGTAGCATAGAGTGCCATGGAGTGAAGTGATGTACAGTGGAGGGGAACAGAATGGCATAGCATAGAGTGGAATAAACTATTGTATAGTGGAGTGCTGTAGAGTGAAGTGGCATAGCATAGTATGAATTAAAGTGTCATAGAGTTGAGTGATGTAGCTTGGAGTGGCATAGAGTGAAGTAAAGTGACATAAAGTGGAATTTCATAGAGTGTAATGTCATCGATTTGAGAGGCATGGAGTGGCATTGAGTGTCATGTAGTGTCACAGAGTGGAGAGTAGGAGAGTGGAGTGGCTTAAGAGTGAAGTTGCATTGAGTGTTGTTGACTGTTGTGCAGTGGACTGGCATAGAGTGGAGTAGAGTGTCACAGAGTAGAGTGGAGTAGAAAGGAATGGAGTACAGGGCCACAGAGTGGAGTAGCATGAGTGGTCATAGAGTGGAGTGGAGTGTGGTAGATTGGAGTAGAGTAAAGTAGCGTGGCATAGAGAGTAGCAGCGTGGCATAGAGTGCTATAGAGTGAAATAGAGTAGAGTGGAGAACAGTGGCTTAGAGTGGAGTAGAGTGTCGTAGAGTGGACTGGCGTAGAATGTCATAGAGTGATGTATCAAAGAGTGGAGTGGCATAGATTGGAGTGGCATAGAGTGAGTGGTTTGAAGTGACATAACGTGGAGTAGAGAGGCATAGAGTGGAGTAGAGTGGCACAGAATGGAGGAGAGTAGCATAGAGTGGCCTACAGCAGAGTGGTGTAGAGTGATGTGAAGTGTTGTAGAGTGGAGTAGAGTGAAGTAGAGTGGTGTAGAGTGAAGTGGCATAGCATAGAGGGGAGTAGAGTATTGTAGAGTTCACTGGCATAGAATGGAGTAGAGTAGAGCTGTGTAGAGTCGAATATGCATGGTGTGGTAGTGCATTGCCATTAAAGACAACACATCCTTATTTGAAATGGGCATTGCATTGCTCACACATAGCTTTTCTGATAAAAATAAACTGCACATAAATGATATTGTGTGGAAATGGCATCACCAAGTGTACTGATTTGTTTTGATCATATTAAAATATTTCTTTCCTCCAGACTTCAGAATTACAAAAAAGTGCATTATTTGTGCTTTCCTTATTCTAATATATTCTGAAAGGTTTGCATAATTCATTTACAGATATTTAGAGACTTTTTGTGTGTGCTCGAAAAAATAACAACCTACAGCCTTTCCTCTCACATGGGTAACCAAAAGGATTGTCAAATAAATCCTCTCACTTTGAAGTCAGAGAAAGAAAAGTAAACACCAAGCTCCCTGGAAGACACAGCCTAATATCTGACCTCGGTCTTTGACTACACAGGAAATGTGACAAGATAAGAACATGATATAAAGGCACGTATACAGAAATTGAGCACTTGTGGAACAATACAAGGAACGGTGGTGAAAAGGCTATGCTCCATGGGAGGGATTAATTCAAGCCAGACAGCCAAACAAATAAATCCAGCAAACATAAAGCAAGCAAATATGTTACAAACCACACAGTCAATGGTAGGCAATGAGGGGAATGCATTCCCAGGAAAGCTTTCAGAATGTCCCCAATATGTCTTTTCAAATCAGACAGCTGAGCTGCCTGGGAGGCTTTGAGCTAAAAAGTGTTATAATGCAATACTGATAATAGGAGGGTGGTATGCAAATGATGAGATAAGATAATATTTAATAATAATTGTATGCTGCAAAATACGTTTTGCAATTGTTATAGTGCAATATTGATGATGGACGGTGCTACGCAAATGAAAAGAAAAGATGAGGTAAGATTAGACACAATAAGATTTAATAATAATTGTAAGCTGGAAAATACGTTTGGGTCCAGGTACTACAGGAAAAAGTTCAAACGAGATGATGCTACTTGTAATACAATTCACCAGAAACTGCATCACAGATTATTATTACCTGTATGCTATGAAAAACCGTTCATGTAAATCTACCACTCACTGCACTGTGCATGACATCCCACAACAAAGCCAGGTTTCCTATGATGATAACTCGATAGATACTTAATTAGTCACTTTGATGGATGATGTCAGAGTAATGTACTCTCCATTTCTCTTATATATGTGAATAGAGCTTCTATAGGTTAATATCTAAAATGTAGGTAAATATTGACTGGGTAAAACAAGATTGTGGGAGTCCGGTTTATTTCTGATACAAGACATGCTGTGATCTTCGTGATCACCCTGAGTACTCATACTATTCTCAGTGACTGTCAGGACTTCTGCACCTTGGATGATCTCAGAATAAGCTACAAGGGTCTATTTGGGTTCTGAGACTGTGTGGCGACGGTGTCCACAGATTAATTAGTATTATTGGCGTGTTTCCTTCCCAAGGACATAACAAATGGATGTTCCTAATGGTTAATGTGGGATGGGACCATAAGGTGTCACCTATTGCATGTGAGAAGCACCAAGACTTTAGTAGACGTTTCACCTAAAAAAACATACGTGCTCATAAGAATTTGGCCAGATTATCAAACAAAAGGTCAAGGGTGCCAAATTGGTGGGTTGACCAAATGTTGAAGCACATTCAGTGATGCTGATACACTGTATTTAAAACAAGGCAAGCACAAAGCCTCGTTCTACAAATATGGCCTGTTTGCCCAAAAGACAGTAGACATTTCAGTCAGGTTCATTTGAGGTGCAAACAACAGATTTCAGACGTTTTTGTTGTTGCAGAAGTTAACTATTTTTGCAACCCACAGCATATAGAAGCATGTGGGGACACTGCATCTTTACCAAGACAGCATCCCCTGATGTATGTGATCAGTTGATGGCCGATAACCTTGCTTCCCTGAAACCAAAATCAAAACACCATAACTCTTGTAAATTGGAAATCGCTCTGTAGAAAGATAAAAAGGTGAAGAACTCGATTTTGTTAAAAAACAAAAGTGTACGATAAACAGATCTACAGGTGTTCAATATACCCTAAAGGCGAATTGAAGTCATGGGTTGACATTTCAGACGTAAGCAATCTACTCTAAATGTATAAATGTGGTTTACAGAGTGAACGTTAGTGTTAATTTTGCATACTGAAAAGGATGAAATAGAAGCTTTAGTCCGAAATTTGCTATAGAGGTGAAGCTGGGAACATCACCCCAAATTAACAGCGGGACTGACACCAATGGCTAAGAGGCAGATTTATTGATTGGGCAAATCTGCACTGTGTAAATGTGTACACGTACGATTAACAGCACAGTTCACAAATGGCATCTGCAGAAAGTGAGGTATCGGTTGGAGGGAGAGAAGAGAATAAGAGTGTTACTGAGGGGAGCGGAGGGGGGATATGACAAGGAAACGTTACTACTGCATCTTTCTTGTTGCTTTGCCATGGGGATACATGAAAGAAGCATATTCTCAATTCTCTCTGAAGTTGGGTTTGTAATTTTTAATTAGATAAATGAATGCAGGTCAAATGCATTCAAGGTAGGTCAGTCACCTTCTCATTTGCATCTGAACCTGTATTTATTTGTAATAAAGTATGGTCCATATTCTCTATTAATAAGTAAGGAGATTTTATCATTTGTATTTAAAAAATCTTAGAACCCTGGCATCCACCAATCTTTACCTGGGCGAACTATCTCCCATCTGTGGCTATTGTACAATAAGTACGACGCTAGGTGGAGCTGTTTGCAGTATTCTGGGGTTCTATGCTTGATTAAGAAAGTTAGCCCCATTCATAAACAGTGGCGACCAAAACAGGAGAAACTTGTTGCTCACTTCCCACACAGGTGAAAGGCTTCAGATCTCCTCTGGTGAAACTTCTCAGGGCTGCATGAAGCCTGCAGCAGTTGCTTCGATACTTAAGGGGAGGCAATGGCAAATTTTATTTTTTTGCATGTTTCAATTTCATTTTAGATCCTGTAATTGTGACCTCTGCTATGGACGGGTTTGCAAGTGGTTTTATAATTATGTGACTTAATTGTCTCAGGACAACTCATGCCAATGTTTTCTGCCTGCTTGTCAGGATTCGAGGCTGACACCGCGGAATAATAACATATTAAAAATTAGCCAATGAAAGTGCAGTCTACCTCGCTGGTTGGATACAGGTAAGTTGCGACCTGTTGACCACATTTTATTCCACAACAGAGTAAATGTCATGTATTTTACATAGCTGCACCCAACCCTGACAGCTGTGATTCAGTTTCGTAAAAATAGTAATGAAAAACATCCTAAATTTAGATCACATAATGGTGACTCCTGCCACTGGGTTTACCAATAGGGCATGTGTAGAATCTGCAAAGTCTGTACATTAAGAAAATTGCGAACATTTGAATAGTACAGCATTTAAAAGATGTATTATGAAAACTTGCAAAGTGTTATAAACTGGACATTGTAGAAAATAGCAGAGCGTGCTAATACCGAGGTTTAGAGTGGTCATGCACCCTACCAAGATTTTGTAATCTAACTTTCCTAGAGTGCTACAGACTGCACTATCGGCTACAAGACAACCCGAACGGATGTTGGAGGCAATCCCAACCCCTTGTAAAGTTATCTTTACACCCGCCCATATTTTGACTAAAGTGTCTAAACTACACTATTTCAATTTCACTAAATTTAACAGGTGTGCCCTAAGAAGAACTACCAACCAACTCCATGTTAGGTGACTTTCAGTCCTAACAAGGTCTGATCAATGTTGATATTTGATGTGTTGGAAATACATAATTTGCCATTAAATGTTCCTACAGTTTCCGTGGGGAAAACCCCAAAGCCTCATCATAAAACAGTATTTAAATCTAAGCAAGTTAATATCTAACCACAGCTTAAAGTTCCTTAAGTGTTTACCAATTGTACCTAATTTCCCAAATGTTCTCGAGTGAGACAACTCCAGTGAAGAATGATGTTTATAACCCTCGTAACGTAAAACAAAAAGATCTTGTAATCACTCCTATCTCAATCTTCAATGATAAAGATCACTGTGGTGCTCTGCTGATTGCTATATTTCAATACAGTGACACATGCAAATCTCTTCCAAAATACAATTATTAATTTTTCCAATTACGATCAGTTTTTTCTGGCACAATACCTTGTAAAATTCATACAGTTTGACATGTTTAAAACAACTCCTTTAGCAGAGTCTACATATCCTTCACCTTGATCTTGAAATTCGCTCACATTCTAGTTTCAGCCACTGGCCTATCTTGGGCTCGGAAATGCACATTTCTTTCTAATGTGAAGGGTCCCCCCAGCACTGTCAAGTACTGCTAATTTATATGGGTTAATTTTGTTTATTTGTGCACTGGTTCATGGTTCAGTTGTTTACCAGCACATCTACAGTCATACATTCTGTGGTGGCTTGGATGTCGCTCATCGGGTCAACTGACACACAAATGTTGCTCACTGCTTACAAAAGGTTGGCGACCTCAGGTCTATGAGTGTAACACCACTCTATTGCTGACGTTAACGCTCCTGGATCATCCCCAGAGCATTAGGGTACTAACAAACAAAATGTGTTATCTTTGGATATAAGTTGGGCATTATATCTGTATAGAGATGTGTGTTACAATAACCTTACAGGAGGCGCTTGTGTGCTTGAACTGCAAAACATCTACTGAGTGACATTCAAACTTAAATTTGAGCATGTGCTAATAGTGGTTGATGGTAGACTAGCAATAAAACTAGAATGGGCATGAGCATGGAAAATGTGATTTTCTAATAAAGCTACATGAAGTGGCAAAGGGTCCAGCTCCTTTTCTGTCCATGTATTTTTTTACATTTTATACTGGCCGTTGCAGAGATCTAGTGGGGACAAGCCACGAGTTCTTGAGTGGTTCTTTCTTTATGTCCCTCAATAAAGCCACCTACATTTCTGACATTCTTGCATGTGATACAACTTGAAATCTGTAAGGACACATTCATGAAGGAATCTAAATGCACACAATGTTGTGCTGTCCAGATACATATCCAACAAAACTCTGGCATACCCATTTTTATTATGTATGTTACCCAGGTATTAAAATGTGAGCTATATGCTGAAATATGCCTCACTATGCTATGCTATATGTTCTGGCTATCTACAATTTAGCAAATTGGTTTCTATAATGCAACTTGTATACTATATCCATAAATAGGTATTAGATACCTCATGATTCTACTTGGCTTGTTGAGTTTTTCTTATGCTCTTCAACCATCTATAGATTATTAGTTTATCTGAAAAAAATTTATTAGAATGTTTCACTCCCCATGTGGGCAATCACTCAAAATGCCTATGCTGATTAATGTAATTCCATCCTTGAATTACTTTCCGCAATGAAGATTATAGCTCTGAACAACATGTTTAAATGAGTTAGATTGATTAGAAGGAGCACTCATTGTTCAGTCAGGTGCAGTGTCAATTTTGTAAATTCATGAGAGGACAATATTTGGATTTCATATGTCTCAGATAGATGCCTCAATCCCATGAAGAAGAAACTGCTTCTGTGGAAAAAGGTACTCACTCAATTTGGAGGAGTTAGGCTTCACCACTGATGCCCAAATTGTATTTCTGGTATGTAATCTCTTAGCCTTACCATAGGTGAAACACTGCACATCATTAGATCAGTCATCATCTGCATATTGGTGCATGGTGATGCCAAATCTTCTACTGGTTTCATATACATAGGTAAACCACACTGGTACCAGCAGAAATACCTAAGTAGGGGTGGGTGGAAATCGCTGAGTTCACCCAGCAGAATTCCATTGAGTTACATATAAGCTGTGCGATATTCTGCAGAGTTCCACGGGTGGGCAGAAATCAGACTGAATGGCACCACCTGGCGTGCCAGAGATTGCTGCTGCTTGAATTGTTTTTTTCTGCCGCTTGAGTAGACTTTCTACTCGAGTGGCATCTTTCTCAACATGAACAGATGCGACCACCGGTGCCCACCTGCGTTGGGAAAATATTGACAGATGCCCTCCTACCGCCTGAAAGTCACGATAGAGGACATCAATTCTCACTCGCACTTGCCACCTTGCCATTGATGAGACGCACATGAGAAAGAAAAAAATTCCGCCATGTGGCAGTTGAAAACATTTGGTCAGAACTCTGCATTTAACTCTGCAAACTCCACAGGCGAAGCAGAATTTATTGCCGACCTCCATATCTCTCGGACAGATATATAAAGCATGGGTTGCAAAATACTGGAAACAATTTGCAACCAGCATTTCTGTGATCAGTGAGCTATTTTGTGAACCGACCAGTGTATTGTTAGGTTGGTTCATAAAATACTGATTCCTAATGGGTCGCTAATCGACCTACCTAATAAATATTAATAAAGTCATAATTTATGACCTACTAGTAATTGCAGCCATCACAAGGATGGTGGTCAGTAGACCATAGACCTAATGTGTTTATTTGCTTTTAAATAATGCAATCGTCTATTTTTTTTTAAATGCAGGCCATTTTCCTAAAACGAAAACAGGATGCATTTAAAAAGGAAAGGTTTTTTGGTTTATTTGTAGATGAGGCAATTTCCAGTGGGCCACTGCCTCCTCTTAAACAAATTGTATTTTTTTTTTATTTACAAAAGGAAAGGGGACCAAAGGGTCTCCTTCCTATTTGCGAATAGCTTACCACTACATGTTTGCAGTTGGCAAACTATTCATGTTTTGCGACTGGATTTCAGTCGCAAAACATTAATACATATTATTTTAGTCTGGTATTTGGAAGAGATGCCCTAAACACGCCCCTTCCAAATACCAGATCAGTGTTTGGTTGGCAACCCAAATTGTGATTTAGTACTATGTTACCAGATCACAAGTAGTTTTTTGTACATCACAAAAAGCCTTTTTACAATCACAAGTGGCCGAGTTTGTGAATTGGAGCGTTTGCAACCTCAAAAACTCTTTGTACGTTTATCCTCAGCTCCCTTTGATAATAGTGGGGCTGCGTACTCTAAGAAATAAGATTTTAACACCTCCTATGTAAAATGTTGCAGCCATAATTTCAACATTTGCAAATTTTTCTTATTTTGCATGTGTTGCTTACCCGTTGTATTTAACAAAAATGTGAATCATGAAATGATCAGCCTAATTATACCCAACATGACTTCTACATAAGAACATATTTTTTTCCTGAATTCTAATAAGTAATTTGTTGCAGTCTATGTTAGTTGATTAGCATCTCGTGTTATCTCAGTACTTGAAAAAAATGAGTATGTAATGGAGCAGCTACCTATATTTAATTTAACAACACCAATGAAAAAAATACTTCTTAATATTTTAATGGATCGTCAATTTCTCCTCTTAACCAGTCCTCAAGAAAAGTTACCTAAAAAGTAAATTTAGGAATATTTAGTTAACTCCGATAGAGACTTCTGTGGGTTTATTGGTGCAGATGTGAAGAGTACCGTAATTGTAAAATCCCCTCGTTGACCCCCACCAAACCACTCTCATTGATTTGACTTAACAAACAAATCCAACTAAAGAAGTACAACAAGAAATTCTTCTGAGGACAGCGTAAGCAAGACTTCTTTCAAAAACAATATGCTGTAAAATCACGCCTGACTGAGTTATAACATTTATAAAGCGTACATGACAGACCCAATCTTCACTGTTTTCTGTTCAGCTTATCAGATCATACCAAACAGGAGGGATGTTCAGGAGAATAGGACATCCAATCACTTACAAAATGACTGGAGTAAATTGCACCGTCTTAACTCTACAGGGAGGATTGTGGTTGGGAATATCGAACCAGGAATACTGATGGGACAGCATATCATTACAACAATATTCTTGGACAAAATATGTAAAGGTAAGAGCACAGGGGGAGGTAAGGATTTACTATTCTTAACTGCACATATATGTACCTTGATACCTTGGAGTATATCTATATATATATATATATATATAAGTGTATGTGTGTGCGTGTTTGTGTGGAGATAGTTATAGAAAATGTATGGAAACTTGCATTTCAATATTTAGTCCCTGGATATTGCTGTAACAATATTCTGTTCCATTAATATTCGGGATTCGATATTCCAAGACTACACCTACAGGAAGGAAGAATGTTCCTGAAACATAAGGTGCTTAAAAAGAAAGACAACTTTGAAGGCCAGGGATCATGTGGAGACCTTCTTTAGATGAAAACGGAGAATCTGGAAATAGGATCATTTCCAGATATTTTGTACTGTAAATGCTGGAAGCGATGATGTACCAATGCACATGGTGGAATGCTATCCCTTTGCGCGACTACACATTTGTTTTTTTTCTCCATCGTAAAAATATTATTCCCTTGTGGAGAAATCTCTTCCTCTCTTCTAGAACAACTAAGACTTACCGTAAATTAACTCACCACAAATTTACCAGAAAAACTTTAAATCACATCTGTTCGGAATCTAACTCTGTCTTTTCCTCCGCCTTACTTCGCCAACTCACCTCATAACATATTTGTACGTACTGCACATGTTATATGGGAAGCACACCAATGAGCTTGTGGCTAGGGCTAGGTCACAGTATACAAATACTTTCAATAAATAAATATGCATAACGCAATATAGAGCACATCTGCCATTTCTAAATGCTCTAAATAGTAAATGTTAGCTCCTTCTAATTTTATGGTACCCCACGTATTAGCCTGGCAAGACGAGTCTGCCTTTCTGTAATATAAACGTGATTTTCCGAAAACACATCTGATTGTAGTGATTGATCAGCTCACTAGGTCCTCTTTTTAGCTGAATAATCCCAAATACTTGAGTTTGTGGTTGTTCTCAAACTTTCAAGGGAAATGTTATCCTGAAATGCTCACCCCGTCTGCACTTTACTCCACATGCAATGTTACTCCATCATCGGGTACAATTGCCTGTTAGTAAAAGTTTCAGCGTGCAAGGTCACCTTTTGAAAAAACCCTAGACTTGTAAATAGACCCTTTTGAGAGAGTAAATTAGATTTACAGGACCAAAAGGCTCTGTAAATTGGGCCTGAATATTTAAATGGAAATCCAACATTTTCTGTCAAAATTTAGGATTATGGTCATACAAAAAGCAAGAAAACAAAGGTATGTTCTGCATAAACTTGACATTTACCATAATACTAATGAAATGTAGGCAAATTCGAAAACGGCCATTCCACACATGCCATAGTGCCAACTGATGGTATCTCTATTGCGTGACATCACAAGGTCAGCCTATGCAAAAAAACTGCATTATCACACAAAATCATAGAAAACAATTACATCAAACAATTCAAGTGCATTTTCTAAATCAATGCAACTCTAACACTAGTGCACACAGTAATAATGCTTTAAATGAGATAAAACAAACCTGTGCTAAAAAACACATAGGCTTCATTTACTGAACTATTTCGGCTGAGAGATTAATTCTTTACACACTATGCAACTTCAAAAAGATTGTCAACGCTTCCTTTTCTTTTGTCAGTTCCTCGTGGGCTCTAAATTTGGGGGCATATCACAATATTATGTAGTAAGCAATCTATCATAAAACATATTCTCATGGTAGAGCCACTAACCACAGCAATTCAAAAGTATATTCTGTATCAGCCACATAATTCCTATAAAACATCCCAGTGCATGCAAATGAAGAAGTCTGTGATTATGGTTTGTCGTTACCTTTAGAGCACTTCCCTCTATCGGAACAAACAGTGTCACAAAACTTTTACACAGAACTGAAGCCATTTTGATAAAAAGAAACTCCAACGGCCTTATTTAGAGTTTAGTGGACAGAGTCCTTTGCCACAAACAAGTTCCAAAGTACCTTTCCCACCTAACCCAAGGCTAGCAAGCTCTATTGAGATTCGGGTCAACCATCAAGTTTCCATCAGTGAAGCATCTGCTGGCTTTGTCGGTGGAAAACATCGAACCAATGACCGATTGATATTGGGCTAATGGTCAAATTACCTTATACTGCCCACCGTATTATGATACATACATACATTATGATGTATGTTTTCCCTCTTTAGGGCCAGCAGAGAAAGTCTAGCTGTCCATAACAGGAAAACAAATAAATGACCCTCACATGCAGGGAGAACACGCCCACACCCCATTTTGGAGATTTTTGAAAAACAAAAACTTTGCTATGTGATTGCACTATACGTGGCACCCGCACAACAAAGCTTCAGTGCCTTTAGGGGAGCCGCCTTGGCAGTGACTACTCTGAAGGTACAGATTTCTCTGTCAGGCAGGGAGAGATCAAAATAGTGAGCTGTAGGGCTGCAAAGTACATCTCTCTGCAGCTCCGGTGAAATGGAATACAGCTCTCAAAGTCTGTAAACTGGGGGTTAACATCTGTTTGCAACATCTCTCGTACAAACCTAGTTTTCTAGGAATCAGTGCAATCACAAATCAATTAAATTTGAAATGCATTCAGTGACACTCATTTCTAGCAATCAACAAATGTATTTGTAATCAGCATTTTATATGAGCAATTCACTCCTTCCTTCATCAATTTGTTTAGTTGCGCGTGTACTTTTCAACAACCTGCTGCTCTTGAGGCTTCTCAAAACTCAGATCTCCTTATATATGCTCTGTTTCATCTGCTCACCCCAAGCCTAGTGTCATCAATGCGCTCCTTTTAGTTCAGCTCCCCGCCGGGCACTCATTCATTCAGCAACTACATTGCTGCTTCAGCGAATTACTGATTCAAATACGTGATTTTCACGTCATTAGCGTTTACTATCGTGCAAAGTGGGTAACTATCTTTTATTAAAGTGTGGTCGTCATCATTTTTTAGTTTAAAAAAACATCAAATGTAAGGCTACTCGAAACACTTCGAATAAATCAACTAAAGTGAAAGAAAATATAAAACATCCCCAAAACTAACAGTGTGCTATAAGGTCTATTTAAAAAAGATCAGTAATGTTCCTACCAGTATGGCTGACTGGGTACTCACCACATACAGCTGCTTCCATAGGAAGGACCATTCCTGCAGAGTGGTGGTTACCTCGGTGACAACAGAATCTTCCACGGGTACCACCGTCTCGTACTGCCTGTAAAGCACAAAGTGATGGAGGAAGTGGTCAGTTTAAACATCAACTCATTATAGGTGTGAACGTTTTCATCAAACAAGTAACAACATACTGGCAACTGCGCCCAACACATAACAATGACATTTGAGGCATACTGGGGCGTGAAACAGGATTTTTTGAACAACAAGTTATCAGTGGAAAGAGGATAAAGGGTTTTGGGGAATACAGGTAACGCAAAGACACCATCTTTCAGTGTAATATTTTCAGGCCTGACTTGACATCGCAACGCTCTCTAAAAGATATTATTCTCCTTGCAATTAAATGTACATAACTGACCTTTGGGTCCGCCCTCCGGTCCACTCATGCAATTTCGTCTTTCATTCCTCTCTTATGGACTAGTTGATACCTCTAAAGTACAACGTATCATGACATTTTAAGGTCTTTATCTCACAGCTGCACTGTTTACATAAAGCAATCGTTTTTTTCGTTTTTTTTTCCTCAGCAGCAGACCTTTTTACTTTATAGTCAGGATCCAAATCTGAGCCAGGCCTACTGGCTTTGCGATTTCATGTTATTTTTATGATCGTATGAGAACGGTTTGAACACAAACACCTTCGGGATGCTTTTTATTTCAACTGGATTTCCATTTTCAGAAAATAAAACAGATGATGATCTCAGTATAGTTTGTACAGCTAAGAGTTAATAGAAAGTAAAGAAGCGTTGCATTTATCATACGGTGATCAGATGTTTAAAACCAAAATAAGGGACATTCAACAAACATAGAAGAAGGACTAACATTTGGCAACATGTAAGTGGGACTGCATGACTATTTGACTATGCTTTGAAAACACACAAAATAAAGGGAGGTGAGATAAGATGACCAGGTGGCCGGAGATTTGTCTGGACGGTCCTGGCTTTTCACCAGCTATCACAGCAGATTTTGGGAAATTTATCTCATGTCCCGGTTTTCAGAGAGGATCAACTGAAAACGGTTAGAGGTGCTTTTTATGTTTTCCAAACAGGGATAGTTAGCAGCTGTTATAAGAAAGCAAATGAATTAATAGGTGTAAAACTGGCTTTAAAAATTGCATTTTATTTACGTCCTTGCCTTTTCAGTAACTATACCCAGATGAGCACTGTCAATCTGTGTGCTCGCTGAAATAAAATTGTAGTCCAATTCAAACACACAAAACCTTGCCTCCTTCCGCATTCCATGCTCTCTCGGTGAAATCCGGGAAATATTGGATTTTATTAAATTTGTTAGAGCGGTTGATGAAGGAAAGGGACTCTCCCAGTAGGCACAGAAATTCTGTTCACTCTAGCTTAGCAACCAATACAAACAAAATAGGCGGAACCAGCCTTGAGAGGCAGAAATGTAGGTGTATGTCGGTGTGTGTCTATCAACAATGGTTTCACCTGCTGGTTGCTCCCAGACAGGAAGTTTTAACAGTGGAGAACTGTTCTGCCCTATGTCTGGAGCAATAGGTGCTAATTAAATTTTAAGACATGGGGAAAGTGGGAGATTGCAAAGGGCCCCTACCTCCAAGTAGCCCCTGGTAAAGTGAATGAGACATTCGAAATTCCACAACAAAAGGATGATGGACAGAGTGCTGAAACATTTCAAACACTCACCCCAGTCACAAATCAGGGTTTAAGCCACTGTTCATTTGTCCTCCATGCCACTCCAGTTTGGACCCAGCCATAAGCAAATCAGTCTTGTCCTTGCTTCCCACGGGAACAGTCCAGCCCGAACTGCCAGGCCAGGTCCTCCTTTGACCGGAAACAAGGATCCCGGAACTGGTTTCAGGGCATCACCCCTCATCAGCCAGGTTAGCTTGAATCCAGTGG